>NC_045957.1:86518025-87753676 GCF_010909765.2 Amblyraja radiata
TCACATGCAGGCATCCGGGGTTTTATCGTCCTGCCCCCCACCCCCCGGAAGGGGCGTTACCTTTATCGCGGTGACAGACAGGGAGAGGACCAATCAGCTGATCTCAAGATTTTTTAAACACTCATAACTTTTTTATTTTCCATTGATGGGAAAAATCCTCCGGGCTGGCTCAGTGGAGGAGGACTGTGAGTAAGATGGCCAAAAATCGCAGCGATACAGGGTAGCATTTTTTTCTAAAATCAATATACAGCGCAGACAGGAAGTGGTCAAGATGAGACTTTTAATTATATAGATGGAAGTAGAACATGACTCTCTATGTTAAATTTGAAATAAAATGAGGACTGACTAATGGTTTCTCGCAAAGAGAATTGATTCCATGCGCATTATTCAGCTACAAAAATTATTGTTTAAACTCTTCAGATATTGCAGATTCACTCTCTTCCTTTCCACTTTGATCAGATGGTTCAAGTAGGCATTGTGCTTCATCAATCACAATGAGCTGACCTGGAGACCATTGCTGGTACAAACCAAGAACACTGGAAATTCTGGTGTACAGAAAAAAATCTTTATCAATTCTGAATTCAGAAAAAATGGTTCTGAACTTAAAGAAAGGTAACTTTGAGCGTATGAGACGTGAATTGGCCGAGATTGACTGGCAATTAATTCTTAAAGGGTTGACAGTGGATATGCAATGGAAGGCATTTAAAGACTGCATGGATGAACTACAAAAATTGTTCATCCCAGTTTGGCAAAAGAATAAATCAGGGAAGGTAGTGCATCCGTGGATAACAAGGGAAATCAGGGATAGTATCAAAGCAAAAGATGAATTGTACAAATTAGCCAGAAAAAGCAGCCTACCAGAGGACTGGGAGAAATTCAGAGACCACCAGAGGAGGACAAAGGGCTTAATTAGGAAAGGGAAAACAGATTATGAAAGAAAACTGGCAGGGAACATAAAAACTGACTGCAAACGTTTTTATAGATATGTGAAGAGAAAGAGATTAGTTAAAACAAATGTAGGCCCCTTGCAGTCAGAAACAGGTGAATTGATCATGGGGAACAAGGATATGGCGGACCAATTAAATAACTACTTTGGTTCCGTCTTCACTAAGGAAGACATAAATAATCTGCCGGAAATAGCAGAGGTCCGCGGGTCAAAAGAGATGGAGGAACTGAGTGAAATCCAGGTTAGTCGGGAAGTGGTGCTGGGTAAATTGAATGGATTAAAGGCCGATAAATCCCCAGGGCCAGATAGGCTGCATCCCAGAGTACTTAAGGAAGTAGCTCCAGAAATAGTGGATGCATTAGTGATAATTTTTCAAAACTCATTAGATTCTGGAGTAATTCCTGAGGATTGGAGGGTAGCTAATGTAACCCCACTTTTTAAAAAGGGAGGGAGAGAGAAAACGGGGAATTACAGACCAGTTAGTCTAACATCGGTAGTGGGGAAACTGCTAGAGTCAGTTATTAAAGATGGGATAGCAGCACATTTGGAAAGTGGTGAAAGCATTGGACAAAGTCAGCATGGATTTACGAAAGGTAAATCATGTCTGACGATTCTTATAGAATTTTTCGAGGATGTAACTAGTAGAGTGGATAGGGGAGAACCAGTGGATGTGTTGTATCTGGACTTTCAGAAGGCTTTCGACAAGGTCCCACATAAGAGATTAGTATACAAACTTAAAGCACACGGTATTGGGGGTTCAGTATTGATGTGGATAGAGAACTGGCTGGCAGACAGGAAGCAAAGAGTAGGAGTAAACGGGTCCTTTTCACAATGGCAGGCAGTGAGTAGTGGGGTACCGCAAGGCTCAGTGCTGGGACCCCAGCTATTTACAATATATATTGATGATTTGGACAAAGGAATTGAATGCAACATCTCCAAGTTTGTGGATTACACTAAGCTGGGGGGCAGTGTTAGCTGTGAGGAGGATGCTAGGAGGCTGCAAGGTGACTTGGATAGGCTGGGTGAGTGGGCAAATGTATGGCAGATGCAGTATAATGTGGATAAATGTGAGGTTATCCACTTTGGTGGCAAAAACAGGAAAGCAGACTATTATCTAAATGGTGGCCAATTAGGAAAAGGGGAGATGCAACGAGACCTTGGTGTCATGGTATACCAGTCATTGAAAGTAGGCATGCAGGTGCAGCAGGCAGTGAAGAAAGCAAATGGTATGTTAGCATTCATAGCAAAAGGATTTGAGTATAAGAGCAGGGAGGTTCTACTGCAGTTGTACAGGGTCTTGGTGAGATCACACCTGGAGTATTGCGTACAGTTTTGGTCTCCAAATCTGAGGAAGGACATTATTGCCATAGAGGGAGTACAGAGAAGGTTCACCAGACTGATTCCTGGGATGTCAGGACTTTCATATGAAGAAAGACTGGATAGACTCGGTTTGTACTCGCTAGAATTTAGGAGATTGAGGGGGGATCTTATAGAAACTTACAAAATTCTTAAGGGGTTGGACAGGCTAGATGCAGGAAGATTGTTCCCGATGTTGGGGAAGTCCAGAACAAGGGGTCACAGTTTAAGGATAAGGGGGAAATCTTTTAGGACCGAGATGAGGAAAACATTTTTCACACAGAGAGTGGTGAATCTCTGGAATTCTCTGCCACAGAAGGTAGTTGAGGCCAGTTAATTGGCTATATTTAAGAGGGAGTTAGATGTGGCCCTTGTGGCTAAAGGGATCAGGGGGCATGGAGAGAAGGCAGGTACGGGATACTGAGTTGGATGATCAGCCATGATCATATTGCATGGCGGTGCAGGCTCGAAGGGCCGAATGGTCTACTCCTGCACCTATTTTCTATGTATCTATGTATCTATGAATGCACTTCATGTGTTTCAGGAAATTATCACCAGTCCATCGTGTATGTACATTAATGCAATTTACTAATGAATTGCCTTGACTGCACAATAGGCCTGAACTGAAGGGTGCAAGCCTACTCCTGTTGTACTTAAAGTGCTTTTTGCAGCTGGAGTGAGAGCGAATACACAACTCCATTCCTCTCAGATGATCCCCAAAATATCCTTCTGCAACATGTTTTCTTCCTCTGGTTTCTGGAACAGATGCAACCATCAAGATTGCTGCCCTGCATGCCCACTTCCACTGGCCTAATATCTTATTAGTAGTCAGTCAGAATAACACTGGAGAGCAAATCTGTCCCAGAGTGTTCCCCAGTAATTGATGCCCTTTCAGAGCTACAATCATGGGGGGGATTTTGCAAAGACAAGTTCTCCCCCATGACTTGTGCAGTTTGTGTGGCTTGTGTACAATTATACACACAAAGCCTAGCACTCACAATTCTGATCCACATAGCAATTACACAATATCCACAATATAATTCACCTTTGATTTATCCAAACTTGACTTCACTGCTTGTGACTCAATTGTAACATTCACAGCCATTCTGATGCTGTCTCTGACTCTGACTAAGAAAGAAAGACTAGAGTGAAAACAAGAGGTAGATTGTAATTTTTTTTTAAATCTGTGGAATCTGCAAGTTGGAAATATGTTGGAGATATTCAACAAGTCAGACACCATTTGTAGAAAGAGAAATAATGTTAACTTTCGAGGTTAAATACCATTTGTCAGAGAAAAGAGAGAAAAAAAGAGAGAAAAACTCTGAAAGCCAGTCTGAAAAAGGGTACTGACACGAAGCATCATCTTTCCATGTTCTCCAGAGATGCTGCCTGGCCCGTTGAGTTACTCCAGCACTTTGTGACTTTAAACTAGCATCTGCAGTTCCTTGTTTCTAAAAGAAAATCTCAATTACCAACTTCTGTTGATGGGCCTTTGACCTTAAGCATTAACTTTATTCTCCTTCCACAAATGCTGCCTAACCCACTCTTGTGTTTCCAACAGGCAGATCATAGGCTGGCTCCAAACTGCTGATCAAACATGCTACTGACACTTTGGGGAAGTATTTATAAGGTTTTCAAGTGAGGTATTTCTCATCCCTCATCAAGAAGGACCAGTATTCACCACACAGAGCATTTCGCCAAGCAAACCCAACACAAAGTTTTCTAAGGCAAAATGGTTAAATGGCATAAAGCTACTGTAAATTTGTGCTTCAACCTCAAAAACTCCTGTACGAAGTCTGCAGGACTTCAATTGGATGCTTTTCTTAACCTTTTGCTTCCACTCTATTAAATTGCGGAGAATAGTGCCCATTATCTTGTGTTGGAAAGAAACAAGGTAGGTTAGTGAATTGGCGTGGCTGCTAAGATTGCACATTGTGCGTTCACAATAGAGGCCATGACGGCTCGTGTCATTTGGCTGCAATGGATTTAAATGAATTCACAGCAGAAGGAATAATCAAAGCATAGCAGACCCTTCAAGGCTGTCAGTTATGTTTCTGACTTCACTGCTACAGTATATATAGTTTTTATAGAGCATGATTGTTTAAGCTTATGATTGATCCCAGCAAGGTGCTTTTTAGTTACTATTATTTTTCAAATTATGGAATATACTTTGCATGACATCATGCGTTTAGTTTTTTTGAATTAATGTTAAAATTAACATGGAATATTTCATTAAAATGATTGTCCTGTTTTTTCATTGTGTTATGACAGGTTGTGAAGAGATTTAATCTGCTGCTTCTAGTATAAACTAGACTGTGGGACCCATTGGGTCCCAGTCACACGGGAGGCCTGGTCCCCCAACGCAAACATTCCCCAACACAATATTCCACCACCCACCCGTTCCTCCAATGCAAACCGTTCCCCGAACGCAATATTCCACCACTCACCCATAGCCCCTAACTGCGCAGGCATTGCTCATTTCCCCTCATCCCCCAGCACTCTCTCCCCCTCCTCTTCATGTGTGGGAGGGGAGGGGATGTGGGAAGGAAGTGGGGTGTGTGGGGGAGGGGGTGTGTGTGGGCGGTAAGGGGTGTGTGGGCGGGGGTGTGGGGGTGTGGGCAGGGGGGAGAGGTGTGTGGGCAGGGGGGAGTGGTGTGTGGGCAGGGGGAGTGGTGTGTGGGCAGGGGGGAGGGGTGTGTGGGCAGGGGGGAGTGGTGTGTGGGCAGGGGGGAGTGGTGTGTGGGCAGGGGGGAGTGGTGTGTGGGCAGGGGGGAGTGGTGTGTGGGCAGGGGGGAGTGGTGTGTGGGCAGGGGGGAGTGGTGTGTGGGCATGGGGGAGGGTATGTGGATGGGGGTAAAGGTGTGTCAGCAGGGAAGAGGGTGTGTGGGCGGGGGAGGGGTGTGGGGGCGGGGGGGTTGTTGTGGGGGAGGAGGGGTGTGGCGAGGGTGGGTTGTGCAGGGGAGGTGGGTGTGTGGGTGGGGTGTGTGGGTGGGGGGGTTGTGGGGAGAGGGGGTGTGTAGGCAGGGGGGATGTGGGAGGGATGTGTGTGTGGGCAGGGGTGTGTGGGGAGAAGGGGTGTGTGTGCTTGGGGGGGTTGTGGGGGTAGGGGTGTGTGGGCTGGGGGGTTTGTGCGGGAGGGTTGTTAGGGAGAGAGCATGTGGGGGGGGGGTTTGGGGAGAGGGGTGTGGGGGGGGGTTATGGGGAGGGGCATTTGTGGGTGGGGGGGATTGTGGTGTGTGTGGGGGAGTGGAGTGTGTGTGGGGGGGGGGTGTGGTGGTAAAGGGGGTGTGTGGGGGTGGGAGTTGTAGGGGGAGGGGAGTGTGTGGGCGAGGTGTGTGGGCAGTGTGTGTGGGGGGATTGGAGTGTGTGGGCGGGGAGGTTGTGGGGGGGGTGTGGGCCAGGGGAGGGGGGAGAGACCTGAGAAAAGACGGGGAAGAGCCATGGGGAGAGGGGGGTATCACGAGGAGGGGGGAAGGTGCCAGCAAGGGGGGCCAGAGTGGAAGGGGCTGGACCTGGCAGTGCAATGGGGACACACAGCGGGTGCTGGTTAATGGTCGCTGGTCGTTCTCCTCTGCCGGGATCAGGGTCTCCGCATTCCATTTGGCGACATCTCCGACTCCGTGCTGGGCTGAGCTGCTTCTGGTCCCTCCAAGATTGTGTCCAGTTGGAGATCTCTGCCGGCTATCCAGAGCGTCGCTCAGCTCCAGTAAAGACACAATGGCGCAGGAAGGGGCGGACCATCCCGTGGAGTGACAGGAGAAGAGACAATTAACTACAATAGAATTGCAATCACCAAGGTGCAGAGTTAGTAGGGTGACAGCTTAAGAGTTAAATAGCTTGTTCAAGTTGTGGACTCTTATACATCAGTGACACCAAACATAGACTGGGCGATCGTTTTGCTGAACACCTTCGCTCAGCCCGCCTGAACCTACTTGATCTCCTGGTTGCTGTACATTTTAATTCTCCTTCATATTCCCACACAGACCTTTCTGTCCTAGGTCTCCTCCATTGTCAGAGTGAGGCTAAACACAAATTGGTGGAACAGCATCTCATATTTCACATGGGCAGCTTTCCAGGCACCTATCACTTTCTGTGTAAACACATTGCCCTGCATATCGCCTTTACTCTTTCCTCCTCTCACCTGTGCCCTCCAACATTTGACATTTCCACCCTGAGAAAAGGATTCTGACTGTCTATTGCATCTTTGCTTCTCACAATTTAATATACTTCTATCAGGTCTCTCCTTGGACGACGATCCTCAAGAGAAAAGAATCCCAGATCATGCAACCTCTCCTCGTAACTAATACCCTATAATCCAGGCAGCATCCTTTTGCACCCTCTCAAATGCCTGCACACCCTTCTTTTTGGAGGGACGGCAGCACCAGTCACGGCGCTACAGACAGTTGCAGATTTCCAGTGAGACAAGCAACCCTCCACCACTATACTCTGCCTCCTATCACCAAGGCAATTTTAGAACAGGATTACCAAAACACTTTGAATCCCATGTGCTTTAATTTTTTGGACCAGTTTATCATGTGGAACCTTGTCAAAAGTTTTGCTAAAATGTATATCTCATCGAACAGCTTGCCTTCTTAAATTTTCTTAGTAACCTTCTCAAAATGAGGAATGTAAAGGTAAAAGATCACAGATGCTAGAATTCTGAAATAAAGGCAGAAAATGATCAATGCACTGAGTACGTTGAGCAGCACTTAGCAGGAAATAAATAAACTATACATTTCAGGTCATAGAGGTTTCCTTGTGCTTCTTCCAATGTAGTGTATTGCCTTCATCATTCATGATGTGGTTTCCTCTATACTGGAGAAGTGAAATGAGTAGTGAGTACCTGGCTTTTCCTCTGTATTCTGTTCAATCTGTGGAAATGACCTTGACCTTTCAACTGCCTGTCATTTCAATTATTTGTCCCCTAATTTTACAGATCTTTCTGTCCACGGCCTTCTGCACTTTTATAACAGGTCATGAGTTTAAGGAATAGCATCTCATCTTCCATTGGGGAAAATGTGGTCTTCTAGGCTCAATAGTGAACAACAACCTCAGGTAACTTACTTTCTCTGAACTGGCCAGTTCTGCTGCAGGTCATCCATCTGTAATATTGGCTCATTTTTTTCTCTCAGCACAGCATGGATTGATCAGTTGGACACTTCAGTATCTCACTGTTTATAGCAATAGTTCTTTTTCTTCCACCATATTTGATGACATTACATTTTTGCAAGTTATATTCTTTCTGCAATGTCTCATTCAATTAGCCTGTCTACATCCCATTGAAGTATCCCTGTATTCTTCACACAACTCACACTGCACTTCTTTCCCCCTTTCATATAATTGTTACTGATTGGGACCACATTACCAATTCCCATGGCACTCCACAAGTCACAGCCTTACTAGATTAACCTACCATGCACAATCATGTCAAAAGCCACACTGAAGTTCATCAAGAGAAAACCCACTGCCATTCCATCATCAATATTTTTGTTGACTTCAAAAATACTCTACCAGATTTGTGACACACAATTTCCCACTCACAAATCCATGCTGACTATTCCTTACTTGTCTGTGCCTATCCAAATGCTGGTAGATCCTCTCTGAATTCCCACCAACAATTTTCCCACCACTGACGTCTGGTTCATCGGCCTGGAGTTCCCTGGCTTGTCCTTGCTGCCCATCTTAAACAACAGTGCAACATTAACCACCCTCCAGTATTCTGCAACAACATCTGCAGCAAGAGATGAAACCAACATCTCTACAAAGAGCTCTGCTTTCTCCTGCCATGCTTCTTACAAAGAGGATGCACTTTGTCAGGCCCTGGAGATTTATCCACTGTAATGCGCCATAAAACCGCCTAAACCTCCTCTTCTGAAATTCGTATCTGGTCTAACAATCTCCAATACCTCAATTCCTTAACTTCCATGACTTACTCCTCAGTAAAAAAGGATGAGAACCATACATTAACATCTCCCCTTCTCTCATGGCTCTATACAAAGACAGCCATTCTGATCTTTTTTAAGGGGAATTAAAGATCCCTTTTCACCCTTTTACTCTTAATATGCAGTAAAATCTTTTAGGATTTTCTTTTACCATGTTTGTTAAGTTCCATTTCATGTCTTCTTTCTGTCCTGATTGCCTTCTTCAATGCACTCATACATTTTGTATACTTGTGGAGGGATTTGCGTGATCCAACTGCCTAAATCTAACCTGTGTCTCCTTCTTTTTCCATAATTTGCAGAGTTGTGCATTGATGGGCCTGTGGGTATCGGAATAACTTAGCACGTTGGAAGAATAATTGTTGTATTGAATCAGCAATAACTTAACATTTAAATATTCATTAAATGCTTGTTGAAAGGAATGGAATCAAAACAGGCCCTTGAAAAAGAAGGATTGAAGAAGTATTAGTGGTATTACACAACAACATTGTGGCAACATTTCTCTTTCATCATAGATTTTCACATGATTATTTTATAGATTCAAATAAAAAAGTGGAAAATCTCTAATAGATTTTGAGATAAAACATTAAGCATTTTGCCACAGAATGAAATAAAAATCATCATTGTTTTTGCATCAGATTGAGTGTTTTCTGTAAATATAATGAAAACCATTAATGATTACCATCTCTGCTGCTGAGTACCTGCATTTATACGTAGGGTTTAACAAGATGTGCTTCAATCACATTTGTTTGAACACCTCGTGTTCCTTCTTCAGCACATTTCCTCAATGAGTAAATAATTGAAAGAACTACCTCTGCAAGCTTCCTTGCAATGCTTCCAACTGTCTGCCCCCATCTCTTTCAGACCCAAGTGGTTCTGCCGGCATGCTTAAGTTATTCAGTCTTAATACTGCTGTCGATAGCTAGGTGGTTTAAGAATCTTCTCCTGCCCTTGTTGAGACATTGATGCTGACAAAGGTTAGGTTGAAATTTGACAGGCAGGCATCTGTTTCTGTGCATCTGTGCACTTTTGGAGTCCTGACAGCATCTATGATTTTTTTGAAGTGTAACTATTGACCCGTCCACAATATCTCTGAATCTCTCCTTTGTGGCTGTTGTTAAACGGGTCTGTATTACATCAAAGATGACCTTTAATTTAGTTTTGTGGGCTTCAAAGCTTTGGTTTCATTAGCTGGAACACTCCTGAGAGAAGATCCACCTGTACTTGCCATCTGTGCACTTGAAAAAATAGCCACAGTTGCTGTATGTTGCCAATGGTAGTCTAGCAACCAGAGAATCCTTGCTTTACAACATAGTTCAATTGTAAGATTGAATTCAGAATTCCACTCAGAATACCTGCCACCTGTTTTATTCAATGAAACAACTGGCTTGTCAGTAGTTTATGATGATGCTCCTTCTCAATGAAAACACTATGAGGTTCACTGAGGCCTTCCTTATCTACTATCTGTTGCTTACCAGATACAAGATGGTGCCAGAAATGTGGTGACTCTTTGTGTTCCAACTTAGAAGAAATATACTTTTTACACTACAATCATTGCATCCTTGTACTTACATTTGCTTCCGCTTATTTATAGTTCAATTTTACTAGATTACTAGACTAAGTGGGACCCGTTGGGTCCCAGCATCACACGTGAGGGCTGGACACCCAATGCAATATTCCACCTCTCCATCTATTCCAATATTGCTGCTGGCCAGGGGGGGGGCACTTTCTGTTGTGCTAGTATGAGTGTTGTGGGCCGAAGGTACTGGTTTCCAGAGGGCTAGTATGGAGTTTGTGGGCCGAATTGATTTTTGGGCTGGCAGCTCAGTCACTGAGGCCTGGCAGTACAATCACTCGGATCTGGCAGGCAGGCTGGCGGCTGAGAAACTGCCAGAAAATCTGCCCAAAACAGGTGGCAGACTGTAAGAGAGAAGGGGGAAGAGGGTGGACTGAATGGATTATTGGGCTGGCAGTTCAGTCACTTATGGCTGGTGGGCTGGCAGTTCACTAACTCATGGCTGGTGGGCTGGCAGTTCACTAACTCACGCCTGGTACGCTGGCAGTTCACTCAGTCACCCCACCTACCTTCACCCCCACCATTCTGCTCCTTGCCATTCCCCTCCCACCCACACATTCAGTGCATCTCCCCACAACCTCCCCCCATGCACTCTTAGTGGCTCTCCCACAGAGCAGCCATTCCTGCCTATTAGGTTCCTATTGTGACGAAGAACACACAGGCATCAAAAGTGCAAAAAGGATTTACTAAAGTTTAAAATGTGAATGACTATTAAAATATAAGAACAATTTAAATGTTAAATATGAGAATTATTAAGTTCTTTCGTGTTGTGTCTCTTGTTGTGTTCTGCTGCTCACTGCCTCTTGATGACTATTTCCTGTTGATAAAAAGAGACAATTTTAATATAGAGAAAGTCAGTGGTCAAATTTTACGAAAGAAAATCTGAGAATTTATCTCAAAAGTCATCATTCAACAAAGCACGCTGTTAATGACAACATTATTGGTCGATGTTACCATCCTTCAGGAAACCTTTGACATTTCCCTTCATCTTTCAACCAAAAGACTTAGTGTTGACATCTTGAAGAGTTCTGTCCACCACTTCAAAGCTTTCTCTCCTAATCATTGGACATTCATCCCAAACAATGACTCACTTGCCTCATGAAATGTGCTGTCTTCGAGTTATTCTCGATGTTGCAGAATGTATCCTCGGCCACTTGGATGGGTATCTTGAATCGAGAATGTGTAGTTCTTCCACCAGGCATTAATGTAGCTTCTATCCCAGAGGATACTACAGCAATAGCCACATCACCTTGACCTCTAACTTTTCCTGACATGATGTTGAAAAAGCAGCCTAAAGACAATTTCAGTTGTTAATGAACACTGAAGATTTTGTGCAAAACATTTTTTCGAGGTGGGGGCTGTCAGGGTGGGGTGGGGGGTGGCAAATGTCATGCAGCCAAGGGAGGGGCATAGCTTCATGCGGAGGCTCTCGTGAGCTGATGAGAAGGGGGGGGTGTTCTCATGCAGAGGATGTGGGCGGCTTCAGTAGGGGATGCATCCTATAGCCAGGTGGAGGGCAGCATCTTGAGTTGGGGGATGTCAGTGGAGGAGGGGGGGTGGGGGGAAGTGAGCAATTTACTCATGACCTGTGGACTCACTCACTGCCTTGGGATTAACTCATGGCCTTTGGACTGACTGATTCTCACGGCTTGTGGACTGACTGGTGCCTGACTTCTGGAGTCACGTCCGACTTTTGTAAACTGAAAACTGTAACATCTACATTGAGGAACAGCTTCTTCCTGACAGCCATCACGCTATTAAACATAACAAATAAGCTCTGAACTATGAAAGACTATATTATTTGTACTATTTGTTGATCACACACACACTCCACCTCACAGACTCACACACACACAGACTCATTCACACACACACACACACACACACACACAGACTCATTCACACACACACAGACTCATTCACACACACAGAGACTCATTCACACACAGACTCATTCACACACACATTCTCACACACACACACTCATTCACACATTCTCAGACACGCACACACAGACTCATTCACACGCACATTCTCACACACACACATGGTCACACATATTCACACACACATTCACACACGCACATATTCACACAGTCACACACACACATATTCACACACATATATACATTCACACACACACATATTCACAGACACACTCACACACACATATATTGTTGGCGCCGTCCTGTAGGGGGTATGGCTGCCTAGCCTGCAGCTGTCTGTTTTTTCATCTCTTTTTCTTATTTTTAGTTAGTTTAGTGTTTTGTTTTGAGGAGTTCTAGCTTTTTTATGTGTGAGGGAGGGGGGGGGAAGGGGGAAACTAATTTTCAGGGTCCCTACCTGGTCAGAGATGCAGCTTTTCTCCGGGCTGCAGCTTCGACCCGTCCCCGCGGCCTACCAGCGGGCCTGGAGCGGCGTCTCCTGAGGGGACCGCCTGGAGCTTCGGCATCGGCGGCGGCGGCGGCACCGGCTCAGCGGCGGCGGCGGCACCGGCTCAGCGGCGGCGGCTCCGACTCAGCAGCGGCGGTGGCGGCACCGGCACCGGCTCAGAGGCGGCACCGGCACCGGCTCAGCAGCGGCGGCGGCACCGGCTCAGCAGCGGCGGCGCCGGCGGTGGCAGCACCGGCTCAGCAGCGGCGGCGGCACCGGCGGCAGCGGTGCCGGCTCGGCACCGGCGGCCGCGGAGCTGCGGGTCGGAGGACGGCGGTGCAGCGCTGGAGCGCCATTGCGGGGCTGGCGGTGACTTCGCTGAAACTTCAGTAACTGGAGCTGGGTCCGTTGCGGAGCTGCGGGTCTGTGGAGCGGCTGCGGGCGGCGGCGCTGAACTTTCCATCGGGAGCCTGGGATCTCTTGATGAGATCGCCAGTTGAGCTCCATTCGGCGCGGCCCTGTCGGCTCAGGAAGCCACGGTCTCGAGTAAGGAGGCCCGACTATGGGTGGACATGGGGATGGGACTGGACTTTGTGCCTTTCCCCACAATGGGAACCATTGTGGGGGGATGTTTTGATGTTGAAACTATCTATTACTGTCATGTTGTATTCTTTTTTTTATGTGCTGCATGGCAAAAAGAATTTCACTACACCTAAAGGTGTATGTGACCAAATAAATTTGAACTTGATATTCACACACATATATTCACACACCTACTCACACACACACGTTCATCACACACACCCTACACCTCACACAGACTCACACACACACAAACACAGACTCACACACAGACTCATTCACACACACACTCATAGACACACACACACACTCATATATACAGACTCATTCACACATAAACACACATTCATTCACACACATATACACACAGAATCATTCACACACACAGACTCATTCGCACATGCACACACACACACACACACACACACACAGACTCATTCGCACACATTCTGACACACACACAGACTCATTCACACACACTCATATTCACACACACACACACAGACTCATTCATACACACACTCATTTACACACACATACACACTCATTTACACACACATACACAGACTCATTTGCACACACATACACACAGACTCATTCACACACACACACGCATTTACACACACACATACACAGACTCATTCGCACACACATTCTCACACACACAGACTCATTAACACACACATTCTCACACATGTGCACACACACACACACACACACACACAGACTCATTCACACACACATTCGGTCACACACACACACACATATTCATTCATTCACACACACACACACATACACATTCACACACGCACATATTCACAGTCACACACACACACATTCACACACACACTCATACTCACACACATACACACACATTCACACATATTCACACACATACATACACACACATACATACACACATATATTCACACATACATATTCACACACACACAGCTTCAGGCAGGGGTTCTCATGAGCTGATGAGAAGGGGGGGGGGTGTCCTCATGCAGGGGATGTGGACGGCTTCAGTAGGTCGTGCATCCTATAGCCAGGCGGAGGGCAGCATCTTGAGGTGGGGATGTCAGTGGAGGGGGGGGGGGGGTGGTGAGTGACTTACTGATGACCTCTGGACTCACTCACTGCCTTGGGATTAACTCATTGCCTTTGGACTGACTCTCGGCTTGTGGACCTACTGATGCCCAACTTCTGGAGTCACGTCCGACTTTTGTAAACTGAAAACTGTAACAGCTACATTGAGGAACAGTTTCTTCCTGACAGCCATCAGACTATGAAACATAACAAATAAGCTCTGAACTACGAAACTATATTATTTGTACTATTTGTTGATCACACACACCCTCCACCTCACACAGACTCACACACACACAAACAGACTCACACACACACAGACTCATTCACACACACAAACACACTCACACACAGACTCATTCACACACACACTCATATACACACACAGACTCATTCACACACACAGACTCATATACACACACACTCATATATATACACACACACTCATTCACACACAGACTCATTCACACACACATACTCATTCACACACACAGACTCATTCACACACACAGACTCATTCACACACAGACTCATTCACACACACTCGTATACACAGACTCATATACACAGACTCATATACACACAGATACTCATATACACATAGACTCATATACACACACAGACTCATACACGCACACACACGCACAGACTCATTCACACACATATACACACACAGACTCATTCACACACACAGACTCATTCACACTCAGACTCATTCGCACACACAGACTGATTCGCACACAGACTCATTCGCACACACATTCTCACACACACACACTCATTCACACACACACACACACACACTCATTTACACACACACATACACAGACTCATTCGCGCACACATTCTCACACACAGTCATTGACACACACATTCTCAAACATGCACATACAGACTCATTCACACACACATTCGCTCACACACACACATATTCACACACATATTCATTCACACACACATATTCACACATTCATTCCCACACACACACGCACACATTCACACACGCACATATTCACACACACACATATTCACACACATATACATTCACATACACACACACACATTCACACACACACACACACACACACATATACATTCACACACACACATATATATACACACACACATATTCACAGACACACTCACACACACATATATTCACACACACATATACACACACATATACACACACATTCACACATACACACACACATATTCACACGCATACACACACATATTCACACGCATACACACACATATTCACACGCACACAATACTAAAATGCCAAGTAACTTCAGAACGTGTTTTTTTTTATTTGTATTTTATTAGAAGTACAATAATGTGGTACCTTGTAGATACCTAATATATATTGACATGTTACATTTTATTTACAACTTATTTTTTTAGCAGTAAATGGAAGACAAGAAAGAGAATAGTAGAAACATAGAGAAGTGCGTGATATCGAACAGTGAGGTGAAGGAAAGAAGAAAAGAGAGAAAATAGAGAGAAAAAAATGCGATAGAAAACAGGAGACTGAAGGAGAAATAGCTATTTATATCTTGACCACCCTTCACCCGATCCTGAAACAGTTAATTTCTACAGTTATGTTGCACCATATGCTTGTAAGAAGTCGATAAATGGAGACCAAATCATTAAGAATTGGTCTGCTTTGTCTGTTAGGAGTCGCCGCAAGAACATATTGAATATACAGTGTGTAAAACAAATCTTTAAATCCTGCTCTGGAGGCTGCTTCTGTAACAAAATGCTACTTTTAAACAACGTTCGTTAAATGCCAGACATGCTTTAATACAATTTAAAGTCTTACATAGATTACACTACTAAAATAAAACTAAATAGAATCTTCCCACAAATCTCTCCTATTTGTGATAAATGTCTACATCTAGATGCTAATTTAACACATACGTTTGCAAATTGTATAAAAATTAAACATTTCTGGACTGATATTTTCGAAATAATTTCAGAAGTTATTAATACAAAACTGGATCCAAACTCAAAATTAATAATACTTGGAATATCAGAGCAAAGTTTAACACTCACAACAAGCCAAAGAAATTTCCTCGACTACAGTATAATAACCGGGAAAAAATTAATATTAAAATTTTGGAAAGGCCCTACGACCCCCACAATTAAAATGTGGATTGTGGAAATGTCGCAGACCCTATATCTAGAAAGAATTAGACTTGTCTTAATGGACAAACAAGAACTTTTTGATAAAATATGGGCTCCATTCATTAATTATCTGACGGGATAGATGGCCCGGCACGAAAACCCAACTGAAACTTGAACTCAGGATTAGATGAAAAGTCATACTTTATAATCTACGAACCTATCTCCAATGACGTATTATAAGTAATCCATTCCACCTTTTTTGTTTTATTTGATATTTGTAACTTTTCTCTCTCTTTCTCTCTTTTTCTATATAAAAAAACACTAGAAGTAGAAGTAATCGACAATTGAAAATTTTAATAATGTATGACTGATGTATATGAAAAGTTTTTTAAATATAATATGCAACTATACTTTATAATATGTCTACACATTACGAAGGAAGTTCCGCATAATCAGCTGAACCCAAGGTCGCCTATGTCAAACTATGGCACCTTCTGCATTCCTGTTGTGACTACTAAGAGAGTAAACAAAGGGAAACTTAAACACACTGCTAACCTAACAAACCTAATACCTATTACCTCCAAACCTAAACCAACCATAAAGCCTATCAATAACACCATCAGGATGGGTCTGCTTAATGTTAGGTCTCTTAATAACAAATCATTTTTAGTCAACGATTTTATTACCACCTCTAAACTGGATTTTATGTTTTTAACTGAAACATGGCTAGAACAAAATAACAGTGCAACCATTCTGATCGAGACAGCTCCTCCAAACTATAACTTTTTTGATGTATGTAGATCTGGAAAAAGAGGTGGAGGGTTGCTGCTATATTTAAAAATGTATTTCAGGGGAAACAGATGTCACTTGGTGATTTTCCATCATTCGAATACCTTTGTGCTGTATTGAAATGTTCCCCCAGAGTTCTCCTATTAATTATTTACAGGCCTCCTAAATATTATGCTAATTTTTTCGATGACTTTACAGAATTATTGTCTAGCATCTCCACTGACTTGACTGTCTAGTTATAACTGGTGATTTTAATTTTCATACTGATGATTTGAATGACAAGGGTACAAAATAATTTTTTACTATTTTAGACACATTTGACCTGTCTCAACATGTGAAAGAGGCTACTCATTGTAATGGGCACACCCTGGACTTGATTATCACAAAGGGTCTCATTGTTTCTGATATTTTCGTGACTGATCCTTCATTGTCTGACCACTTCTGTGTTTTCTTTAATATATCTTTTATTCCCGACATACAGACAAAATCAAATACTGTCAAAAAACGGTATATAAATGAACATTCTAATGTACTCTTTAAAAATGCCATCTCCTTCTTACCACCTCTAAACCCATGTTCTGCTGATGATCTTGTAGATAACTTTAACTCCAAAATTGTGAAAGTTATAGATGTCATTGCACCTGTTACGGTTAAAACGATTTCTGGTAAGCAAAAGGCACCCTGGAGAAAAGCTGCTTTTGTAACAGCTCAGAAAAGAGAATGCCGGAAAGCTGAGCGCATCGGGCGGAAAACAAAACTTCATATTCACCATGACATCTATAAAGAGAGCCTCCGTGCCTACAATTTAGACTTAAAAAGTGCTAGAGAAACATTTTTCTCCAATATCATTAACAACACTAATAAGGCAAAACCCCTATTTGCAACTGTTGACAGACTGACCAACCCCCCAACACAATTACCACCTGAACTCCATTCCACGCAGAAATGCAATGAGTTTGCATTATTCTATACAGATAAAATTGAAGGCATCAGACGTGCCATCAATATCACCGCTTCAAACAAAAATGTTGGATCACCACCCTGTTTAGGCAAAGGTAACGTGGCAATGATGACATGCTTTAATGTCATAGACTCTAAAACTCTTGTGGAAACGGTGACACAACTAAGGCCATCCACCTGCTGCCTTGATGCTTTACCTACCAACTTCTTTAAGAATGTTTTTGACTGCCTAGCAATAGACATACTGCAAATAGTTAACAGCTCTCTTCAATCAGGCAATTTCCCAAAAGCCTTGAAAACTGCAGTTATTAAACCTCTTTTAAAAAAGCGGAGCCTAGATGCCTCTATTATTAACAACTATAGACCAATATCAAACCTATCTTTCATAAGTAAAATCATTGAGAAAGTTGTCCTCCAGCAACTTAATCACTTCCTGGCTTCAACTGGCTGCTACGACAACTTCCAGTCAGGATTTCGACCTCTTCATAGCACCGAGACCGCTCTTATTAAAGTTGTAAACGACATCCGTCTTAACACAGACTCTGGCAAAGTTTCAATATTAATGCTATTAGACCTCAGTGCTGCATTCGACACTGTTGATCACTCAATACTTTTGGACAGGTTGGAAAAATGGGTGGGGCTCTCAGGCACAGTCTTAAGTTGGTTCAGGTCATATTTACAAGATAGGAACTATTTTGTTTCCATTGGCGACTTTGTATCAGAACCAACCAACGTGACGTGTGGAGTACCGCAAGGTTCGATCTTAGGGCCCTCTTTATTCAACATCTACATGCTCCCACTAGGGCAAATCATGCGAAATAATAATATTGACCACCACTGCTATGCCGATGACACTCAAATCTATGTAGCGCTATCACCAAATGACTATCGCCCCATAGATCTGTTGTGCCAGTGCATTGAGCAAGTCAAAGACTGGATGTGCCAAAATTTTCTCCAGCTAAATAAGGACAAAACGGAGATAATTGTTTTTGGTGCTAAAAAAGAAAGGCTTAAAGTAACCCAACACCTTCACTCTCTGTCCCTGAAAACTTCAAACAAAGCCAGAAATCTTGGGGTCATTATGGATTCAGATTTAAATTTCGACAGTCACATCAAATCAGTAACAAAATCGGCCTACTATCACCTCAAAAACATAGCAAGATTAAGAGGACTCATGTCAGCTCAAGACTTAGAAAAACTTGTACATGCCTTTATTAATAGTAGGCTAGATTATTGTAATGGTCTCCTTGCAGGTCTTCCAAAAAAAACTGTCAGGCAGCTACAGCTTGTTCAGAACGCTGTTGCTAGAGTTCTAACAAAGACCAAAAAATTTGAGCATATTACACCAATTCTTAAATCCTTACATTGGCTCCCTGTATGTCAGAGAATTGATTTTAAAATCCTGCTGCTCACCAATAAATCACTACATGGTTTAGGGCCAAAGTATATCACTGACATGCTTCCACTTTATAAGCCTTCTAGACCGCTAAGATCTTCTGAAACCAATCTGCTAGTGATTCCCAGAGTAAATACAAAACATGGGAAAGCAGGATTTAGTTACTATGCAACAAATAGCTGGA
Organism: Amblyraja radiata; assembly: GCF_010909765.2. Lineage (NCBI taxonomy): Eukaryota > Metazoa > Chordata > Chondrichthyes > Rajiformes > Rajidae > Amblyraja > Amblyraja radiata. The sequence goes on from NC_045957.1 coordinate 86,537,346, forward strand.
ATAAACTTCCTGAAGATTTAAGACTTGCCTCAACTTTGACCACTTTTAAAACAAGACTGAAAACTTTTATGGTTACTTTAGCTTTCAGCTAAATCTTAACTACATTGCACTTTTAACTTTTGCACTTTTTATAATGCATTTTTAATTTTGCTTTTCTTTTCTTTTAGTTCTTCTATTTTATTTCATTTTATTATTTCATTTATTGTATGACATGTTTTTATGTGAAGCACTTTGAGTCTGCCTCGTGTATGAAATGTGCTATATAAATAAAGTTGCCTTGCCTTGCCTTGCCTACTTCTAATAAAAAATATTATAAAAAAAAAAATAACATCTAATAAACACACACACACACACACATATAACTAAAATGCCAAGTAACTTCAGAATGTGTTGAATATACAGTGTGTAAAACGAATCTTTAAAGCCTGCTGTAGACGCTGTAGAAACTCTTTACAACAAATACATTTTCTTTTCTGTAAACATTTATTTTAAACAGCCAACAGAAACAAATTTGCAAACTCTTTACAACAAATAAATTTTCTTTTCGGTAAACATTTATTTTAAACAGCCAACAGAAACAAATTTGCAAACTCTTTACAACAAATATTTTCTTTTCTGCAAACATTTATTTTAAACAGCCAACAGAAACAAATTTACAAACTCTTTACAACCAAACATTTACTGAAGAAAACACAGACACACACACATTCACAGCCAATACTAAAATGCCAAGTAACTTCAGAACATGGTAAACAGACAGTGTATAAAACGAACGATTCAAACGTTTAAAGCCTGCTGTAGAGGCTGCTGTTGCTGAAACAAAATGCTGCTTTTAAATAACGTCCAACAAACACACACTTACCAGAGACAAAGCAGCCAGCTCTGTGGAATTATTCAGCAGCGCCTGCACTCTGTGTCTTCTGCAGGCAGCGCCATCTTGCCTCCGACCGGAAATGACGCAATCGACGCCATCTTGCCGATGGCCGGAAATGATGTCATCGACGCCATCTTGCAACCCAGCCAAAATCACAAAATGAGCGCCAATTTTAAACTTAAACACAGTTCTGATCAAATAAAAACGTTTATTCATGCTTTATCCATCTGAAAACGGTTGCAACCATTTTAAAACCCAAGAGAAACAAATTTGCAAACTCTTTACAACAAATGCATTTCATTTTCTATAAACATTCATTTCAAAGACAATATAGACTAATTTACAAACTCTTTACAACAAATGCATTTCATTTTCTATAAACATTCATGTTAAAGACAATATAGACAAATTTACAAACTCTTTACAACAAATAGAAACATAGAAACATAGAAATTAGGCGCAGGAGTAGGCCATTCGGCCCTTCGAGCCTGCACCGCCATTCAATATGATCATGGCTGAGCATCCAACTCAGTATCCCGTACCTGCCTTCTCTCCATACCCTCTGATCCCCTTAGCCACAAGGGCCACATCTAACTCCCTCTTAAATATAGCCAATGAACTGGCCTCGACTACCCTCTGTGGCAGAGAGTTCCAGAGATTCACCACTCTCTGTGTGAAAAAAGTTCTTCTCATCTCGGTTTTAAAGGATTTCCCCCTTATCCTTAAGCTGTGACCCCTTGTCCTGGACTTCCCCAACATCGGGAGCAATCTTCCTGCATCTAGCCTGTCCAAACCCTTAAGAATTTTGTAAGTTTCTATAAGATCCCCTCTCAATCTCCTAAATTCTAGAGAGTATAAACCAAGTCTATCCAGTCTTTCTTCATAAGACAGTCCTGACATCCCAGGAATCAGTCTGGTGAACCTTCTCTGCACTCCCTCTATGGCAATAATGTCCTTCCTCAGATTTGGGGACCAAAACTGTACGCAATACTCCAGGTGTGGTCTCACCAAGACCCTGTACAACTGCAGTAGAACCTCCCTGCTCCTATACTCAAATCCTTTTGCTATGAAAGCTAACATACCATTCGCTATCTTCACTGCCTGCTGCACCTGCATGCCCACTTTCAATGACTGGTGTACCATGACACCCAGGTCTCGCTGCATCTCCCCTTTTCCTAGTCGGCCACCATTTAGATAATAGTCTGCTTTCCTGTTTTTGCCACCAAAATGAAATGCATTTCATTTTCTATAAACATTCATTTCAAAGACACTATAGACAAATTTACAAACTCTTTACAACAAATGCATTTCATTTTCTATAAACATTCATTTCAAAGACAATAGAGACAAATTTGCAAACTCTTTACAACAAATACTAATATGCCAAGTAACTTCAGACCATGGTAAACAAAATACATATCAATTGGCTGAAAAAGCACATGGAGGGGACTCACCGTGGATAGAGCCGCAGCTCAGAGAGCCATGACCCTTTCGCTTCGTGGGTCCGGCAGAGAGTGACTGAGGCAGCACACTTCCGGATTTTATAGTCTCTCCCTCCCCTCTGCCACCAGCAGCAGAGAGAATGAGGAATTTTGTAAAAACACTAATATCTCTGTCATTTTACATCGATGGGAAAAATCCTCGGCACATATGCGGCGGAGGGGGGCTCTGAGCGAGGTGGCCAAAATGATGGCCGTAGGTGGCGTCGTTCTCTCGGAAATCGCAGCACAGTCGGCCAAAAGCGGTCAAGAACAGAGATTTTGTAATATAAGATATGCAAAACAAAGAATATCACTGTGCATCACTGGCAAAGTCTTTCTAAAATGGGTGGAGTAGTGGCACAGTTGTGGAGCTGCTGCCTCACTGCTCCAGTGGCCCGCATTTGATCCTGAAGCTTGCACATCCTGGTGTTTGCACATTCTCTCGATGATTGTATGGGTTTCTCCTGGTCCAGTTTACACCCAGATCCACAAGTGTGCAAGTTTGTTGGATTACTGTGCACAATAGGTAGGTCATAGATTATTGGGATTGTAGTGGGGAATTCTGGAAGAATAGATTACAGGGGAATGATCTTGCTCTGTGAGCTGGTATAGACTCCATCATCCAAGATGATTTCATGAGGAAATATGAATATGTGAAAGTGATGGTGAATTGCCTTTTTGAACAAGAGGAGTCCATATGATTCAGGCCCTCCTGCAGTGCCAATGGGTCCAGAATTACTAATGAAAGAAAAGAATGACAATATGTGCAAAGATTCTGAGGAAGGGTCTCGGCCTGAAATGCCACCCATTCCTTCTCTCCAGAGATCCAGAGATGCTGTCTTAGTTACTCCAACTTTTTGTGTTTATCTTCAATGTTTTGGAGGTGGGTAGCTTTCTTGTGCACCTCTGCCCTTGTCCTTCTAGCTGGGAAGGTTTGATAAGAGCTATTGAAGACGCTTTGGTGAATTGATATAGTGCGTAGAAGGCACATGCCCCCATCGTATAATGTTGGTGGACGGAATGAATGTTTAGAATTATAAAATGAGTGTCAATCAATGGGCTGCTTGGTCCTGGATGGTTCTACTTCTTGAGTGTTGTTGGAATTGAAATCAACCTAGCTAGTGGAGAGTATTCCATCACACTTTTGACAACTTGTAGATGACAGCAAGGCTTTAGGATGCCACGGAATAAATGGTTTGTTGCAGGGAATAAATTCTCTCATCTGCACTTCTGCTATTTTATTCATATGGTTAATCTAGTTTCTTGTCAGTGGTGAACCCCCCCCCCCCCCCCCCCCCCCGCCAGGATGTTGAAGGTGAGAAATTTAACAAGGGTAATGACACTGAATTTAAAGTGAGTATTACTTGTTAGAAATGGTTATTGGTGAGCATTTTTGTTGTACGCATATTACTTGCCACATTAGATCTTGCCTGCATGTTATCTGATCTAGCTGTATGAGACATAGCCACATGTCTAGCTGGATCCCATGCGAGTGCCCATAGCTAAACGTTAAATCTATAGAAAGTGGGAGAAATTGAAAGAGAAGTAGTACAGTGTGAACAAGTTTTGCCAGGGAGGTGGGAGTGTTGGTGGAGGTGATGTTGAATCTTCTTATGGTTTACTTTTTTCTAGTTCCTCATATCTGCTGTCTCTTGTGCTTCTATTAGCATCAGTGATTTGCTTTCTACAGTTGCACACAATTCATTGCTGAAAATCATGGAATATAGCAAATGTATGTTAATCATGTCTGTGTAAGTCACAGCTTTTCAACTTCCCATTTAAATGCTGCATGAATATAAAGAATGTTTCTGCTTATACCATCCTTTTAGATAGAAAGTTCTGGGCTCATATCATCTCTGGGTGAAAATAGACTTGCATATCCCTATAAACCTTTAACAAAGTACTTTAAATCATCCTTCTTGTCATCCAATTTGTAATCCTTCAGTGTATGTCTGTCCTATTTGCTCTTGCATGGACCCTAGTAACTTTGTACACTTCATTCAATTCCTAAGGGAACAACCTGAGCTTAACCCACTCTTCCCTCATAGTTATAATATTCTAGTCTCAACATCATCTTCACAAATCTCACAGTGCCCTCTCCACTGTAATCAATTATTTCCTGTAATCTGTGCCCTAGTTTGTGTTGGATACTTTTCCAGCGTACTTTCCCTAACATCTTTACTATTACTAAAATTCTCATCTTGACCAATTTGCGCAAAAACAGTACCCTATATCGCTATGATTTTTTTGCCACGTTACTCACCATTCTCCTTAGCTCCGAGCGCACCAAGTTTTGTTCCGATCGGAGGAACATTACAAAAGTTATGATGGTTTAAAGAAATCATGAGATCAGCAGAGTGGTCTTCTCGCCTGTCAATCACCATGAAGGTAACGGCCCTTCCAGGCGAGGAGAATAAAATCCCGGAGGCAGGGCTGAGTCCACAAGCCGTGTGGAGTCGGGGGAAGCCGCTGCGTGGAGTCGGGGGAAGCCGCTGTGTGGAGTCGGGGGAAGCCGCTGTGTGGAGTCGGGGGAAACCGCTGTGTGGAGTCAGGCAAACTGCTGAGTGAAGCCGGGAGGTGCTGTGTGGTGCCACGGCCGATGGCCGCGGAGTGGTCCCTCCCCCCCACACACACCTCCCTCCACCCCACCCCCCCACACCCCACCCTTCCCCCTTCCACCTTTCCTATCCATGTACCTGTTGAAGTGTTTTAAATGCTGTTATACCTCCCATTGCAGCTTATTCCATACACTCACCCCTCTCATATTTTTATACATCTATTTGTCCCTTCCAACACAGTGGGAAATTCAGCTTTCTCTTAAACCATCTGTATTGATTTCTAATGGTTCAGACCATAAAGCAGACCTTTCAGGATCTTGTTATCGTGAATGTTCAGATTTGTGGAATCCACTCAGGGCTTGTTTTTGTGAAGTTTATTTATATCACATAGGTGTGTATTAAGACAATTAACAGATGATTGAATACCTTCCTGGAGATGTATCTGGTCCTAAGATGTTTGGTAGACACAACACAATCTCAAATAAAACCATATAAGTGAAACTGAGCATGTACTCAAAGCAATAAAAGGAAAAATAGATTAACATAAGCCTGTGAATGAAAAGCAAAGTAATGTTCTTGTGCTTCTCTGTTATAAGCACCTTTTTATAGTTTTCTTATGATATATGTGTTCAACAAGGCAACGCGTGTTAGTACTACCCAATGGATGTTATTTTCTATTATCTATTTATTAAGAAAGTAGAGTGTTCCAAAACATTGAATTTAATTTTCAGTATGTTATTTTCCTCTGAACAATTCATAAAAATTCATAATGGGTGTTAGACAGACCTAATTCCAATTACAGTGCCTGACAGTTTTAATCATGCACAGGAATACTTGAGGCAGAACTATATCCAGGCAGCATAATTATAATAAAGCCAGTTACCACAAACCTTACATAATAACAGTTTCCCTGATCTGAAATGAATTTTCATTATAATCAGTAGCAGAATTTAAGAAGAAATTAGATAAACATATCAAACAGAACCACTTTGTTATTCTGCAGCAATTTAAAATATTGAATTGACGTTGTAGTATAAAGTATGGTATAAGGTAGAATTTAAATTGATAAATCATTAATGAAATTACAAAAATATAAGACTTAGAAATGTAACTTCTGAAACAAAATTTTATAAGTGCTGACAAAAAGCACGATTCATGGATAAAAAATGTGCCTTAATGCTACTTAAGCAGGCACTTACACGTTAAAAGGTTCATTAATCCAACTCTGGAGTTCACAACTGTAATAGATGCAAAACATTAACAGAAAAAACTCTCATTTAGCAAGACACCAAAGACACATTTTCCTCTGCAATATGGTTCTACAATGATTGGACATAATCAAATTTATAGATTTGAGTTTGAATTTGCAGACATTGGAGAAACACAGATATATTTTGGTGAAGCACTGGTAGTGCAAAGTAGATAAGTACGACTATGTGGTTCACTTAGATTTATCATAGTTTCAACTGTTCAGCAAGTCTCATCAGAGGTTCAGAAAAACGTTTAGAATTAACGATGAATTACAATGAAATTGCAATGGAAGACAGTCATGAAAAAGTTTAGTTAAAGACATACAGAAATTTTGTGACAATAGATGCAATGGGCCAATGATGATCTTGATTTGTGCTGTAGACTCTGATGGTGTTGTCCATGCCATGTAACGGAGAAAAGATCCTGAAGCTGTTATGCTCTGCAAACTTGTATGTCTTTGGCTCTGTAAGATCATTCCCCAGGGATCTTCAAACAGTACAGAAAACCTGAATTTGTTATCACTTGTTCTGAACTAGATTAAAAAAATGTAAAAATAGGAATGGGATTGACCTGTAAGGCACCTTGAGATGGCACTGCATTTCATTAAAATAACAATGGATCTGATCAGTGGCATTACTGGCCAAAGAATCATAGATTTATTAAGGGCCTGTCCCACTTGGTGATTTTTTCACCGACTGCCGACGTCGTATCAGTGTCGCCAAAAGATTTTGAACATTTCAAAATACAGCGGTGACAAAAAAAATGTTGTGACACTTGAAAAAACAGCACGCGTCATACGTCGTCACGCCGCATCACCGCCGCATCATGTCGTGTCACGCAGCAGCATGCCGCAATTTTTCGGTGAACTGATACGTAGTCAATGATGCCGGCAGTCGCCGAAAAACATCGCCAAGTGGGACAGGGCCTTTAAGATACAGAAGGAGGCCACTCGGCTCATCTTGTCTATGCCAGCTCCTGGTGGTGGAATCACCTTCCCCTGCTGTTTCCCCAAATATTGGCAAATTATTATCCTTACATTGCCAATCCAGATCACTTCTGAGCACCTTTGAGGCTATCTGAGTCTGCTATGATATTACCATGGTTGCGCTCGTCATCAAAAGCTTTTCATCCTGTGTTTATAAAACCAAAAAAATTCAGATCTGTGTCCCCTGGCTCTTGAGCCAACTACCACGGCACACTTACCTGATCTAAGCGGGTCAAGATCTTGTATTAAATTTCCTCTTACCCTTTGTGCAAAAATGAATATAGCAGTGTGACAAAAAATTTAACTTTACAGGTAACTCAGACGCAGTCGTCTTTCTTACAGTTTGGCTTTCTTCCCAACCAATTGTTCAAGCGCTTTTGATTGCAACATGCGCCTTAATTTAGTTCAACAAAGAAACTGACAAGTTACTAAAGAACTGACAAGTTACTAAAGATCATGGCCATCCTTGATGATTGAATGAAGATATTCTGTAAAGTAGTCACCCTGTGTTTGGTTTTTCATTGTAGAGGACAGCACATTTTGAGCAATAGATGCAATACACTAAATTGGAAGAAGTGCAAATGAGTTATGTAGCTCACAAGTGAGGGCTATACATTTGCAGATTACACTAAAGTGGGTGGAGCTGTAGAAAGTGTAGATGATTGTCAAAGGTTGCAGCAGGATGTTTATCGGGTGGGCAGATGAGCTGAGTTAATATAGAGAAGTGTGAGGTGTTGAATTCTGGAAAGTTTAACTTGGGCAGGACCAACACAGTGAATGGCAGGGCTCTGGGTAGTGTTGTAGAGCAGAGGGATCTAGGAGTGCATATCAATAGTTCCTTAAAAGTGGCATCACAGGTAGATAGGGTGGTCAAGAAGGCTTTCAGCACATTGGCCTTCATCAGAGTACTGAGTATAGAAGTTGGGAGGTCATATTACAGTTATATAAAACATTGGTGAGGCCACATTTAGAGTATTGTGTTCAGTTTTGGTCACTATGTTATAAGAAAGATGTTATTAAGCTTGAAAAGGTGCAAGGAAGATTTACAAGGATGTTGCCAGGATTAGAGCCATGAGGCATAGGGAGAGATTGAGGAGGCTAGGACTTTATTCCTTGGAACTCATGAGAATGAGGTTTGATCTTATAGAGTTATGTAATGAGAGGAATAGATAGGGTAAATGCACAGGGTATTTTATCCAGTGTAGGGGAATCAAGAACCAGAGAACCAGCATAAGATTTAATAGGAATCTGAGTGGCACAAAGGTGGTGAAGCTTGGAACGAGCTGTTGGAGATAGGTACTATCACAACATTTAAAAAAGGCCTATTCCTGTGCTGTACTCTTGTATGTTCTCTCCATAATTCTAAACCCATCCCCCACACCCTCTGCAATTTGCTTTCTCACATTTCCAGTTCTGATCAGTCATTGACCTGAAATGTTAACCTCATTTTTCTCTCCACAGATGTTGCCAGACTGCTGAGCTCTACACAGTTTTCTGGTGTAATTTCAAATTATGAGCATCTGCAGTTTTCTACTATTCAGCCACCAATTAGATAATTTGTTCACAATTGCATCAGTGCATATCGAAATTTGCTTTGTCCTAATTGAATGCCATGTTTCCAAATAGGCATGTCACGAGAGTTAAAAATGCGTATCGTTGACACATGGGAACTTCCCAGGATCAGGACATTTGCTGTATAATTGAAGATTAATTAACTTGTGGTAGACTGTCATCTTTGGGCTTCGCTCTTAGGGCACAAAAACTGATGTTAAGAAGGAAATTACTACTGAATGTTATTCCCCTAAATACTAGCCAATCAAGAATTCTAAAACTGCTATTTGCGTCTTAAAACAAAAAAAGGGATAAATATCACAAAAAAGATATTCCAAACAAAATCACGTATATTATTGCAGACATGTGACTATGTTCGCAGTAGAAGCGGTATGTTTAGCAAACACGTGATTGCTTGCGCCTGAAACCAGATAGAGCTACTGGTTTGAGCCAAATTTTATTTCTGATGTTAAACTATTGTCCTCATGTGTGACTGGGATAGGAGAGCATGGCTTGATTGTAATCATGTATTGTCTTTTTGCTGGCTGGTTAGCAGGCAACAAAAGCTTTTCACTGTACCTCGGTACACATGACAATAAACTAAACTGAATTGAACTGTGTAGGCTTGTGCCAGTGTACGGGGATTGCTCGTCTGTTTGGAGTCAGTGGGCTGAAGGGCCTGTTTCTGTACTGTATCTCTAAATTAAACTAAACTAATTTGGGTAAGGATGGAAAGTAATGAAAATGGCGAGAAATGAAACATCAACGGCACTAAATTGATGGTATAGTGAAAGACTTTTTGCAGTGAGACTTGGATATCAAAACACGTGAAATGATGAAAAACTATCATTTCGACGAGCTCAAAGTTACTATAAATTTTACTTCGGAGTCACGTGAGTTAATACATGAAGAACCCCACCACGACGCATGCGTGTCATATCGCTTCACGCTTGCGAAACGTCAGGCGGGGGGAAGCGTTCCCCCACAGCGGTAAGTTTGAAACCGCGACCTGCAGGTAAGAAATTTACTCTGCGGTAGTTTTGTTCCCCGCGCTGTTTTTTCACAGGGGGGGAAGCTGGACAAAATAGTGTCCACAAGTGCTGCGAGTAAAGCTGGCTGGGGAGGACCGCGAAGTTGTGATAGCCAGCAGCAGCTGAAGGCACAAGCCCCGTAAGGGATCAGCTGTGCCGACTTTTGGTCCCGCGCCGGCCAGAACACCACGGCCGGGCGGGAGACTATTCAGAATGGGGCCGTCGACTTTTGGACAAGTCAAAAACGGCAGGAGACGGGGTGGAACGACGTTCCCCCGTAGTGACAATTTAAACCTGGACCTGCAGGTAAGAGCTGCGGTCTTTTTGTGTTTTTACCATGCTGATTACAGGTGGGGAAACCAACGGGCTGCGACAAAGCTGGTGGGCTAGATGGGATCAGCTGTGCCCGATGTCGCCTCCGCACCAGCCAGATCCACTCCACGGAAGGGCAGTAAGGACAAAGCTGGTGAGGGAGGACCACGGAGCAGCGGACAGCCAGCAGCAGCCAGCGGCACTCGGATCACCGATAGTGGGATCAGCTGTGCCCGATGTCGCCTCCGCACAGGCCAGATCCACGCAGCCGGGCGGTAAGGCTAGACACAAAAACAAACAAGGTCGTGGACTCAGAGGAGTCCGACTTTGAACAACCGCAGGCGGCCAGCGCCCGAGAGCGCTGGAGCCGGATGGAGCGGTGTGTTGGAGCATTTGCTCCAACGTGACAGACTCCGGGAGATGGAGTCGGGTCACTGTGGGCCCTATGATAAACCCACAGCAGTACCTCTTTAAGGGCTGCACAGTGCTTCTACCTCATAAGAGGGGAGCACTGCGGGTCAGTTCTGGGCTGACCTGGAAGAGGGGTCCGCAGAAGGAAAGACAAGTGTGCAAGGGGTGCAGGAACAAGAGAACCTACTGGAACCCACTACAGCCAAAGACAGCACCCCACGCAGCAGAACTGGTGAAAGCTCGAAGGCCCGTTACTCAAAACATGAGTCTTTTTTAGGCCATGGCCCAGGCCGGCCTTCTTGGAAGATGTGGGGACCTCCAACGCCAACCAAACCGAAAATCCAGACACCAGCGCAACAACAGCAACGAAGAGCCTACAAAAAGAAGTAAACCTGCCACTGGTAACTATGGAGGTAGGTGGGTCTGGTTCCCTACAAAATACAGGGAACATGGAGGTTGGGTGGAGATTATGCTCTTTTCTGAAGGCATGGAGCATGTTAACAACCGATACTTACATCTTAAGCAGTATCCAGGGATATACAATAGAGTTTATACACAAGTACAGCCCTCCAGTTCAACATATACTGAACCGAATGTTCGTGCCTTCTGATAAAGAAAAATCAAAAGCGCAAGCTGAACTGGAGCGGCTTTACATAAAAGGTGTAATTGAGAAAACTCAACACGAACCATTAGAATTCGTGTCCAATATATTTATCAAAAACAAAAAAGATGGTGGTTGTCGCATCATCATAGATCTGACAAAATGGATACCTTTGTTACTGCTAAACAATTAATTTCCAAAGGTTACTTCATGGCCAGCATCGATTGAAAAGATGCTTACTATTCAGTGCCTATACGAGGTGACCACAGATGTTACTTAAAATTCAACTGGATGGGCAACCCTGGCAGTATAAAGCACTGCCAAATGGGTTATCATCAGCCCCAGGCTGTTCACAAAAATTTTGAAACCAGCCCTAGCGTCTCTACGGAAACGTAAACACATGGTCATGGCATATTTAGATGACATACTCATTGTGGGCAAAACTTTGGAATTGGCCAAACAAACTGAAACAGCCACAAAATAGTTATTTGAAAAACTGGGATTTATTATCCATCCAGTTAAATCTAAACTAACGCCTTCCACTACTATGGACTATTTGGGGTTTCACCATTGACTCAGTTCACATGTCGGTGACTCTGCCTAAGGGAAAGGCTAGAGATTTAATAGAGGCTTGCAATAACCTCATTGACATCAGCAAACCATCCATCAGATTGGTAGCAAAAGTAATTGGCAAAATGGTGGCTGCCTTTCCAGCCACACAACTTGGACCTCTACATTACCTAAACTTACAGAGAGCAAAAATACAAGCACTCTAAATTAATGCAGGTCACTTTGACAGACCTATGAAACTACCAATCAAGCTAAAATGGAACTAAAATGGTGGATAGATAACATCTGGCTTTGTTCCAACCCAATCATTGTCAGTAACCCTTCCATGGTACTACAAACTGATGCCAGTGCACTTGGGTGGGGAGCCACCAATACCATCACCAGCTGTGGCGGTAGATGGACTGCTCAGGAGGCATCATTATTACTCACACTGGGCATAAACTACCTGGAAATGTTGGGTGCATTACATGGCCTAAAGTCATATTGTACTGGGTCATATCACCAGCATGTTAGACTGCAGATAGACAATACCACCGTGGTAGCATACATTAACCACATGGGTGGAAACAAATCGACATCATGTGACAATCTGGCTAATACAATTTGGCAATGGTGTATCCAGAGAGATATTTGGATATCAGCCACTTACCTACCAGGAAGACTAAATTTAGTGGCAGACACCAGGTCACGCAAATTTAATAAAAACACCGAATGGATGTTGAATAAAAAAGCATTTGTTGATATTACAGCAAAATATGGAACACCAGATATCGATCTATTCGCATCTAGACTTAACAACTAGTTATCAAATTAAGTTTCATGGGAACCAGACCCTGGGGCAGCGGCGACAGATGCATTTTCGCTGCATTGGGGGGGGGGGTAAATTGTTTATTTACGCCTTCCCTCCTTTCTGCCTCATCAATCGGGTATTAAGGAAAATACAACAAGTCTCTGCGTCTGGTATTGGTAGTACCCGATTGGCCTACTCAACCATGGTTCCCAGTGGTATTAAACATGGTATTAGAACCATGTATCACCATCCCACATAGACCAGATTTATTGCTACATCCCGTAACAAGGGATAGCCACCCATGCCATAAACATTTGAAGTTATTAATATGTAGAGTTATAAAAACACCTCTACTACAACTGGGACTGACGGACCGAACAGTGAACATGATCTGGGCGGCCCAAAGACAGTCAACCAAAAAACAGTATCTGGTCTATATCAGGAAGTGGGCGATGCACTGCCATAAAAACAACATCACCTACAGAGACATGAACATCCCGTCTGTTCTGGAATATCTGGCAGGCCTCCACTATGATGAGGGGCTCAGTTACAGTGCCATCAACTGCCCCAGAAGTGCCCTATCGACTTACCTATGGCAGGGGACAGAGCGTTACTCTGTTGGGACTCACCCACTGGTAACAAAACTTATGAGGGGAATTTTAATACTAATCCCCCAAGAACCAGGTACTCCCAAATATGGGATGTAATTATTATCCTGAAGATGCTCAGGAATTGGTCTCCAGCAACAGCTCTGTCCCTACACAGACTGACATTAAAAACAGTTATGCTAATGGCATTGGTCACGGCACAAAGGGTACAGTCACTGCATAAACTAAGACTGGACAACATGACTTCCTCAACAGAAAATATTACGTTTCATATGTATGAGTTAGTAAGCAGAACAGACAGGGATCAGCAGGCCTCAATATACAATTTAGGTCATACCCAACAGATATACACAGTCTGTGTATAGTAAGACATCTGTCGTTATACATGGAGAAAACGAAAATCCTAAGAGGCAATGAGAAGGCACTTTTTGGTCAGCCACTAGCAACCACACAAAAGAGTGACGGTCCAGACCATCTCAAGATGGCTGAAACAGGTGCTAACACAGGCTGGGGTGGATATTAATATTTTAAATCTCATTCCACCAGGGCTGCAGCTACATCGGCAGCGATACAGTTGGATGTCCCAATGGACCAAATCCTCAAGGCAGCTGGATGGTCTGGGGGGGAAAAAACATTCCAATTATTTTACAATATACCAGTAATGAAACCTGGAATGTTTGCAGAAACAATTTTAAGTTCTGTAAATTAATTTAAACCCATAAAAAGGGGTTATAAATTTGTGTTAATAAATGTTATGATTTCAATGTCGAATTCATGTCCAAATTATGTTAACACAATTCCTCCTACAGTCATCAAGGCAGACGTGATGCATGGACTCGTTTCCACGGCATGAAATCAGAGCTTTAAAATCTTCACGTAGTCACTCACGTAACTCCGAAGTAAAATAGTAAGATTAAACGAGAACTTACCAGTTTGAAGTTTGATCTGTATTTTATGAGGAGTTACGATGAGGAATTACGTGCCCTCCGCTCCCACCCTTGATCATATACTTAACTGGTATCTCTTCTCTAATCTTACTATGTTTAGTCATTACAATTATCTGTGATTTCACACCGCTGCTTTGAAGAATGACACGCATGCGTCGTGGCGGGGTTCTTCATGTAATCCCTCATCGTAACTCCTCATAAAATACAGATCAAACTTCAAACTGGTAAGTTCTCGTTTAATCTTACTATTAACTTTCACTTGCTACTTGACAATGACTAAATTCACATCAGCAATTAATAATAATTGCTCCCAATAATAATGTCAGAAAACATATAAAAACAGGAAAAGAGAATATTCTAATAGAAATATATCTGAATCTGAATTCCTTTATTGTCATTCCGACCTTTCGGTCTGAACGAAATTTCATGCCAGCAGTCATACATATAGTAATAAATAACAAAAACACACAATAAACACAAATTAACATCCACCACATGAGTTCACCACGCACTTCCTCACTGTGAGGCAAAAGTCTTAAAGTCTCTGTCTCTTCCCTCCTTGTTCGCCCTCTGCGCTGAGGCAATCCAGGCTTCCGTTGTTGTGACCCCGCCGGGTGATGGTAAGTCAGTCCCGCGGCTCAACCGAGCTCCGCGAACGGGTCGGTTCAAACTCCGCGGCCCGGGGTGTTCGAAGCTGCCGAAGCTGCCGCCCTCCAGTCCAGCGGACACAGCTGTAGTTACGGGAGCTCCGGAAAAACAAGTCACCAACCTGTGACCTGTGAGCTCCCGACGATGTCGTCCACTGGGCTCCGACCAAGCCCCGAATTCAGGTCACCGCCACCGGAACGCCGGAACGCCGCCACAGCCCCGAAGCCGGTTCACCACCACCGGAATGCCGCCACAGCCCGAAGTCGGCCAGCCTCGCGCTGGTAAGTCCTGGCTGGCTCTGCCTCCGCAGCCTCGAGGTCGGTCACAGTTGGAGGCCACCAGCTCCGCCATTAGGCCTCGGCGCAGACGGAGAACAAGGAGGGAAGAGACAGAGACTTTAAGACTTTTGCCTCTATTGAAAACAAGTTGACAAAAATATGTAATTTAAAAATCTATTTCATTTAGGTTATGGTCTATTATTGTCCTGTGAAGCAAGATATACTTAGACGCATTTTGTTTATATGCTATTCAATCAAATCAGATAATATTATACATGAATTAAGCTAAACATAATAGAGCAAAGAGAAAAAGGTGGGAGGGAGGCATACTGTAGCGAGTCTTTTAACTTACACTTGAATGCAATATTTATGCTTTAAATTGGATTAGCTATGAATAAGGTTAGGCAAAATTACATTTCTAATTACATTTCACAATAGAGCCAGGCTCTGATCAACAGGTGCAGCACATGAATTATCTTAGTGCATTCATGTATGGAAATCAGATTAGAATCAAGCACTTGGCCCATGTTGATCAACCTGGGTTACACTGCACACCTGGTACTACTCCTGACCCTGACTCCAGTTGCATACCTTCTCTTATTCCTGACTCTAAGATCTGCCCTCCCTATTCTACCCTGATCATATCCTACCCTTACCTGCTTAGGTTCCCAGTGCTGAACACTCCAATTGTCTCTGCTTTGACTGTACACCTAGTACTATTCCAGACCTTGACTCTGGATGCACACTTCTTGGCCTTGCTCCTAGCCCCTCTGCACTGACAATATATCTGGCCCACACATAAAGCCCTATATCAGAACCCTAGACTTAACCTATTACGTTCAAGTCCACAGGTGCTTATCTAATGTGGTAATCTTTTATGGGGCACTTCACGGACCAAATTTTGCATAACAAAATTTGCTACATCCATTGGCTTCCTTGTTATCTAACATGCTAGTTATTTTGTCAAAGAAGTCATCAATTGGTTGAACACAATTTCTCATCCATAAAATTATACTCACTCAGATGTATAAGTATTCTGTTACCATTTCCTTCATTTTCCTAACAAACTGTCCTGAAGTCATTTTCACCCTCAATATGTTCAGTATTTTGCTGTCTTCCTCTCAGCTAGGACTTTCCCGAAATGCAGTCCAAAAACTATATATTTAGGCAATAATATTATATTTAATGTGATCTTAATATTTTCTGTGACATTCATAACACAACAATGATAAAAAGATCTTTGTTTTGATTGCACCTACCAACATGCATACATTATTAAATTGCAGTTAATATGTACCGAGGGCAAATTTTTGTTCCAATGCTCCCCATTCCCAATTACTTTTACATTAAAGTGATTGAAAGCCAAGTGAAGTTTAAATGGAATCAGAAAAATAAAACCTCCGGAATGGATGATATTCATTACATGGTTGGTTGGAGTCAGTATCAGCACAAATACTATATTAAACTTTGAATCTTCAGATGTCCTGGTTCATGCCAAAACTAAAGTCAAATATTAACCTCCTTACACATTCCCCTGCAAGTACCTCTGTCACACCTTTGAAATATGCCCCTTCTATGAACAAATTCTTAAACATCGCATCTGAATCAGTTTCCATCTGACTACACTCCTTGACGATGTTCATCTACGTGTTCAATTAATAAAACAATGAGATTGGGGACATTTCTATTGAACCTGTCAAAGGAATTTAGTGGGGGGGAGGGGGGTTTAGAAATAGTTAGTGATGTAAACAAATATAATAGTTGAGTGGTAAATTACAATAGTGCTACCTTCCCAATATTTAACTGAAGGAAATAATGGGTTATCGGGGCTGTATGTTGTGACAGACAGCCTGACACCTTGCATGTCATTTTAATATTACACTTATCCCATCCCCCTGGATATTCCGGATTAATAAATTAAGGTTTTGGGGGGGAAATTTTAAAATCTTTCCCCTGCACGGAGAACCCGACCTTTTCCCTGTCGGGTCTCCGTTGTCATTGGGGCTGCAACGTGGAGCGGCCTCCAGCAGGAACGACCTATGGCTCCAGTCGCGGAGCTGCGGACCTACTCACCATCGTAGAGCTGGCCGAGTTCGGAGCGGGTGGAGCGGTGGTGGCACGCTGCTGCGACCCGATCCCGGGGATTCGGAGGTTTACCGCAGGTCTGGTGGACAGTGACATCGGGAGCCCGCGGGTCCCTGCTGGGAGACCGCTTTTCGGGGCTTCCGCAACGGCGACTTCACCCGCCCGAGTCGCGGGGTCAAGGAGTGCCTGGAGCGGGGCCTTACATCACCGCCCGGCGCGGCTTCAACGGCTGCGGGACTTTGCTAGCGCCCGCCGGGGGCTCCAACAACAAGACCCGGAGCAGGGCCTTGCATCACCCGGCGCGGCGTTAATGGCCGCGGGACAATTGCCATCGCCCGCCGGGGGCTTTGACTCTGACATCGGGAGGGGAATGGGGAGTGCAGGGGAGAGATAAGTTTTTTTGCCTTCCATCACAGCGAGGAGGAGATGCGCTGTGATGGATGTCTGTGTAAATTGTGTTGTGTCTTGGGTCTTTTTTTCTTGTGTGTATGGCTGCAGAAACAACATTTCATTTGAGCGTCTATGAGGTTCAAGTGACAAATAAATTGTATTGTGTATTGTGTATTGTATGACTATATTATACCTCCACCATGCATGAATGTTTCAAAATCAAGTGGTCACATTTTATTGCCATATGCTCAAGCATAGAAACATAGAAAATAGGTGCAGAAATACCTTCGAGCCTGCATTGCCATTCAATATGATCATGGCTGTTCATCTAAAATCAGTACCTTTTTCCCGTTTTTTCCCCATATCCCTTGATTTTGCTAGCACCAAGAGCTAAATGTAACTATCTCTTGAAAACATCCAGTGAATTGGCCTCCACTGCCTTCTGTGGCAGAGAATTCCACAGATTCACAACTCTCTGGGTGAAGAAAGTTTGTCCTCATCTCAGTCCTAAATGGCCTACCCCTTATTTTTAAATTGTGACCACTGGTTCTGAACTCCCTCAACATCAGGAACATTTTTCCTGCAGTTACAGTAAGTGAAAATCTAGCAGGCAAGCATGATGCTTTCTCCAACCACCCCCATTTGAAGGCCACTATCTTCTACTGCTTCTACCCAGTGCTTCTATGTACTTCCAGCAGCCACTGGTGGTCCATGCCGGTCACCAGGGCGAATTTGGTGCAGAGACTCTCACGGTCATGGCGCAATGCTTCTGACGCCTCCGACGGCCCAGGACTCTTGCACTGAGGCTGCTCCATGGCCTGACCGGCAGCGAGCGACTCGCCAGCCCAGCAAACACTCGCCAGCCCGGCAAACATTCGTCAGCCCCGGCTCCCCGTCCGCATCCACCCCCGCCGCTGCTTCTGCTTCCATCCCTCCCTCCGCCCCCGCTCTCCAACACCCGCGGCCCATGCAGTTGATATTAGTTTTATAATTCTCATTGATCACAGAATTTCTCATGACAGAGCGTAAGAAATTCTGTGATCAGTGTGATAGCGTGAGAATTGGGCAAAATCCGTGAGTCTCATGCTTAATGCGTGAGAGTTGGCAGCTCTGTGGAAGGGGAAGGAGGAAAGAGGAAAGGGAGAAACGAGTATGTATGCAAGTGGGACACAGGGAAGAGAGGGGGATAAAGAAGGCAAGGGGGGAGAAAGGGGTGCTTTTAGGTTAGTTTGTTAAAATTGGATAATTCCATGTTCATACCATTGGGTTGTGGCCTCACTCTGGCAACGGAGATAGCCCAGGTCAGTAAGGTCAGTATGGGAATGTTATAAAAAGGTCCAGAGAGGGTAAACACCGGCAGGGACAGTCCATTAAGAGGAGGGATGTTGGAGACAGGAGGAGGGGTCATCACTGGCAATCCAAAAATGATTGTCAAAAGACAATAAAAATAAACAGAAAATGCTCAGCATGTCAGGTAAGTATCATTGGAAAAAATAACAATATTAGTCTTCCACTACACAGTTCACCAAAATGTTTTTAATATCTTGTGTTTTATTTTAGAACGAATGAATCTGCAGTAGCTTCTTATTTATCTACTCATTTATTTAACTATATTTGCCCGAGGCTATAACATCCTGCCTGTCCCGCTGAGTTACTCCAGTATTTTGTGTCTACCTTCATATTATTTTAAAGTCAGGGCAACTAGATTATAAAACACATTTTCCCCATCTAGCTTGCAAAATCATTGCAAAGCCATATCAAATCATCTATAACTGTTGATCTTTCAATATAGGTATACTCATAACTGTAGTCCTGTAGGTCTGTGTCCAAGATGGCTGCCGTGAAGAGAGAGTGGACGCTGGCGCACTTTGGCTGCCGCTGCTCTCTCTTCACACTGTGTTTTTGATTTTCTGTTTTTGGATTGAATTCTGTTTTTAATTTGTGTCTCTGTGATGTATTTTTTACCTGTTCTATCCCGATTATATGTTTTTATTCCGATTACTATGTAAGGTGTCCTTGAGATGTCTGAAAGGCGCCCATTAAATAAAATGTATTATTATTATAACGACTGGGAGATTGTAAATTTCATTGACTTTCAAATAACTGAAATGAATTGATTTTGCCAAACACTAAAAAACACACAAAAAAAACCCAACTGAAGCAAACACCTGAAAAAAAAATCAAGCCCTGACTGGCTCATTTTATCAGATAGGATGTTCAATAAAAGAAAATTAAATTAGAAATTATCTGATCAAATTAACATTAGTGGAACATTTCAAAGATGACAGTCCATAGCCCCATATCTAGCAAATAAATGTCAAGGGCTGCAGAGTGGAGTTGGTTCCATCCTGACCGTGGCTGTTGTCTGTGTGGAGTTTGCATGTTCTCCCTTTGATTGCATGGATTTTCACCGGGTGCTCTAGTTTCCTCCCAGATCCCAAAGACGTTATGGTTTGTAGGTTAATTGGGCTCTGTAAATTGCCCTGAGTGTGTAGGGAGTGGATGGGTAAGTGGGATAACGTACTGTAGAATTAGTGTGAGTACATGATCAATGGTCACTGTGAACTCGGGGCAAAGGGTCCATGCTATTTCCATGCTGTATCTCTAATGTGCCTATCAAAAGCCTCTTAAATGCCACCATCACTGGTAATGCATTCCAGGCCCCCAGCACCCTTTGGTTAGAGGATAAAATATTTCATACTCTATCTGTAAAGTACAGCATCAAATAATCAAATAGATTTTGTTTCATAGAAAATTCAGATCCTTGTTCTACCATGAACATTTCTTTACTTCTATCAAAGAAGATTAAAGCTGCCTATCAGTATACCTCTTCCTTTTATAGTACACACATTCTTTGCAGAAACTGGATAACTAAAATATCCAGTTAAAACAGAATGTCTGTCTGTCCCATGCATATCTCAGTAACAAAACAAACTAGGTTCAGGTTTAGCATAAAAATGTGCACTGCACTTCCAGTATTTCCAAAATCCTCCACAGGAGGCCCTCCAAAGCACACAGGAGGCCTAATTTTATTTTCCGCACTGAAAACTGATGACATTATCCTTGTGAATCTTGGGCAAGAACATTATTTTAAAGATGCACACTGTCTAAAATACTTAATATGTTATGGAGTCCCAAAACGCATAATGGTTTTCATTGGAAATTAACAAGAAAGGAGTTAAAATTCCAGCCAATCCATTTATCTTCAACCAGCTAAATCAATCAGTGATCATATTTATTATTTTTTAAATCATCCAGGATTTCAACATATTTTTAAAAAGATAAACATTGTTTTGACTGGCACACCTTTGCATTTGTACTGTTCCTTGACATTACACAAATTTCTTAGACATTTTTTTCCAAACGAGATAAATTGCCCCATGATATCCCAAAGAAAAAGGAAGGTTTCAGACAGAATTCAACAGAAACAAAAGTAGATTGCTTGAAGGACTAATTTTAATACCACAAAATAAAGACCTTCTTTCAAAGCTTCCTAGACAATCTGTTTAATATAAATCTATTGTGTGACAGATATTGAGGCTGTACATTTTCCTGTTGAATTTTAATCTCTCTGTCGCTAATTTATGTGCCACCACATAAGCCTAAATGAAAAGAAGGAGCTCCAATTATTCTCGTCAGGAATTTGTATCCATGCAACAGTACAAGATTATCAGTTCAAAAATTACTACTGGAAAAAATTGTAACTACAATAATGATTGGTAATGCTGTTGGGCAAAATGATTTAATCCCTCAGATACCAATTATCCCATCTGATTTAATTTCAATACAGGTGGTTCTCAACTCATGATGGGGTTACATTCTGAAAATATCGTAAATCAAAAATGTATACACCTAACCTACCAAGCATTTTGTGTATCGAAAAGACTTCTTGCCTTAGCCTGGATTGTCAGTAGGCTAAGTGTGCTTCTGTAGAGTATCGGCTGTTTACACTCATGATCACATGGCTGATTGGGAGCTGCGGCTCGCTGCCATTGCCCAGCATCATGAGAGAGTATCGTACCGCATATTGCTAGCCCGGGAAAAGATCAAAATTTAAAATTCGAAGTACAGTTACCACTGAATGTGTATCGCTTTTGCACCATCGTAAAGTCGAAATATCATAAGTCGAAGCATCGGTAGTCGAGGAGCACCTGTCCAAGTAATTTCAGTTTACTGTTCAACTTTGTTTTGCTATGAGCATCGACAAGGCTCAAGGACATTACTGAAATTTACAAAAAACTGCAAATGCTACAATCTGGAGGGCAAAAAACAAACTGCTGGAGGGACTCAACGGGTCCGTTCCTTCCTCTTGAATAATAGATCCATGGAGGTTGCCATCTCCGTTGTGTTACATTCTACCCTGGCACAGCTTGACAATAAGAACACCTATGTCATCATGCAATCATGAATAAGCTCATCCCTAAAATTCTGAACCTTGGCCTTGGGGCCTCCATCGGCAACTGGCCTTCTTGGCCAGGTACAGCAGGCAATGAATAAAGCCTATTCATTTTAGAATAAATGAATAAAGAATAAAGAAGGTTTGAGTTTAGGAGCAAGGAGATCCCACTGCAGATATGCAGGGCCCTGGTGAGACCACACCTGGAGTATTGTGTGCTGTTTTGGTCTCCTAATTTGAGGAAGGACATTCTTCCTATGGAGGGAATGCAATGAAGTTTCACCAGGTTAATTCCCAGGATGGCAGGACTCACATATGATGAAAGAATGGGTCGACTGGGTTTGTATTTGCTGGAATTTAGAAGGATGAGAGGATATCTTGTAGAAACATATAAAATTTGTAAGGGACTGGACAAGCTACATGCAGGAAAAATGTTCCCCATGTTGGGGGAGTACAGAACCAGGGGTCACAGTTTAAGAGTAAGGGGTAGGCCATTTAGGACTGAGATGAGGAAAAACCTTTTCACCCAGAGTTGTGAATCTGTGGAATTCTTTGCCACAGATGGCAGTGGAGGCCAATTCACTGGATGTTTTCAAGAAAATCAGATTTAGCTCTTTGGGCTAATAGAATCATGGGATATGGGGAAAAAGCAGGAACAGGGTACTGATTTTGGATGATCAGCCATGGTCATATTGAAAGGCTCGAAGGGCCAAATGGCCTCCTCCTGCACCTATTTTCTATGTTTCTAAATCTCAGTCAGCTGGAATTGGTCCTAACGTTTCCTCTACCCTGATCCTCAACACATGTGCCCCATAGGTTTGTGTGTTCAGTCCCTTGCTCTGCTCGAATACACCCAAGACTGTGTGGCAAAATACAAAGTTAATTTGATGTTCAAGTTCGTTGATGATGTGGCTGTTGTTGGCCAGATCAACTACAGCAATGAGGCAGAGTACAGGAAAGAGAATGAAAACGTTACAAATTGATGTCATACAACAACCTAACCTGTGATGTCAGCAAGATGAAAGAATTGGTTGATCTAAGGAAGCAAAGGGGTGAACACAACCCTGTCCTCATCAATGCAGCTGCTGTGGGGAAGGTCGACGGCTTGATAGTCATCCATATCACCAATAACCTAACCTGGTCCCTTCACACTGATGCAGAGATTAATAAAGTACACACTGTATTTATTTTCTTCAGCATCTGAGAAGATTTGGCATGGGGACTTTCTCAAATGTATAGAAATTTGGTATAGAAAGTATTTGGACAGGATTAATCTCTGCCTTGTATCACTACTGCTCTATTCTTAATCGCCTGAACTTTCAAAGTGATGAATGCAGCCCAATCAATCCCGTCAATTCTTTCCATCCAGTGCATTGTCACTGTTTCATCAGGAAGGCTGGAAGTATCATGATTATGGTATTGGCTTATGATTTTTACCGATATACTGTGAAAAACACTATTTTGTGATCTAGCCAGTCAGATCATGCCATGCATGAGTACGATCAAGCAATACACAAGTGCAAAAGAAACATCTTTATTTCAAGGCTACTCATAGTACTGTTAAGGGGCTGTCCCACTGCGGTGACCTAATCCGCGAGTTAAGAAGAGTGTCTTCGACCTTCAAGCTCAAGGGCACTCGCCTAGAAAACCTTGAGCTGGATCGACCGTCCACGTTGAAACCACGAGCTGGATCGACCGACCACACACACACACACACACACACACACACACACACACACACACACACACACACACACTGCAAAGGCGGGGGCCAGGGAAAGCGGGGGAGCGCTGTCTGAAATTCACACCCACGATGAACAGGAAGGTAAAAGACGGCTGCCACAGTGTACGGTAAGTCCTTTAGACGGTGCGGAGGGGAGGGGTGGGAGAAGGGGAGAGAAGGGGAGAGAGGGGAAGAGAAAGTGAGAGAAGGGGAGAGAAGGGGGGGAGAAGGAGGGCTTTTAAGCCCGCTAAACTATATTATACGTTTAAGAAGTATAATATAGTTTAGCGGGCATTTTACCTACCGGTCGGTTTTCCCTGGTCCTGAAAACTCCAATGAGCCAATCAAAATGCCCGGTCAGCGAAGGAGATTGCCTACGGCTGCCCTCAACTGCCTGTAACTAAATAGCGACCCCACTCCACTGCACTACGAGTTAAAAAGAACCATGCCGACCAAACTTTACTTGCAGAAAATTTTTCAACATGCTGAAAATTTTTCCACGACCTAGCTGAGGCCGTGAGTATGCAGGAACTTCCCTCGAGCATGAAGGAGAGTTCCAGTGACCTCATAAGACCTCCTAGGACCTCGTGTCGACCATGCTGCTAGTTTGCGTCGAGGGCAAACTCTTCTAAACTCGCAGATTGGATCGCCGCAGTGGAACAGCCCCATAACTGTTTTACCTGGTTGGGTGAACTCAGCTGGTCAGACTGTGTCAGGTGTGTGACCCGCTGAGCTTCTCCAGCAACTTCCTTTTTGCTCCAGATTCCATCACCTGAAATCTTTTGTGACTACACTTTTACCTGGCAAAGTTGGCTCTCCTTTACCTTGGCCAAATCCATTCTAGTCCAATTAAGCTTTCCATTTGCATTTCCCCAATTATAATCCAAACCTCATGAAATGGTGATAGACACTAAAAGCTGGAGCAACTCAACAAGACAGGCAGCATCCCTGGAGAGAAGGAATGGGTGACATTTTGGGTCAAGACCCTTCTTCAGACTGGTTTGGGATAAGGGAAAATGAGAGACATAGATGATGATGTAGAGAGATAACGAATAATGAATTAAATGCAAAAAAAAATACGATGATAAAGGAAACTGCCCATTGTTAGCTGTTTGTTGGGTGTAAATGAGAAGCTAGTGCATCTTGGGTGGGGGAGGGATAGAGAGAGAGGGAATGCTGTGGTTATGTCTATAAAATGGTGGTTTGACAAGTGTTGACCACAGTAGGACAAAATGGGAATTTGAAAAATCTTGCAAGGCACATCAAGGCTATCAGCAAAGATTCAATATAGCATGATAAATAGAGAGCTTATAGAGACAGGGGTGCATTGAAGTTACAGATGAGATAATAAACTACACAGGCTTATAACAGACTAGAGGGAAACTGCAGAATTATTAAACAAGAATTTGATTTCACAGCTGAGATAGGGAAAAGATTAATGTACAGAAATCACTGAATACTGGCTACAAAGAGTAATCAAAACCAGCTAATGGCATGTTGTCTTTTCCCCCCAAGGGAATCAGAATCTAATATTAAAAATCCACCCGTATCAGATTTTAACTACACAATAATTAATTTATGATCTCAATATTAACTGCTTAAGGCAGCCACATCTCTATTATTATAAAACTCTGATCTTGGATATTTACTTGTGTGTTTGCATGCTTGAACTTTTTCCTTTGATTCACATCTCCTTGACATCCCGATGCGGTAACGGTGAAATTTTTACATATTCCGGTAATTTACCTCATGATTTCAAAAATCCCTTCATCTGAAAATTTGATTCATTATTTCCCGAGTTTTTAATTAAAATTGTTCACCAATCTGACATCTTTTTTTAGATCTAATGTGCTGAAGCGAGCTGGATGACGTCACAATGCCTCTGCTCCTCACTGCAAGCTGCGCAGAATTTTCAACTCGCAGCCCCACTGTTTTACACGAGCTGCGAGTTACGTGGCCAGCCATACTTCCCTCCCCCACAGGGCTCTGCATTGAAGCCGCAAAACACGTGCTCAAGTCGTGCTGCGCACTCATCTAGGCTCCTTGAAGTTCTACAACATGGCGGCGGCGGTCGTTATCGCAGCGGGGGCGCGGACAAGCACAGTGGAAAAGTAGCCATGGCGGCCGTCACAGGGGACGACCTCCTCTCCATCTCCCCCGCCCGATCATCTGTCACCCTGGTGGGTGGGCTTACCCTCGCAGAAGCCACGATCAGCCGTCCCTCCGCTGCTTTTCACCATCCTCAGATCGCTCCGGGCCTCGCTTTGGTCCAAGCCGGCTGCAGCCTAGCTCGGGCCCGGTGCCTGGTGGGGAGGCTTCTGCACTACGACCTGGGTAGCTGCTGCCTCTACCCCCTCCCCCTTCCTCTCTACCCCCTCCCCGGGGCAGAGAAAGAGAGGGGGGGGCGAGAAGGGGGTGGAGGGAGGGGGTGGAGGGTGGGGTGGGGTGGAGGGGGTAGTAGAGGGGGGGGAGGAGAGGGGGGGAGGAGAGGGGGGGGAGGGGGCCCTCCCTCTCTCCCCCTCCTCTCTGCCCCCCTCTCTGCCCCCCTCCCTATCTGCCCCACCCCTCTCTGCCGCCCCCCTTCCTCCCTGTCCCCCCTTCCTCTCTGCCCTTCCCTCCCTCTCTGCCCCCCCCCCCCTTCCCTCTCTAGGGAGTGGTGAATATTGGGACCTAGGGGTGAGTGATGGAGTATTGCGTTCGGGAGCCAGCCCTCCCCTGTGATGCCGTGCCCACCCCTATCCTTCAATCTCTACCCCCCCCTCCACAACCTCCCCCCCTCTCTACCCGTGCCTGCGCAGTTGGGGGTTATGCGTGAGTGGATAGGGTAAAAGGAGCAAATTAATAATATTAATATAATATCAAGGGGGGGGTTAGTGTGTGTGGGGGGTGGTTAGTGTGTGTGTGTGTGTGTGTGTGTGTGTGTGTGTGTGTGTGTGTGTGTGTGTGTGTGTGTGTGTGTGTGTGTGTGTGTGTGTGTGTTGCTGAAGGCTGCCCCTATTCCCCCCTCCCCCCCCCCCCCGCCCCGCCCCACCCCGCAACCACGGGTTGAGGGGACGGACCCAACGGGTCCCCCTTGGTCTAGTGTATTTTAAACATATCAAACCATGAGACATAAACAATACAAATTCACTAAAAAACAGTACTATTCTGAATTATGCATCTGTTCAATATGTATTTGCTTTGAATATTCAATAATAATAATGCAATATTTCCCTTTTTGCATTATTTTCCATAGAGCTGGACAAGCAGCAAAATGAAATGCATCAATTCATCAGGCCTACCAGAACTGGTTCCTTCACCCAGAAGATTTGGTGTTTCAAAATCTTTCACTCTACCTTGATACAGGTGACAATAATAGAACCAATACCAACACCAATTTAATTATTGATATACATATTAAAAGACTGTAGAGAAAAAAATACATCACAAACTGAATCTGCCATTTAAGCCATTATAACAGAATATACTGTGTTCCTGATTAATGATGTAACTGTTTCTTGAGCTAATCAATCAAACTCTGATTTTCAACAAAAATTCCAAGGCTATTTTTCAACTGTTCTGAATAGACAATAGTGATATACAATAGAAAATAAACTTTTAAAGCAAAATAGAGAGGAAAATAAAATTAAAAATAAGAATTTAAGTATAAAGGAAGAAACAGAGATTCAAGTGAACACTGACTCCCAGGGAATGGGGCTTGGGTTATCAGTAAAACAGGAATAGTAGAAGAGTTAAATAGCTATTTGCATCAGTCTTTACAAAGAAGATAGTATGAACATCGCATGAATACTGAATAATGCTAGGGAGGAATTGAATGCCATCACCAAAATGAGAGAAATGTTGTTTGGCAAGATAATGGGGTATAATGGCTTGGGTAACTTTTCATTCAGGACCCTAATAGAAGTGGCTACTGAAATAGTGGGTGCAATGTAATCATACAAATCTAATGAGCCAATTATGTTCTCATATTTCTATATAAACTTCTCCCTAAACACTCGTCTAACCTGTTAAATAAGGACGTAGTTTTAATCTAATATTTTAACATGGTCTTTGCTTCAATCAATAAACTGCATGCATTCTGCAATGTCAGCTTTCTCAATGAAACCAAAATGTGCTTGTCCTTGACCATAATCCCTCCGATCTTTTTTCTTCTCACTCAGTTAATGAGTTTATTTCTAAGCTCATACAATGCATTCAGAAAGTATTCAGACCCTTCACATTTTCCTTACAGCCTTATTCTAAAATGGATTAAATTCATTTTTTAATCATCAATCTACACACAATACCCCATAATAAAAAAGCGAAAACAGGTGTTTAGAAATTTTTGCAAAGTAATTAAAGTAAAAGAAATAACGGAAATATCACATTTACATAAGTATTCAGACCCTTTACTCAGTACTTTGTTGAGGCACCTTTGGCAGCGATTACAGCCTCAAGTCTTCTTGGGTATGACGCTACAAGCTTGGCACACCTGTATTTGGGTAATTTCTCCCATCCTTCTCTGCTGATCCTCTCAAGCTCTGTCGGGTTGGATGGAGAGCATCGATGCACAGCTATTTTCAGGTCTCTCCAGAGATGTTCAAGTCTGAGCTGTGGCTGGGCCACTCAAGGACATTCACAGACTTGTCACAAAGCCATTCCTGCATTATCTTGACTGTGTACTTTGGGTCGTTGCCCTGTTGGAAGGTGAACCTCAGCCCCAGTCTTAGGTCCAGAACGCTCTGGAGCAGGTTTTCATCAAGGATCTCTCTGTACTTTACTCCGTTCATCTTTCCCTCGATCCTGACTAGTCTCCCAGTTCCTGCAGCTGAAAAACATCCCCACAGCATGATGCTGCCACCACCATGCTTCACCGTAGGTATAGTATTGGCCAGGTGATGAGTGGTGCCTGGCTTCCTCCAGAATGCTTGGCATTCAGGCCCAAGAGTTCAATCTTGTTTCTCATGGTCTGCGAGTCCTTTTGGCAAACTCCAAGCGGGAGTTCAGCCTTTTGCTGAGGAGTGGCTTCCGTCTGGCCACTCTATCATAAAAGCCTGATTGGTGCAGTGCTGCAGATATAGTTGTCCTTCTGGAAGGTTCTCCCATCTCCACAGTGCAACTGGAGCTCTGTCTGAGTGACCATCGCGTTCTTGGTCACCTCCCTAACCAAGGCCCTTCTCCCTCGATTGCTCAGTTTGGCTGGGCAGCCAGCTTTAGGAAGAGTCCTGGTGGTTCCAATGATCTTCCATTTAAGAATGACGAAGGCCATTGCGCTTTTTTTATACCCTGCCCCAGATCTGTGTCTCGGCACAATCCTGTCTCGGAGGTCTATGGACAATTTTACTCAATTTTGAGTGTCATAGCAAAGGGTCTGAATACTTATGTAAATGTGATATTTCAGTTATTTCTTTTTAATTACTTTGCAAAAATGTCTAAACACCTGTTTTCGCTTCTTCATTCTGGGGTATTGTGTGTAGATTGATGATAAAAATAATCAATCAATTTAATCCATTTTAAAATAAGGATGTTATGTAACAAAATGTGGAAAAAGTGAAGAGGCCTGAATTATTTTTGAATGCACTGTACCTTCACAATTTCAAACACCTTTGGACCAGAACAAATTGTTAGTGATATTACATCTTGGACCTTGAAACTCTTGACCATTTCCATCCACCTCAGCATTATTGATACAGACAGGAGTGAGTATTATACCACACTTCCTAAAGTTAATGCCCAGCTCCTTAATTTTGCTGACATTGAGGGAGAGGTTATTGTCAGGAGTGGAGAATGAAGGTGACATGCTTAGTATTGTTCCGGACAACCATGCACACTGAGTAATACTATTATGTAAACGGGGTACTGGACTTCAAATAGCAATATAGACATTTATTGTATTGTTGGAATCCATGCTCATATAATTTACCATGCATCATGGAGCTGCAAATTTGCTCTTAGTAAATACTGTTCACCTCAAACGGATCGTTTGTTTACTGGTTGATGACACTGAGGCAAGGTAGAAGCAGCTATTTGGATCAACTATGAACAGAGTAGCGAAAGAATATTGATTGGATTGTCATAGCCGAGCAAGCAATGATAAATGCTCAGTGTTTTCTGCTGTTTAATTCTGTGCTTCTTTCTAGTTACATTGCAACAATACCTTTTCCCACATATTACTAGCCTGAGTTATCCTCACAAAGTCAGTGTTTACTGTTCATTAGAGAGGGTGAGAACATGACAGAACAGTCAACAAAGAGCAGCAAAGTAAAAAGTGGAAGTTAAAAACATAGTAAGCAAATAAATTGGGAACAACAAGAAAGAAAGCAGCAAATTGTGTTTGAGTACAAAAGAATAATAAAATGTCAGATTTAAAGGAAAATAAAACCAAATGTAGCATCCAGTTAGTGGTAGCACCACTCGCAGTATTACTGGTAAAAATGGATCCCTCCCCAATGAACTCAATGCATTGTACACCAGCTTTGAACAAAGGTTGGTGGAGGAATGCCACCCACACTGCTCGTCGAAGGCACGCCAGTTCCAATGGTTAATAGACTAAGTGGGACCCATTGGGTCCCAGTCACACCAGAGGCCTGGTTCTCCCCAACGCAACCCATTCCCCAACACAATATTCTACCACTCACCTGTTCCCCCAATGCAACCCGTTCCCCCAAAGCAATATTTCACTACTCAGGGGAGGTGGTGTGGGGGAGGGGTGGTGTGGTGGAGGGGGGGTGTGGGGTGTGGGGGAGGTGGGGAGGGGGTGTGGGGGAGGGGGTGGGTGGAGTGGAGGGGGGGTTGGGGAGGGAGGAGTGGTCACAGTAGACGCAGCTCACACCGCACCTTCAGCTTTCGGCCTCACGCAGCAGATCCAGGTCCCACTCCAGCTTCACTCAGAGGCTTCCCGTTCAACTCAGCAGTTTCCGGCTAGTCGTGCTATTCGCCGCTGAAGCAGTCCGCAGGCTGCACACTCTCCGCGAGCTGCTAAGTGTCCACGAGCTGCTGACTCTCCACGAGCTGCTCAACACACTCCTCCCCTTCAGCTTTTATTCTCCTCGCCGCGTTATTGACAGCTGGTTCCGGAAGGGGCGGTTTTTACGATTTTTTAACCTTCATTACTTTTATACTACTTCACCAATCTGAACAAAACTTATTTGACTTGCAGCAGAGGGTAATGGTGAGTAAGGTGGCGAAAAATCGTAGCGCTATGGGGGATCATTTTTGAACAAATTTAATTACAACACAGACAAGATGAGAGTTTTTGTGATAGTATAGAAGATAGATGTGGCAGTGCAAGTACAGCCTTTCTTAGACTGAATCTGCGGAAAGCAACTGTCCCCGATGGAGACCCTGGCTGCGTCCTCAGGAATTGTGCGGATCAGCCAGCAGAGGTATTCACAAACATATTTAACCTCTCACTATTCTTGGACCCTACCTGATTCAAGGCCACTATCATCTCAGTGCCCAAGAAATGTAGCGTGCCTTAATGACTACCATCCAGTGGCTCTGACATCCGCAATCATGAAGTTCTTCAAGAGACTGGAGATTGTGCATATTAACTTAAGCCTCTCAGCCAGCCTTAATCCACAAAAAATTTGCTTACCATCACAACAGGTCCACAGCAGACGCCATCTCCCTGGCCCAAACTCATCTCTGGAACACCAACACAACAAGGACTCCTACTTTAGACTCCTATTTATTGACTACAGCTCTGACCACAACACATAATCCCATCCAAACTCATCTCCAAACTCTTGGACCTTGGAATCAGTAGCCCATTTTGCCACTGGATCTTTGACTTTCTGACCCACATACCACAATCAATAAGGATCACTGACAACACCTCCTCCACTTTACTTCTCAATATCAGTGCCCCGCAAGGAATGTGTTCTCAATCCTCTACAATACTCACAATAGTCACAATTGTACAGCTGAATTTGGCTCAAATTACATCTGCATGTTTGCAGATGATACCACTGTGGTGGGTTGAATAGTTCAATAGTGCTTTATTTGTCACATATGCAACTGCAATGAAATTCATTTTGCATATATTACAAATGTGGGCGCCGCCATTTTTTGCGCCATTATTCAAAGTCAGGTTGGCCCTTGCGTTCAATGTACTGGACTAGTTCCCGCAAACCAACGTCCCTCTCCTCACCTGGCCATCTTTATGTCCAGGGGATCCTCCTCTAGCCTACCTGAAGGTGCTGGAGGCATTACCCCGGTTCACCCAGCTTGCATCTGACACCCCATGCTCCTCGCATCTGACTTCTCCAGCTCTCTCCCAACCCCTCCAGTTGACGAGCCTTTGGGTGGGTTCCCAGTAACATGGTGTCAGGACATAACCTCTCTCACAATGCCAGTGAGACAAAGGAGCTAGTTATGGACTTTAGGAAGCATGATGGAGTACTTGCCCCAATCAGTATTTGCACCTCCTCCAACCTCTGCTACTGTATCCGGTGTTCACTCCTATGTCGGCGAGACCAGGCTCAGACTGGGCGACCACTTCGCTTAACACCTACGCTCGGTCCGCTGGGCCTACGTGATCTCCAAGTTGCCAAACATTTTCCCTTCCCACTCCCATGATGAACTTTCTGTCCTGGGCTTCCTCCACTGTCAGAGTGAGACCTCACACAAATTGGAGGAACAGCACCTTATAATTCGATTTGTCAGTTAACAACTCAGTGGCATATTGATTTCTTTAACTTCAAGTAATCCCTGCAATCCCTCTCTCTGTCCCGCTCCCACCCTAGTCCTCTTGCTAATTTCACCGTTTGTATTCCTTCATTATTATTTTGTCCTCAACCAACAATGGGCCATTGTGGACTCCACTTTTCCTGTCATCGATGCAGGCTCTACTTTGTTCTGTACCTTCCCATATATCTAGTGTCCCCCTCCCTGAGTCTGATGATGGTTCTCAACCCAAAATGTCACCTATTCCTTTTCTCCAGAGATGTTGCCTGATCCACTGAGTTACTCCAGCATTTTGTGCCTATTTTTGTGCCAAAATGCAAATAGTTGGGAGCTTCAAGTTCCTTGGTGTTAATATTAAAAATGATCTGTCATGTGCCATATTTATGAGACAGCCAAAAAGGTACACCGACACATCTACTTCCTGAGGAAATTTGACATGTCTCCAATGACTCTTACAAACTTCTACAGATGCACCATAGGAAACATACTGTCAAACTGCATCACAACATAGTTTGGAAAGTCTGCACAAGACCACAATAAATTGCAGTTATCGATGTAGCCCAGTCTTCATTCACCCCATCTACACTTCACGCTGCCTTAGAAAAGCAGCCAACATAATTCAGACTTGTCCTAGCCCAATCATTCCTTCTTCTCCCTGCTCCCATCCAGAAGGTACAAAAATTTGAAAGCATGCACCACCAAACTCAAGGACAGCTTCTTCCCCTCAATTATCAGGCTTCTGAATGGTCCTTCTGCGAGCTAGGGTACTGTCAGATTCATCTCCACCCTATTGTGGACATTGGACTTTGTCTTGGAACTGATATGGTACAATGCTGAGATTTATCCTCTGCACTTTGTATCTGCACCTTTGTTGTATAATTTGTACTTTGACTTGATTATATTTATGTATTATATATTTG
The DNA here is from genome assembly GCF_010909765.2 of Amblyraja radiata. Lineage (NCBI taxonomy): Eukaryota > Metazoa > Chordata > Chondrichthyes > Rajiformes > Rajidae > Amblyraja > Amblyraja radiata. Next base: position 86,570,423 of record NC_045957.1, read on the forward strand.
ATGTTTGGACAGCTTGCAAAATACTGTTTTTCACTGTACCTCACTGCACATGACAACATAAACATAAACCTCAGTCACTAAGGTTGGTCAGAAAATCCTTTATAAGTATGAACCTTCAGGAAGTATTCAGTACCGATGGTTTACCTGATCACATTCTTAAAACCTGCACAGACTAGCTGGTTGGAGTTTTTGCAGGCATGTTCAATCTCTCATTACTGAGGTTTGAGGTTACCACCTGGTTTAAAAGGCCCGCAATACCAGTGTCCAAGAAGAATAAGGTGACATGCCTCAACGACTACGAACGGCCATGGAGATGAAGTACTTTCAATGGGTGATTAGATGGGTGATTCAATGGGTGATTATGGGCATATCAAAATTAGTTTTTTTAATTTGTTTATTGTCACTGAACAGAAATAGAAATGCTTGCTCTATAGTCATAAATTCACACTATACATAAGTACAATAGTTCCTCTTGGAAAAGCACACAGAGAATCAGCATGTTCCATCCAGTGCCTTCTTGCAACTTCAAACACTGAAAAATCTGACCTTGACTATAGGAGGTATTCAATTTTTTATTTTCTCACTTTAAGTCCCGGTATCCTGGCAGCACTGAATTGACGCTGCCGGCTCATTCCACTGCTGCTCCATATTACTGCCGCAGGCTATGCTTGATCCACTCAATCATCCGGCTGCTGTAGGACATCCTACAGGCACCTCTACCATGGCCAGCACAAACAGCAGGCTTCCGTATGCCAAAGCAACCATGTCCCACTTCCCAAGTCGTTCACAACACTTTAGCATGCTTCCCGAGGGCACAGGAGCCGGGTTTCTACCTTAGTAAGGACCTGGACTATCAACAATTCACCTAGCGCCACAAGAGATCAACAGGGGATGCGATTTCCCTGACTCTTCTCTCTACTTTGAATTGAATTCTGTCTTTACTTTGTGTACTAGTCATGTCTCTACTATTTATTTCATTCCCCTTACATGTTTTTCCTCTACCTGCTAAATTTTTGTAAGGTGTCCTTGAGAGTCTTGAAAGGCGCCCATAAATAAAATGTATTATTATTATTATTACATTGGACCACGTGGACAATGAAAATACATATGACATGTTCATCGACTATAGTTCAGTTTTCAACACCATCATCCCCTCCAAACTTATCATCAAAATCAGAACTGGATCTGATCATTGATATGTAACTGACCATAATCAGTATGAATTGGCAACGCTTCCTCCTCAATAATCGTCAACAAAAGAGCACCTCAAGGCTGTGTGCCTCGTCCCATGCTCTACCCGCTCTATAACCATGACTGTGTAGCCACATACAGTTCCAGTGGCATCTTTAAATTTGCCGATGATACCACCATTGTTGGATTGGTAATGATGAGTTATAGAGTACAGGAGATTGAACATTTGATTGAATGGAGCTAAAACAATTTTGTTCCCAATATCAACAATGCTGATCAACTAATGCGGCTTTTTCACGGGGCGACTTGACGCAAGATGTAACCAGAGTGAAGTGGTCGTGGTCTAGCACGATATCACACGATATAACGGGGGGGTAGATAAAGTGTTCCCACGGTACTCGGCATTTCTGTTATTTGTGCGAGTGACTTGTCCGTCTCCCGAGCTTTCCCGTTAAATCTTGAATGAACATTGTGAAGTGTTGTTAAATCATCACGTGGCACAAATGATGTCACTTTTTTTTCACACACTATAAATATCCTCCCTTGGTTGAATTGGCTCATTTGGAGACATGTTTTACTGTGTATGTGGGAGACACAGATGGACTGAGCACAGTACCTCGGTCTTACTGTGTGTGGGAGAGGGGGAGAAAGAGACGTACACTCACAGAGGCAGAGTCTCTCAGCCTGTGTAAGAGGGAGGGAGGGAGAGAGAGAGCGAGGCACACACAAGGTGGATGTGATATCTCACCTGCCTGTTTCAGTGACAGACACCCGCCGCCAGTAAATGAAGACACCCCCCATCTGTCTCCCCCTCCTCTCCCTCGACTCCCCCACCTTTCCCTCCCAACTCCAGTCCTGTCCCGACCCCCTGGGAAACTGAATAGAGCAACAATCAACTGCTGCCTGTGCGCTGATATGACAATAAAGGCTACTTTACTTTACTGAGTTAAAGAGTTCCCACGGTAGACTGTAAAACTGGGACCCTGGTTCTGGACTCCCCCAACATCGGGAACATTCTTCCTGCATCTAGCCTGTCCAATCCCGTAGATACTGATTAGACCGGTATCTATTTATTTACTTTATTAATGATTTCAATTAAATATTGGGAACATCAGGCCGCAAACGTTATTTCTTGAGTGTTAGTGCTGGACTTTGACTCGACCTTCCTAGTTAGCCGGCGCCTGAGACTGAGCCAAGCAATGTCCAGACCTGACTTCAACACAAAGTGATGGAGGAACTCAAAGGGTCAGGCTCGTCCAACGCTCTGTGTTTTGCTCGTGATTCCTGCGTCTGCAGTTCCTCGTGTCTACAGACCAGAGTTGCCACTTTACTCCGAGATGACCATCACAGAGCATACGGAAGATAGACACAAAATGCTGGAGTAACACAGCGGGACGGGCAGCATCTCTGGAGAGAAGGAATGTGTGACTTTCGGTTCGAGACCCTTCTTCAGAGTCTCGTCCCGAAACGTCACCCATTCCGAGGGTCTCGAATGAGGTAGGTAGTAGTTCAGGAATGCTCTGTGGTTGGTGTTAGGATGGTTCAGTCACATAAGTGCTCAAATGTAGGCACCGTTTTCGCAGTGGAAGCTCCGAGACTGTGCAGCGGGCGATTGTCGTGTTGGCTGGGACTCCTGTTATCCATGCAGGGGATTGACCTCAGTCTGAAGAAGGCTCTCGACCCGAAACGCCACCCGTTCCTTCTCTCCAGAGTTGCTGCCTGTCCGGCTGAGTTGCTCCAAGCAACTGGTGTCTATCTTCAAAGGACTGACCACCGGGCTGGATGTCGGAGCTGGCGTGTTGCGTTTCACAGACCGAACTGTCCAATTAATGGTAACAGATGGGCACTGAGGGAAGTCCCCCCCCCCCCTCTGTTTATCTGCCCTTTCTTTAACTTTTGTGCCTCTATGCAAGTATCTCTCTCAACCCCCCCCCCCCCCTCCCCCCTGCTTCCACCCACACACAATAATGCTGGAGAAACTCAGCGGGTGCAGCAGCATCTATGGAGCGAAGGAAGTAGGCAACGTTTCGGGCAGCCTGAAGAAAGTGTCGCCTGTCCATTTCCCTCCGTAGTTGCTGCCTGGCCCGCGGAGTTCCTACAGTCTTAGAAACTGCTTTAGACAAAAAGAGACACAAACTGCTGGAGTAAAAAAGCTCAGCAAGTGAGGTGCCTGAACACTCAAAAATGAAAAAGAATGAAAATGTGATTATTTCACCTCCCTTCAACTATTTTGTGTTTCAGCATGAGAGGGATTATAACATTAGAGACATTAATCTTGTAGTGACGTGTTAATGAAGAATTGCAGACATCAATCTGATAGTAAAAAATATATTTATTTAACAATGAGGTAAAACAAGCACTGACAATCAAACTGCTCAGTTACTCACCGTTCGCAGGAGTTCCCACGGTACCCGCAAGAGTTATTACGGATATCGCACTGGCCACTATGTTCATACAATGTTGCAATGCTCAACCACAAGTGTACAAGTCACTCTTGGAGAAATTCAAACTTTCGTGAATTTTCTCCCGAGTGACCAAGTACACGATTACCTGCCGTTAGCGCTACGGTGGTCCACGGTGGTCCACGAATGCCGTACTGTTATCGCACGAGGTTCCCACGATGTTAAACTCTGGTTAACTCTTGCGTCAAGTCGCCCCGTGAAAAAGCCGCTTAATTGTTAACTTCAGGAGAGGAAATTCAAGGATCCACAAATCTATCTTCATCAACAGGATGGCTGTGGAGGGAGTCAATAGCTTCAGCTTCCTGGACGTGCCCATCTCTGAAAATCTGTCCTGGGTCTAGCACACTGATGCAATCGCAAAGAAACCTCAACTAATTCCTCTATTTCCTTTCTAGGTTGTGGAGAATTGGTATGTTGACAAATACTCTATGAATATTTAGGCTGAATTGTCCCAACCTAATGTGTAATGAGACCCATACACAGGAGTAATAACTCATAGTCTTTATTGCAACACAAGCTAAGGAAACATTACATGCTATCGTCTCCGTGGTTAGCATCTAGTCTGAATATGAGACAGTGACGTGCTGTAATAGTTCAGGTTTGGGATGAAGATCCGAACTGGACTATATATGGAATGTGCAACATGCATAATATGTGTGGTGGTAGATATAGTAAAGGCAGGCTAATATGATTAATCTACATCCTTCCCCTTAAGGAATTAGCCCGTCATAAAATAGATATGATAATCGCATGCAAAATATATGTACCACTGATTACATGTGGTAAGTATAAGTAAGCTGAAGGGAATTACACCAAAGGCAGTTCAAACGTAATCCTGTTACTTGAATTTGGCTTGCAGGTGCGATCTGCACAGGTACGGTACAGTCCTGCATTTCTTCCCTTCACTGGAGATGAAATCGGTGATAGAACAAGTGCAGGAGAATAAAGCAGTATCGCTGGTGACAAAACTGGAGACCAGGCAGGGGTCGAGATGACGTGGTTGTGGGTGAGACCGTCAGATCAGGAGTGGCTGGCAACGGTGGTATGATCGGGTCAAGGCCGTTTCATGGGGATGGAAGTATGCTTGTGCGGTCGGGATGGTGCGGAGGTGGTGCTGGTTCATTCACAGGCAGGATGTGCTGTCTATTACGTCTATAGGTGCCGCCGTCGGCGTTGACTAGATATAAACATGGTTCGGGAGCAGTTACAGATATTACACCGAGGCGGTCGTGACCCTTTTCGGTTTGCAGACGGACTACTTGTCCCTTGGACAGTGGTGGAAGTGGTCTGCTCGTTTTGTCATACAATCTTTTTTGAATGTCTCGTTTTTGTTGTAGCTTGGACTGGATTTCGGATATCAGGCTCCAATGTCTGTTTAGCCACAGGTAGTGTGGCTCTGGTCTGTCTTGACATCAGGCGCTGGGCGGGTGAGCCCAGGACAGGATCACGGGAGATGTTGCGCAGGTTGACCAAGTCTAAGAAAATGTCTGATCCTGTTCTGTGGGATCGTTCCATCACTTGTTTGGAACTCCTGACAGCACGTTCAGCCTGCCCGTTTGACTGTGGGTATTCGGGGCTGCTGGTGATGTGACGAAAGTCCCAGCGTGTAGCAAAGTCTTTGAAGTACTGGTTTGTACATTGACTGCCGTTGTCAGAAAGTAGTTGATAGGAAACCCCGTGGACAGAGAAGTGGCGTGCCAACTTCTGGACCACCGCTGCAGTGGTGGGGCTATGGAGTAGATCAATTTCAAACTATCCGGAGTACGAGTTGACTAGGATCAGGTCTTGTTTGCCATACCAATCATAAATGTCACTTACCACAGTGGACCAAGGGAGATCAGGAACAGGGTGTGAGAGGAGTGGCTGCTTTGGTTGGTGTGGTGCCAAACTGTTGCACACCGTACAGGACCCAACCTTCTCACGTTTACAATCAGTCGTTCCAGGCCAGAAAAACATGCTTTTCACTGGTAGAATAGTCGCCTCTGCGCCTGGGTGTTCCCCATGGACGGCATCAAAGTATTTGTTGTGTTGTGAGGCAGGAATTACAGCTTTGTGGCCCTTGACGTTAATGCCATCTTGTAGTACTAGTTTGTCACGAACGGAGAAGGGCCGAATTGAGAGCGGTAGTCTGTATTGTTTGTCCGGCCATCCGTGCTGTATGACAGAGGAGAACGATCGTAAGGTATCGTCAGCAGCAGTCTGGGCTGCCAGGTCTTCCAGACAGGACGAAGGAACATAGGAGACCATCATGACAATTAAGCCGTCCTCATCCATTGATGATTTCTCGCAGGTCTTACATGGAGCTCGTGACAGGATGTCAGCCAAGAGCATGTCTTTGCCATGTTTGTAAATCAGAGCAATGTCATACTTCTGTAGTTTTAACATCAAATGTTGGAGATTTGCTGGAGCAGCGTGTATCGGTTTGTTCAGAATGCTGATAAGTGGTTGATGGTCGGTTTATATGTGACTGTTTTTCCGAAGATAAAGTAATTGAACTTCTTGCAAGCGAAAACGACCGCTAGCAGCTCCTTTTCAATCTGAGCGTAGCATAGTTCCGTGTCAGTCATAGTGCGAGAAGCATAGGCAACAGGTCAGTTACCGTCACCGTTGTTTTGGAGGCAGGCTGCTCCTAAGCCATACTGGGAGGCGTCGCAGTTTTACATCAAAGTAGGTGTGGGTGGGGGTACAAGACATCTGTTGTTTAAGAGTGTCGAACGCTCTCTGCTGTTGTTCATGCCAGGACCACACAGTATCTTTGTGAGATAACAGTGGGGCCGATAATTCGCTGAAATTCGGAATGTATTTCCAAAAGTAGTTTACCATACCAAGGAATCTCTGCAGGCTGGTCACATCTGTGGGTGCTGGCAACTCATTGATTGCACAGGTTTTTGATGGACCAGGTTTGAGACTGTCACTGGTGAATACCTGACCCACGTAGTTCACCTCACTCACCTGGACTTTGCACTTTGGGAGTTAAACTTGAGGTTGATCTCTTTGGCGCGGTCTAGAACCCTCTTTAAGTTTCCGTCGTGTTCTTGGATATTTTGTCCAGCAATGAGAATGTCATCAACAATAATTGAGCATGGGTAACCCGCAAATAGTTGCTCCATGGTCCACTGAAATACTTCACTTGCTGAGTTTATGCCGAATGGCATGCGCAGAAATTTGTAACGTCCAAAAGGTGTACTGAAAGTGGTTAGCTTGGAAGAGTTAGCTTGGAGCAACGGAATCTGCAAGAATGAACTCTTTGCATCTAGAATTGAGAATACCGTTGCCTTGCCCAGCTGCGCTGTGACATCCTCCATTGTGCTCATGGGATAGTGTGGTCGTTTAATGGCAATGTTTAAATCTTTGGGATTGATACAAATCCATATTTCTTCCTTGTTCTTTTAGGTTGCTACTACCATGGTTGAGACCCAGTCCGATGGATCAACAACAGGAACAATCACACCCAGAGTCTCCATCCTGTTGAGTTATCTTTGTTCGCGATCCCGCATGGCATGGGGAATGGCATGGTGGGCAGGACAGACAACTGGCAGGACCTCTGGGTCAGTCGTGATTGTGTACTAGATGGGAAGCTTGCCAAGCTTGCCGTCGAAGAGATTTCTGTATTGTGACAGGAACTGGTGAGTGGAGTCATGTGCGGGGAACAATTGATGAACCACTGTACCAAAGGTGACCAAACGTAGGTCGTTCTCGGACAATGAAGAAGCTCAGATTGTATTCACGTGATACTCGATGGCACTCTAACTCGACTATTCCACCAAGGTTCACTGCACCCCCTCCCAAGTAACGTAGCAGTAGTTTGTTTGACAACTTCAGCATCCCGAATCCTGTGAAGTTCAGATAACGATAGAATGTTGCAACAAGCTCCAGTATCGAGTTTAGCAATAGAAATGCTACACTTGTCGCTTTACCTCCCCCCTTGTCTCGATTCAAGGACCCAGTCTTTCCAGGTGCGGCAGAGGTTCAACAGCACCTCCTCCAACCTTATCTATTGCATCCGCTGCTCTAGATGTCAGCTGCTCTACATCGGTGAGACCAAGCGTAGGCTTGGCGATCGCTTTGCCGAACACCTTCGCTCGGTTCGCAATAACCAACCTGATCTCCCGGTGGCTCAGCACTTCAACTCCCCCTCCCATTCCGAATCCGACCTTTCTGTCCTGGGCCTCCTCGATGGCCAGAGTGAGGACCACCGTAAATTGGAGGAGCAGCACCTCATATTTCGCTTGGGCAGTTTGCACCCTAGCGGTATGAACATTGCCTTCTCTAATTTCAGGAAGTCCTTACTTTCTCCTCCCCTTCTCAGCTCTCCCTCAGCCCTCTGGCTCCACCTCTTCCTTTCTTCCTCCCGCCCCGCCCCCCCCCCCCCCTCCTCCACCAGTCTGAAGAAGGGTTTTGACCTGAAACGTTGCCTATTTCCTTCGCTCCATAGATGCTGCCTCACCCGCTGAGTTTCTCCAACATTTTTGTCTACCTAGCAATAACACTCGTTCCGTTAATGAGAGTGACCATGGGATCTCGGTGTTTACAAGACAAATCTGACAAGGAATGTATGTTGACATTCAGTCCATCGATAGCAGGCAGCACCTCCTTGCTAGACAGGGAGATTGCTGTGGGTGTTAAGTGGGAAGGTTCTGGCTGTAGCAGGTGCGCTGATTGCTTTGTCTGGTGCTTTGTTTCTACTGTTCCCACGCGAGACAGCAGCGGATGAAGTGATTTCTGCATTTACAGTAATGTTAAACTTTTCCATAAGCAGGGCATTGTTCATGAATGCCTACATGTGAACCACCACAGTTCCCACAATTATTGATAAATCCGGCATTGGATCTGCCGGGCACTTGTGAAGGCTGGCACTGGGCCTGGTAAAACGTGCCAGCAACATTTGCATCATATGCAGAGTGGGGACTCTGTTTCAGAGATTTAGTGTGAGAGTCTGTCAACTCTGCAACACCTCAGCAATTCTCAGCTCTTTCCAGAGTGAGGTCTGCATCACGTATAAGTTCATCTCGCACCTTGTGATTGAGAATACCATATACCAGTCAGTCACAGATGAGACTATCACACAGGTTTTGAACTCGCACCGGCTAGCGATGTGCTTTAAAGAACTGATCAAGGCTTCGACAGGCTCACCTTGCCTTTGGCTGCGCTCAAAAAATCTGTTATGCTCCATTACGAGATTGGTGCGTAGCTCACACAGCTGTCTGAACTTGTTCATTAGGCAGACGGGATAGTCTATAGATTCTGCCAGGATGATCTGAATACCCGCGACATTTACCTGGGCCGGAGCGTAGTGGAATCGGCGTGCACGTCTGATGGCTTCTGGACCAGCCAAATTGATCAGAATAGAGGCACGAATGTCTGGCGGCGCAGCATGATGAGGAACCATTTCATGCTATCGTCTCCGTGGTCAGCATCTAGTCGGAACATGAGACAGTGACGTGCTATAACAACAGTCCAGGTAGGGATTAAGATCCGGACTGGACCATATATAGGGAATGTGCATCATGCATATGTGTGGTGATAGACCTAGTAAAGGCAGACTAAAGGGCCTGTCCCACCAGCATGCGACTGCATGCGGCGAGCGTGACCAAACATGGTGGCATGAGGCGTATGACCTCGCGGGGCCGGTCCCACTTCCAACCGCGGAGCCGTCTGGAGTTGTGCAGGGCTGGTCCCGACATCATACTCACCAATCAGCTGGCAGGACCTGGGCTGACTGAATTTGGACGTTGCACGGCATCAGGCAGTTACATCATCGTGCAACGCCACGTGCTAGGCGTACGCCGTCAAGACGCTGCATACGGGGTCCAGACGCTGCGTACGGTGTCGAGACGCTGCGTACACCCATCGATGCACTGCGTACGGCCTCAATGCGGCTGCAGGCCGACAGGCCGTTGCTGCGCGGGATTTTTGGACAGTGTCAGTTTTTCGGAGCCCCGCGCGATGTCGGGACCAGCCCCACACAACTCCATACGGCTCCGGCGATCGAAGTGTGACCGGCCCCGCTAGGCCGTACGGCTCAAGCGACCACGTTAGGCCGCGCTCGCCGCATGCAGTCGCATGCTGGTGGGACAGGCCCTTAATATGGTTAATCTACACAACTGGAAATGTCACCTATTCATGTCCTCCAGAGATGCTGCCTGAGCAACTGAGTTACTCGAGCACTTTGCGTTGAACTCAAGGTTCCAGCACTTGCAGTTCCCTGCTTTTTCAGATACTGGACTCCTCACCAACTAAAGAGAAACTACAAGAGGTGCAAGCTCTAAAAGGCAGCCAATCAGATCAAAGACCCACATCACCCTGGCCAAGCTCCTACTTCACTACTGCCATTGGGAAGTAGGTACAGCAGCCTGAAAACCGTGACCACAGCTTCAAGAATAGCTTCTTCCCTGCAACCATCAGGTTCTTGAACACAGCATTACACTTTCCTCGGCAACTATGAACTTCTGTGGACTGTGTCTTTGGTCTACAAGTTTATTGTACTTGTATTATCTTTATTAACTTATTGTTCTTTTTCAATTATTATATTTATCTGCATCTATTACATATATATGTCTGTTAATATGCTGCAAATAAAAATGTAATGTCATTGTCAGTACATGTGGTCTTTAAACACCTGAAGTGAAAGCTTATTTTATGTGGTCTTAAAGACCATAACCAGAGCAATACGTGCAATTTTGTTGGATTTTTTTCCAGATTTTCAAATAATAAACTATAAACAAGTTAGAAACAATTCATGACTGACAATGATCCACTATATTACTGGGTCAGATTTGTTTCAAGTTAGAGGTGCATTAACTGACGTTTATCAAATTTCTTAAGGGTTTGACAAGTTTCTTCAGGTCGAGTCTAAAACCACAGGACAGGTTCAATATAAAAGGTCCAATATAAAACATCTGCCAACCCCTGCTGTGCAGTGTCTACCATTCAGTGGTGGCCAGTGCTCTGTGCTCTGTTTTTTGCTGTGGCCTGTTGGGGAGATGGCGCCCGCATAGCGGACAAAAACAGACTGGACAAGCTGATCAGGAAGGCCGGCTCAGTGGTCGGGGCTGAGCAACGAACGGTCCAGCAGGTGGCAGAGGCCAGAACTCTGAACAAACTGGGTTCAATAATGACCAACCCCACTCACCCACTCCATGCCCTGAAGGTGATCAAGAGCAGCATCTTCAGTCAGAGACTGATTGCACCAATGTGCAAAACTGAGAGACATAGGAAGTCTTGTATACCAGCTGCTATAAGGTTATATAATGCGCATAAATAACTGCACTTTTTTTCATTCATTGTATTTTAACTTGTATTTTAACTTGTATTTTAACTTGTTAAGTATGGAAGCTACTTGAGGAAATGTGTGGTGTTATGTCTGTCTTGAAGCTGTTGTGGCACTATAATTTCCTGTAAAGGATTATTAAAGGTATAATCAATCAATCAATGATTAAGATAACATTAGATTTTTTTTTTCACTCAGAGGGGTGAATCTTTGAAATTCCCTACTCCAGAATGCCTTGTAAGCTCAATCACAGAATGGATTCAAGCCCAAGATAGATTTCTGGACAGTGGTGGAGGGTGTATGATGTGGAATTATGTTTAAAATATATTTGACAGTAAAATATCAATCGCTGCATGGATTTAAGACTGAGATAGATTTCTGGACAGTGGTGGAATCAAGAAGGTGAAGGGACAGGGGAGAAGGGTGTTTGAGGTGGAATTAAAATGTTTCAAATATATTTGCGTTACATGAATAGAAAAACGTTATAAGGATAGGAACCAAATACAGCCAAATGAGACTAGCTTCATCGACATCTTCATCGGTGTAGTTGGACCCGTTTCCTTACTGCACTGATGTTGTTGGACGCGGAGAAGAGGCCAGAGGGGCCGAGTGTCCTTTACTCTGCTCTGCTCGAGGCGCGGCCGGTTGCCCTGGCGACACCGCGCTTCGTCGCCGTCACCGTGCAGCGGGCGTTCCTTTATGGCCCCCGGTTGCCAGGCAGCGCGACAAGGCGCGGGCCCGTGATTCCCGCAGTCGCCCAGCGACGTCCATCTGCAGACAGCGCGCCCGGAGCCCGCACCTCCGCAGGGTCGAGACTAACCCATTGGCGAGACATCACTAGAGGCAGGGAATGGCGGCCGCCGTCAGTCTAGTGCGGCCGGCGAGGACGGCCCAGACCGTAATCCCCTTAGTGAGAGGTCCCGAGGACCGGCACTTCTTCACCAGCTTCCAAGACCAGAACAACGTCGCTTTCGCCAAGTGGTCCCCTTACGCGGTACCTCCGGATGACCTGTACCCGCTGGCGCCTCACCGGCAGGAGGTGCCGCTACTCGACTCCACCACAGGCTTCAGGAGCGTGGTGGCCAACGTGGGCGGCCCGCGGATCCCCAGCGCGCCCTTCTACAAGGGACCGGGTGGCGACTACCGGGCCCGCACCGCCATCGGCATGCGGCCTCTGCTGCTCGACATGGCGGCACAGGCGCGCTGGAACTCGAAATCCGTGTCTGCCGAAGCTATGCGGGCCAGAGTGGGAGGTACGACCCGAGGCGCCGGCTTCCCTGCATAGCAATGTTACAAAATTTTGAGATTAAAAAAATCAAGTCTGCAATTTATCCCATCAGATAAAGCAAAAAATAAGTTTAATTTGACACCTAATTCACTTTCATATCTCAAGTATTTAAAAAGTTATGGCCTTTTTCATACTCGGAAATTAGCAGCTTGTTCCCTATTGATTTTCTATGGAGATAACAAAAAAGCTGTGATCGTGGACAGTCAAAAGCCCATAACTTTCTTAAAAATTAAGGGAACTGAATGAAATTTTCAGTTATCATAGATTGAAGCATGCTGAAACAAATATAAAATAATCTCACTTGGATGACCTGAAATTAAAGCAAATAATTAGTTAGTTACCCAATTGTAGCTAATTCCAAACTTCAATTACTAGATCTAAACATCTATCTATTTCTTAATAAATGATTAACATTTTTAAATAGCCTAAGTGTCCAAATAATATTCACAAATAATTCACAATAAAACATGATTTTTAAATCTAATTTACATTAATTTATAGGCCAAATGGAAGGAATTTAGTGTTCAATTGCTGTAAATTAAAGTCCATTTAAATCAGCTTTCTAATGGGATCCTGTGAACGCGCTGGTTTAGAACGTTCACATTGCGGTAGATTTGTGCCCTCAAATGCCGAGAAAAATACTGCGGGATATAATGGGCCCAAAATTAGCTACTCGCAATATTAAACTTTGTATAAAGGGATCTTAAGAAGCCCTTTTTAACGTAAAAATATACAGCCTACCTTCCGTTTTCCCCTGTATGAGATCTGGCCCGTTGTCGGCGGTCGGGGGTTTAGAGGTTAATTTTTAAACTACTATAACAAGTAAGGAAAGCCCTTAAAACTAATAATAGCTCAAGCGAGGGAATCTTCCAGCGATTTTTCGTTAATAATCAACTAGACTGAAAAACCGCGATTTGAACAGCCTAGGGAAAATCGCGTTTTAAACCCGCCCCCTTCTAAACGGCGCCAAAATCGCGCACACGGGCTGGGACAGATTTTCAGCGACGCTTCAGGTAGGCTTTGCAACATACCTACATTACATGGGATTACATTTCATCCTCTTTGGTTTTATCTTATTCTATTATTTTGTGTTATTATTGTGTTCATATTATTTAGGCTAGTTTAAATAGTATAGTGTTAGCTAAAACCATGCACTGTCTGACGATCTAAATTTCAAAATCCATGTCACCAAGGCAATTTGTTCTACCTTCACACATTTCCATACCTTATTCCAACTATTGTCAAGAACCTTATTGATGCTTTGATAGCTCGAAGGTTTATGGAGGCAAAATTGGCCCATGAAATGTTAGTTCCTCTAAGTATTCCTGGAGTCATTCAGCTGCCAATTACTATGGTGAATCATGAGTCGACGTGTTTAATGTGATTTGCACCACTTGACAAATAGGTTACTCAGCAACTAAAGAATAGCAGGCTGTTAATTATGCAAGTCCTGCGCAAAGACACATGACCAGGACTGCCAAAACAGCTGTGATGATTTAACATCGCATGTTAATCATACATTAAAAAAACTGCTATTTGGCTGTAGGAAGAATAATAATAATAATAATAATAATGGATGGGATTTATATAGCGCCTTTCTAGAATACTCAAGGCGCTTTACATCGCATTATTCATACACTCCTCAGTCACACTCGGTGGTGGTGAGCTACTTCTGTAGCCACAGCTGCCCTGGGGCAGACTGACGGAAGCGTGGCTGCTAATCTGCGCCTACGGCCCCCTCCGACCACCACCAATCACTCACACACATTCACACACAGGCAAAGGTGGGTGAAGTGTCTTGCCCAAGGACACAACGACAGTATGCACTCCAAGCGGGATTCGAACCGGCTACCTTCCGGTCACCAGCCGAACACTTAGCCCATTGTGCCATCTGTTGTCCCATGAGCCCAACCACTGCACCAGCCCTTCATCCAGAGTATTTAAATTATTTGTACCACATTTTAAAATAATCTTTATTCCTCATGTGCCAGTCATCTGTGTTCCTTAAACACAATTCATGATTACAAGTTTCAATGTTCATCAATTAAAACCATGTTCATTTAGATTCAGATTCAGATTCAAACGTTATTGTCATTGAGCAGTGTACAAGTACAGAGACAACGAAATGCCGTTAGCATCTCACCCAGAAGTGCGAACACAGAATAATGGAACAGTGATATATATATATGTGTATTTACAGTAGCAGTAGTGCAAATATCCGGGGGGGGGGGGGGGGGGGGGGGGGTAGATCAGTCACTGAGGGAAGGAGTGTCCACGAACGCTGAAAATCAACTCAGGATGTGGAGTAACGCCCTGGAGTAACTATTACTTCTGGTTTCCTGGTCCTCCATAAATATTCTAAATGGAATTTAAACTGTAGGTGGTGGAGGGCTGAACAATAACAGCCTATTGCATTTTATCTGTTTATTTATTGTGTATATATATATCGTCTATGGTATATAACCATATAACCATATAACAATTACAGCACGGAAACAGGCCATCTCGACCCTATAAACACACTGAACATTTATCTCCTGTTCTGTATTATGTTTACATATTCTGTTGTGCTACAGCAAGCAAGAATTTAATTGTCCTATCTGGGACACATGACAATACTCTCTTGACTCTTGACTTGGACTTGAGCAAAAAAGGGTTCTTGGGGGGGAAAAAGAGGTACCTTAAATTTAGTTGCATCTGGTTGGGTAACTATGGTAGGGTGAAGACTATTCCATGCTTTAATTGTGCGGGGGAACTCCATGGAGCAGCCAGCAACTCTGGATAGAAGAAATTGGGTGATGTTTCGGGTAGAGACTCTTCTTTAGACTCCCTCTGATTTTAGTGTTTTTAGTTTAATTTAAAGATACAGCGTGGAAACAGGCCCTTCGGCCCACCGTGTCCACGCCGACCACCGTACACTAGTTCTATCCCACACATTAGCGGAGAGAGTCAAGAGTGTTTTATTCTCTCACGTCCTGGTTAGAACAATGAAATCCTTACTTGCAGCAGTACAACAGAATATGTAAACATAGTACTCTGTAAACTATGTTATAAATGAGAAAACAAAACGGTGTATATTCCTATATGAATATATAACTATATAAGTGTGTGTGTGTAATATATATACACACACACACACAATTTCCCTCGTGGGATTAATAACGTTTTATCGTATAGTATCGTGTGTGTAGGAAGGAACTGCAGATGCTAGTTTCAACTGAAGATAGACACAAAAAGCTGGAGCAACTCAACAGGTCAGACAGAATCTCTGGACAAAAGGAAAATATTACGTTTGTGTTGGGTCTGAAATAGGTTCCTGCATACCTTTGGAATGTGGAAGGAAACAAGAGCAACGTGAGAAAACACACGCGATCAAAGGGAAAAGGAGCAAACTATATAGACAGCACCCATATTCAGGATCAATTGCGGGTCTCTGGCACTTTTAGGCAGCAACATTATGGCCAATGTACTGCCCCATAGTCTTGAACTTAATTAAAACATACAGTAGCTGTAAAGGGGGACATAGCGTCACTTGGAGATTTAAAACTGAAAATGGATATTTTCATTTTTTTAGTAACCAAAGTTATCAACATAATTTTTTGTGTGTTGGAAAACAAAATATAGTGGCACAGCTGGTAGACTTGCTGCCTCACACGCCAGAGATCTGTGTTCGATCCTGTCCTCGGGCACTGTCTGTGTTGAATTTGCACATTCTCCCTGCAAGCGTATGGGTTTCCTCCCACATTCCAAAGACGCATTGGCTTTGTAGGTTAACTTGTCGCTGTAAATCTGTCCCTAATGTGTAGGGAGTGGGTGAGGAAAGTGAGATAACAGAACTTGTGTGAATGGGTAGACAAAAATGCTGGAGAAACTCAGCGGGTGAAGCAGCATCTATGGAGCGAAGGAAATAGGCGACGATTCGGGTCGAGACCCTTCTTCAGACTGATGTGAGGGTGAGGGGGAAGGGAAGAAGAAAGGAAGAGGCAGAGACAGTGGGCTGAGGTAGAGCTGGGAAGGGGAGGAGAAAGCAGGGATTACCTGAAATTGAATAAGTCAATGTTCATACCACTGGGGTGTAAACTGCCCAAGCGAAATATGAGGTGCTGCTCATCCAATTTACGGTGGGCGTCACTCTGGCCATGGAAGAGGCCCAGGACAGAAAGGTCGGATTCGGAATGGGAGGGGGAGTTGAAGTGCTGAACCACCGGGAGATCAGGTTGGTTTTTGCTGACCGAGCGGAAGTGTTGGACGAAGCGATCGCCAAGCATACGATTGGTCTCACCGATGTAGAGCAGCTGACACCTAAAGCAGTGGATGCAATAGATGAGGTTGGAGGAGGTGCAGGTGAACCTCTGCCGCACCTGGAAAGGCTGCTTGAGTCCTTGAATGGAGTCAATGGAGGAGGTAAAGCTGCAAGTGTAGCAATTCCTGCAGTTGCAAGGGAAAATGCCAGGAGAGGGGGTAGTTTGGGTGGGAAAGGACAAATTGACCAGGGAGTTACGGAGGGAGCAGTCTCTGCGGAAAGCCAACAGGGGAGGAGATGAGATGATGTGGCCAGTGGTGGGATCCTATTGGTAGACAAAAAAGCTGGAAAAAATCAGCGGGTAAAACAGAATCTATGGAGCGAAGGAATAGACGACGTTTCGGGTCGAGACCCTTCAGATTGATGTCGGGGGGCGGGGACACGAAAAATAAAGGAAGAGACGAGACAGCAGACTGGGAGAGCTGGGAATGGGAGGGGAAGGAGGGAGAAAGCAAGGACTACCTGAAATTAGAGAAGCCAATGTTCATACCGCTGGGGTGTAAACTACCCAAGCAAATATGAGGTGCTGCTCCGCCAATATGCGGTGGGCCTCACTCTGGCCATGGAGGAGGCCCAGGACAGAAGGATCGGATTCGGAATCGGAAAGGGAGTTGAAGTGTTGAGCCACCGGGAGATCAGGTTGCTATTGCGAATTGAGTAGAGGTGTTGTGCGAAGCGATCGCCAAGCTTGCGCTTGGTCTCACCGAGGTTGATCATACGCTGAATAATCCAACCACATTTTTGTTTGGAAGTGGAAAGAAATAATAGAAATTGCATTCATTGCAATGTGTATAAAGAGTTGAGATACTGTATTATAATTTTGCTGGATGTCATTGTGGTATATATCATGTCTTGATTGGTGAATATGTTTAGTTCGTGACTTTATTTGAAGCAGAAATCATATGTGAATGCTTCATTGGGCATATTTCCGACTGGTAACTACACACTTCGTCCGAGCACATTATCGCACGCATCATGCAAGCCATCTAAATGACCACTTAAACTGTTATTTGGCAACTTAAAGCTGCCAGGGTTGCCCGGCTGACAACAGAGAAAAAAAATTAAGTGAGAGCCCTGCAAGGTGTATAATATTTTTGACACTGTCATATGCCTTTCTTACATATGCTGTCACAACGCACTGTAGTCTCTAAACAACACTTCAGTAATTTTCCTTGATTAATAGTGTTTTAAGCCAATAACTCGACACTAGCACTGGAGATAGATAGATAGATAGATAGATAGATAGACAGACAGACAGACAGACAGACAGACAGACAGACAGACAGACAGACAGACAGACAGATAGATAGATCGATCTTTCCAGCCCCTTATCTCATTGGCCACGCTCGGCTGCAAATCGGTGTCAATCTGGTGGACCATCTTCCTCTCGTCGTGGGGGTGGGGGATTGGGAGGGGCCTCACAAGTGGAACAGCTTAGGGCCTCTCTTCATCTAAATCCGGCCCTGACTGACAATGTGCCGAAAGCCTTTTTGACCACTATCTACCTGTGCTGCCACTTTCAAGGATTATGTACCTGCACTCCTAGATTCTTCTGCTCTACAACACTCCGCAGTGCCCTGCCATTTTCAGTGTACATATACAGTGCATTCAGAAAGTATTCAGACCACTTCACTTTTTCCACACTTTGTTATGTTACAGCCTTATTTTAAAATGGATTAAATTCATTCATTAATCTACACACAATACCCCAAAATGAAGAAGCGAAAACAGGTGTTTAGAAATTTTTGCAAAATAATTAAAAATAAATAACTGAAATATCACAATTACATTATTCATACCCTTTGCTATGACATTCAAGGTTGAGCTTAGGTTCATCCTGTTTCCATTGATTATCTTTGAGATGTTTTTACAACTTGATTGGGGTCCACCAGTGGTAAACTAAATTGATTGGACATGATTTGGAAAGGCACACACCTGTCTATATAAGGTCCGACAGTTAACAGTGCATGTCAGAGCAAAAACCAAGCCATGAAGATGAAGGAATTGTCCGTAGACCTCCTAGATATGATTGTGTCGAGACACAGATCTGGGGAAGGGTATAAAACAATTTCTGCAGCATTGCAGGAGTCCCGAAGAACACAGTGGCCTCCATCATTCTTAAATGGAAGAACTTTGGAACCACCAGGACTCTTCATAGACCTGGCCACCTGACCAAACTGAGCCATCGGGGGTGAAGGGCCTTGGTTCAGGGAGGTGACCAAGAACCTGATGGTCACTCTGACAGAGCTCCAGAGTTACTCTGTGGAGATGGGAGAACCATCCAGAAGGCCAACTATATCTGCAGCACTCCACCAATCAGGCCTTTATGGTATGGTGGCCGGACGTAAACCACTCCTCAGTAAATAGGCACATGACAGCCCGCTTGAAGTTTGCCGAAAGGCATGAGAAACAAGATTCTCTGGTCTGATGAAACCAATATTGAACTCTTTGGCCAGAATGCCAAGCGTCACGTCTGGAGGAAACCAAGCATTGCTCATCACCTGGCCAATGCCATACCTACGGTGAAGCATGGTGGTGGCAGCATCATGCTGTGGGGATGTTTTTCAGCATCAGGAACTGGGAGACTAGTCAAGATCGAGGGTAAGATGAACGGAACAAAGTACAGAGAGATCCTTGATGAAAACCTGCTCCAGAGCGTTCTGGACCTCAGGTTGGGGCGGAGGTTCACCTTCCTACAGGACAACGACCCTAAGCACACAGCCAACACAACGCAGGAGTGTGTGACAAGTCTGTGAATGTCCTTGAGTGGCCCAGCCAGAGCCCGGGACTTCAACCCGATCGAACATCTCTGGAGGGACCAGAAAAGAGCTGTGCATTGGCGCTCCGCATCCAATCTGACAGAGCTTGAGAGAATCTGCAGAGAAGATTGGGAGAAATTACCCAAATACAGGTGTGCCAAGCTTGCAGCTGCCAAAGGTGCCTCAACAAAGTACTGAGTAAAGGTCTGAATACTTATGTAAATTTAAGTTATTTATTTTAATAACATTGCAACAATTTCTAAACACCTGTTTTCACTTTTATTATGGGGTATTGTGTGCAGATTGATGATTAAAAAAACGGAACCCATTTTAGCATAAGGTTGTAACGGAACAAAATGTAGAAAAAGTGAAGGGGTCTGAATACTTAATGAATGCACTGTACATAATAAAGGGAATAATGTGAATAACATTTAGTGCAAGGTAAGGCCTGATCAAAGATAGTCCGAAGGTCTCCAATGAGGTAGATAGTACCTTAGGATTGCTCTCCAGTTGTTGGTATGACGGTTCAGTTGCCTGATAACAGCTGGGAGGAAACTGTCCCTGAATTTTTTCACACTTCTTGCCTGATGAAAGAGATGTGGAGTTGGAGTTGGCTGGAGTGTGACTTGTCCTTGATTATGCTGGTGGCCTTGTGGAGGTAGCATGAGGTGTAATTGGAGTCAATAGAATGGAGCAGACACAAAAAGCTGGAGTAACTCAGCGGGTCAGACAACATCTCTGGAGAAATGGAATAGACAATAGAAAGTAGACAATATGTGCAGGAGCAGGCCATTCGGCCCTTCGAGTCAGCACCACCATTCAATGTGATCATGGCTGGTCATCCCCAATCAGTACCCCGTTCCTGCCTTCTCCCCATATCCCTTGACTCCGCTATCTTTAAGAGCCCTATCTACCTCTCTCTTGAAAGTATCCAGAGAACCGGTCTCCACCGCGCTCTGAGGCAGAGAATTCCACAGACTCACAAGTTTAGAACGTAGACGAGGAAACAGGTTTTCTCACAGAAAGTTGTGAGTCTGTGGAATTCTCTGCCTCAGAGGTCTGGGGTGGAGGGGTGGGGGAGTGGGGGTCGTAGGGGGGGGGGGGTGAGGGAGGGGTGGGTGGGTGGGGGAGGGGGATGTGGGGAGAGGGGGGGCTGTGGCAGAGGGGGGGTGTGAGGAAGGGGAAACTTTCAAAACCTTCATAACTTTTGTGCTATTTCTCCGATTTGAACATAACTTATTTGACTTGCAGCAGAGGAGAATGGTGAGTAAGGTGGTGAAAAATCGTAGCGCTATGGGGGATCGTTTTTGCGCAAATCTAATTACAAAGCAGACTGGAAGAGGTCAAGATGAGAGTTTTAGTAATTAGATGGATGGATGGATGTTCCATTCAATGGTGCAATTCATACTTGGAAATGCACTCCTATTAACCTATGTTGTAACTTTTCAAATCAACCTTCTTTCTGCGTAGCAGTGATAATTACTTCCTATTCACCTTTGTCCTGCAGGCCTCTAGATGCTGGTTTAAGCATCCTAATTCATGCAACCTAGTCACACAGTCAGGAAAGTTTTAATCAGCCTGAGCTAGATTTTTACTGGTTCCAGAAGTGAAAATGACACTTGAGAAGTGATAATGGGCTATAAAGAAATGGCAGGTGGATGTTGGCCCTGAAATCCACATATTTCACTTTTAATAGTCTCCCACTTGTCTGAGGTCCCTTTACTACAAACACCCTTTCCCAGTTAACCTTTGCGAGTTCCTATCTAATGCCATCAAAAATATCTTGCCCCGATTTAGGACTTTAACAAGGACCAAACCTATCTTTTTCCATTTCCTCTTATCATGTTCAATTATTAATGAATTGAATATGAAGGTTTATTGTTAACAATCTGCCTGCTCTAAAATGTTTTCAGTATTTCTCCATTCATTTCTTCATTTGCTGTAACTGTGAAGTAAGACTTTGAGTATACAGCAAAACAAGGTAGAAACAGGTTAACTGATTTATGCTTATTGATTAAATTATTCTTTTTTTCAAGGTTGGACAAGCCCAGTTCGAGTGACACCAACACCACATGCAGTTCCTGTTAATCTGAAAACCCATACTTTTAATTTAAATGTGGATCCTACAGATCAGGTATGTCCAGTTATTGCATATATACTTGAATACAAACTTTGTCTTTCTAGTAAAAATAATAGTAAGATTAAACAAGAACTTACCAGTTTGAAGTTTGATCTTTATTTTATGAGGAGTTACGATGAGGGATTACGTGAAGACCCCGCCGGCACGCATGCGCGACATTCTTCAAAGCAGCGGTGTGGAATCACAGTAATAGTAATTGAAATAAACATAGTAAGATAAGAAGAACTAATATACCAGTTGACCTTTATAATAGAGGGCGGGAGCAGAGGGCACGTAATCCCTCATCGTAATTCCTCATAAAATAAAGATCAAACTTCAAACTGGTAAGTTCTCGTTTAATCTTACTATTTTACTGGGGTGGAAGATTGCAACCTTCACGTGGTCCGCCCTGTTTCGACTAATGCAATCAACTAGACGTGCACAAACAGAAGATCAAATAGAACAAGTTGTCCTACAACTTTAAGCTGTGCATGCCACACGAAAGAAGAAGAAGACTATTTTACTTCGGAGTCACTTGAGTGACCACGTGAAGCTTTTAAAGATCTGTGATTTCAAGCCATGGAACAATCCATGCTTCACTCACGGCTGAAGTCATTCAAGGGAGGAAGTATGTTATCGTATTCAGACATGTATCCAATTCAAACAATAACAATTTATTTTAACAAAATAATACTCCCTAGGGCTAAATATATTACAGAATTCAAACTTGATTCTGCAACACCGCAGGTTTGGTTATTGGCTTATTATAAAGAATTGGAAGGTCTTTCTCTAGACCATCCTGCTGTTGTCAGGATATGGTCCACAGGCACTTCCATGTCTCTTGCTGCCGGTGTTGCTGTTGCCCTTGTGGATAGAAATTTAAGATGTCAGTATCCACCCCAGCAGCTCCCAAACCTGTCTGAGTCATCTAGAGATGGTTTGTGCTGATACCCGGCCATTAGGCTGTTTATGGCTGCCCATAGTGCCAATTTACTTCCTCTTAAAGTTTTAGTAGTCTTAAGGTACAGTAGAAGTTGTGTTATTACACAGAGTCCGATGTCAGATGGGTATGCCTGGAATTCCAGTTTACCCCCCAGGGACAGGGACATTGCTGGTGCATCTAGCAATGTTAGTACAACACTGACGTCCCAGATCTGGGAGTACCTCGCTGTAGGAGGGTTAGTGTTGTAAATAATCTTCATAAGTTTGGCAACTAGAGGGTGAGATCCCATGGAGAGTTGTCGTGGCGCCTGCCACCAGCAAGCTGACAGGGCACTCCTGCGCAATTATAGCACTGCCGCTCAGTCCTTCATCTACATGAAGGCTGGACAGGAATTCCCAGGATGTTGGTGATTGTAGCTGTATTATACGCAACACCAGTCCTTGTTGATTCTTGATAGGCCGCCGTGATCATGTTCATGGTCCTGTCCGCCAGCCCGGATCTTAGCATGGTGGACTATGGTTCAGAGACTATGTCAAGGACCACAGGGACCCATGGCTGTGTAGGCCAATCAGGTACTTCCAAGACACCTGATGCTGAGACCATATGTATTTTGCATAGGATCCGACTGATGAGGCAGGAGGGGAAAAACATTGTAAACAATTTTCCCCAATTCCGTGAGAAACGTCCATTGCTGCTGCCCCAAGTGTGGTTCCCAAGCGACATATGTTGGTAACTGGTGATTGGGTCTAGATGCAAATAGATCGATATCTGGTGTCCCTATCTTTTAGTAATATCAGCAAACTTTTTTGTGGTCCAACAGCCATTCGGTGCTGTCATTGAATTTTCATGACCTGGTGTGTGCCACTGTATTGAGCTTACCTGGTAGGTAAGTTTGCTGATAGCCAAATATGTATGTTAACACACAATTGCCAGATTGTATTGGCCAGATTGACACATGATATCGATTTTATTCCACCCATATGATTAATATATGCCACCACTGTAGTATTATCAATTTGTAGGCGGACATGCAGATGGTGCATTGTGAGCAGTAGGCTTTTAGCCCATGAAACGCACCCAACATCTCTAAATAATTTATACCCAGTGTTTTTAGTAATGATGATTCCTAATGTTCCGTGTGCCACCAGTTCTGGATATAGTGTTAGTAGCTCCCCAGCCATGAGCGCTGACCTCCATTTGTAACGTGAATGATGATTACTAATAATGATGGGCTGGAACTATGCCAAGTATTCCCTTTCATCATTATAACTCCGAATTGCTTTGGCTGGTAACTGCATAGGTCGATCAAAGTGACCTGCAAGGTGTTTTTGCTCTTGCACTTTTGCCCTTTTTGAGCTTTAATGATGCAAGGCCCAAACTGAGTAGCTGGAAATGCTGCTACTAGTTTCCCAATTACTCTTGTCTCCTGTCGAATAGATGGTTTATTTTGTAATAATTAATTTTGTTGTAGGCTTCCACCAAGTCTGCTGCTTTACTCTTTGGCAAAGTTACAGACATATGGATAATGTTAATTGTAAATCCCAGAAAGTCCATAGTTGTGGATGCCGTCAACTTAGATTTATCTGGATGGAGATGACCCCAGAGTTTCAACCCAATGTTTGTTAGCTAAAACTGCTGATTTAGCTAGTTCCAGGGTTTTCCCCCACAATTGATATATCATCAAGATATGCCATGACAATATGTTTTGTTTCCTAAGTATTGCCAAGGCCAGTTTTAATATCTTGGTGAACAGTCATGGGGCTGAAGTTTAGCCCATTAGGCAACGCTATACTCTGCCATAGTTGCCCCATCCAGTAAAATTTTAGGTATCGACAATGATCCCTCCATGCCTCCCAAAACAAGTGTAACATTCCCCCTGTTAGTACAGGTCGTACACCTTTGTGTTCTGGAAGGAACCAGATCCACCTACCTCCCTTGTTGCCGGTGGTAGTCCCTTTCTTCTGCAGAAGAGGCGCCGGAGTGCGGGGTTGGCACATTTTCCATGAGGGTCGCTCTGGGCCTTGGCCTAAAAAGGACCTTCGTGGTTGCTGCGCGGCCCTAATGCTTTCACCAGCGTCCTGGTGTTGATGCCTGCTGGTGGATGCATAGGGGTGCTGCCATCTGAGGTGTGGTCTGCCCGTTGCTGATGACGCTGTCATGAGCCCGACGGCTTTAAACTCTTCGTCAAGCTTTTTTACTTGTTTAGACAAGTTCCCCCCCCCCCCCCCCCCCCCATCGGTTGTGTTGCAGCTGTTTCGCACAACCCTGCAAATTTGGGGTTTAGTGCAGGTTTACTGTGCTCTCGCAAGCAATTGATTTCATAGTGGGTATTGCGGAGCAATGCCAGTCCTGCTGAGTGCCGTCATTTCTGTACCATCGTCTGAGCGAGCAACCAATGATATGCCCGCTGTCAGAAGTTTTAGAATCTGGTGTAGTTTGACCTCCTGGGCTTTTGTGCCAGTCCCACTGTACCCCCAGATCACATTGTTTGCTGCAGGCACTTTTAACGAAGTAAAGTTCACAGGAGGCATATACTTCTCAGTAATTTCGTTGCCTGTTCCTGCAGAGGATGGAAGTACAGGTAGTCGATGCTGGCCGCCAGCTTGGTCTGCAATGGTACTCCTGCTTTCGATGATCCGCAAATTTGGTAATCACTCACAGTAGCTCCTTAGGACTCTGCACCCCCAGCACACTGCCGTTTTCTACAGCCACGTCCCCTTCTTCAGGACCAGCCCTGGTCCACAATGCTCTCCTCTGTTGAGGGAGATGCATTGTTTTACAGCCCTCGATAAGGTGCTGTTATGGGAGTGCGAAGACTCCTATAGTGAGCTTGCTCCATCTCCCGGAACAAGTCACGGACGGACCTCTGCTGCACTCGGGCAGCGCGTCCTCTGGGCCGGACTCAGATGAGTATGATCGGCCGGGCAGAATCCTGCTGGGCTTTGCCTCCAGCCTGCTGCGCTGCTTTGAGCTGTACAGCTCATGGCGCTGGATTCAGCTTGGCAGAGTTGGAGTCGGTAAGTGGACCTTAGCAACCACTCGAAACGGTCACTTCCACTGCCCTTGGGCAGTGCGTCCTCCTGGCCGGACTCCCCGAGTCTATCGGCCGGACCGACTCCTGTTCTGCTTGCCTCCAGCCCGCTGCGCTGTTTCCGGGTATACAGCTCGCGGTGCTGGGCTCAGCCTGCGCCGGTCGTCCCCGGCTGTCGGCTGTCGGAACCTTTCCAGTTCCTCACAGCCTGCGGTCCAGGTGCCTCTGGTCGCCCACAGCTGTCGGCTGTCGGAACCTTCCTAGTTCCCCGCAGCCTGCGGTCCTGGAGCCGCTGGTCGCCCATGGCTGTCGACTGCCGGAACTTTCCCAGTTCCCCGCAGCCTGCGGTCCAGGTGCCGCTGGTCGCCCACGGCTGTCGGCTGTCGGAACCTTCCTGGTTCCCCGCAGCCTGCGGTCCTGGAGCCGCTGGTCGCCCACGGCTGTCGGCTGTCGGAACTTTCCTGGATCCCCGCAGCCTGCGGTCCTGGAGCCGCTGGTCGCCCATGGCTGTCGGAACTTCCCCAGTTCCTCACAGCCTGCGGTCCAGGTGCCCGTTTTTTCTTCCCCTTGTCCAACGTGCTGCAACATAAAGCACAGCAAGGGGAAGAAATACAACTTACCTTCTAGGTCCGTCTTTCAATTTTGCCGCGGGAGCGATCCACCCCCGCCCGTCGCTGTTGCACTGCGTGAGACGCTATGGCATGCATGCGTGCTGGTGGGGTCTTCACGTAGTCACTCACGTGACTCCGAAGTAAAATCTATAATTAGCGGCACAGTTTTTAATTCAGGTGTTTCATATTTATAAAATATGCATTATCTTTAATTTATCATAGATGACCAGTGATCCAACACCTGACAGTATAAGAGACAGAAAAGCAAAAAAATACATGTACACTTCAGCCACACAAAGGTAAGGAAATATAACTGTATTTACTTGTGTATCAATTATGATTTAAATATAGATTTATTCTTACCAACTTTTTGCTGTGTGTTATAAGAATGCATGATAGTCAAAGTACCAGACATGATTTTATTCAGGAGCAAGCACCAATATTAATGGAAAATCAAAATTCTACAGATGGTCAGATTCTGAAATAAACACAGGAAATGCTGGAAATAGTCAGCAAGCCAGGCAAGCGAATAAGAAACAGTGCACATTTCAGGTTAGAGAGACCTTTTATCAGAACTGGGAAAGTGAGACCACAAGCAGACAGTATGGGAGGACTGAGTGGAAATGAGACCAGAATTACCAAGGTGAGTCCGCTGTTTATACAGCTGTGTAGTTGATGGATCAATGAGGACAATCTGAAAGAGAAATGTAAAGGCTGTGAAATATTATTGCTTTCTCCACCAGGTGGTGCCCGTAATGGCTACCTCGCCAGCAGTCTGTCTTGCCCCTTCTCTGTTTTTATTATTTTAAGTATGTCTTGAATGTTTGTTTTTATGTCTCTTGGTATGTTTTATGTGGGGGATATAGGAAGGGGGGGGGGGTTCGGGGGAAACCTTTTTCAGTCACTTGCCTCGACGGAGATGCAAATTTTTTTTTTCTCCGTGTGACATCTCAGCCCCCCCCCCTTTTGTAGCCTACAACGTGGAGTGGTGCAGCCTTTCCTGGAGGCCGGCCCGGAGCTTTAAGCCGCGGGTGTGGCGTGGGCTTAACATCGCGGAGCCTGGGATCTTTTGCCGAGGATTGCCAGTGTTGGAGCTCCGACCATGGTGCTTGTGAACTTTAACACCGTGAAGCAACGGTCTCTGGTAAGATGCGGCCGACTAGGGAGCTCCATGCTGCGGGGTGTTCCGATCCGTCCCGACGCGGGAGTTTCGATCATCCCGACGAGCGGGCTTGAACAGCGGACCATCGGCAACGGCCCCATTCAAAAAGCCACGACCACAGGTGAACAAAGGAGGAAGATGACTGAACTTTATTGCCTTGTGGTGGAAGATGATATTTATCTTTATTTTATGTGCTGTATCTATTTTTGCTTTTTTAATTCATTTGGCTGTACGGTAACTCAAATTTTACTGTACCTTAATTGGTACATGTGACAATTAAATTGAATCTTAAATCTTGAAAGTAAAAGGAGAAAAACTGAAGGTAGACACACAATGTAGGTAGACACAAAAGGGAGTAACTCAGCGGGACCGGCAGCATCTTTGGAGAGAAGGAATGGGTGACGTTTCGGGTCGAGACCCTTCTTCAGACTGATGTCAGGGAAGGGGGCGGGACAAAGATAGATATGTTTTATTATTTATTATTATTTTTTATTTTTTATTTTTATGATACTGCCTGTAAGGGAAATTCATTTCGTTGTCTCTAACTGAGACAATGACAATAAATTTGAATACAATACAATACAATACAGAATGTAGTCGGAGATGGCAAGACTATAGAATCATAGAATCATAGAAAGTAGGTGCGAGAGTAGACCACCAGGTCCGTCGAGCCCGCACCGCCATTCACTCATGGCTGAACACTAAACAGACACACTTACCCACAAACAGTAGACACAAGACACAGAACACAAGACACTACCCTCCCCTTTATACCGCTATCACCCCTCTCCACCCCAAGAACCGCGTGATCTCCTGGGGGAGGCAAAAAAACGGATAAAAACCCAGGTCCAATTCGGGAAAAAAATCCGGGAAATTCCTCTCCGACCCCAATCCAGGCGATCGACACTTGTCCAGGAGATCACTCAGGTCTTACTATACTAGTGGGAGAACTGGGAAGAAGGAGAGGATAGAGAGGGAAAGCAAGGGTTATCTGAAGTTAGAGAAGTCAATGTTCATAATGCTGGATTATCTGAAGTTAGAGAAGTCAATGTTCATGAATGAATGAATGAATACGTTTATTGTCATTGCACAATACTGTGCAACGAAATTCCATTACATCTCCTCCGGTTAAAAACAATACAAACACGACAACCATTGACACATATGTACACTTATTAGTAAAAAATAAATAGGTGTTTTAAAAGAATTTAAAAGAATTTAAAAGAATTTGGCGGCATTTCTTAGAATTACATTTTGCTTCCCCAGCATTCTCTGTTGGAATTTAGCTCTTTTATCGCACATGGGTAGAAACTATTCTTTAGTCTACCAGTGCGAGCCTTCAGAGTCCTGAATCGCCTCCCAGAGGGTAGCAGAGTAAAAAGGTGGTTGGCAGGGTGGGATGTGTCCTGCTTGATATTTGTGGCCCGGCGCAAGCATCGGGCCCTATATATGTCATCCAAGGAGGGCAGTTGGGCGTTTGTAATGTTCTGCGCAGTTTTTATAATTCCCTGCAACGCCCTCCTCTCAGCCACAGTACAGCTAGCAAACCACACCAGGATTCCATAGGAGAGGATACTCTCCACGGCGCATCGGTAGAAGGACAACAGCAGCGGCTGTGAGACGTTTGCTCTCCGCAGAGACCTCAGGAAATACAGCCGCTGATGTGACTTCTTCACGAGAGTGACGGTGTTCATTTGCCATTTAAGGTCCTGGGAGATGTTTATTCCCAGGAACTTAAAGCCAGTGACTCTCTCCACCATGTCTCCTTTGATGTATAGAGGAGCAGGTTCCTCTCTCCTCTTCCTCCTGAAGTAAACGACCAGCTCTTTCGTCTTCGATGGATTGAGTACCAGGTTGTTTTTGGTACACCAGACAGTCAGTTTTTGGACTTCATCCCTGTAGGCAGACTCGTCGTTGTTGCCTATCAGTCCCACCACAGTCGTGTCGTCCGCAAACTTAATGATCCTATTTGTACTGTGTGTTGGTATACAATCATAAGTGTATATTGTGTACAAAATGGGACTCAGCACACAACCTTGTGGCGCTCCTGTGCTGAGCGTCAGGACCGGGGAGTAACTGGACCCCATCCTGACAGTCTGTGGGCGATCTGTTAGTCTGTGGGCGATCTGTCATACCGCTGGAGTGTAAACTACCCAAGCAAAATATGAGGTGCTGTTCCTCCAATTTGCGCTGGGCCTCTGACAATGGAGGAGGCCCAGGACAGAAAAGTCAGATTGGGAATGGGAGGGGGAGTTGAAGTGCTGAGCCACCGGGACATCAGGTAGGTTAAGTCGGACTGAACGGAGGAGTTCAGCAAAACGATTGCCGAGCCTGCACTTGGTCTCGCCGATGTAGAGAAGTTGACACCCGGAACAGCGTATACAGTAGATGGGGTTGGAGGAGGTAACTGAGGTAACTCACCTGGAAATACTGGTTGGGTCCTTGGATGGAGTCAAGCGGGGGAGGTAAAGGGACAGGTGTTGCATCTCCTGCGGTTGCAGGGGAAAGTACCTGGGGAGGGGGTGTTTTGGGTGGGAAGGGACGAGTTGACCAGGGAGTTTCGGAGGGAACGGTCTCTGCGGAAAGCAGAATGGTGTGGAGATGGGATGATGTGGCCAGTAGAGGGATCCCGTTGGTGGTGGCGAAAATGCTGTTTGCGGCGGCTGATGGCGTACAAGGGGGACTCAGTCCTTGTTACGAATGGGCGGAGGGGGAGGGTAAGCTGGAGCAGAGCTGCTGGATATCGAGGAGACCCTAGTGGAAGCCTTATCTATAATGGAAGAGAGGAGAAAAACTGTTCATTTTTTAAATATAGTATTCCATCCCAGGTAGTTGCAGGCCAGTTAGTTTAACACTTAAGTGTAGGGAAATTATTTCAATCCTTTCTGAGGGATAGCACAGGCCTTGCTTTATAAAGGGAGACATTTTTTTTTTTAATGACTTGCAGAGACCTTGGGATGCAGTTAGATAGTTCCATGAACATGATGACAGCTGTGGTCAGCGTGATTAAGAATGCATTTGCCATGCTTGCCAGAATATTGAGTGTATCATGTGACAGATGTTGGCAAGGCCACATTTTGGAGTATTGTGCAATTCTTGTCAACATGCCAAAGGAAGGAAGTAAAAAACTGGAAAGAGTTTTAAAAAGATTTTAAAATATGTTACTAGATTTGAAAGGTTTGAGATGTATGTAAAGACTCAATTAGCTGGGAATTTTTCCCTTGAGTATAGGATGCTGTTGATGACTTTATATAGAGGTATACAAAATCATGAGAGGCATAGATAAGGTGTATAGCCAGCTGTTTTCTCAGGCTAGGGGAGTCAATACCAGATAGCATAGGTTTAAGGTAAAATGCAAAAGGGACCCGAGGGGCAACTTTTCCACACACAGAATGGTGCGTACATGGAACGAGCTGCCAGAGAAAGTGATGCAAGTGGGTGTAATCTGTATTATACTAAAACTCTCATTTTGTCCGCTTCGGTTTGCGTTAATTTAAAATTTGTTCAAAAACAGTACCCGATAGCCACCTTACTCGCCATTCTCCTGTGCCGCAAGTGCAACAAATTTTGTTCCAATCTCCAGCGTGCGGAGAGAGAGCGCGCAGCATGCGGAGAGAGAGCGCGCAGCGTGCGGAGAGAGCGCGCAGCGTGCGGAGAAAGAGAGCGCAGCGTGCAGAGAGAGAGAGAGCGCAGCGTGCGGAGAGAGAGAGCGCAGCGTGCGGAGAGAGAGAGCGCAGCGTGCGGAGCGAGTAGCTGCGGGGACCAGCATGACGAGCCGGGAGCCGGTGTGTGGAACCAGGAACCATTAAGTGAAGCCAGAGCTGGACCGGGAGCCACTGTGTGAGGCTGAAAGCTGAAGGTGCAGGGTGGGCAGAGTGCGACCACAACACCCTTCCCCCCAGCCACCACCCTTCCCCCGCGCACACACACCACCACACCCCCCCTACCGCCATACCCCCACATCCCCCCTTTCCCCACACCCCCCCCTTTCCCCACCCCCCCCTTTCCCCACCCCCCCCCCCTTTCCCCCCCCCCCCCCTTTTCCCCACACCCTCCCTTTTCCCCACACCCTCCCTTTTCCCCACAACCTCCCTTTTCCCCACACCCTCCCTTTTCCCCACACCCTCCCTTTTCCCCACACCCTCCCTTTCCCCACACCCTCCCTTTTCCCCACACCCTCCCTTTTCCCCACACCCTCCCTTTTCCCCACACCCCCCTTTCCCCACACCCCCCCCTTTCCCCTCCCCCCCCCCTTTCCCCACACCCCCCCTTCCCTACACCCCCCATTCCCCACACCCCCCCCATTCCCCACAACACCCCCCTCTCCACAACCTCCCCCACAACACCCCCGTCCCCCACAACACCCCCCTCCCCCACAACACCCCCCTCCCCCACAACACCCCCCTCCCCCACAACACCCCCCTCCCCCACAACACCCCCCTCCCCCACAACACCCCCCTCCCCCACAACACCCCCCTCTCCATCACACCCCCCTCACCCCCAGTCCCTCCATTCCCCCCTCTTCCCCACCGCCCTTCCCCACCGCCCCCATTCTTTCCCCCACTCCACTCTTTCCCCCACACCCCCCCCCTTCCCCCACACCACCCCCTTTTCCTCACATCTACCCTCTCACCCCATTGAGTTGCATTGGGGACCAGGCCTCCCGTGTGACTGGGACCCAGCGGGTACCACTTAGTCTAGTTATACATTTAAAAGACACTTGGGTACAAAAAGAAAAAATGTTTGGAGAAATATCTGACAGGCATGTGCAAACGGGTCTAACTCAGTTAAGAAACTTGGTCAGCATGGAAGAGTTGGACCAAAGGGTTTATTTCCATACAATATGATATAACTACTGAGCCTGTCCCACTTAGGCGATTTTTTTAGACGTCCTCCCGCGACTGTCATTGTCTTGTCAGATCGCAGAAAAACCAGCGACTGTACCCCATCCTGCGACTCTTTCTTGGACAAGCTATGACAACCTACAACCTATACAACCGGAGTCATGACTGCCATGAAGAGGGCATTGCTCTCAGTAGAAGAAGAATCCCTGCTGCTTGCAGCAGCCCTCATGCTTATAGATCCGCAAGCCAGAAGGAAAGGAAGAATGGTGAAGAAGCCCAATAAGAGGTTTGTGTGGTTGAAACCCTTGTTTCAGAGGAGACCCAGGCTGGGCTAATATGAGAACCTGATGACCGTACTCCAGCAAGAAGATCAGGCTACTTTCAGATACTTTACTAGAATCCCCCCTGAGCTGGAGATAAAGGAGTCCCACATGAGGAAGCCACTGACCCAGGCCTGCGCCTAGCCATCATCCTCCGCTACCTGGCATCAGGAGACTCCTACAAGAGCCTCTCCTACAACTTTCTTGTGGCCCACAACTCCATCAGCAAGATTGTCCGAGAGACCTGTGAGGCCATCATCAATGCTTATTGTAGATTGATGATGCATGTGAACCAATCACCCATAAGCCAGCATCACTAACTCCACCCCACTATAACACTTATACTAACACTCGTTTCCGGCACTGCCAGTCTGAGCAGCTAGGATGGACTGACAACCTATCGGCCTTAACGCTGTAAAGTTACAGTGCTGATTAAAGATGTGTTTAAATCATACACTGTGTCTGGTGCTTGTTTACATGGTGTCAGAAGTGGGATGATCCACTCCTGTATAACGGTTTTTATTTTATCTTTTGTGAGTTTTTGTTTTACGATGGCCTCTTCTTGTCTTTGATGCGGATATCAGCGAACGCTGGGCCACGTTTGAAATTGATTACCAACACTACATGAACATGGCACACCGAAATGAACCAGATGCTGTCAAGGCCTCTCTCCTGCTCAACTTTGTGGGCCCAGATGCCCTTTGTCGATCCGGAACATTTCGTTATGCTCCGGCAATCCGCGATGCCAACGACCAGGTAATAACCCCAGCTGAATCTCCTGATGACCCCAATGTTCTGCTGCGTAAACTAAACCAGATCTGTGATCTGCCCTCAAATCACATTTTGGATAGGGCAAGGTTTTTCTCCCGTCGTCAGCTCCCTGGTGAACGAGTAGACTCGTTTATCTCAGACTTAATGTATTTAGCCCAGCGCAGCCGATACCAAAATATGCCGGTTAATCAGCTGACTGATCAGTTAACGAGGGACATTTTAGTGATGCTGGCTTATGTGTGATTGGTTCACATGCATCATCAATCTACACTTATGAAGTAGATGGACTGCCCTAGTACACCAAATGACTTGAATAGAGTGGCGCAGGGCTTTGATACAAGATGGAACATCCAACACACATGTTGGGCAGTTGAAGGCAAGCATGTGGTCATCAGGTGTCCACCCAAGGGAGGTTCAATCTACTTCAACTACAAGAAGTTCCATTCCATCGTACTCATAGCTGTGGTGGATGCAAACTACAACTTCCTGTTTGTGGATGTGGGCACACCTGGCTGTGTTGCAGATGGTAGGATCTGAAAGGAGACCTCCATTGGGCAAGCACTGGAAGAAGGAACAGCAGGCTTTCCTGATCCAGAACCTCTGCCAGGAGAACACAACATTGACATCCACTACACACTGGTTGCTGATGATGCCTTCCCACTCAGGTCATGGATGATGAAGTCATACCCTCACAGGCAGATGTCAAGGGAGCAGAGGATCTTCAATTACAGGCTGTCCAGGCCTAGGAGGGTCGTGGAAAATGCCTTTGGCATCCTCGCCAGCAGATTCAGATGCTTGCTGACTACGATGGAGCAGGAGCCCAAGAATGTGGAGACCATTGTGTTTGCAGCATTACCTCCACAACCTGATCCGTACCAGTAGTGCAGCAGCAGCAGCCATGGAGGAGGGTGACCGAGTGGACAACCAGACGGGCAACATCACACCTGGCTCATGGAGAACTAGAGGACAGGCTGCACCTATGGTGTCCCTGGAGAGATTGCCAGGAAACACCAGCAAAAAGAGAGCCAAGGAGCAGGGAGACCATCTCTGCACTTACTACAACTCCGAACTGGGTAGTGTACCATGGCAGAAGGACATGATCTGAAGACCAGCAGCAAACATCCCACACCACAAACAGAAGTCCACCACTCCAGGAAGAGAGCCCACTACAGACCATAAGATAAGTCCCTTTTCGGGGTCACCCACATCCTCCCAAAATAGTTTAATTTTAAATGCAGTGCATTGCTTGTGTTTGTGATCAAAATATATAAAAATATTTTGCTTTTTAATGCATTGCACTGCTAGTATTTGTGTTTATTCTATTCATCACAATATATAAAAAGAATTTCCTTTTTAATGCAGTGCACCATGTGGAGCTGTGTACTTGCGTTTTTTCAATGCGCCAATCAAATTCACTGGACAGCAACGGCGGCAACCTAAGTCACCCTGGCCACAGCCTAGGTCATCCTGGCGACCCACTACCACTGTACCCCCGTCATTGCGTCAAAACCACTGTCTCCGCTCATTTTTCAACATGTTGAAAAATGAGCGGCGACCAGAATTCTGTTATGACTTGTTGCGCGTCTGAGGAAACTACTCACGGCCATGGAGGCAACACCTCGGCAACTACCCACGAACATGTGGCGACCGCATAGTCTCCTGCAGTCGCCTAAATGGGACAGGCCCATTAGGCTCATCAATTGGAAAGGTTAATACTGTTTTTCTCTTCTAACTTGTTTGGTGCTTCCAACATTTTATTATAATTTTAGATTTCCAGCATCTGTAGTGCTTTGATTTTCTATTTAGAAAGGCATAGGTTTAATTAGGGGTAGCAATTAAGGATTTGTTAAAGAATAATGTGTCATTGAGATATAATAGTGCAAAATTGTATTTAATTCAGGCTTAAATTGGAATAGTTTATATGAAAGCTTAATTTGAGCACTGTACTACACAAATTACCTTTTTTCCACATTCTCTTTCAGTATTCCTAAGCTACACTGAAAAATGTGAAATAGATTCCTTGAGCAATCAAAAGCAAGATGCTCTTCTGCAATTCTCAGTAAGGTTAAGCCTTACCTGAACTGGACAGTATATTTCACCAACATTTAAGAGCAGCGTCATCCAGTTATACTGCATGGAAATAGGCTCTCTGGGCCAACCCATCCATGCCGACCTAGATACTTGCCAGAGCTAGTCCTATTAGCTTGCATCTGGTCCATATCACTCTAAATCTTTGCTCTCCATGAATCTGCCCAAATGTTTTTTAAACATTGTAATTGTATCCACATACACAGCTTTCCTCTGGCAGCTCATTCCATATATTTACTATCTTGCCTCTTGGGTCCCCTTTAAATCATTCCTCCCTCAGTTTAAATCTGGGCCCTCAGTTTAAATGAGGAAATCTGGGTCCTCCAATTTTAATCATCAGCCCTAGGAAAAAGACTGTGGATATACACCTTCTCTATGACTGACATGATTTTGTAAATGTCTTTAAGATTACCCAGCAGCCTCCTAAGCTCCAGGGAAAAAAGATCCAGCCCCTCCAGCTTCTGCATGTATCTCAAACCCTCCAGACCTTGTAACATCCTCATGAATCTGTTCTCAACCAAAACTGCACACACAGCACCAGAGATCAGGATTGAACCTGGGTTGCTGGACCTACGAGGCAAGAACACCAGCTGCTGCTCCACTGTACCACGTGTTTTGGTCATTACATATAATCTGATTATTAATGCAGGACAACCTCTTCCTTTCTAAAATAATTGATATGAAGATTCCTGATGCCTTTAGAAGTGTCATGCATGTCTGTGTCTTTGGGGTTTGCTTGTAGGATGACTGTATTCGTTGGGTTCTTGCAATCATCTCTTACTGATTTAATTTATGCAGCTGTGTTTAAAACCCTAAAGAAATGCCAGTCCTTTTCTCCTTGATATTTTGAAATTCAAAGAAAATTGAAGTATTATCGAGTAAGAGCAGCAATAAAGAAAAATCTAACCGATGCAAGTTACAACAAAGTGAAAAGAACTACACCAAGTCTTTTAACAAAGTACCTTCTTCCTTTCAAAAGTCTGGTTCAGCATTGCAGAACTAATGACAACCTAGTTTTACAGGGTCTTCGATTGCATTTCATTTGTGCCTCATCTTTTACTCCCTGCCCGGAATAGCACAGGGGCAGAATTTCCCTCGTCTTCACCTTTCACTACACCAGCCTGCACATTCAACTGATCATCCTTCACTATTAGTACCAGCTCAAATGTGTTTTCAACATCGGGGACATATCAGCATTTCAAATGATCTGTTCCCGAATGGGCCTGTGTTGTATGATTCTATGTGAGAATGGAGGGGGGGGGGGGGGGGGTGTGAAACAGGCCAGTAAGTAAAACATAGACATAGAAAATAGGTGCAGGAGTAGGCCATTCGGCCCTTCGAGCCTGCACCGCCATTCAATATGATCATGGCTGATCATCCAACTCAGTATCCTGTACCTGCCTTCTCTCCATACCCCCTGATCCCTTTAGCCACAAGGGCCACATCTAACTCCCTCTTAAATATAGCCAATTAACTGGCCTCAACTACCTTCTGTGGCAGAGAATTCCAGAGATTCACCACTCTCTGTGTGAAAAATGTTTTTCTCATCTCGGTCCTAAAAGATTTCCCCCCTATCCTTAAACTGACCCTTTGTTCTGGACTTCCCCAACATCGGGAACAATCTTCCTGCATCTAGCCTGTCAAAGTCAAATGGGGTGGGGTGGGGGGTGGCCAGGTGTTAAATAAATATTTATCATCCATATTTACTGAGGTGAAGGACATGAATACAAAAGAATTGGGAGGAAGGAGTTGCAATGTGCAGGCAGGAGATGCTAACAGTCTTAAAGAATATTGAGGTATGTTAATCACCTGGGCCTGACTAAGCCTACCCTTGGATATTGTGGGAAGCTAGAAAAGAAATTGCTGGGGCCCTGACAGAGTTATTTGTATAACTGTGCAAGGAGGGGATGTGATGGATGGTTACTGGAAGATTGGAGGATGCCTAATGTTCTACCTTTATTTAAGAGGGGCTTGACATCAGTGGTGGTTGTATTGCTGGAGGGGATTCTGATGGACTGTAGGAAATGATCAGACTCGCACATAGTGATTAGAATCCATAGTCTTATTAGCAACTCTGTGGAGGAAACACTTTGTACTATCATCTCCATACTTCAGCTAGTCTGCCCGAGCGAGAGAGAGAGAGCTCACTTATTAGCCTGTGTGCGGACCAGCAGTGTGAGTGACACACTAATCCACATCCTCCCTCTTAAAGAATTACATGCAAATGCAAAATGACTGAATACTACAAAGAACTAAAGCCAAACTTATACTGTTGATTATATAAAGCGCACATAGCATGTCGCAATAAACTGGGGGAAGTTTAAACATAGCCTGGGTACTTTACGGTGGGTTTGCAAACACGACCACCTGCATCTCCTCCCGTCACCAGTTACACGCTTGGTGGTGAAACAGGTGAGGTTGAAATGGCACTCCTGGGGACGAAACAGGAGACTTTGGTACAGGTGAAGGCAGCATGGCCATCGGCAAAGTAATCGGATCAGATACAGGTTGTCATGCTGGTGCAAGGGTCGATGCCGCTGGATGTGGATAAAAGTGTACCTGTGCGGCCAGGATGGCGGAGGTGCCGCTGGTTCAAGCACAGGCAGGATATGTTGCCTATTATGTCAGTAGGTGCTGCCATCGGCATTGACCAAGTATAAACGTGGCCTGAAGGCAGTCCCAAGCATTGTCTTTGTGGGTTAGCTGGCGCAGTGGGGCTGATTGTTCACTCAAGTTTGGAATTAATTTCCCCAAATAATTTACCATGCCAAGAAGGTCTGACGCCATATATTAAATGACCAGACTCACACATAGTGATTAGAATCCATAGTCTTTTATTAGCAGCTCTGTGGAGGAAACACTTTGTGCTATCATCTCCATACATCAGCTAGTCTGCCCGAGAGAGAGAGAGAACTCACTGATAAGCCTATGGGCAGACCAGCAGTGAGTGACACACTAATCTACAGGGACAAGATCCACAAGCATTTGGATAGGCAAGGACTGATTAGAAATAGTACAGCTTTCTGTGTGGGACAACACGTCTCACAAATTTGAAGTCACCAAGAGAATTGGCAAGGCGATGGATGGTGTTTACAATACCATTAGCAAGGCCTTTAATTATATTAACAATTTGGATAACAATGATTAGTAAATGTGTGGATGACTCAAAAATTGATGTATATGGGCAGTGAAGAAGGCTATCTAAGTTTTCAAAAGGATCTGGATCAACTAATGAAGTGGACCAAGGAATGGCAGATGGAATTTAACTCTGATAAGTGTGAGGTGATACACTTTGGTAGGTCAAACCAGGTAGGACTTGCACAGTAAATTATAGAGCTCTGTAGAATTATAGAGCAGAGATGTGTAAGGAAACTGCAAATGCTGATTTTGACTGAAGATAGATACAAAAGGCTGGAGTAACTCAGCAGGCCAGGCAGCATCTTTGGAGAAAAGGAATTGGTGACATTTCAGGTTGAGAGTAGGGTCTTGACCTAAAACGTCATCAAGTCCTTTTCTCCAGAGATGCTGTCTGATCTGCTGAGTTATTACAGCTTTTTGTGTCTACCATAGAGTAAAGAGACCTAAGGGTTTCCTGAAAGTGGCGCTGGGTCTCATCCAGTCAATGCGAAAGGCCATGGATGGACAGACAGATAGCTGTGGGAATGGGAAGGGTTAAATAGCATGCAACCGGGAGTTTGGGTTAGCAATTGCGGAGAGCATGAAGGTCTCTGCAAACTGGTCGCCTTGTCTGCTTGGTTTCTCACCTTCCTCAAGGGGCTGTCCCACTCTACGAGCTAACTCAAGAGCTCTCTCGAGTTTAAAAAAAAAAATCAAACTCGTGGTAAGCACGTAGAATGTACGTAGCGGGTACGTCGGAGCTCGGGACGTCTCTTAGCGGCTCGTAACGCTAACGGCAGGTACTTGGGAAACGCGGTAAGTTCGTGAAGACTCGTGAAGATTTTTCAACATGTTGAAAAATGTCCACAAGAGCCCCGAGTACCTACGAGCGGCTATTACCGTAATTCTACAAGTTCGAATCAGGGGAAACTCGGGAGAACTCTTGAAATAGCTCGTACGGTGGGACAGCCCCTTCACATACCAGATTCCAGCATTTACAACCTTTGTGTCCCCACTCATCAGCCAAGAGCCCCTTTTTCCACCACCTTCCCCATCCCTTTTGGCTTTATTTGCTTTCCTCAGTCCACCTGTTATTCAACTGCTCCTGTCACATTCCTTACCCTCTCCTCATCCCTTCCCATTTCCTTTCCCCTCAGCTATCTTCTCTATTGATATAGGGTCTTGAACCAAAACACAAATTATTTCCCTCCATAGATACTGTTTGACTGACTATGTTTCTTCAGCTTTTTTTCTCCAGCTATTTTTATTTATATATACCTTAAAATTCCATTATTTACTATGTTGCCATTATTTATTTTGTAATTCCATTATTTACTGTATCTTATCCGTATTATAAAAATGGCATACTTGCTTTTTCTAGACATCTGACAATTCTACGACATAACTAGCATTCACTTTGAAGATTATTTTATGATATTGCCTATTGTAGCAATGTTACAAAATTTTGAGATTTTAAAAATCAAGTCTGCAATTTATCCCATCAGAGCATAAAAAGAAGTTTAATTTGACACCTAATTCACTTTCATATCTTCAGTATTAAAAAAGTTATGGCCATTTTCATACTCGGAAATTAGCATTTTGTTCCCTATTGATTTTCCATTGACTTAAAAGCTGTGATCGAGGACATTTAAGTGCCCATAACTTTCTTAAAAATTAAGAGAACTGAAAGAAATGTTCAGTTATTATAGATTGAAGCATTCTGAAACAAATATTAAACAATCTTACTTGGATGACCTGAAATTAAAGCATATAATTAGTTAGTTACCCAATTGTAGCTAATTCCAAAATTCAATTACTAGATCTAAACATCTATCCATTTCTTAAGGAAAGATTAACATTTTTAAATAGCCTAAGTGTCCAAAGAACATTCACACAAGAAT
This sequence comes from Amblyraja radiata, assembly GCF_010909765.2. Taxonomy (NCBI): domain Eukaryota; kingdom Metazoa; phylum Chordata; class Chondrichthyes; order Rajiformes; family Rajidae; genus Amblyraja; species Amblyraja radiata. The sequence continues at coordinate 86,610,603 of NC_045957.1, forward strand.
TCACAATAAAACATGATTTTTAAATCTCATTGACATTAATTTATAGGCCAAATGGAAGGAATTTAGTGTTCAATTGCTGTAAATTAATGGCCATTTAAATCAACTTTCGAGTGGGATCCTGTGGAACGCGATGGTTTGGAACATTCCCATTGCGGTGAATTTGTACCCCATATGCCCAGAAAAATACTGCGGGATTTAATGGGCCCCCAAATCCGCTACTCACAACATAACATTTTGTATAAAGGGATCTTAAGAAGCGCTTTTTAATGTAAAACAGCCTACCTTGCCTTGTTCCCTACATGAGATCCGTCCCGTTGTCGGCGGTCGTGGCTTTAGAGGATGATTTTTAACCTACTATAACAATTAAATAAACCAATTTAGTTTAAAAATAGCTGCAGCGAACTAATGTCGCAGCGATTTTTCATCAGCAACTAAGTAGGCTGAACAACCTCGATTTCAATAGCCAAGAGAAAATCGCGTTTTAAACCCGCCCCCCTCTCAAAGGCGCCAAAGTCGCGCACACGGGCAGCGACAGACCTGCAGCGCCGCTGAAGGTAAGTTTTGAAACATACCTACCTATTGATTCTCAATTGTAAGTTTGGTGATTTTCATGTCTCCTTATTCATCAGACGTTAATGTGGGTTGTGATGTTTGTTTTTTCGAAATGCACAGGAGTTACGAGGATGTTAACTGGGACTGCATGTTACCACCCAAAGCCAAGCCTGCAGATCCAACACAGGACATTCAATCTGACCCTTTGTCACGACATTCAACTCTAAAACGATTCGAACCAAGACCTCATGTGTGGCAAGTAAGGGTTTGCATTGGACTGTATATATATTATAGATTTAATATGGAAACATTCAAAATATATGTGCCTAACCTGTTTGTTACTTGTTGAACATTAACATTGATAAATTACAGATATATTCCAATATGATAATTTTAAGAATGTACAACAAAATAAAAAACAATTTTGGAAGAACTCAGCCAGTCAAGCAGCATCTCAGAATCACTGAGTTATTCCAGCAAGGAAAGAAAAATCAGTTAATGTGTTATGTAGGGGGGACCCTTCATCAGAACTTAGGGAAGAATGGAGGGATGTTAGTTTTGAAAGCAGAGCTTGGAAGAGTGAGGTTTAAGACAAAAAACGAAGGAGATTAGGTAAAACAGATTGGGTAACAAGGAGCATGAGAACTGACCGTTAGTGAGGTGACTTTATAAAAACAAGGTGAGAACAGGGCACAGGAATGATGATGATGGGAATCAATGAAAGTACAGTTCATCTGAAGCTGTCAGACAGTACCCAAAATTGTCATAATTTCAAAATTCAGCACTGTCACCGTTTAGATTTTATACTTTTTTTTATTTTTACTGTCTAAATGCAGAATTTCATATTTTCCTGCATTATATTTCTATATGCCAGATCTTTCCCCACCTGCTTAAGCTATAGTCCTTTGTGGCCTCATCCTGTTCACTTCACAATTTACTCTCTAGCATACCTTTGCTTTTTAGCACTAATCCCTTGTGCCCCTATATTTGTCGTTAGTATAATTTCTACAAAGTTGAGGCCCCAGCACTGAATTCTGTGATGTGCCATTTATTACAGCTCACCAACCATTTGTGCCTATTCTGTTTCATGGTAGGCAGCTTATTTCCTATTGATGCTAATATCTTGCTTCTGCACCACGAGCTTTCATTTTCTGTATTTTGAACTGGCATACTCATGAAGACAAATTCTTTGGGGCCAAATATATAATGAGGAGAGAAAGAAGCAGTTAATCTTTCCTACCTCGTCCCCAGCTCCAGGTCAGTTTAGAAAAAAATCATCAAGTTAAACGAGGATTTTTAAGCAAACAAAAATCAATATGTAAGGAAAATATATTGATCAATGCCTGATTTGATCAATTTTTAAGGAAGCTGAGACATTCCAGTAAAAGAAGCCTAAAAATATAAAAGACCAAAGTTATTCAGTATTAATTGAAAGATACAGCATTGAAACAGGCCCACCAGCCCACTGAATCCACCCCAACTATCAATCACCCATTCACGCTGGTTTTGTTATCTCACTTTCTCATCTCCTCCCTGCATGCTAGGGGCAATTTACAGAGGCCAATTATCCTACCAGCCCACATGTCTTTGGGATGTGGGTGGAAAATGGAACACCCAAAGGAAACCTACATGGTCACAGGGCAAATGTGCAAACTACACACACACAACCGAAGATTAGGATTGATCTGGGTCTTTGACGCTGTAAGGCAGCAGGTCTACCAGCTGTGCCACCCAATAGATCAAGCAGCATTTGTCAAGAATCAGTGTTTCACTCTCTGCAGTTTATTGTTTCTTTTTTTTTTTAAAGGTAGATTAGTACATCTGCCAAAGTTTTTAATTAATATTTAAATACTCAAATTCACCTTTACATTGAAGGAGATTTGCTAAACTTACAATTGTCTTGCACAATATTCAGTTATGAGTAATATGGACATCACAGCTGTTCAAGCTTACCCCAGTTTACAAAAGAGACTATAATTCAGTACAGATTTATGTCCTTTGTAATATGCAACAACAAGTACAGGAAGGAGATAGAGAGCTTAATAATGCTGTGTTAAGACAACAAGCTCTCACTTAATGTCAGCAAGATGGAGGAGGTTGTTATTGACTTAACAAAACAGAGTAATGTACATGCTCCTGTCAGCATCAATGGTGCTGAAATGGAGATGGTTAAGGGCTTCAGGTTCTTGGGCATAAATATCACCAATATCACCAATAATGAATCCTGGTCCAATCACATTGACACTGTGGCCAAGAGAGCACACCAATGCCTTGCCTCAGGAGACTAAGGATTCTCGTCTTCAAAGATTCTTACCAATTTCTACAGATTTCTACAAAGTTGAGGCCCCAGCACTGAATTCTGTGATGTGCCATTTATTACAGCTCACCAACCATTTGTGCCTATTCTGTTTCATGGTAGGCAGCTTATTTCCTATCGATGCTAATATCTTGCTTCTGCACCACGAGCTTTCATTTTCTGTATTTTTGAACTGGCATACTCATGAAGACAAATTCTTTGGAGCCAAATATATAATGAGGAGAGAAAAGCATCCAACCAGAAAGCAACTTGACTTGGCAACTGCTCTGCCCGAAACTGCCACAAGTTTCAGAGAGGTATGAATGCAGCCCAGTCCATTGCACTAACCAGCTTTTGTTCTGTTGACATCATCTATACTGCACACTGCCTTGGAAAAGCAGCCAACATTATCAAGGACCACTTACACCCAGGTCATTCCCTCTTTTCCCCCTTCCCATCCGGCAGAAGATACTAAAGCTTGAAAGTACATGCCATCGGATTCAGAAACAGCTTCTTCCCTTCTGTTATTAGACCACTGAACTGATTTCATTTGAGTTTAGGGTGTAGTCCCGATTTCCAAACTTACCTCACTGTTGCTCTTGTACCATTTTTTTATTGACACTTTCTCTGGAACTGTAACACTAAAATGCCATTGTAGCATTATATTCTGCACTTTGGTTATTTTTCCTGTTGAACATGCATATTCCCCGATTGTATTTGTATTTATATATGGTACTAGACTAAGTGGGACCCGTTGGGTCCCAGCATCACACGGGAGGACTGGTCCCCCAACGCAATATTCCACCTCTCCACCAATTCCAATATTGGTGGCCAGTGGAGGGGGGGGCTAGTATGGACATTGGGGGCCGAATGGATTCTTGGGCTGGCAGCTCAGTCACTCAAGCCTGTTGTGCTGGCAGCTCACTCACTCACGGCTGGTGGGCTGGCAGTTGACACGCTATTCCTTGAAATTCCATTTCAAGCAGGGTGCAAGGCCACCAAATTCAAATGCAGTTTCATACCATTTCAAGCAGGGTGCAAGGCCATTAAAGATAGTGAGTCGTGACCTCTCCCTCCTCCGTCTTGCAGAGACTGAGCCACGCCCACACTTCTGGGTTTTATAGTCCCTCCCCCCCTAAACTCACAGTTTAGTAGACATGTTTTCAGTGTTATTCACAGCTGAGACTGAGAGACGTGACCCTCTCGCTCCTCCATCTTGCAGAGACTGATGGAGGCACTCAACACTTCTGGGTTTTATAGTCCCTCCGGAAGGGGCGTGGCCTTCAGGAGAGAGAATCTCAACATTTTATAAACACTAATAACTCTTTTATTTTTAATCGATGGGAAAAATCCTCTTGTCCTGCGCAGCGGAGAGGGACTCTGAGTAAGATGGCCAAAAATCACAACCGTAAGTGGCAGCGTGTTTTCTTAAATCAATATACAGAAGAACAGGAAGTGGTCAAGATCAGACTTTTAGTAATATAAGATGACTTTAGTGGATAGCATGCAAGGTTTTTCACTGTATCTTTGGTATGTCATTGATAAATCAATACCAATTACTACTACTAATTATAGCTCTGCAATCTCCTACATGTTATTAACTGTAATTATTCAGCGAAAATGGCACACTAACCTTCCATAAGTGAAGTTCTATAGGAGTTCTGTACCTCGAATGTCACATCTGAAATTGTAATCATTTTATATGGATTATCTAGCATGCAAATTATGCCAAAATGATGATGAAAAAGCAGCTTACCCCATCCTGAGACCTTTTCTTCTAAAATTTGATGATAGATAGCTTTTATGTCTGGAACCTGCACACATAAGCTAATATTTATTTGATTCGATTAGCGATGGCTTGGTGTTTTAGAGCTGCTTGAAGATATCATCTTTGAATCAGCAAAGGTTACTTTGTGTCATCCTGTGGATGTTTGGAATGGGAATACTCTCTCCTGCAACATGTGGAAATGCGTGCATTTAAAACGCATGAATCTCACGAAATCAAATTATGTAATTTTCCTGAAGTGTACACGAGAACAGAAAAGTGAGCTTGGAGCTGGGAATGTTATTGATCAATATTCAGTGTTAATCCTGGAAATTTTGGCTTATCTAGTTGGACAGGAATTCATCTGAATCTAAATCTATTTTTACTTACTTGCACAATTCTATTACCACACGGGCAGTCACGGTGGCGCAGCGGTAGAGTTGCCTTGCAGCGAGTGCAGAGCCGGAGACCCAGGTTCGATCCCGATTACGGATGTTGTCTGTACAGAGTTTGTACGTTCTTCCCGTGACCTGCGTGGGTTTTCTCAGAGATCTTCTGTTTCCTGCCACATTCCATGGACGTACAGGTTTGTAGGTTAATTGGCTTGGTAAATGTAAAAATTGTCCCTGGTGGGAGTAGGATGGGTTAATGTGTGGGGATCGCTGGTCGGCGCAGACCCAGTGGGCCAAAGGGCCTGTTTCCGTGCTGCATCTCTAAACTAAACCACACCATTTTAACCTTTAATAGGAATTTGTTAAGGAATATTCATACCATATTTCCCTTTTTGTTAAAAACAAATATAACTGACACAATAAGTTACTTGGTTATTTACTGTTATCCCTAGGCTGTGAGTGGGCTTGGAGTCTGGGACAAATGTCAATCACGGCCCTCAACCGCAGTAGTTAAGCCACACAATTTGTGAGTGATTCTTATTAGCACCTTTAAATTCTTCTTCTTCAACTCTCAATGCTTAATCTAGCAAATATTATAATGAAAATACCATTGATCTGGTTTTATATATTACAAATGTATGGCTATTAAATGTATGGTACAGTTATTATTATTTTTGAATTTAACATAAACTAAAAATGTGATTAGTCAAATAAATTAAAATTCAAGTACATGGCTTTTGTAGATTGTTTTATGCATGCAACCAATCATATATAGGTTAGCATCACTAACCCCGCCTTACTGTATCATTTATATTAACACCCACTTCCTATGCTACGCAGTTCGGTAGCAGACAGGAGTCAGTGACTACTAACATGCTGTTAAGTCTGTGTGTGGGTTAAAGATGATCTTAAAGTTACGTGTTGTGTAGATGTCATATTTACATGGTGTCAGAAGTGGGATACGAACCCACGCCTCCAAATACTCTCATCAGTGATCAAAGGGGGTTGGCCAGACAGGCGCGCTAGCGTACCAACAGAGGCGCAGCCGTTCTTCCCAGTCCGCGACGAACTGGTCATACAGGACGGTGTCATAGTCAAGGGCCACAAAGTCGTGATCCCCTCATCGTTGCATGATAAATACTACAAAGAGGCACACAGCGGCCACCCGGGAGTCGATGCTACACTGACCCATGCACAAAACCTGTTCTACTGGCCTGGGATGGCCAAATACATATGGGACCGTATATCCTCTTGCCCCACCTGCAACAGTCTTGCACAGCACCAGCAGAGGCAGCCCCTACTGCAACAACCTGCACCAGCCCTGGCCTGGATGGCGGTGGCGGCAGACATCTTCGAATGGCGCAGTAAGCATTACCTCGTCCTCGTCGACTCATTTTCAAACTGGTTTGAACTAGACCTCCTGACCTCCATCACATCTGAGATGGTCATCCGAAAATTAAGGAAACACTTCTCCACATTCGGCCCACCCGTCCGTTTGCAGACCGACAACGGAAGACAGTTTACCAGCCACGAGTTTAAGCTCTTTGCCAACCGATGGAATTTCCACCACGTCACGAGCAGTCCTGAGTACCCACAGAGTAACGGACTTGCCGAACGGGCTGTCAGAAGCGCTAAACAACTGATGGAGCAATCGCGCCTGGCCAATTCCGACTTTTACCTTGATCTCCTGAACCTCAGAAACATTACCAGAGACGGGACCCTGGGATCATCAGCCCAGCGACTGATGTCCAGGACAACAAGACCTCCGATTCCGATTGCTCAGCAGAAGCTGATACCTCGAGTGCTGAAGCCTGCTTCAATCCAAAAGCGTATTCAGGAGAAACACGATATTCAGAAACGGTCGCATGACAAATCATGCAAACCCCTCCTGCATCTACTGCCGGGACAGGTTGTTCATTTACAAACTACCAGTGGACATTCCCGTCTGGCTACTGTTGTCGGCACAGCTGACGCACCTCGATCTTACCTTGTGGACTATGAGGGGACAGTCTACCGCAGAAGTCGTCAACATCTGCTTGCTGTGCGAGAACCCCGTCCGCCGACGGCAGGACCCTATGCTCCACCGCTTCAGTTCCAGCCGTTCGCTGCCGAACCTTCTACCGATCCCCGCATACCCCACACCCCTCGCATGTTCCATACTCCTCCACGAGGCGCAGCTGTGGCTAACCGCGGGGTTACCCCTCCTGCGCGCTTCCCCTTTCAGTCACCACAAGCCTCTTCCGCGGCATTCTCGCCTCCGGGTTCACCGCCTCCCTCTAATCTTTCCGGTGAAGGAGGGGAGGACTTGGTCCGTACGTTTTCGGGCCGCATCAGTAGACTGCCTGTTAGATATGGCGAATTTGTTTAACTTTAATGGCATGGATGCTCTGCTCACTATACTCGCTCTTTAAAAGGGAAGGATGTAGATTGGTTTATGCATGCAACTAATCATATATAGGTTAGCATCACTAACCACGCCTTACTGTATCATTTATATTAACACCCACTTCCTATGCTACGCAGTTCGGTAGCAGACAGCAGTCAGTGACTACTAACATGCTGTTAAGTCTGTATGTGGATTAAAGATGATCTTAAAGTTACGTGTTGTGTAGATGTCATATTTACAGCTTTAATGGGGTTTTGTTTAAATAACTATAACATCTTTTACAGTACCAGCCCTTTTCCCAGAATTAGCCAGATTCCACTCTATAGGTAAGTCATTTGGTCCAGCAATAATCACAAAGTATTTTTGTGTTATTGGATTCAAATTCAAATTTATTTTTATTTTTTCTTTGGAAGTGGCACTGTTGGTAGCACTAACGTTGATGATGTGGATAATCCTTACACTGAATTTACCCCCTTCACTGTTCTTCGAACGAGAAAACCACGACAAACAGATACGAACTAGTACGTACCTAAAAGTGCTATGTTTATGAATCAGAAAAGTTGCCTTTGCATTAGTCCCATTGTAATATACAAACTGTTAAATGCTAGAAATAGTCTGAAATACAGAAATATAGGAAAACTGTTCCATTGAACTTCTCAGGTTAGATTTCTAGATTATGAAATTTGCCAAAGTTATAATTTTATCAATGTTCTTTCAGTGGTCTAAATAATTATCTGTAAACATTTGATTTCTTTCTGTTTCAATTAATTCTTCTGGCTGTAGTACTACTTATGGTATTAAGTTATTTTTTACTTTCTGCAGTCGTCCAGATATCCCTGGTTACACAGGTAAAAGGCAATGGCTTGGCACAGAATCTAACAAATCCAACATTTCAAGTTCTCCAGAACACGTACTGGGGTAGGTAGTTATCTTCACTGATGCTTATAGTAATTTGCATATGATGCAGTGGCAAGAGTGCAACAAACATATTTGATAATCCCAATATGATATAAAATCTGCTAAATGTCTGTGTCCGCCCAAAGCTGAAATTATTGGTGGGCTTTGTAAATATTTTTGTGGAATTTCAAATGCATTGGGAGAAGCAAAATGTCAGGGACCAGAATTTTGTTCACTTGCAATTGTGTTATTGAGAAATTTCTTGATGCTCTTCAAAGTGTCGCACTTTTTAAATAGCATCAAGGCCATTTTCTTAACATGTAAATATAAAATGTGCCTACGTGTGTTCATTCACAGTGATTTTCCAAAGAACTATATCACCATCTGCTGGTGGAAAAGCCTAATTTCATGAATACACATGTGTTTCCATCATACGAATTGGATAGAGCACGATGAATAAGTGAATATTATTTATATTTGCTAGGCCAAATTGATTGCAGTCTGATTTTCACTAGTAATTAAAGAACCACTTGTAAATTGCTTTGGACAATGGAAAAAAAAAATCTATCTTGTGAAAACAGTCTAGGAGAAAAGACTCTCCTCCGAAATCAGACACCATTGTCTCCAAGATACAAGATACATTTATTTGTCACATGTACCAGTTGGCTCAGTGAAATGTGATGAACTAACAAAGAACTTAACTGCTATTTTAACTGTAGTTTGCCATTGAACGTCAAACAATCGCTTTTAATGACACGTATTACTAACCAATGTAACATATACAGCCTTTAGCAATAAAAGTAAATTAATTGCTATTGAATTGACCTTTGTTTGAAAATCTGGCAGAAAAAATAATTTTGTTATTGTATGTCTGAAACTCTCTAGCCCCTAATGGGGCTGTCCCACTTGGGCGACCTAATTGGCGAGTTTAGAAGAGTTTGGAAAAATGTCATGTTGAAGACCTCCTTCGACTATGTAGAAGACCTTCGATTATGTTGAAGACCAGCTTCGACTAACTTCGGGAAAATTAGACACCGAATAGTGGAGAGTGAAGACGACCTCCTTCGACCTCCCTTCGACTATGATGAAGACTATCTATGACTACCCTCGATTACGTACGACTAACATGCCGACCTACTACGACTAAACCTACGAGTAAAAAAACCTATACCGTAATTAAGACGGTCAAAGCACAGTGTATGGGGAAAGGTCACTTAAGTCCTTTAAAAGAGGGGGGGGAGATGAGGTGGGGAGAAGGGGTGGAGAAAACATTTAAGAAGCCAGAGATAAACGGCTGTGAAGCACGGCGGACATTAACATTACCGGTCGGATATCCTTGGTTCTGGTTCTTCTTCTTCTTGCGTATGACGTGCACAGCCTAAAGTTGTAGGACAACTTGTTCTATTTGATCTTATTTGATTGTGCACGCCGGGTTAATTGCATTCGTTGAAACAGGTGGACCACGTGAATGTTGCAATCTTCCACCCCATCCTTGGTTTTGAAAACTACTGTTTACGTTTTTTTTTCCTAATGAGCCAATGAAATTCACCGGTCAGCACTGGCGACAACCTATGACCTCCTGGCGACCCACTACCACTGCACCTACGGCATGAGAATTCTCGCTACTCTCTAGTTCTGAGAATGCAGGAACTACTCACGACCATGAAGGCGACCTCCCGGCAGCCACCCGCGAACATGTGGCGACCACATAGTCTCCTGTAGTCGCCTAAAACGTTGTCTAAGTGGGACAGGCCCATAAGCATCCTGATCATCCTGTCAAACATTTGAAAAAATATAAGTTCTGTTCAGGAATTTATGCATTTCCTATTTCATAAATCTGGCTCTAAGCTAATAAATAATGGTTGGAGTGCAGATAAAGGAATTGAAATAAAAGAAAAAATCAGAATATTCACAACTTAACCTTTTTCTTTCCAGAATTTCACAAGGCACTGAAAATTCAGCAAAGCATGGACATCAATCACCCTTATCTAAGATGGTGACAATAGTTCCACCCTCCAATCCTTTTAATGTAAAAACGCATAAAGTATTTCTGAAGCAATTTGTTTAGCAATATTATAAGAAGTCATATTTGCATAGAAAATTTGTGTGATGATTACGACTGTGTAGATTTAATCATTTATTGAAACTGGAATATGAATAATCATTTTATAAACATTTTCTTTTTGTTCCATCAATTTTCTCCCTTTTGCTTCTGAAGCCATTGACATTTACCAAGTTTGATTTTACAGGTCAAATAGTATCTACACAAATTCCTATTCTTCATTTATTAATCTGCACGGGAGATATTGGGCAGATTATTCAACAGATGAAGGCAATGTATCCGAATTTGGTTTTCGCATCTCATATGTTACAGCAAGCAGAAACAGGGACCAGTTCCAAATTTTAAAAACAAAAGGAACACAGGACAGTTTTTGCTGGAAAGATAATGTGTGTACATTGCTAATGTGCATTGAGTAAGTTCGAAGGATGAAGAAATGTGCAGCGGTTGCAAATCCCACAAATGTAGTGGTCATTTATTGTATTGCCATGATTTGCTTTGCATACTGACAGGTTGTCTTCCAAGTCATGCTGGTTAAAGAGCTCGCAATTCTACAGAAGCAGTTTCATTTTTGGAACCCACTGGCAGCTTGGTGTCTGATGGTGTCCTGATGGTGGGAATAGTATTTGAATCTGCACAGACTCAACCACTGTGTATTATCTTGCACTGTGTACCATCATGCGCTGTGGCTGAGTTTGTAAGAATTCCATTGCACAGTTTTCTAGTTTATGGCAATCAGTGGCACTTCACCTTGTGGTTTGAACACAAAAAGCTTTCTCTATACTTCGGTACGTGACAAACTAAACAAAACCTTTTTTTTTAACCGTATGCTATAGAACAAAATTTTATTCAATCCATTGCATAGGAATAGCGTACAATCTGAAGAGGGTCACGAACCAAACGTCATCTGTCCTTGTTCTCTAGGGATTTTGCCTAATTCGCTGTTGCTCCTGCACTTTGTGTCTTTATAGGAATAGAAAGACTGGTGTAGAGCATATATTTTCATTGTATTGAGTAATTTTGTCGTCTTATAACATTGTTTTTGTTGGGTTAATCTAAGGAGAGAAGAATGGAATTAATTCTCCGGAAAATGTTATAACATTGATTTGTTGCATCAACAGCTCACAGCTTTAAAGATTCAAGCGGGTATCAGAGGCTTTCTAAGGACTGAATATAAAGAAATATGAATGAGGATCTTGAAATTTAATCCAGTGTTGCATCTACTCATGGGTCATTGTGTGAATTTGATACATACTGTGAGAGACATGTTTCTGTAATTTGCTTCAATAGAGTTCAGTAGGATAGCCTACCATAACTCCCTATTTAAGGTAGAAGAGGGTTTATTAATTAAATAATTTAGAAGTATACATTAAACTTAACACCTTTCACTGATTTTGACAGCTGGCTGTGAAAAATGTTTTTAATTTTTCTTGGGTGCTGCCGATGTGTCCCCACGCTTGAGACAATGTTGAAGACAGATGGAGAAGAGCCATCTTATGGCAAGTAAGAATCTGCTTTTTAAAAGAAAAAGGTGTTAAAAAACAGTCGGGAAGAATTTGCAGTTGGTTCAAAACTGTTGGTTCAAAACTGATAGGGGAGAGCGGACTTGATGTCCGAGCATCATCTCCACTGGAGTTCGACCGATAGTGCAGTTTGAAACGTCGTCAAATCCTTCTCTCCATAGATGCTGCGAGTTTCTCCAGCATTTTTGTCTACCTTCGATTTTTCCAGCATCTGCAGTTCTTAAACAGGACTCAAGAGGAGGTATGTTCAGGAGACAAGTCACTTGTGAAGGTGACAAGGAAACCGAGGATAACAAACTTAAAAATGCAGTTACGTATGTTACAGATGATGACTGATGCGGGCAAGGACAAACCTATTCTCAAGAGAAAATACCAGGACCAAAGTACCCTCAAAACACAAGAAAAGAGTGGAACGATGAATATATCGGGAATGGCTTTTTCCTTCCCCAAGATGAACTGACAAGCCCTGCTCCCTCTGTTTTGCAGTGTAAAATATAGAAACGAGCGCCTGGCTCCTTCAAAATTCCAGACTCATTTAAGAACAAAGCATAGCAATCATCAAAATAAGTCCATACAGTCTTTCAAAAACACTCGTGAGTATTTGTGGAAGCAGCAGAATTTTCTCTAGTCGATGGTAAAGAGTGACACTGCGACTAAAAAAACTTCTTCTTCTTGCCTCTCTTTCATGTGCTCATGAAAGAATAAAAGCCATACACATAGGCTGAGAAAGTTGTCAACCGTGTGTGAAAATCGCTGTCAATCTACAACATGGTGGAAAGCAAGCAGTGGATAAAGATGTGCAAATTCCTTTCCAATGAAACTTCGATCTACTATGATTGCTGACGATCTGAAGCATCAACTGATGGCAAAACTGTTGGAAGCACCATTTTTCACTCTGCAGTTTGACGGAACTACAGACATTAAAAACTATGCACAACTCATTGTGTATTGTCGTTTCCCGGATCAAAGCTTGAGAAAAATTGTCGAGCATTATCTCTTTTGCTTGCCAGTTGGAGAGCAAACAACAGGTGAATTTATTTTCTCCAAGCTTGACAAATTAATGGAATATGAAAATTTATCTTGGAGCAAATATGTTGCTGTGACGACAGACATTGCTGCAGCCATGATGGGGAAACAGAAAGGAGCCACTGCCGCATCAAAGAAAAATCCCAGAATTGCACCTTTTTACATTGTTGTTTACATCGGGAAGCACTGGCTGCCAAGAAACTCAACACTTGTTGCAATGACCAGAGCTGGAATAAAATAGTTTAAGAAGCACTAAAGCAACAAAGGAGTTTTTTCAAAGCTAGAAAATGGTCAGTTCCTGAGTGGCAAAGTCAATCACCCGATCTGAACCCAATTGAGCATGCCGTTTATGTGCTGAAGATAAATCTGAAGTGGACTAGCCCCCAAAACAAACATAAGCTAAAGATAGCTGCAATACAGGCCTGGCAGAGCATCACCAGAGTCAGGGGGACGGAAATTTATATCAAAACATGGGGGGGACACGGTTTCTTGGTGGCCACGCACATACGCGAGGCTTCTGAGGCTTCGGCCATGGGCCCTGTGGACGGTCACATCGGAGCTGACCTGGTTGGTGACCGACTCTGAACTCCAGCAACAGCAGCTTCGACCACCCCGAATTGTGGGGCTTGAATTGGACCGTTTGCGGGGCCTTTCATCGCCCCGTGCGGCTTAAAATCGGCAGCGGGATCTTCCATCGCCCGGCGGGGACTTCAACATCGGGAGCCTCGATCGCCTCGATCGCCTCGAGGCAACAGTTTGACTGCCTGACCATGGGGCGATGGAAGATCCCACAGCCGGATGATGAAAGGCCCCACGAGTGGGCTGATTCAGTCCTTAGAAAGCCTCTGATGCCCGCTTAAATCTTTCAAAAGCTACAATGTGATAAATAACACAAACAAATAAAACTGAAGCAAATAAAGGCAAACAGAAGCACCCTTGGAGGGGGGAGAGAGAGATGAAAAAAAACAACTAAATAACGTGAGTGGCAGTGAATGAGGGACTCGCCTGCAAGCCCACCAGGAAACCCGTTCGACCGGAGCCCTTAATGACCTGACCCGTTTAAATCTGATACCCGTCTAAATCTTTCCCATCCACCAATACAGCCAATTAGTTCAAATGGTAATTGTACCCGTATCAGACAGTTTTAAGAAATTCTCCGTGAATACCATCAGTAATACTCAGTCAAAACACAATGTTAATTCAATGTTAATAGTGACATTTAACAAGTGCTTAACAGTGACACCCTCACTGTCTCGTGGAAAGCGGAGATTTTTAATAGATTTTTTTTCACCAAATTTCAAAATCCGGATTGTCCCCCACCTCTCAAAACATGGGAGGGACGTGTGACCCCCCATCTCCCCCCCCCCCCCCCCAATAAACATGACTACCTTAATTTACATGACATTACTGTGTCCTATACATTATGGTGCTCGGAAATGGGGGTCACACGGCTCCGGAAGAACGGGTTTCTTGGTGGGCTTGCAGGTGAGTCCCTCATTCACGGTCACTCACGTTATTTGGGGGGGTTTTCATCTCTCCCTCCCCCTCCCCCTCCCCCTCCCCCTCCCCCTCCCCCTCCCCCCCCCTTGCCTTTATTTGCTTCCGTTTTATTTGTTTAAATGTTATTTATCACATTGTAGCTTTTGAAAGATTCAAGCGGGTATCAGATACAAATCTCAAATTGTGGAGTACAGAGGCAAATAAATAAATGATGGGTCTTTGTCCCAGACATTATGGAGGGCACTGTAGAAGGATTGCATAAAATGAATGTAGCAGACCATCTTGACCAGCTACTGCGTGGGAGTGGGAAACCATGCAGTAGACGTGTTTTAGTACAGGATTTTTTAATCTGCACTTTTTCCATAGTTACTGTTATTATGTCATAAAATCATATTCGCACTCTGGTATTTTTCTGTTTGCACTACCTGTTGTACTTGTGTATGGCTCGAAAGCACATGTATATTTTAATTTATTTTTCACTGTATCTCGATACACATGACAATAATAAACCAATACCAATACTAAAATCAAGTGCAGCTTGACCAAATGTTTTGTACAGATACAACATAACATCCAAACTCTCTTCCTTGATGCTGCGGTCTATGAAGGCACGCATCTCAATGCCTTCTTCATTGCTTTATCCATTGTTTCAACATTATCAGGGAGCTGTGGAATTTCTACCCGTGATTCCTGTGTACATCAATAGTATCATGTTCCTGCCATTTCCTGTATATGATCTATTAATATTTGATGCCCCAAAAATCATTACCTCATGCCTGTCTGGATATGATATTTAAAAGTTAGTTTATATTTTGGTTATCGACCAAATAGCAAAAATGTTCTTTTTAGGAGGTGCAATTTTTGCTCAATTGCATCTTGTTTTGCACAATTTGCCAGATATTGCTGCAATCTACCTTAAAATTGCAGAGCATCTTGTATTATCCAAGATGCTCTGCAGTTTGAGGAGCATCCTCCCCTCCAAGACCATCTCCAATTAATCCAACTCCACACCCAGAACGGAGCCAGCTTTCCTGATGCGCTTGTTGATTCCATGTGTCCGCAGCCTTCGCTCTGCTACCCCAGTACACGATAGCGTAGAAGATGGCACCAGCCACCACAGATTGATAGAACATCTGCAATATATTACTGCAGACGTTGAAAGAGCGGAGCCTCCTCAGAAAGTACAGACGACTAGGTTCCTTATACATTGCCTCAGCGTTCCTGGACCAGTCCAGTTTACTGTCCAGGTAAACTCCAAGGTACTTGTACTCCTTGGTAAACTGCACATCCACACCCTTGATGGAGACAGGGGTGTTTCTCTCCTAAAGTCCACCTCTAACCCCTTAGGCTTGTCAGTGTTGAACTGCAGGTGATTCAGCCCACACCACTCAACAAAATCGTTGACTATACCTATGTATTCAGCTTCCATCCCCTCACTGATGCAGCCCGCAATTGCAGAGTCATCCGAAAACTTCTGCAGGTGGCAGGAATCCAAGTTGTATCCGAAGTCCGAGGTGAAGATGATGAATGGGAAGGGTGAGAGGACTGTCCCCTGTGGAACCACTGTGTTGCTCACTACCATGTACGAGACACAGTTCTCTAGCCTGACATACTGTGGTTGTCCAGTCAGGTAGTTGGTGATCCAGGACACCAATCAAGCATCCACCTGCATCTTCATCAATTTGCTCCCTAGCAGTGCAGGCCAGAAGTAGTTGGTTTTTTTTCTTTTGTGTCCTTATGCTATATAGTGGCTTGCCACTGCTGTACACATCGTTGCACTATTGGTGTTATGTGCAAGGTCTGCAATAGTATTGGATTATCCAGCAATGGGCATTGCAGTAGGTGTTGCATTGTCTGGGTCTGTGTGCCACAGTCACAGGTTGTTGTACCCTCGACTAAGCCCAATTTGTGCATTGTCACCCTTGATGATCTTCTTTGCATGTGTAGATCTCTCCCAAGCGGGGCGTTGTTAAAAGCACTGGAGAAGTTTAAAAAAAACATGACTCACAGTGCTTCCCGGCTTATCCAGGTATGGATAGGAGTAATGGAGCAGGTGGTAAAAAAAAAACATGACTCACAGTGCTTCCCGGCTTATCCAGGTATGGATAGGAATAATGGAGCAGGTGGATGATGACTTCCTCAAATATATGGCATGCCATATAGATATATGGCAGCTCAAATAAAGTTTCTACAATATTTTACATTAGATTAAATAGCACGGGGTTCACAGCGGCGCACCTAATGGAGCTTCTGCATCACAACCCCCCCCCCCCCCCCCCCCGACACCTGGGTCGATCTTGACCTCGGATGCTGTCAGTGTGGAGCTTGCATCTTCTCCCTGTGACCGTGTAGGTTTCCTCAGTTACCCGGTTACCAGCCACATCCAAAAGACGTGCAGGTTTGTCGGTTAATTAGCCTCTGTAAACTGCCCATAATGTGTTGGGAGTAGGTCAAAAAGTAGGATAACATAGAATTCATGTGAATGGGTGATCGGTGGGCTGATGGGCCTGCATCCATGCTGTAATGTTTAATCAAAAACCATTGTCATAGCAGCTGGTACTGCCACAAAACTAGTAATTCCACCAGATGAAATTGATGAAATCATCACCACAAGTAGTCTCCACTGGTTATGTTCATCAGCAAATCTCCAAGGAAAGTGAATGGGCACAAGGATAGTAACAGGCTTTTTATAGTGCAAGACTATAAAACCCCGGATGCCTGGATGTGAGTCAGTCACTCTGCAAGATCGCAAGGGAGAGGCCACGACTGTCATTCTAAGCTGTGAATCAACTGAACTGTGAGTCTGCAATATACTTGCAATAAATGACTTGTTAGCCCTTAATGACAATGCCATGAGATGTTTGGCCTACTGCCCTGCCTGTGCTTGAAACTGCAATGCTTTATTAGGTCCGACTGTGTTTGGAAGGAATAAATGCTTTATTAGGTCCGGCTGTGTTTGGAAGGAATAAATGCTTTATTAGGTCCAGCTGTGTTTAGTCCAAAAGTCCCGCTCATTTTATGACTTCCGCTTAGTGGACAGGTCGCACTGATTGCGTAATTTCCGGTAAGTGCAGAGGTCATGCTGATTGCGGAAGTGCCGCTGACTGCGGAAGCCCCACAGTGGAGAGGCCCCGCTCAGCTGTGTGAGTAGATTCAAGAATGTTTACTGTCATATATATGGTGTGTGAGTATGTATGTGAGTGTGTCTGTGTGAGTGTGTCTGTGTGTATGTGTGTGAGTGTATGTGTGTGAGTGTATGTGTGTGAGTGAGTGTATGTGTGTGTGTATGCGTGTGTGTGAGTGGGAATCTGTGTGTATGTGTGTGTGAGTGAGTGTATATGTGAGTGAGTGTATGTGTGAGTGAGTGAGTGTATGTGAGAGTGTGTGTGTGTGTGAGTGAGTGTGTGCGTGAGTATGTGTGTGTGTGAGGTGGAGGGTGTGTGTATGTGTGTGAGTCTGTGAGTGTATGATGGAATTGGTGGAGAGGTGGAATATTGCATTGGGTGACAAGCCCTCCCGTGTGAAGCTGGGACCCAACGGGTCCCACTTACAGTAGTCTAGTTCTTATTAAATCTTTTCCCCTTCACTGTAAACCTATGTCCCCTGGTCCTCGATTCACCTACTCTAGGCAAGAGACTGTGCATCTACCGGATCTATTCCTCTCATAATTTTTTTTTATACACCTCAATAGATCACCCCTCATGCTCTTGTGTTCCACGCAATAGAGTCCCAGCCTACTCAACCTCTCTCTGTAGCTCAGTATATTTTCAAATAACCATATAACAATTACAGCATGGAAAAAGGCCATCTCGGCCCTTCTAGTCCATGCCGAACACTTATTCTCCCCTAGTCCCATCTACCTGCACTCATACCATAACCCTCCATTCCTTTCCCGTCTATATATACATCCACATTTTTTTTTTTTTTTTTTTTTTTTTTTTTAATATTTTTATTTTATTTGAATTAAGTACAATCGTATGGCACCAAAGTGCCTAATATATATTTTCATAATACATTTTATGTACAGCTTCTTATTTTTTTTTATTATAATAAAGAAGAATAAGAAAAAGAAATTAAATAATAAAGGATAGAAAAACGTGAGATATATAGTGTGTGAAAAAAAAAAAAAAGAATGAAAGAAGAAAGTTGAAGAAAAGAAAATAGAAAAAAGAGAGTAAGAAAAAAAAAAGAAGTAAGGAGATCATTATTTATAATCTTGACCATCCCTCGTCCAGTCCTGAAACAGTTAGCTTTTATAATTGTGTTGCACCATATGATTTCAAAAAGACTACAAAAGGAGACCAACTCGTTATGAATTGGTCTGATTTATCTATTAGGAGGAATCGCATTTCCTCAAGATGTGCGGTGTCCAATATGCTTGCGATCCACATTTTAAGCGTTGGTATTGATGTATTTTTCCAAAATTTAAGTTGTTTTTTTTGCTATTATTAAACCATAATTAAAAAATAAATTTTGAGATGAGTTCAATTTATTCCCATCTTCCATTACTCCAAATATAATCATTTCAGTATCAGGTTCCATTCTTATCTTAAATAATTTTTGTAGATATTTCAAAAATATCACTCCAAAATCTATAAAGTTTTATGCAGGAAACAAAAGCGTGTGTTATAGTTGCGTTTTGGGATAAACATTTATCACAAATGGGGGATATATTTGGATAGAATTTATTCAATCATGTTTTTGTATAATATAATCTATGTAAATGTTTTAATTGAATTAGATTATGTCTTGCATTAATCGAACATTTGTGAATATATATCAAGTACTTTTCCCATGTAACCTTTGTAATTTTTATCATTAATTCCCGTTACCACACTTCTCTAAGTACCTCTGTCGATGGTAGGTCTATATTTAAAATACTATTATATAAATATGATATTAATTTTTGTGAGTCAGCTTTAATATTCATTGCTTCTTCCAATAAGTCAGGAGTTATTTTTTGATATCCTTGTATGTATTTCTTCATGAAATCGCAAATCTGAAGATATTTAAAATATTGGTTGTTTTTCAATTTTAATTTTAATTGTAACTAGACCAAGTGCAGACCCGTTGGGTCTGTTTCCCCAATGGCGTTTGCGGGGGGGGGAGGGTGCGGCATCACACTCACATTAACCACCCCCCAAACACACAGGTGGGGGGGAGGGGGGGTGAGAAGAGGGGAGGGAGGGGAGAGGAGGAGGAGGAAAAGGGACAGGTTTGGGAGGGAAAGGAGAGCGGGGTAGGGGGTGAGAGAGGGGGATGGAGAGAGATGTGGGGGAGGGGGGGATGGGGAGGGAGGGGGAGAGGGGTGGGGGGAGAGAGGGGAAATAGTGGGGAGGGAGAGTGGAGGGGGGAGAGGTGGAAGGGAGGAGGAGAGGGGTAGGGATAGTGATGGAAGAGGGACAGAGGGGTAGGAGGAAGGGGGCGGGTGGAGAGAGGGAAGGAAGTGGGATAGAGAGGGATGGGGGTTGGGGGAGAGAGGGATGGGTGGGAGAGGGAGAGGTGATGAGAGGGAAACATAGAAACATAGAAATTAAGTGCAGGAATAGGCCATTCGGCCCTTCGAGCCTGCACCACCATTCAATATGATCATGGCTGATCATCCAACTCAGTATCCTGTACCTGCCTTCTCTCCATACCCCCCTGATCCCTTTAGCCACAAGGGCTACATCTAACTCCCTCTTAAATATAGCCAATGAACAGGCCTCAACTACCTTCTGTGGCAGAGAATTCCAGAGATTCACCACTCTCTGCGTGAAAAATGTTTTTCTCATCTCAGTCCTAAAAGATTTACCCCTTATCTTTAAACTGTGACCCCTTGTTCTGGACTTCCCCAACATCTGGAACAATCTTCCTGCATCTAGCCTGTCCAACCCCTTAAGAATTTTGTACGTTTCTATAAGATCCGCCCTCAAACTTCTAAATTCTAGCATGTACAAGACGAGTCTATCCAGTCTTTCTTCATATGAAAGTCCTGACATCCCAGGAATCAGTCTGGTGCACCTTCTCTGTACTCCCTCTATGGCAACAATGTCTTTGAGCATTGGGCATTGTGACATCACACGATGGAACGTTCACCAGGGGCTGGGGCTCCTGCAAAGGCATATGTAAATGGATCCATTCCGATTGGACATATGTGAACATTGGGCATTGTGACATCACACAATGGAACGTTCACCAGGGGCTGGGGCTGCTTCTATGGGTGAGAAGCCAGTTTTTTTTTTGAAATATTGAGGGGGGGGGGGGGGGGGAGTAGGATTTGATTAAAAATGTGTACATAAACATGACGAAATCTAATCAGGAGTGGATACTTAGAAAGAAAAGTGAAATCTCTACCGAAATGGAAAAGATCTCGGCGATTCTGCGTCTGGTTTCGGCGTAGCAAGGAATCAAAGGAAGAAAGGCAGCCGGCAGCCGGACGGACGCCGGCAGCCGGCAGCCGGACGGACGGACGCCGGCAGCCACAGAGTTTTAAAGATAGATAGATAGATAGATTGTTGGAATGATAATAGATTTCCCATTTCATACATATCCCCGATCCTTTTAATTCCGAAACTTTCCCATTGGTTATATGTTTTATCAATAAGAGATGGTTTAAATAAAGGGTTATTCGCTATTGGCATTAACAATGATAAATTTCTTAATTTTAAGGATAATTTTATTTGTTTCCAAATTCTTATTGTATCATGTATAATTGTGTTCCGTTTTTTGGGGGAGAAGAGGATCGTTCCTATATTACAAGGAAAACAATCCTCTTTCTCCATTTTATCCATTCTTCTGTCTGTTGGGTAGAACTGTCCAACCAATAAATTATATTCTTAATATGCACTGCCCAATAATAATACAAAAAATTTGGGTGTGAAAGTCCCCCGACATCTTTTGGCTTACATAAGTGTTTTTTTTTAATTCTATGTGATCTATAATCCCAAATAAAATTAGTAATATTAGAGTCTAATTTTTTTTTAAAGTATTTTGTTATATATACTGGTATAGACTGAAATAGGTATAATAATTGTGGTAGAAAGATCATTTTTATAGCATTTATTCTACCTAATAATGATAAAGGAAGTGTTTTCCAAAATTTAATCAGCATATTAAGTTTATTTAATAAAGGTATAAAATTAGCGTTGAATAATGCTCTATATTTTCTAGTAATCTGAATACCCAAGTATTTAAATTTTTCTGTTGCAATTTTAAAGGGGAACTTCAGTAAGTGTGTAGATTCTTGAGGTTTTAACGTCATGATTTCATTTTTATTCCAGTTTATTCTATATCCAGAAAAGGACCCGAATTCCTCTATTAAATTTAATAAATTTGGTGTGCTCGTTTGTGACTTTGTAATATATAAAAGTATATCGTCTGCATATAATGAAATTTTATTATTTGAGTCCCTAGTATTATAGCCCTGAATATTCAGATGAATTCTTATACTTTCAGCCAAAGGTTCTATCATAAAGGCAAATAGCAGGGGTGATAACGCACATCCCTGCCTATTACCCCTTGATAATTGAAATTTTTTAGATAACTTATTATTAGTTAATATTCTTGCCATCGGTTTATCATATAATAATTTTACCCATGTAATAAACTTCTCTCCCATATTAAATTTTTGCAGTACTTTATGTAAGTACTGCCACTCTACTGGATCAAATGCTTTCTCTGTGTCCAAAGAAATAATTGATATATCTTCTTCCTCTACTTAATGTGAGTACATTATATTAAACAGGCGTCTCAAATTATTAAATGAGTATCTTTTGGGTATAAACCCCGTTTGATCAGGGTTTATCAATTTACTAATATATTTGCTTAATCTTCTTGCTAAAGTCTTTGCTAAAATTTTCTGGTCTGTATTTAAAAGTGATATAGCTCTATATGAGCCCGGCTCATCTAAATCTTTATCTTTTTTTGGAATAAGCGTAATAGTTGATTCTGCTAATGTTTCAGGTAGTTTATTTTCTTTAAAAGCGTGAGTATATAAATTAAATAAATAAGGAGTCGTTATCTCATGAAATTTTTTATAAAATTCATTACTAAAACCATCTGGTCCCGGTGTCTTACCATTTTTCAACGATTTTATTGTTTCACCTATTTCTTCGATTGTAATTTGGGCTCCAAGTTCCTCTTGTTCCAAAAGGTCAAGTTTTGGAAGATTACAGTTATCTAAATTTTTTTTAATTTTACTATCTTCTATTTTAGTTCTAGATGTATATAAATTTTGATAAAATTGAGCAAATCTGTTATTAATATCTTTAGGTAGTACAGGTGCACAACCTTTTATCCGAAAGCCTTGGGACCAGACACTTTTCGTAATTCAGAATTTGTCGGTCTTCGGAATGGAAAATGTTTAGCGTAGATTTTAATGGCTGGCTCAGTGGTAGAGTGCTCGGCTCATATCCGCAAGGTCGCGAGTTTGCGCCTTGATCCTGGCAGTTACTCGGTCGCGAGTTTGAGACTTCAATGTCGTTTTTTCTTGCAGAATAAATGTTTGTATGAAATGCAGTGTAGGAGAGGTGTACTGACTGTGTGGGCAGAACTTTGGAAGTGATTGCCCACCAGTCTAAAAAGCCGCTGTGTCTCCCTGTCCCTGGGATAGCAGGGGGCGATCAAACAGCACAATACCCCCCTCCCCCTCCAATTCCAGAGGAATCCGCTCCCCGATGGGCCGCTACGGCGACAAGTGGCAGTTTGCCCACAGCCCGAGCTGCACCCCCTCATCCGCCACCCCAAGAACAAGACGTACCTTGCACACCATCAGCTTCTGCCCCTACGTGTTCCTCTGGAGTTGGAGCGGGGCTGGGCTGGAGTTGCTGCTGGCTGTGGGTCTCTGGGATCTCCGTGCTTGCAGTGGGCCTGGGGGTCGGTGTCCCGTTGGTCCTGACGTCTCCGGCCACCCCCTTGCACTGGAGCTGAGACTGGGAACTGTACCGCCCTTGCCCCCTCCCTCTGCAACTGCAAACAACCCCACTCTCCTGCAAGGGCGGTACAGTTCCCGGAGGATGGCAGGTGGCCGGAGACGTCAGGACCAACAGGAACCCGCTCCCCGATGGCCCCTACGACGCCCCGAGCTGCGCCCCGTCATCCGCAACCCAGGTTCCTCTGTAGTTGGAGCGTGCTTGCAGTGGGCCTGGGGGTCGGTGTCCCGTTGGTCCTGACGTCTCCGGTGACTGGCACGGTCCTGCTGGTATCGCCGACTTGAAGACAGTGCAAAGCCCCCGCGCCGGTGCAATGGGCGGGGAGCTGGAGAGGGGAGGGAAGGGGTCACACACATGGCCGGGAAGCAGAGGGGTGTAGGTGGGGTGAAACTGAAGGGAGCGACAATCTGTTGCTCGATACATTGTGTATCGTGAGTCTACCGTGGGAACTTTTTAACTCAGCGGGCAGGCAGCAGCATATTGTCAATTATTAACCCTCCCGCGCAATATACCCTCACCTTCTCTTTTATGAATGGGGATTTAGTTCCCCTTTCTTCGAGGACCGACCGGAGGTTCCGCTGTCACCTCTGCGGGCCGCCCTCGGTGAACGTTTTCAAGGACCTTTCTTCAAGGACCGAAAAAATGACCGCTATTCGGAGGTTTTCGTTATTTGGATCTTCGGATAAAAGGTTGTGCACCTGTATTAGTAATTCACCTTTCTCTGATTTAATTTTAGGTATAGTATTTTCCTTTTATTGTTTTTTCAATTGACGAGCTAAAAGCTTATGTGGTTTGTCACCAAACTCAAAATGTTCCTGTTTTGTAATTTGGAATAATCTTATTACTCTTGCCGATAAAATTCGATTAAGTTTAAATTTCAGTAATATTATCTTATTATGTTTATCTGTAGTGGAATCTTTAGCATTATCTAACTCTAACTGTCTAATTTCTTGTTCTAACAACATTTGTTCTGTCTTATTCTTTTTGTTTTGAAAAATTTGATATGAAATTATAATTCCACTAATAAATGCCTTAAAAGTTTCCCATAATAAAGAAGGCGAAATACCTGGTGTATCATTTGTATCAAAAAAAAGTTTCATTTGTTGTTTTAATTATTGATAACCTTGTAAGTCATTTAAAATATATGTATTAAACCTCCAAAAAGATTTTTTACCCGGCATTCTCTCGAATTTTACTGACGATGTCAACGGAGAGTGATCAGAAATACTACTAATGTAGTATGTTTGATTAATTGTATATGGCATTAATTTCATATCCACTAAAAAATAATAAATTCTTGAATAAGTTTTATGTACCGAAGAATAAAACAATTATTCCCTTCCAACTGGATTAGCAGATCTCCATACATCTGTTATATTAGTATTTTTTATATATGTATTTAGAAGTTCACTAGTCTTAGATTTTAAATTACTCCTCCCTTGTTTTGCTGATTTGTCTAGATATGAATCTAAAACACAGTTGAAGTCCCCCCCCTATAATCACATTTTGGTAATTAAACTCTGATATTATATTTATAGTTTTATCAAAAAATTGGGGGTTGTCCAAATTCGGAGCGTAAATATTTATCATAGTTAGTGGGGTTGCATCCATTGCTCCCGAAACTATAATATACCTTCCCTCTTTATCTGATATAGTATTCTTTAATTTAAAGGTATACCTTTTCGAATAAGAATAGCCGTACCTCTAGATTTAGAAGTAAATGACGAATAGTATGTTTGACCTATCCACTTAGCCTTTAATCTCATTTGTGTTTGTTGTTTCATGTGAGTTTCCTGCAAAAACATTATGTCGCTTTTCAAAGATTTTAGTTGAGCAAAAATTTTACCCCTCTTAATTGGTTCATTGGCACCCCTTATATTCCAACTACAGAATGTAATTCATCCATTCTTTATTTGTCTATCATCTTGCATTATAAATCAAAATAGTATTCCTGAATCACATGGTGCAACCAAATACCTCAGAGTTCTGGGTGTTGGGTGGTCATCCCAAGTTTTTAGATTTATATTGCATCTCCTTCTTGTATAGTGCCTTAGAAAAAGAAAGAAAAGATGTGATATAGAATTGATTACAAAAAAGATAAGCAAATAGAAGTCTTTATAGTGATTTTAAAAAAAAGTGATATTAAGGTATCTAAGAAAAGATACCTTAAAGACGAATAGCCACCTAAGGTGGCGAAAAATTTATAGACTTCCGTTGATGTTGTTATACATTGAGCTCCAACCCCTTAATAGAGCATCATAAAAAGCTACAGACCGTTTCATAACTTGTCTTTTCTTATATAAATTTATCAAACCAGCACCAGTGAAAACCGAAAGAATTCAGGAAGAGACATAAGAAGTAAAAAAACAAATGTAAAACACAACCTATGCTCAGTTCTATAAGTATATATGCCTTTCCAATTTATCTAACCTTAATCTAATCTGAACTTTACCATATATATCCACCCAAAATTCTTACGTAATATCCCATTCTTTAACTACCATACAAGCAGGTACCAAGGGGTTAAACAAAACCTCACTTCTGGATCTTTTCCAGGTTTATGCTGCGCCTAACTCCTTCCCACACAAAAAATAAGTAGGTTAGTAATGTTATAAACATTTTAGTTAGTTAGTTAGTTAGTTAGCATATATCATTTTTAGTATATATCAATATTAATTCATTTCCCTTTTAAATATATAAAATCATAATTGTATACACTCCCATTATCTCCTTCCCCGTCTCATGATTTATTCATTATGATTCATATACTACATACATTCACAAATAATTAGTATTGTTAAATTTGTTAAAATCGTTGGTTATTTATAATTAAAGTATAATGATTAGAGATCTTCTTAAATCAACAGTTTTTATATTCCAATTAGTATTATCTCGTTCCATGTCCATTATACATTCCCTCATTAATTCTGTATCTTCAACGTCCTTTGTTTATCTTTGAACTTTTCATTCAAGGTGAAACATGGTCAGTACTCTCAAAAACACATTCCAGACAGATAAGCTTGGTAACTGTAGATGATATGTGCATGTACCTTTAACATAGTGACCTCACCACTACCAACCACTCCCTATATCAGAAGTATAATTACAACCTCCCCACCTACTGATCTCTCTCTAGTTCCCGTGACAGACCACGTACAGCCAGTGCAGTAATGTATGTTACAGTATGAATAAAGTGAAGTAAAGACACAGTGTGTTGATGCAGCATCTTTACATGGTGTCAGAAGTGGGATTCGAACCCACGCGTCCAATTGGAGACCAGCTCGTGAACTGACTGCCATGGATGGCGGTTGCCACTGACATTTTCGAGTGGCGTGGCAAGCACTTCCTGGTCCTTGTCGACTCTTACTCCAGCTGGTTCGAAGTTGACCAGCTGTGCTCCCTCACCTCTTCGGCCGTTATCGGGAAGCTGCGCCGCCACTTCGCTACCTTCAGCTCCCCGGCCAGCCTGCAGTCGGACAATGGCAGCCAGTTCACGAGCGCCGAGTTTCGGGATTTCGCGGCCAGCTGGAATTTCCGCCACTACACCAGCAGCCCGGAGTGCCCGCAGAGCAACGGCCTGGCAGAGCACGCAGTCCGCAGTGCTAAAGACTTGCTGGAACATTGTCGTTTGTCTTGCTCTGACTTTTGCCTTGCCCTCTTAACCTTTGCAACATCTCACGTGACCCTGCCATGGGCTCCCCTGCACAGCGACTCATGTCTCGCACCACAAGGCCCCCGATCCCGGTGGCCCAGCGCTCCCTCGTGCCCTCCGTCCTCAAGCCCGCTGCTGTCCAGGAGCGCATTGCCCTTAAGCACGAGATCCAGAAGCGCTCCCACGACAAGTCCTGCCGTCCCCTCCCGAGTCTCTTCCCCGGTCAAGTTGTCCGAATGCAGTCCCCCTCCGGTCACTCCAGGCTCGCCATCGTCGTCGGCTCCGCAGGTTCGCCTCGGTCCTATCTGGTCGACCATGACGGCACCGTTTACCGCCGGCCCCGCTAGCACCTGAGGCTTGTCAACGAGCCACCACCACCACCCGCTGACCCCTTTGCTCCACCGCTGCAGTCTCCCACTCCGCCCGCCGCTCCTCGCATGCCTCGGTCCCAGCCTTCTCAGCTCTATCAGCCGACTTCTCCACCGGCTCATCCTCCCTCGCCTGCCCGCTGCTGCGCCCGCGTCCCCTCCCTCTTCTCCGTCTTCTCCATCCCCTCCCGGATCCCCCGTTCCGGCTCGGTCACCTGCACCTGCTCCTTTTCTTCCTGCAGGGAGGGGAGATGGCGAGATGCGAACCCGGTCGGGACGTGTTGTCAAGCCGCCTGTCCGTTATGGTGACTTTGCGTAACTGTTCATGGCGCATGAGACGTGGTCGCCCTGTCACTACCTTGTTGCCTTTTGTTTCTAAGGGGAAGGATGTAGATGATATGTGCATGTACCTTTAACATAGTGACCTCACCACTACTAACCACTCCCCATATCACAAGTATAATTACAACCTCCCCACCTACTGATCTCTCTCTAGTTCCCGTGACAGACCACGTACAGCTAGTGCAGTAATGTATGTTACAGTATGAATAAAGTGAAGTAAAGACAGTGTGTTGATGACGTTTCTTTACAGTAACTGTCTGGAAAGTTCTGCCATCTTAACCAGTTCAAAACTCTATCATAAAAATGTTTAAGTTCAATCTTCTTCCTTGTCGACAGCTTCCCCCGATGTTTTCTTTACGATATCCTCTGCGTACTTAAAAGCTTTTTCGGGATCTGTAAATGAGCGTTCAGTGCCGTTATGAGTAATCTTCATTTTTGCTGGAAAGACCACTCCATATCTCACATCGGGGACTCCTTTCAGAATGTATCTTGTCTGTGTAAACAAGTTCCTTCTCTGGACGACCTCCGGAGGGTAATCACGGAAAAATCGAATATTATCCCCACGATATGTCAGATTCTTCCCATGGGTAATATTTTTCAATATAAATTCCACTGAAGAGATATCGAGGAATTTCACAATTATCTGTCTTGGAGAAGCATTTGTCCCTCTTGAAACACGTCCAACTCGGTGAACGACATCTATTCTTGGTTCTTCCGGCAGTTCAAAAACATCTTTGAGTAAGTCAGTAACGAAAGTACATGTTTGAGATCCATGTCCCTCTCGTCCTTCTCTTACTCCAACAATTCTCAAATTCTGCCTTCTAGATCTTGCTTCCAAGTCCAGACACTTGTCAATCATTCTTACAAGTTTTTCCTCTTCAGCTTTCTGTGATTTTTTTTCAAGCTCTTTATTTCCGTGGCCATCTCTTTTATCTCATTCTCCATCTCTTCCATTAGCTCATCCAGCTTTCCCATATTATCCTTTACATCAGTAAATTTCTTATTATGGTCATTTTCGATTCTAGCATACTCTGACTAATTTTTTATCATTCATATTGCTTCTTCAGCTCCTTTAACTCCCCACAAGCATAATCAATTTTTTGAGAAATTCTCTCCAAATTAGTCTCCATATTCTCCATACTCTGCTTATTACTCTCCATATTAGACTCCATACTCTGCATCTTTTCCAGTGTAGTATTGATTGTAGCAGTCATATCTAAAAGCATTTCCTTTACCTCCTTCTCCTTCTTGTCTCCTTTTGTAGCCATTTCAAGCAGAGACCCTTGGCTGTAAGATTCTTCTTCTGAGCCTTCTGTCGTTTGCAGAGTATCCAAAACTTTCTCTAGCTGGAGACTTAAGCGGCCTTTTCACGGGGCGACTTGACGCAAGAGTTAACCGGAGTTTAACATCGTGGGAACCTCGTGCGATAACAGTACGGCATTCGTGGACCACCGTAGCGCTAACGGCAGGTCATCGTGTAACTTGGTCACTCGGGAGAAAATTCAAGAAAGTTTGAATTTCTCCAAGATTGACTTGTACACTTGTGGTTGAGTATTGCAACATTATATGAACGTAGTGGCCAGTGCGATATCCGTAATAACTCTTGCGGGTACCGTGGGAACTCCTGCGAACGGTGAACCCGGAAGCTGGACAGAGGGGACAGAAGGTGAGTAAAAATTATCTTATGTGGGATTTAATTTAAAAAATAAATAAAAATAAAGATTTGCATCCGCATATGGACATCAACTTATTCATGAGTTATGTTAATGAGATTCAAGAAAATAACTATAATCTTTAAAAGGGACTTTAAAAAGGACTTTACTGAAAGGTCACGCATTTTTATGGTCCGTGAGAAATTTTTCACATGTACTTCTTTGAGAGATACAGGTTGGAGTCCTTGGGTCCAGGGGTCCGGAACGCTACCAATCAATGTTGTACAGAGACCCGTGTAAGGAGTGAACTGCACATGCTGGTTTAAACCGAAGACAGACACAAAAAGCTGGAGTAACTCAGCGAGTCAAGCAGCATCTCTGGAGAAAAAAAGCTGATGTTTCGGGTCGAGACACATCTTCAGACTCAATTCCGATTAGGCTGTCTGAAGAAGGGCTCCGATTCGAATCGTCACCTATTCTTTTTCTCCAGAGATGCTGCCTGACCCGCTGACTTACTCCAGCTTTTTATGTTTTTCTTCCCAGATCTGACTTACCTGCTGAGTTACACCAACATTTTGTGTCCTTCTGTGCGTATTAACCAGCATTAACCAGCGTCTGCAGTTCCTTTAGACATTACCTAACTTCAGATTTTAGAGATATAGCGCGTGGGAACTCCTGCGAACGGTAAACCCGGAAGCTGGACAGAGGGACAGAAGGTGAGTAAAACAGGTGGTCTCAATATCGACAAGGGAACATGTGTCCTTCGAGGACGTCCCACCTAATTGTCATTGTTGGATAATCTTTTTAACAGGAACACTTGCAGAGATGGCTCCCAGAAAATCTCAAAGAAAGGGGGTAAAGCGTGTCAGAGATGTTTTTGCCATGTTGCGCTATTCAGTTTCTATATTGTTTCAGTTTCTATATCTATATTGTTGCTCTATTCAGTTTCCCAGGGGGTCGGGACGGGACGGGACTGGAGTTGGGAGGGAAAGGTGGGGGAGTCGAGGGAGAGGAGGGGGAGACAGATGGGGGTGTCTTCATTTACTGGCGGCGGGTGTCTGTCACTGAAACAGGCAGGTGAGATTTCACATCCACCTTGTGTGTGCCTCTCTCTCTCTCTCCCTCCCTCTTTCACAGGCTGAGAGACTCTGCCTCTGTGAGTGTACGTCTCTTTCTCCCCCTCTCCCACACACAATAAGACCGAGGTACTGTGCTCAGTCCATCTGTGTCTCCCACATACACAGTAAAATATGTCTCCAAATGAGCCAATTCAACCAAGGGAGGATATATATAGTGTGTGAAAAAAAAAGTTACATCATTTGTGTCACGTGTAGTTCACGATGTTCATTCAAGATTTAACGGGAAAGCTCGGGAGACGGACAAGTCACTCGCACAAATAACAGAAATGCCGAGTACCGTGGGAACTCTTTATCTACCCCCGTTATATCGTGCGAGACTCGTGCTGGACCACGACCTCTTCACTCTGGTGACATCTTGCGTCAACTCGCCCCGTGAAAAAGCCCCATGATGGTGCTCTTCTTAGGTGCTCGTGAGCTTTTTTCTCCCCTCATTTAAAACTCCCGATTTTTACCGTTAAACTCCCGATTTTCGCGTCGCCTTCTGATGACGTCACCCTTACGCGACGCGAAGCAGCTCCGGTGAGTTTTTTCAAATCGGTACTGACTTAAAAAACGGCTTGTTAGCGATTTTTGCGGGAGAGGCGCTCAATGCAGCGCCTTAGTGCTCCATGGTGCCACCGGAAGTCCTATCCACATATTTTTAAATGATAAATTCGGACCTGCCTCCACCACTTCCACTGGAAGCTCATTCCACACAGCTACCACTCTCTGAGTAAAGAAGTTCCCCCTCATGTTACCCCTAAACTTCTGTCTCTTAATTCTCAAATTATGTCCTCTTGTTTGAATCTTCCCTACTCTCAATGGAAAAAGCTTATCCACGTCAACTCTGTCTATCCCTCTCATCATTTTAAAGACCTCTATCAAGTCCCCCCTTAACCTTCTGTGCTCCAAAGAATAAAGAATAAAGACCTAACTTGTTCCACCTTTCTCTGTAACTTAGTTGCTGAAACCCAGGCAACATTCTAGTAAACTCCTCTACTCTCTATTTTGTTGACACCTTTCCTATAATTTGGCGACCAAAATTGTACTCCATACTCCAGAATTGGCCTCACCAATGCCTTGTACAATTTTAACATTTAATCCCAACTTCTATACTCAATGCTCTGATTTATAAAGGCCAGCACACCAAAAGCTTTCTTTACCACCCTATCTACATGATATTCCACCTTCTGGGAACTATGCACAGTTATTCCTAGATCCCTCTGTTCAACAGCATTCCTCAATTCACTACCATTTACTAAGTACGTCCTATTTTGATTTATCCTGCCATGATATAGCACCTCACACTTATCAGCATTAAACTCCACCTGCCATCTTTCAGCCCACTCTTCCAAATGGCCTAAATCTCTCTGTAGACTTTGAAAATCGACTTCATTATCCACAACACCACCTATCTTAGTAGCATCTGCATACTTACTAATCCAATTTACCACACCATCATCCAGATCATTGATGTATATGACAAACAACAGTGGACCCAACACAGATCCCTGAGGCACCCCACTAGTCACCGGCCTCCAACCTGATAAATAGCCATTCACCATTACTCTCTGGCATCTCCCATTCAGCCACTGTTGAATCCATCTTGCTACTCCACCATTAATACCCAACAATTGAACCTTCTTGACCAACCTTCCATGTGGAACCTTTTCAAATAGGCTGTGGGCCGAGCATCAAAAATGTGTCTAGAAATAGGTTTTCGTGGCCCAAGTCACCAAACTACATTAAATTTTCCACAGATTTAGATGAAATATAATTGAGAAGGATGTCATAACTCGTCATTGCCAAAAGTTGCACATTAATTAATTAAACTAATTAGGAAATGAGATCGGGGAAATTAGCGCCATCTAGTGGCCAATGCCCGTATTACACCATGGGCAGCCTATTTCCATGTTGCAGTCCATTTAAACTATATATTATTATACCAATATATATATATATATATATATATATATACATATACATATATATATAACCTGTTAATATGAATGTTATATATAATTAAGTATAATTATATTATATAAAAATAATATGAATATAATTGTGAATGTGGTTTTTTTTTAATGACACTGTCGCAGAGGTCCTGCTCCTGAATCAGCCTAATTAATGGGTTAGGGCAGTTCTTGTGGGTTCCTCCCTTTACTGAACCCCACTGACTGCCAGTGTGCAGAGTGGGGGTGACGGCCATAGTGGGATTGGGGCAGTGCCAGGCAGGCATGTTCCAGTCGCTTTAATAGGAAATTAAATGAGACTGCAGCAGATGTCCCAGGTATTAAGGGCTCATGAACCTGCCTAATTAAAGGGTCAGGACAGATCCTCTAGGTTTCCCCATTTATTGTACCCCGCTGACTGCCAAAGTGGGGAGAGTGAGGGTAACGGCCAGAGTGGGACTGAGGCAGTGCCAGGCAGGCATGTTCCAGTCGCTTTAATAGGAAATTAAATGAGACTGCAGCAGATGTCCCAGGTTTTAAGGGCTCATGAACCTGCCTAAATAAAGGGTCAGGACAGATCCTCTAGATTTCCCCATTTACTGAACTGAACGGAACTGAACTGAACTTTATAGAGCACTTTAAAAACAACCACTGTTGCAACAAAATGCTGTACATAACTAATCATAAACATAAAACAAAACAATAAAAACATTAAAAGACAGTAAAAACAATAAAAACAATAATAGAAACACTAAAACGAGCAAAGTCTCATGCAGAGGCGAAAGCCAAGGAATAGAAAAGGGTTTTAAGACTAGTTTTGAAAATGGACAGTGAAGGGGCCTGTCTAATGTGCAAAGGTAGAGTGTTCCATAATGTCGGAGCAGCACCAGAGAAGGCTCTATCCCCTCTGAGCTTCCGCTTAGACCTCGGTACCTCCAGGAGCAGCTGATCAGCTGACCTGAGGCACCAAGCAGGAGCGTAGGGATGAAGCAGCTCAGAGAGGTAAGGTGGGGCGAGACCATTTAAAGATTTAAAAACAAATAAAAGAATCTTAAAATGAACTCTAAAGTACACAGGCAGCCAGTGGAGGGAGGCCAGAATAGACGTTATGTGCTCCCTCTTACGTGTTCCAGTTAAAAGGCGAGCAGCAGCATTCTGAACCAACTGGGGACGTGCAAGGGAAGATTGGCTAACTCCAAAATAAAGTGCGTTACAGTAATCCAGCCGAGACGTAATGAAGGCATGAATTACTGTTTCAAAATGCTGTCGTTCAAGAATGGGCTTCACCTTTGCCAGCTGCCTTAAATGAAAGAAGCTGGACTTAACTACCGCGCCTATTTGACGATCTAATTTAAAATCACTGTCCATCTTAAAACCCAAGTTTAAAACTATTGGCTTCACATACAGTGCCAAGGGACCCATGTCAACAGGGGGAGGTTCACGGGAGCCATTGGGACCAAACACTATCACTTCTGTTTTCTTTTCATTAAAATTTAAAAAGTTTAGGGCCATCCAGGATTTAATGTCATCAAGACATAACAGAAGTGGTTTGACTGAGAAAGCATCTTTCGTCTTCAGCGGCACATATATATGACTATCATCAGCATAACAATGAAAAGAGATGCCATGCTTTCTAAGAATGGAACGCAGAGGAAGTAAGTACAGTGAGAAAAGCAGGGTCCCTAAAATTGAACCCTGTGGAACCCCATATGACAGAGGAGCGGAGGAGGATTCAGAACCAGCAAGGCTTACACACATAGTTCTGTCTGCCAGATAAGATCTGAACCATTCCAGGGCACTACTACAAATGCCCACTAGGTGCTGTAACCGAGATACTAAAATATCATGATCCACTGTATCAAAGGCAGCAGATAGGTCAAGTAGGACAAGAATCACATAATCACCAGAATCATTAGCTAGGAGGATGTCATTAAAGACCCTTAGCAATGCTGACTCTGTGCTATACTGAACCCCGCTGACTGCCAAAGTGGGGAGAGTGGGGCAGTGCCAGACCTGTAAGAGACCTGTCTTATTTCTGATGTAAATGTCACATCCTGGCCAAGAATCGAATGCTCTGATGTTTACTCGATGAATATTCATTTTAAGCTACAATGAGCTTATATTTATGTTATAGACTCCCCCCCCCCCCACCCCCCCCCCCCCCCCCCCCCCCCCCCCCACCCCGATGGTGCCTTTGCAAATGAGGGCTATTACCTTTGACCAAAAAGAACCCTAAAGGTGTTGCTTTGTTTATCTCTAGTTTGTGTGTGTGTCTGTGTATGCCTTTCAAACGTGTATTTGTGGATGTAAGTGTGTATGTACGTGGATGGATGTATGTGTGCATGTATGTTTGGATGTGTACATGTATGTCAGCGTGTGAATGGATGTGTGGATGTGTGTGTGTGCGGATTTATGTGTGCATGTATGTGTGTGTTTGCATGCATGGAAGTGTGCGTATGGATGGATGTGTGTGTGTGGATGTGCGTATGTATGTATGTGTGGATTGGTGCGTGGATTTTCGCAGTCATTCACCGGCATGCCATTATCATAAGTAATTCACTCATTGTTTAAATAATTTGACCAAATAAACAGTGAAACGATCCACATTAAAATAAAACTTTATATAATCATTTTTTTCCACAGTTTATTTCTTTTGTGTACTTTGAACCTTTACAAATGATGCAATGCGCTGGTAGGAGATGCCTACGGTCAGTGTGCTCGACAGTTGCTGTTTGTTGACTATGACTTGTCATGGATCGAAGCAGTCTCTTTGGGGCCGGCTCATCTGCTTCACCATCAGGAACTGCCTCTTGAGGTGATTCACCTGCTTCAGGCTTTTCAGCTTTTTGAACCCAATTGAAAGAGGAAAAAGAAAACAGAAAAGGAATGAAAAGTAAAATAAATCAACATCCTCAAATATATCTTTTCATTTTTCAAAGTAACATCATATGACCATAAGTAAAAAGATTTGTTGTTTGAGTCCTATTACCTTTCTTCCTTCTAGACTTTGCTATCGCTCGATTTATTGTTGTTATGTTGCAGAAGTGACGATAGCACTCTGCATGATAAACCGGGTACACTGCTGCCTCCTAATAATAGAAGATAATATGTGTCAGGGTGTATTTTACATCTTTTCATGTTTTATATTATGTAAGACAATATCGACATATCAATGAGGAAATTAAACATGTATGCATGTCCAGGTAGATGGGATGGCAAGTCTGCAAATTATCAAATTAGTGTTCATTAAAGCACAGTGCATGTCCACACAAAACACTTTTGTGTGGACAGGCTCTGAAGAGTGGAGGGGCAGAGCTGCAGAAAAAAAAACTCTCATATTACTTAGGTCTGCATGGACTTCAATTCATTAACTGTCAATCTCTTCTTAATGTCAATGAGACTTACACTGTAATTTACTGCCATAGATAAGACTTCAAGTTCAAGTGCAGGAGCAGAGGGTGCAGAATAGCTAGAGAAAGAAACATCTCATAGTACCTAGGTCTGCATGGAC
Organism: Amblyraja radiata; assembly: GCF_010909765.2. NCBI lineage: Eukaryota > Metazoa > Chordata > Chondrichthyes > Rajiformes > Rajidae > Amblyraja > Amblyraja radiata. The sequence continues at coordinate 86,646,506 of NC_045957.1, forward strand.
TTCCATTCATAAAGTGTCAACCTCTATTTAATGTCAATGAGACTTACACTGTAATTTACTACAATTGATAAGTTATTTCAAGTTTAAGTAGAGGCTACAGAAAAAAAAATCTCAGTCATTAAGTCTGCATGGACTTCAATTCATAAAATTTCAACCTTCTTAATGTTAATAAATTTTGTTAATTAATAATAATTACTAAATTAATTAATAATTGTTAATAAATAATGTTAATTAATCTTAATAAAATTCCACATCCAGTTTAAATTCCATTTGGAATATTTTGGAGGACCAAGAAACCAAGAAGAATGTTAATGAGAATAACAATAGGTTACTACCATAGAAAAACTAGTTCAAGTTCACATATCACCAATTCATTTTTACAGAAACATCAACCATTTCTCACTGCAATGGAAGCCTATAAAGTGCGATCAATATCCCTCCGTTTTTCTCCCGTGGTCGTGGCCTGAAAATGGCCGCTACAGACGGCACTATGTACAGCCTCCCCCCCCCCCCACCCCGCCCGCGGAGATGATCCGCGGCACCGCGTTCGCGAATCGGCCACTTATTAATTGAGACCGCGGCTTCACTATACTGCGGGAACCTAGGCCCCGCGGTCGGAGCACTTTTTCCCGGTAAGTTATCGCAGGCAGCTCCGAGTTTAGCTGTTAAAGACTTATTACTCTACAACAAGCTGGCATTAGTGACAATGTTTAATTGATTGTGTTATGGATACACATAGTTTAGGCCCTCAACTTCATGAATGAATGAGTGAATTAATTAATTAATTGATTTCATTGATTTATTCACATTATAAAAGGGGTGCAATTAAATTAATTAAAGTCCATACAGATAGATTTTCATAAATTCAGACATTAGATCTTACCTTTCAGTTAGAGTTGATTCCTGGCTGTCTTCTTTGTGTTCCAACACATCAGCAGAAACTTTGCTTTCAAGGCTTTCTTCCTCTTCTATCCACCTAGCAGCACATTCTTCAGCCTTTTTAATGCTTTTCTCACTAAATTCAATTACCCTGCTGCAAGTTTCCACGACATGTATTCCACAGAACAACAAATCGGAATCTCCAGTAAAACGGGCATCAGTGAAGCCCCCTCAGCCATTTTGTGTGCTAGCCTGAAGCAAAGCACGTGATTGGCCAACTGGCAGACAACTGGCAAAATGGCAAAAAGCATTTCACTTCACTACACCTGGGTGAATGTGACTAATAAAATACCTTTGATACCTTTGAACTCAATGTTAAACGTGCTTTGATTGGACTAAAAATTACCCGAAATGTTTCCGTTTTTTTCTAATTTAATAAAAATGTGCAAGTCTTGTTCATGACTAGTTTCAGGGGTGATTTATATAATTATTTTACACAATATGTGAAAATTTCATGTAGTTTAGTGACTTGGGTCACGAAACAGTAGAATAAAGCTCCTCGGCCCACAGCCTAAAAGACCTTACTGAAGTCCATATGGACAACATCCACTGCTTTACCCTCATCAATTTCCCTAGTAACCTCTTCAAAAAATTCAAGAAGATTAGTCAAATATGACCTTCCAGGCACAAATCCATGTTGACTGTTCCTAATCAGTCCCTGTTTATCCAGATGCTTATATATATTATCTCTAAGTATCATATAACCGTATAACAATTACAGCACGGAAACAGGCCATCTCGGCCCTTCAAGTCCGCCAAACACTTTTTTTCCCCCTAGTCCCATCTACCTGCACTCAGACCATAACCCTCCATTCCTTTCCCGTCCATATACCTATCCAATTTATTTTTAAATGATAAAATCGAACCTGCCTCCACCACTTCAACTGGAAGCTCATTCCACACAGCTACCACTCTCTGAGTAAAGAAGTTCCCCCAAATGTTACCCCTAAATTCTGTCCCTTAATTCTCAAGTCATGCCCTCTTGTTTGAATCTTGTTTAAATCTTCCCTACTCTCAATGGGGAAAGCTTATCCACATCAACTCTGTCTATCCCTCTCATCATTTTAAAGATCTCTATCAAGTCTCCCCTTAACCTTCTGCACTCCAAAGAATAAAGACCTAACTTGTTCAACCTTTCTCTGTAACTTAGTTGCTGAAACCCAGGCAACATTCTAGTAAATCTCCTCTGTACTATCTCTATTTTGTTGACATCCTTCCTATAATTAGGCAACCAAAATTGTACACCATACTCCAGAATTGGCCTCACCAATGCCTTGTACAATTTTAACATTACATCCCAACTTCTATACTCAATGCTCTGATTTATAAAGTCCAGCACACCAAAAGCATTATTTACCACCCTATCTACATGAGATTCCACCTTCATGGAACGATGTACAGTTATTCCTAAATCCCTCTGTTCAACTGCATTCCTCAATTCGCTAACATTTACCAAGTACGTCCTATTTTGATTTGTCCTGCCAAGATGTAGCACCTCACACTTATCAGCATTAAACTCCATCTGCCATCTTTCAGCCCAGTCTTCCAAATGGCCTAAATCTCTCTGTAGACTTTGAAAATCTACTTCATTATCCACAACACCACCTATCTTAGTATTATCTGCATACTTACGAATCCAATTTTCCACTCCATCATCCAGATCATTGATATACATGACAAACAACAGTGGACCCAACACAGACCCCTGAGGCACTCCACTAGTCACCGGCCTCCAACCTGACAAACAGCCATCCACCATTACTCTCTGGCATCTCCCATTCAGCCACTGTTGAATCCATCTTGCTACTCCACCATTAATACCCAACAATTGAACCTTCTTAATCAACCTTCCATGAGGAACCTTGTCAAATGCCTTACTGAAGTCCATATAGACAACTTCCACTGCTTTACCCTCATCAATTTCCCTAGTAACCTCTTCGAAAAATTCAAGAAGATTAGTCAAACATGACCTTCCACGCACAAATCCATGTTGACTGTTCCTAATCAGACCCTGTTTATCCAGATGCTTATATATATTATCTCTAAGTATCCTTTCCATTAATTTTCCCACCACTGACGTCAAACTAACAGGTCTATAATTGCTAGGTTTACTCTTAGAACCCTTTTTAAACAATGGAACAACATGTGCAGTACGCCAATCCTCCGGCACTATTCCTGTTTATAATGACATTTGAAATATTTCTGTCATAGCCCCTGCTATTTCTACACTAACTTCCCTCAATGTCCTAGGGAATATCCTGTCAGCACCTGGAGACCTATCCGTTTTCATATTTTTCAAAAGTGTCCGTACTTCCTCTTCTTTGAATCTCATAGTTTCCATTGCTTCCCTACTTGTTTCCCTTACCTCACATAATTTAATATCCTTCTCCTTGGTGAATACCGAAGAAAATAAATTGTTCAATATCTCCCCCATCTCTTTTGGCTCTGCAGATAGCTGTCCACTATGGCTCTCTAATGGACCAATTTTATTCCTTGTTATCCTGTTGCTATTAATATAGCTGTAGAAACCCTTTGGATTTACTTTCACCTTTCTTGCCAAAGCAACCTCATATCCTTTCCATTAATTTGCCCACCACTGACGTCAAACTAACAGGTCTATAATTACTAGGTTTACTCTTAGAACCCTTTTTAAACAATGGAACAACATGCGCAGTAAACCAATCCTCTGGCACCATTCCCGATTCTAATGACATTTGAAATATTTCTGTCATAGCCCCTGCTATTTCTACACTAACTTCCCTCAATATCCTAGGGAATATCCCGTCAGGACCTGGAGACTTATCCACTTTCATATTTTTCAAAACTGTCCGTACTTCCTCTTCTTTGAATCTCATAGTTTCCATTGCTACCCTACTTGTTTCCCTTACCTCACATAATTCAATATCCTTCTCCTTGGTGAATACCAAAGAAAATAAATTGTTAAATATCTCCCCCATCTCTTTTGGCTCTGCAGATAGCTGTCCACTCTGACTCTCTAATGGATCAATTTTATTCCTTGCTATCCTTTTGCTATTAATATAGCTGTAGAAACCCTTTGGATTTACTTTCATCTTTCTTGCCAAAGCAACCTCATATCCTTTCCATTAATTTGCCCACCACTGACGTCAAACTAACAGGTCTATAATTACTAGGTTTACTCTTAGAACCCTTTTTAAACAATGGAACAACATGCGCAGTAAACCAATCCTCTGGCACCATTCCCGATTCTAATGACATTTGAAATATTCTGTCATAGCCCCTGCTATTTCTACACTAACTTCCCTCAATATCCTAGGGAATATCCCGTCAGGACCTGGAGACTTATCCACTTTCATATTTTTCAAAACTGTCCGTACTTCCTCTTCTTTGAATCTCATAGTTTCCATTGCTACCCTACTTGTTTCCCTCACCTCACATAATTCAATATCCTTCTCCTTGGTGAATACCGAAGAAAATAAATTGTTAAATATCTCCCCCATCTCTTTTGGCTCTGCAGATAGCTGTCCACTCTGACTCTCTAATGGACCAATTTTATTCCTTGTTATCCTTTTGCTATTAATATAGCTGTAGAAACCCTTTGGATTTACTTTCACCTTTCTTGCCAAAGCAACCTCATATCCTTTCCATTAATTTGCCCACCACTGACATCAAACTAACAGGGCTATAATTACTAGGTTTACTCTTAGAACCCTTTTTAAACAATGGAACAACATGCGCAGTAAACCAATCCTCTGGCACCATTCCCGATTCTAATGACATTTGAAATATTTCTGTCATAGCCCCTGCTATTTCTACACTAACTTCCCTCAATATCGAAGGGAATATCCCGTCAGGACCTGGAGACTTATCCACTTTTATATTCTTCACAAGTGTCAGTACTTCCTTTTCTTTGAATCTCATAGTTTCCATAGCTACTCTACTTGTTTCCCTTACCTCACATAATTCAATATCCTTCTCCTTGGTGAATACTGAAGAAAAGAAACCGAAGAAATTTTTTCACTGCAATTCAAAATTACCCTAATTAAAATTGGAATTTTTTATTTATTTATTTTTTTTATTTTATTAGAAGTACAGTAAATTACAGTAATACACATCACATATATCTTATTACATTTGTTGTACCACTTCATTTTTCGAGCTTTAAAAAGGTAGAAATAAAAGAAGTAAGGAAAGTGAGCAAGAGTCGTGAAGGTGCAGGAAAGTGTTGGGAAAAGAAAGCCCCTTAGAGAAGAAGTTAGAGAAGGAAGTAAAGAAAGGAAATAGACCCTAGAAAGAAAAGAAAAAAAAGGGGAAACAATCGCTCTGTTATAACACAAAACTCTGCAAAAAAGGATATACCAACCGTGTTATTTTTACCCCCCGTTACCAGATCATGGTACCATTTATTTTTTAAATTACTATTGCACCTTATGCTTGTAATAGTTCCATAAATGCAGACCACGTCTTTTGGAAGTGGTCTGCTTTGCCTGCTAGGAGGAGTTTCATCTCTTCCAGGTGTAATGTTTCGAACATGTTTGAAATCCACATTTTTATTGTTGGTATTGGAGCGTTTTTCCAGAATTTGAATATAAGCTTTTTTCCCAGAATTTGAATATAAGCTTTTTTCCCATTATTAGCCCATAATTAAGTAAGTTCTTTTGAAACACGTTTAGTTCAGGGTTACCTTCCGATATTCCAAAAATGATCCATTCTGCTTTTGGTACAAGTTTTATTTTAATTAATTTTGTGAAGATTTCAAATATTTCGTTCCAGAATTTTTGGATTTTTATACAAAAAACAAAAGAGTGCGCTATGGTAGCTTCTTGTGACTGACATTTATCACAAGTGGGTGAGACATTGGGGAAAAGTTTATTTATTTTGGTTTTTGAATAATATAGTCTATGTAATGTTTTGAATTGAATTAGAGTAATTGCAATATTTTACCCCACTCTCTGTGTAAAATACTTACCCCACACATCTCCTATAAAGAGTTATTTAGGAATATTTCTTTTTTTTAAATATATCTATATTACTAAATCTCTGTTCTTGACCGCTTTTGGCCGTCTGTGCTGCGATTTCCGAGAGAATGCCGCTACCTACGGCAGTCATTTTTGGCCACCTCGCTCAGAGCCCCCCTCCGCCGCATGTGTGCCGAGGATTTCTCCCGTCGATGAAAAATGACAGAGATATTAATGTTTTTACAAAATTCACCATTCTCTCTGCTGCCCCTGCTGGAGGAAAAGGGAGGGACTATAAAATAGGAAGTGGTGTGCCTCAATTAGTCTCTGCAAGATGGAGCTCTGTCAATTAGTCTCTGTCACTCTGAGCTCTGAATGACTGAACAAATGTCTACATCACTGTGAGTACCCTTAATGTGGTTTGAAAATGAATATATGGTTAGTTTGAAGTAAAAAAACACTGCTTGCAAATGGTTGTTTGGGTTTGGGTTGAAATAAAAAGGCACTCTCTCCCTCTCTCTCTCCCCTCCTCTCTCTCCCCACATCCCTCTCTCCCTATCCCTCTCTCTTTGTCTCTCTCTCTCTCCCCCCTGTCTCTCTCCCTTTCTTTCTCATTCTCCCCTCCTCTCTCCCCCCCTCTCCTCTCCCCCCCCCTCCTCTCCCCCCCCTCTCTCCCCCCCCACTCTCCCCACCTCTCTACCCCCCCTCTCTCCCCCCCTCTCTCCCCCTCCTCTCTCCCCCTCCTCTCTCCCCCCTCTCTCCCCCTCTCTCCCCCTCTCTCCTCTCCCCCCTCTCCTCTCTTAACCCTCCTCTCTCCTCTCCCCCCTCTCTCCTCTCCCTCTCTCCTCTCTCCCCCCTCTCCTCTCTCCCACCCCCCTCTCCTCTCTCCCACCCCACCTCTCCTCTCTCCCTCCCCCTCTCTTCTCCCAACCCCCTCTCCTCCCCTCCCCTCCTCTCTCCCACCCCCCTCTCCTCTCTCCCCCCTCTCTACCCCCCCTCTCTCCCCCTCCTCTCCCCCCTCTCTCCCCCCTCCTCTCCGCCCCTCTCCTCTCCCCCCCTCTCCTCTCCCCTCTTCTCCTCTCCCCCTCCTCTCCTCCCCCCTCTCCTCTCTCCCCCTCCTCTCTCCCCCCTCTCCTCTCTCCCCCTCCTCCTCTCTCCCCCTCCTCTCTCCCACCCCCCTCTCCTCTCTCCCACCCCCCTCTCCTCTCTCCCTCCCCCTCTCCTCTCGCCCCCTCTCCTCTCCTCCCCTCCCCCCCTCTCCTCTCCTCCCTCCCTCTCCTCTCCTCCCCCCTCTCCTCTCCTCCCCCTCATCCTCTCTCCCCCTCTCCTCCCCGCCTCCCCTCCGTCCCCCATCTCTCCCCCTCCTCTCCCTCCCCCCCCTCTCCTCCACCCTCTCCTCTCCTCCCCCTCTCTTCTCCCCCCTCTCCTCTCCCCCCTCTCCTCTCCCCCTCTCCTCTCCCCCCTCTCCTCTCCCCCCCTCTCCTCTCCCCCCTCTCCTCTCCCCCCCTCTCCTCTCCCCCTTGCTCCTCTCCCCCTCCTCTCACCCCTCTCCTCTCCCCCCCCTCCTCTTCCCCCCTCCTCTCCCCCCTCTCCTCTCCTCCCTCTCCTCCTCCCCCCCTCCTCTCCCCCCTCTCCTCTCCCCCCTTTCCTCTCCCTCCTCTCCTCTCTCCCCCCTCTCCTCTCCACCCCTCACCCCTGCCTCTCCTCTGCCCCCCTCTCTCCCCCACCTCTCCTCTCCCCCTCTCTCCTCTCCCCCCCCTCTCCCCCCCTCTCCTCTCCCCCCTCTCCTCTCTCCCCCCTCTCCTCTCCCCCCTCCCCTCACCTCACCGCCCTCTCAGCGCACCCTCTCTCTCCCCCCCCTCTCTCCCCCCTCTCCCCCCTCTCTCTCTCCCTTCCTCCCCTTCATCCCCTCCCCCACCCTCCCTCCCTCCCCAAACCCCCTCCCCTCCACACCCCTACCCTCTTCCCTCCAGCCTCCCTCCCCCTCCCTGCTCCCCACCTCTCCCCCTCACCCCCCTCTCAGCACCCCCTCTCTCTCCCCCTCACCCACCCTCCCTCTTCTCCTCCTCTCCACCCCCCATCCCTCTTGCCCCTCTCCTCTCTCCTCCCTCTCTACCCCCCTCTCTCCCCCTCTCTCCCCCCCTCTCTCCCCCATCCTCACCGCCCCTCTCCTCTCCCCCCCTCTCCTCTCCCCTCTTCTCCTCTCCCCCTCCTCTCTCACCCCCTCTCCTCTCTCCCCCTCTCCTCTCTCCCCCTCCTCTCTCCCACCCCCTTCTACTCTCTCCCACCCCCCTCCTCTCTCCCTCCCCCTCCTCTCCCCCCCCTCTCCTCTCCTCACCCCCTCTCCTCTCTCTCCCTCTCCTCCCCCCTCTCCTCTCCTCCCACTCTCTTCTCCCCCTCTCCTCTCCCCCCCCTCCCCCCTCTCCTCTCCTCCCACTCTCTTCTCCCCCTCTCCTCTCCCCCCTCTCCTCTCCCCTCTCCTCTCCCCCTCTCCCCCCCCCTCTCCTCTCCCCCTTCGCCTCCCCTCCCCCCCCTCTCCTCTCCCCCTCTCCTCTCCCCCCTCTCCTCTCCCCCTGCTCCTCTCCCCCCTCCTCTCACCCCTCTCCTCTCCCCCCTCCTCTCCCCCATTTCCTCTCCTCCCTCTCCCCCATTTCCTCTCCTCCCTCTCCTCCCCCCTCTCCTCTCCCCCCCTTTCCTCTCCCCCCTCTCCTCTCGCCCCCCCTCTCCTCTCGCCCCCTTTCCTCTCACCCCCTCTCCTCTCCCCCCTCTCCTCTCCACCCCTCTCCCCTGCCTCTCCTCTCCCCCCCCTCCCCCACCTCTCCTCTCCCCCTCTCTCCTCTCCCCCCTCCCCTCTCCCCCCCTCTCCTCTCCCCCCTTCTCCTCTCTCCCCCCTCTCCTCTCCCCCCTCTCCTCTCCTCTCCCCCTCCCCCTTATCTCTCTCTCTCTTCTCCCTGCTCCCCACCTCTCCCCCTCCCCTCACCTCACCCCCCTCTCAGCGCACCCTCTCTCTCCCCCCCCTCTCTCCCCCCTCTCTCTCTCTCCCTTCCTCCCCTTCATCCCCTCCCCCACCCACCCTCCCTCCCCAAACCCCCTCCCCTCCACACCCCCTACCCTCTTCCCTCCACCCTCCCCCCTCCCTCCCCCTCCCTGCTCCCCACCTCTCCCCCTCACCCTCCTCTCAGCACCCCCTCTCTCTCCCCCTCACCCACCCTCCCTCTTCTCCTCCTCTCCACCCCCCATCCCTCTTGCCCCTCTCTGTGTCTCTCTCTCTGTCTCTGCCCCTTCTCTCTCTGCCCTCACTCTCTACCCCCGCCGCCCCCCCCCCCCCTCTCTCTAGATGTGACTGCAAGTTGGGGGCTATGCGTCAGTAGATAGGGTGGTTATGGGGTAAAAGGAGCAAATTAATAATATTAATATAATATCAAGGGGGGTAATTAGCGTGAGTGCGGGGGGGGGATAGTTAGTGTGTGTGACGCTGCATGCTGCCTCCCCCCCCACAACCGCACGTTGGGGGAACAGACCCAACGGGTCTGCACTTGGTCTAGTTTTTTATTGGAAGCGATTGTACAAAAACGATAATTTTACAACACTAGCATAGCTTCAGTTTTAACAATTTCCAAACAGAACCTTAAATTAAAAAGAGAAGAAAGAGAAGGAGAGAAAGGAAAGAAAGAAGAAAAAAGGGGATATATCCGTCGACCCACCCATGCACCCACTCACCCAGCCCTACGATCGGTTTTGAATTTGTGTTCAACCATTGTATTGCCCAAGAAATGCAATAAAAGGAGACCATATTTATTTTAATTGTTACAGTTTATCATTCAAGACAAACCAAATTGTCTCTAAATGTAGTGTATCCATCATTTCTGTAATCCACATCTTCACTGAAAGGACTGTTGTCTTTTTCCAGAATTTAAGTATCAGTTTTTTTGCTGATATTAGACTGTAATCGAGAAAGCATCGTTGAGAGACCGTTAGATTGCTACATGCCTCTGATATTCCCAGTATTATCAATTTTGGGTCTGGCTCTAATGGGGTTTTCAGTGTTTTGGAGGTGACGCTGAATACTTCTGTTCAAAAATGTTCTAATTTTGTACAATATTTCAAGCAGGAATATCACTGGCTATAATATCAGGACTTAGAAGAAATTAAATGAAAGATACCGCCCTGAGTGTAGGAGTCAAAAGCAATTTTTCAGGAAGTGCTATAGGGTACCTGCGCAGCCTTCTAATTAATTATATGTTTCATAGATTATGAAAAGGTTCCAGCAGGCTGGAAAACTGACAGTCAAGAAAGGAAGAAGAGAAGAGATGAAGAAAAAGTTAAGAGCCAGTTAGCAGAACACCATTTGTTAAGGAAATCCTGTAATCCATAATTGAAAAAAACTTAGAACACAATGAGCAAAAAACATGCTATGGGAGGAACTCAGTGGATCAGACAGCATCTATGAAGGGCAATGGACCGTCAACGATTTGATGAGACCCTCACTCTGCATTGGAAAACTCAAGACCATGCTCAAGCCATTTTAGTCTTCCAATCCAGAGAAAGGGTGGAAAAAAGATGGAAAAATAAACAAAAAGGAATCACAAAATTTGCATTTCCAAAAGGCATTGAAAAGGTGCCATGTAAAAGCATACTGCACAAGACAGAGGCATTTAAGAGGCTTTTAAATAGGCACATAGATTTGCAGTGAATCCATCGGGTAGTGCCATCGAGTGTGACAGCCTCACCAACACCTGTCTGTCCGCTTCGCCAACACCTGTCTGTGCTTTCATCCTTTTTTGCTATTTTTAGTCTAAGTATGTTTTAAAGGATCTTAGTATTTTTATGTTGGGGGTGGGGGAGGGGAGGATTAAGAGGAATAGGTTTCCCAGTCACTGACTTGGTCGAAGATGCGTCTTTTCTCCGTCGCATCTTCGCCCCCCCCCCCCCCCCCTCGCGGCCTACCAACTGGATTGGCCCGGCCTTTCCTACCGGAGACTGGCCAGAGCTTCAGCAATATAGACAATAGGTGCAGGAATAGGCCCTTTGAGCCAGTACCGCCATTCAATGTGATCGTGGCTCATCATCCCCAATCAGTACCCCATTCCTGCCTTTTCCCCATATCCCCTGACCGCTATCTTTTAGAGCCCTAACTAGCCCTCTCTTGAAAGTATCCAGAGAACTGGCCTCCACCGTCCTCTGAGGCAGAGAATTCCACACTCACAACTCTCTGTGAGAAAAAGTGTTTCCTTGTCTCCTTTCTAAATGGCTTACCCCTTATTCCTAAACTGTGGCCCCTAGTTCTGGACTCCCCCAACATCGGGAACATGTTTCCTGCCTCTAGCGTGTCCAAACCCTTAATAATCTTATATGTTTCAATAAGATGCCCTCTCATCCTTCTACAAAGCAGCACAGCGCTGAATTAACATCGCGGAGCGGGACGATGCCTTACCGGGGATCGCCTGTTGAAGCTCCAGAGTGTTGGGTCTGCTGATTGACACTGTGGAGCAGTGGTTTGCGAAGTGTCTAGCCACGGGCGGGCAGACTTTAACATCGCGGAGTCCTGGGATCTTTTGCCGAAGGTCGCCAGTGTTGAATATCTGCCCAGCTCGGCCTGTGGACTTCGGGAGCCGATGTCTCTGGTAGGAAGTGCCGATTTGGAAACTCCAAGCCGCGAGTGTGTTTTTCCATTCCGACGCCGGAGCTCTGATCATCACGGCGAGAGGGCCTGAACATCAGCCCGCCCGTAGCGGCGATTGCGGAGGGTTCAAAGGCCCCGACCACGGGTGAACAAAGAGGAACATGACTGAACTTTATTGCCTACCCGCTCAGTGGGAAACGTTGATTCCGCTGTGGGGATGTTCATGTTAAATTCTATCGTGTATTATGTTCTTTTTATTCGTATGGCTGTATGGTAACTAAAATCTCACTATACCAATTGGTGCATGTGACAATAAATGGAACTTGAACTTGTATATAGATCATGTGCAGGCAGATGAAATTAGTTTATCTTACCATCATGTTCGGCACAGTCATTGTAGGCCGAAGGGCCTGTTCTTGTGCTGTACTTTTCTATATTCTATAAGACCAGGGTTCAGAGGGCTAAAGTAAAGTAAAGTAGCCTTTATTGTCATTCAGACCTTGCGGTCTGAACGAAATTTCGTTGCCTTGCAGTCCTACATATAGTAAAAAATGACAAAAACACACAATAAACACAAATTAACATCCACCACAGTGAGTTCACCAGGCATCTCCTCACTGTGATGGAAGGCAAAAGTCTTAAGTCTTTGTCTCGTCCCTTCTTATTCTCCCTCTGTGCCGAGGCGATCCAGGCTTCGGATGTTGTGACCCCGCCGGGTGATGGTAAGTAATGTCAGTCCCGCGGCTGAATCCAAACTCCACGAACGGGCCGGTTCTACTCCGCGGCCCGGGGTGGTCGAAGCCGCCGAAGCATAACATATTACTGTGGATTAAGGATTGGTTAACAAAGATTATGAATTAATGCGTCCTTTTCAAATTGGAAAACTGTAACCATTAGATTGTATGAAGAACGTGCTGATGCATTAAGTATTTTAAAATTATTTAAATTAATTAACTTGGATAAGGAATGGTGTGTAATATTTCTGTGTTTCCTGATAACACAAATATAAATCGGTATCAGCTGCTGACTTCATCACTGCATTGATTCAGCTGAGTGTAATTTCCCTGACCTCAAGGGTGCAGTGCAGCACTGGTAAGTAATATCTCATCCACTTAAGATGCAATTTTCCCATTCAGGTGGATTTCTGGCACTTTGTCTGAATAATAATATCATGTGCAGTCTGCTATCATGTGCAGCGGTGAACACAGCTGTCTTGAGTGATGTCTCCGTCTCAGCAAGATAATGTCATGTATCTGAAATTTTGGCTGTTTCTCCTATTCTTCTCCTGTCCAGCTACTGAAAACAATTAAGTGCAAATTCAATGCATTCTAAGTACTTCCTCACTGACAATCCTTCCTTTTAAGGAATGAATTTAAAACATGACCTTGAAGTTGATTTACTTTGATTGGCTGACACATCATGGTTGCAAGGAACAGGCCTTGCATCGGAGTGAGTAGACCAAAGGGGTGCTGAATGTAATGTGGGTACGTTCAGTTTTTATTTATACTATATTTACACTTTATAGAAGGAATATCCAGTTTTCTCTTTGAGGTCCATAGTCACAGTTATGTGTAGCCTACATTTCCTTCAGTGAAAGTGTTTTCTATTAGTTTCTATTATCCTGTTGGTTCCCACTGCATAATGACGACATTTATTATCCATTACAGATTTTGGTGGGCAGATCAGTGTCAACTACGTTGATGAGTCTGGAGACTCACATAGGTCAGACTGAATGGGAGATGGGAGATCTACTTTGATCTTCCAGGATGGGCTCATTTATGAACCAGAAGAGGTTTTAATGGTCTTGTGGTTACAAGGTTATCTTTCTTCTGGATTTATTGGATAACTTTAAGCTAAATTGCACTGCTAGCTTCTTCTCTGACCTATTGGCAATGACAGATTGATCAGCATCTGTGACCAAACGGAATGGTTCTCAGGGGTCAGTGTCCATTGCAATGGAAGTGAAGCCATGATAACAGCCATAGAGTCATGGAGAGGTACAACATAGAAATTGGCCCTTCAACCCAAATCATTAATGCAAACCAAAATGCCTTTCTATGTTAATCCCATTTTTCCTGCATTTGGCCCACAACCCTCCTTACCTATCAATGTACCTATTCAAATGCATTTTCAAAGCTGTGATTGCATCTGCCTCCACTACAAACTCTACATATCGTTCTATATATGTCCAATCCTCTGTGTGAAGAAGCTACCCCTCCAATCTTCTTCAAAATATCAAATCAACTTTCAAGTTCTTAAAATAGTCTTGACCTTAAAGGCCCATTGTCTTGGTGGTGGCACTGGGTCAGCCTTTGTTTCACTTTTTCACTGACATCATGTTTGAGGATGAACTATTAGTGATGTGTTGGCATGCTGTGTGAATACATGGTATAGTGAATGAGTGCAAAACCATTACCAATCTGTATTGCTGTATATTTTATAAATAAAGTATATTTTTGGGAAATAAAGATGTTAGTTTTGATTATTGTTTTATTATTGTGTGCTATCCAGGTAACTCATCCATACATGATTATAATAAACATACATGAATACAACAGGTAAAGCAAAATGAGCTAAGAAGCAGAATTCAGAATATGATGTTAGAGCGACAGAGAAAGTGCAGACACAAGGTCTGCAACAAGGTAGATTGGGCAATCAGGAATACTAAGTTTATGAGAGGTCCATTCAAGAATCTGATAACAGTAGGAAAGAAGCTGTCCTTGAATCTGATGGCACATACTTTTAAGCTTGTGTACCTTCTGCCTGATGGAAAGGTGGAGAAGACAGTATTACTTGGATGCGAGTAGTCAAGGGGTATTGTCTGCTTTCCTGAGCAGCATGAAGTGTAGTTAGAGTCAATGGCTGGTGGGGGACAGGGTTGGTGTGGTGTACATTGCTGCAGTCAGAACTCTCTACTATTTCTTGTGTCCTTGACAGAGCACATGCCAAACCAAGCTCTGATACATCCGGATAGGATGCGTTCTATGGTTGCATTTGTAAAAATTGGTAAGAGTCATTTGTGACATGCCACATTACCTACTATTCTGAGGAAGTTACTGAATACCATTTTCTTTCAATTAAAAGATGCCCATATTTGTTCATGATGTATATTAACACTTTAATATGGGTTAAGGGCCTATCCCACAGGCGACTTTTCAGCGGACTGCCTGCGACCTTCAAGCTCGCGGCACTCGCCTGAAAAACCGTGAACTGGAATGGCGACCATCAGAACGGAACACACACACACAAACACATCGCAAAGGCGGGGGCCAGGGAAAGTGGGGGAGCGCTGTCTGAAATTCACATGGTGCAAAACCAAGGTGATACAGACGCACACCGCGATGAACAGGGTTAAAGATGGCTAGCACAGTGTACGGCAAGTCCTTTAAAAGAGCGGGGGGAGTGGAGAATGGGGGAGAAGGAGGGCGGGAGGAGGAGTGGAGACACTATTAAGAAGCCAGACAACTTTTAATAAGCCAGAGATACACAGCTGTGAAGTTTAGGGGGCATTTAACATTACCAGTCGGTTTTCCTTGGATCTGAAAACTCGTGCTTACGTTTTTTTTCCTCCAATGAGCCAATGAAAATGTCAGCAAAGGAGATTAACTAAAACTATCTACGGCTACCTCGACTACCTACAACGACATGGCGACCCACTACCACTGCACCTACGACTACAAAAGTATCCATTTTTTCCATGGCGACCAATGTTTGGGCTCAGAAAAATTTTCAACATGTTGAAAAATTTGCTGTGACCATACTAAGGCCGCGATTAGTTCCCAGAATGCGGGAACTCCTCTCGACCATGAAGGAGACTCACCAGAGACCACCAGCGAACATGTGGCGATCATGAGGCGACTGCAGAGTCTCCTACACTCGCCTAAAAAGTCGCCTAAGCGGGACAGGCCATTAACGTACATCTTCTGGAACAGAATCATAAGGGTAGGTTTAATTTATGTAGACATCAATAATTAAAATTCCATCAAATTACAATGAAAGAAACGTTGAGACTTATTTTCCTATATATTAGTATCTTAAGTTGTCATTTCACAGAAATGATCAAAAACAGAATCTATTTTAAAACATTTTAAATTATGTATGGCTTTATTATATATCATGTAATTTAAGAATGTTTCATTTTTTCTCACTAAGTACCTATAAGATTCTGATATTAATCTTTGTAATATATTTCAAAAATATTATCACATTTCTTACATTAAAGCTGTGTCTTCCATTCCTTGGTTCTAAAACAACATTAGAAGCATTAATATCAGGAAAAACACTTTAACACTGAATGTCCTTTAATAATTACTTTTGTAGATTTAGTGATTGATCTAATTGTAACACAAGGGGAATTTGTACCACTAAATTCATTGATTCCAAGCATTGCTTTCTAATTCCAACATTACATTTCCTTTCCATGAAGTGTATGTGAATATTTGTTTAGCAAGTATAGTTATGTATTCTGTTTTCAATTATTTTATTCTAGAAATCTGCATTAATTTTCTTTTCACAACTATCTGGAATTAATGTATTTCACACAGTTAACGATTTAAAGTGTATCCTGATTAATTATGACTCTAGCTTGCATTGAAAGAAACTTGCTCACCTTTGATTTGGTAGGTGATACAGCAGATATAACATATAAGAACCCGAGGGGCAACTTTATCACTCAGTGGGTGGTGGGTATGTGTAACAAGCTGCAAGGGGAGGTAATTGAAGCTGGTACTAGAACAACATTTAAAAGACACTTGGGCAATTGCATGGATAGGTAAAATTTAGAGGAATGTGGGCTAAATGCAGGCAAATTTGAGTAGCTTAGATACAATATATTAAGTTGGGATGAAGGGCCTGATTCTGTGTTGTATGACTATGACTCCATGAGTAAGAACATTAAGAGGAGTACAAAATTTGTATCCAAACATTTGTCCCTTCTTCACAACTGATGGCTAATCTTCTACCTTGGGACCATTTTCGAGCACTGTACTCGCACTCCCCGATTTGCTTAATGTCCAGGAATGCATCGATCTCTATTTTGAATGAACACGATGACTGACCCTGAAGGCCATCTGAGATAAGGAATTCCAGAGGTTCAGCACCCTCAGAGTGAAGCCATCTTCTCATTTCAGTCCAAAATAGACTACCAATTTTTCTCAACCTCTTCAATCATTGGAAACATTCTCTCTGCATCTAGTCTAACAAGCGTTTATGTTTAAATGAGATCTCTTTCTTTTAAACTCCAAACAATATGGTCACATTTATGCATTCTCCCCTCATACAGCTATCCCCACCATCCCTAAATATTTGCTGCACTCCTTTTATGCCAAGATCATATGGTGCAGTCATATCAAGGATCTATATAACTGCTATAAACCTTAGACATTGCCAATAACCAGACACACAGAAAAAGGCTGTCAGCCCAACCCTCAACCACCCATTCACTTCAATCCTACGTTCATCCCGTTTATTCTCCACACATTCCAGTTCACTCCCACAATATTCTACCACTCACCTACAAATTATGGGCAATTTGAATTGGCTAATTAATTAACAAGCCCACTTGACATACCTTGCACAATAACGGTTAACATATTGTTTGCTTTCATAATCACTTGTTAAACTATTTAACCAAACCTGCTTTTCTCTTAGGTGCACCAAAGTGGATTACCTCACATTCTTCCACATTACACCTGCCATGTTCTCATCCTCTCACTCAGCATGCTCACAACTGAAGTCTCTTGGCATCATCCTCTATGTTCATAATCCCATCTTATTTTCACCAAATTTGGAAATATGACATATTGTCCCTTCAACCAAGTATAGGACTACAATATATACAGGGTGTGAATAGCTGGGACATAAGTACCAATCCTTGCAAAACCCCACAGCCTGGCAAGCTGAAAAGGTTATGTTTTGCTTCCTTTCCAATATCCAATTCTCAATCAATGTCACTACATTATCCCAATACTCAGTGTTCAAACTTTGTTAACCTATCTCCTGTGTGGCACCTTATTGAAAGCTTTATAGATATTGGGACACAGCCTCCTCTTGAGGCATCTACACGCTGTGCACAGTCCATACTATCTCTTCAGAACAAACTGCACACTGTCAATTGTTTCATTCATTATGTTAAATTTATATGTGATGAACCCAGTGTCAATAGTAATAGTAATATTTATTCACACTTTGCATAATGAATATATGACAATATAACAAATATTTTTCAATTCTAATGAAAAGGTTAAAGTGCAAAACCATTTTAGCTTGCTTTTCCAGCTGTCTGCATTCCACAAGTTGCTGGTTGAGTCTGGTACCACCTTTGACTGCAACTTATTAATGCTTTGTCGTTCACTGATAAGTTGAAACCACTTCCTTGACATTTGCTGTTGCTGTGGTTTTATTCAGATTTGAGTAATTCTCCAGGCTGAAAATGAGTATTAGAAGTTCCTGTCAGAGTGAAAAAAAAGTCTATAGATCACAGTCATTTCAGGGAAATGAGCAAGATTTAAAAAAATGAAGACCCATGTTGCTCTGTAAATTTTTAATCTTACTCATAATACTGCAAAAATTGTTCATGTGGAGCACTTTGTGAGATAAAGGCTGTTTCAGTTAAGCAGCATGTGATTGAGGCCTGGGCCATTCTTTTATTTCTGACAGAAGCCAAGCTATGTTCGTGTAAATTCGCAGAGGACTTCCACTTTACAGAATACAATGGATGATTAAAACAAGTTGGAATTAAAGACAAAATTCCATTATTTGTTTCATTTTCTACATTTTCTTCTTAATTCCTTCAAGTCCGTTACAGCTACGGTTTTAAACTGCTGATTAACAGAGTTCAAAACCCCATGTCTTTATATACATTTATATAAATTTCCTAACATTGCATTCAATTCAGTTGGGTTTAAATCAATTTTTAGTTGAATGACAGCATACTAATACCTTCCATTTATTTATTCACAGAATGCATTTGATATATCTCCCGATACTTAATTATTTTTAGCAGATTTTCTTTGTGGGGGGATGGTGGTGAGGTAAATTCTTTGTGTTGCCATTATAATTGAAAGTGAAATTTGTTTTAATATTATATTGGAATATCTTGCTGAGACTATATCAATCTTCAGATGTATACTGATATGTTTAAATGTATTTTTCTACAAATAATCCTATATAGTAAGTAATAATCATATGAAATAAATTATTTTTTGCAGAATATTTCCCATCTCTATTTACTGTCGTCTGCAGAATACTGTACATATTTTCTCCAATCTAACTGGCTTTATGCCCACACCTACAACTTCTGGTAAACATTACAAATATCAGTTTCTATATAGGTGTCTATGCTTTTTCCGATAAATCAACTTGGCATCAACTTGGCTTCAACTAAAGGCTTCATTATGCTACTTCCATCATTTATTTTATTTTTTTCTCCACACTTCAATTACTATACTGTCATCCTTTGGCACACAAATGGCATTTCTTTATGTGTAGGTCTAGACTTTTAAGTACAAAATAACCATGTAATGTTGCCATTTTTCATTCTCATGGGGCATACCTTTGTTTCTATTTTTGGTTCATTACTAATCTCACCTGCTTTATCCTTTTGGTCATTTGATTGCCCAAACCTACAATAATCTTGCCATTTCTTCTTATTCATCTTTGTGTCTTCGTGCTTGTTTAAAACTGAAATATCTGTGTCTCTAACTACTTCCACTTTTGACAAAACGTCTTTCAACTAAATCATTAATAATGTTTCTCTCTCCACATACTGCCCAATCAGAATATTTTCAGCATTTTATTTCGCTCGTTCACTTTGTTGGATCTTGTAAAATAACGTACAAGGTTTGATACACTCGGCAAAACATACCAAACCACCATAGTTAATTTCAATAATGTTGCTGACATTTAAAATAAAATCCTAAGGAACACAAGACATTAGAAATGTATGATTCTATTAAAAGCATATAGAATGTTGGGAGTGAAATTAGTCTTAAAAAATGGCTCAATATAGAAAATTTAGCAAATGAACAGTCTAACTAACACCCGGCCAATTTCCTTTTCCACTGACTTTAATCGGAAAAACAATCTATCTGGGTTGGCATTGGGTTACTAATATGCCTAAACAGTTCTCTCTTACCATCCAAGATCATTTTCATCCATTTTATTCAGAGATGAAGAGAGAGGTCAAAACACAAAGCTTGCTCTTACAGTCTTCTGTAAACGACAAATAGGTATAAATTGTGAATTTGGCAACGTATTCATAATTGCACCATATATTTCTCTTATCAACACTATTTGTACAAGCAAAAAATCTACATGGCATGAAAATTATGAAAGAAAAATTCTCACTATTTTTGTCTCTAATTTCTTTCAATACTTAATAATGTAGCATTTTCATCAAGGCACAAGAGACTGCAGGTGCTGGAATTAATAGCAAAAGGAGAGCTACTGGAGAAACTTAGTTGGTCAGGTGGAATCTTTGGAGAGATATCAACAGTCACCTTTTGGGTCAGGAACCTTCTAGACTGAGTAGAAGGAGTGCAGCCAGTATAAATCGGGGGGGGGGGGGGGGGGGGGGGGGGACGGGACAGGCAGATCTATGCGGGAAATGGAATTAAAATGGCAGGCAGCCGGGAGATCCAGATGACCACAGTGGACAGAGTGTCGATGTTCATCAAAGTGGTTGCCTGGACTGCTCTTGGTTTCATCAATGTAGACACTTTAACTATTTCCATATAGCCATATAACCATATAACAATTACAGCACAGAAACAGGCCATCTCGGCCTTTCATGTCCGTGCCAAACACTTATTTTCCCCTAGTCCCGTCTACCAGCACTCAGACCATTTCACATTGCCTGTCTCCACTATTTGGATTTAACCACAAGCCACTTGACTCTGTTCAATACTTCTATTGAACACCATGAACTCCAAGTAAACTCCAGACTATAAACTGTCTTGGTTGCACTAGGGACATTGGGCTTTGTTTTGTTTTTTGCACTATAATGTTTTTTTATTTTCATTGAACATTTTTATGTTTTTTTATTTTATTAACTATTGAGTATTGTGTTTACAAACCTGTGTAGGAAAGAACTGCAGATGCTGGTTTAAATCGATGGTAGACCAAAAATGCAGGGGCATCCGCTGTTCTCTGCACTTCTCCTGGAGCTGGCAAATGGAGAACACCATAATATTAATAATAATAATAATAAATTTTATTTATGGGCGCCTTTCAAGAGTCTCAATGACACCTTATAAAAATTTAGCAAGTAGAGGAAAAACATGTAAACGGAATGAAATAAATAGTAGAGACATGACTAGTACACAAATTAAAGACAGAATTCAATTCAAAACACAATATGAGGCAATTCAAGCACAGATGAAAAGGGAGGGGGACGTGGGGCTAAGGATAGGCAGAGGTGAAGAGATGGGTCTTGAGGCGGGACTGGAAGATGGGGAGGGACACGGAATTGCGGATCAGTTGGGGGAGGGAGTTCCAGAGCCTGGGAGCTGCCCTGGAGAAGGCTCTGTCCCCAAAACTGCGGAGGTTGGACTTGTGGATGGAGAGGAGACCGGCAGATGTGGATCTGAGGGACCGTGAGGGTTGGTAGGGGGAGAGGAGGTCAGTGAGATATGGGGGGGCCAGATGGTGGAGGGCTTTGTAGGTGAGGACCAGGATTTTGTAGGTGATCCGGTGGGAGATGGGAAGCCAGTGAAGTTGTTTGAGGACTGGAGTGATGTGATGCCAGGATTTGGTGTGGGTGATGAGTCGGGGGGCTGCGTTCTGGACCAGTTGGAGTCGGTTGATGTAGGTGGAGCTGATGCCAAGGAGAAGTGAGTTGCAGTAGTCCAGTCGGGAGGAGATGAAGGCATGGATGAGTCTTTCAGCAGCAGGCGGTGTGAGAGAGGGTCTGAGTTTGGCGATGTTGCGGTGGTGAAAGAAGGAGGTTTTAATGACATGGCGGATGTGAGGCTCAAGGGAGAGGGTGGAATCAAAGATCACGCCAAAGTTGCGGGCCTGGGGAGATGGGGAGACAGTGGTGCCGTCGATGGTGAGAGTGGGGTTATTGATTTTGCTGACCATGTCCACTGTTGACCTTCCAGCTCGGAAACCACACTGTGACCCTGGGTAGATTCGTTCTGCCAGCTTCTGCAGGTGGATCAAGATGACTGGAGCAAAGACCTTGCCGACGATGTTGAGGAGGGAGATGCCTCTGTAGTTGTTGCAGTCGCTTCTCTCGCCCTTGTTCTTGTAGAGGGTAATGATCATGGCATCCCTCATGTCTTGCAGTGCAGTTCCTTCATGCCAGCACTGGCAGAGGACTTCATACAAAGGAAGCAGTAAGGTAATCTTGCAATGCGTGATCAGGTCAGGGGGGAATCCCGTTGCTGCCTGGGGCCTTGCCTGAGACCAGGCTGTCAATGGCCTTGCTGAGCATTTCTACCATCGGCTCTGTGTCTAACTCATCCATGGTCGGCACGCACTTGGTGGCATCAAGGGCTGAGGGGGACACAGTGTTCTCTCTTGAGTAGAGGTCGGAGTAGTGTTCCACCCATCTCTCCATCTGCTGGCATTCGTCTGAGATTACTTCCCCAGTAGAGGATTTGACGGGGCTGTCTTGCTCTGGACTGGTCGTAGTGCCTTCTTAATGCCATCGTACATTCCCCTGATGTTTCCTGTTATGGCGGCCGTCTGGATGTCCTCGCTAAGCTGTGTCCAGTAGTCATTGGCACAACGCCTGGCAGTCTGCTGAACCAGTCACTGAGGGCCTACAGATTCTTCTCGTTAGCTGACCGCTTGTACTCGGCTAGGGTAGTGCCCTTGGCTTCGATGATAGGTGTCATCTCGGTCCTCTTGTCCTCAAACCAGTTGTGTGTCTTCGAAGCCTTCCCAAAGCTAGCCAAGGCTGTGCGGTGCATGGTGTCCCGCAGAACATCCCACTTCTCTGTTGCAGAGTCTCCAGGACACGAGGTGCCCAGTTCTCTCTCAAAAGCCTCTGCAAACTGTTGCACGAGGTCTGGACGGGGCATCTTGCTGACATCGATGCGGGGGTTCCCCTGCTTCTTGGTATGGTAAAACCTCTGGTTGCAGCCTGATCTTGCAACACACCAAGGAGTGGTCTGTGTCGCAGTCCGCACTGTGGTAGGAGCATGTGGAGAACGTTCTTGATGGCGGCACGTCTGACTAGGATCAGATCCAGTTGATGCCAATGCTTTGAGTGTGGGTGTCTCCAGGAAACTTTGTGCTGGGGCTTTGTCTGGAAGTACGAGTTGGCGATGCACAAGTCATGGTAAGTGCACAGCTCAAGCAGTCACTGTCCGTTATTTTGCCCACACAAAACTGCCCGAGGCAGGAAGACCTTGATTCATGGTCTGCGCCCATTCTGCCGTTGAAGTCCCCAGGAGAACAAGTTCTTCCTTACTGGGGTTGCTGCTGACGATGGATGCGAGGTTCTTATAGAACTCGTCTGATGTGTCTGATGTGGAGGACAGTGTCGGGGCACACACGCTGACAAGAATGACTGGGTCTGTGATGGGGTTGAGGCGGAGAATCAGCAGTCGCTCTGAGCCATTACTGCCTGGTTCTACTGTGTTCAGCAGGTTGCCCCTTACTGCGAAGCCTACTCCGTGCTCTTTGGGCTTGTCAGAGTCTGTCCCCTGCCAGTAAAACGTGTACTCCTTCTCCTCCAGTGTGCCCAAATCTTCCAGCCTTGTTTATAACAGTTTTCCTGGAATCGCTGATGTCCTGTAGGTTTTCAGAGAGGCCGGGCATCCTTGTTCGGACATTCCAAGTTCCCAGTTTTAGAGCTGGTCTCTTTTGATGTGTTCTTTTGTTGGGAGGTGCGAAGGTTGTGATTTGCTGTTCGGATGGTTCCTACTCCCCGCGCACCCAGTGAGGATAGCAGACATGGCGGGACAGCACCTTATTGGCTGGGGGCTGCCCCAGCTTGAGACAGGCGGTAGCTGTCCAGTGAGATCCGACTGTAGACAAAAGTGCTGGAGAAACTCAGCGGGTGCAACAGCATCTATGGAGCGAAGGAAATAGGCAACGTTTCGGGCCAAAACCCTTCTTCAGACTGATTAAGGGGGGTGACGGGGAGAAGAAAGGAAAAAGGAAGAGGAGGCTCGGCCCACATTAACCAACCTGATCTCCTGGTGGCTCAGCACTTCAACTCCCTCTCCCATTCTGAATCCGACCTCTCTGTCCTGGGCCTCCTCCATGGCCAGAGTGAGCACCACCGGAAATTTGAGGAACAGCACCTCATATTCCGCTTGGGCAGTCTGCACCCTAGATTCAGATTCAGATTCAATCTTTATTGTCATTGTGCAATGTACAGTACAGAGACAACGAAATGTAGTTAGCATCTCATCCAGAAGAGCGAACATAGAATAATGAACAGCAGAATATATATATATGTACATACATTAGTGCAATTTTTCTGGGGGAGGGAGTGTCCGGGTGGGGTGACTAGCAATCACCAAGGTGTAGAGTTAAGATGTGTAGCGGCATAAACATTGAATTCACCAATTTCCGGTAGCCCTTGCTGTCACCTCCCCTTCTCAGCTCTCCCTCTGCCCTCGGGCTCCTCCTCTTCCTTTTTCCTTTCTTCACCCCGTTTCCCCCCCCCCCTCCCCCCACCCTACATCAGTCTGAAGAAGGGTTTCGGCCCGAAACGTTGCCTATTTCTTTCGCTCCATAGATGCTGCTGCACCCACTGAGTTTCTCCAGCACTTTTGTCTACCTTCGATTTTCCAGCATCTGCAGTTCCTTCTTAAACAGTGAGATCCGGAAATCCCTTCCACTGTCGGGAGCAACCCTTGGCGCCTCGATTTACGCAAATCTAGCGATGACGTATAACCGGTGACTGTTGCTCCCCGTGTTGTGTCGACGCCGCAGGCAAAGCTGGAGTGTCCTCTCCAGGTTGTAGGTATAGGTTTGCAGGTGATGTGTAGTCGGATGCAAGCCTGGGTAATGTCATATGGACAGGCTGTTGCCCATGCAGCACGTCCCCCCTCTCCACGTCGCTGATCGATCCAAAGGAACAGCAGGGCCGTTACAGTTTGGCACCAGCGCCATCGCAGGAGCTGCCAGAGCGAGGTTGTGGACAACAACACCTTTTCACACAGTGTTGTGAGTCTGTGGAATTCTCTGCCTCAAAAGGCGGTGGAGGCCGGTTCTCTGGATACTTTCAAGAAAGAGCTAGATAAGGCTCTTAAAGATGGCAGAGTCAGGGGATATGGGGATTGAATTGAATTGAATCGAATTGAATCCTTTATTTGTCATAGAGAAGGCAGGAAAATGGGTATTGATTGTGGATGATCAGCCATGATCACATTGAATGGTGGTGCTGGCTGTCCTCCTCCTGCACCATCACAGACCCAGAAGGGCCGAATGTCCTCCTCCTGCACCTATTGTCTATTGTCTATAACACTGGAGCCTAGAATCAGAGGAACATTTTTTTCCAAAAGGTAGCGAGGAGAATTTGTAAATAAAATGAAGATTCTGAATGTTTTGGAGTGTAAAATTCAATAATCTGTAGTTTGTAAATGAAATGAGGTATTAGCGAGGAGGGATAAGTTTGTAACGTCGATTGTGGTGCTCATATTCATTTGAAAATTTATGAGTCACATGCCTTCAAATTAAATCAGGTGGTGACAAAATGAGTTTCATACAATTATGACGTGCTTATCTGTTGTAATATCTTGTCAATATTCAGCATCCAATTATCCAATTATGCACTCGCACACAAATAATTAAAACCACAGACTCTTTGTACCCTAGTGCAGTGATAGTTAACGAGGCTAATTTCCAAAGTGCACGTGGTTAAGCCCCTGTCCCACTTAGGAGACCTAAACAGCAACCTCTGGTGACCTTGCCCGCCACCCAAGGTTTCCATGTCACCGGAGGTTTTGGTCACTCTCTCTAATGGTCGAAAGTGGTTTCCACGTGGTCGAGGCTTCATCTAGGTTGCTGCTATTTTTTCATCATGTTTAAAACCGGCCTCGACTAAAAATAGGTTGCCGTTTTAAAAATCAATAATTGTTTTGTCGCAGGTCAGGTCGAAGCCGGTTTTCTTCATAGTCGAGGAAGGTTTTCAACATATGTGTGGGAGGTGGTAGGAGGTTGCAGGTCACCTCGACCTTGATTTTTTTTGGGTGGCGGGCAAGGTCACCAGAGGATGCTGTTTAGGTCTCCTAAGTGGGGCAGGGGCTTTACTTTCTTTCCAAGACAGTGCAAATCTAAACATTGTTTTTAAATGTAATGGTGCCCAGCAAATGAATTGTGCAAACAAATGACTCATATGGATAATTGAAAGGATCTTATGGGATAGAAGTTTAACATTGTGCTAACTTTC
This sequence comes from Amblyraja radiata, assembly GCF_010909765.2. Classification (NCBI taxonomy): domain Eukaryota; kingdom Metazoa; phylum Chordata; class Chondrichthyes; order Rajiformes; family Rajidae; genus Amblyraja; species Amblyraja radiata. The sequence goes on from NC_045957.1 coordinate 86,672,358, forward strand.
ATTCTGACTGGTAGATTATTGCATTTGATGTGGGCGTTGGTGGAAAGTTGTTTTTCAGGCTGGAGGTATGTGACAGGTGGTGTGCCTCAGGGTTGGGTGCTGGGCTCATTGCTGTTTGTCATCTATTGCAATGATTTTGATAAGAACATGCATGGCATGATTAGCAAGTTTGTAGATGACGCAAAGTGGGTGACATTATAGATAGTGTAGATGGTTGTCAAAAATTGCAGCAGGATCTTGATCGGTTGGGCGGGTGGGCTGAGGAATAGTTGATGGAATTTAATACAGAGAAATGTGAGGCATTGCATTTTGGGAAGACTAACATGGGCAGGACCTACACAGTGAATGGCAGGGCTCTGGTGAGTGTTGAAGAGCAGAGGGATCGGGGAGTGCAGGTGTATATTTCTTTGAAAGTGGCATTACAGAGGGTGGTCAAAAAAATGAGTGGTCATTAACAGATGAAATGAAAAAAAAACACAGAAAATGCTGGAAACACCTAGTAGGTGAAGCAGCATCTGTGGAAAGAGAATTAGAGCTAATGTTTCAGACACATTATCAGTGCTGGGAATGAGAGAAAACAAGTTGGCTTTAAGCTAGAAAGAAAGTCTGGGAGAAATAGATAAGATAAATAAAAATATTCCTTACAGGGTGAAGCCTCAGTGACTGTTATGATAAGTTGTTGGTGAAGCCATCTGAGAGAAAAACAACCTCCCCCCTAACCCCCCCCCCCCACAATGAAAATCGCAATGTGTTTTTTTTTTAATGAAACCTCCCCCCTATCCCACGCCCCTCACAATGAAAATCTAAACACAATGATAGTTGTTAATGAAAATGGAAGAATTTGATTTTTTTAAATTGTGACTTTTTATGTAAATGAAATTTGGGATCCCATTGTGACGTGATTGTAACGCTGCTGACTGGCAGGGCAAGTGGAAAAGTGGTTTGAAAAGTGTTTTTTGTAAAGTTTAAAATGTCAGTAACGTGAAATATAATATCAATCCAAACGTAACGTGATTCATTTACATCCCAGGACAATGGTGAGTAAGGTGGGCCAAAAATTGTAATGCTATCGTATACCATTTTTAAGGGGTTTTGGGATATCATATCCACGCATGCACGCATGCAATGCATACAAACAAACAAAATGAGAGTTTAAGTAATATACTAGACTAAGTGGGATCCCATTCTCACACGGGACGCTTGGTCCCCAATGCAATATTCCACCACTCACCCATAGCCCCCAACTGCGCAGGTGCGGATGACGGGTCCCCGTTGTGACGCTCCTGATCCCCCTTCCTTCCCTCACCCCCCATCCACTCTGCCCCTTGTCATTCCCCACATGCACTCACTCCATCCCCCCCCCCCCCCATCCACTCTTCACGGCACTTCAACGGCGCAGCCATTCCCACCCATTGGGTTCCCACTTCGATGTAGAATACGGAGGCATTACTGCGCAGGCACAGCTGACGGGCACGGCAAGTGAAAAAGTTATTAAAGCTTAAAATGTGAATAGCTCTTGTAATATAACAACAATTTTAATGTTAAAGATGAGTTTTATTCAATTCAGTTCTTTCTTGTTGTGATTGTTGTTGCATTCTGCAGCCGGGCCTCAGGCGGCCAACGGCTCCCGGCTTGTCGTGATGGCAGACGCAGCTCGCTCTCCACACTCTGCTCACTCCGCTTCTTCAGCTTTATTCACCTCGCTGCCGGTGATTGACATGGGTGCCGGAAGGGGAGGTTTTTACGATATTTAAATGTTCATAACTTTTGTAATATTCCACCGATCGGAACAAAACTTGGTGCACTCACAGCACAGCGAAATGGCGAGTAAGTTGGCAAAAAATTGTAGCACCAGTTCAAAAGCAACGCAAACCAGGAGAGGGCAAGATGAGAGTTTTCCTTAAGGACTAGACTAAGTGGGACCCGTTGGGTCCCATGTTCGCACGAGAGGGCTGATCCCCCAACGCAATATTCCACCTCCACCAATTCCAATATTGCAGGCCAGTGGGGGGGGGGGGAGGGGGGGGTGGTTCTGGAGCGCTAGTATGGGTGTTGTGGGCCGAAAGGACTGGTTTTCAGAGGGCTAGTATGGACATTTTGTGCCAAAATGATTTTTTGGGCTGGCAGCTCAGTCACTCAGGCCTGGTAGGCTGGCAGCTCAGTCACTCAAGCCTGGTGGACTGGCAGCTCAGCCACTCAGGCCTGGTGGGCTGGCATCTCAGAAACTGCCAGAAATTCTGCCCAAAACAGGTGAGAAACTCTGTGAGAGAGAAGGATGAGAGGGTGAGAATCAATTTTAGGTGTTTTTCATCTTTTGCTGCAGATAACAGCAATGAAGGAGGAAAGTCTATCCTGGCCTGGATCTCACAGAGAGCAAATGAAGGGAGGGAGAAAAATACTGGGGTGAGGTTTAATACTTGCAGGGGGAATACTTACTGATGGGCCAATGGGACTCCTGGTCTAGTACAGGGCCGATGGGACGAAGGGGCTCTGAAAAAAAAAAAGAGTGAAATGGGCCTTTTGGGCCAAAATGCTCCTCCTGGGATAATACGGGCATTTTGGGCAAAAGGGTCTGGTTTCTCAGCTAATAGGGGCCTTGTGGGCTGAAATTAGTGGTTTCAGGCAGGCCAAACAACTCATTTTCACTTCATTTCCATTGCCATTGCGCTTTCAAGCACAGGGCAGGCACAAGCCAAACAACTCATTGCATTTTCACTTCATAGAAACATAGAAAATAGGTGCAGGAGGAGGCCATTCGGCCCTTCGAGCCAGCACCGCCATTCAATGTGATCATGGCTGATCGTCCCCTATCAATAACCCGTGCCTGCCTTCTCCCCATATCCCTTGACTCCATTAGCCCATAGAGCTCTATCTAACTCTCTCTTAAATCCATCCAGTGATTTGGCCTCCACTGCCCTCTATGGCAGGGAATTCCATAAATTCACAACTCTCTGGGTGAAAAAGTTTTTTCTCACCTCAGTCTTAAATGATTCTAAGACTGTGGCCCCTGGTTCTGGACTCACCCAAGATTGGAAACATGTTTCCTGCATCTAGCTTGTCCAGTCCTTTTATAATTTTATATGTTTCTATAAGAACCCCCTCATCCTTCTAAACTCCAGTGAATACAAGCCTAGTCTTTTCAATCTTTCCTCATATGACAGTCCCGCCATCCCAGGAATCAATCTCGTGAACCTACGCTGCTCTGTCTCAATCACAAGGATGTCCTTCCTCAAATTAGGAGACCAAAACTGTACACGATATTCCAGATGTGGTCTCACCAGAGCCCTATACAACTGCAGAAAAACCTCTTTACTCCTCTACTGAAGTACTCCTGTTATGCAGGCCACCATTCCATTCGCTTTCTTCACTGCCTGCTGTACCTGCACGGCAACATTTAGTGACCGGTGTACAAGGACACCTAGGTCTCGCTGTACCTCCCCCTTACTAAACCTAACCCCATTGAGATAATAATCTGCCCCCTTGTTTTTGCCGCCAAAGTGGATAACCTCACATTTATCTATATTAGACTGCATCTGCCACGCATCTGCCCACTCACTCAACCTGTCCAGGTCACCCTGCAACCTCCTAACATCCTCTTCACAGTTCACACTGCCACCCAGCTTTGTTTTTAGATAGATTAGATTTTTTTAGATTATACCTTTAATAATCCTTTACAGGTTCATCCACAAACTTGCTAGTGTTGCTCCTAATTCCCTCTTCCAAATCATAAATATATATGGTAAACAGTTGCGGCCCCAACACCGAGCCTTGCGGCACTTCACTCGCCACTGCCTGCCATTCTGAAAAGGATCCGTTCACTCCTACGCTTTGCTTCTGGTCTGCCAACCAAGTTTCTATCCATGTCAACACCCTACCCGCAATACCATGTGCTCTAATTTTAGTCACCAGTCTCCCGTGCGGGACCTTATCAAAGGCTTTCTGAAAGTCTAGGTACACTACATCCACTGACACCCCTTCATCCATTTTACTTGTTACATCCTCAAAACATTCCAGAAGATTAGTCAAGCATGATTTCCCTTTCATAAATCCATGTTGACTTGGACTCATCCTTTTACTGCTATCCAAATGCCCCATTATTACCTCTTTAATAATTGACTCCAGCATCTTTCCCACCACCACCATTGCCATTGCAGTTTCAAGCACAGGGCAGGCCAAACAACTCATTTAATTTTCATTAAGGGTAACAAATAATTTATTCAAGTACAATGCATACTCACAGTGTTCTGTAGTTTCCCAGCTCAGACAGAAAGTCGTGACCTCTCCCTCGCCATCTTGCAGACAGACTGAGCCACGCCCACACTTCCTGGTTTTATAGTCCCTCCCCCCTCCCTTGTGGCCTTCATGGCGGTGATTGACAGGAGAGAGAATCTCAAGATTTTTTAAACACTAATAAGTCTTTTATTTTTCATTCATGGGAAAAATCCTCAGGGCCTGCGCAGCGGAGGAGGACTCTGAGTAAGATGGCCATATGAGGTACCGTTTTTTCTAAAATCAAAGCACAGTGCAAACAAGATGTGGTCAAGAATAGATAGATAGATAGATAGATAGATAGATAGATAGATAGATAGATAGATAGATAGATAGATAGATAGATAGATAGATAGATAGATAGATAGATAGATAGATAGATAGATAGATAGATAGATAGATAGATAGATAGATAGATAGATAGATAGATAGATAGATAGATAGATAGATAGATAGATCTTATAATCTTTATAGGGTATAAACAACAATAAAAATCTGACTGCTGAATAAAATCACTAATTTGACATCAATCTGAAGAAGGGTCTCGACCCAAAACATCACCCATTCCTTCGCTCCATAGACACTGCTGAGTTTCTCCAGCATTTTTGTCTACCTTCGATTGTTCCAGCATCTGCAGTTCTTTCTTAAACAATTTTACATCAATTATCATGTAACACATGTTTGACAAGGAGTCATCACAGACAAGAAAATGTGGGTCACACACAGGAAAACAGCTGAGAACAAATGGAAACAGTTCTGCTTGTATCCCATTTGAATAGACACATGAGATTATACTCCTTGAATGAGCGTCTATTCCAAGTGCTAGCAGACCTCATTTGTCAGGATAAGTATTAACACAGTTGTAAATGGGCAAGTCTGGACATTTCATGCAGCCAGCAAGTACCAGATATATCTGGTATATGGAGAGTGATTAGTGAGTCACTGAGGAATGTTCATGGACAGAGAACTAGGGGGTCTACGTCCGTGGTTCCCGCAAAGTGACAACAGATGGATAGGGTGGTGCAGATGGCATATGACACATTTGTCTTCATGGAATATAAGAGTTGGGACATTATGTCGCAACTTTACAAAATACTAGGTTGGCTGCACTTGGAGTGTTGAGTGCAGTGCGGGTCGGTCGCTCAAGGAAGGATATGCTTGGACTAGAGGTCATGCAGTGAAAATTCACCGATATTGCATGGATTAGAAGAGTATAACTATGGGGAGAGTTTGGTAGACTGAGTTTGTTTTGGCTGTAGCGAAGGAAGTTGAAGGGTAACCTAATAGATGTATAAAAGATTATGAGATGCATGGTTTGAGAAGATAGTCAAAATATTTTGTCCAAGGGGGTGAAAAACAAGTGGGCATAGGTTTAACTTAGAATAAAAAACATAGAACATAGAACAGTACAGCACAAGAACAGGCCCTCCGGCCCAAGATCATCACTTATCTGCAAGAGGGTATAGGGGACATTCCAAGAGGGCATAGATTTAGGGTACACAAAATTGCTGGGGAAACTCAGCGGGTGCAGCAGCATCTATGGAGCGAAGGAAATAGGCGATGTTTCGGGCCGAAACCCTTCTTCAGAGATTTAGGGTGTTTAGTTTAGTTTAGTTTAGTTTAGAGATACAGCATGGGAGCAGGCCCTTCGGCCCACCGGGTCCACGCCGACCGGCGATCCCCGCACATTAACACTATCATACACCCACTAGGGACAAATTTTACATTCATCAAGCCAATTAACCTACAAACCTGTACGTCTTTGGAATGTGGGAGGAAACCGAAGATCTCGGAGAAAACTCACGCAGATCACGGGGAGAACGTACAAACCCCGTACAGACAGCTCCCGTAATCGGGATCGAACCCTGGTCAACGGCGCAGCATTCGCTGTAAGGCAGAAACTCTACCATTGCGCCACCGGGACTGCCCTGAAAAGAATTTGAAAGGAAAGTTTTGTTTTGCACAGAGTGGTTAATCTCAGACAATATCAGTCACCATAATCTCCAAATTACCTTTGATTAAACAGAATGCTTTCTCACATTTTGCTAAAGCACTCTATACAGAAATTCACTTTAACCCATCCAAGAATATCTAGAAATTGAGAACAATTATTTTAAGCAATCAGATCAAAATGTGATACATGATTTGGCTTGCAGGCATGGGCGCCTCTGGCAGTTGCATGCAGCCAATGTGCACAACAGCGCAAAAGATCATGAATCATGCTGCTTACACATGAAAATATTTGGTGATCTGCACCAGCTCATTGCAATAATCTGCCTCGAGTCTATGTGTGACATGAAGCCCATGTTTCAAATGAAATTAAACTTCCAGAAAATGCTTTCTGACTTATTTCTGGCATTGGAAATCCAATGACTGAACTTGCAAAGCAAAAGGATGGTGCACGTAGTCATCTAAGCCTCATAGCAGAGCAGCCAGACTTCTGGGGTTGTAACCTCTGTCTAACCATGTTTAGTTACAGCTTGAATTACCTTCCCTCTATTTCTATATTGATATATTGAAAGACTGTTTTCTGCTCTTCGACAATGCAAGGTCTCAGAAATAAAATTTAAATAAATAATTTTTAAATTGTTACTTTGGAATCATGAAGTGGCGAATGTTGTACCACATTATGGAAGTCTTGAAAATGAAAATACATAAAACGTAAATTTTGATTGTCAATACAAAATTTGTCATGAGCCATTGTTTTAGCCACTTATTATTATCACATGGACTATTTCTTATTACATAATTGTCCTTTTCAAAGAAAAGTGAAGATCAATGTTCATTTCATAATTAACTCTCCAGTTTCCTCAGATATCTTATGTTTGGTTTCTAACCAAAAAATATTATTTTGTTCTGCTGGCTAAGCAATGTTAACAAAACTTTTGTTCAGTGAATTGCAGTCTACATAGGGTAGCTCGTTGCCATTTATCACAGCAACAAGATAACCATTACAGCTAATGCCTGCAGCAGTCTTGTTAACTTGATTTTTATTTTCCAGTGCTGTTCTATTATCACCAGTAGAACATCATCTCCGTGCCAAACGATCACATTTTCTTTTTAGTTGCAACAAATCTTGTTAACTATAGGAGCTTGCTATTTACCCAGCAGGTAGGCACTCTGAACAAAGAATCACTTACATAAAATTGAGCAAAGATATCTCCTCTTTCTCCAGCACAGTAGAGAGATTGGAGAGAAGGTTTGCCCGGCAGTTGTGTGGATTAAAAGCATTTTGTTATGGAGAGAATGGATAGGCTTGGTTTGTTTTCGCTGGAGTGGGAAACAGAGAGTGGTTGATAAATGGAACATGATGCCAGAGGAGGTGATGAAGTCATACACAATTATCTGTTTAACAGGTATTTAGACATACATTTATACAGGAAGGCATTGAAGGATACAATCCTCATATGGCAAATGGTATTAGTGTAGATGGGCAAATAGGTTGGTATGGACTTGATGGGGCGAAGGGCCTGTTTGTGTGCTGTTATGACTCTGAAACATTGAACCTTTAAAATCTCTCAACTATATTTTAAGTTAAATTTATATCCACTCTGTTTTCTATTCTTTCAATAATGAATGTTAATTTTGCTTAATGGTCACAGTTATAATGCAATTAATAGTGCATAAAATATAGTACTCTTTTTTTTAAATCTGATTTTAGGAATATTTCTAAATTTATTCTTTGCCACATTTCTTTTGGTACTTAAGATTATTTTATTGTAGTAACCAATGAATTATCAGTAGATATGCGAATGGACCTGACCAATTACTTACTGCAGGGTTGAGCCCATCTTTTTTTCATTTTATGTATTTTCATATTCCTGGAATTTGAAATGCACTCCCTTAGTTCTTTCACTTTGTGAGTACGAGGTGAAAATTCACCCAAGTACCTAAACAACACAAAATACTGCAGATGCTGGATATACAAACTAAAAGCAGAAAATTACATAAACACCCAACAGGTCAGGTAAATTGTGGAAAAAATAGTTAAGGCTGATAAAGTGCAGAAATCATGTACTCAAAAAATCAAATCAAGCTTGGACTCAGACTGTAAAAGATGAGTACATAAGCACAGATTGGATGCAGAGTTAGCATGAACTAGACACTAGGGAATTTATTTGTAGTATCTGCAATTTCTGTTGTCTCCAAAACAATTAGTATGTTGGTCTTTATGGCAAGAGGATTTAAATACAAGAATAGGGACGTCTTGACCTATTACATGGGTCTCTGAAACTATCCCACCATGAAGATCTAGCAAACAGGTCTAGTCTCCCTATCTAAAGGAGGATATACGTGAAGTAAACATGTATCAAAAGCTCACTTGCTTGATCCTCAGGATAAGAGGCTTGATCAATGAGGAGATATTAACTAAGAATTCACAAAAGTACGCTGGCGATGAAGAAGACTTGACAAAGAATCAAAGCTGTGGGAGGCATTTTATGGCTTTATACAGGTTGCAGTGGGGTGATTAAATGGGACTTAAATTTAGGCTCAGGCACAAAAAACTAAAGACTCATGTCTTGGAATATCAAGTTAAGAGGGGATGATAGAGCATGGGATTCCTTCAGTTTACAAGTAGAATGGATGCATATGTTTTTTGGAGCAATATTGAAATTGATGACAAAGGCAAAATGATGCCTGTGCAACTCATCTGATTAAATTATGTAAGAAAGCAATCACGTCCAGAGTGATAAATGGGATCAGATATAAAAAACAATTTAACAGATTAAAGTAAAAAGTGAAGTAAAGTATCCTTTATTGTCATTCAGACATTTCAACCTGAATGAAATTGTATATCATGCAGTCAAAATATTGAATAAAATAACAAAATACACAATAAACACAGATTTAACATCCACCACAGTGAGTCTACCAGGCACCTCCTCACTGTGATGGAAGGCAAAAGTCTTAAAGTCCTTGTCTCTTCCCTCCTTGTTCTCCCTCTACATTGAGGCGATCCAGGCTTCCGATGTTGGGCCCCCAGCCGGGTGATGGTAAGTCCAGCGGCCGCATCCGAGCTCCGCAAACGGGCTGCTTCAAATTCCGCAGCCCGGGGCAGTCGAAGCTGCCGAAGCTGCCACTCTCCAGTCCAGCGGACGAAGCTGTCGTTGCAGGAGCTCCGGAGAACCGGTCACCAACCTGGGACCTGCAAGCTCCCGACGTTGTCGTCCACTGGGCCTGCGGCCGAGCCTCTGAGGCTCCAAAGTCGGGCCGCTGCTGCAACGCCACCACAGCCCCGAAGTCGGCCAGCCTCGCGTTGGAAAGTCCTGGCTCCGCCTCCGGAGCCTCAAGGTCGGTCCCAGTTGGAGGTCGCCAACTCCGCGATTAGGCCTCAGCACAGACGGAGACGGGGGATACAACAAGAAAAGGTCGCATCCCTCCGAAGGAAGAGACTAAAAACAGTTCCTCCCACCCCCATTTCCATCCAAGTTAAAATATGCTTTGATTGATGAGATGATAGGATAACATCTCCAATCTGTCAACCTCAAAGAGAATAGAAATATACAATAGACAATAGACCAGCACCGCCATTCAATGTGATCATAGCTGATCATCCACAATTAGTACCCCGTTCCTGCCTTCTCCCCGTATCCCCCGACTCCGCCATCTTTAAGGGCCTGTCCCACTTAGGCGACTTTTTAGGCGAGTGCAGGAGACTCTACGCTTGCCTCATGATCGCCACATGGCCGCCACATGTTTGCTGGTGGTCTCTGGTGAGTCTCCTTCATGGTCGAAAGGAGTTCCCACATTCTGGGAACTAGTTGCGACCTCAGTATGGTCGCAGCAAATTCTTCAACATGTTGTAGTCGAGGTAGCCGTAGGTAGTTTTATTTAATCTCCTTTGCTGACCGGGCATTTTCATTGGTTCATTGGGGGGGAAAAAACGTAAGCACGAGTTTTCAGAACCAACACATTAAAAAAAACATCCATGGAGATGGTTTACAAAAATGCCCAGATGCATAATGTCAGTGTGAATGAAATGTGTGGTCATGCAATAACAACATATGCAACAGCTTCAACAATAAGCCTAAGTGACCGAAGCGAATTTGGCACAGGAAAGTTGCTACCAATGTAGTGAGCAACACTCATCAAAGAACCTCTGTCGCACCAGGAACGACTGCTTGGGTCATTGAATGGAGTCGAGGGGGGAGGTAAAGGGACAAGTGTTGTATCTCTTGCAGTTGCAATGGAAAGTGCCCGGGGAGGGGGTGGTACGGGAGGGAAGGGAAGAATTGACAAGGGAGTTACGGAGGGAGCGGTCTTTGCAGAAGGCAGACATGGGGGGAGATGGGAAGATGTGGCGAGGGGGAGGGCGAGGGCGAGGGGGAGGGGGAGGGGGAGGCGGAGGGAGAGGGGGAGGGGGAGGAGGAGGAGGAGGAGGAGGAGGAGGAGGAGGAGGAGGAGGAGGAGGAGGAGGAGGAGGAGGAGGAGGAGGAGGAGGAGGAGGAGGAGGAGGAGGAGGAGGAGGAGGAGGAGGAGGAGGAGGAGGAGGAGGAGGAGGAGGAGGAGGAGGAGGAGGAGGAGGAGGAGGAGGAGGAGGAGGAGGAGGAGGTGGTGGTGGTGGTGGTGGTGATATAAGCTGCCTTCTTGAGGCCGTATGAGGCCGTATAATCCTATAGATTCTTTTGGTGGTGGGGAGGTCAATATCCTTGATGGACCGTGCAATGCCCACCACTTTCTGCAGCCTCCTTCATTCTGGACCATTTCAGTTACCAATCGAGACTGTGATCGCGACCAGTCAACATGTTCTCCACTGAGCTGCACAGTTTTAATGGAGTAATCAGCAATCTGCTGAATCTCCTCAAACTCCAAAGCTTTCTGTGTGATTGTATCAGTGTGCTGAGTCCAGACTGATCTTTAGAGATGTGCATGCACAGGAACATGAAGCTGGTAACTCATTCCACTGCCATCCGATTCCGATTCTGATTCCGATTCCGATTCAACTTTAATTGTCATTGTCAGTGTACAGTACAGAGACAACGAAATGCAGTTAGCATCTCCCTGGAAGAGCGACATAGAATATGATTTCAATAAATAAATCTATTTACATGCATACAGTCATAGTTTTTTTCCTGTGGGAGGAGTGCCCGGGGGGGGGGGGTGATTGGCAGTCACCGAGGTACATTGTTGAGTAGAGTGACAGCCGCAGGGAAGAAGCTGTTCCTGGACCTGCTGGTCCGGCAACGGAGAGACCTGTAGCGCCTCCCGGGTGGTAGGAGGGTAAACCGTCCATGGTTGGGGTGAGAGCAGTCCTTGGCGATGCTGAGCGCCCCTCGCAGACCACGCTTGCTTTGGACAGACTCAATGGAGGGGAGCGAGGAACCGGTGATGCGTTGGGCAATTTTCACCACCCCCAGCAGTGCTTTCCAGTGGGAGACAGAGCAGTTGCCATACCATACTGTGATACAGTTAGTAAGGATGCTCTCAATTGTGCAGCGGTAGAGGTTCACCAGAATCTGAGGAGACAGATGGACCTTCTTCAGTCTCCTCAGGAAGAAGAGACGCTGGTGAGCCTTCTTGATCAGAGTTAAGGTATTGTGGGTCCAAGAGAGGTCATCGGAGATGTTGACCCCCAGGAACCTGAAGCTGGAAACACGTTCCACCTCCATCCCGTTGATGTGGATGGGGGTGTGCGTGCCGCCCCTAGACTTCCTGAAGTCTACAATGAGCTCCTTGGTCTTCTTGGAGTTAAGGGCCAGGTTGTTGTCAGCACACCATGCTGCTAGGAGCTGGACCTCCTCCCTATAGGCCGACTCATCGTTGTTGCTGATGAGGCCAATCACCGTTGTATCATCTGCATACTTGATGATGGTGTTAGTACCATGTACAGGTGTGCAGTCGTAGGTGAAGAGGGAATAGAGGAGGGGGCTCAGCACACAGCCCTGTGGAATGCCTGTGTTCAGGGTGAGGGTTGAAGAGGTGTGCTTGTCTAACCTAACAGACTGGGATCTGTTGGTTAGAAAGTCCAGTATCCAGTTGCAGAGGGAGGGGTCGATGCCCAGGTTACCGAGTTTGGTGATCAGTTTAGAGGGTATAATGGTGTTGAATGCTGAGCTGTAATCGATGAACAGCATTCTTACGTAAGTGTCTCTGTTGTCGAGGTGGGAGAGGGCGGAGTGAAGTGCCGTTGAGATGGCATCCTCCGTACTCCTTTTCTTGCGGTAGGCAAACTGATAGGGATCCAATGTAGGGGGTAGACAGCCTTTGAGGTGTGCCAGGACCAGCCTCTCGAAGCACTTGGTGATGATGGGAGTAAGTGCAACTGGGCGGAAGTCGTTGAGACTTGCCGCAGTGGAGTGGATCCCATTAATCAATCTCAGTTTTCCTTTCCTGCAGACAACAATTAGCTCCTTGATGTAGAAACAATGAACTGCGGATGCTGGTTTATACCAAAGTTAGACACAAAGTGCTGGAGTAACTCAGCGGGTCAGGCGGCATCTCTGGAGAAAAAGGATCCATTCCTTTTCTCCAGATGTTGCTGTATGACCCGTCGAATTACGGCCTTTCAGTCAGCTCCTTGAACCTGTTAACTTTAAGAATCTGAAGAAGGGTCTCGACCCGAAATGTCACCTATACCTTTTCTCCAGAGATGCTGCCTGACCCTTCTAGCATTTTGTGTCTAACATTAAGAGCAAGATTGTAATTCTGGCACCATTGAATCAGATTAATGATATCACTTCTATACTCTCATTGTTACCTGTTATTCATCCAACAATGGCTGTATTGTCAATGGCTACGAGAGTCAAGATCGGCCCGTCAACGGAAGGCTCGAGGCACCCGACCGTGGGAGAACAATAAAGGGAAGAGATTGAACTTTTTTTCGCCTTCCATCACAGTGAGGAATGTGGATGGGTCACTGTGGTGGATGTTTATGATAAAATGTATTTTGTGTTCTGTTGCTTTTTATTAGTATGACAGTATGACAAATCAAATTCCTCGTATGTTGCTAAACTTGCTTGGCTAATAAAGTATGATTATGATTTGTTTATGATTATGATTATGATATATAACATAACAAGCCAGAACAATGTCAGATAAGTAGACATAAAGTAGTAAATAGGATCCCAACATTTTTCTCCAGAGATACTGCCTGACCCACTGAGTTACTCCAGCACAATATGTCTATCAATCAACTCCTTGAACCTGCCAACATGAAGAGCAACATTCTGGGACCACCCAATCAGATTATTGATATCACTGCTACACTCTCATTGTTACCTGTTATTCATCCAACAATGGTTGTATCGTCAATATATTTAACAATGGTGTAGGAGTCAGACTCTAAAGTCATGGGTAGAGAAGAAAAAGCAGGAGACTGAGCACACTGTCTTTAAGGTTAAAAATGAACGTCAAGTACAATGATACGCCAGCTGATAACTGCTTCATTATGTACATCAAGAGATTTGAAAAGATGCCAAAAGCAAAATGAAGTTTCTTATAATGACTAAAAAATAAAGTTATTAATTGTAGTAGCCAGACAAATAGTCATGGGTATTTTGAGAGTATTTAATTGTCATGAAAATCGACACTTGAACAATTAAATTCTTACTTGCGGCAGCATAACAGGCCTATAAACACAATACACATTGATATTATATAGTATGCAAACATTCAATAAAATCAGTAACCACAATACCTGTTTAAAAAAATCCAAATACTTAGTGCAACCAAAGACAGTCCACAGAAGTTCATAGTTGAGGTTAATATCGTGTAGTGTTCAAGAGCCTGATGGTTGTGGGGAGTAGCTATTCTTGAACCTGGTGGTCACAGATTTCAGATTCCTATGCATTAATTTAGTTTAGTTTAGTTTATTGTCACGTGTACTGAGGTACAGTGAAAAGCTTTTTGTTGCGTACTAACCAGTCAGCAGACATACAATACATGATTACAATCAATCCATTTACAGTGTATAGATACATGATAAGGGAATAACGTTTGGTGCAAGGTAAAGATAGCAAAGTCCGGTCAAGGATCGTCCGAGGGACATCAACGAGGTAGATAGTAGTTCAGCACTTTCCAATGGTAGTAGTGAAATAGGAATGTGGCCTGGGTGGTGTGGATTTCTGATTATATCGGCTGCTGGAGGCAGTGCCTCCTATAGATCCCTTTGATGGTGGCGAGGTCAGTACCTGTGATGGACGTGTTTACCACTCACTAAAATACCCTTTGTTCCTGGGCATTAATGTTCTCTCTCTGAGGAAAAGATTAGCTTGAAAGATTAAAAGTGGGCTGACAAGATGTATTTACTGTGAAGACTTTCCAAACACATCCGCTCAGCTTTCAGTATAATATACAAATCTGTTCAGCAGTTTGTTTACTGGCATTTAGACACACAAAAACCACATACATGTTTACGTCAAATGGCAAGCTGGTGAACTACTGGTAAAGAGTGAAACTACAGGCACTGCATACTCAACCAGAGGAAACGTCATAGTCAAAGAATCGAGGAAACAGGCCCTTCGGCACAACTTGCCCAAACTGCACAAGATGCCCCACCTACACTGCCTGCGTTTGGCCTACATCCCTGTAAATCTTTCATATCCATATACCTGTCCAAATATTATCAATATGTTGTTATAAAACCTGCCTCAACTATCTCCTTAGTTTAGTTTAAATATACATTGCGAAAACAGGCCCTTCGGCCCAACGAGTCCACGCTGCCGAGCAATCCCCGCAAATTAACTCTATCCTACACACACACTAGGGACAACTTACATTTTTATACACAGCCAATTAACACTATAAACCTCTCCGTCTATGGAGTGTGGGAGGAAACCAAAGATCTGAGAGAAATCCCATGCGGTCACAGGGAGAACGTACAAACTTCATACAGACAGCACCCGTAGTCGGGATCGAACCCGGGTCTCTGGCGCTGTAAGGCAGCATATCTACCGCTGCGTCACAGTGCCTCTTCTGGTAGCTCAGTCCATATACCCAATCAAGAACCTGTGTGAAAACGTTGCTCCTCAGGTTCCCATTAAATCTTTCCCCTCTAAACCTATGTCATCTGGTTCTTGATTCCCCTACTCTGGGTAAAAGACTCTGTGCATTTACCCTTTCTATTCCCCTCATGATCTCATACACTTCTATACAATCACCCCTCTTCCTCCTATGCTCCAAGAAATAAAGTCCTAGCCTACTCAACCTCTCCCTATATCTCAGGCCCTCAAGTCCTGTCAACACCTTTGTAAATCTTCTCTGCACTCTTTCGAGCTTAACAACATCCTTCCTCTAGCAGGATGACCAAAACTGAACATAATACTCCAAATGCGACCTCACCAATATCTTGTACAGCTGTAACATAACATCCCAACTTCTATACTCAAGCCCCTGACTGATGACGGCAAATCTACCGAAAGCTTTCTTGACCATCCTAATTCTGTGATGCCACATTCAACTACATACATAGTTCACTATCAAGAGGATTCCTCCTAGATTCCTCTTCGTTACAACACCCAGGACCATGCCATTCACTGCAAAGTTCTTAAACTGGTTTGACTACCCAATATGCAACACTTTGCACTTTTTTACATTAAACTCCATTATCCATTCCTCAGCTCACTTACCCAACTGATAAAGATCCTGCTGTCATTTTGGCTAACAATCTCCACTATCTATGATACCACCCACTTCAGTGTGATCTGCAAATTTACTAATCACGCCTTCTACATTCTCATCCAAATCATTTAAATAAAGCACAAACAGAAATGGCCCCAGCACTGATCCCTGAGGCACACCACTAGTCACAGGCCTCTCGACCAAAAAAACAACCTTCCACCATAACCCTCTGCTTCTTCCCATGAAGCCAATTCTCTAGTCATTCGACTAACTCTCCCTGGATCTCATGCAATCTAACCTTTCAGAGAAGCCTACCATGTGCAATGTCTCAAATGACTTGCTGAAGTCATTGTACACATGAAGAAAATGTCTACGGCTTTGGCGTCATCAACCTTTTAGGTTACATTTATTTTAATTAATCAGATTCGTAGGATGCAATCTCCCACGTACATATTCATGCTAACTATCAGTAATCAGCCCATCCACCCAAATGCACATATATCTTATTCCTCAGAATCCCCTCCAGTAACTCCAGATGTTAGGCTAACTGGTCTATCATTCCCAGGCTTTTCCTTGCAGCTTTTCCTAAATAGAGGCACAACATTAGCCACCCTCCAGTCTTCTGGTACCTCACCCGTGTGTAATGATGATTCATATATCTTAGCCAGGGCTCCTGCAATTTCCTCTCTACCTTCTCACAATTTCTTTGGGTATATCACGTTCACGTTATAGGAGTAGAATTAGGCCATTCGGCCCATCGAGTCTACTTCGTCATTCAATCATGGCTGATCTCTGCCTCCTAATCCCATTTTCCTACCTTCTCCCCATAACCCTTGACACCCATTCTAATGAAGAATTTGTCTATCTCTTAGAAATATCCACTGACTTGGCCAGCACACCCTTCCTCAGAAACTGTTTGGGGCCCAAATTTGCTCACAGTATTCCAAATGCAGCCTAACCAGTTCCTTATTGAACCTCAGTATTACATCTATGCTTTTGTATTCCACACCTCTTAATATAAATGCCAGCATTGAATTTGCCTTCTTGATCTGATCAGGCCTGTGACATGTATCTACATTCATATGCCATTGGAGCATCCTGCACTTCCTCAAGTGTAATACATACTGTCGTTAAAACATCTCGATAAATTGTTCTAAGTTCCCATGTTTTTTCCCATCTCCTGCGGCCCCACACAGGGATGACTGCTTTGTTTTCTGAGGAGTTCTATTCTCTCTCTAGCCATCCCATGTACGTAAAATCTCATGATTTTCATTACTATTATCTGCCAGAGCTATCTCTTTTCCCTTTTTTGCCCTCATGATTTCCTTTCTAAGAAAGTCCTCCATGGATCCCCTTTCCCCCAATCCCATGCCTTCTTCTTTTTCCTCTTGTCATCCAAGCTTCCTTACTCGCACCACCTGCATTTCCTTCACCCTAATCAGAACACGTGTGTCCTGAACACTTGTCATTACACTTTTAAAAGCATCCCACTTTCAGGACATGCCTTTGCCTGCAAACAACGGACGCCTATCAACATTTGCAAGTTTCTGTCTAATACCATAAAAGTTGGTTTTGTCCCAATTCAGAATTTATCTTGTGGGCCCGCTCTGCCTTATTCCACAATTATTTTATAGCTAATAGAAGTGTTTGCTGGTCCCTAAAGGCTCGATCATGGACACGTCAGTCACTTGCCCTTCACAATTTCATAAGAGTAGATCAAGCTTTGCCCTCTCCCTTGTCAGACCCTCTACATATTGCCTGAAGAAACTTTCTTGAACACATTTGACAAATTCCACCCCATCTAAGCCATTGGCACTATGACAGTCCCAGTTGATATTGGAAAAGTTGCTCATCCCCTACTATAACAGCCCAATTTGTCTTGCAACTGCCTGCAATCTCCTGGCAAATTTGCTCTTCTAAATTCCCATTGACCATTTTACTTCTCAGCTCCACCCATATAGCTTTACTAGATGAACTATCAATAACATCATCTCAAACTACTGTTATGACATTTGCCTTAATCATTAAAGCAACACCCCCTCCTACTTTAACCCCCACCTCGCTCTCTACTGCAGCACCTGTACCATCGAACATTAAGTTGCCAGTCCTGTCCCTCTTTTAACCATGTTTCCATAATGGCTACAATGTCCCAGTTGCGCATACCTATCCATGTCCTGACATCACCTGTCTTACCTGTTTTGTATTAAAATGAAATAAAATTCAACCAACAGTAATTCAGTAAAAGTAATGTAATTCAATTCAACCTTCCTTGCTCCCTGCCATGTTGCTTCCTATCCTGTGCACTGGGCTTGCTTTCACCACTTTCCAAAACAACCTCCAGCATCTCACCTGCCTCAGTGCAGTATTGGATCCCACCCCCCTGCCAATCCAGTTTAAACCTACCCAAGCAGCACCAGCAAACCTGCCTGTCGGGATATTGGTACCCCTCCAATTCAGGTGCAATGCATCAATCTTGTACAGCTCACCTCTGCCCCTCGAGAGATCCCAATGGTCCAAAAATATGAATCCATGGCCCTTGCACCAATTCCTCACATTCATCTGTCCTATCTTCATTTGCTGGGGCACAGGATATACGATACGATAGAACTTTATTTATCCCAGGAGGAAAATTGGTCTGCCAACAGTTATAAAGCACAACACGATACATGAAAGTTGATACATTAATGTGTTGAGTGGAATCCCAGGATCGGGAATGCGCAAAGTTTGGGGAGGGTGGAGGGGGTGGGGAGGGTGGGGAGCGGGGGGAGTGGGGGGGAGAGGGGGGGAGAGGGGGGGAGAGGGGGGAGGGGGGGGGAGAGGGGGGGAGAGGGGGGGAGAGGGGGGAGAGGGGGGGAGAGGGGGGGAGAGGGGGGGAGAGGGGGGGAGGTGGAGAGGGGGGGGAGTCTACCCCATGACAGAAGTGGGAGGAGTTGTACAGTTTGATAGCCACAGGGGAAAAGGATCTCCTATGGTGTTCTGTGTTGCATCTTGGTGGAACCAGTCTGTTGCTGAAGGTACCCCTCAGGTTGATCAGTGTGTCATGGAGGGGGTGAACTGTATTGTCCAGGATGCTCCGCAATTTGCAGAACATCCTCCCCTCCAAGACCACCTCCAATAAGATCAGGGAGGTTATGGTACAACTTCATAAAACAGTAGTTAGGTCTCAGCTGTTGCACTCCTGATCCCCACATTATAGGAAGGACATGATTGGACTGGCGAGGGTGTTGCCAAGAATGGAGAGGCTCAATTGTGAGGAAAGCCTGCATCGACTGGGCTTGTTTTCTTTAGAGCAGAGGAGAATGAGAGGGGAACTTTATAGAGATTTATTCAATTCAGGCATAGATAGAGTGAAAAGGAGCAAGTCTTTCCCCAAACTGCAGTATCGAAAAATAAAAAATAGATGGCATAGGTTTGGGATTGGAGGTAGAGATTTAGGGGCAATATGCATTCCGAAGGTGGTTAGAATCTCAAACACTCTGCTTGAATGCTATTGGTATCAAACATCAATAATTGAGACCCAGGATCATACAGCACAGGAATGGACAATTCTGCCAATGAGTCCACACCGACCATTATGCACCTGTTTAGATAAATCTTTCACTGATCCTATTTTATTGTTATCATATTTTGGTCAACTCTCAAAAGTTTCTGCCACTCATCTACACAATAGAGGCAATGGAAGTGGCCACTTAACCTGCCAACCTATGTGGGAGAGGAAACTGAAGCTCTCATAGGGAATCCCATGTGGTCGCTGGGAGAACGTGCAAACTCCACACATTCAGCAGCAGAGATCAAGGTTGCATCCCATTCACTGGGGCTGTGAAACCTCCATTCTACAAGCTGTGCCAATGTGCCATCCATTCTTCTCAGTTAGTACATTTCCTCCGCTTTACACTTTATCACAGAACTTTCCGTTTGCTCTCTCAGCCCCTCATCTCAAAATCACATCCTAAAATGTGTTTAAGTTTCTCCCAGTTCTGATAAAAAATCATCAGCCCTTAATGTTAACTTTGTTTCTCGTCTCAGGTCCAGACCCTTCTTCAGACTGATGTCAGAGGCGGGGGGGGGGGGGGGGGGGGGGGGGGGGGGGGGGGGAAGAAAGGAAGAAGCAGAGACAGTAGGCTTGTGAGATAGCTGGGAAGGGGGAGGGGAAGGAAGGAGAAAACAAGGGCTATATAAAATTAGAGGTCAATGTTCGTACCGCTGGGGTGTAAATCACCCAAGTAAAATATGAAGTGCTGTTCCTCCAATTTGCGCTGGGCCTCACTCTGGCAATGAAGGAGGCCCAGGACAGAGAGGTCAGATTGGGAATGGGAGGGGAAGTTGAAGTGCTGAGCAACCGGGAGATCAGGTTGGTTAGTACGAACTGAACGGAGGTGTTGGGCGAGGTAAAACGACAAGTGTAGCATTTCCTGCGGTTGCAAGGGAAAGTACCCATTGTCGCTTGTCGCTTTACCTCCCCCCTCGACTCCATCTAATGACCCAGTCAGTGTTTCAAGGTGAGGCAGAGGTTCACCTGCACCTCTTCCATCCTCATCTACTGCATCCGCTGTTCCAGGTGTCAACTTCTCTACATCGGCGAGACCAAGCGCAGGCTCGCCAATCTCTTCGCCCAACACCTCCGCTCAGTTTGTAATAACCAACCTGATATCCCGGTCGCTCAGCACTTCAACTCTCCCTCACATTCCCAATCTGACCTCTCTGTCCTGGGCCTCCTCCATTGCAAGAGTGAGGTCCAGCACAAATTGGAGGAACAGCACCTCATATTTCACTTAGGTAGTTTACACCCCAGCAGTATGAACATTGACTTCTCTAATTTTAGATAGCCCTTGCTTTCTCTCTCCTTCCCCTCCCCCTTCCCAGCTCACCCACAAAGCCTATTGTCTCCGCCTCTTCCTTTCTCCCCCCCCCCCCCCGACATCAGACTGAAGAAGGGTCTTGACCCGAAACATCGCCTCTTCCATCTCTCCATAATGCTGTCTCACCCGCTGAGTTGCTCCAGCATTTTTTGTCTACCTTGGATTATTCCAGCATCTGCAGTTCTTTCTTAAACAAGATATTAAAGAAGTTGAGTAGGGATGAGTCCTTCTTACTGCTCAACTCACATTCAGCTGTGATATTAAGGAGGGCATCTTCTGAAACACTAGTCCAAAATGGTACAATTGGTGTCAAATAAACATTTCCAATTGACTGTAGACAAAAATGCTGGAGAAACTCAGCGGGTGAGGCAGCATCTATGGAGCGAAATAATAGGTGACGTTTTGGGTCGAGACTCTTCTTCAGACTGATGTCGGGGGTGTAAACTACCAAGCAAAATATGAGGTGCTGCTCCTCCAATTTACAGTGGGACTCACTCTGGCCATGGAGGAGGCCCAGGACAGAATGGTTGGATTCAGAATGGGAGGGGGACTTGAAGTGCTGAGCCACCGGGAGATCAGGTTGGTTATTGCGAACTGAGCGGAGGTGTTGTGCAAAGAGATCGCCAAGCCTACGCTTGGTCTCACCGATGATCTCTTCTTAAACATTTCAAATTGACTGGTCATAATTTGACTCCATTGCCTACTACCAGCAAACACTAGTGTTGCTCATCATAAACTCAGCAACAAGTCCACATCCAAAGGAATTCATGGCAAAAGTGTTCACACGTATACTGTATCTGAAGGCATGTTGGCATCCAGAAGAGACCCACAGTACTCAAACAAGTGTGATCAATCGTATTGCACATCAATTTTTCTGAAAGATATAACCCAATGAAAGCATTAAAGCTAATAACTTTCACATTAGTAATAGCCAAATACATATTTAAGAGATAACTGGAATATACATTTTGAGTTACTTTATGTATTTATTAACTCTTTTGTGAATTTAAAATAACTTTCTTTGAATTAGGCTCTATTTCCAGTCTGAATCAAATTCATCTATGCCCTCTTGTGCTCTGTAATTGACTGTTTCCGATTATATGACTAGTCATTAAATGCTTATTACATCTTACAATACTATCATCAACTTATCTATGATTGCTTTCCATTAGCTAACCAGAAGAACCTTTGATTTTACTCATTCGTCTTAATTTTCTAATAATTATAGTAAGATAGAGTTTCAATGGCAGGAAAGCATCCTTCTCTACAGTGGCATATCACATCCTGCACATAATTACCATATGAAAATTGATGCATTAATGTGTAAGTGAAAATTTAATTTACTCAAACATTATATGATATAATAAATTTCAAGCCAAAAAGATTTCTAAGATCGTTGGGAAGTAATTTTTTTTGTATTCCAAGTTCATTCCTAATTTGGAAAACATTTAGTTATAATATTTTCCATATTAATGCATAATTTTAATAGACCGATTTCCATTAGTCGGCCATTATATATTAATAATTTATAAGCAAAATACGATATGTATTATTTGGCCCATCAGCTGCATGCAAATTAAAATTAGTACATTAGTGCTAATTTCCAAAACTTCAGTTTGTATTTTGAGAAATTGCTATGTTGTTGTCAAACACTCATAATAATAAAATATTTAGTTTATTGTAAGCTAAATGCAAATGCTGGAAATTTGAAGTGAAAACTGAAATTGCAGGAAACACTCAGCTGGTCAAGCAGCACCCGTAAAAAGAGAAGCAGAGTTAACATGCCAGGTCAAAGACCCTTCATCAAATGTACTAATAACTCTGTTTGTCTTTCATAGATAGAAATATGAGAAAATGAGCAACCTCGAAAATATTATTTTGATAGGTGCAAACCTTTGACTGATCCTTTTGATGAACAAAACAATTCAAGGTAAAAATGATTGATAATTTTTGGCATTTTGAATTCTGTGACATTTTATGTTTCCATATCGGATTGGACAAATGGGAGTTAGTACTCTGGTGAATCAAATCTAAGAAGTTAAACGTTAGGTTACTTGACTTACATGTTAAGGAAATAAATGGATGGGTAGGATTCCATTTTTTTTTGTTCTTTATTTTGAAAGTTTTCAATATAAAGTAGCTAAGTTTCTGAATTCTAAGCTGAACATTGTGGTGTAGTAAGGCATTTTTTAAAGACATTTTCAAGAATAGGAAAGCGCTCAATAAACAAAAGTTAAAAAAAGGTTTATAAAAAAAAGAGGACAAAAGTAATCATTAGAAATAGGCTTTAAAATTATTGCAACTGTTCCTTGGTAAGAATCAATGGTCAAGAAAAGGGAAGCAGAAGTTAAAAAAAAATCAGGATGCCAGCAAAAAAAGAACACATGGAAAAGACCAGATAAGGAAGTAAATGCAACGCATATAGTTGGAAGAGTTGGGAAAGCGGAACAAGATCTATTGCTGGGTGCGCAGAAGATTTGAATTGAGCAACTTTCTTCAAACATTACAATTTTTCCTTGCAGTACAAGACATTGGAATCCAGAATCCACAACAAATCCTTTGAAGAATACAACTATGAAATGTTAATTATATTCAGAATAAACTTTTCTTACATTAAGTAAAAACTTTAAGATCCGTACAGCATTAGTAAAAGAAACAAAATAGAAGGTGCTGGTAATGATAAGACCATTTGAAAGACCAAAACTGGTTACATTTCTAACAAAGAATTCATCTGACCATCTCATGGTAAAATTAAAAAATAGAGTGTTTTCAATATCTGATCCTAAAAATAGGTGATGCTTTAAATTTACATTACGGGATTTAAACTTGCATGAAAGGGTCCCTATGAAAAATAAGGACTTTAAAAATAGTGGGCATAAAATGCAGCACTAAGGAGTTATTTTCACATCCAGTTTCTGAACCTGTCATTTAGCGTTGTTGGCCTTTCACATACATACTGTACATACTTGCTTCCCAGTTTTGAGTTTGGCCAACAATATAGTTTTTTTTCTTTGGAGATTTGCGTTGGGATTTGTTTTTCTTTAATTTCAGCTAAAAAATAAATGGTGTCATCACATGTTATCAGTAATCTGATTTATGAATCAGAAAATAACAAAATCTGAATAGAATCATTATGCAAGATGTAGCCATCAACACATTAAAAACGATGGCAAGTAATCTGTTGCAGAGTGCCTCTAATTCTTGTAGCAGAACCTCTAGGGACTGCAGCAGGGCTGGTTAATTTCCCTTGCACCTATTTTTAAATAAAAAGATGACTGATAATTTTTTAGGTTTTGGTTTATCATAGTATTGTCAAGTATACTCACTAGTATAGTGAAAACCTTTGATTTGCATGCTATTCAATCAGATAATACTATACAAGGAGAGTTTAAATATTTCACACTCTACCTGAGTGCACCTTCTTCCTTAAGAACATTTTTATGGCCGAGGTTTTTGTATTGTGTGTGCCTGCATAATGGTGAGTGCCATTAGATACATCAAGTTCAGGAACAATTTGCTCTAAATACAGCTGCATAATTTCCACCACTGTTTGCAATCAGAAAAGCTAGAGTGCGAGGAATGGCATAGTGGTATATAAAATAACAGGGGTATAGGTGAATGATCACTGTTTTTTTCCCAAGGGAGGATAGTCTAAAATTAGAGAGCATTGGTTTAAGGAGAAGGGTAAGATTTAAAGGGGATCTGAGAGGCAACTTTTTAATACAGAGGATAGTAGGTATGTGGACTGAGCTGCCAGAGGAAATGGTAGTGGCAGGTACAATTGCAAATGTTAAAGGTTATTTAGACAGATACGTGGATAGGAAAGGTTATATGGGAGCAGGATAAGAGCCAAAAGTTGGCAAATTGGATGAGGTCAGGTGGACAATTTGGTTGGTTTGAACAAGTTTGGCTGAAGGGTCTGTTTCTGTGCTGTATAACTCTGAAATGCTGTAAAAGCATTAGTTAACATGTGGATTGGTTTCTGGGAAGTTTTGGGTTAGAACTGAGATTTTAAAAAGTATGTAATATGATGTATCAGATGCAGATACCAATTGCAGTACAGGTATATAAAATCTATTGGAAAACCGATCCCTTATTTCTTTTTAATTACTTTGCAAAAAATTCTAAACACCATTTTTGCCTCTTCATTCTGGGGTATTGTGTGTAGATTGATGATTAAAATGTTTTAATTTAATCCATTTAAAAATAAGGCTGTAATGTAACAAAATGTGGAAAAGGTGAAGGGGTCTGAATACTTTCTGAATGCACTGTACATTCCCTTTGTCCTATCATATCCACTATCAACCTCTTAGCAACTTAAAACCAAAATGTTCTCTTTCCTAGTTTAGATGAAAGGTCCTCAGTCTGAATCCTTAACTCCGTTTCTCTTTCCACAAATGCTGCCTGGGTTTTTGCAGAATTTTTTTAGTGTTTATTTGCAATCTTTATCTCAGCATTAGATAAATAATTAACTTTGTCTTCTATTTATCCATAACATTTTAATTCCATTTCCTTTCTGAACATCCACGGAATGAACTTCTGCGGAATGAACTTTTGCATAAGACTGGTGAGTAATTTACTAGTGCAGCAGCTGGTCTGATCCTACCATGTCGGGGCTGAATAGGTTAAATAGTCCAAGTACCTTTCAGTGGGATAGGTGGCCTGCCGCTGCAATGAGTGGAAGTGTCATGCTGGCATATCAATGAAGGATGTAGTGTGGTCTTAGAGAGGCAGGAAGGAAGCAATGTTTTCACTGGATCATTGCGAAATCGAACTTTGTGCACAAACACAGCAACTGCCTCCAGTGAACATTGCAGAATCGGTATGAATTTCAACGATGAAAAGAATAAAAGAGCATGAGAAAGAGGAACAGGTATAGATTATTGAATGAAAGATACAACATGGAAACAGACCCTTCTGTACATCATGTCCATGACGACCATCGATCATCTGTTGTCCAGTACCTTAAATCCATTCTGTTTTTTATGGTGTTCACGGCTGATCTTTTACTTCAAACATAGGTTTCCTATTCTATCACCATCTGCCTTTAATATCCAGAAACCTACTTATCTTAGTTTTGAATGCAACCAATTACAGAGCCTCCACAAAAACATCTTTCCTTTCAAGTGACAACCTCATTCAGGTCATCAGTGGCCTTTAAGATTATGACTTCGCATTCTAAACTCCTTAGGTATCTTCTCTACATTTAACCCTTCAAGCTTTTTAACAAATGTATGTATTTCAGATGGTCCCCTCTCAGGCACCAAGACATTAGTTACGCTCAGTCATTAAAATGTGACCAATTTTATCATGGATAACCAAAGATTTTAAAAGATTACTTTTGTGGCAGCTGTGGTTCTTGAAATAACTGTGGCAAAAGAAAAACAGTTTAGTTTTCAGATCACTAAACTTACATTGAAACCATTTCTGTTGAAAGTTCATCAAACTGAAATATTTACTTGGTTTCTCTCTGTATAAATGCTGCCCTACCTACTGAGTATTTCCACATTCTGATGAGTCATAAACGTTCATGCTAAATGGGGTCTGAGATATAACGTGCAGGATATCTGAGCTGTTTACTCATTAGAGCATAGGCAAAGGAGGCTTATTTTTTGGATTTAGTCAGAGGCTCCAAGATATAATTTAGACTTTAAGATCAGTCTGAAGAAGGGTTTTGGCCCGAAACTTTGCCTATTTCCTTCGCTCCATAGATGCTGGTGCACGCGCTGAGTTTCTCCAGCATTTTTGTGTACATATAATTTAGACTTGCCCAGATGTTTCTGACACCAAAAGAGCTTCTAGAATTATCAGGCACAAATACATGTTAATAATTTGAGTTAATCTCAAGCAAATTGAAATTTAATCCAAGCAAGTGTGAAGTACTGCACTTTTGGAGGTTGAATGTAAGGTGAAGGTATACAGTTAATGGCAAATCCTTTAATAGCATTGATGTGCAGAGGGATTTTGGGATCCAAGTCCATAGATCCCCGAAAGTGGCACCACAAGTAGATAGAGTGGTAAAGAAAGAATATGGTATGCTCACCTTCAATGATCAGGCCACTGAGTATAGGAGTCAGGAAGTTAAGATGCAGCTCTATAGGACTTGGGGTTTTGGGTCAATTTACTTATGTTAATCGTTCATTGATGATGTCACTGGGAGGATTATCAAGCATCAATTATTCCACAATAATCTGCTCACCATTCCCCCATGAGTTTATGCCAAGGCAAGAAGACATATTTTGTGCAAAAACAAATGAAAATTCAACCTAAACGTGCTTACTGGAAGTAGTTAATGGGCCTGACCTACTTATGTGACTTTTTAGGTGATTATAGGAGACTATGAAGTCGCCACAAGGTCGCCGGGGTGTCGCCTACATAGTGGTGAGTAGTTGCCGCATTCTCGTAACTAGTCACGGCTTCATTCTGGTCGCCGCAAATTTTCTGTACAGGGAAGAGATTAAACGGTACCCCCCCCCCCCCCCCCTCTACATATACACAGCTAAGAAAATAATAAAAACTTGAGTCAAAACATACATTTAACA
Source organism: Amblyraja radiata (assembly GCF_010909765.2). Lineage (NCBI taxonomy): Eukaryota > Metazoa > Chordata > Chondrichthyes > Rajiformes > Rajidae > Amblyraja > Amblyraja radiata. Next base: position 86,699,587 of record NC_045957.1, read on the forward strand.
AGACAAAATTTAAAAAAGACAAACGGACTGTAGTCGAGCCGCTGCCGTTAGGCGCCGCCACACCACACCCGTCCTACTCCGCCGAGCTTCACAGCCGTGTATCTCTGGCTTCTTAAAAGTTGTCTCCACTCTTTCTCCCCCCTTCTCCCCCGTTCTCCCCCCTCCCCCCCATCCCCCGTCTTTTAAAGGACTTAAGTGACCCTTCCCGTACACTGTGATTTCACCATCTTAATTACAGCGCCAACCTTCCTGTTCATCGTGGTGTGCGTCTGTATCAGATTGGCTTTGCACCGTGTGAATTTCACTCAGACAGCACTCCCCCCGCTTGCATAACTGTCCCCTGTCCCCTGCCTGCATAACTGGCTAGTGAAGGAAGGGATGTGTGCATGTGTGTGTGTGTGTGTGTGTGTGTGTGTGTGTGTGTGTGTGTGTTCCATTCTGACAGTCGCCATTCCAGTCGCCGGTTTTTCAGCGGCCTGCTATGACTTGACAGTCGCTGGCAGTCGCCTTAAAAATCGCCTAAGTGAGACAGGCCCATAAGGATAACATTAGGTCCAGTGAGGAGTTATGCCAGGCTGCTAGAAAAAGGAACAACCTTGAGGATTGGAAGCATTCAGGATTCAGCAGAAATGGCCAACAGGATTGATTAGAGAGCAAAAAATGGGATATGGGAGCCAATGGCTAGAACATTAAAGTTCATAAAAACGATTAGTGAAGTCAAATATAGCTCCCCATTATAGCTCCCTGACAGTTGAAAAAGGAGAATTTATAATGGGGAACAAAGAAATGCCAGAGCATTAGATACTTTGGTTCTGTCTTCAGGGAACAGGACCCAGATACTGTAACTTCCCAGAACTACTACGGAACAAACTTATTTTGAAAAGGAGGAATTGAAGAAATAAGATATTAGTAGAAAAAAGTGTTGGACAAATTAAAGAAAGATAATTAATAGCCAGGGCGTGGTAAACCATATTCCAAAGTACTAAAAGAAGGAACCACGGAAACAGTATCATCTTCTGAAACTCCATGGACTATGCAATGGTTCCTGCAGATTGTCAGCTGTAAACTTAAAGCTCACTACTCAAAAAAAGGAGAAAGAGTGAAAGCAGAGAACTACAGACCAATGTGTTTTGTATCAAGATGAGAGAAAATGCTGGAATAAAGGATGTGATGACAAAATATCGAGAAAACATCAACATCATTAGATTTATGAAAGATATATCACATTTGACACAAAGTAGACAAAAATGCTGGAGAAACTCAGCGGGTGAGGCAGCATCTATGGAGAAAAGGAGTAGGCGACGTTTCGGTTCGAGACCCTTCTTCAGACTGAATTCACATTTGACACAAATACTTTTAGTTTTGAGGATGTAACTAGTCGAATAGATAAGGGAGATCCAGTATATGTGATGTATTGGTATTTTTACAAAGCTCCACATACAATAAGAAGGTACTGTGCAAGTTTAAAGAAGATGGAATTGGGGGCAGGGGACAATGTTATGTACTGGCATGGATTGGTTGACACACAGGAAACAACGAGAATAAATGGGTTTTTTCAAGGTTAAGGTCTTACTCAAATGCAGTTAGGAGGTTGTGATAAAAAACTGGCCTAGCCAGCAACACCTGCATCCTGTTAGTGAGTATAAGAAATTTACCAAGTTGGGAGTAGCTCTGGTTGCATTTAAGACATCAATGCCACCCAGAACATAAGCCTGCTTGACTGGCATTCACCATACTAAATACTCATTCATCAGTAAACACTTGCTGTAGAATGTAGTGTCCACATGACGTACAGTGGCAACTTATGTGGACTTCTTCAATATGACGCTATAATTTGACAATTTCTATTGCTTAGAAAAAACAGGGAAGGACACATGTGAGCAACAGTACCTGGAAGTTCTCCTGTAGTTCAGTACTCCCATTCTAACACTGCTGTGTGAGCACCTTCACAACATGGGATTTGATGGTAGAGAGTGGGGAATAGAGGGAGAGGAGGGCAGTGGGGGAGGTGAGGAGGGATAGTGGGATGATAGGGGGAGGTGAGGAGTGGGGGAGGTGGGGGATAGAGGGATAGGAGGGGGTAGGGAGGGGAGAGGGGTTATGGAGTGAGGGAGTGATTGAGGGCAGGGGAAAGGAGAGGGAGAGAGAGGAGGGAGGGATTGGGGAGGGGAGGAGGAGGGGAAAGAAGAGGGAGGGTGAAGAGGAAGGGGAGAGAGTGCTAGGGATGAGGGGAAATGAGCTGCGTCTGTGCAGTTGGGGGCTATGGGTGAGTGGTGGAATATTGCATTGGGGGACCAATCTTCCTGTGTGACAGGGACCCAATGGATCCCACTTAGTCTAGTTTACAATAAAGAGCATTTACAATAAAGATCCATATATAAAAGAATAAGAGATAGCTCCTACAATCACTTAGAAGAAGGGTTCCAACTAATCTATCCATGTTTTGCTAACATCCCAACTTCTACATGTAGGAAGGAACTGCAAATGCTGGTTTACAATGAAGATAGACACTAAATGCTGGAGTAACTCAGCGGGTCAGGCACCATCTCTGGGGAAAAGGAAAAGGTGACGTTTCAGGTATTCCTTTTCTCTAGAAATGCTGTCTGACCCACTGAGTTACTCTGGCATTTTATGGTCTATCCCAACTTCTATGTTGAGTACCTTGACTGATGAAGGCCAATGTACCAAAAGCTTTCTTGACTACCCCATCTACCATTTGGCACCATTTTCAAGGATCTGTGTACATGAACCCTTAGATCCTTCTGCTCTACAACACTCCCCGGGGCCCTGCCATTCACTATGAAAATTCACTTGCTCCTAACAACCAACTCACTGTGAATCCCATGCATCTTATTCTTCTGAATTAATTAGGGATTTTATCAAATACATTACTAAACCCCATGTAGAATACATCCTGTGACCTATCCTCATTGATTACCTTTGTCATCTCCTCAAAAAACTCGATCAAAAAGTGAGACAGGGGCCACAGTTTAAGATTAAGGGGTAATGGGGCCTTTTCACAGGGCGAGTTGACGCAAGATGTCACCAGAGTGAAGTGGTCGTGGTCCAGCACGAGTCTCGCACGATATAACGGGGGGTAGATAAAGAGTTCCCACGGTACTCGGCATTTCTGTTATTTGTGCGAGTGACTTGTCCGTTTCCCGAGCTTTCCCGTTAAATCTTGAATGAACATCGTGAACTACACGTGACACAAATGATGTAACTTTTTTTTTCACACACTATATATATCCTCCCTTGGTTGAATTGGCTCATTTGGAGACATATTTTACTGTGTATGTGGGAGACACAGATGGACTGAGCACAGTACCTCGGTCTTATTGTGTGTGGGAGAGGGGGAGAAAGAGACGTACCTGTTAAAAAGATTATCCAACAATGACAATTAGGTGGGACGTCCTCGAAGGACACATGTTCCCTTGTCGATATTGAGACCACCTGTTTTACTCACCTTCTGTCCCCTCTGTCCAGCTTCCGGGTTTACCGTTCGCAGGAGTTCCCACGCGCTATATCTCTAAAATCTGAAGTTAGGTAATGTCTAAAGGAACTGCAGACGCTGGTTAATGCTGGTTAATACGCACAGAAGGACACAAAATGTTGGTGTAACTCAGCAGGTAAGTCAGATCTGGGAAGAAAAACATAAAAAGCTGGAGTAAGTCAGCGGGTCAGGCAGCATCTCTGGAGAAAAAGAATAGGTGGCGATTCGAATCGGAACCCTTCTTCAGACAGCCTAATCGGAATTGAGTCTGAAGATGTGTCTCGTCCCGAAACATCAGCTTTTTTTCTCCAGAGATGCTGCTTGACTCGCTGAGTTACTCCAGCTTTTTGTGTCTGTCTTCTGTTTAAACCAGCATGTGCAGTTCACTCCTTACACGGGTCTCTGTACAACATTGATTGGTAGCGTTCCGGACCCCTGGACCCGAGGACTCCGACCTGTATCTCTCAAAGAAGTACATGTGAAAAATTTCTCACGGACCATAAAAATGCGTAACCTTTCAGTAAAGTCCCTTTTAAAGTCCCTTTTAAAGATTATAGTTATTTTCTTGAATCTCATTAACATAACTCATGAATAAGTTGATGTCCATATGCGGATGCAAATCTTTATTTTTATTTATTTTTTAAATTCAATCCCACAGAAGATAATTTTTACTCACCTTCTGTCCCCTCTGTCCAGCTTCCGGGTTCACCGTTCGCAGGAGTTCCCACGGTACCCGCAAGAGTTATTACGGATATCGCACTGGCCACTACGTTCATATAATGTTGCAATACTCAACCACAAGTGTACAAGTCAATCTTGGAGAAATTCAAACTTTCTTGAATTTTCTCCCGAGTGACCAAGTTACACGATGACCTGCCGTTAGCGCTACGGTGGTCCACGGTGGTCCACGAATGCCGTACTGTTATCGCACGAGGTTCCCACAATGTTAAACTCCGGTTAACTCTTGCGTCAAGTCGCCCCGTGAAAAGGCCGCTTAAGACATTTAGAACGGAGATGAGAAAAACTTTTTCACACAGAGAGTTGTGAGTCTGTGGAATTCTCTGCCTCAGAAGGCGGTGGAGGTTGCTTCTCTGGATGCTTTCAAGAGAGAGTTAGATCGAGCTCTTATAGAAAGAAGAGTCAGGGGATATGGGGAGAAGGCAGAAACGGGGTACTGATTGTGGATGATCAGCCATGATCACATTGAATGGCGGTGCTGGCTCGAAGGGCCAAATGGCCTACTCCTGCACCTATTGTCTATTGACCTGCTGCATACAAAGCCATGTTGGCTTCCCTAATTAGCCCATTCTCTTCCAAATTTACTGGCAGAGGCTTGCATTGTGATGCACTATGACGGTGTGACTCACTGTTGCAGCGGCCCCTACAGCCTGTCTGTCTTTTTTTAATTTTTTGTCTGGTTAAATGTAGTTGTTGTGTTTTTTTAATACTGCTTTTAACTGTGTATATGTGGGGGGCGGGGGGGGGGAGGGGGAAACTTTTAAAAATCTCTTCCCTGCACGGGAGACCCAACCTTTTTCCTGTCGGGTCTCCGTTGTCGTTGGGGCCTAACACCGTGGAGCAGCCTCCAACCGGAATGACCTGGGAGCTCCAGTTGCGGAGCTGCGGACTTACCATCGTGGGGCTGGCCGGCCTCGGAGTGCGGGGAGCGGTGGTGGCTCGCTGCCGCGGCCCGACTCCAGAGCTCGGAGGCTCCAGCTGCAGCCGCAGGTCCGGTGGACTGGGACATCGGGAGCTCGCTGGTCCGGGTGGGAGACCGCTTTTCGGAGCTCCCGCAACGCAACTTCTCCAGCCCATGTCGCGGGGTTGGAATGACCCGGAGCGGGGCCGTACATCGCCCGGCGCGGCTATAATAGCCACGGGACATTCCAGCGCCTGCCGGGGCTTAAACTTTGTGACTTTTGGGCCTGAAGCGGGGCCGTACATCGCCCGGCGCGGCTTGAAATGGCCGTGGGACTTACCATCGCCCGCCTGGGGCTTCGACATCGGGAGAGAAATGGTGCAGGGGAGAGAAAAGACTTTGCGTTCTATCACAGTGAGGAGGAGATTCACTGTGATGGATGTTTGTGTGAATTGAATTGTTTGTAATTCTTGTAGGAAAGGTCTTTGTTTGTATGGCTGTGGAAACGGAGTTTCGTTTGAGCCTCACTGAGGTTCAAATGACATGTAATAAATATTGTATTGTATTGTATTGTATTGTAAATGAGTGTAATCCTATCCCATAGAACACACTCCAATAGCTTCCCACCCACCGATGTGACACATAGTATTCTATACTTTCCTGGATTGGCTCTACTAATGGAAATATACATAATGTAAGCTCCAGTGCTGATCTGCAGATATGGAAAAAAGTATTATGAAGTAGGTTGAACAGTGGGATGAAAAAAGTGCTGGAGATACTCAGCAGGTCAGGCAGCATCTTATTCTTCTTTCGTGTGGCGTGCACAGCCTAAAGTTGTACGACAACTTGTTCTATTTGATCTTCCGTTTGAGCACGTCGAGTTGATTGCATTAGTCGAAACAGGGCAGACCATGTGAAGGTTGCAATCATCCACCCCGGGCAGCATCAACAAGAGAGAAATAGAATTGTTTCAAGACTACGACCTATCATCTGAATGAGAAAAGTTAGAGAATAAGCTTGTTTTAAATTGTTAGCCAAGCTAGAAGGGAGGGAAGGGATGTCCGCGATAAGGTAGTGTTTAGTTGAAGCTTTTCTGGTGGTACAACTGAAAGAAGAATTTGCAATGACACAAAGGACTGTAGTTGCTGGAATCATGAGCAATAAGCAAAGTGTTGGAGGAACTCAGTAAGTCGGGCAGCTTCTGTGGAAAGAAATGGACAGGCACGTTTTGGGTCGAGATTGGAGTAGGGGAGAAAGATGGAAAAGAGCGGTGGAGGCAAGACAAAGGCTGGCAAGTGATAGGTGGATAAAGGTGAGTGAGCATTTCGTGGACAGGTGAATGGAGTGAGTCATTACAGTGAATTGAGGTCAAAAGAAGACAAAAGGAAGCTATGGAGAGAAGAGTCGGAGAGAAATGTAAAGCCCGAGGAAGGTCTAGGGGTGAAAGTGGACAGGGAGGAATGGAAAGAGGAAGGATAAGAGGGATAAGTGGACCGCCAATGGGAGATGAGCATATGGAGGGGAAAGGAGAGGGAGCGGACAGAGCACAAGTGTTCAGTGAAATGATAACCTAGTCTACGCTTGGTCTCATCATTCTAAAGGAGGCCACATCGGGAGCACTGAATGAAGCAGACACAGTTGGAAGATGTGCATTTAAACATCTGTCTTACCTGGCGGGTTGCTGGGATTCTTGGATGGAAGTGAAAAAAGTGAATTTGTGATGGAAGGAGCCCTGTTCCTACAAAAAATAATCATCCATGCTTGCATTACTTCTATTTTTATAAGATATTTTTGGTTCTTCATACAGATTGGAATTTTAGTACCTGGGATGTCTACATTCAGTTGCCGGATAGGCCAGAGATAAAGAGGTTTTGCCTATAAATGCACTTTATTCTATTCATTAAGGATTATTGGAAGCATTATCTATCTATTGCAAATGTAATTGAGCCGGACTGGGAAAGTTTCTCCATACACAAGGACACAGTTACTATCACATATGTTTCTTTAACTAGTGAGTTTGCAGACTTAACATAAGAATTTAGGATGGCAGCCATATGTTACTTTTCATTTTTTGCAGGAAGTCTTGTCACATTTATCAGATTTGGCATGGAAATAGTTGGTGTGAACTGAACAGTTATATTTTCACATTCTGTGACAGTTTAAATCAAACACATATAGCATTTATCTCATGAAATTTTCCATGCTGAATAAATTATCCACCTGCTATTCCAGCCCATCCCACACACACTGATCCAAAAGACTTCTGCCTGCCAATCATGGATTTAAGTCTGTTAATCAGAAATAGGTTCTTCATTTCTTTTTAGCAGCTAAATTATATATATGTATATATCTTTCCCAATATTTTCCTATTGTCTTTCTAAACATCTTTGGCTCAACATTCATTTGTTTTTCATGTTTCTTTGAAATGTTTTTTTATTACAAAGGTTTTACGTGACAGTAAGATTTATTTAATGCTAACATTGATGATAATGCTGATAAGGATTTTAAGTTTAGTTTAGAGATATAGCACCAAGTCCGCACCGACCAGCGATCCCTGCACATTGGCACTATCCTGCACTTTACATTTTATGCCAAGCCAATTAACCTACAAACCTGAACGTCGTTGGAGTGTGGGAGGAAACCAAAGTTCTCTGAGAAAACCCACCCAGGTCACAGGGAAAAAGAAAGGAAGCGGCAGAGACAGTAGGCTGTGGGAGATCTGGGAAGGGGAGGGGAAGGAGGGAGAAAGCAAGGACTACCTGAAATTGGAGAAGTCAATGTTCATATCGCTGGAGTGTAAACTACCCAAGCAAAATATGAGGTGCTGCTCCTCCAATTTGCGATGGGACTCACTCTGGCCATGGAGAAGGCCCAGGACAGAAAGCTCGGATTCGGAATGGGAGGGGTTGAAGTGCTGAGCCACCGGGAAATCAGGTTGGTTATTGAGAACTGAGCGGAGGTGTTGGGCGTAGTGGTCTCTCCGGTGTAGAGCAATTGACACCTGGAATAGCAGATGCAATAGATCAGGATGGAGGAGGTGCAGGAGAACCTCTGCCTCACCTGGAAAGACTGCTTGGGTCCTTAGATGGAGTCGAGGGGAAAGGTAAAGTGACAAGTGTAGCATTTCCTGCGGTTGCAACGGAAAGTACCAGAGGAGGGGGTGGTTTGGGTGGGAAAGGACAAATTAACCAGGGATTTACGGAGGGAACAGTTTCTGCGGAAAGCAGAAAGGAGAGGAGATGGGAAGATGTGGCCAGTGGTGGGATCCCGTTGGTGGTGGCGAAAATGTCAGAGGATTATATGTTGTATGCTAATGCTGGTAGGGTGGAAAGTGAGGACAAGGAGGACTCTGTCTTTGTTACGAGTGGGGGGATAGGGAGTGAGAGCGGAGCTACGGGATATAGAGGAGACCCCGGTGAGAGCCTCATCTTTGGTCGAAAAGGGGAACCCCCGTTCCCTAAAGAATGAGGACATCTCCGATGCCCTGGTTTGGAACACCTCATCCTGGGTGCAGATGTAGCGTAGTTGGAGGAATTGGGAGTAGGGGATGGAGTCCTTACAGGAAGCAGGGTGGGAAGAAGTGTAGTCCAGATAGCCATGGATGTTAGTGGGTTGGTAGTAGATGTCAGTCAGTAGCCAGTTACCTGCGATGCAGATGATGAAGTCTAGAAAAGGTAGGGAAATGTCGGAAATGGTCCAGGTGAATTTGAGTGCCGGATGGAAGTTAGTGGTGATATAGATGAAGTAGAATGGATATCATTCTAGATACTCAAGATGATTTAAAAATCCTAAAATTGCACAAGGGTATGAACTGAGCAACTTATACTGGGAGTGTGTCTGTCAGTTCCCTGCAACGGGAGCCCCTCTAATGGGTAGCTAGGTTGCATCAAATTAGAGACAATCAATCAGCAGTAACGTATTTTAGGCATAGGGGCAGCGACCATTGCATTCCCAGTCATCTTAAGGAGGCAGGTACTTGTACTTCTAAAAAATGATATGTGTTCCCTCTGTGGATCTTGATAACATTAATGGAAACAGGGTGGCATGGTGGCACAGTGATAGAGTTCAATCTTGACTGCGGGTGCTGTCTATACGGAGTTTGTACGTTCTCCCCTTGACAGCGTGGGTTTTCACCAGCTGCTCCAGTTTCCTCGCGCACGCCAAAGACGTTAAATGGCTTTGGTAAAATTGTAAATAGTACATAGTGTGTAGGATAGTACTGATGTACAGGGATCACTGGTCAGCGTGGACCCGGTGGGCAGAGGGGCCTGTTTCTGCCCTGTATCTCTAAACTAAACAAAATATTCATCTATCTTCTTCAAAACGAGGAGAACTCTTGATGATCTGTATGTCAATGAATTGTAGTTACTTTTTGTTCTGCTCCTCATTTTTGTTTCACTTTTTAACCAACATTTTAGAAGAATGGAAATGTAGCTTTTTTCCTTTCACTAAACTTCTTTATCAGTTTAATTTATTGCCACGTGTACTGAGGTACAGCAAAAAAGCCTGTGTTGCGTTCTAACCAGCCAGTGGAAAGGCAATACATGATTACAATCGAGCCATTCAAGTGTACAGATAGATGATAAGGGAATAGCCTTTAGTACAAAGTAAAACCAGTAAAGTCCAATCAAAGAAAGTCCGATAATAGTCCGGGACTGCTCTCTGGATTCAGTAGGATGGTTCAGTTACCTGATAACAGCTGGGAAGAAACTGCCCTGAATCTGGAGGTGTGCATTGTCACACTTGATGGTGACAGAATAATGGAAATATTCAACAGATCAGACAGCATTTGTGAAGGGTGAAAACTTATGAGGCTAAGTGATATTTAGATATCCATGCTTGCCCCACGAGCTAATTTCATGACTGCAGTAATTGGTTGAGGTCATGTGGCTGCCATCCACTAGAACTCTCATTTCTCCAGATGCCTCAAAATTGGATCAGAAGCTGAGTGGCAACCAGATATCCTGATGACATACACGTCTTGAGGCAACACCACCCCAACCCCTTCTCCACCAGCAAATCCCAGGAAGCTCCTGGCAGGTCAGTTTAGTCTTAAAATCGCTGATAATCAGACATTTAAAAACACAAAACCCCAAGTAAACATTGAAATTGAACAAATGCATTTAAAATATCATAAAATGACATTGTCATACAGTCACTCAGAGCAGAAACAGGCCTTTTGGCTCATCATGTGCATGCCAATCATCATCTACCCATCTATACTAACAATGTTTTGGCAGAACTTGGTCCATAGCTTTCTAAGCCTTGGTGATTTAAAGGGCCTGTCCTACTTACGCGACCTTTACAGGCGACTGCTGGCACCCGTGATAGGTCGCCGAAATTTTCAACATGTTGAAAATTCAGCTGCGACCAGAAAGACGCTACGACTCTTTGGAGACCTCTCACGACCATAGGGGATCTCTCACGGCAATACAGGCGACCCCTGGCGACATGTCGTGGGTGACCTCTCACGACCATAGGAGACCTCTCACGGCCATATTGCCTGTGTGGTCGACCTATCACGGGTGCCGGCAGTCACCTGTAAAGGTCGTGTAAGTTGGACATGCCCTTAATTACTCAACCAGATGCATATTACATGTTGAGACAGTAAATTATATTAAAATTATTAAATAGTCTATATTTTAAAGTGCATTAAACTTCTAATAATTAATTGAAAATAAATACAGATAAATAAGGTAAATATATAATATGTTTAACAAAAATGTACTTGTTAATAAGAACGGCAGCCTCATTTGCATGACTGGAGATGCAATAGATATTCCATCAATGGAAGGTGTAAAAACAAAGAGCCAGAAAAAAGGAATATCTACCACAGCTCAATAGTGATGGAATACTGATAGACACAAAGGTAGCATTACATGTCAGGCGCATGGAAATACAAAATGAGTTGAGCTGCATTTGGCCTACATGGAACATAGAACAGTAGCACAGGAACAGGTTCTTCGGCCCACAGTGATTATGCCAAACATTACAACAAATTAAACAGATTTCTTGTGCTAGACATGATCCATTTCTCTCCATTCCCTGAATGTCCATATGCCTTTCTAACAGCTTTTTAAATGGCACTATCATATCCACCTCCATCATGACCCCCTGGCTGTGTGATTCAGGCAACTACCACTCTTTGTGAGAAAAACTTGCTCCACACATTACCTTTAAACATTCCTCCTCTCACCTTAAAATTTTGCCTTTTGGTATTTGATATTTCCACCCTGGGAAAACGATTCTGATTATCTACTCTAACATGCTTCTCAGAATGTTATAAACCGATCGAGTCTGCCCTCAGCCTCTGACGTTCCAGAGAAAACAATCCAAATTTGTCCACACTCTCGTAGTAAATACTCTCTAATCCAGAAAGCCTCCTGAAAAACATCTTCTGCACCCTCTCTAAAGCCTTCATATCCTTCCTGTAATGGAGGAAACCAGAACAGAACATAATATTCCAAATGTGGCCTAACCTATACTAAAGATAGACACAAAAAGCTTCAGAGGGACAGGCAGCATCTCTGGAGAGAAGGAATGGGTGGCGTTTTGGGTCGAGACCCTTCTCCAGACCAATACTAAACATTTGTTTACTTTTATATTTATAAATTCATTATTATATCTATCACACACATACAAAATATGGTATGCTAGAAATCTACAATAAAAATAAAAATGCTGCAACGATCAGCAGATCATACAATATCAGTAGAAAGACAAAGATAAAATATTTCAAATTAATATCCTCTAATCTAAGCCCAGAACATTGGGGTCAATTGCTGCATCATGACGTCCTGTCTCTTATACTCAATGCCACAACAAATGAAGGCAAGCCAATACGATTTCCTTACCACTCTATCTACTGGTGATGCCACTTCAAGGAAAGGTAGACTTGGACCCCAGTATCCCTCTACACATCATTGTTCTTAAACATCCTGCCATTAACTATATATTTTATCCTTTAACTTGACCTGACACAACACCTCACACTTGCTCAGGTTAAGGATAAGGGGGAAATCCTTTAGGACCGAGATGAGAAAACATTTTTCACACAGAGAGTGGTGAACCTCTGGAACTCTCTGCCGCAGAAGGTAGTTGAGGCCAGTTCATTGGCTATATTTAAAAGGGAGTTAGATGTGGCCCTTGTGGCTAAAGGGATCAGGGGGTATGGAGAGAAGGCAGGTACAGGAAACTGAGTTGGATGATCAGCCATGTTCATATTGAATGGCGGTGCAGGCTCGAAGGGCCGAATGGCCTACTCCTACACCTATTTTCTATGTTCTATGTTTCTAAGCCCCATTCGCCAATTCTCCCCCCTATATCTGTAATTTTACTTCGGAGTCACATGAGTGACTACGTGAAGAAGCCCGCCAGGATGCATGCATGTCATATCGCTTTCACGCTTGCGAAACGACAGGCGGGGTGGAACGTTCCCCCGCAGCGGTAAGTTTGAAACCGCGACCTGCAGGTAAGTGATTTACTCTGCGGTAGTTTTTGTCCCCGCGCTGTTTTTACACAGGGGGGGAAGCTGGACAAAATAGTGTCCCCAAGTGCTGCGATTAAAGCTGGCTGGGGAGGACCGCGAAGATGCGGGAGCCAGCAGCACCTGAAGGCACAAGCCCCGTAAGGGATCAGCTGTGCCGACTTTTTGTCCCGTGCCGGCCAGAACACCACGGCCGGGCGGGAGACTATTCAGAATGGGGCCGTCGACTTTTGACAAGTCGAAAACGGAGGAGGCGGGGTGGAACGACGTTCCCCCGTAGCGACAATTTAAACCAGGACCTGCAGGTAAGAGCTGCGGTCTTTTTGTGTTTTCCCATGCTGATTACAGGTGGAGAAACCAACGGGCTGCGACAAAGCTGGTGAGGGAGGACCGCGGAGCAGCGGGCAGCCAGCAGCAGCCAGCGGCACTCGGATCACCGATAGTGGGATCAGCTGTGCCCGATGTCGCCTCCGCACCGGCCAGATCCACGCGGCCAGGCGGTAAGGCTAGACACAAAACAAACAAGGTCGTGGACTCAGAGGAGTCCGACTTTGAACAACCGCGGGCCAGCGACCGAGAGCGCTGGAGCCGGATGGAGCGGTGTGTGGAGCATTTGCTCCAACGTGACAGACTCCGGGAGATGGAGTCGGGTCACTGTGGGCCCTATGATAAACCCACAGCAGTACCTCTTGAAGGGCTGCACAGTGCTTCTACCTCATCAGAGGGAAGCACTGCGGGTCAGTTCTGGGCTGACCTGGAAGAGGGGTCCGCAGAAGGAAAGACAAGTGTGCAAGGGGTGCAGGGACTGTGCAAACCTGGGACCACAAAACCACCAATACTATTGTTTGGAGGCAACCTATCGAAGCAAGTCAAGGAGCTCGATGAGGAAGCAAAAACCCTGGGACTAATAAAAGGGACTCCAACAAAAACCCACTACAGCCAAAGACAGCACCCCGACGCACTCACCAGCAGAACTGGTGAAAGCTCGAAGGCCCGGTACTCAAAACATGAGTCTTTTTAGGCCATGGCCCAGGCCGACCTTCTTGGAAGATGCGGGGACCTCCAATGCCAACCAAACCGAAAATCCAGACACCAGCGCAACAACAGCAGCGAAGAACCTACAAAAAAGAAGTAAACCTGCCACTGGTAACTATGGAGGTAGGTGGGTCTGGTTCCCTACAAAATACAGGGAGCATGGAGGTTGGGGGGAGATTACACTCTTTTCTGAATGCATGGAGCATGTTAACAACCGATACTTACATCTTAAGCAGTATCCAGGGATATACAATAGAGTTTATACACAAGTACAGCCCTCCAGTTCAACATATACCGAACCGAATGTTCGTGCTTTCTGATAAAGAAAAATCAAAAGCGCAAGCTGAACTGGAGCGGCTTTACCTAAAATGTGTAATTGAGCAAACTCAACACGAACCATTAGAATTCGTGTCCAATATATTTACCAAAAACAAAAAAGATGGTGGTTGTCGCATCATCATAGATCTGACTAAATTGAATACATTTATACAATATATTCACTTCAAAATGGAAACCTTTGTTACTGCTAAACAATTAATTTCCAAAGGTTACTTCATGGCCAGCATCGACTTAAAAGATGCTTACTATTCAGTGCCTATACGAGGTGACCACAGATGTTACTTAAAATTCAACTGGATGGGCAACACTGTCAGTATAAAGCACTGCCAAATGGGTTATCATCAGCCCCCAGGCTGTTCACAAAAATTTTGAAACCAGCCCTAGCGTTTCTACGGAAACGTAAACACATGGTCATGGCATATTTAGATGACATACTCATTGTGGGCAAAACTTTGGAATTGGCCAAACAAACTGTACAACAGCCACAAAACAGTTATTTGAAAAACTGGGATTTATTATCCATCCAGTTAAATCTAAACTAATGCCTTCCACTACTATGGACTATTTGGGGTTCACCATTGACTCAGTTCACATGTCGGTGACTCTGCCTAAGGGAAATGCTAGAGATTTAATAGAGGCTTGCAATAACCTCATTGACATCAGCAAACCATCCATCAGATTGGTAGCAAAAGTAATTGGCAAAATGGTGGCTGCCTTTCCAGCCACACAATTTGGACTTCTACATTACCAAAACTTACAGAGAGCAAAAATACAAGCACTCAAAATTAATGCAGGTCGCTTTGACAGACCTATGAAACTACCAATCAAAGCTAAAATGGAACTAAAATGGTGGATAGATCTGGCTTTGTTCCAATCCAATCATGGCCAGTAACCCTTCCATGGTACTACAAACTGATGCCAGTGCCCTTGGGTGGGGAGCCACCAATACCATCACCAGCTGTGGAGGTAGATGGACTGCTCAGGAGGCATCATTATTACTCACACTGGGCATTAACTACCTGGAAATGTTGGGTGCATTCCATGGCCTAAAGTCATATTGTACTGGGTCATATCACCAGCATGTTAGACTACAGATAGACAGTACCACCGTGGCAGCATACATTAACCACATGGGTGGAAACAAATCGACATCATGTGACAATCTGGCTAATACAATTTGGCAATGGTGTATCCAGAGAGATATTTGGATATCAGCCACTTACCTACCAGGAAGACTAAATTTAGTGGCAGACACCAGGTCACGCAAATTTAATGAAAACACCGAATGGATGTTGAATAAAAAAGTATTTGCTGATATTACAGCAAAATATGGAACACCAGATATCGATCTATTCGCATCCAGACTTAACCACCAGTTATCAAATTATGTTTCATGGGAACCAGAACCTGGGGCAGCGGCGACAGATGCATTTTCGCTGCATTGGGGGGAAATTGTTTATTTACGCATTCTCTCCTTTCTGCCTCATCAATCGGGTATTAAGGAAAATACAACAAGACTCTGCGTCTGGTATTTTGGTAGTACCCGATTGGCCTACTCAACCATGGTTCCCAGTGGTATTAAACATGGTATTAGAACCATGTATCACCATCCCGCATAGACCAGATTTATTGCTACATCCCGTAACAAGGGATAGCCACCCAAGCCATAAACATTTGAACTTATTAATTTGTAGAGTTTAAAAACACCTCTACTACAACTGGGACTGACGGACCGAACAGTGAACATGATCTCGGCGGCCCCAAGACAGTCAACCAAAAAACAGTATCTGGTCTATATCAGGAAGTGGGAGATGTGCTGCCATAAAAACAACATCACCTACAGAGACATGAACATCCCGTCTGTTCTGGAATATCTGGCAGGCCTCCACTATGATGAGGGGCTCAGTTACAGTGCCATCAACTGCGCCAGAAGTGCCCTATCGACTTACCTATGGCAGGGGACAGAGCGTTACTCTGTTGGGACTCACCCACTGGTAACAAAACTTATGAGGGGAATTTTTAATACTAATCCCCCAAGAACCAGGTACTCCCAAATATGGGATGTAAGTATTGTCCTGAAGATGCTCAGGAATTGGTCTCCAGCAACAGCTCTGTCCCTACACAGACTGACATTAAAAACGGTCATGCTAATGGCATTGGTCACGGCACAGAGGGTACAGTCACTGCATAAACTAAGACTGGACAACATGACTTCCTCAACAGAAAATATTACGTTTCATATCTATGAGTTAGTAAAGCAGAACAGACAGGGATCAGCAGGCCTCAATATACAATTTAGGTCATACCCAACAGATGACCGTCTCTGTATAGTAAGACATCTGTCGTTATACATGGAGAAAACGAAAATCCTAAGAGGCAATGAGAAGGCACTTTTGGTCAGCCACAAGCAACCACACAAAAGAGTGATGGTCCAGACCATCTCAAGATGGCTGAAACAGGTGCTAACACAGGCTGGGGTGGATACTAATATTTTAAAATCTCATTCCACCAGGGCTGCAGCTACATCGGCAGCGATACAGTTGGATGTACCAATGGACCAAATCCTCAAGGCAGCAGGATGGTCTGGGGAAAAAACATTCTAATTATTTTACAACAAACCAGTAATGAAACCTGGAACGTTTGCAGAAACAATTTTAAGTTCTGTAAATTAATTTAAACCCATAAAAAGGGGTTATAATTTTGTGTTAACAAATTTTATGATTTCAATGTGGAATTCATGTCCAAATTATGTTAACACAATTCCTCCTACAGTCATCAAGGCAGACGTGATGCATGGACTCGTTTCCACGGCATGAAATCACAGAGCTTTAAAATCTTCACGTAGTCACTCATGTGACTCCAAAGTAAAATAGTAAGATTAAACGAGAACTTACTAGTTTGAAGTTTGATCTGTATTTTATGAGGAGTTACGATGAGGGATTACGTGCCCTCCGCTCCCACCCTTGATCATATACTTAACTGGTATCTCTTCTCTAATCTTACTATGTTTAGTCATTACAGTTATCTGTGATTTCACACCGCTGCTTTGAAGAATGACACGCATGCGTCCTGGCGGGCTTCTTCACGTAATCCCTCATCGTAACTCCTAATAAAATACAGATCAAACTTCAAACTGGTAAGTTCTCATTTCATCTTACTATTTATCTCTATCCTGGTGCATACAATGATAGCCTTCTTCACTGTCCTTTTTATTTGAGCAAATGTATGACCTTTCTTGTCATCCAAGGTTCCCTGATTTGGCCATCCTTGCCCCTCCTCCTTATTGGAACATGCTGTTCCTGAATTCTGATGAGCTGGTCTTTAAGTGACTCCCACATGCCAGATATGGACTTAATACCAGCTATTCTCACTCACAGGACATCCATGCGATCCACCCCAATGTTCTGGGCTTAGATAAGAGCCTGTTAATTTGAAATATTTTATCTTTGTCTTTCTACTGATATTGCATGATCTGCTGAATGTTGCAGACTTTTTTTAATTGCAGAATTCAAGCATGTGCCACATTTTGTATTTGTGTGATAGATACAATAATGAATTTGCAGATATAAAAGTAAACAAATATTAAGTAAGACTAAATCTTATATATTTCTACTAGTAGAATAATTCCATACTGCATTATTATTGGTAAATGAAAATAAATTGACCTACATGATTCCCACTGAACAAGGACAATGTGGGCACACGTGTGACATTTTTTGCTGCTTTCCTTTATTTTTAATTTAGAATGTGGTAAATAGGCAGTAGAAAAGGGAGGTAGAGGAAACCACTTTGCAGAAGTCTATGGGGTATTAGCAAGAGGAGCGACGGAAATAAACGGGACTTTTCTTCGTGTATGCAGTCTAGCTGTCCCACAGAACCAGTTCCAAGAAAAGCACATAGCCAACTGCGGATAACAGATGCTGACTGTGGCTTTCAGCTTCAGCTTGTAGCATCAATGTGTTTAACGTTTTTTTCCTTCAGTGTCATTTCACTATGTTTCATCGTGTCAAGGGTTACTAAACATCTCTGTGACTAATCCATGAATACAAGACTAAAAGACCACAAAAAAAATATATTTTGAAGAGAAACAGTTAAACGCACTTAAGAATACTTATCTGGTGTAATTCATATAGGGATCCATGCTACTCGTTCTTCCTGTTTTTCAACTGAGTGACTTGTTTTGCAAGCATTCTACCAACATACCTATTTTAACAATAAAATAATCAACACAGGAAGCAATTTGAGTGCAGCTGATGTGCGTAATGCATAACAGAAATAAAGGAAACAAATTTATGCCATAGGGCTGACACTGAACTCATGGCAGCTTAAGTATTGTAACAGTCCTTTTGACACTCTTTACAGAAAAACAAATCACTCACTGGAAATGGATTGTGAGTTCTACAGTGTCTGAGTGAAATATTTACTGATAATTAGAAATGATTAAATGGGGCAGACCATCTTTTACAACTTTAACATATCTTGGATGCAAATTCCAGCTCTACACGTCATAAGTAATTGCAAAATCATCATGTATTTGAAGATCCCAGGAAACATTTTTCAACTTGCCTTTCTTGTGTAATTGGAGTAAGTGCTGCTGTTTAATATTGCAAATTCAATGCTGTGAAAAAAAGATTTTATGAGATGCTGTTCCTCCAATTTGCGTTTAGTCTCACTCTGACAATGGAGGAGACCTAAGACAGAAAGGTCAGTGTGGGAATGAGAAGGAGAATTGGCTAAACGCAAATTGGAGGAACAGCATCTCATATTTCGCTTGGGCAGTGGTATGAATATTGATTTTCTAGCTTTCTAGATAGTGGCTTTTAAGAGGCGTTTAGATATGCAAGAGATGGAGGGATATGGATCAAGCACAGGCAGATGAGATTTGTTTACCTTGGCATCATGGTCATCATGGACATTGTGAGCTGAAGGGCCTGTACCCGTGCAGTACTGTTCTATATTCTATGTTCTAATACACTTGTTTGATCGACATGATGCTTAATGAATTGCTTTCATACAAAAGAACCAACAAACCAGACAGACCAAAAGACAAGTGATTTCTACCTAGAATGTGCTGGTGTAAATCATTCAGCAAATCAAAAAAGTTTTTTAATTCTGCTAATATGAAATTAAATTTTCAGTTTAAGTAGTGGTATTTTCTTTCTTCCAATGAGTTGTATAGGGTAGAATCTCGGCCAAAAATAAATGCATTAATCTATGGGAGCAGATTTTCTTTTAGTCCTATTGTACTATGTTTATAAATCTTTGTGTAGAGTGTTTAATTTAAATTTAATACTGGCAGATTGTAGGTGAAGGAATTTACAAGACTTGCCCCATAAAGCTATCTAAAGCTCATTGATTCTGTTTTCCCACTAAGGCTGCATTAAACTGATGTCAGCAAGCTGCTACTGTTTAGCTTGATCTATAGCATAGGCTTTAAAAATGTGAAGAAATTGGAGCTAATGAATATTGGGTTTGCCTTTTGTGTATTCAAGGGTTAATTCCACAATCCTTCAGTCACAGAGGGGAAGATGCACTCAGGCAGAACAAACGGTAGATGAGCTACATCGCTGCAGTCATTGCTTTCTTGTGAGTGTGCAGGATTAATTTAGTTTTTATTCAATCACAGAATACGGACATCACTGACAACACCAGTAATTATTGTCCACCCCTAATTGCTTCTGAGGAGGCTGTTTAGAATTAACCATATTGGCCAGCCCTGAGCAGACCAGGTAATATTGGCACATTTTCTTCTATGAAGGACATCCAAGAAATAGAGGGGTTTTAATGAAAAATTAAGTGTTATGCTTTCTGTAATTATTGGTGTTTTTTTATTTACATTTCATATTTATTTTATTATTTGCATTTATATTTCCCAGCTGCTGTGATGCAAACTTGTGTCCCTAGATCAACGATTCAGAACTTTAGCTGCCGGTCCAGTATCTTACCCACTGCACTTATGGTAGTAATTGTGGAATTCCCTCATATTGTTAATTTTACACATGATAATTCATATCAGCAATTTCCCTTCACACAAAAGAATTCCCAGGTAGGATGTCAGCTGTGTAATTGTTGTAGATGACTGTTCAGTACAATTCTGAAAAAGGATGGAATGAAAATCTGAAGAAGAATCCCGTACCGAAACATTGCCTGTCCTTTCTCTCCTGGATGTTACGTGACACACTGATTTCCTCCAGCACTTTGTGTTTTGCTCAGGTTTCCAGCATCTGCAGTTTCTTGCATTCAAACTAGTGGGACGGTGTCAGCACTCATTTCTGCAACTGGATCCTCGACTTCCTGACCAACAATGGGCGCCGACCTGTAGGGGTATGGCTGCCTAGCCTGCAGCTGTCTGTTTTTCATTTCTTTTTTCTTATTTTTAGTTAGTTTAGTGTTTTGTTTTTAAGGAGTTCTAGCTTTTATATGTGTAGGGAGGGGGGGGGGAGGGGGAAACTAATTTTCAGGGTCCCTACCTGGTCGGAGATGCAGCTTTTCTCCGGGCTGCACTTTCGACCCGTCCTCGCGGCCTACCAGCGGGCCTGGAGCGGTATTTCCTGAGGGGACCGCCCGGAGCATCGGCGGCGGCGGCTGCGGAGCTGCGGGTCCAAGGAGCGAGGGGACCGCCCGGAGCCTCGGCATCGGCGGCACCGACATCGGCGGCGGCGGCGGCGGAGCTGCGGGTGTGAGGACGGCGGTGCAGCGCTGGAGCGCCATGGCGGGCGGTGCCTTGCCTGGGTAGCCGCGCTGGAACTCCAGTGAGCTGGGACCGGCGTTAAAAACATCGCGGAGCTGCGGGCGGCGGCGCCGAACTTTACATCGGGAGCCTGGGATCTCGCGACGAGATCGCCAGTTGAGCTCCATTCGGCGCGGCCTTGTCGGCTCCGGAAGCCACGGTCTCGAGTAGGGAGGCGGCCATTCCAGGGTTCCCATGCCGCTGAGAGGACTCTCCCGACGCCAGAACATCATCACCCGGCGAGGACAGCCTGGAACATCGGGCCTCCGTAGAAGCAACTGTGGAGGCCTCAATAGGCCCGACTATGGGTGGACATTGGGGATGGGACTGGACTTTGTGCCTTCCCTCATAATGGGAACCATTGTGGGGGGATGTTTTTATGTTAAAGCTATTTATTATTGTTATGTTTGTATTCTTTTTTATGTGCTGCATTGGCAAAAGGAATTTCACTACATCTAGGTGTATGTGACAATAAATCAACCTTTGAACCTTTTTTAAAAAAAAACAATCCCCAATCAGTGAGGATAGAGGACAAATCATCCTCCACAACAATCTTCAACATGGGGGCTCCGCAAGGATGCGTTCTCAACCCCCTTCTTTACTCCTTGTACACCCACAACTGTGCAACCATGTACAAATTGAATTCAATTTTCAAATTAACAGACGACACCACCATTGTGGACCGGATATCAAATAGTGATGAGGTGGAATACAGGAAGGAGATTGAGAACCTCATGTCCTGGTGTCAGCAATACAAAGGAGATAGTAATCGAATTCAGGAACCTTAGTTTGCATTGATGGTGCCAAAGTAGAGATGGTTGAAAACGTTCAAATTTCTAGGAATCAATATCACCAACAACTTCCCCTGGACCACCCATATTGAAGTATCGACCTAGAATGGACACCAATGCCTCTACTTCTTTAGAAGGCTTAGGAAGTTCAGCATGTTCCCTACAACTCTCACCAACTTCTACAGATGCATCATAGAAAGCATGTTATCAGGATGCATCACCGCTTGGGTTAGGAACAGCTCCGTCCAAGAACGCAAGAAATTGCAGCGAATTGTGGACGCAGCCCAGACCATTACACAAACTGACCTCCCTTCTATTGACTCCAGTTATACCTTATGCCAGCAGCATAATCAAGTATGTCACATCCTGGCCACTCCCTCTTCTCCCCTCTCCCATCAGGCTAAAGGTCTAGAAGTGTGAAAAAGCACATCACCAGATTCAGGGACTTTTTCTTCCCAGCTGTTATCAGGCAACTAAATCATCAGTGCTGAACTATTATCTACCTCTTTGATGAGCCTCAGACTACCCTTGATCGGACTTAATGCTGGCTTTACCTTGCACTAAACATTATTCCCTTATCATGTATCTATACACTGTAAATGGATCGATTGCAATCATGTATTGCCTTTCTGCTGACTGGTTAGCACACAATAAAAGCCTGTCATTGTACATCGGCACACGTGACAATGAAATAAATTGAACTGAACTGAACTCCTTGCTATAAAAATCTATTATTATTTTTAATACTGAAAACTCAGGATACTGGAAGCTAATATTAGCCTTTTGGGTTTTTTCCCACATTTCTTGCTTTACTTACTTTTAATGTGTATAGTTTTGTTTACTGCATGAGTTATCACCCTCTCCTGTATGCTTTTTAATCAATGGTAAAGTTAAATATTCTTAAAAATAAACTAGAATTGGGAGCAGTGTTATATCACGGCCTCAAACTTGTTCCAAATTTGGTAGGATTGTAGGTGATCTGATCCTGCCTTTTGCTACAATTTGATACCTTTTCCCATAATCTTTAACTCTCTTATAAACTAAAATCTGAACTCTTTCAGCCTTGAATGTGGGGAAAATGTCTATTTCCAGTAGCAGGCCAAAGGACCACAAAGGTTTGTGACCATTTCAAAGAAAACAAAGTCCTCTTCCTCTTGTGTTCAGTAGGTGTCCCTTATTCTAAAACCAGTTCGGACCACTCGTAATTTTATATTTGCAGTAAGATCACTGTTACTCTCCTATACTCCAATAATATAGGCCCAACCTCTATAAGAGAACTCTTTTATCCCCGGAACTAACAGAGTGGAACTTCCCTGAACTGCCTCTGATTCAGGGCAGTAAAATTCCAATTAGCCAGCATTTAATTGTTCTGAAGTCGATGGGGACAAGCAAACGCTGATACTGGTTTACAAACAAGTTGCCCGAGAACAGGTGGGAAGAAGCACTCCAAGAATCTGGAGGTATGCGTTTTCACACTCCTGTAACTCTTGCCAGATGGGAAAGGGGAGAAGAGGGGGTGAGACTCATCCTTGGTGATGCTGGTGGCCTTGCTGAAGTGTCGATGGAGTCAATGGAAAGGCAGTTCGTTTGTATGATGGTCTGGGCTACGTCCACATCTGTCTGCAATGTCTTGTGGTCTTGGATGGAGCTGTTTCCAAACCATGCTGGGAAGCATCCCAATAAAATGCTTTCCACGGTGCATCTGTAGTTGGAACTTCAGGGGAAATCTGAGGATAAGAGAGTCATAGAGTCATAGAGTAATTCAGTGTGGAAATAGGCCCTTCTGCCCAATTTGCCCACACCAGCCAACATATCCCAGCTACACTAGACCCAACAGCCTGTGCTTGGTCCATATCTCTCTAAACTTGTCCTATCCATGTACCTGTCTAACTGTTTCTTAAATGTTGCGATAGTCCCATCCTCAACTACCCCCTCTGGTTGTGATAGTACCTGCCTCAAAAACCTCCTCTGGCAGCTTGTTGGATACACCCACCAACCTCTGTGTGGAAAACGTTACCTCTCAGATTCCTATAAAATCTTTTCCTCTTCACCTTGAACTTATGTCCTCTGCTCCTCGATCCCCCTACTCTAGGCAAGAGATTCTGTGCATCTACCCAATCTATTCCTCTCATTTTATCCACCTCAATAAGATCACCCCTCACCCTCCTCGCGCTCCAAGGAATAGAGACCCAGCCTACTCAACCTCTCCCTATAGCTCAGACCCTCTAGTCCTGGCAACACCCTTGTAAATATTCTCTGAATCCTTTCAAGCTTGACAATATCATTCCTATATCTTGGTGCCCAGAACTGTACGCAATACTCTAAATGCGGTCACATCAACTGCGACGTGACCTCCCAACTTCTATGCTCAAAGTCATTATCAAAGAAGATGATTTGTCACCTGTTGTGGTGGTATATAAACCACTATCGCCTACTAGTGTTTAACATAAGTAAAACAATGAACTATGTTAGGAATAACAAAATACTCTGGAAAAACTGCATGGCCAAAGTCTAAAGATTGATAGATTATTATTGAAATCAGGGCTGCAAAACTCTGTTCAGCATTCCCCATATACTCTCTGAGGTATATTTGAGAAATACTTCCTGATTATATTTTCCATCTTCTCTGCAATAAAGGCAAGCCTTCAATTTGCTTTTCTAAGTTAATGGCTCAACTCTTACCTCAATTACTGTTGGGACTGGGTAAGTTGGAAATGGGTTTGAGATTTTAACAGGTTTTTAACTATCCGGCCCATCCTAACCCAGTCATTCTTGATGTTAAAATTTCACACAACTCCCGTCAACTTCAAATCAAACACAAAATGTTTCCCTTTGCATTGCGTCTAACAACTAAATCCTGATGAAACCAGGGCATGAATACAATTCAAGCACTATTTGTGACTAACCTTTTAGCTTTTGGTGATGACTTTTATAAAGAAGCAGATGAAAAGAAATACAAAATTGAAATCAAAGCCATGATCACAACCTGGACACCCAGGTGATATTGGCATTGCCACTTGATCAACCAGAAGGTCTCACACACCATGGATATCAATATCAATCATATATTAAAAATAAAGTAACTCCATGAATCAGAATATTCCATTTATATTTTTGAAATTAACACTGGCTAATGTATTTTAGCAATTTGAGAATACCTCCTGTGTACGGCTGCCCAGCCAGCAGCTGTCTGTCTCTTCAACTTTTAATTTTTTATTTTAGTTAGTTAAGTGTCTTGTTTGGAGGTCTAGACTTTTTTATGTGGGGGGTGGGGGGGGGGGGGGTGGGAAGGGGGAAACTACCTTTCAGGGTCCCTACCTGGTCGGAGAGGCGGCTTTTCTCCGGGCTGCAGCTTCGACCAGTCCTCGCGGCCTACCAGCGGGCCTGGAGCGGCGTTTCCTGTCGGGGACCGCCCAGAACCTCGGCTTAGGCGGCGGCACAGCGCTGGAGCGCTATCGCGGAGCGGGCGATGCCTTGCCCGGGTCGCCGCGCTGGAGCTCCGGTGAGCTGATACCGCCGGGTAAAACATCGCGGAGCTGCGGGACTGTGGAGCGACCAGTTGCGGGCGGCGGCGCTGAACTTTACACCGGGAGCCTGGGATCTCTAGATGAGATCGCCAGTTGTGGAGCTCCAACGGGCGCGGCCTTGTTGGCTTCGGAAGCCGCGGCCTCCAGTACGGAAGCGGCCGTTCCAGGGTTCCCAAGCCGCTGGGAGAACTCTCCCGACGCCGGAGCAACATCACCCGGCGAGAACGGCCTGGAACATCGGGCCTCCGTAGAGGCAACTGTGGAGGCCTCAATGGGCCCGACTATGGGTGAACTGGGGTTGGGGACTGGACTTTGTGCCTTCCCTCATGGTGGGAGCCATTGTGGGGGGATGTTCTTTGTGTTTAAGACTCTTATTGGTGTTATGTCTGTATTCTTTTTTTGTGTGCTGCAAAATGGCAAAAAGCATTTCACTTCACTACACCTGGGTGTATGTGAATGTGACTAATAAAATACCTTTAATACCTTTAATACCTTTAATACCAAAAGGATAGTTGCATCAAGGAGGGTGGAGAGGGAAAGCTAGTGCTTCAAAGAGGTATGTTTGACAAAACGAGTATGGAATTCAAGCTGAATGTGAGATTGATCCCTGGGATGGTGGGACTGTCATATGAAGAAAGATTGTAAAGACTAGGCTTGTAATGGAGTTTAGAAGGATGAGGGGGATCTTATAGAAACATATAAAATTATAAACGGACTTGACAGGCTAGATGCAGGAAAAAATTTCCAAATGTAGGGCGAGTTCAGAACCAGGGGCCACAGTCTTAGAATAAAGGGGAGGCCATTTAGGACTGAGGTGAGAAAAAACGTTTTCACCCAGAGAGTTGTGAATTTGTGGAATTCCCTGCCACAGAGGGCAGTGGAGGCCAAATCACTGGATGGATTTAAGATGGAGTTAGATAGAGCTCTCGGGGCTGGTGGAATCAAGGGATATGAGGAGAAGGCAGGCACGGGTTATTGATTGGGGACGATCAGCCATGATCACATTGAATGGCAGTGCTGGCTCGAAGGGCCAAATGGCCTCCTCCCGCACCTATTTTCTATGTTTCTATGTTTCTACTACGGACTGACGCAAAACTGCATTTCGTTGTACCCATACTCAGTATTTGTGCAATGACATTAAAGTTGAATTGAATTGAATTGAATTGAATTCTATGTTATGTGCCTCAGCCATGCACATGGAGGGAAATTATAGATTGGGTTGTGCTAGTTCAATATCCCGCTGCCCAGGTTGCCACATGTAATTATAGCATACCTTTACCAGTCTTTGCGAATCTGAGACTATTTCCTGATCCTTCACACCGTGAGTTCAATGACATGGCTTAGGCAGAGACAGGGTAATGAGCAGATGCCACCTCCATGTAACAATACCCTTGATATTCTTTGATAACCATCGACATGGGCTCAGGGCTTTACCAGCTGTAATCAATATTAATATATTTTGATTACCTTCGCCATTTAGAGACATCTAAAAACCATTAAAATTTAAGTTAAAAAGTTAACATGCAATTATTCCATTTTAAAAAAAGTAATGGTAGCTAATATGAAAGCACTTAAATATTTAAAGCATAAGGCAAAATACGTTAAAATAACTTACCTACTGCCTTTGTCCCTTAAATGTTTGCGTTAAAATTCCCATCAACCCAATTCAGCTTCAGATTCTGTGCCCATTGAAGAGTCAAGAGAGTGCAGATCTACTGCAGGGTCCAAGTGGCAGTGAAGCAAGCTGACTTATCAAGCAATAGTCTGCACAATGCAGACCACTATCATTTATAGCCACATGCTATCACTAACTGAATGATGTGGTCGTAAGTTAATGAATCTCATTTCAGAATTAACTCTATTCTTCTAATAGAAATATAAAATATATGAAGATTGGAAATCTGAAATAATTTGAGTATCTGGAATCAAAAATAAATTATTTGAATTATCTTTGTGCTCTCATATAAGATTTGTTATGAATCTAGACTGGTTGTATTCAATCAATAATGTACTGTATTTAAGTCATTCATATCTCCTATCTTTGTCTGCATAGCTTATCTTAGCCATAAAGAAATGCTTCTTCCTCATAGCTTATTGTGTGCCAGATAACTTCATTTTCCATTCCACTGTAAAATATTTATTGCCCTTCACTCATCGTTCAATAATTTCAATATTTTATCTTTCCTCTCAAGTTGCCGCTGGCAATCCCTTAATTTGCTATGAAACTGCAATAAATCTTGAGGAACATCAGCAATCCAATCCTAAACCTGTAGATTCATCCCCAGAAATTGTAAATCCATTGTCATACCAGTGGAAAGGCTTTGGTCAAGTATTTTAGATGCCAAATAGATGAAAAGGGTGGCATCTAAATCTAAAATTTAACATAAAATATAATGTGGTAAAGGACTGAAACCAGCCCCTGAAATTACTGCCTACAGAGTGTTTTAACACCTGCTTGACAGAAGCCTACTAGTATTCATACAAAATCTGCACAGCATCTCAGTGGTTGGTGACATCAACACCAGCATTTTTAAATTAAAAACATTTAGTCACTCTCAAGTACTAAAGGGGCATTACTCAAAAATATATTGCTTCATGGTCATAGTTATTAATGATGTGAATAAAACCTTTAAAACATATCACAAACTTTCTGAAAGACCTTATCAAGACTGCAGAAAATTTGAGTGACTACACTTATGTCTTGTCCTTTTTTGCAGTCTATATTCTTTTTACTGGCTTATGGAATTTTACGTGTAATTTATGTAACATTTATGTTTTTGTGTATTTGGCTGAGTCTGTGCTGGTGTTGCTGCTATGGGCAATATTTGTATTGCTTCTGTATCACACCACACTATTGCATAGGGCAATTTGACTTGACGAATTGACTTGATTCTGTCTGGCAATTCTGATAATTTCATTTAAAACGAGTAAGTACTGGACTACTTCCTTTATGTACGTCACAAGAAGTAGGGCAGTGCTTGTCAAGGGCATCTAAAGCTAACAATTTCCCCGTGGTTTGGGCCCAGGTCTGGGCTGGTGGAGAGAGGAAGAGGAGACGAGGAGGGCTATGCAGTGCCCTTCCTGTCTGCATGCAAAAGACTCGTATGGATTGATCCAATAACACCAATGGCCACAAATTTAATAACCCATGTGTCCTCTCATGGTCTCTGAGCCATTCCACAATGTGCCACTCTGCGCATCCAGAACAGCTCATACTGTGAATGAAAGTGGCTGCAGAAAGTCTACATATATTGCTTCTTGAAACTTGTTTCTCATCAAAGGGTACTTACCCTGATTAATGCCTGCAGACCGATTCATTTGATAAGTTTCAGATAACCCAAAACAGGTTCAACTGCCTGTTCTTAATACCGCGTAACCCAATTAAACATGTTTGCAACCCTTATCCAAGTACCACACATACATTTTTGAAGAACTACTCTATGTTCCTGTCTGCCTATTTATGTCACATTATCTGGTGGATTTCGCAAATGAGTCTATATATCACAGGTAGACAAAAATGCTGGAGAAGCTCAGCGGGTGAGGCAGCATCTATGGAGTGAAGAAAATAGGCAACGTTTTGAATCGAAATCATTCTTCAGTCTATTTATCACTTTCCCCAAGGTGTTTCATTTCTGTTACTTGTTATTTTACATAATCTATAGTTCTCCACGCCAGACTCATAACTTGCAGAGTTTGCTAATCTGCCAGTTTCTAAATGATTCTGAGCAAAAAGCTAAGTGATGCAAATTCAGTTAATTGTATTGAGTGTGTTCAGAAGACTTTGCTTTAAGACGAGGTCGGTGTTGTGTGATCATGAATCTGCTCTGCCAAAGACAATAATCAAAATTACCTCCATTACTATGTTCTCAAAGCTTTGTTACCATAAATTAATTGATGATGCTCTACTATTGAAATTAGCCAAATTGTTCAGACTTGATCAGCCCCAAAAAGAAACACTGTTGGCTCTGCACCATGCATTTATAGAGTTATAGAGTCTTACAGTGTGGAAACTGGCTTCTCCGCCCAACTTGCCCACTCCAGCCAACATGTCCCATCGACACTAGTCCCACCTTCCTGCATTTGGCCCGTTGCATCTAAACCTGTCCTATCCATGTATTTGTCTAAATGTTTCTTGAACGTTGTGATAGTACCTGCCTCAAAAACCTCCTCCAGCAGCTTGTACCATACACCCACCACCCTTTGTGTGAAAACGTTACCCTATGTCACTATTAAATCTTCCCCCCCTCCCCCTCCCTCACCTTAAACCTATGTTCTCTGGTTCTCGATTCCCTTACTCTGGGCAAGAGATTATGTGCATCTAACCGATGTATTCCTCTCATGATTATTAACACATCTATAAGATCACCCCTCATCCTCCTGCACTTCAAGGAATAGAGTCCCAGCCTGCTCAACCTCTCCCTATAGCTCAGGCCCTAGAGTCATGGCAACATCCTTGTAAATCTTCTCTGCACCCTTTCTAGCTTGACAACATCTTTCCTATAAAACAAAACTGTGCCCAAAACGGAACACAATAACTCTAAATGCGGCCTCATCAACATCTCATACAAATGCAACATGTATGTCCCAATATCGACTGTATACTCAACAGATGGACACAAAAAGCTGGAGTAACTCAGCGGGCCAAGCAGCATCTCTGAAGAGAAGGAATTGGTGATGTTTCGGGTCGAGACCCTTCTCTATACTCAATACCCTGACAGATGAAGGCCAAGGTGCCAAAATACTTTTTGACCACCTTATCTGCCTGTGATGTCACTTTCAATAAACTATGTCCATGTACTCCTCGATCCCTCTGCTCTACAACACTCCCCAGAGTCCATCTGTTCACTGTATAGTTCCTGCCCATGTTAGACTTCCCAAAATGCAACACCTCACTTCTTTAATGGTAATCCATTTATATTTATAATGTTAATATTTACGTGTGTAAGAAAGAACTGCAGATGCTGGTTTAACCAAAGATAGACACAAAAATATGATGTTTATTATTATTAATATTTACATCAGTCAGACATCAAATAATGATGAGACTGAGTACAGGAAAGAGATTGAGAATCTCGTAAGTTGCTGCCAAAACAACAATCTCTCCCTC
Source organism: Amblyraja radiata (assembly GCF_010909765.2). NCBI lineage: Eukaryota > Metazoa > Chordata > Chondrichthyes > Rajiformes > Rajidae > Amblyraja > Amblyraja radiata. The sequence goes on from NC_045957.1 coordinate 86,729,734, forward strand.
AATGTCAGCAAGACAAAGGAGATTGTGAACGACTTCAGGAAGCGAAACGGTTCACACACCGAAGAGTGCCGAAGTAGATATGGTTGAAAGCTTCAAGTTCTTAGGAATAAATATCGCCCGCAATTTGTCCTAGACTAGCCACTGATGTGGAATGGCCAAGAAAGCACACTAATGCCTCTACTTCCTTAGAAGGCCCAGGAAGTTCGGCATGTCCCCAACAATCCTCACCGACTTCAACAGGTGCGCTGTAGAAAGCATTTTATTGGGATGCATCCAGTAAATCTTGCTACAAATAAGTACATCAGATATTGCAAAAGAGAAAACAAACAGAGTGCAAAATACAGTGTTACAGTTACGGACCAAGAGTCTGATAACAGCCGGGAAGAATCGGGTGAATGTGCTCCCAAGCATTTGTATCTTCTGCTCGATGGGCAGAAGATATAAACGCTTGGGATAGGGCAGGGGACAAAACATTCTACATGATGATTCTCAGCCCCACAAGGCTCAGCCTCTCGCTACAATCCTGATACATTCTGCTCTAAATACTGTTCTAACACCATTTACAAATTTTCAGGCTACATCACAATAGTGAATTCCAAATCAAACAATGATGGGACGGAGTACAGGAACGAGATAGAGAGCTTAGTAGCATAATATCAATGCTAGCAAAGGAGCTGGTTATGAACTTCAGGAAACAGGGTGGAGAACACACCCCTGACCACATTAATGGCGTAGAAGTGGAGATGGTTGAGAGTATCAACTTCTGAGGTATAAATATCATCAACAATTTATCTGGATCCAATCATATTCATGCTGAGGCCAAGAAAGCACATCAGTGCCCCCACTTCTTCGGAAGGCAGAGGACATTTTTTGACTCCAATGATTCTTACCAATATCTACATATACACCATAGAAGATAATTTCCAGATGCATTGTATGGCAACTGCTCTGCCCAATACTGCAAGACAATTCAGAAAGTTGTGAACAGAACCCAGTCCATCACACTAACCAGCATTCCTCCATTGACTCCATCCACTTTTCATGCTGCTTCGGAAAACCAGCCAACATATTAAGGACCACCCTCTTCCATCGAGCAGATATACAAATGCTTGAGAGCACATACACCAGATTCAATAACAGCTTCTTCCCTGCTGTTATCGGGCTCTTGCTCTGTAGTAATAACACTACATTTTGTGCTCTGTTTTTTTTTTAACTCTTTTGCAGTGTCTGATGTACTTGTGTATGGTACGATTTAATGGATAGCATGCAAAGCAGGATTTCACTGTTTCTTGGTAGATGTTACAATAATAAACCAATAAACCAGTGCTATCCAATGGAATATCCATACATATATCCCGTAGACTATAGTCAGTAAGGATAAGTGACTAAACATCCTCCATGATAATTCGCAACACCGGGGCTTCATAAGGATGGGCACTCTGCTCCTTACTGTACTCCTTATTCACTCTTGACAGTGTGGCCAAAAATGCCCTAACTCCATTTAGAAGTTAGCAGATGACATCATCATAGTGCTCCAGAAGTTGAATAATGATGAGACGGAGTACAGGAAAGAGATAGACAGCTTAGTGACCTAGCGTCAAGGCTACAAGCTTTCCCTCAATATCAGCAAGATGAAGGACTTGATCACTGACTTCAGGAAACGGGGTGGTGTACAAGCCCTAGTCTGCATCTACGGTGCTGAAGTGGAGATGATCAAGAGCTTTAAGTTCCTGGGCGTAAATATAGCCAATAATTTGTCCTGGTCCAACAACTGATGCTACAGCCAAGAAAGCACACCAACACCTCTATTTCCTCAGAAGATTAAGGACATTTGGCAAGTCTCCAATTATTCTCAACAATGTTTCAGATGCACAACAAAAAACTTCCTATTGAAACGCATCAACGTTGGTTTGCCAACTGCTCTGCCCTTGACTGCAAGAAATTTCAGACTTGTGGATGCAGCCTAGTACATCACAAAATCCAGTCTCCCCCCCCCCCCCCCTCCGCTGACTCCATCTCCACTTCAAGATGTCCTCTGGAAAGCAGCCAACATAATTAAGGATATTTACACCTTGGTCATTCCCTTTTCTTCCCTCACCTCTCAGGCAGCAGATACAAAAGCTTCAGTAGATGCATCACCGCATTGGCATTAGTAATGCTAATTTCTCAACCTACCTCATTGCGGCCTCTGTACTCTCTCTGTAGTGGAAAACATGTAATGCTGTAACAATACATTGTGCATTCTGGTTATTTTTCGCTTTGCGCTACGTGTTGTACTTCTGTATGATTTGATTGTAATCTAGCCTAGTTTGATTTGACTGCTATTTTTTTCCACTATATCTCAATACAAGTAACAATCATAAACCAATATCAATACCAATCCATTATTTTAGGATCCAATTATTTCCACCTCACTACATTTCTCCAAAAGCACTATAGTATTCTCCATAGCCCCCTTGTCCTCATGCCTTATTCTATTTCCCAATCTTTCCTCTACCACCCTTAAATATTCCCTTTCATTTCCCGTATCCAGACCCCATTTCATTGCTTTCTTTCATGAAATTGCAGCACAAGGACAGATGCCTGTGTCCAAACATTCCCACTCCCCCTCCAATAGTCCTGCCGCAAACCAAGTAATCCTTTCCCCAAATCTCAAAGTCTATATCCTCTACTCTCCATTCTAATATACACTTCCACAATCCCAGGATTTTGATAATCTAGTTCAATGGTGCCAGAACAACAATCTTGTTCTCAACATTAGCAAATCATTGAGTGTTGACTTCAGGAAGGGAAAAGCCGAGGGCCCATGAACCTTTCGTCATTGGTCAGAGAGTGGTGGAGTGAGTCAAGTTTTCAGGTTTGTAGGTGTGCACACTCTGATGATCTGTCCTGGGCCCAGCACATTTTATATAATCCCAAAAAAAGCTCACCAACACATCTGCTTCCTCTGAAATTTGAGGAGATTCGGCATGACACTGAATATTCTATTGAAATTCCATGGAGAGAATAATGACTGATTGCATCAGAGCCTGGTTTGGTAATTCAAAGTCCCAATAATAAAGGAGGCTGCAGAAATTGGTGGACATTGGTGGACCAGGCGGTCCATAATTGGTATTAACCCCACCATCAAAAGGATCTGCATGAAGCATCGACTCCAAAAGGCAACTGATATCAAAAATCCACACCACCCTGATCACATTCTCATCTCACTGTTACCATCAGAAAGAAGGTGCAGGAACCTAAGAACCATTACCTTTATGACCAATTTCTTCCCATCAATGGCCAGGCTCTTGAAGAACATTGCACCACCCTTATCACAATTCTATCTCAGCATTGAACTACAGTGGATTTTGTATAAAGGGTGCACGACATAGTTCAATTTGCATTGTTAAGGTCTGGCTACCTGGTATAACTGATCGTCTTGTATTTTTGTTTATTATATATTTATCAGTTATGTTGTTGCATTAATGTGCCTGTAAAAACTACAGCAAGTAAGAATATAATTCTTCCATTCCTGGCGCTTATGGCAATTAAACTCTTGCTGTTCACCAACACTCATTATTCTGCGTGTCTCCCCTCTGTGCCTCCTTGTCAGTTCAGCCACTGATCTTCTTTATGAAAGTAAAACTAAATTTTAATTTTCAAAATTATATGGCTCATAAAGCACAGAAACCAGTGGAGTGGGAAAGCTAGTACTATTCATAATCCAACAGTTCCAACTGTCACTCTTCTGCAGCCTACATGTCACATGTGTCAATGTGGTTTGGAATTCTTCTTTCATGTGGCGTGCACAGCCTAAAGCTGTTGGACAACTTGTTCTATTTGATCTTCCGTTTGTGCACGTCGAGTTGATTGCATTAGTTGAAACAGGTTGAAACACGTGAAGGTTGCAATCTTCCACCCCTGGTTTGGAATAAAGTCAAGATTTAATCAATTGTGAATTCATGAACTGTGGATTGGCTTCATTATCCCATCTGCCATTGTAGCCCATACTATTGGTTAACCAATAGTCTGTCAAGGGGCTGTCCCACTGCGAGTTCTGATGAGTTTGCCCTCGACTCATACTCGCAGCATGGTCGATACGAGTTCCTAGGAGGTCTTTGTAACTCTACTTCATGCTCGAGAGTAGTCCCCGCGTACTCGTGGCCTCATCTAGGTCGAGGCGTATTTTTCAACATGCTGAAAAATGCCTGCGAGTAAAAAAAGGTCACCATGGAAAAAATGGATACTTTTTAAGGCAGGTACAGGATACTGAGTTGGATGAACAGCCATGATCATATTGAATGGCGGTGCAGGCTCGAAGGGCTGAATGGCCTACTCCTGCACCTATTTTTCTATGTTTCTATGTTTTACTCGTAGGTTTAGTCGAAGTAGGTTGCAGTAGGTCGGCATGTTATTCGTAGGTAATCGAGGGTAGTCGAAGGTAATCGAAGGTAGTCGTAGATAGTCTTCAACATAGTTGAAGGGAAGTCGAGGGAAGGTCGAAGGAGATCGAAGGAGGTCGTCTTCGCTCTCCACTATTAGGTGTCCAATTTTCCCGAAGCTAATCGAAGCTAGTCTTCAACATAGTCGAAGGAGGTCGAAGGAGGTCTTCAACATAGTCGAAGGAGGTCTTCAACATGACATTTTTTCAAACTCTCCTAAACTCTTCTAAACTTGCCAATTAGGTCGCCGCAGTGGGACAGCCCCTTTAGTAAACTCAACAATCTTCTCCTATTTGAAACTGCACACCAACTGAGTTTGAATGTTGGATAAATGTAGTTACATTGACCTTTTGTAGTTAGTTGCATAGCTTCTAGATGCTGCAGTAATGCATCTTGACTTTTTAATAAATCATTAACCTGTTTTGAATCTTCCTCCATACCAAACAATAAAATAATTATCTATCTATTTTCCTGTGACATTACCAGAACAATGATGCAATGAGAAAGTGGATATAACTATCATGGTGCATGACCAACCCACACCACTGCACCTTTATGCAGGAATTATTGTAAAATAGCAGCCATGACCAATGTAGCATATTATACTATATCTTTTATTGAGCAAGTTCTTATGTTTGTGCTGCCTGCTATTTTAATCACTTCTGCATGATGCCTCCAATACTTTATTGTAGGACTAACATTGCAAGTGCTTTGTACTTTCCTTTAAAGGAAGATATACTGTAGTAAGATGAACACTTACATATTTCCAAAACGGATTCAATGTTGAGATAACTTCAACGGGGATTCAACATGCAAGTGGGTATCAATCAGGCATTTCAGTGGTGCAGAAAGAGAAAAAAAAAAAAAAAAAACTACCTTCAGAGAGGTAATGAGAGGAATGATGGGAGTGCTACATGAATTCAATGTCAGAAGTCTAATGACATCCCACTGCTGGACAAAGTGAGTGACAATTTTCAAATAGCATGTTCTGCTAACTGCATCAATAGCTTCAATCTCAATTCACAGGTTCCATCACCCACCTGTAAAGAATCAAAACTAACATTCAGGCGTTTTACCTCAACCCCAACAGTTATAACTACTCTAGGATTTAAGTCCCACAATTTTCATCTCAGGGGCATGTTGAACCAGTAATGCTACATTACTAAAATATATTGAACATGATATGTGCACATGCTTCCCTCTTTGCTGCAGCAGACTGCAAAAAGGATTTGGGCAAGGACAAGCATGTCTGAGGGGTGGGAGATTGCAATCTTCACACGGTCCGCCCTGTTTCGACGAATGCAATCAACCTGGCATGCACAATCAAATAAGATCAAATAGAACAAGTTGTCCTACAACTTTAGGCTGTGCACGCCATACGCAAGAAGAAGCATGTCTGAGGGTGCCTTCTTAAGTTCATCCAATTTGCATGGGTTTAGCTCATATCCCTCTAAACCTTTCCTATCTGTGTACCTGTCCAAATGTCTTCCAAGCATTGTCTCTACCACTTCATCTGGTAATTTGTTTCATATACTGAGCAGTTTCTGTATAAAAAGCTTTCCCTCAGGACCACTTTAATCTTCCCCTCCACACCTCAATCCTATGCCCTCTAGTTTTGGACTCTCCTACTCTTGAAAAAAGACCATACATCGTATCTATCTATGCCCTTTCGATTTTATAAATCTATTTGAGTTCATTCCTCAGCCTCTTTTGCTGAGTGGAAACAGTCCCAGTCTATCCAACCTTTCCTTAAAACTCAAGATCTCCAGTCCTGGCAACAACCTGGTAAATCGTTTCTGTACACCCTCTCTAGCTTAAACTAATTTTCTGGCAAGCTGGCCAGAACTGCACACAATTCTCCAAGTGTAGTCTCACCAAAGTCGTTCAGCTGAAACATGACAGCCCAATTTTCTGTACTCATTGTCCTGACCGATTAAAGCTTCTTAGCCACCCTGTGCTACTAGTTTCAGGGACCTTTGTAGTTGTATCTCTAGGTTTCTCTGTGCTACAACACTCTCTGCCAGTTGATGTGTAAGACTGCTCCTGGTTTAACTTTCCAAACGAGGATGAAGACACTAAATATGAAAATACACAGTACATATCTGAGAAGAATGGATTTATGATATGTCCGCTATTACATTATAATTAACATAAAGTTAAACTGAAATCAACATTTTAACACAGGACATCAGAAAACATCAATCTGTCCAAATCTGCTGGTGAGTCCAGGGTGCTTTTTTTTAATCCCCTTTGGAGCCTGCCACAGTTTGCATGTTACAAGCAACCTTCTCAACACTACTTTAGTGCATCATTCTGTTCTGTCCATTGACAAGTATGCCTTCAATGGCACGGCCTTAATTTAAAACAAGTGGGTTGTGATGCCATGTGCATTGCCAATGTTCCCCATTTCTCTGAATGTAGCCTCTCCACATCCCAATCATTAATTTTGTTGAATAGAGCAGTCCTGGAATTGAAAGGCTAGGTCCACATGGTGAAAGGGTTCTAAATGATGCAATTGGATGATGCTAGGGGTGGGGAGGAGCTTGCAACCTCTTTAGCAGCCCGGAAGTAAGTTCTGTGAGGCTGATGCTCACTTTTCATGATTCAAAGAGATAAACCCATGCTTTCTGCAAAATGCTTCAGTCGGGGACTAGGTATTCAGTTGTAGCACAGAAGTCAAGGTGAAAGAGGTAGTAGTTCCCATTATTTGCTGGTCCCGAATTTGAGTATTTGTGCAATGTGCAGTATTCACTACTCCAGTAAATAAGGCTGCCCCATTATCTGATTCTAGAGTCCTCAGCCAGAAAAAACTTCCTCCTTTTATTCATCACATCAAGTCCTGAAATAATTTTGTATGTTTCAGTGAGATGGCCTCTGATTCTGCAGAATTATCGATATTTCAGACATAGCCCCAGTCTATTCAATTTCACCTCCGACAGAAAATCATACCTGGCAGCAGTCTGGTGAATCTTTGTTGTACTTCCCCTATGGCAAATATATCCTACTTTAGAAAAGGAGGCCAATATTGTACACAAAACTCATCAAGGCCTATACAATTGCAATAAGATATCTTTACAGCTATATTTAAATCTTCTTACAGTAAAAACAAATACACAATCAGCTTTCTCTTCTTGTAGCTTCACATGAGCATTCAGTTACTAAAGTACAATGTTAACTACTTCCCATTAAATATCAACAAATCCCATTTGGCTTTCTGGACTTCCTCTGAGAACTTTATTAATAGGCTCCTCAGATTCTAAATGCACCACATCCACATCCATAGTTCCCCCCTTTTCTATTTTATAAATCACATCCCTAAAGATTTCTAAAAGATTAGGCAAACACGATTTCATAAATCCACAATGAGTTTGGTCAATCCCATAATGCTTTTCTGAGTTCTATTGAGGCACACTTCATCATATATTATTATTAATGTTAGACAGACAGGTTGATTTTTTTTTTTTTCCCCTCTCCTCCTTCATAAATAGAAGGTCACATTTGCCACCCTCAAATCCACAGGAACGCTGTAACAACTTGAAAGGTGATAACTCATTTATTCAATAACTCTTTAACCACATCCTTCAAAACTCTGAGAAATACATCATGTTCAATTCATTATTCTATTTGTGTTTTTCAGTGTAAATTTAACTCAAAGGAATATGCATCTTGCCAAACATTTTGGAACTCCTCTATTCCCTTAATATCCAAAAATCTATTGATCTCTGTCTTGAATATATTCAGCCACTGAGTAGACAATCACAAAAGGTTACTATCCTCTGGATGAAGAAATGTCTTCCAATCTCAAATTTGAATAATCAGATCTTCATTTTGAGATTGTAACTGTGCAGCGGGGAAGGAGAAATATCAAGCTGCTTTGTCACTTGTCAAGCCACGTAAGAATTGTGTACATTTCCATGAGATTAGCTCCCATTAGCTTCTGGGCATGACACTTTCTTTGCCTTACCAGAAGCAAACACAACCACAAGTTTAAAAAGCATAAAACAAGCAGCTGTGCGATTTGTTTCACATAATGTAGGGATGGCTCAGATTTTAAATAAAAACAGAATATGCAGAAACCGTTCAACTTCTGTGGAAAGCAAAACAACCTCATAATTTCAGATCAGTACTATTGGAGACCAGATCTTAGTACGATACTCAGGTACAGTCTCAATAGGGCCTTGTATAATTGCTGTAAGACATTTTTATTCTTGTACTAAAATCCTCTTACAATAAAAACCTATGTACCATATGTCTTCCTAATTCCTTACTGTACCAGCATGATAATTTCCATTGAATTGTATATTGATAATTTTCCATTGATTTGTATACAAGGGTGTTCAGGTCCCTTTCAATACTAACCTCTTTCAATTTCTATTCATTTAAAAAACACTGCATTTTCTTTTATTTATTTCTGTGTGAATGATCTAAATTTTTCCATATTGTATTCCATATCCTCAAATATTCCACCAGACTTTCTATAACCCTAGAAGCCTTTCTAGATCCTCCTTACACCCTCATGCTACCCTGATTTGTATAATTAATAAATTAACCTCCATACATTTCTTCATTGCCGAGGTGTATTCCAGCACATATACCATTGCTGCCAATTCAGTACATACTACACTCAGAGACATTGTTCGCACTGTGTTGGAGAAAGAAAAGTAAACAATTTAGATCAGCTGGTTTGATTCACATTCTGGGAAATCTGAAATGATAATAAAAATGTTGGAAACATTCAACTGATCTTTGGAAAAAGAAATAGACTTAACATTCTCAGGTGTGAAGCCCTTCATCAGAACTGGAAAGAAGAGATAAAAAGGGTCATTTTAAGTTGCAGATGAAGTCGTAGGAGGGATGGAGAGGATAAAAGGAATATCAGTGAAAGGGTGAGAGGGGTCAAATGGGATGAACAGCAGCTTGATGGTGATTATAATAGTCGCCCGGATAGTAGGGTTTAAGTTGCAGCAGGAGTTAAAACTGGCATGTAACAAAGGTAATATCACTGTGGTGATGAGGGATTTCAATATGCAGGTAGACTGGGAAAATCAGGTTGGTTCAGGACCCCAAGAAAGAGAGTTTGTAGAATGCCTCCGAGATGGATTCTTAGAGCAGCTTGTAATGGAGCCGACCAGAGAAAAGGCAATTCTGGATTTAGTATTTTCCAATGAACCAGATTTGATAAGAGAACTCGAGGTAAAGGAACCACGTGGAGGTAGTGATCATAATGTGATTAGTTTTAATCTGCAATTTTTTTTTTTTTTAATATTCTATTTTATTAGAAGTAAGTACAATCATATGGCACCAAGTGCCTAATATATATTTTCATTATACATTTTATGTACTGCTTCTTATTTTGAAAAAAAAAGTAAGGAGATCATTGTTTATAATCTTGACCATCCCTCGTCCAGTCCTGAAACAGTTAGCTTTTACAATTGTGTTGCACCATATGATTCCAAAAAGACGACAAATGGTGACCAACTCGTTATGAATTGGTCTAATTTATCCATTAGGAGGAATCGCATTTCCTCAAGATGTGCGGTGTCCAACATGCTTGCAATCCACATTTTAAGTGTTGGTATTGATGTATTTTTCCAAAATTTAAGTATTAATTTTTTTGCTATTATTAAACCATAATTAAAAAATATATTTTGAGATGTGTTCAATTTAGTAGAGTATCTTCCATTACTCCAAATATAATCATTTCAGTATTAGGTTCCATTCTTATCTTGAATAGTTTTGTAAATATTTCAAAAATATCACTCCAAAATCTATAAAGTTTTATGCAGGAAACAAAGGAGTGTGTTATAGTTGCATTTTGGGATAAACATTTATCACAAATGGAGGATATATTTGGATAAAATTTGTTCAATCATGTTTTTGAATAATATAATCTATGTAAAATTTTTAATTAAATTAGATTATGTCTTACATTAATCGAACATTTGTGAATATATATCAAGTACTTTTTTCATGTAACCTTCGTAATTTTTATCATTAGTTCCCATTCCCACTCTTCTCTAAGTACCTCTGTCGATGGTAGGTCTATATTTAAAATACTATTATATAAATATGATATTAATTTTTGTGAGTCAGCTTTAATATTCATTGCTTCTTCCAATAATTCAGGAGTTATTTTTTTATATCCTTGTATATATTTTTTCATGAAATCGCAAATCTGAAGATATTTAAAATATTGGTTGTTTTTCAGTTTAAATTTAATTGTAATTGTTGGAATGATTTGGTTTCCCATTTTGTACATATCCCCGACCCTTCTAATTCTGAGACTTTCCCATTGGTTATATGTTTTATCAATAAGAGACGGTTTAAATAAAGGGTTATTCGCTATTGGCATTAACAATGATAAATTTCTTAATTTTAAAGATAATTTTATTTCCAAATTCTTATTGTATCATATATAATTGGGTTCTTCTTATATATTGTGGTGTTCAGTTTTTTCGGGGAGAAGAGGATCGTTCCTATATTACAAGGACGACAATCCTCTTTCTCCATTTTTATCCCTTCTGTCTGTTGGGTAGAACTATCCAGCCAATAAATTATATTCTTAATATGCACTGCCCAGTAATAATACATAAAATTTGGGAGTGTAAGTCCCCCGACCTCTTTTGGTTTACATAAGTGTTTTTTTGTAATTCTATGTGATCTATAGTCCCAAATAAAATTAGTAATATTAGAGTCTAATTTTTTTTTAAAGTATTTTGGTATATATACCGGTATAGACCGAAATAGGTATAGTAATTGTGGTAGGAAGATCATTTTTATTGCATTTATTCTACCTAATAATGATAAAGGAAGTGTTTTCCAAAATTTAATCAGCGTATTAAGTTTATTTAATAAAGGTATAAAATTAACGTTGAATAATGCTTTATATTTTCTAGTAACCCAAGTATTTAAATTTTTCTGTTGCTATTTTAAAGGGGAACTTCAGTAAGTGTGTAGGTTCTTGAGGTTTTAATGTCATGATTTCACTTTTATTCCAGTTTATTCTATATCCAGAAAAAGACCCGAATTCCTCTATTAAATTTAATAAATTTGGTATGCTCGTTTGTGACTTTGTAATATATAAAAGTATATCGTCTGCATATAATGACATTTTATTCTTTGAGTCCCTAGTATTATAGCCCTGAATATTCGGATGAATTCTTATACTTTCAGCCAGAGGTTCTATCATAAGGGCAAATAGCAGGGGTGATAACGCACATCCCTGCCTATTACCCCTTGATAATTGAAATTTTTGAGATAACATGTTGTTAGTTAAAATTCTTGCCATCGGTTTATCATACAATAATTTTACCCATGTTATAAAATTCTCTCCCATATTAAATTTTTGCAGTACTTTATATAAGTATTGCCACTCTACCTGATCAAATGCTTTCTCTGCGTCCAAAGAAATAATTGATATATCTTCTTCCTCTACTTTATGTGAGTACATTATATAGGTATGTTGCAAAGCCTACCTGAAGCGTCGCTGAAAATCTGTCGCTGCGGGTGTGCGCGATTTTGTCGCCGTTTAGGGAGGGGCGGGTTTAAAACGCGATTTTCTCTAGGCTGTTCAAATCGAAGATGTTCAGCCTAGTTAATTATTAACGAAAAATCGCTGAAAGACCCCATCGCAAAAGCTATTATTAGTTTTAAAGGCCTCGTATAATAGTTATAGTAGTTTAAAAATCAATCTCTAAACCCGCGACCACCAGCAACCGCAGGGTCTCATAAAGCAAACCACAGAAGGTAAGTTGTATATTTTTACATTAAAAAGGGCTTCTAAAGATCCCTTTATACCAAGTTTAATATTGCGAGTAGCTCATTTTGGCCCCATTATATCCCGCAGTATTTTTCTCGGCATTTGGGGCACAAATCTATCGCAATGTGAACGTTCTAAACCAGCGCCCACAGGGACCCACTGGAAAGCTGATTTAAATGGGCATTTATTTACAGCAATTGAACACTAAATTCCTTCCATTTGGCCTATAAATTAATGTAAATGAGATTTAAAAATCATGTTTTATTGTGAATTATTTGTGAATATTATTTGGACATTTAGGCTATTGAAAAATGTTAATCATTTATTAAGAAATGGATAGATGTTTAGATCTAGTAATTGAAGTCTGAAATTAGCTACAATTAGGTAACTAACTAATTATATGCTTTAATTTCAGGTCATCCAAGTAAGATTATTTTATATTTGTTTCAGAATGCTTCAATCTATGATAACTGAAAATTTCATTCAGTTCTCTTAATTTTTAAGAAAGTTATGGGCTTTTGACTGTTCACGATCACAGCTTTTTTGTTATGTCCATAGAAAATCAATAGGGAACAAGATGCTCATTTCCCAGTATGAAAATGGCTATAACTTTTTAAATACTTGAGATATGAAAGTGAATTAGGTGTCAAATTAAACTTATTTTTATGCTTTATCTGATGGGATAAATTGCAGACTTGATTTTTAAAATCTCAAAATTTTGTAACATTGCTACATTATATTAAACAGGCGTCTCAAATTATTAAATGAGTATCTTTTGGGTATAAACCCCGTTTGATCAGGGTTTATCAATTTACTAATATATTTGTTTAATCTTCTTGCTAAAGTCTTTGCTAAGATTTTCTGGTCTGTATTTAAAAGTGATATAGTTCTGTATGAGCCCGGATCTTCTAAATCTTTATCTTTTTTTTGGAATAAGCGTAATAGTTGATTCTGCTAGTGTTTCAGGTAGTTAGTTTTCTTTAAAAGCGTGGGAGTATAAATTAAATAAATAAGGGGTCGTTATCTCATGGAAATTTTTATAAAATTCATTACTAAAACCATCTGGTCCCGGTGTCTTACCATTTTTCAATGATTTTATTGTTTCACCTATTTCTTTGATTGTAATTTGAGCTTCAAGTTCCTCTTGTTCCATAAAGTCCAGTTTTGGAAGATTGCAGTTATCTAAAAAAAAATTAATTTTACTATCTTCTATTTTAGTTTTAGATGTGTATAAATTTTGGTAAAATTGAGCAAATCTATTATTAATATCTATAGGTAGTATTAGTAATTCACCTTTCTCTGATTTAATTTTAGTTATAGCATTTTCCTTTTCTTGTTTTATCAATTGGCGAACTAAAGGCTTCTGTGGTTTGTCACCAAACTCAAAATGTTCCTGTTTTGTAATTTGGAACAATCTTATTAATCTTGCCGATAAAATTCGATTAAGTTTAAATTTCAGTAAGATAGATAGATATATAGATATAGATATGCCATTTATTGTCACTATACATGTACAATGAGATTAAAAGCATCTCGTACTCAGTGCATACATATAATTTAGTACAAAAAACAAGAAACAGAAAACAAAACAAGGGGGGGGGGGGGATAGGTGCACAATTCTGCGGCGCTATATACATATCTATAAAGGCAAAATGGTGAAGGATGAATAGGTAGTATTCTTAGGCAGATTTTTAAAGTTATATTAAAATATTAAAAAATTATTTTAAAAATATTAAAAATTACAATTACAATACATATTACAGTTCCAAATTTCAGTACGTGGATGGAGTAGATGGAAGTCCGGGTATTGGGCCGTGAAGTCAGTGCATGTGTGAGTTAAGAGTAGTTATGACTTTCGGAAAACAACTGTTCCTGAGTCTATTTGTCCTAGTTTTGATGCACCTATAGCGCCTTCCAGAGGGCAGCAGGTCGAACAGTCCAAACGCAGGATGGGAGCTGTCCTTGATGATATTCTTTGCCCTGCTAAGGCAACGGGATGTATAAATATCCATCAGGGAGGGGAGAGGACAACCAATGATCTTCTGTGCTGTCCTAGTTACCCTCTGAAGCCTCTCCCTGTCTGCCATGGTGCAGCTGCCGTACCATGCTGTAATGCAGTATGTCAGCAGGCTCTCGATGGATGAGCGGTAGAAGGTCAGCAGCAGGTTAGAGTCCAGGTTGTGCTTCCTGAGGACCCTCAGCAAGTGCAGCCGCTGCTGAGCCTTCTTGATGACCGCTGTCGTGTTGTCTGTCCAGGAGATGTCAGCAGAGATAAGGACGCCGAGAAACCGGAAGGTGTAGACCCTCTCCATACACTCGCCGTTGATATGTAGGGGGACTAAGTCGGTGCTGTGCCTCCTGAAGTCGACAATGAGCTCTTTTGTTTTCCTGGTGTTCAGAGCCAGATTGTTTTCTGAGCACCAGGTTGTCAACTTCAGGACTTCCTCTCTGTAGGCTGCCTCGTCTCCCTTTGAAATAAGTCCGACTACTGTAGTGTCGTCAGCAAATTTGACGATGCGGTTGCTGTTGTGGGCCGGACTACAGTCGTAGGTGTAGAGACAGTATAGGAGGGGGCTCAGCACACAGCCCTGTGAGGAGCCGGTACTCAACCTGCGATTGGAGGAGAGGTGGGGGCCGAGTCTCACAGTCTGGGGCCGGTTGGTGAGGAAATCTTTTATCCAGGCACATGTGAGAGTGGGTTCGGAGCATAAATATTTATCATAGTTAGTGGGGTTGCGTAAATTTCTCCCAAAACTATAATATACCTTCCCTCTTTATCTGATATAGTATTCTTTAATTTAAAAGGTATACATTTTCGAATAAGAATAGCCGTACCTCTAGATTTAGAAATGAGGAGTAGTATGTTTGACCTATCCACTTCGCCTTTAATCTCATTTGTGTTTGTTGTTTCATGTGAGTTTCCTGCAAAAACATTATGTCGCTTTTCAAAAATTTTAGGTGAGCAAAAATGTTACCCATCTTAATTGGTTCATTGGCACCCCTTATATTCCAACTACAAAATGTAATTCCTCCATTCTTTATTTGTCTATCGTCTTGCATTGTAAATCAAGATAGTATTCCTGAATCATATGGTGCAACCAAATACCTCAGAATTCTGGGAGTTGGGTGGTCATCCCAAGTTTTTAGATTTATATTGCATCTCCTTCTTATATAGTGCCTTAAAAAAAGAAATTTGAGAAGGAGAAGGTTAAATCGGAAGTGTCAGTGATGCAGTTGAACAAGGAGGACTATGAAGGTATGAGAGAGGAGCTGGCCAAGGTAGACTGGAAAGGCATCGTAGCACGAATGATGGTGGAACAGCAATGGCAGGAATTTCTGGGCATAATCCAGGAGACGCAGGATCATTTCATTCCAAAAAGGAAGAAAGATTCTAAGGGGAGTAGGAGGCAACCGTGGCTGACAAGAGAAGTTAGGGATAGAATAAAACTAATAGAAAAGATGAATAACACAGCAAAGAGTAGCCAGAAGCCAGAGGATTGGGAAACTTTCATACAACAACAGAAGGGAACAAAACGGGCAATATGGGCTGAAAAGATGAAGTATGAGGGGAAGCTGGCCAGGAATGTAAAGAAGGACAGTAAAAGCTTCTTTAGATATGTTAAGGGAAAAATAATAGCAAAGTCAAATGTGGGTCCCTTGAAGGCAGACACGGGTGAAATTATTATGGGGAGCAAGAAAATGGCAGAAGAGTTGAATAGGTACTTCGGATCTGTCTTCACTAAGGTAGACACAAACAATCTCCCAGAAGTAATGGAGGACAGAGGATCTAAGGGGGTAAAGGAACTGAAAGACATTTTCATTAGGCGTGAAATAGTATTGGGTAGGCTAATGGGACTGAAGGATGATAAATCCCCTGGGCCTGATGGTCTGCATCCCAGGGGCCTCAGGGAGGTGGCTCTAGAAATAGTGGACGCATTGGTGATCATTTTCCAATGTTCAATAGATTCAGGATCAGTTCCTGTGGATTGGAGGATAGCTAATGTTATCCCACTTTTCAAGAAAGGAGCGAGAGAGAAAACGGGTAATTACAGACCAGTTAGCCTGACTTTGATGGTGGGAAAGATGCTGGAGTCAATTATTAAAGAGGAAATAATGGGGCATTTGGATAGAAGTAAAATGATTAGTTCAAGTCAACATGGATTTATGAAAGGAAAATCATGCTTGACTAATCTTCTGGAATTTTTTGAGGATGTGACAAGTAAAATGGATGAAGGGGAGCCAGAGGATGTAGTGTATCTAGACCTTCAAAAAGCCTTTGATAAGGTCCCGCACGGGAGACTGGTGACTAAAATTAGATCACATGGTATTGGGGGTAGGGTGTTGACATGGATAGAAAATTGGTTAGCAGACAGGAGGCAAAGAGTAGGAGTAAACGGATCCTTTTCAGAATGGCAGGCAGTGGCGAGTGGAGTGCCGCAAGGCTCGGTGTTGGGGCCGCAACTGTTTACTATATATATTAATGATTTGGAAGAGGGAATTAGGAGCAACACTAGCTGGGTGGCAGTGTGAACTGTGAAGAGGATGTCAGGAGGTTGCATGGTGACCTGGACAGGTTGAGTGAGTGGGCAGATGCGTGGCAGAGGCAGTACAATATAGATAAATGTGAGGTTATCCACTTTGGTGGTAAAGGCAAGGGGGCAGAGTATTATCTCAATGTGGTTAGGTTAGGTAAGGGGGAGGTACAGCGAGACCTGGGTGTCCTTGTACACCGGTCACTGAAAGTTGGCATGCAGGTACAGCAGGCAGTGAAGAAAGCTAATGGAATGTTGGCCTTCTTAACAAGAGGATTTCAGTATAGGAGTAGAGAGGTTCTTCTGCAGTTGTATAGGGCTCTGGTGAGACCACATCTGGAGTATTGTGTACAGTTTTGGTCTCCTAATTTGAGGAAGGATATCCTTGTGATTGAGGCAGTGCAGCATAGGTTCACGAGATTGATCCCTTGATGGCGGGACTGTCATATGAGGAAAGATTGAAAAGACTAGGCTTGTATTCACTGGAGTTTAGAAGGATGAGGGGGTATCTTATAAAAACATATAAAAGGACTGGACAAGCTAGATGCAGGAAAAATGTTCCCAATGTTGGGCGAGTCCAGAACCAGGGGCCACAGTCGTATAATAAAGGGGAAGCAATTTAAGACTGAGGTGAAAAAAAACGTTTTCACCCAGAGAGTTGTGAATTTGTGGAATTCCCTGCCACAGAGGGCAGTGGATGCCAAATCACTGGATGGATTTAAGAGAGAGATAGATAGAGCTCTAGGGGCTAGTGGAATCAAGGGATATGGGGAGAAGGCAGGCACGGATTATTGATTGGGGACGATCAGCCATGATCACAACGAATTGCGGTGCTGGCTCGAAGGGCCGAATGGCCTCCTCCTGCACCTATTTTCTATATTTCTATATTATGTTTGTATCATGTGTTCCTCATTACAGGACTGTTGGACATGCCCTGGCTGCCAGTCAATATTAATGGAGAAGGAAAAACGATGTATTATCACAGATGGATGATCTGCAGCAGAAATGGCTGATTCAAATATTTTTTCCATTCTCCATTAATCTAGACTGCGTATTAAAATTACCTTTTTTTAATCTCGCTTTCCCAGTTCTGACGAATGGTTTCTGATCTAAAATTATAAAGTTGTTTTGCTTTCCACAGAAGTGAACCGTTTCAGCATATTCTGTTTTTAGTTTAAATCTGAGCCCTCGCTATATTATTTGAAACAAATAGCCCAGCTGCTTGTTTTATGCTGTTTAAACTTGTGGGTTTTTTTGTTTCTGGTAGGACAAAGAAAGTGTCATGCCCTGCTTCCTATTTTTCCGTTCCTTATGCTACTGGAATGGGAAGCTACAAGTTTGCCGATAGCCATGCTCGGCAACATTTTGTCTTGACACTATACCTCAAACTTATTTTTCCTTTCAGTACTTTACTTCAGGACCTATGTGTAGCAGTTTTTTCCATATAGTTTAACACATCTCCAGACCTCACTACATTCTCTGAAGAGCTGTTATATACTGTGGATCACAAAACGGTTTACAGTGGTATGTGAGCAGTTACAGATGATAACCACAAGATGTTCCTTCATGTGACACAATTTAACGCATTCTCATCACTGAATAATAAGTACACTGCTATTAAAGATAAGATTTTCTGGGCCAACCAAACTCCATAAAAGATGACTCAGCACTCTACAATATGCTAAATATTGTGTGGCGGCATTGCATCATACATTTCCAAGAAGATTACATATCAGAAGTAAAAAAAAAACGTTTTCTGGATGATACAGCTCCAGAAAAAATAATTGCTGTTTTTTGTTGACTTAAATTAGGAACGATTTAGATTCAGGTTCAAAATAATATGGCATGCAACGAGCAATTTTTTGACAATATGATTTAACAATGGACATTCTTTATATTACAAAAGAAAGGAAATATTTAAATAAGATCACTTTCTAAATATTAATTATTTTCATGAAACAATCATAGAAACATAGAAACATAGAAAATAGGTGCAGGAGTAGGCCATTCGGCCCTTCGAGCCTGCACTGCCATTCAATATGATCTGCTGATCATCCAACTCAGTATCCCGTACCTGCCTTCTCTCCATACTCCCTGGTCTCTTTAGCCACAAGGGCCACATCTAACTCCCTCTTAAATATAGCCAATGAACTGGCCTCAACTACCTTCTGTGGCAGAGAATTCCAGAGATTCACCACTCTCTGTGTGAAAAATGTTTTTCTCATCTCGGTCCTAAACGATTTCCCCTTATCTTTAAACTGTGACCCCTTGTTCTGGACTTCCCCAACATCGGGAACAATCTTCCTGCATCTAGCCTGCCTAAGATCCCCCCTCAATCAAAATAATTGTGGCTTATTACATTTATAACATTTAAGGAACGCATGTAAATTAATAATTTTCAGGACATCATCAAATTCTCTTTTGATATAAATAAATTGTACTGGTAGTTTTATTTTAGTTTGAAATAAACTAGGTAATGAGATGACCAGACTGGCTTGGAAAATTGTTTGTAAAATGAAGGCTGAGATGGATAGTGTCAAGTCAAGAGTGTTTCATTGTCATATGTCCCAGATAGGACAATGAAATTCTTACTTGTGGCAGCCCAACAGAATATGTAAACATCGTACACTGTAAACAATACAATAAACGAGAAAAAAAGTTCAGTGTATGTATATATACACGCACACAAATAATCACATATACACAGATCATATATATATATATATATACAGTATATATATATATATACTAGACCAAGTGCAGACCCGTTGGGTCTGTTCCCCCAACGTGCGGTTGTGGGGGGGGGGAGGCGGCATGCAGCGTCATACACTAACTATCCCCCCCCCCCCCGCACTCACGCTTGATATTATATTTATATTATTAATTTGCTCCTTTTACCCTATAACCACCCTA
The DNA here is from genome assembly GCF_010909765.2 of Amblyraja radiata. Classification (NCBI taxonomy): domain Eukaryota; kingdom Metazoa; phylum Chordata; class Chondrichthyes; order Rajiformes; family Rajidae; genus Amblyraja; species Amblyraja radiata. Next base: position 86,749,362 of record NC_045957.1, read on the forward strand.
TCTACTGACGCATAGCCCCCAACTTGCAGTCACATCTAGAGGGGGGGAGGGGGAGGGGGGTTAGAGAGTGAGGGCAGAGAGAGAAGGGGTAGAGATAGAGAGAGACACAGAGACACAGAGAGAGGGGCAAGAGGGATAGGGGGTGGAGAGGAGGAGACGAGGGAGGGTGGGTGAGGGGGGGAAAGGTGGGGGAGGAGAGGGTGAGAGTGAGGGGGAGAGAGAGGGGGTGCTGAGAGGGGGGTGAGGTGGGGAGCAGGGAGGGGTGGAGGGAAGAGGGTAGGGGGTGTGGAGGGGAGGAGGAGAGAGAGGGGGGGGAGGGGGGGGCGGGGGGGGGGATAGGGGGGCAGAGGGGGGAGAGGGGGGAGAGGGGGGAGAGGGGGGAGAGAAGGTGTGCTGAGAGGGGGGTGAGGTGAGGGGAGGGGGAGAGGTGGGGAGCAGGGAGGGGGAGGGAGGGTGGAGGGAAGGGGGTAGGGGTGTGTGGAGGGCAGCGGGGTTTAGGGGAGGGACGGTGGGGGAGGGGATGGAGGGGAGGAGAGGGATAAAAAGAGGGGAGAGAGAGGAGAGAGAGAGAGAGCATGGGAGAGGAGGAGAGGAGAGGGGGGGAGAGGGGGGGAGGAGAGGGGGGGAGGAGAGGGGGGGGAGGAGAGGGGAGGAGAGGGGGGGAGGAGAGGGGGGAGAGGAGGGGGGGAGGAGGGAGAGGGGGGGAGGGAGAGGGGGGGGAGAGGGGGTGGAGAGGGGGGGGGAGAGAGAGAAAGGGAGAGAGACAGGGGGAGAGAGAGAGAGAAAGGGAGACAGGGGGGGGCGGAGAGAGGGGGATAGGGAGAAAGAGAGAGGGACAGGGAGAGGGAGAGAGAGAGAGGTGGGGAGAGAGAGGTTGCCATTTTACCCAAACCCCCCAAACAACCATTTGCAGGCAGTGCTTTTTTCCCCCTCAAACTAACCATATTTTCATTTTCAAACCACATTATGGATACTCACAGCTGTGGAGACATTTGTTCAGTGTTATTCAGAGCTCTGATTGAGGCACACCACTTGCAGACACTGATTGAGGCACACCACTTGCAGAGACTGATTGAGGCACACCACTTCCTGGTTTTATAGGCACTCCCCCTCTCTCCAGCAGGGGCAGCAGAGAGAATGGGGAATTTTGTAAAACCATTAATATCTCTGTCATATTTCATCGACGGGAAAAATCCTCAGCACACATGCGGCGGAGGTGGGCTCTGAGCGAGGTGGCCAAAAATGATGGCCGTAGGTGGCGGCGTTCTCTCGGAAATTGCAGCACAGATCGCCAAAACCGGTCAAGAACAGAGTTTTAGTAATATAGGTATAAAGTAAGTAAGTAAGTATGTACACTGGGGAGACTTTAAACTAGTATGGTTGGGGGGAGGGACTCAAATTGGGAAAGCTAGCAGTCAGTTTGTGAGGCAGGAGGCAGAGAATGATAGCACTCTGGCCCAAAATGTATGGGAGAGAGAAGAAAAAGACAATAAACAGAGAATAAGAGAGGGTGGGTTTCTTAAATGTGTATATTTTAATGCTAGGAGCATTGTAAGAAAGGTGGATGAACTTAGAGCCTGGATTGACACCTGGAAGTATGATGTTGTGGTGATCAGTGAAACATGGTTGCAGGAGGGCTGTGATAGGAAACTAAATATTCCAGGATTTCGTTGCTTCAGGTGTGATAGAATTGGAGGGGCAAGAGGTGGAGGTGTTGCATTGCTTATCAGGGAAGATATTACAGCAGTACTTTGGCAGGATAGATTAGAGGGCTCGTCTAGGGAGGCTATTTGGGTGGAACTGAGAAATGGGAAAGGTGTAGCAACACTTATAGGGGTGTATTATAGACCGCCAAATGGGGAGCGAGAATTGGAAGAGCAAATATGTAAGGAGATTGCAGATATTAGTGGTAAGCACAAGGTTGTGGTTGTGGGAGATTTCAATTTTCCACACATAGACTGGGAAACACATTCTGTAAATGGGCTGGATGGGTTGGAGTTTGTAAAATGTGTGCAGGATAGTTTTTAGCAGCAATACATAGAAGTACCTACTAGAGAAGGGGTGGTGCTGGACCTCCTGTTAGGAAATGAGACGGGTCAGGTGGCAGAGGTATGCGTTGGGGAACAGTTCGGGACCAGTGATCACAATACCATTAGTTTCAATATAATTATGGGGAGGGTCAGAACTGGACCTAGGGTTGAGATTTTTGATTGGAGAAAGGCTAACTTTGAGGAGATGCGAAAGGATTTAAAAGGAGTAAATTGGGACAGTTTGTTTTATGGGAAAGAGGTGGAAGAGAAATGGAGGACATTTAAAGGTGGAATTTTAAGAGTACAGAATCTTTATGTCCCTGTTCGGTTGAAAGGAAATAGTATAAATTGGAAAGAGCCATGGTTTTCAAGGGAAATTGGACACGGTTCGGAAAAAGAGAGAGATCTACAATAATTATAGGCAGCATGGAGTAAATGAGGTGCTTGAGGAGTATAAAGAATGTAAAAAGAATCTTAAGAAAGAAATTAGAAAAGCTAAAAGAAGATATGAGGTTGCTTTGGCAAGTAAGGTGAAAGTAAATCCAAAGGGTTTCTACAGCTATATTAATAGCAAAAGGATAACGAGGGATAAAATTGGTCCATTAGAGAGTCAGAGTAGACAGCTAGCTGCAGAGCCAAAAGAGATGGGGGAGATATTGAACAATTTCTTTTCTTCGGTATTCACCAAGGAGAAGGATATTGAATTATGTGAGGTAAGGGAAACAAGTAGAGTAGCTATGGAAACTATGAGATTCAAAGAAGAGGAAGTACTGACACTTTTGAGAAATATAAAAGTGGATAAGTCTCCAGGTCTGGACAGGATATTCCCTAGGACATTGAGGGAAGTTAGTGTAGAAATAGCTGGGGCTAGGACAGAAATATTTCAAATGTCATTAGAAACGGGAATAGTGCCGGAGGATTGGCGTACTGCGCATGTTGTTCCATTGTTTAAAGAGGGGTCTAAGAGTAAACCTAGCAATTATAGACCTGTTAGTTTGACGTCAGTGGTGGGAAAATTAATGGAAAGGATACTTAGAGATAATATATATAAGCATCTGGATAAACAGGGTCTGATTAGGAACAGTCAACATGGATTTGTGCCTGGAAGGTCATGTTTGACTAATCTTCTTGAATTTTTTGAAGAGGTTACTCGGGAAATTGATGAGGGTAAAGCAGTGGATGTTGTATATATGGACTTCAGTAAGGCCTTTGACAAGGTTCCTCACGGAAGGTTGGTTAAGAAGGTTCAATTGTTGGGTATTAATGGTGGAGTAGCAAGATGGATTCAACAGTGGCTGAATGGGAGATGCCAAAGAGTAATGGTGGATGGTTGTTTGTCAGGTTGGAGGCCAGTGACTAGTGGGGTGCCACAGGGATCTGTGTTGGGTCCACTGTTGTTTGTCATGTACATCAATGATCTGGATGAGGGTGTGGTAAATTGGATTAGTAAGTATGCAGATGATACTAAGGTAGGTGGGGTTGTGGATAATGAAGTAAATTTTCAAAGTCTACAGAGAGATTTATGCCAGTTGGAAGAGTGGGCTGAAAGATGGCAGATGGAGTTTAATGCTGATAAGTGGGAGGTGCTACATCTTGGCAGGACAAATCAAAATAGGACGTACATGGAAAATGGTAGGGAATTGAAGAATGCAGGTGATCAGAGGGATCTGGGAATAACTGTGCACAGTTCCCTGAAAGTGGAATCTCATGTAGATAGGGTGGTAAAGAAAGCTTTTGGTGTGCTGGCCTTTATAAATCAGAGCATTGAGTATAGAAGTTGGGATGTAATGTTAAAATTGTACAAGGCAGAACCATATAGATACAAATGGGAAAATGAAATAGGTCATCCTATCACGAAAGATATGTGGGACGAAAGTTTACAACAAATACATCAATGTTCATTAAATGCCAGACATACTTTAATACAATTCAAGGTCTTACATAGACTACACTTCTCTAAAATAAAACTAAATAGAATCTTCCCACAAATCTCTCCTATTTGTGATAAATGTCTACATTTAGAGGCTAATTTAACACATACGTTTGCAAACTGTATAAAACTTAAACATTTCTGGACTGATATTTTTGAAATAACTTCAGAAGTTATTAATACAAAACTGGACCCAGACACAAAATTAATAATACTTGGAATATCAGAACAAAGCTTAACACTCACAACAAACCAAAGAAACTTCCTCAATTACAGTATAATAACCGGAAAAAAATTAATATTAAAATTTTGGAAAGGCCCTACAACCCCCACAATTAAAATGTGGATTACGGAAATGTCGGAGACCCTATACTTAGAAAGAATTAGACTTGTCTTAATGGACAAACAAGATCTTTTCCATAAAATTTGGGCTCCATTCATTAACTATCTGAAGGGATAGATTGGCACAGCACGAGGACCCAGCTGAAACTTGAACTCAGGAATAGATGAAAAACTATACTTTATAACCTACGAACCTATCTCCATTGATGTATTACAGGTAACCCATTCCACCTCCCTTGTTTTTCTGTTGTGTTTTTTTTTTTGCTTTCTTTTTTATTTGTAACTTTCTACCCTCTCTTTTTCTCTCTTTCTATAAAAAATAAAAACACTAGAAGCAGAAGTAATTGATAATGGAAAATTTTAATAATATATGACTTTTTTTTACTATAATATGTAACTACATTTTATAATATGTCTACTTCTAATAAATAAATAAAAAATTTAAAAAAAATTTAAAATTGTACAAGGCATTGGTGAGGCCAATTCTGGAATATGGTGTACAATTTTGGTCGCCTAATTATAGGAAGGATGTCAACAAAATAGAGAGAGTACAGAGGAGATTTACTAGAATGTTGCCTGGGTTTCAGCAACTAAGTTACAGAGAAAGGTTGAACAAGTTGGGGATTTATTCTTTGGAGCGCAGAAGGTTAAGGGGAGACTTGATAGAGGTCTTTAAAATGATGAGAGGGATAGACAGAGTTGACGTGGATAAGCTTTTCCCACTGAGAGTAGGGAAGATTCAAACAAGGGGACATGACTTGAGAATTAAGGGCCAGAAGTTTAGGGGTAACATGAGGGGGAACTTCTTTACTCAGAGAGTGGTGGCTGTGTGGAATGAGCTTCCAGTGAAGGTGGTGGAGGCAGGTTAGTTTTTATCATTTAAAAATAAATTGGATAGTTATATGGACGGGAAAGGAATGGAGGGTTATGGTCTGAGCGCAGGTATATGGGACTAGGGGAGAATACGTGTTCGGCACGGACTAGAAGGGTCGAGATGGCCTGTTTCCGTGCAGTAATTGTTATATGGTTATATGGTTAAGTAAGTTTATTGGCCAAGTATTCACATACAAGGAATTTGCCTTGGTGCTCCACCCACAAGTAACAACATGACATACAATGACAGTTACGAATGACTCAGAAAACACTAAACATTAATAATAATAAAACATTAATGACAAAACACCATTGATCAAACATGTGAACCAACAAAATACCAGATCAAAGGGAGGCTACAGATTTTTGGCTGTTAAGTAGATAAAAACTGTTTTTATGTCTGGCTGTGGCAGCTTTGACAGTCCGGAGTCACCTTCCAGAGGGATGTGATTCAAAGAGATTGTAGCCACGGTGAGAGGAGTCAGAGATGATCTTGCCTGCTCGCTTCCTGGCCCTTGCAGTGTACAGTTCATCATTGGAGGGAAGGTTGCAGCCAATAACCTTCTCAGCTGATCGGACGATTTGCTGCAGCCTCCAGGTGTCGTGCTTGGTGGCTGAGCCAAACCAGACAATGATGGAGAAGGTGAGAACAGACTCTCACCTAGAATTGGACCATCATTGTCTGTGGCAGATTGTGCTTCCTCAGTTGCCGTAGGAAGTACATCCTCTGTTGTGCCTTTTTTACTGTGGAGTCGATGGTAGCCCCCCACTTAAGGTCCTTGGAGATGATGGTTCCCAGGAACTTAAAAGTTTCCACAGATGTGACTGTGGTGTTGTTGATGGCGAGTGGGGTGAGGGGAGGGGGAGCTCTCCTAAAGTCTACAATCATTTCAACTGTCTTAAGAGCATTGAGCTCTAGGTTGTTGCGATGGCACTAGGACGCCAGCTATTACTAAAACTCTCATTTTGACCACTTCCGTTTTTTTTTTTTTTAATTTGCGCAAAAATGGTACCCTTTATCGATAGGATTTTTTCACCACCTTACTCACCATTCTCCTCTACTCCAACCCACCGATCGGTGGAATTATACAAAAGTTCTGAAGGTTTAAAAAATTGTGAGATCAGCAGATTGGTCTTCTCGCCTGTCATTCACCATGAAGGTAACGCACCTTCCGGCACCCGCTGGAGAATAACTTCCCAGAGGCGGGGCTCAGTAAACAAGTGCTGATTGAGTCCGCAAGAGTGGAGTCGGGAAAGTTGATGTGTGGTGTCAGGAAATTTGCTGTGTGGTGTGGGGAAAGTCGCTGTGTGGTGTGGGGAAAGTCGCTGTGCAGTCCCTCCCCCCCCCAGAAACCCCCCCACAAAACCCCCCACACCCCTCATCCCCCCTCCCCCCTTCTCCCCTTCCCCCTCCCCCTCCTCCCCACACACCCCCTCTCCAAACATATCCACAACCCCCTTTTACCCCTCCATCGTTCCACCCCCTCAATGCCACCCCACCTGCCCTACGTCACCCCAACCCCCCAATGCCCACTTATCTACACATACATACACACAGACACACTCATACATACACATAAAAAACAATCAAACAATAATATTGCAATAGTAGTCAATGTAGTTCAGAGCTTATTTGAGGTTGTAGTGTTTAATAGTAAGATTAAACGAGAACTTACCAGTTTGAAGTTTGATCTGTATTTTATGAGGAGTTACGATGAGGGATTACGTGAAGAACCCCGCCATGATGCATGCGTGTCATTCTTCAAAGCAGCGGTGTGAAATCACAGATAACTGTAATGACTAAACATAGTAAGATTAGAGAAGAGATACCAGTTAAGTATATGATCAAGGGTGGGAGCGGAGGGCACGTAATCCCTCATCGTAACTCCTCATAAAATACAGATCAAACTTCAAACTGGTAAGTTCTCGTTTAATCTTACTATTTTACTTCGGAGTCACGTGAGTGACTACGTGAAGATTTTAAAGCTCTGTGATTTCATGCCGTGGAAACGAGTCCATGCATCACGTCTGCCTTGATGACTGTAGGAGGAATTGTGTTAACATAATTTGGACATGAATTCGACATTGAAATCATAAAATTTATTAACACAAATTTATAACCCCTTTTTATGGGCTTAAATTAATTTACAGAACTTAAATTTGTTTCTGCAAACGTTCCAGGTTTCATTACTGGTTTATTGTAAAATAATTGGAATGTTTTTTCCCCCAGACCATCCTGCTGCCTTGAGGATTTGGTCCATTGGTACATCCAACTGTATCGCTGCCGATGTAGCTGCAGCCCTGGTGGAATGAGATTTAAAAATATTAGTATCCACCCCAGCCTGTGTTAGCACCTGTTTCAGCCATCTTGAGATGGTCTGGGCCGTCACTCTTTTGTGTGGTTGCTAGTGGCTGACCAAAAAGTGCCTTCTCATTGCCTCTTAGGAATTTTGTTTTCTCCATGTATAACGACAGATGTCTTATTATACACAGACGGTCATCTGTTTGGGTATGACCTAAATAGTATATTGAGGCCTGCTGATCACTGTCTGTTCTGCTTACTAACTCATAGATATGAAAAGTAATATTTTCTGTTGAGGAAGTCATGTTGTCCAGTCTTAGTTTATGCAGTGACTGTACCCTCTGTGCCGTGACCAATGCCATTAGCATGACTGTTTTTAATGTCAGTCTGTGTAGGGACAGAGCTGTTGCTGGAGACCAATTCCTGAGCATCTTCAGGATAATACTTACATCCCATATTTGGGAGTACCTGGTTCTTGGGGGATTAGTATTAAAAATTCCCCTCATAAGTTTTGTTACCAGTGGGTGAGTCCCAACAGAGTAACGCTCTGTCCCCTGCCATAGGTAAGTCGATAGGGCACTTCTGGCGCAGTTGATGGCACTGTAACTGAGCCCCTCATCATAGTGGAGGCCTGCCAGATATTCCAGAACAGACGGGATGTTCATGTCTCTGTAGGTGATGTTGTTTTTATGGCAGTGCATCGCCCACTTCCTGATATAGACCAGATACTGTTTTTTGTTTGACTGTCTTGGGGCCGCCGAGATCATGTTCACTGTTCGATCCGTCAGTCCCAGTTGTAGTAGAGGTGTTTTTAAAACTCTACAAATTAATAAGTTCAAATGTTTATGGCATGGGTGGCTATCCCTTATTACGGGATGTAGCAATAAATCGGGTCCATGTGGGATGGTGATACATGGTTCTAATACCATGTTTAGTACCACTGAGAACCATGGTTGAGTCGGCCAATCGGGTACTACTAATACCAGACGCAGAGTCTTGTTGTATTTTCCTTAATACTCGACTGATGGGGCAGGAAGGAGGGAATGCATAAATAAACAATTTCACCCCCAATGCAGCGAAAATGCATCTGTCGCCGCTGCCCCGGGGTCTGGTTCCCATGAAACATAATTTGATAACTGGTGGTTAAGTCTGGATGCGAATAGATCGATATCTGGTGTTCCATATTTTGCTGTAATATCAGCAAATACTTTTTTATTCAACATCCATTCGGTGTTTTCATTAAATTTGCGTGACCTGGTGTCTGCCACTAAATTTAGTCTTCCTGGTAGGTAAGTGGCTGATATCCAAATATCTCTCTGGATACACCATTGCCAAATTGTATTAGCCAGATTGTCACATGATGTCGATTTGTTTCCACCCATGTGGTTAATGTATGCTACCACGGTGGTATTGTCTATCTGTAGTCTAACATGCTGGTGATATGACCCAGTACAATATGACTTTAGGCCATGGAATGCACCCAACATTTCCAGGTAGTTAATGCCCAGTGTGAGTAATAATGATGCCTCCTGAGCAGTCCATCTACCTCCACAGCTGGTGATGGTATTGGTGGCTCCCCACCCAAGGGCACTGGCTTCAGTTTGTAGTACCATGGAAAGGTTACTGACAATGATTGGAACAAAGCCAGATGTTATCTATCCACCATTTTATTCCATTTTAGCTTGATTGGTAGTTTCATAGGTCTGTCAAAGTGACCTGCATTAATTTAGAATGCTTGTATTTTTGCTCTCTGTAAGTTTTGGTAATGTAGAGGTCCAAATTGTGTGGCTGGAAAGGCAGCCACCATTTGCCAATTACTTTTGCTACCAATCTGATGGATGGTTTGCTGATGTCAATGAGGTTATGCAAGCCTCTATTAAATCTCTAGCCTTTCCCTTAGGCAGAGTCACCGACATGTGAACTGAGTCAATGGTGAAACCCCCAAATAGTCCATAGTAGTGGAAGGCGTTAGTTTAGATTTAACTGGATGGATAATAAATCCCAGTCACCTCGTATAGGCACTGAATAGTAAGCATCTTTTAAATCGATGCTGGCCATGAAGTAACCTTTGGAAATTAATTGTTTAGCAGTAACAAAGGTATCCATTTTGTCAGATCTATGGTGATGCCACAACCACCATCTTTTTTGTTTTTGATAAATATATTGGACACGAATTCTAATGGTTCGTGTTGAGTTTTCTCAATTACACCTTTTATGTAAAGCCGCTCCAGTTCAGCTTGCGCTTTTGATTTTTCTTTATCAGAAGGCACGAACATTCGGTTCGGTATATGTTGAATTGGAGGGCTGTACTTGTGTATAAACTCTATTGTATATCCCTGGATACTGCTTAAGATGTAAGTATCGGTTGTTAACATGCTCCATGCATTCAGAAAAGAGTGTAGTCTCCCCCCAACCTCCATGCTCCCTGTATTTTGTAGGGAACCAGACCCACCTACCTCCATAGTTACCAGTGGCAGGTTTACTTCTTTTTGTAGGTTCTTCGCTGCTGTTGTTGCGCTGGTGTCTGGATTTTCGGTTTGGTTGGCGTTGGAGGTCCCCGCATCTTACAAGAAGGCCGGCCTGGGCCATGGCCTAAAAAGACTCATGTTTTTAATACCGGGCCTTCGAGCTTTCACCAGTTCTGCTGGTGGGTGCGTAGGGGTGCTGTCTTTGGCTGTAGTGTTTGTTGGAGTCCATTTTATTAGTCCAGTCGGTTCTCTTGTTCCTGCACCCCTTGCACACTTGTCTATCCTTCTGCGGACCCCTCTTCCAGGTCAGCCCAGAACTGACCCGCAGTGCTCCCCTCTGATGAGGTAGAAGCACTGTGCAGCCCTTCAAGAGGTACTGCTGTGGGTTTATCATAGGGCCCACAGTGACCCGACTCCATCTCTCGGAGTCTGTCACATTGGAGCAAATGCTCCACACACCGCTCCATCCGGCTCCAGCGCTCTCGGTCGCTGGCCGCCCGCGGTTGTTCAAGGTCGGACTCCTCTGAGTCCACGACCTTGTTTGTTTTTGTGTCTAGCCTTTCCGCCCGGCTGCGTTGATCTGGCCGGTGTGGAGGCGACATCGGGCACAGCTGATCCCACTATCGGTGATCCGAGTGCCGCTGGCTGCTGCTGGCTGCCCGCTGCTCCGCGGTCCTCCCTCACCAGCTTTGTCCTTACTGCCGTGGTGTTGATCTGGCCGGTGTGGAGGCGACATCGGGCACAGCTGATCCCATCTAGCCCACCAGCTTTGTCGCAGCCCGTGGGTTTCTCCACCTGTAATTAGCATGGTAAATACACAAAAAGACCGCAGCTCTTCCCTGCAGGTCCAAGTTAAAATTGTCGCTACGGGGGAACGTCATTCCACCCCGTCTCCTGCCGTTTTCGACTTGTGCAAAAAGTCGACGGCCCCATTTGAATAGTCTCCCGCCCGGCCATGGTGTTCTGGCCGGCGCGGGACCAAAAGTCGGCACAGCTGATCCCTTACGGGGCTTGTGCCTTCAGCTGCTGCTGGCTCCCGCAACTTCGTGGTCCTCCCCAGCCAGCTTCACTCGCAGCACTTGTGGACACTATTTTGTCCAGCTTCCCCCCCTGTGTAAAAACAGCGCGGGGACAAAAACTACCGCAGAGTAAATCACTTACCTGCCCTTCAAAGTTACCGCTGCGGGGGACACTCCACCCCGGCTGACGTTTCGCAAGCGTGAAGCGATATGACACGCATGCGTCATGGCGGGGTTCTTCACGTAGTCACTCACGTGACTCTGAAGTAAAATAGCCTAATGGCTATAGGGAAGAAGCTGTTCCTGAACCTGAAAGTTACAGTTTTCACGGTTCCTGTACCTTCTTCCCGATGGCAGGGGTGAAATGAGTGTGTGGCCATGGTGGTGTGGGTCACCGATGATGCTGGCTCTTTTTTTGCGCTTGGGACTCCGGTAAATCCCTTTGATGGTGGGGAGGTCAGAACCCGTGATGGACTGGGCAGTGTTCACAACTTTTTGCAGTCTTCTTCGCTCCTGGGCATTCAAGTTGCCGAACCATACTGTGATAGTGTGAAGATTGACATAATGTGGAGGACAGCAGGTTCAAAAGCTTTTGGATGTTGTACTGGAGGGAGTGGAGATGTTCTGTATTCATGGAAGGTGAGGAGGCCAAAAGGCAAAAAAAAAAGAGGAAAAACTCTGTAACAGACAACAACAGGATTAAACCTGGAAGCAATGCTGCTAAAGGTTCACAGCGTTTACCGAGCAATTTAAAAAAAACTTAAGTATGTACCATTCAAAATAAGCAGGTCAAATTTGACCAAGTACCTCCTAATCAGTCTCTTCGCAATCTTCAGCTAAGCCATGGAAGATGTTATAGCAAAATGCTGTCAAGCAATAGGATCAGTAAATGCATCTTATCTCACCAGCGCACCAAATAGGGAGCAGCATCAGGCACAGCTAAGCTGAGGTGCCAACCTAGTGAAGTTGCAACGCAGTTGTAACATTCGTGCTAAGGACCAAATACTCCATGAAATAGACAGAGCTAATTGATCACATCAAATCCCTTGTAATCATACCACATCTGGTCATGAATACAGGTGCAATTATAAACATCTAAAGAGAGGAAAAGACTCCAAGAATATGTCTACCTTCAGAGATGGCGGGCTCCAGGTCATAACAAAGCTGAAGCATTTGGGACCAAGTGCCAAATGGATGATATGGCTCAACTTCCTCCTAAGATCCCCACCATCACAGAAACCAGTTGTCAGCTAATCAGTTCATTCCATAAAAATCCAGATGACTGCTGAGAGCACATGATAATATAAAGCAGGGTAATATTTCAACTGTAGTCCTGAATAAATGTGATCCAGAACCATGTACTTTTAGGCAAGTTACTCCAGAACATTAGCATCTACTCAGCAATATGGAAAAATATTCTGTCCACAGAAGCAGGACACATTCAATTTGAATATTTACAATACAATCATCAGCAAGGTAATTGAAGGTGTCTTTGAAAATATTCAGTGGCATTTAAGGGCCTGTCCCACTTGGGCGTCATTTACGCGTCATTTACGCAACAGGTCGGTAGTGACTGACGCGCGACAGTCGCGTGACTTTCGCGCAAAAATCGGCCAGCAGTACGACAGTCGTGCGCCAAGTGCTCTTGAGGACCCTGCTTCTTTTGAGAGCCATTTGCGATGTCGTTCGTACTTAGTCCGATCTCCGTGTCAAGGATTTTCCTGCTCAAATGACGCGCAAATGGCGCGCCGACGGCGTAAGGGCGGTGCATGGTTATGGACGTTGACACACGGTGACGCATAATAAATTAGCATAGGCAATGATCATGCATCACCGTGCGTAACCATGCGTCACCACGCGCTACACGTACACCGTCAGTACGTCAGCGTACGCCAACAGTACCAGTGTGCGCAAGGGATACGTCACGCAGGTGGCGCGTGAGGATTTTGAGCATTACAGAATCCTAGAGCATCGCGCATTACCGCGCGTCACTGCATATACGTCACCACGGCTCACGACGCGTCAACCAATTTTTAGGATGTCGCATAAATGACACGCAAATTACGCCAAAGTGGAACAGGCCCTTTAGTTTCCAATAACCTGCTCACCATGACCTTTGCCAGGATCATATAATTCTGGGTCTCATCATAGCCTCTGCACAAACAAGGACACAAACGGTAAAGTGAATGCCACTGACATCACGTGACTCAAGGATCACTGTTAAAAATATAGTCAATGAGCATTAATCAGAAAACAAGTTGCATTTACACTTCACACAACGGGAAACGGTTATCATTATTGGAAATCAATCACCAGCCTTGCATCGTCACTACAGGAGTTACTAGGGGTAGTGTCCTCAGTCCAATCATCTTTAACTGCTTCACCATTGACCTTAAGTACATATTTAGCAGCAATGATTTCCTCCACATTATGCTGAGATTGTGCAGGATGATCAAAAATCCTGACATTTGCTCTTGTGAGTAATGCAGGACCTTTCCAGAAGGATCCTGTAATCATGGTTCACTCTCTGTAGGGGATGAAAATGAAACATGATTAATTTTCTTAGTGACCTCCCTTATATCACAAAGGAAGGCCACTTTGACAAGCTGTGAGAAATTGTAGCTTCAGCCTGGAACAAGCTAGAAGCATCAGATTTTACTGTCAAGTTTAACTGAATACCAACTGATAGTGCAGACCTTGTTATGCTTCACGTCTGTTTTTGTGGTTGCAGCAGGAACATTTTATGAGGGCATCTTTGCTGAAACCTAGATGTCTCAAACACTTTTCCTTCCTGAATATCAGTCGTAGAATTGCTCACTGATCAAACCTGTGGATATGGCCTTTGCTTCTCGTCCATTTATTCTTCTCCCCTTTTAGTATCCTACCCTGCGTACATATTCTTCCATACATGTTGTATGCCATTGAAAGTAATTATTTATACAATTGTGACTGAGAGAAACTGGTGCAGAAGATTCAAAGTCAACAAAAAAAAGTCTTCATCACCTCCCACACCACTTCCTGTAGAATGTTGCAACTGAAACAATGATTAAAAAAACCCAACTAACTCCTTGCAGAATCATAGCAACAGCTAAAAGAAATCAACAAGTAACTAACCTTTGATAAACCTTTTAAGGAGAACTGGTATAGGCCCCTTTCTTCTGCTGAAAGCAGGTTCGGCAGGCAAGGAGAACAGAGAGTATTAGATGGATCAATGAGTTCATAAACACCAGACGTTGGCGCAGTTTGTAATACCAGTGGAGATCTGAATCTGCAAACTTCCTAAGTACATTCATGGTCTCAATGTTAACACCCTTCATGTACGGTGTGAGGCAATTTTTTCCAAGTATACATGAGTACCATAAAAAACTGTCTTTGAATTCAAAGAGCTGGTAAACAAGCTCTAATGATCTAGTTTCTCACCTCATCGTTCTCTCAGAGTAAAGACATTCAGAAAAGCACTAGTTCTTAATGTATGGGTGCTAAATATATATTTTTAATAATAAATGATTACCTAAATAAATAGCCATAAGTAAGAGTCACTAATTTAAGAACAACTTGTGTCTTGTTGGAAAGATAAATCAATGAGTATTTTTGAATTTCAAATAAGCAAGTGACAATATTTCGATGCTATCAGTCGTGGTTTACACACACTACAGAAAGAGAACAGTTTGAGAATGAGCATTGTCAACTATTAAAAATCAAACCGTAAAAAATGATCAATAAACAACATTGATAGTTATAAATTGCCATATGCTGAAAGAAGAAAAGGGCAACATACATTCTCTGTTAAAAATCAAAAGATATTATTTTCTACCAGTATCTCGGTCTTTACCTGTGACCGAGTGTTTGACTTCTTGAAGATTTTAATTTGTTGTGCCTAGAAATGGAGCAAAATACATTGTTGGAAAGATCATTAAAGACCCCTCCCACCCCAACCATGGACTGTTTGCCCTCCTCCCATCAGGGAGGCGGTACCGGAGCCTCAGGTCCCGTACCAGTAGGATGAGGAACAGCTTCTACAATTATACCATCACATTGCTGAACTCGGAGTCCCGCCGATAGATTTCTCCGGTCCCTCCGTCCCCATTGTTTAATTATTCTGTATTTTTGATTATTCTGTATCTTCTTTTGTTTTTAATTTCTATATGCACTACTACTACGGACTGACGCAAAACTGCATTTCGTTGTACCCATACTCAGTATTTGTGCAATGACATTAAAGTTGAATTGAATTGAATTGAATTGAATTGAATTGAGTTGCTGGAAATCATCATCACAATGCAGTTTTAGTTTGTCACAAATAACAAAGTAAATAATTACTAATCACAGTATGTATTAGGCATTCATAAGTGTTGTACTCACTCAACTTGAAATGTAATAGATATGAAGACTTGAATAATTAAAATATGTGTGCTCAATGTGATCCCTTCAAGACCTCAAAAATGTTTAAATAGAATTGTGGAAGAGATATCTTATCAATAGCTCTGAAGAACAGGGAAATATTTTTTTTAATTACTTAAATAATTTTGATCTACTGAAAGGAATGGAGAAATTAATACTGCTTAACTTTTCTATGCGCAATGGTAAAACATGATACTTTCTGAATAAATCTTTAATCATTTTGGAGAGATCATTCTTTTGGGAAGGCTTGAACCTATAACAAGAGTCTAACACTTACATTAAGGGCTTTCACAAATGTCAAACAACAGAGGTATCAAATCATAAAAATCTGCTTATTCTGAGGCAAGCCTTTATCAATGAGGAAAGTGAGGCTAGATCACGAGATGAGAAGATGAAATACTTCTCCAAGACAAATTGCAAGTTGTATATCAACTAGCTTAGGTTCAGAATCATGGAGAGGGGACGGCAACACAATTTAAATCAAATCTATACATACGTTTTACACGTTTACAATCATGCTACATTTTAACAGTTATAAAATGGTGAGACAAATAGGATTTAAGTTAAATTTATATTGTATTTGGAACAGACTGCATTGCACAGAAATCAGTTACCTTCTCATTATGGAGGAGGTATAGGCACTGCAGAAGATGCAAAAAACATTACAAGGATGATACCAGATTTGAAAGGACCAATTAAAAAGAGCTAAGAATTGATCTGTTAGAGGTCTTCGGAAATACGAAGGGGTCTAACAGGGAAAATGTAGAGAAGATATTTCTAATTGAGAAGGAATCCAAACCTGATGGCCATAGATCTAAAATGTCACCCATAAATCCAATATGAAGTTAGAGAGAAACGTCTTTATTCAGACTGATGAAAATGTGAAAGCTGTATCACATGAGGAACCTGAGTTGACAAGTATTGATGAATTAAAGATAGTTTATATGAATGAAGGAGGGTGAAGGGATTAGCAAGATTTGTTGATTGGTTGAAATTTAATGGAGGGTGGAGCTTCATGTGCTGCACAAAGACCAGCATAGATCAACTACTGATTTGCCTGACACATATTTTTCATTAAACTAGCATAAGCAAAAGGAGGACATATGATTCTTCATTCGATCAGAAACCTGGCACTTTATCCAATCATTGTTGTCCAGGGTCTCTCCAATGCCCATATCTTTGCTCTTCACCGCAAGTCTCGGTGCGGGCACCGCAGCTATTTACAATATACAGTAATGATTTAGATGAAAGGATTAAAAGTAACATTAACAAATTTGCAGATGACACTAAGCTGGATGGAAGTGTGAACTGTGAGGATGATGTAATGAGGATGCAGGGCGACTTGGACAGGTTGGATGAGTGGGCAAATGCATGGCAGATGCAGTTTAATGTGGATCAATATGAGGTCATCCACTTTGGTGGCAAAATAGGAAGGCAGATTATTATCTGAATGGTGTCAAGTTGGGAAAAGAGGAAGTACAACGTGACCTGGGGGTCCTTGTTCATCAGTGAATGAAAGTAAGCGTGCAGATACAGCAGGCAGTGAAGAAAGCTAATGGCATGTTGGCCTTCATAACAAGAGGAGTTGAGTATAGGAGCAAGGAGGTCCTTCTGCAGTTGTACAGGGCCCTAGTGAGACCACACTGGAGTATTGTGTGCTGTTTGGAAAGTTTGGAGTGTAGTAGCTCTGGCACAATGGTGTTGAATGCAGAGCTAAAATCAACAAACAGGATCCTCACATCTTATTGAAACATATAAGATTATTAAGGGATTGGACATGCTAGAGGCAGGAAACATGTTCCCAATGTTGGGGAAGTCCAGAACCAGAGGCCACAGTTTGTGAATAATGGGTAGGCCATTTAATGGTAATAATAATGCATTTTATTTATAGGCACCTTTCAGAACACTCAAGGACACCTTACAGGTTAAAACAAGCAAATTACAAATATATAAATAAAATGAAACAAAAACAACATATAGAGAGAGCAGCGGCAGCTAATCGCGCTAGCGTTCACTCGCACTTCTGGCAGCCATCTTAAAAGTAACAGATCACTCAAAAAAACATTTTAACGTGAACATCCACCACAGTGACCTACACATTCCTCACTGTGATGGAAGGCGAAATAAAGTTCAAGTCCATCCTTTTGTTCTTCCTCGGTCGTGGCCCACGAGCCCCCGTAGCCGGCGGCGTTCGGGCCATCCACGTCGAGGCGTTCAGCTCATGCATCGGGAATGTCAGCTCACCCACGCCGGTCGATCGAACCTCACGTCGGGGCTGGTCGAACCTTCCGCGGCGTTGGAGCTCCCGACTCGGCCTCTCCCGAGACTGTGAGCCCTTGATGGTAAGTCCACGGTGGTCACAGTGGAAGCGATCCCAGGCAAGGGATCCGCTCCGATGTTAAGTCTGCGCCCCGCAGTGGGGCTCATGACGGTCCAAGGAGGCCTCCAGCTCCAGCGATGGTAGGCCGCAGAGTCCAGAGAATGTGATCAGAAACTTGATCACATCTCCGGGAAGGTAAGAACTTGAAAAAAAAGTTTCCACAGATCCCCTCCCTCCTCCCCCACATAAAACAATCCGAAGAACATTAAAACCAACTTTTAACAAACTAAAAATAACAAAAAAGAAGGAAAAAACGAACAGACTGACGGAAAGGCTGCCATACTGAAAGAGTATGGAGAAGAGTATTTAGAACGGAGATGAGGAAAAACCTTTTATCTGCCTTCCTGTTTTTGCCACCAAAGTGGATAACCTTACATTTATCCACATTAAACTGCATTTGCCATGCATTCGCCCACTCACCCAACCTGTCCAAGTCACCCTGCATCCTCATAGCATCCTCCTCACAGTTCACAATGCCACCCAGCTTTGTGTCATCTGCAAATTTGCTAATGTTACTTTGAATCCCTTCATCTAAATCATTGCTGTATATTGTAAATAGCTGCGGCCCCAGCACCAAGCCTTGCAGTACCCTACAAATCACTGCCTGCCATTCTGAAAGGGACCCGTTAATCCCTACTCTTTCTTTCCTGTATGCCAACCAATTTTTTATCAATGTCAGTACCCTACCCCCAATACCACGTGCTCTAATCTTTCCCACTAATCTCCTATGTGGGGCCTTATCAAATGCTTTCTGAGACTCCAGGTACACTACATCCACTGGCTCTACCTTGTCCATTTTCTTGGTTGCATCCTCAGAAAATTCCATAAGATTAGACGAGCATAATTTTCCCTTCGTAAATTCATGCTGACTCGGACCGATGCTGTTACTGCTATCCAAATGTGCCATTATTTCATCTATTATAATTGCCTCCAGCATCTTCCCCACCATCGATGTCAGGCTAACTGGTCTATAATTCCCCGTTTTCTTTCTCCCGCCTTTCTTAAAAAGTGTTATAACATTAGCTACCCTCCAATCCACAGGAACTGATCCTGAATCAAGAGAACAGTGAAAAATGATCACCAATGCATCCACGATTTCTAGAGCCACTTCCTTAAGTACCCTGGGATGCAGACCATCAGGCCCTGGGGATTTATCAGCCTTCAGTCCCATCAGTCTACTCAACACCATTTCCTGCCTAATTTGAATTTCCTTCAGTTCCTCCGTCATCCTGTATCCTCTGGCCACTAGTACATCAGGAAGATTGTTTGTGTCTTCCTTAGTGAAGACGGATCCAAAGTATCTGTTCAACTCATCTGCCATTTCCTTGTTCCCCATAATAAATTCACCTGTTTCGTCTTCAAGGATCCAACTTTGGTCTTAACTAATTTTTTCCTCTTCACATACCGCAGGAAGCTTTTACTATCCTCCTTTATATTCTTGGATAGCTTACCTTCATACCCCATCTTTTCTCCCATTGCCTTTTTAGTTATCTTCTGCTGCTCTTTAAAAGTCTCCCAATCCTCTGGCTTCCCACTCATTTTTGCTACATTATACTTTATTTTTATACTGTCCTTGATTTCCTTTGTCAGCCACGGTCGCCCCTTACTCCCCCTGGAATTTTTCTTCCTCTTTGGAATGAACCGATCCTGCACCTTCTGTATTATTCCCAGAAATACCTGTCATTGTTATTCCACTGTCCTCCCTGCTAGGGTATCTTTCCAGTCAATTTTAGCCAGCTCCTCCCGCATGGCTCCATAGTCCCCTTTATTCAACTGTAATACTGACACTTTCGATTTTCCATTCTCGCTCTCAAATTGTAGATTAAAACATCATATTATGATCACTACCTCCTAATGGCCACTTTACCTCGAGTTACCTTATCAAATCTGGTCCATGACATAACACTAAATCCAGAATTGCCTTCTCCCAGGTAGGCTCCAGTACAAGCTGCTCTAAGAATCTGGCACTCCACAAACTCCCTTTCTTATGGTCCAGCACCAACCTGATTTTCCCAGTCTACCTGCATGTTGAAATTTTCCATGACAAACATTACCTTTGCGATATGCCAATTTTAACTCTTGATTCAACTTGCACCCTAAGGGTCTTTTTACCCTTACCATTCCTCATCTCTACTCATCTCTACTCATACTGACTCTATATCTCCTGATTCTACACCACTTGATCACGTTTAAACTAACAGGGCAGAGGGATAGGAACCAATGCAAGGAGACAGAGGGCCATAAAAGGACAGAAGCAGAAGATAGAAAGGAGATAAGAAAAAAACCCAGGAAGCTTTGTGCCTGAATGCGAGGAGCATTTATCCACATTGAACTACATTTGCCATGCATCTGCCCACTCACCCAACCTGACCAAGTCACCCTGCATCCTCATAGCAACCTCACAGTTCACACTGCCATTCAGACAGAAAGGAAGAGGAGGTGGAGTGGCATTGCTAGTTAAAGGGGAGATTAATGCACAGCAAGGAGAGACATTAGCTTGGATGCTGTAGAATCAGTATGGATAGAACTGTGAAATAGCCAAGGGCAGAAAACGCTTGTTGGAGTTGTATAGAGACCACCAAACAGCAGTAGGGAGGGTGGGATAGCATCAAGATGGAAATTAAGGATGTGTATAGCAAAGGTACTGCAGTTATCATGGGTGACTTTCATCTACATATATTGTAGATTGGGTCAATCAACTTGGTAGCAGCGCTGAGGAGGAGGATTTCCTGGTATGTATACGGGATTGTTTTTTCAACCAATATGTAGAAGAACCGACTAGAAGGTAGGTCATCCTAGAACGGGTATTGAGGAAGGATCAGTTAGCGATCTTGTTGTGCAGAGCCCCTTGGGCAACAGTGACCATAATATGGTTGAATTCTGCATTAGGTTGGAGAGTGACATGGTTAATTCAGAGGCTGGGGTACTGAACTTAAAGAAAGAAGACTCTGAAGGTATGAGACAGGAAATGGCTAGGATAGACGGGCAAATTATACTTAAAGGGTTGATCGTGGCAAAGATTTAAAGACCGCATGGATGAATTCCAAAAATTGGTCATCCCTGTCTGGCGAAAAAATAAAACGAAGAAGGCGGCTCAACCATGGCTAAGGAGGGAAATGAAGGATAATGTTAAATCCAAGGAAGAGGTATATAAATTGGCCAGAGGAAACAGCAAACCAGAGGACTGGGAGAAATTTAGAACTCAACAGAGGAGGACAAAGGGGTTAATTAAGAAGGGGAAAAGAGAGCATGAAAGCAAACTTGTGGGGAATATAAAAACTGTCTGCTTCTTCTGATGTATAAAAAGGAAACGATTAGTGAAGACAAATGTAGGTCCCTTACAATCAGATGAATTTATAATGGGAAACAAGGAAATGGCAGAACAGTTAAACAAGTACTTTGGTTCTGTTTTCACGAAGGAAGAAACAAACAATCTCCCAGAAATACAATGGGATCGAGGATCTAGTGGGAGGGAGGAACTGAAGGGAATCCACATTAGTCAGGAAATGGTGTTAGGTAAACTGTTGGGACTGGGCAGATAAATCCCCAGGACCTGATGGTCTGCATCCCATAGTACTCAAGGATGTGCCCCTAGAAATTGTGGATGCATTGGTGATCTTTTTCCAATGTTCTCTTGACTGGATCGGTTCCTGTGGACTGGAAGGTAACCAATGTAACTTCACTTTTTAAGAATGGAGGGAGAGAGTAAACGGGGAATTATAGACCAGTTAGCCTTACATAGAAACATAGAAACATAGAAAATAGGTGCAGGAGTAGGCTATTCGGCCCTTCGAGCCTGCACCGGCATTCAATATGATCATGGCTGATCATCCAACTCAGTATCCCGTACCTGCCTTCGCTCCATACCCCCTGATCCCTCTAGCCACCAGGGCCACATCTAACTCCTTCGTAAATATAGCCAATGAACTGGCCTCAACTACCTTCTGTGGCAGAGAGTTCCAGAGATTCACCACTCTCTGCATGAAAAATGTTTTTCTCATCTCGGTTCTAAAGGATTTCCCCTCTATCCTTAAGCTGTGACCCCTTGTACTGGACTTCCCCAACATCGGGAACAATCTTCCTGCATCTAGCCTGTCCAATCCCTTACATCGGTATTGAGGAAGATGCTGCAGTCGATTATTAAACATGTTATAGCAGCGCATTTGGAAAGCAGTGGCAGGATCGGTCAAAGTCAGCATGGATTTATGAAGGGGAAATCATGCTTGACTAATCAAGATTAGGATGTAACAAGTAGAATGGATACGGGAGAGCCAAAAGTGCAGGCTCCCAATTAACATGATTCTGGCCACTGTTTCAATTCCTAAATGGTAAATCCATGGTTTTAGATCTAGGGGGCCCGTGATCAAGTAGTCTTGAATTATCTACAATCCATATAACTGCACATTAGTAATCTTTCCTTGTTCTGTGTCTCCTTCACTGTTCAAACATGTGTCATCTAACAGAAATCTGCAAAGGTCCTATAATTTCACACAAATTATGTTCATTGAGTGCTATTTTATGGTGTTTTGTAATGCTGTTATGGTGTCCAAATATTTTCAGGATTGACAAAGAATACAGAAAGGTACAGCACAGGAACAGTTCCTTCGGCCCATAATGTCTGTGCCAAACATGATGTCCAGATAAACTAATCTCATCTGCCTGTTCATGAACCATAACATTAAATGCATATCTATGTGCCGATCTAAAATACCTTATATAATATTATTGAAAAGTTAATATTAAATCTGCTTCCACCATCATTGTCAAGTCATGTTGTCATTATCATTAATGAGTAGAGGAATTTCTCGGACTATAACTTTACTCAAAGACAAACAGTGACACAGAAAACAAAGTGGTAGGAAAGAGACATTGGGAAATATAGTTACAATGAAATGTAAATGACAACACTGGGGATTTCCTTTGGGGTTCTTCTGATTGCCCATCAAGTTTTATGGAAACCCCATTTAAACTCCTATCAGTTGCTTCCCAGTATGCCATGTAAGTCATGGTGCATGATAGGCAGAACCCCAGGGGAAACTTTGGGAAATGTTGTTTTTGATTCATTTACCATACCTGTCAATGATATGATTGATTTTCACTTCCAATATCAGTAAAAATGTTAGCCTAGTCTACTTCCTCAGAAGACTGAATGAGTTTGGCATGTTTCCAAGGACTCTTACCAACTTCTACAGATGCACCATAGAAAACACAATGCCTCACAGCTTAGCTTGGCAACAGCTCTGCCCAAGACTGCAGCAATTTCAGAGAGCTGTGGATGTAGTCCAGTCCCTCGCACAAACCAGCCTCCCCTGCATCGACTCCACCTACATTTCATGATACAAAAGCTTGAAAGCATGAACCACCAGATTCAGGACCAGCTTCTTCCCCACAGGTAGCAAACTACTGGATGGCCCTCCCATAACCTAGGATGTAGTTCCAATTTCAATTATCCAACCAACCTCTTAATGGACCTTGCACTTATTTTTGTCTGTACTTTCTTGGTAATTGTAATACTATAATGCTATAGCATTATATTCTGCACTCTGGTGTTTAGTATTTTAGCATGGATTCATTGTACACATGTATAGTATGATTTGACTGATGGTATGCAAAGAAAAGCTTTTCACTCAGTCTCAGTTCACAAGCGAATAATAAACCAATACCAATACTGAGTAGATATGGCATCATCATGAACATATACATATCTTTTCTGCATTTCACAACAATACAATTGGGCACAAATGTCTAGTAGAAGCATACTAACAGCAAAAATTGAACATCATAATCCTGATCAAATTCCCCAACCCACTGCACAGGGAGAAGATAGCGTCTTTGAAATGAGTACGTGGGACTTCAAAAGCAAGAGTTTATATTTCCATGTGAGATATTGCAATCATAAGATCATAAGATCTTAAGTGACAGGAGCGGAATTAGGCCATTCAGCCCATTCATACCCTGCCATTCAATCATGGCGGATTTATCTCTTCCAACTAACCCCATTCTCCTGCCTTATCCCCATAACATCTGACACCTGAACTAATCAAGAATCTATCTATCTCTGCCTTAAATATTACCACTGACTTTGCCTCCACAGCCCTTTGTGGCTATTAATTCCACAGATTCACCACCCTCTGACTAAAGAAATTCCTCCTCATCTCCTTCCTAAAAGAACGTCCTTTAATTCTGAGGCTATAACCTCTAGCCCTAGACTCTCCCACTAGTGGAAATGTCCTCTCCACATCCACTCTATCCAAGCCTTGAACTATACTGTATGTTCAAATGAGGTCCCCCCTCATTCTTCTAAACTCCAGCGAGCACAGGCCCAAAGTTATCAAACGCTCATCATATGTTAACCTATTAATTCCTGGGCTCATTCTTGTAAACCTCCTCCGGACCCTCTCCAGAGCCAGCACATCATTCCTTGGATTAGTAGGCCCCCCTTGCTCATGACTGACCATGGGTGATCCATCCTAGTTTGCAGGTGGTGTGTGGTTGGATGCAAGCCTGGGCAATGTCATATGGAGGACAATCTGTTGCCCATGCAGCACGTCCCCCCCTCTCCACATCGCTGATCGATCCAAAGGAACAGCAAGGCAGTTACAGTTTGGCACCAGCGCTACCGCAGGAGCTGCCAGAACGAGGTTGTAGACAACGAGTCCGACTCCGGATTTTTTTGATGTTTATGCCAGGAGCCTTTACCATGATTGGATATGGCCACAAAGCAGTGAAGATTTTAAGTCAGAGTTTTCCCTCTCCTAGCTGTCCCAGGCTGATGAGTCCCATCTGCCCGAGATATGGTGCCCCAGATTGCTCACAATATTCCAATTGCGGCCTGACCAGCCCCTTATAGACCATCAGCATTACATCCCTGTTTGTGTATACAAGCCCTCTCGAAATAAATGCTAGCTAGCATTGTGTTTGCTTTCTTTACTACCGATTCGACTTGCAGATGAACTTTTTGGGAATCCTGCACCAGCACTCACAAATCCCTTTGCATCTCCGATTTCTGGATTATCTCCGCATTTAGCAAATAATCTAACACTTTATTCCAATGGGTGTAATGCCTGTGCATTGTCACCAGTATACAGGAAGAATACAGGAATCTTTGAATCTCCTAGTTTAGCAACAAATGTTCTTTTTCATTGCATCATAAAGAACCCGTGGAGGATTCATAAGGCATATGAATCGACAAGTCCTACAGTAAGATTGTTACACCGAAGGTACTGGAAGAGAGAAGGTGGGTGACGGTGAGAAAGGGAGGGAAACATGGAATGCAAACGTCCCCGGGTGTTGTACCTCTTGTGAACAGGTTCACCAACTTAGAAGCTGTCGGGACAGAAGACGTTATCACACTGAGCGGCGGACTGGCTTGCGAAGCAAAAAGGGCTGTTGAGCCAACATCAGGCAACGCCATTGTAGTTGGAGACTCCATTGTGAGAGGTACGGACAGGGGTTTCTGCGGCAACAGACGGGATTCGAGGATGGTGTGCTGCCTTCCTGGTGCCAGGATCCAGGATATCACGGACAGAGTGCAGAAAATCCTCAAGGGCGAAGGTGAACAGCCGGAAGTGGTAGTGCATGTCGGCACAAACGATGTCGGAAAGAAGGGGATGAATATTCTGCAGCGTGACTTTAGAGAGCTCGGAAAAATGCTGAAAAGCAGGACCTCCAGGGTTGTTATCTCCGGTTTGCTTCCAGTTCCTTGTGCTGGCGAGAGCAGGAACAGGGAGATGTGGGACCTGAATGTGTGGCTGAGGAACTGGTGCAGGGGGCAGGGATTTAGATTCCTAGATCACTGGGATCTGTTTTGGAGTAAGGGGGAACTGTACAAAAGGGACGGATTGCATCTTAACAGGTGGGGGACCAGCAGTCTGGCAGGCAGGTTTGCCACTGCTACACGGGTGGTTTTAAACTGAATAAGGGGGGTGGGGTGTCAAATGGGATAGTCGAGGACGGAATTAAAGGCAAAGAGAGTAAAGAGATAGTTAATGACCCCAGAATTAACGGGAAAGGAAGCTCACAAAGGGATAGGAGAGTATGGCCAAGTGTAATAGGGATCGATGTGAAAGGTGAGATGCGTAAGGAATTAAAAGTATTGTATATGAATGCGCGAAGTATAAGAAGTAAAGTAGGTGAGCTTGAGGCTCAGTTAGAGGTTGGTAGATATGACATTGTGGGGATTACTGAGACGTGGCTGCAGGAGTATCGGGCATGGGAACTTAATATTCAGGGTTATACATCCTATAGAAAGGACAGGCAGGTGGGCAGAGGAGGGGGGGAAGCTCTGCTGGTGAGGGAGGGAATTCAGACCCTTGCGAGGGAAGACATAGGGACTGACGAGGTGGAGTCACTGTGATTGAGTTGAGGAATTGTAAAGGCAAGAAGACACTAATTGGTGTTCTCTACAGACCCCCAAATAGTAGCCCGGAGGTAGGGTGTAAGTTGCAGCAGGAGTTAAAACTGGCATGTAACAAAGGTAATGTCACTATGGTGATGGGGGATTTCAATATGCAGGTAGACTGGAAAATCAGGTTGGTTCAGGACCCCAAGAAAGAGAGTTTGTAGAGTGCCTCCGAGATGGATTCTTAGAGCAGCTTGTAATGGAGCCGACCAGAGAAAAGGCAATTCTGGATTTAGTGTTGTCCAATGAACCAGATATGATAAGAGAACTCGAGGTAAAGGAACCGCATGGAGGTAGTGATCATAATATCATTAGTTTTAATCTGTAATTTGAGAAGGAGAAGGTTAAATCGGAAGTGTCAGTGATGCAGTTGAACAAAGGGGACTATGAAGGCATGAGAGGGGAGCTGGCCAAGGTAGACTGAAAAGGGAGTGGACAGATGCGTGGCAGATGCAGTATAATAAAGATAAATGTGAGGTTATCCACTTTGGCGGCAAAAACAAGGGGGCAGATTATTATCTCAATGAGGTCAGGTTAGGTAAGGGGGAGGTGCAGCGAGACCTGGGCGTCCTTGTACACCGGTCACTGAAAGTTGGCTTACAGGTACAGCAGGCAGTGAAGAAAGCTAATGGAATGTTGACCTTCATAACAAGAGGATTTCAGTATAGGAGTAAAGAGGTTCTTCTGCAGTTGTATAGGGCTCTGGTGAGACCACATCTGGAGTATTGTGTACAGTTTTGGTCTCCTAATTTGAGGAAGGACATCCTTGTGATTGAGGCAGTGCAGCGTAGGTTCACGAGATTGATCCCTGGTATGGCGGGACTGTCATATGAGGAAAGATTGAAAAGACAAGGCTTGTATTCACTGGAGTTTAGAAGGATGAGGGGGTATCTTATAGAAACATATAAAATTATAAAAGGACTGGACAAGCTAGATGCAGGAAAAATGTTCCCAATGTGGGGCGAGTCCAGAACCAGGGGTCACAGTCTTAGAATAAAGGGGAGGTCATTTAAGACTGAGGTGAGCAAAAACGTTTTCACCCAGAGAGTTGTGAATTTATGGAATTCCGTGCCACAGAGGGCAGTGGAGGCCAAGTCACTGGATGGATTTAAGAGAGAGTTAGATAGAGCTCTAGGGGCTAGTGGAGTTAAGGGATATGGGTAGAAGGCAGGCACGGGTTATTGATAGGGGACGATCAGCCATGATCACATTGAATGGCGGTGCTGGCTCGAAGGGCCGAATGGCCTCCTCCTGCACCTATTTTCTATGTTTCTATGTTTCTATATAAAAACGAACTAAAAATGTATTTAAATATATGAAGGGAAAGAGGTTTAGTGCAAACAAATCCCTCTCCAGTCAGGAACAGGGGAAATTATAACTGGGAACAAAGGGCAATGGAAAACAATTAAACATACTGTGATTTTTGTCTTCACAAAAGAGGTCATAGTTACTTCCCAGAAACAGGGAGGCTATTTGTGTCCTCTTTTATGTGAGAGGGTGGGACTAAAGGAAATCACTATTAAGTGAAGAAATAGTGCTCAGAAAATTAATGGTGCTTAAAGGGCCTGTCCCACTTGGGAGACCTCCACCGCGGGTTCTGGCGTCCTTAACCGACTAAAAAATAATCAAGGTTGCGGTGACCTAGGACCTCCTACGACCTTCCTCCACTATGTGTACGACCTCCTACTACTATGTTGAAGACCTCCCTCGACTATGAAGAATACCTCCTTTGACCTCCTTCGACTATGTTGATGACTGGCTTCGACCATGTACGTTTTACTCGAGGATGGTCTCTGGCAAATTGGCCCGCGAATGAGCACGACCCCCTTCGACCTCAGAGGACCACACCGAAAACCAACAACGACCAGTGACGAGTGTCTACAGCTCAAATACAGATCACCTGATAAAATGATGTCATGTCTGCAAAATGCCTCCCAGGGTTTTTTAAAAAATCATTCTGAACCATGCAAGCAAGGAAGGAACTAGTTTGGAGGATGTTAGTAAAAATACAACTACTGCTGTTTGCAGTAGCCCTTTTGCTTCAGCAGCCTTTTAAGAAAGGCAGAAGGGGAAGAGCAAGGGTGAAGAAGAAGCACAAGAAGAGGTCTCAATGGGTGAATGGAGATGATGTGATGGACTGTCCCAGTACAGCAGATGAATGGAAGAGAGTGGCGCTGGGCTTTGACAAAAGATGGAACTTTAAGCACACATGTGGGGCAGTGGATGGCAAGCATGCCATTCTTATCCCTGTCCCTGTACCCCTCATTTTCCTTATCGTACAGGATGGCATTCTGCTGGAACCATTCCTCAAGGTCCCCCTCCTGCTGCCTGGTGAAGGTGCAGGGCATAACCTTCCTCCAGCCCTCCCTCACCACCAATGGGGCATCTGCCTCTGATGCTGTGTCAGACACAGGAGAAAGGGCTGCTTTGCTGCCTTCAAATGAGGCAGTGAAGGATGGGGTGGTGGTGGGGACATATACTACCACCCTGGTCTCCTCCTCCAGGGGTCCCTCATGCATGGCTACCTCCTCCTGCACTATCACCTCCTGTGGCATCACCTCATGCCACTCCTCCTCCTGGGTGGGCAACACCTACATGGCAGTTTTTTTTAGGGTTGTGCCTTCCCCCTGCGCTGCTGCCTTTTTGATGCCATCTCTAAAACACAAGTCTCCTCTCCAAAAAACTCTGCAGCTATGAATGAACAATGCCCTGGAGTGACAGAGGTCACGTGCTGCTTTTTAAATTACCTTTTTTTTCTACTGACCTTTTTTTCACCCCGGAGCTATTACCTTCGACTACCTTCGACCACCTTCATGTACCTACGACTAGCATCACGACCTACTATGTCCGACTTCGACTAGACCTATGACTAAAAAAGTATCGATTTTTCTCATGGCGACCTATTTTTAGTCGTGGCCAATTTTTAACATCTTGAAAAATACGCCGCAACCTAGCTGAAGCTTCGACTACGTGGAGACCACTCTCGACCATGAAGGAGAGTGACGAAGACCTCCTACGACCTCGTGGCGACCTTCCCGTGACTATGGGTCGCGGGCAAGGTCGCCAGAACTCGCGGTGGAGGTCGCCCAAGTGGGACAGGGGCTTAAGAGTGACTAAACTCTGAGGCCTGATAATCTACATTCCAGAGTACTGGAGGCAGTGGCAATTGTGAATGCACTGGTGGTCATCTTCCAAAATTCTTTAGACTCTAGAGGAGTTCCTACAGATTGGAGATCGGCAAACGTAACTCCACTTATTAAAGGAGGAAGAGTAAAAATAGGAAATTACAGACCAGTAAGCTGTCATCAGTAATGGAAAATGCTAGAACTTATTATAAAAGATCCATAGCATAGCCTCTGAAAAGAAATGGACAAAATCAGCATGGATTTAAAAATTAGAACTCATGCTTAACAAATCTTTTGGGGGGTTTTTGAGGATGTACCAACCAGAAAAGATAAGGGAGAACTAATGAATGTGGTATATTTGGATTTCCAAAAGGTTTTTAGTAAGGTCCCACATTAGAAGTTAATGTTCAAAATGAAAGCATGTGGAATTGTAATTCATATACTAGGATGGATTGAGAAATGTTTTTTAGTCTTGGAGCATACAGTACAATAAATGGGATATTCTGCTGATATCAAGAAGGAGGAGGTGTTAGGTCTCCTCAAGAACATTAAGATGGTTATTCCCACGGGCCTAATGGAATCTATTCCATGTTGTTGAGAAAGGCAAGAGAGAAGATTGCTGGGATCTTTGTATCGCCAATAGGCAAAGTCCCATGTTGTTCCTTTGCATAAGGGAAATAGGGACAAAACAGAAAGTTATAGACTGTTATCTCAGACAGGGAAATTATTAGAGAAGATTCTCTGGGATTGGATCTACTCACATCTGGAAAAGCATAGACTTATTATGGATATTCACCTTTGCTTTGTGCTGCGGAGGTCATATCTTACAAACATGACTGAGTTTTTGAGGAGGTGACAAATATGATTGATGATTTGGATGTTAGGATAGTGGATATTGTGCAAAATGGACTTTAATGCCCCTGTCCCACTTAGTAAATCTGAACGGAAACCTCAGGAGACTTTGCACCCCACCCAAGGTTTCTGTGCGGTTCCCGGAGGTTCCCAGAGGTTTTTGTCAGTCTCCCTACCTGCTTCCACTACCTGCAACCTCCGGGAACCGCACGGAAACCTTGGGTGGGGCGCAAAGTCTCCAGAGGTTTACGTTCAGGTTTCCTAAGTGGGACAGGGGCATAATAAAGCTTTTGGCAAGGTTCCTCATGGTAGGCTGATCCAGAAGATTAAAGCACATAGGATCCATGGGGACTTGGTAGAAAGGATTCAAAAGTGGCTTGGTCATACGAATATCAAGGGTAGTATTGGAGGGGTGTTATTCTGACTGGAATTCCGTGATTAGTAGTGTTCTGCAATGAGCAGTACAGGGATTTCTGATGTTAGTAGACACAAAATGCTGGAGTAACTCAGCGGGACAGGCAGCATCTCTGGAGAGAAGGAATGGGTGACGTTTCGGGTCGAGACCCTTCTTCAGATTTCTGATGTTGGTGATACACTTACATTATTTGAATGAAAATGTATGTGGCTGATGTAAGTTTACAGATAACACAAAAATTAGCAGAGTCATGGATAGTGAGGAAAGTTGTCAAAGGATTCAGTAGGTTATAGACCAGTTAGACATTTGGGCAGATAGGTGGCAGAGTTTAATCTAGACAAGTATGAAGCGGTCCACTTTGGGAGGTCAAATGTAAGAGGAAAGTGCACTGTGAATGATAGGACCTCAGGAGCATTGATGCACAATGATCTTGGGAAGCAAGTCCATAGTTCCCTGAAAGTGGAAACACACATGGGTAGAGTGGTAAAGAAGGCATATGGCACACTTGGCTTCGTCAATTGGGGCATTGATTATAACACATTATTGGAGACACAAGAATCTGCAGATGCTAAAATCATGAGCAACCAAAATTGCTGGAAGAACTCAACAGGTCAGGCAGTATCTGTGGAGAAAATTGACAATTTGATGAAGAGTCCCAATGCAAAACATCATCTGATCATTATCTGCACAGATGCTACCTGACCCATTGAGTTCCTCCAGCATTTCACTTTTTGTGTTGATTATAAAAGTTGGGAAGTCACGTTGCAGCTGTATGTACAGTAACTTTGCTTAGGTGGCATTTGGAATATTGTGTGCAATTCTGGTGGCCACATTAGAGGAAGGATGTGGAAGCTCGGGACAGGGTGCAGACGAGGTTTATCAAGATGTTGAGCAAAAAACAAACTGCTGGGGGAACTGGCATGTTGAAGGAATGGATAGGCAATATTTTGGGTTGGGACTCGGCTTCAGGGTGATGGAGTAAGGTGGAAAAGAAAAGTGTGGGTGAGTCAAGGCCAGCCAGTGATAGTAGAATACAGATGAAAAAGTGACAAAAGGGTGTCAGATAAGGAAAGGTGTGAATTGTAAAGCTAGAGCGAAGGATATGCGTAGAAAGGGACAGGGAAGGGGAAGGAAGTGGATTAAAAAAAAATTGGAGACTCAAGGATGGGAGTTGCTAACAAATTTAAATTCCCCTCCCCATTCCCACAACAAACGTTTTTGTCCTTGCATTCCTCTATTACCAGTGAGGCAATATGTAAACTAGAACAGCACCTCATATTCCACTTAGGTAGCCTAAAACCCAACGGTATGAACATTGAATTCTCCAATTTCAAGTTGCACTCTGTACATCCCCTCTCTTTCCCATGCAACACCATCCCTCCCCCTCCCCTAGTCCCGGTGTGCAGACAATTCTCCCACCAACTCCCAAGTCACTCTGTTCTTCTCCCTTCCTCCATATGGTCACCTCCCATCCCCAAGTCACATATTTTCTCTTCATCCTAACCCTTTCCCCTCACCCCACCCTCATTCTTCCTATAAACCTATTTTTCTCTGGAGCATTTGAAGCTAAGTTGGAACCCAATAGAAGTATGTAAAGTTATGAGATGATTGAAAGTGTAGGTAGTTAGTCTTTTCCCCCAGAAGGGAAATGTCAAATACTACTAGGGGGATGGAGATGCTATCTCCCCTGGCAGCATGTTCCAGGCACTTCCTATTCTTTGCAACATTTAAGAGGCATTTAGACAGACGCAAGAACAGGCAAGTAATAATGTGATATAGATCAAGAGCAGACAGGTGACCAGTTTAAATTAGTATCCTAGTCAGCACAGACTAGAACACCAATTCTGGCTGAAGGACCTGTTCCTGTGCTGAACTGTTCTGTGTCTTATATCTGTGGCACAATGTTTAAGTAACCAAATTATTAACTTAGAGGCTTGAGTTTAAATCCCACCATGGTAGCTATGGGATTTAAATTTAGTTATAATGTGGAACTGTAAGGTGAAGAGGTTTTAATAAATTTTATCATTTATAATGAGGATCTAAAAATTAATGTTGTAATAATCCTTCTAGTTCACTCATCTTTTAGAAGAAAATAAATGTAATCTTTAGCCTGTCTGGCCCATATATAACAACAAAACCACCAAAGCAGTTGACTCATAACTACTCTCTCAAATGCCCACAAAATTATTACTTTACTACTGTTGAAATCATCATGACAACGACTGCAGTAGTTCAAGAAAATAGCTCACACCATCTTCTCAAGCGCATTAATGGTCAGGCAATAATGCTAACTTTGAAAGCAATGCTGAGATCCTGAAAAATTAAGACTCTCATTTAAAAAAAAATCTGTATCCAAATTTGATATAATTGTGTGCACTGGAACTATCAGATACTATTTATGTGTGTACAATCACACAATCTTACATGACAAGAAACCATTCAGCTGGTTGCCAGACTGCTGGAACAACTCATATTGTCACATTATCCATAATGCAAATAGAAATCCTTCTCAAATATTTCATCACTTCCCTTTAAAAACTGTAATGGATTTAGTTGACAATATTCTTCCTGGCAGAATATTTCATGTCCCAATAACCCACTTCATTAAAAAAAATTAAAACTCTCCACTATTTAAACACCTCTTTATACTATTCCCTTCAACTTGTTTTTCCTGAATTTCTACCTCTGAATTTCTCTTAATATTAAGCATTTTTATCAAATTCCCTCTAGACATTTTTGTTCTAATAAAAAAGAAGCACTTTACTGCCTGATCAAAAGAGAACCACTGATCTCTGGTGACATATAGAACCAATGAATCTGTAAAATCCTTCTGTGCAATCTACAAAACTTTGACTGCATCAAAACAATACTCAATTTATTGGCTGGGGCCAATAATTACTCAGGTCAAGTCTTATCTTTTTGCTTTGACACCCTATATCTCTACGTATGGTCTACATAAACAGAATTTTATATCTTTATCAACTTCTCCTTACTCCTTTACCACTTCCTGTTCCTGTATTTCTAAAAACAATATTTTCCTTTATATGTATCTTCTCTTATAGTTCGTCTGAAATCATTTTTCATTAGACCACAGTAATATTTTTTTGGAAGTCTACAAAAATTGCAAAACAATTCAAAGGGTAGGGACTGGAAAAAAAATGTCATAGGTGTCATCGCTACTGAACATGGCTGAGCAAGAACATGGAAATGGAGCAATGTGTGAAGAAATGTGAAGTTGTCAACTCACTTGAATAGCGCCAGTAAAGGACCAAGGTATTGCACAATATTGAACCATGTACCGAGATATAGCTAAACACTTTTGGTTTACGTACAATCCAGGCAGATCATGTCATACATGAGTATGTTAGGTAGTGCAAAATAGAAAATAAACTGAGCATAGAATAATTATAGAGTTATACAGCATGGAAAGTTCCTTATCTATGCATCTCCCTCTCCCTTGACTTCAATCTGAAGAAGGATTGCGACCTGAAACGTCACGCACTCCTTCTCTCCAGAGATGCTGCCTTTCCTGCTGTTACTCCAGCATTTTGTTTCTATCTTTGGTTTAAACCAGCTTCTGCAGTTCCTTCCTACACTGAATATAATGTAACAGTTACAGAGAAACAGCAGGTTAAAAAAGTGCAAGGGCCACAATGAGCTAGATTGGAAGATTCATAATACATCTAGTCATAGAATTATACAGCATGGAAACAATCACTTTGGCCAACTTGCCCACACTGTCCAACACGTCCCGTCTAAACTAATCCTACCTAGCTGTGTTTTACCCATACCCCTCTAAAGCTATCATATCCATGTACCTGTCTATATGTTTCTTAAACATTGCGATAGTACATGCCTCAACTACCTCCTCCAGCAGCTCATTCCATACACCCACACCCTTTGTGTAGAAAAGTTACCCCTAGCTTCCTATGTAATCTTTTCCCCCTCACCTTAAACCTTTGTCCTCTGGTTCTCTATTCCCCTACTCTGGGCAAGAGACTTTGTGCATTTACCCAATCTATTCCGCTCATGATCTATAAGATCATGCCTCAGCCTTCTGCACTCCAAGGAATAGAGTCCTAGCCTGCTCAACCTTTACCACAGCTCAGGCCCTCGAGTCCTGGCAACATCCTCGTAAATCTTCTCTGCACCCTTTCCAGCTTGACAACATCTTTCCTATAACATGCTGCCCAAAACTGGACACAATATTAAATGTGGCCTCACCAACGTCTTATATAATTGCAACATGACCTCCCAATTTCTATACTCAATACTCTAACTGATGAAGGCCAATGTGCCAAAAGCCTTTTTGCCTACCCCATCTACCTGTGCGCCACCTACCTGGACTCCTAAATCTATCTGCTCTGAAATACTCCTCATAACCCTATCATTCACTGTGTGGGTCCTGCCAATGTTAGATTTTCCAAAATGCAACACCTCACATTTCTCTGTATCAATCTTCCATCAATTATTCCTCAGCCCACCTGCCCAACAGATCAAGGTCCTGCAGCGCGAAACCCTGAGGCACACCACTAGTCACAGAACTCCAGTCCGAGAAGCAACCTTCCATCATCACCCTCTGCTTCCTTCTATGAAGCCAATTTTTTGTCCATTCTGTTATCTCTCCAAGGATCCCATGCAATCTAACGTTCCAGAGCAGCCTACCATGTGGAACCTTGTTGAATGCCTTGCTGAAATCCATGTATACAACATCTATAGCTATGCCCTCATCAGCCTTTTTGGTGACATCCTCAAAAAACTAATTCTGATTTGTGAGACACAACCTGCGACGTACAAAACACTGCTGACTACCCCTAATCAGCCCTTGTCCATTTAAATGGCTTGCAACCTGTGGAATGGGAGCCAGAAAATTAGAAGTTGTTCATGGAGAGCATGCACGATGTCCAGGATGTAGGTAGGAAAGAGTTAGACAGGAAGGGACATGGTAATGAGGAGATATGAGGAAATAAGAAGGCAGAAATAACGGCCCTACTAAGGCAGTCCTGCCTATGAATCCTGGGTAGGAGATAGAAATGAGCAGTACATAGATACATAGACAATGGGGAACAGGAGTATTCCATTCGGCCCTTCTCCCCATATCCCTTGATTCCGCTCACCCTAAGAGTTTGATCTAACTCTCTTTTGAATACATCCAGTGAATCGGCCTCCACTGCCTTCTGAGACAGAGAATTCCGCAAATTCACAACTCTCTGTGTGAAAAGTTTTTCCTCATCTCAGTTCTAAATGGCCTACCCCTTATTCTTAAACTGTGGCCGCTGGTTCTGGACTCCCCCAACATTGAGAACATGTTTCCTGCATCTAGTGTGTCCAAACCCTTAATAATTTTATGTTTCTATAAGGTGTCCTCTCATCCTTCTAAATTCCAGTGAATACAATATGATGTTCATTCTTTCATCATATGACAGTCCTGCCATCCCAGCAATTAACCTCGTGAACCTACACTACACTCCCTCAATAGCAAGAATGTCCTTCCTCAAATTAGGAGACCAAAACTGCACACAATACTCCAGGTGTAGTCTCACCAGGCCCTGTACAACTGCCGAAGAACCTCTTTGCTCCTATACTCAACTTCTCTCATTATGAAGGCCAATTTGCCATTAGCTTTCTTCACTGCCTGCTGTACCTGCATGCTTACTTTCAGTGACTGATGTACAAGGACACCCAGGTCTCGTCGCACTTCTCCTTTTCCTAATCTGACACCATTCAGACAATGCTCTGCCTTCCTGTTCTTGCCACCAAAGTGGATAACCTCACATTTATCCATAATTTCAGATAAGTTGAGGAACCATCAGGTTGGAGGCTATAGAGGAGAAATCTCTTGAAGAGATGAGATGTGTTATGGTATGGAAGACTGTATCTTAATGATCGTTGATGTGAGTTATGGTCCAGGGGTAGGTATAAGGAAGTGTTCTAGAGCTGTTGCCCAACCTCGGCAAGGAAGAGGTCAGTCCACAACTGCCCTTGTCTGAGGTTGATGATGAGGTTGGGATTGGTGTAGAGTGAGCAGAGAGATGTGCATTCAGAGGGCTTGGGTGAAGAGAGTGGACAAATCAAGACAGTTGATGTTGTATCGACAGTTGGAAATGAAAAGATCACGGGTGGGTAAAAGGCCTGAAGTGGGTGTCTAATAGGAAGGGGAGTGTTGGAAACATTGACCCTTTCTCTCATCCCCAGCACTCTCAAGGAATCCTTGCCAAAGAAATAGGTGTGGGAATTGAGGTGAATGAAGAAGGGCTCAACATTATGATAGGCCTGGAACACATTGAGGTGCAGTCGCAAGGATACAAAGGTGGTAGATTTTGTAAACAGCAGTTCATTGAAAATGCATTGTGTAGGACACAAAAGATTGGCATTAGAGATCTAAATACTAGTTAATCTCACTGCAGAATATAAAATTCCTGAAGCACCAAATAATTTCTTGGAACAAATGTGTGATGATATGGATGACAGTAGCCTAATATTCATTGATATGTGTTACAGTCCAGAGGTAGGTATGAGGAAGTGTCCTAAACAATAAAAATACATGAAGCTATGCACTCCCTTTAATTATAAATCAGATCAAACCTTCACTGTTTTAACATTATTGCTGGTGGACTATTAAACAGCAAACAGGAACGAGATGCAATAATTATGTCTGCCTCTTCTATATAACCCTTCAGAACTGACCTCCAAAGATGTGTTACTTCTGGCTTAAATTCCATCTGCCACTTCCCCGCTCAACTTTTTAACTGCTACATTCTTAAACAACTTACTTTGTTATCTACAAGCTCACAAATTTAGCATAATTTGCAAACTTACCAATCACTCCCCCAACATTTTCATCCAAGTTATTTATATATATTACAAACAACAAATATCCCAGCACTGGTCACTGTGGTGCACCACCTGAAAACCTCATTTCCATTCTGAAACACTCGTTCATCAACCGGCCAATTTTGGATCCAGATTGTCATCCAACCTCAGATCCCTTATGCCTTGACTTTCTGGTCCAACCGAGGTGGGACCTTTGCAAAAGCCATATGAAAGTATATGTGAATCACATCTACTGTTTGCCCTCTTCAATTTTCCTAGTCACCTCCTCAAAAAATTCGATCACATTTCCACAAAATCATGCTAACTCCTAACTGGACTTTGTCTTTGCAAGTCAGAATAAATTCTGTTCCTCAGCATCTTTCCCAACAATTTCCCTACCACTGATGTAAGCTTGTATTTTCCAGGTTTATCCCTACTACCCTTTCTGAACAAGGAGACAACTATCTACAGGTACCTCACTAAGTACTAAGTGGTACTCACTAGCTACTCACAACTTATGAAGATGCAAAAATCTCTGTCAAAGCCCAGCAGCCTGCTCCTTGCTTCTATCAGCATTCCAGGATAGATCCTGTTAAACCCTGGCAATTTATCCACACTCATGTATGCCAATATATCTAGCACCTCCTCCTTCAAGAAACTGGATCTCCCTTTTGGAAATTATTTTAACCATATGCAAACTGGAGGACAAGTAACTAATTCTGTTTGGGTAGCATACAACCCAATGGTATAAACAATTAATTCTCCAATTTTAGGGAATCTCTAACTAATCCCTTCTAACCCTCCCTCCCTACCACTCTTCCTCTCCCCTTCCCTCCTCTGTGCCCCAATTGGATGCATAACGTTTTCTCCCCTCCAAACCACTCCCTCCTGCTACTTTCTTCCCACTGGCCTCACAATCCACAACTCTTCAAACCTGTCTCGCACCATCTGTTCTTATCTCTGTTCCAACCATCTGCCTATCATAAAACCCTCCTTCCCTTTGTCGACCTATTATCCGCCATGCTTTGTCCTGACTCTCCCCTTTTCCAGCTTTCTTCTCCCCCTTTACTGTGTCTGAAGAAGGGTCTCAACCTGAAATGTCACCTATCCACGTTCTCTAGGGATGCTGCCTGACCTGCTAAGCTACCCTGGCACTTTGTGACTTTTTGTGTTTTTTATCCAATTTACTTCTCTGACTCCAATGGGGATGAGAACCATTCACAGGAATTGACTGAAGAGCCAGAATTGATTTGTCATGTACTTTTTGGCCAGGGAGTCACATGAAGATTTACTGGGTTTTTTATATAGATGTTCCTAGTTTTGCAGCTGTATTAAAATAGCTTGGCGAGAATAATGACTGATTAGGATTCCATGACTTTAAGCTACTTCTTCACATGTTGGTATAATTGACATTCCTTTTTCCAGAGCCATTCCTTTTTACTGAGTTATTTTTCACTGCCTGATTCTTGCAGAGGACTGTATTTCCTTCTCATCAAAGTTGACATTTTCCGTCAAGTGCAAAGCAATTTGGTGAAGGCACAAATAAATTCCACATTTGTGCCATTTGCCATTTCTGGCAATGAACTAATTTCTCACTGTGTTTCACCTCAGACACGTGGTATTGATTTGCTGTCCTGAAGTTTAATAAAAGTCCTGCAGTTGGAATAAAAATGGTGATTTAACCAGAACTGGGCCATCCCTCAAGAACTCTTAAGAAATACATTAGAAGGACATCTTCAACAGAAAAATTAAATTAGAAAATACTCATTGGCTATCCAGTTTGCCCACAATATATATATAAAACAGGCATTTTTAAGAAGATGAATAGCCAAAAAAGCAACAATATCACATACACATCATATATTACAGTTGTTTTACTTCTTCTTCTTTTCATGTCCATCTTTACAAATGTTGACCTCGCTGTCATTGTCCATCCAGAAAAGGATGCAAGCTTCCGGCGACAATCAGTGGAAGCCACCACATGTCGCAATAGATGATGATGACAGCAGAATTAGCTCAGGATACTTCCAGTTTCCAGCCCCACACATGGATGCTTCTGCGATGGGGTCATTGTTTTACTACAACAGAGTAACAAATTTAAGTAAACCTTGATACGATCTATGCTTCACGCTCTGAGATTTTTTTTGAACTTCTTTCACAAAAGTATTACTTATTCAAGCAACAAGGTTACTTTCTTAATCCAAATTTCCCAATAACTATTTCTTAAAACTTGGCATCCAATTCCTTCAAAAAGCAAATATTTTTCCTCAATTAGGTTTATCCATTTATTTCTTTAATGTATATAAATTCCATCTTTAAAATTGCTGAGTAATAGATCATGCCTCAATACATTCTGTAATTATTTTTTTTCATCTCTGTACTATAGCATAGAGAAAATCTCACATTAATCTGATCAAGAAAAAACCATTAAAAGTTACATGTTATGAATAAGTGCACTTCCAAATCTAATTGTATATCAGCTGTTTAGGTGTGGCGATCAGTGGCCTCTCCTAAACCACCTAGTGTTCATTTAAATAATCCCCTCAAACATTCATAATCCAATCAGTTGCTTCACACTCCTTACAATTATGTACAAATGGCTGAGAAATGCCATTGGATCTAATGTCTCTGAAGTTACAGCTCACCCACCCACCAAAGCAGTGAAGAAAACAAATGGCATGTTGGCCTTCATAACAGTCCACACCTGGAGTATTATGTGCAGTTTTGGTCTCAAAATTTGAGGAAGGTCATTCTTGCTATTGATGGAGTGCAGCGTAGGTTCACAAGGTTAATTCCCGGGATGGCGGGACTGTCATATACTGAGCGAATGGAGCAGCTGGACTTAGTATACAGACTTGTATACTCTGGAATTTAGAAGGATGAGAGGATATCTTATTGAAACATATAAGATTAGTAAGGGTTTGGATATGATAGAGGCAGGAAACATGGTTCCCGATGTTGGGGGAGTCTAGAATCAGGGGCCACAGTTTAAGAATAAGGGGTAAGCCATTTAGAACGGAGATGAGGAAACACTTTTTCCCACAGAGAGTTGTGAGTCTGTGGAATTCTCTGCCTCAGAGGCCGGCGGTGGCCGGTTCTTTGGATACTTTCAAGAGAGAGCTAGATAGGACTCTTGAAGATAGCGGAGTCAGGGGATATGGGGAGAATGCAGGGACGGGGTACTGATTGTGGATGATCAGCCATGATCACATTGAATGGCGGTGCTGGCTTGAAGGGCCAAATGGCCTACTCATGCACCTATTGTCTATTGTCATCCTATCCCACCCAATTACTTCCAACCTCTTAGCCACTTGCAGATCTTGACATGGTAGAATGAAAATCATTGCCATGAACACGCAGATGTCTTACTGGATTGAATAGTCAGATCTGTTAATGTCACCACAATAAATGATATCACCTAGAGCCATCAACACTGAGTGCAGAATGGCTGGAAACTGCCGAGAAATCTCAGTGGGTTGGGCAGAGAAGCAAGCAGCTGTGCAGTATTAGGCAGGGGGGAGTCTGAAGAAGGGTTTCGGCCCGAAACGTCGCCTATTTCCTTCGCTCCATAGATGCTGCTGCACCCGCTGAGTTTCCCCAGCAATTGTGTGTACCTGTGCAGTATTAGGTCTTGCCTCCAAAGAAAGAAATGCTACTTCCAAATCTAATTGTATATCAGCTGTTTAGGTGTGGCGATCAGTGGCCTCTCCTAAACCACCTAGTGTTCATTTAAATAATCCCCTCAAACATTCATAATCCAATCAGTTGCTTCACACTCCTTACAATTATGTACAAATGGCTGAGAAATGCCATTGGATCTAATGTCTCTGAAGTTACAGCTCACCCACCCACCAAAGCAGTGAAGAAAACAAATGGCATGTTGGCCTTCATAACAGTCCACACCTGGAGTATTATGTGCAGTTTTGGTCTCAAAATTTGAGGAAGGTCATTCTTGCTATTAATGGAGTGCAGCGTAGGTTCACAAGGTTAATTCCCGGGATGGCGGGACTGTCATATACTGAGCGAATGGAGCAGCTGGACTTAGTATACAGACTTGTATACTCTGGAATTTAGAAGGATGAGAGGATATCTTATTGAAACATATAAGATTAGTAAGGGTTTGGATACGATAGAGGCAGGAAACATGGTTCCCGATGTTGGGGGAGTCTAGAATCAGGGGCCACAGTTTAAGAATAAGGGGTAAGCCATTTAGAACGGAGATGAGGAAACACTTTTTCCCACAGAGAGTTGTGAGTCTGTGGAATTCTCTGCCTCAGAGGCCGGCGGTGGCCGGTTCTTTGGATACTTTCAAGAGAGAGCTAGATAGGACTCTTGAAGATAGCGGAGTCGGGGGATATGGGGAGAAGGCAGGGACGGGGTACTGATTGTGGATGATCAGCCATGATCACATTGAATGGCGGTGCTGGCTTGAAGGGCCAAATGGCCTACTCATGCACCTATTGTCTATTGTCATCCTATCCCACCCAATTACTTCCAACCTCTTAGCCACTTGCAGATCTTGACATGGTAGAATGAAAATCATTGCCATGAACACGCAGATGTCTTACTGGATTGAATAGTCAGATCTGTTAATGTCACCACAATAAATGATATCACCTAGAGCCATCAACACTGAGTGCAGAATGGCTGGAAACTGCCGAGAAATCTCAGTGGGTTGGGCAGAGAAGCAAGCAGCTGTGCAGTATTAGGCAGGGGGGAGTCTGAAGAAGGGTTTCGGCCCGAAACGTCGCCTATTTCCTTCGCTCCATAGATGCTGCTGCACCCGCTGAGTTACCCCAGCAATTGTGTGTACCTGTGCAGTATTAGGTCTTGCCTCCAAAGAAAGAAATGCTACCAAACAGCGGATGCCATGATGGAGCAGGCTGAGGTTTTAGTCTTGACCACTTATCGCGCATCCCAAAAAACATATGGATTGAAGTTCCTGAACCCAACCTGACTCTTATCCCCCACCCCACCCTACTCCCCTCACTTGAATCAGCCTATTACGAGAGATGCTGAGTTTTTCTAGAACTTTGTATCTACTTTGACTTCGAACAAACTCTGCTTCTGCTCGAGGATCATCAGCTGGGCCAAGAGACAGAAGTTGCTAAATGGACACTTCAAGCATTTTTGTGCCAGCTGTCTAGGCCATTGTGATCAAATGGAGGGAATACCCCTACTTCTGTATGAAGTTTACAGCCTGGTAGACTGGATGCAATATTTGCCATCACTTGGCAAATGCCAATGACAACAACCTCTGGTAAGAAGTTGCTGCTTCTGTAGGGTGAAGTAGTCTGAGCATTCAACATGGTATGGAGCACTGCCTA
The DNA here is from genome assembly GCF_010909765.2 of Amblyraja radiata. Taxonomy (NCBI): domain Eukaryota; kingdom Metazoa; phylum Chordata; class Chondrichthyes; order Rajiformes; family Rajidae; genus Amblyraja; species Amblyraja radiata. The sequence goes on from NC_045957.1 coordinate 86,792,040, forward strand.
AAATTGATCAAATTTGATGGGGAAATAATGTGTTATTCAACCCAGTGAAAAATGAAGGAACATTAATATTAGAGGAAAACAAACTCTACTTTAATTTGGGAAGGGATGAGGCCAAGAAAATATACTATAAAATCGTGGCTATTGCAGTTGATTGGTCTTATGTTTTGGTTCACGAGTGGGGAAAAAGTTGGCCACTTTTAATAAAGATGGAGATGCCTTAAGTAATTCGAAACTGAATATTTGCACATCCATAAGATTACATGGCTGACAGTTTAAGCTTCGACTTCTCTGATGTTCCTCATCCTTGGAATAACAGCGTGTGCTCCACACTTCCCCATTGCCCCTGGCAGGAGGTGAACGACTATGGCCGTGCTTGCACACTGCTGCGGCTCCGTTACCGCGATGAGCGATCAGCGCCCGGTGCCTCGTCCCAGCGCACGGCTGCAAGGACATCTGCCGCGACCGAGCCCTGGGCTCTTCCACCAATCCCAGCACGAGGGTGTGCGCGCGTGGCCGGCGCATTGGAAGGAGGAAGTCGAGCGGGGAGCGATGTACAGCTGCAGGGACTCCAAGTGCAGCCTGCACATGGAGCAGGAACTGCCGGGCTGTGTCTGCCGCCAGCAACCAGGGATCCAGGTAAGGGAAGAACAGCCACACAACTCGTCTAACTTTACCCGAAAGTTCGCCTCACACCGCGTAAAACTGGCACATACACACACACACGCAGGGAGCAAAATGCTGTGGGATTGTCAATAGCAACAAAAAACAATGCTGAAAGTCTGGTGGTGTTTTGCCAGTTTGTTGAGGCACCTGTTAGTGTTAGCCTGTTAAGCATTGCTGTCATCGCTGCCTCGAATCGCATGTGACCGAAATGATTTCGGAGGCCCATCATTCGCAATTTGAATATAGCTATCTTTCTATATATCTATACATGTAACTTTTGTTGGGATTGTTTTTCATAAAACTTTGCAGCGCATTACTGCGTATGTCAAAGCTGTATCGATGGAATAGTTTCCATTGAAGTTTATTGTCAGAGTTTGAATGCTGAATTATATGCATCTATTGGAATCATTTTTGCAGTGAGAAACTATTATGCGATGTTATCGTTTATTAATTCATAAGCTGACACACAGGGCAGTTCATGTTCCGACGCTGGTCGAGGAATTTGCATACCACAGTGGTACGCTTCTCTCTCCCCGGGATGTTTCACTTCTGAAAGTTTCGAATAAATGTAATTCTGGAGATTAATTGAAGACTTGTTTTCTCCCCCATTAGAATCGCTAACATGCACGGTCTAGAGAATGAGGAAGGTTAGTTGAACTATCTTGAGGAAGTTGGATAAAACAACTTCTGTTTTTCAGATGTGGTATAGAGAACTTTATTCGATCGCTAATTTCAACAAATTTGCGATTATATTTATTTGCGGCCACGTGTAATTGTTCCAGATTGTCAAATAAGTTGGGCGAACCTTCCCATACGAAAGAGGAGGCTCAATTTGCTCCATTCCTACGGAGAATTTGAAAAATAGTAATGTTGTGTAAATGTCACAACGTCGCCTATTTCCTTCGCTCCATAGATGCTGCCTCACCCGCTGAGTTTCTCCAGCATTTTTGTCTACCTTTGATTTTCCAGCATCTGCAGTTCCTTCTTAAACATGTTATGTAAATTAGTCATTTCAGAATTATATAGTATTGGGGTGTGCAGCAGGAGGAACTCATTTATTTTGAAGGCTTGCTATTAGCCAAATTAGTATTCAGGTATTTGCATAAACCTTTATTTATCTGGGGGGGTTGGGGGGGAGGTTGGTGAACATTAAAATGAACATTGGGCTTTGGAGGGACATTATATAATTTGGACATGTTGCATATAAGATTGTGAATTTTGGAGTTCAAATTTGTTATTTGATAATCCTGACAATGATTTGCATTACTGGTTTTGCAAGATTTCCTTTTGTAACTGTTGAATATGACATATCTGGGTGTCAATCATGGGAAATTGCAATCCTGAAAAAGAACTAAATTATTTCCACCCCACTGAACATCACCACCCTCCCCCCCCCCAGCCCGTTCGCCGTTGCTCAAAACCAGTGTTCATAAAGTGCCATTACAGAGGGTAACAGCTTCCCATCATTTGTTCCAAATCTGCGGAGCCATCTGTCAGTAAAACAGGAAGGCACGGGTTCCCTTTCTCTCCTTGGTTTGTTTCGCTATTTTAGGGAGATTCACTTCTCCCTATGCAGGAGCTAACTGACAAAATTGGTCACCGAGCCTTCCTGAAGTGAGGACAGTCTAAAGCTGCGTTTCTGCCCATCTGCCGCTGTATGAGGTGTATTCATTATTAATCAAGGCAGAACGGTGCTACTCAAATATGCAGTCCTGCTTGGGTAAATGAGACATTCTTCTGTAAATTGCTTCATTTTTGATTGCTGATTGTACAAGTGTCACAAAGCTGACTCAAGGTTCATCGATGCATGCTCAGTAAATTAGAGAGAACATAACTATAGATCAACCAGAGAATGAATTCTGTGCTTCTCTTCACATGCAATGACCTAGGGCCATTTAATTTTCTGCTTAATTTTGTTGCAGTCAGTTTGCATTTTTGGGTTATTATGGAGTGGGAAATTAACAATAAATAACAAATTTTGTCAACCTCTGCCTATAATGAAATTTCTATAAATCTTTATAATCTGCGAAAGAACAGGATCTCCTTGTCAGATAGTAATGTACAAATTTTTTTCAAGATTATTTGAAACTGAAGGGAGAAGGGAATATCTTTCCATATCCATTAGAGAGTTAGAATAGTAAGCATTTTCATTATCATCTATCCAGTAACGCGCCACATCATTCCTTTCCTCACCACAGAGTGCCAGCAGAATATGGAAACTGAAGAGGCACAGGACATTTCCCAGCTGTCAGGTGAGACAGGTAAATGGCACTTATGTATTTGCTCCAAACTCTTATACCGTTATCTCTCAGACATTAACACGTGTTTGCTCCAGAAATTCTCAATGTTTTGTGCTGTATTATGGGAAGTTAACTGCACAAGTTTTATGCTATAGCACACAAGACAGTTGAACTTTCATGAACTGTTGCAGTCAGGGTGGAGAAAACACACCCGCAGACAACTTCTTCGATAAGGCCGATATTGGGCTTGCAAAATTTAATAATCCATATTCAGAGTACGTATCTATGATTAAGGTATATTATAAAAAAGGGAATTGTATCAGTAGCATAAACAGAAACAGTACACAATGGATAGAGGAACTTAAAGGAATGACTCTTGGGATTGATTGCACAATATAGAACAAAACACAATTATTTCTTTGTTTGAATGTAATTCTTGTGTTATTTGTATTTTATAATCCAGCCATGTTGTGTTTTTCCTAATAATATATAAACAAAGGAAGCATTTTGAAAAATAGTTATGTTGAGAGCAAGAAATCGCCTTAATTTAATTTTCATATTTCCCTTGATAGCTATGTAGCTTAAAATATATTTTCCTCTTTAACTTTATACATATTGAATGAATAAAGTTTATTCAGTTATTTGCTTTTTAAATATTACCTGTTTAGTTCTTTCTGGTTGAGGCTTGCTTCTCAGCACCCGGAGTAGACTTTTCCCACATATGTGGTACAAATATGAAACATTAAATGCAATGACTCGTGTCACACATCCACCCCCACAACTAGACCACATTATCTGCAATAACGTTCCACATTAGCCTGTGATGTTCTTGAGTACCAAATCCTCACATTCACAAACGTGAAACATGCCTGTCCTCAACGATATCAGACATTCCATTTGCTGAACTGTTACTATTTCATTTTTTTCGTGACAAATATAGAAAAATGAAATAAAATTACTAAATAACATATTTTTGGGGGAAAAAACGAATTGATTATCTTTAAAGAGAGGCCACTTAACCTGAATGGAAGTGTATGATGTGTGTTGCTGTAATTGCAATTCAGGACATTTCCAATGTGGCAGTTATTCCCCTCAGTCCAGGTTCCTCCCAACAGCTGCTTATCATCTCATCCTGTACTTAATGACAGCTGTTCAGCTTTCTGTCCAAGTTTTTAAAAACAGCCACTTATTTCCTGGTTCAGGTCTTTTTTAGGACCAGCATCTACTCCAAAGATCTATAGCTTGCAGGTAGATCCCTCTGCAATCTACTTCCACAGTTGTAAATTGTGATAAAACGCCCCTCGGTAGGTTTTTAATATGATTCTGGTTTGTTTACATCCTGGGATGGATGTCTGTCAGGGATACAAAAATTATAACATTTAAAATTATAATTTAGTCAAATATTGGAACAAGCAGAACACCTGTCTATACTCATGGAGCACCAACATGTTAAATATAACAGGTAACATTGGAGGTCAGGCTGCTCTTGTGGAAAATCTTCAGAAACTTGATTTCTTTCTCCACAGGTGGTGCTTGACTTGCTGAGTATATCACTATTTTCTGTTTTATTTTTGAGTTCCATGAACTAGAGTCATTTGCATTTAGTTAGTTATCCAAAGGGGAAAATAACCCGAGTATTTTTCCCAAACACATATTAGCACATATCTTTGCACAAATATATTCTCCATTGCCTTTACCTATAATCACTTTTATTCCCTTCTGGCCTACAAAAGACCATCTTTCATGACCTCAGGATTGATTTATTTGTCATTTATTATCTTTTAAAATTAATGTTCTCTATTGAAAAATGAAAGAAAACAAATGGTATCAGAAAAGACACAGGGTTATATTTCACTTGAGCAGCAAATAAGCATATTGTTAGATTTCCATGAGGATGAGAATTTTCATTGGTTTGTCTTTTGCAAACCTGTGCCCTCTGCAGCCAACCAGACTGATGAAAAATAAGCAAGGCAGATTCTGAACTAGGAAGTGTTAATTAGAATAATGAATTCAATGTCAAATCAGGTGCAGGAAGTAAAATAAAAAAGACATTATTAACTGAGAGAGAAGGGGAAAACAAGCATGAATGGTGCCTTAAAGATCTTTAAACAAAACCTCAGAAGCTGAAGGAAGTAGACATCATATTTTTAACGGATACGAGACCAAGTGCGGACCCGTTGGACCCTCTTCCCCAATGCTATATTCCACCAAACTGCGCATGCGCGGCTGCCACGTTCAAAGTTGTGCCGTTATCGACTGAAATGAAGTAAAAGTAAATAAAATGAATAGTGGACCCTTGGAGGGGTTTGTAAAGTAGAAGGAAACTTACCCATGGAGCTTTGGGTCCCGTTGTGAGGCCAGGCAATGACACACGGGGGGGGGAAATGGCAATTAAAAAAAAAAAGAAATTTGGGATCCCATTGTGAAGTAATTGTGACATCAAATGCAGCTGACGGGCAGGGCAAGTGGAAAAGTGATTTTTGTAAAGTTTAAAATGTGTATAACTTGTAAAATATACCATCAATCTGAACAAAACATTTCATTTACATCACAGGACAATGGTGAGTAAGGTGGGCCAAAAATTGTAGCGCTATCGTGTACCGTTTTGGCAGGGTTTTGGGAAGGCACGCACGCGCACACACACACACACACACACACACACACACACACACACACACATATTATATACAAACAAACAAACAAACAAGATGAGAGTTTTAGTAATATATAGATATTTCAATTCCTGAGAAACAATTAAAACAATACTTCATTAAAAGAGTACCCTGACAGGAATGCTGGTAAAAATTAGTATAAGATGCCACTTTTAATAATTCATTCAACACCAGAGACCAAGGTGTTATTTTTGCACTGTTAATAAAGAAACAAAATATCTCCGATGGCTTATGTTAACAGTAATATTTTTGAATAAAGGAACTAGCTCTAGAAGGTGGAATTAGGTTAGGGACATTTGTTTGGCCTTCACAGGCGCAATGAACCAAATAGTTTCAATCCATGCCATAGATTTTATATGTTTTTATTATTGCTATGATTGCAGACAGTGTGAAAGTCTCCATTGGACAATATTCCATCTTTTCTTTCAACAATCTTTCAGTAAGGCTGCAGCATTTCCAATTCAATACAGCTAAAGTAAATATGCCAACCATGTCTATATATTTGTCAGAATTTGCTGTCTGATTTGCACATAAATATCAAAGTGTTGTGATCAACATAACTTCCATCATAGCAAATTCCAGACTATGCTTACTTTAACTGCATTGCATTGGAAATACTGTTCGCCTCACTAAAAAAATGTTGTAAGGAAAGATGGAATACCTTCCAATGCAGATTTTCATACTGACTGCAATCATTGCACTAAAAACATATAAACAACATATTTGAATTGTTTATTATCCACCACATTAACCCTTCACTAATTCCAGCATCAGCAGACCATGAACGGTTATGTCGCCTCAACAATCCAATCTACGAACTTGCCTTGGTTTCCTTAACAAAGCCTCCCAAGTTGGCAATTCCCACCACTGAGGGTAATAGCAATAGGCACACAGCTGCAACTCCATTTCCAAGTAATATACAATTCTATATTGGTTCCATTTCTACCATTCTTCATTGGCCGCAGGTCAAAATCTTGGAATTATTTTCCTTCCTGCACCCTGGTATAACCTCACCATGTAGAGTGCAACATTTGTGAAGGCAACTCATCACCAGTTTCTCATGGGTAATCTTCTCAAGCAATGTCTAAATTTCATGAATAAATAACATTTCAAATACATTGTTGAAAGAATAATTATATATACAGTGTCTATAAATTATATAGTGAGTAATTTAATGTGACCAAGCATAATTTGCAACAAATTCCAAACCGTGCACAATAGCAACTAATTTGATGTTTCTCACATAGTTAATATTTCACAAATGAAATAATAAAATGTTGAATGTGGAACAGGTATCAACATTTGTGCAGGTACAGGATTAAATTTGTTGAAGGAATTCTGTGTTTTCTGAACTGCACTAACAGAAACATTCTATTTTGTCTTTTGCGGCAAGTTTTCCTGTTATGTGGTGTGAAATTATGTACATTACATAGACGTGTGAAGGACAACTTTTGTCGTCTCATTAAATGAAACTTTCTACAATTATTTTCAAAGTCTTACCTAAATTTATTTCACAAATACTTACACAGAGAAGCAAAAGCATTGGAAGACTTGAAGATGCAGTGTACACTTTTTCACTTGTAGTAAAGCAATGGGAAAAGGCCGTTTTGAAATGCTATACTTGTTTATATCAACAGTTACTATTGCTTCATGTTTAGATTTTTTAGATTTAGTAAAGTAAATGGGAAAAAATTAGTTGAAGGTAAACCAGTGTCAGAGCTGGCAATTATACTTCCTTGAGTGAGATCTACTATTCAGTGAGACCATGGCTAATCCAATTAAAACCTCAAATCTACATTCCCACCTACACCTTGTAACCTTTCACCCATGGCTACTTGCCACTGCCTTAAAACATATTCAAAGTCATCACAGTGGTGTAATTAATAGTTTGTGGATCAATCCTAATCTCCGGAGTTCTTTATGTGGAGTTTGCACGTCCTCTCTGTGGCTGAATGGGTTTTCTTCAGGGTGCTGTGGTTACCATCACAATACCAAAGATGTGAGGGTTGGTAGATTTATAGACCACTATTAATTGCTCCTGGTTTATAGTTAAGTTAATATAGGGAGAATAAAACAGGATTAGTGTAGGACTAGTAAATGGGTAATTGATGATTGGCATGGACAAGGGCCATAAAGCCTTTATGTCTAAATGGCTATAACTGCTTGAGCAAAAGCATTTGAGGACTGAATTTCCAAATATTGACTACCTTCTGATAGAACAAATTTCTCTCCTGTGTGCTTAAATATATATATTTTTAGTTTAAACATTGACCTGGATTCTCCAACAGAAGGAAACATCCTCTCCACATTGAGCTCTCAGGACACACTTGGATTGGGTATGTTTCTGGGAGAAAAGATAGACATTCAGGAGGAGATATAAGGGTTCACACACAATAAAGGAAAGTAAAACACAAAATCTAGACCTCAGTGGATGTCATGGAACACATGGTGCAAGATAGGGTAAAAAAAGACAGGAAGATTGTTACAAACCTGAGAGTTTAACACTGCAGCATAACTAAAGGACGCAGTGTTGAAACTATAAAGGAAGTTCAGAGTACAAAGAGTGTGCATGCGGAAATATTTGCAGGTAAATTCATGGAAAAGCAAAGGGAAAGACTAACCCAAGAGTAGTTACTAGCAGAGACCAAAGCAGTTAGTTAGGGGCACAGGGTTTAGTTTAGTTTAGAGATACAGCTTGGAAACAGGCCCTTCGACCCAGCAAGTCCACAGCGACCAGCGATCCCCGAAAACTAACAATATCCAGCACACTAGGGACAATTTACATTTTTTGCCGAAGCCAATTAACCTACAAACCTGTACGTCTTTGAAGTGTGGGAGGAAACCAGAGCACCTGGCGAAAACCCACACAGGTCATGGCATGAACGTACAAACTCTGTACAGACAGCACCCGTACTCAGGATCGATCCCAGGTACAAATGCTTTTAAATTACTATGTTGCCTCTGGCTTCAAGGCAAAGGTGGATGATTATGGGCGTTGACGTTAATAAAAAGAATGCAAAGTAGCATAAGTATCAGACCCTTTACTCAGTGCTTTGTTGAGGCACCTTTGGCAGCAATTACAGCCTCAAGTCTTCTTGGGTATGACACTACAAGCTTGGCACACCTGTATTTGGGTCATTTCTCCCAATCTTCTCTGCAGATTTTCTCAAGCTCTGTCAGATTGGATGGGGAGCGCCAATGCACAGCTATTTTCAGGTCCCTCCAGAGATGTTCGATCGGGTTCAAGTCCGGGCTCTGGCTGGGCCACTCAAGGACATTCACAGACTTGTCACGAAGCCACTCCTGCGTTGTCTTGGCTGTGTGCTTAGGGTCGTTGTCCTGTTGGACGGTGAACCTCCGTCCCAGTCTGAGGTCCAGAATGCTCTGGAGCAGGTTTTCAGCAAGGATCTCTCTGTACTTTGCTCCGTTCATCTTTCCCTCGATCCTGATTAGTCCCCTAGTTCCTGCCGCTATAAAAACATCCCCACAGCATGATGCTGCCACCACCATGCTTCACCGTAGGTATGGTATTGGCCAGGTGATGAGCGGTGCCTGGTTTCCTCCAGACCTGACGCTTGGCATTCATGCCAAAGAGTTTAATTCCAAAGCGTTCATGGTCTGGGAGTCCTTTAGGTGCCTTTTGGAAAACTCCAAGCGGGCTGTCATGTGCCTTTTACTGAGGAGTGGCATCCGTCTGGCCACTCTACCATAAAGGCCTGATTGGTGGAGTGCTGCAGATATAGTTGTCCTTCTGGAAGGTTCTCCCATCTCCACAGAAGAACTCTGAACTCTGAATTCTGTCAGAGAACCATCGGGTCCTTGGTCACCTCCCTGACCGAGGCCCTTTTCCCCCGATTGCTCAGTTTGGCCGGGCAACCAGCTCTCTGAAAGGTCCTGGTGGTTCCAAAGTTCTTCCATTTAAGAATGACGGAGGCCACTGTACTCTTCGGGACCTGCAATGCTGCAGACATTGTTTTATACCCTTCCCCAGATCTGTGTCTCGACACAATCCTGGCTCGGAGGTCTATGGGCAATTCCATCGCCTTCATGGCTTGGATTTTGCTCTGACATGCACTGTCAACTGTGGGACCTTATCTAGACAGGTGTGTGCCTTTCCGAATCATGGCCAATCGATTTAATTCACCACTGGTGGACCAATCAAGTTGTCGAAACAATGGAAACAGGATGAACCTAAGCTCAATTTTGAGTGTCATAGCAAAGTGTCTGAATACTTATGTAAATGTGATATTTTAGTTATTTCTTTTTAATTTGCAAACATTTCTAAACACCTGTTTTCACTTTTTTTAATTATGGGGTAATGTGTGTAGATTAATGATTTAAAAAAAAAAGAATTTAATACATTTTAGAATAAGGCGCTAATGTAACAAAATGTGGAAAAAGTGAAGGGGTCTGAATGCACTGTAGATAGAAAGGACATTCAAGGGTTTTAATGCCTAAAAATGTTTCCAGGCCCATATAAAATATATGTCAGTTTCCAAAAGAAAGCCACTGAAGGAATAACAAAGGCACCAATGATAATTTTCCAGTTCTGGCTAACTGCAGCCATCATGCAGAGAACCCAAAGACTGATAAGATGGAGCCATTATTTAAAAGGAAAGAAATTCAGAGGATCAAATAGACGAAGAAATTCAAAGGATCAGCCTAGATCAGCATTGAGACAGCCAGGGTTAAATCAAGACAGTCAGCATGATTTAATTAAGAGGGCGTCATGTGTGACCAACTTAGTTGAATTTTAGAGGTGGTAATAATGAGAGTTACATACTACATGCTGGAAAGACGTACTCCACCATATGTGCAATTATTACCCAAGTTGAAAAAGTTCATGTTTCAATTTCAATGTTAGATCAAGCATCGAGCAGAATAATATGAGATTAGCTTTATTAACATTCGGCGAATTCATTTCCAGGTTTAGTATTAACCAGGTATAGACTTGTTTTTCGCCTGTATCATTCTCTTCTCAACCTATATTCCAATATATCATGGAGTTTGGCTTACCCAAGATGATTGATGTTATCTCAAATCTGGCATGAGCATGGGTTCTCTTGTTTTTACATCTTTGCTCTTCTACTTTGAAAAATGTGGTCTTAATGGATGAAGGGGAGCCAGTGGATGTAGTGTATCTAGACTTTCAGAAAGCCTTTGATAAGGTCCCGCACAGGAGACTGGTGACTAAATTTAGAGCGCATGGTATTGGGGGTAGGGTGTTGACGTGGATAGAAAATTGGTTGGCAGACAGGAAGTAAAGAGTAGGAGTGAACGGGTCCTTTTCAGAATGACAGGCAGTGGCAAGTGGAGTGCCGCAAGGCTCGGTGTTGGGGCTGCAACTGTTTACTATATATATTAATGATTTGGAAGAGGGAATTAGGAGCAACACTAGCAAGTTTGCGGATGACACAAAACTGGGAGGCAGTGTGAACTGTGAAGAGGATGTTAGGAGGTTGCAGAGTGACCTGGACAGGTTGAGTGAGTGGGCAGATGCAGTATAAAATAAATAAATGTGAGGCTATCCACTTTGGTGGCAAAAACAAGGCGGCAGATTATTATCTCAATGGGGTTAGGTTAGGTAAGGGGGAGGTACAGCGAGACCTGGGTGTCCTTGTACACCAGTCACTGAAAGTTGGCGTGCAGGTACAGCAGGCAGTGAAGAAAGCTAATGGAATGTTGGCCTTCATAACAAGAGGATTTCAGTATAGGAGTATAGAGGTTCTTCTGCAGTTGTATAGGGCTCTGGTAAGACCACATCTGGAGTATTGCGTACAGTTTTGGTCTCTTAATTTGAGGAAGGGCATCCTTGTGATTGAGGCAGTGCAGCGTAGGTTCACGAGATTGATCCCTGGGATGGCATATGTTCACGAGATTGATCCCTGGGATGGCGGGACTGTCTTATGAGGAAAGATTGAAAAGACTAGGCTTGTATTCACTGAAGTTTAGAAGGATGAGGGGTTATCTTATAGAAACTTATAAAAGGACAGGACAAGCTAGATGCAGGAAAAATGTTCCCAATGTTGGGCGAGTCCAGAACCAGGGGCCACAGTCTTAGAATAAAGGGGAGGCCATTTAAGACTGAGGTGAGAAATATACTTTTTCACCCAGAGAGTTGTGAATTTGTGGAATTCCCTGCCACAGCGGGCAGTGGAGGCCAAATCACTGGATGGATTTAAGAGAGAGTTAGATAGAGCTATAGGGGCTAATGGAATCAAGGGATATGGGGAGAAGGCAGGCACGGGTTATTGATTGGGGACGATCAGCCATGATCGCAATGAATGGCGGTGATGGCTCAAAGGGCCGAATGGCCTCCTCCTGCACCTATTTTCTATGTTTCTATGTAACATGTACTCATTAAATTAGAGTTGCTCAAGTCAAACATATATTGAGAGACAATAAAAAAAATCAAACTCATAGCTTTATATGGCAGAAAAGAGGGTATAAACTTTTTTATCAGATTCAAAGAAATCACAAAATAAATGTATTTCCTTATATAACATTAATTTTAAGTATGGAAAAAACAAATGATGGATTGGATGATTTAGGAAATCATTATATTCAGACCAAAAGATCAAACCTGCTTCATGCAGAAACAAGGAAATGCAGGTAATGGTTTACATAAAAGGACGCAAAGTGCTGGAGTAACTCAGCGGGTCCGGCAGCATCTCTGGAGAACATGGATAGGTAACATTTTGGTCAGGACCTTCTTCAGCCGAAACGTAATCTATCATGTCCTCCAGAAATACTGCCTGACCTTCTGAGATACTCCAGCACTTTGTGTCCTGCTTCATGCAGGATGGTTTTAGCTTTTTACAATCCACTGCTGATTTTGACATCAGAGGCCAGATTGTACCATCCTCCATTGTTCAGTGTGTCTATGATTTCCCTGTCTGCCCACTGCAACAAGAAGCACAGGACATGGTCAAAGTTAAAAGTTGGATATTATTTATCCAACCTCGCTCTTTGAGTCTTTGAGGAGTGGTGTTCAATCACACAAGGTTAAAGGAGCAGATACATTTTGTATCTGGTCTCTAAACGTTATGCTGGTTTACCTGATACAGTCCCACTCATTTAAGAGGGTTCACCAACCAGGACAATTAAGGTAGGTGACACAAAGTGCTGGAGTAACTCAGGAGGTCAGGCAGCATTCACCAAAGATGTTGCCTGACCTGCTGAGTTATTGCAGCACTTTGTGTTTTTGTTTTGTAAACTAGCATCTACAATTCCTTGTTCCTACATTTTTACTTTATTAAATGAATATTAATGTATATATATATATTTTTGTAAATCAACTATGTTTTATAGAAACACATGTTCTATGTTTTAAATACATTCATTGTTAATAATATTATTTTTAAACATTGTAATTTTTGAATGTTTATAAATCTATTTCAACAGTTGTATGGATGTTTGACATGGGTGTAGTTAGGATGGGTTTTGAGGTTCCACTCGCTCTACATGGAATGCTTCATTTCAAGGAAGAGCTGCACAAGTTAAACCACTCGCTTAATCAGATATGTGGGACCAGGAGAGGTTAATTAAGCTGGTGGAATAATGTCTGAATTGTAGGGTGGGGCGGGGGGTTCATGCCTACAATAGCAATCTGTTTTCCATATATGTATTCCAGGGAGAGCTAGATAAAGCTTTGGGCTAATGGAATATGGGGAGAAAGCAGGAACGGGGTACTGATTCTGGATGATCAGCTATGATTATATTGAATGGCGGTGCTGGCTCGAAGGGCCGAATGGCCTACTCCTGCACCTATTTTCTATGTTTCTATATTTACCTTAATGCATTATCATTTTATGTTAAGGTAGACACAGTTTGCTGAAGGGACGGTTTCCATACTGTATGAATTTGACTCGGTCACCTTTATTCCTTTTCTATCCCTTTCTAGTCCATCCTTTTTATACTTTCTACTTTTGTATAATTTTACTTATCTCCTTTTACACTATAATTAAAACCCAAGTATGATTTGAATAACAGAATAATTTTAGGTTGGATTTGAATGATTGCACGATACCTTTGCATCATCTCAAGTATATACCCTGTTAATCAGTTTAAACATTTTGATGGCTGGAACACTTTGCTCATGAATAGGCTATAATTTAAATTAATTCTTGAAATGTGTGTAAAAAAAGTCATTGTTTTTCTTTCATTTAAACAGATTAGATGGGAAATTATTGAAATTATTTGTATATAAATAAGTTAAAAAAATAATTTTGTATATAATATTTAACTTAGAACTCGAGGAGTTGGACAATTATATTGATATAGGCTAAAAAGGAATAGAAAGAGAAATGAAACTGACTGACTCAAAGTCATACAGCATGGAAACAGTCCCTTCAGCCAATTGTGTTTACATTAATTGAAAATAATAATGCATAAATGTACTGAAAATATATGGAAAACAGATTGCTATTGTAAGCATTGATGGTAGAGGATTAGTAAAAAGACAGAAAATAGAGTATTGGAATAAATAAGCCGTTTGCAACCTGGTCAGCCTCTACATACTGAGAGGCCACAAGGCTCAGTAGGAGGTCCTCAGCTATTTACATGGGGCTGTGCATGCCTCCCAGAATTAGCCCACTCCTCTATCGCTATCAAAACATGGGCAGGACCGGGGGGGGATACAATTTCTTGGCGGACGCGCGCGCATGCGCACACTCACACACACACACACGAGGCTTCGGAGGCTTCAGCCATGGGCCCTGTGGACGGTAATTAGTGACGGGTGCCGGCAATCGCCGAAAAAATCGCGTAAGTGGGACAGGCCCTTTAATTTCCCATTGAGTTTTCAACTCCCACTAGTCGAGATGCAGGTGCTTTGTGATAAAAGCATTGAAGATTTTTCCTAAGGTGGATTTCCTTCTGAAATGTAACAAACTGTATTGACCGTAATTGATGGCAAGTATTATAAATGGCACATATAAAAGAAAGCTAACAAACCAATGAAGGAACCATCATTGTTGGTATAATTTTCAGTAGCACTCATAACCTGTTTGTCCTCTGGTTTAGTTGTGAACAGGTGTGTTGTCTTGTGGATCGCTGAAAGAAATGACCTGTTAAATTGAATTTGATTACTAACAATCAAGAACAGCTTTTATAAAGCATGAATTGCTACATTATTATCTGCATACCATTCAGTTTCTGCAAAGTTAGTTTGCCACCAGTGTCGTGGAATCATATGGAGAAAAATCATGGTTGACGTTTCTTTTCGGGACCCTTCTTCAGGCTTCAACCACAAGAGCTGCTGCCTCAAAGCGCCAGAGACCCGGGTTCAATCCTGACTTCGAGTGCCATCTGTGTGGAGTTTGCCCATTCTCCCTCTGACCGTGTAGGTTTCCTCCTGTTCGAACAAGGGTCCCGACCTGAAACGTCACCCATCCTTTAACTCCAGAGAAGCTGCCTGACCATCTGAGTTACTGCAGCACTTTGTGTCAATCTTAATATTTGGAGTTTTAAATAATCCTAACGTCAGACGGGAGCGGTGCCCCCAGGCCCACAGCCAGCGCAGAGAAGCAGCGTTAAATCCAGCTCAACTCTGCCTGTTAACCTACCAGCCCTGCCTGGACTTACGGGAACGATGGCCCAGGTTTACAGCCAGCGCGGAGAAGCAGCGCTAAATCCAGCTCAACTCTGCCTGACTCGCCGGGTTAACCTACAGCCCTGCCTGTACTGATGGGACACCAGTCCGGAACCGTGGAGCTAGCGCTGCTTCTCTTCCCAGGTGTACATCCCCGACCATCGGGGATGGTCCAGTGGTGGTTCGGCAGCGATAGCAGCGCCGGAGACCTGGGATCGATCCTGGCTGTGGATGAGGCACAGGTCTGTGTCCAGGGCTGCCGAGAGTGTTTTTCTCTTGTGACCCTATGACCTGGGCATGCAATTCAAGCTCTTCTTTGCTCCAACAGGACGTCTCTCTCTTCCAATCACCTCGCTCTATCCTGTCCCACCGCCCCTACTGCCTCTGACTGACACCTCCCTCCTCCAATCATCGCTGAATCATCATGTCCCGCCCCCATTGCCTGATGACTGACGTCTCTCTCGTCCAATCAGCGCCCTCGATCAGCAGTCCCACCCCCCACTCTCACGGAAAGCGGAAATTTCAC
The DNA here is from genome assembly GCF_010909765.2 of Amblyraja radiata. Taxonomy (NCBI): domain Eukaryota; kingdom Metazoa; phylum Chordata; class Chondrichthyes; order Rajiformes; family Rajidae; genus Amblyraja; species Amblyraja radiata. Next base: position 86,807,733 of record NC_045957.1, read on the forward strand.
CGAGTTTTAAAATCCGGATTACAAAAAATGGGGGGAATCGTCCCGCACCTCTCAAAACGGGGGGGGGGGGAGATGTGTCTCCCCTGCCCTCCCGGGATTTCCCCCCTGCCTCAAGGTCCTCATACGTCTGCACTTAACTCACTTGCTCTGTACATCTTCAAGCTCGATACTGTGATCTGAATGCTCAATAGACATCTGCAGGCAGGAGGGTGCACGGTTCCTTCCTCTGGAGCACCCCTGAAAACTGACAGGACACGAAGCTGGAGATGGACCGCTGCTTTCTGTTAATGCTGTCATTTTAACCACTCATTAATCTCCCCAACATTCAGAAATTTAACAATTAAATTACTATTTACATTTAGAACAATGAAGTTGTGAAAAAAAGATGTGCCTTCTTACTTGTCTTTAAATCTGCAGGGTTAGAATTGGGAGGGGGGGGGGGGGGAGGGTCAGAGTCCATGCCAGGCATGATGGGAGCAGGATTGGAGAGGCAATTTCCCTGTGCATTACTGAGAAATCCCTGGCATGGGGATTAAGAGGTGTCCAGAAATAAAGCAGTGTGACATTTTCAGACTCTTAAATCTGTCACTCGGTCCTGGAATTAAATCTGTGTACTCAAGTCTGGGATTGAAGTTGTGTTGACTCATATCCTGTGGTCCCCTTAAGAATTGTGAGTAACAGATAATAGTTGGCAATAGACAACAATTGGCCTAAGGTGTCTTAATAACAAAGGAAAATAGACTAATGTATCAACATTTGCTGATAAAACTAAATAAAGTGAAAGGTGATATTTTGGAAACAGAATGCAAAGAGCCACGAATGGACTGGTTAATTAATTGGCAGATTATAATGTGAGAAAAACTTGAGGATATCCACTTTAGTAAAAGCATAGAAATTGCCTGGAAATTGCATTGCATTATATTGAAAACTGGTTTAAGATGGGCAGAGAAATGGCAGCTGAAATTTATCCAGATAAGTATGAGATGATGCATTTTAGGAGGACTAATAAAACTAGGGTATACACAATGAAAGGTACAGTATGTAGGAGCGGAAAGATCTTAGTGCATATGGCCCAGGATTTCTGAAGAAGGCAGCTCAGGTGGGTAAGGCATAAGGAAGGCATACAACATACCTACCTGGGACAGGGGTGCTTATTACCAAGGCATAGAATATAAGGGCAGGATGGTTATAGGATAACTGTATATTGGTTACACATCTGCCGGAGCACTGTATATGGTTCTGCTTGACACTGGATAGGAAGGATGTGATTCCACTGGAATGGATATAGAAGATATTGCCTGGGATGGAGAGTTTGCAGTAATGTGGAGAGGCATGAGTGGCTGGGTTTGTTTTCCATGGAGTGGTGATGGTTGACGGAAAACTTGATTAAGGTACTATAATTGATCAGGTAGATAGTGAAAATATTTCCTCATGGCCGAGATGCCTATAACCATATGGCATAAATTTAACAAATCCCAATATGCCGGAATAACTCAGTGGATAAAGCAGCATCTGTGGACGGGATAAGGCATAGGTTTAAGATTGATTAATTTATTATTGTCACGTGTACCAAGATATCATGGAACATTTTGTTGTGAGTATTATCCACGCAAATCATGCAATATATATGAAAAAATTGCAGAATATAACAATATATCAACAGAATAAAAGGAATATAGCAACAGAGAACGTGCAGCGGTTCGCCATTTCAGTGTGAGATAAGGAAATGTTTCTTTTCGTTCTCAGAGAGTGCCAGATACTTAGTCATTGACATATTATCAAGATAGACATGAATATAATTTTTATATTGGGAATAAAATAAAAGAGGGTTGGATGGGAACAGACTTAAGGCACAGAATCAGTCATGCTCTCTTGAATGGAAGGACAGTCTTTACTGTCTGTATGTACTTCTTATGCTATATTCCAAGAATTCATAGACTGATAATTAAAGAAAAGTTCCAGTTAATACATAGGCAGATAAAAATGCTGGAGAAACTCAGGAGGTGAGGCAGCATCTATGGAGCGAAGGAATATGTGACATTTCGGGTCGAGACCTTCCTTCAGACTCAGGACCCTTCTTAATACATGGGTACACTTTCCCTCCAAAAGTACACATATTTGACATTATTCTGATATAGATGCTGCCTGACCTGCTATGTATTTTTGTTTCAGATTTGCATTTTTTATGATGATTGTTTTTTTATTTATATATTGCAACCAATTTATTTTTATTAAGGGAGTAAAGAAGCTCTTTCCATAATTGACCAACCAGAACAACTTGAGCAGATGCCCGTCCCCGAAGATTTATCAACCAGTGCTGGGGGCAAAATCAACCTGCAGGGTGACAAGGTCATTGGTAAGTGTGAAATGTTTGGAATACTTACTTAGACTGTAAAGCACATTAAAAAAAAAAAAAAAGATTTCTCTCCTAGAGTTAATGCTCCACAAGGACCTCTTAGCTAATTCTGCAATCCTCAACTTCTTCTAATTCTTTCTCTCTCATGTATTTATTTAGCTTCCCCTTAAATATATTTTAATTTAGATATACATAATGTGCTATCAAAATGTGTTGCTCGGAATTCATCCCTTGTCAGTATCGTTAAACATCCGATATGGAGGTGGTGGCATAAGTTATTCTGCAAAAATCGATTTTGGAGGCCAATTACTTTGAACTATCATTACTGTACATTGCGTTTAGAATTAGCAGCTGGGACTAAATTAATGTGCATGTGGCTTTTCAAAATAACATAAAGTCAATTTGACTATCTCCAATATATTTGCTCTGACTAGAAAATAAATTTGGATTCCGTAAGTCTACTAAATAACACAGGCTTTATTGTGTATAAATTCATATTAAAATTTGCCATACAAAATAGCAAATTAGTTTCAGTTTAGTTTATTGTCACGTGTACCAAGGTACAGTGAAAAGCTTTTGTTGCATGTTAACCAGTCGGCAGAAAGACAATACAGGATTACAATCGATCCATTTATAGTGTATAGATTCATGATAAGGGAATGACATTTAGTGCAAGGTAAAGCCAGCAAAGTCCGATAAAGGATAGTCCGAGGGTCTCCAAAGAGGTAAATCATAATACAGGACTGCTCTCTGGTTGTGGTAGGATGATTCAGTTAAAATCATTTTTTAAATGTTAAAAAATGCTCCAGATATTTCCAGTCTGGCCTTGCATGATAGATTGGGCCAGGAATATTTCCATTACCTCATGAGGAAATAATTTAGAAAGAATCCTGACTAGCCTGATGAATTATTTATGATCCAACAATGTACCTATAATAACCTACCATCATAAGACAAGTTGATTTTAAAGAATGAAATAAAAGCTGAAGAACATGAGCAACAGGTTTTCTCATGTCTAATCCTTGGCCTGTCTTGGAATAAGCAGATCTCGTACGTAGAGACCAAGTGTGACAAGATAGTTTTGAATGTGGTTTGTGGCGCGCCTATTAATTTAAACTTAGGTTGTGTTTGGGCCAGAAAGGGAAGGTCAAGCAGGTTTTCTGAGAAGTGGTAATTCCTCCTTCAGAGAATGTGAGTAAGTATGAATAGGCTTGCGATTTTTTAAGTTGAAAAGCCTGCTTGCACTTGTTCATTTCGCTTCTTTAGAACCCATTGCTCCAATGGGTTCTAAAGTTGATAAATGACAACCCACCCAAACCCAAACAGGTAACATTGGCTGAACTTCTATTTCAGGTCTCCATCATGGATGACTGGAAAACCATATGATCCTGTCATCAGAATATGTAGCCCTACAAAATTGGTCCTTTATCTTCTTGCTTCTTCATAACTATCCTATCAAGTATCTATTATTTTGAGCACCTCAATCTGATCATACCGGAAAATGAAAGAGAACACAGGTCAAGTCAGTGCAAATGCTTTAACGTTTGGAAATATTTTGAAGGACTGGGAGAAAAGAGCAGGAGAGTCGCTTTTGTTGGATAATTCTTATAATGGTGGAAATAAAGTATGAAAGGCCAAATGGCCTTCATACTATTTCATTCTCTGATAAACCTCGGCACATTGTCAATGTTCTCCGTATTTTTTCTAAAAAGGCCCAGGGGTATGAACGCCTAACATGTGGACACTCCTATGTACAAATACCCTCCCACAATATTATTAAATTCTGACATATACATATGTGCATTCCTAACTTAAACTTTGTTTCTTTTCTTCTCCACTTTTCATAGTTGTTTTTACTTAGTTCGCAAAAACATATTTTTCTCTGGGAAAGAAACTGCTGGCTAAGTAAATATGTCCATTCTGCTTTGGAACTTCTTACCCCGATCTATTTTGATGTCATCTGTAAATTTGTATTTACAGTTTACAACCCAGCATCTAAGTTGTAATTAAATAAGAGTTTAAATTGTAATTACATTTCTTAGGGAATGCCATTTTTTACATTCTGCCATTCAATTTCCCGCAATTATTATTTGTAGATATGTAATGTGTCCCTGTTCAGTAGCAAATTGCAATTACCTATCGCCAAAACATTGTCGTCCAATACTGTGCTTTACCTTAGAAAGGATTGGACTGTGAGAGGCTAACTATTCAAAACAAATTAAAAGACATATATTTATGAAGCAGTACCAAAACATTGTGCAAGCATCTGTTGTTTCTATTACTGTTTAACACTACAACCAAAAATGAGCATGCTTTCAAATACTCAGAGAAACAATATTATTCATTTGCTAAATATCACCTTATTTTATTTACATTTGTTTATGGGATATATACATTGGTATTACTATTGATTTTTTATTGTCTTGTGTACCAAATACAGTAGAAAACTGTGTTTGCATGCTATCCAGTAAAACAAACCGGTAGTACAAAGAGAAAAATACCAGAGTATAGAATATAGAGTTACAACATTATAGAATTACAGTTCATAAGAACATATGATAGGAGGGGAATTAGGCTATTCAGCCCATCAAGTCTACCCCGCTATTCAATCATGGCTGATCTATCTCTCCCTCCTAACCCCATTCTCCTGCCTTCTCCCCATAACCTCTGACACCCATAGTAATCAAGAATCTATCTGTCTCTGCCTTAAATATATCCACTGACTTGGCCTCCACAGCCTTCTGTGGCAAAGAATTCCACAGATTCACCACCCTTGGTGGTTACCCTTGGTACAGAGAAATTGGATATAAAAAATATGTCAGGTCAACAATGAGATATCTTTGAGATCGGGACTTCACCCTAGATTATGAGGACTATTCAGTAGTCCTATAACATCTTTAATAATGTTGTAGGTAGACAAAAAAGCTGGAGAAACTCAGCGGGTGAGGCAGCATCTTATGGATCGAAGGAATAGGCAATGTTTCAGGTCGAGACCCTTCTTCAGAATGTTGTGTTTCATTATTTTCTACCCGACAGTAAAGGGGAGAATACGGAACAACCAAGGTGAAATGGTGCTTGATTATTTTCATTATTTTCCGAAGGAAACATGAAGTATAGATGGAGTTGATGGGGGTTAGTTTGTGGTGGTTTGTGTGATGAACTGGGCTTCACAACTCTCTGCAAATTGTTGTGGTCTCGGGCAGAGCTTTTGCCAAACCAAGCTGTGATGCATCCCAATAAGATGCATATTTCAGATTTCTACCTTCTCAGTTATTTATGTTTTAAAAGGAATCCCCGCAGTGAACTTCTGCAAAATATTTTGAAAACCCATTATTTCTCCGCTGCACCTTCACCCATCCCTAGACCCAACTTCATACAGAAATTAACCTCTCAGTAATATAGTCCAGACCATCACACAGACCAAGCTCCCCGCCATCGACTCCTTTACACCACGTTGCCTCAGGGAAGCAGCCAACATAATAATTGATCTTTTGCAGCTCAGTCATTCCCTCTTCTTCCTTAATTGGGAAAGGCAAGTAACTGAAGTGTGAGTGAGCAAGCCTTTTGGGATCACAATTCTATTAGCTTCAAAGTATTTATGATTAAAGACAGGGTAGGCCCATAAGTTAAGATTCTAAATTGGCCAACTTTGATGGTATTAGACCTGAACCTACTAAAGTTGATTGGAGTAGTTTATTTGTGACCAATGGGACGTCTGGAAAATGGGATGCTTTTAAAAGACGAGAGTTCAGGGCATTAGTGAAGGACAAGGCAGGTGGAGTAATGAAGATTTGATAATGAGAGAAATTAAGGCTCTAATCAGGGAAAAGAAAGAGGCATGGGCCAAGTATAGGCAGCTGGGATCAATTGTATTCCTAGAGCAGATTTGGGGACTAGGAGCATGCATAAGAAGGAAATGAGGGTAAAAGGGGGCAGGAGATAGCTCTGTGACATAATATTAAGGAGAATCCAATGTATGTACATTAAGAGAAAGAGGGTAACTAGAGAAAGAAAAGGGTCCTTCAGAAACCAAAGCAGTCATTTCTGTGTGGAGCCGCAGGAGTTGGACTGAGGGAAAAGATAGATGCATTTGGATAGATAAAGGCGGAATAGAGATAGTCAGCATGGTTACATATGTGGGAGCTTGTGTCTTATGAATTTGATTACATTTTTTGAAGAAGTAACCAAAAAGGTTAATGAGGATAAAGTCATAGACCTTCTCTATATGGACTTCGGCAAGGCCTTTGATAATGTTCCGCTTAGTAGGTTGCTCTATAAGTTTAAATTGCATGAGATCCAGGGAGAGCTAGCCAACTGGATAAAGAATTTACTACATGGAAGGAAGCGGAAGTTGATGGTAGAAGGTTATTTATGAACTGGAGGCCTGTGACAATTATCGCAGCCCCAGACCCTACTACACGAGCTCCTCAGGGCAGGGTCATATTTTCTTCTGCTTCATCAATGATCTTCCTTCCATAATAGGGTCAGAAGTCGAGATGTTTGCTAATAATTACACAATATTCAACCGATTCACAGCTCTTCAGCAAACGTGGCAAGGAATATTTGTGCCACAAAAGTGCCAGCAAGGACAATTTCCAACAAGAGAGAATGTATGACACTTGCTCTTGTTCAGATATTATCATCACTGACAGCCCATCATCGATGTCCAGGGGATTAACAATGACCAGACACTCAACGACCAGTCATGTTTCTAATATAAACGTAATTATTTAAACATAATACGACAATTCCGATGCAATAATCTGGAGCAAAATCTAAAGGCTGGAAGAACTCAGTGGGTTAAGCAGCAACAGTAGAGGCAAACTATCGAGTCTCTGGGTCAGGTCTAAGAGTGTAAAGTGAAGACAGACAATATATGGAAGTGAGAGGGATGGATGAGACAAGAGGTTGATAACCGATAGGGAAAATCAGGTATGTGGTAGAAATGGTGGGCAGATGTAGCCTGGTGGGGAAGGTGAGCGGTGGGTAGAGACAGAGGCTGGTAGGTGATAGGTGGAACCAGATAAGAGAGAGATGATAAGCAAGTGAAACAAGGTGGGGGATAGGAAAGGTGAACCAAGGAAGAAGACAGCCAGATGAGGAAGTATGTGGGAGATAGGCAGATGATGCCAGGTAAGGAGCGTAATGAGTATTGGTATTGAGGGGAGGAGAAAACCTGGCTGGACTGTTGGGAGTAGGAAAGGAACCATAGGGATGTGATTAACTTGAAATTGGAAAATGCAGTGTTTATACCAGTGGGTTGTGGGAGAGTTGTGTTTGTGTGAGTTATTTTCCATTCCAATCAGTAAAGGAAAAACATTTTGCATTAATAATACAATAATATTACAAAACTGTAATTCTGTCTTACCAATAATTACTGAATGTTGTCAATTCAAGTCTCATGCTCTCTATGGTTTTTTAATCTGAAATAACTACATAGAAAAATCTGGACATATCACCAAATTGCTGTTTTGGTATTGGCAGAAGTTTCCTGCTGGGAATGCAATTTCACAACATTTCTTAAATTATTTTTATTAATTCATAACATTTTTAGGTTTTGAGCTTTTGTTAGCTGATACCAGATATTTAATGTATAAATTGTTCCCAATATACCCTTGTAATATACGTGGCAAGCTTCAGTAGACAGGAACGTGGCTCACAAAAAATTCAGGTGCCAGATAAGTAAAGCGTGCAAAAATAGCAAATAGCCAAACAGGCAGAACAAGTTCCACAATGGAGCCCTGCCCTCAATAGACACCAAACATTTTTAAACCTGTCCTACAACAGCTTGCATCGACATTGTATAGTGATTTTGAACAGAAAATCATGTAGTCCTTCTGATGCACATTTTGGTATTTGAAATCAAGCACATATGAAATCAAGCACTGAAGTCAACAAGCTATGTTATTTTCTATCCATTAAAGTAGGGGCACATATATCCTCACCCATTCCTGTGTGCATTAAATTGTAGTCCTTATACAATGGATATCTTCAAAGTACTTTGAAACCATTGCTATCTGGTGTACTTGTATAGCAAGGAGGTGAGTTTTTGTATGGGTTATCCCAATGCTCTGTGTTACTAATGCTGAATTAGAGCCACCAGGAAATTCTGCCTTTTAATTATTTGCAGCTTTATTTCTATGATGAATGAATGAATGAATATGTTTATTGGCCAAGTATATTCACATACAAGGAATTTGTCTTGGTGCTCCACCCGCAAGTGACAACATGACATACAGTGACAGTTAGGAATGACACATAAAACATTAAACATTAATAATATAACATTATCCATTAAATATGTGAATTAAATAAAATACTAGCGCAAACGGAGGCTACAGATTTTTGGTTATTGAGTAGAGCTACTACTCTTGGAAAATAGCTGTTTTTGTGATTGGAAACTAAATATTCCAGGATTTCGTTGCTTCAGGTGTGATAGAATTGGAGGGGCAAGAGGTGGAGGTGTTGCATTGCTAGTCAAGGAAGATATTACAGCAGTGCTTTGGCAGGATAGATTGGAGGGCTCATCTAGGGAGGCTATTTGGGTGGAACTGAGAAGTGGGAAAGGTGTAGCAACACTTATAGGGGTGTATTATAGACCGCCAAATGGGGAACGAGAATTGGAAGAGCAAATATGTAAGGAGATAGCAGATATTAGTAGCAAGCACAAGGTAGTGATTGTGGGCGATTTCAACTTTCCACACATAGACAGGGAAACACATTCTGTAAATGGGCTGGATGGTTTGGAGTTTGTAAAATGTGTGCAGGATAGTTTTTTGCAGCAATACATAGAGGTACCTACTAGAGGAGGGGCAGTGCTGGACCTCCTGTTAGGAAATGAGACGGGACAGGTGGTGGAGGTATGCGTTGGGGAGCACTTCGGGTCCAGTGATCACAATACCATTAGTTTCAATATAATTATGGAGAAGGTCAGAACTGGACCTAGGGTTGAGATTTTTGATTGGAGAAAGGCTAACTTTGATGAGATGCGAGATGATTTAAAAGGAGTGGACTGGGACATTTTGTTTTATGGGAAAGATGTAGAAGAGAAATGGTGGACATTTAAAGGGAAATTTTAAGAGTACAGAATCTTTATGTTCCTGTTCGGTTGAAAGGAAACAGTAAAAATTGGAAAGAGCCCTGGTTTTCAAGGGAAATTGGACATCTTGTTCGGAAAAAGAGGGAGATCTACAATCATTATAGGCAGCATGAAGTAAATGAGGTGCTTGTGGAGTATAAGGAATGTAAAAAGAATCTTAAGAAAGAAATTAGAAAAGCTAAAAGAAGATATGAGGTTGCTTTGGCAAGTAAGGTGAAAGTAAATCCAAAGGGTTTCTACAGCTATATTAATAGCAAAAGGATAACGAGGGATAAAATTGGTCCATTGGAGAAACAGAGTGGGCAGCTATCTGCAGAGCCAAAAGAGATGGGGGAGATATTGAACAATTTCTTTTCTTCGGTATTCACCAAGGAGAAGGATATTGAATTATGTGAGGTAAGGGAAACGAGTAGAGTAGTTATGGATACTATGAGTTTCAAAGTAAAAGAAGTACTGACACTTTTGAAAAATATAAAAGTGGATAAGTCTCCAGGTCCTGACAGGATATTCCCTAGGACATTGAGGGAAGTTAGTGTAGAAATAGCCGGGGCTATGACAGAAATATTTCAAATGTCATTAGAAACGGGAATAGTCCCCGAGGATTGGCGTACTGCGCATGTTGTTCCATTGTTTAAAAAGGGTTCTAAGAGTAAACCTAGCAATTATAGATCTGTTAGTTTGACTTCAGTGGTGGGCAAATTAATGGAAAAGATACTTAGAGATAATATATATAAGCATCTGGATAAACAGGATCTGATTAGGAACAGTCAACATGGATTTGTGCCTGGAAGGTCATGTTTGACTAATCTTCTTGAATTTTTTGAAGAGGTTACTAGGGAAATTGACGAGGGTAACGCAGTGGATGTTGTCTATATGGACTTTAGTAAGGCCTTTGACAAGGTTCCTCATGGAAGGTTGGTTAAGAAGGTTAAACTGTTGGGTATAAATGCAGGAATAGCAAGATGGATTCAGCAGTGGCTGAATGGGAGAAGCCAGAGGGTAATGGTGGATGGCTGTTTGTCGGGTTGGAGGCAGGTGACTAGTGGGGTGCCTCAGGGATCTGTGTTGGGTCCTTTGTTGTTTGTCATGTACATCAGCGATCTGGATGAAGGGGTGGTAAATTGGATTAGTAAGTATGCAGATGATACCAAGATAGGGGGTGTTGTGGATAATGAAGAGGATTTCCAAAGTCTACAGAGTGATTTAGGCCATTTGGAAAAATGGGCTGAAAGATGGCAGATGGAGTTTAATGCTGATAAATGTGAGGTGTTACACCTTGGCAGGACAAATCAAAATAGGATGTACATGATAAATGGTAGGGAATTGAAGAATACAGTTGAGCAGAGGGATCTGGGAATAACCGTGCATAGTTCCTTGAAGGTGGAATCTCATATAGATAGGGTGGTAAAGAAAGCTTTTGGTATGCTAGCCTTTATAAATCAGAGCATTGAGTATAGAAGCTGGGATGTAATGTTAAAATTGTACAAGGCATTGGTGAGACCAAATCTGGAGTATGGTGTACAATTTTGGTCGCCCAATTATAGGAAGGATGTCAACAAAATAGAGAGAGTACAGAGGAGATTTACTAGAATGTTGCCTGGGTTTCAACAACTAGGTTACAGAGATAGGTTGAATAAGTTAGGTCTTTATTCTCTGGAGCGCAGAAGGTTAAGGGGGGACTTGATAGAGATCTTTAAAATGATGAGAGGGATAGACAGAGTTGATGTGATCAAGCTTTTCCCTTTGAGAATAGGGAAGATTCAAACAAGAGGACATGACTTCAGAATTAAGGGACAGAAGTTTAGGGGTAACATGAGGGGGAACTTCTTTACTCAGAGAGTGGTAGCGGTGTGGAATGAGCTTCCAGTGGAAGTGGTGGCGGCAGGTTCGTTGGTATCATTTAAAAATAAATTGGATAGGCATATGGATGAGAAGGGAATGGAGGGTTATGGTATGAGTGCAGGCAGGTGGGACTAAGGGGAAAAAGTTGTTCGGCACGGGCTTGTAGGGCCGAGATGGCCTGTTTCCGTGCTGTAATTGTTATATGGTTATGTCTGGCTGTGGCAGCTTTGACAGTCTGGAGTCGCCCTCCAGAGGGAAGTGATTCAAAGAGTTTGTGGCCAGGGTCAGAGATGATCTTACCCGCTCGCTTCCTGGCCCCCGCAGTGTACAGTTCGTCAATGGAGTGAAGGTTGCAGCCAATAACTTTCCCAGCTGATCGGACGATTCGCTGCAGCCTCCGGATGTCGTGCTTGGTGGCTGAGCCAAACCAGACCATGATGGAGAAGGTGAGGACAGACTCTACGATGGCCGTATAGAATTGGACCATCATTGCCTGTGGCAGATTGTGCTTCCTCAGATGCCACAGGAAGTACATCCTCTGTTGTGCCTTTTTGACTGTGGAGTCGATGGTGGCCCCCCATTTAATGTCCTTGGAGATAATGGTTCCCATATGTGACTGTGATGTTGTTGATGGTAAGTGGGGTAAGGGGAGCGGGAGCTCTCCTAAAGTCTACAATCAATTCCACTGTCTTAAAAGCATTGAGCTCCAGGTTGTTGCGATGGCATCAGGACGCCAGCTGTGTCACTTCCTGTCTGTAGGCAGATTCCTCCCCATCCTGGAACAGTCCAATCAAGGTTGTGTCGTCTACTAACTTGAGAAGCTTGACAAAGGAGTCAGTGGAGGTTCAGTCATTGGTGTAGAGAGAGTAGAGGAGAGGGGAGAGTGTGCAGCCTTGCGGTGCTCCAATGCTGAGGGTTAGCAAATCCGAGATGTGCTTTTCCAGCCTCACATGCTGCTTCCTGTCCGTCAGGAAGCTGGTGATCCACCGGCAGAGGGGTTCAGGCACAGCCAACTCGGAGAGTGCTGCGGAATATTGACAATAATAATACAGCGGGTTCTGCTTGTAATTAAAATCTATCATCTCTGTAAAGAAAAGTAATTGATGTACAATTTTATGATACAGAGAGAATCTGATAAAATTGTACCTTTTCCCTGCTTGATGACCATGCAGTAAAGATGGCAAGTTGCACCATAGAGTCAACATTTTCACTGCACAAATAAATAATTTTAAATAGTTTCATTATCTTAACATAATGCCGTAATGTGTAACCCATGCATTTATTTTTGTAATTGTAATCAATATTACAGAATATACAGCAGAATGTTTGGCCCATCATGGCTTCAATAATAAGGAGATAAACAAAGTTAACATTGCAGGTTCTTGACCTTTTATAGGAACATTCTGAAGAAACATTATCAACTGAAATATGATTTTTTTTTGTTTCTCCATAGATGCTACCTGACCTGCTGTGTAGTATTCTCATTTGATATAATTTCATTTTTCCACCATGTACATATTTTTTGTTTTTCAATGCATTTATGTCAGTTCCACATTAGTTTACTCCACTTCTACCCTATTTCATTTTTCAACTTATTCCAAAAGAAGGTGAGAATAAATAGAAAAACTATTTGCCTGCTCACAAGATATTCAGGAAAGAAAGAGAAGGGAAAATGAAATAAATGTTTTGTGTAGTATTGATTGACAAAGATCTTTTAGCAACAGAAATGATTCATGCAGTTGAGAGTAATTAAATACAGAATTAATTTGGTTGATATTAAGGTAGTTTGTGGGCTGTATATTGTAGGCCATTAAATAGGAACAGGAGATTAAGGGAAAAAAAATGCAAATAAATTGCAAGAACCTGCAGAAAGCTTCAAGTATATTACCATTATCCAAATCTACACCTATTTAGGGGTAGTACATAGCACAGATCAGGGACGGGATTATTGAAATCTTTACAAGAGATTTTTTGATCATTTATTTTCTAATTCAAAAATTTAAGAAAGCATTGCCGGATTGAGTTAAACATCTTTAAATCAGATAACTAGCATGTTTCATTGGGATTGCATTTTTTGAGTAGTGATCCTAATGTTAGGAATTTTTAAATATAAAAGGACAAGAATGACCAAGCTTAAAAACTATACCTAGAAACATAGAAAATAGGTGCAGGAGGAGGCCATTTGGCCCTTCGAGCCAGCATCGCCATTCATTGTGATCATGGCTGATCATCCACAATCCGTAACCCGTGCCCGCCTTCTCCCCATATCCCTTGATTCCGCTAGCCCCTAGAGCTCTATCTAAATTTTTTTAATTCATCTAGTGAATTGGCCTCTACTGCCTTATGTGGCAGAGAATTCCACAAATTCACGACTCTCTGGGTGAAAAGGTTTTTTTCTCACCTCAGTTTAAAATGTCCTCCCCTTTATTCTTAGACTGTGGCCCCTGGTTCTGGACTCCCCAAACATTGGGAACATTTTTCCTGCATCTAGCTTGTCCAGTCCTTTTATAATTTAACACGTTTCTATAAGATTACCTCTCATCCTTCTAAATTCCAGTGAATGCAAGCCCAGTCTTTCCAATCATTCCTCATATGACTGTCCCGCCATCCCGGGGATTAACCTCGTGAACCTACGCTGCACTGCCTCAATGGCAAGGATGTCCTTCCTCAAATTATGAAACCAAAACGGCACACAATACTCCAGATGTGGTCTCACCAGGGACCTATACAACTGCAGAAGGACCTCTTTACTCCTATACTCAAATCCTCTCGTTATGAAGGCCAACATGCCATTAGCTTTCTTCACTGCCCGCTGTGCCTGCATGTTTACTTTCAGTGACTGGTGTACAAGGACACCCAGGTCTTGTTGCACTTCCCTTTTTCCTAATCTGACACCATTGAGAAAATAATCTGCCTCCTTGTTCTTGTCCTCTTCACAGTTCACACTGCCACCCAGCTTTGTGTCATCTGCAAATTTGCTAGTGTTACTTTTAATTCCATCATATAAATCATTAATATATATTGTAAATAGTTGTGGCCCAGCACCTAGCCTTGCCGCAGTCCACTCGCCACTGCCTGCCATTCTGACAGAGACCCCCGTTTATTCCTACTCTTTGTTTCCTCTCTGCCAACCAATTCTCTATCCATGTCAATACCCTACCTCCAATACCATGTGCTCTAATTTTGTACACTATTATCCTGTGTGGGACCTTATCAAAGGCTTTCTGATAGTCCAGATACACTACATTCACTGGCTCTCCTTCATCCATTTTACTTGTCACATCCTCAAAAAATTCGAGAAGATTAGTCAAGCATGATTTCCCCTTCATAAATCCATGCTGACTAGGACCAATCCTTTTACTGCTATCCAAATGCGTCGTTATTACTTCTTTCATAATTGACTCCATGGATGAGTTGTACTTTTAGCAAGTTAAATAATGATCTAGAAATTCTTAGCAGTTCAGCCAGTTTAAAAAATCAGAGATAACATTTCATGGAAATGATATTTCAGATGTGGTACAAGTTATTCATGTTATGCATTGTGGTGCAGAAAGTGAACATTTAAAGTGATATTATGCAAAACAATCAAATGAGCTGCGTCGGCCCTGTTTTTTTAGATGCTTGCTTTTAAAGCACCAGTAATAGTTCATGGAGGTAGTGGATTTTTGTTCTTGGTAATTTTAATTGATAGGCAAATCTATGGTATTAACTTTGTACTTATCAACCTAAATCACTGTAATAACATGAAATATGTAAGCAGGGTGTCCAGCCCTAAATATCTGGTCCACCATTCAATAATATCAAGGCTGATCTTTTACCCAAGCACCACTTTCTCCTTATTTTGCGACTTTGATTCAAAGAGAAATGTCTGCATACGCCACATTGCCCTAAAATACCTTGTACATTTCTGTAAAAAGATCACAAATTATATTTGTTATTATATACTTCCAAATAGTGACTGAATTGGTGCACAAGTTAAAATCAATAGATATAAACTACTTTTTCCAGCAGCTTAAATAACAATTTAACAACGCTTTGATACATGGAAGAACAGTTCTCATGTACATAATTGTTTACAAATCATCATTATTTTTGCTAAATCTGACGTAATGGAGATTCCCAGATTTCCCCCAAAAATTATTCCCTCTCACCTAGTTCCCATTTTTGAATCCTTTTATACATCCAAGTGAGGTTGTAAGATTGTGGTGATGCCTCTGTAATTTCCATCCTTACTTTCGTCAGCAACCTCAAAATCTTGCCAACCAATCAAGTAAACCAAATAAAGAAAGGATTACCAAAAGGTTGACAGGATTCTGAGATTACAGAGGAACGTATTGGTAGAAACTGCAGAGGCATTATCACAATCTTCCAAATCCCTTGGATAATTGAGGACCTAGAAGACGAACTAGAGATGGAGCAATATTTGGTGAAAATCTAGTCATATCCATGATGCAAGAGTTAGAAGGAAGGTGAGTTTTATGCATTTCATACATATTTGTTATATGTGTCAAATGGGGGGGGGGGGGGGGTGTCAAATGGGATAGTCAAGGACAGAATTAAGGGGAAAGGGAGTAAAGGGATAGTTATGACCTCAGAATGAATGGGAAAGAAAGCTCACAAAGGGATAGGAGAGTATGGCCAAGTGTAATAGGGATCGATGTGAAAGGTGAGATGCGTAAGAAATTAAAAATATTGTATATGAATGCGCGAAGTATCAGAAGTAAAGTAGATGAGCTTGAAGCTCAGTTAGAGGTTGGTAGATATGACATTGTGGGGATTACTGAGACGTGGCTGCAGGAGGATCGGGCATGGGAACTTAATATTCAGGGTTATACATCCTATAGAAAGGACAGGCAGGTGGGCAGAGGAGGGGGGGAAGCTCTGTTGGTGAGGAATGGAATTCAGACCCTTGCGAGGGAAGACAGAGGGACTGACGAGCTAGAGTCACTGTGGATTGAGTTGAGGAATTGCAAAGGCAAGAAGACACTGATTGGTGTTATCTACAGACCCCCAAATAGTAGCCCGGATGTAGGGTGTAAGTTGCAGCAGGAGTTAAAACTGGCATGTAACAAAGGTAATGCCACTGTAGTTATGGGGGATATCAATATGCAGGTAGACTGAGAAAATCAGGTTGGTTCAGGACCCCAAGAAAGAGAGTTTGCAGAGTGCCTCCAAGATGGATTCTTAGAGCAGCTTGTAATGGAGCCGACCAGAGAAAAGGCAATTCTGGATTTAGTGTTGTCCAATGAACCAGATTTGATAAGAGAACTAGAGGTAAAGGAACCGCTTGGAGATAGTGATCATAATATGATTAGTTTTAATCTGCAATTTGAGAAGGAGAAGGTTAAATCGGAAGTGGCAGTGATGCAGTTGAACAAAGGGGGCTATAAAAGCCTGAGGGAGGAGCTGGCCAAGGTAGACTGGAAAGGGATTTTGGCAGGAATGACAGTGGAACAGCAATGGCAGAAATTTCTGGGTATAATCCGGAAGACGCAGGATCATTTCATTCCAAAAAGGAAGAAAGATTCTAAGGGGAGTAGATGGCAACTGTGGCTGACAAGAGAAGTTAGGGATAAAAAAAATCTAAAAGAAAAGATATATAACACAGCAAAGAGTAGCCGGAAGCCAGAGGATTGGGAAACTTTCATAGGACAACAGAAGGAAACAAAACGAGCAAGACGGGCTGAAAAGATGAAGTACGAGGGGAAGCTGGCCAGGAATATAAAGAAGGACAGTAAAAGCTTCTTTAGATATGTTAAGGGAAAAAGAATAGCAAAGTCAAATGTGGGTCCCTTGAAGGCAGACACGGGTGAAATTATTATGGGGAACATGGAAATGGCAGAAGAGTTGAACAGGTACTTCGGATCTGTCTTCACTAAGGAAGACACAAACAATCTCCCAGAAGTACTGGAGGACAGAGGATCTAAGGGGGTAGAGGAACTGAAAGACATTTTCATTAGACGAGAAATAGTATTGGGTAAGCTAATGGGACTGAAGGATGATAAATCCCCGGGGTCTGATGGACTGCATCCTAGGGTCCTCAGGGAGGTTGCTCTAGAAATAGTGGACGTATTGGTGATCATTTTCCAATGTTCAATAGATTCAGGATCAGCTCCTGTGGATTAGAGGATAGCTAATGTTATCCCACTTTTCAAGAAAGGAGCGAGAGAGAAAATGTGGAATTACAGACCAATTAGCCTGACCGGTGGAGGGAAAGATGCTGGAGTCAATTATTAAAGAGGTAATAATGGGGTATTTGGATAGCAGTAAAAAAATTAGTCCAAGTCAGCATGGATTTATGAAAGGAAAATCATGCTTGATTAATCTTTTGGAATTTTTTGAGGATGTGACAAGTAAAATGGTTGAAGGGGTGCCAGAGGATGTAGTGTATCTAGACCTTCAGAAAGCCTTTGATAAGGTCCCGCACGAGAGACTGGTGACTAAAATTAGAGCACATGGTATTGGGGGTAGGGTGTTGACGTGGATAGAATTTCTTTTGGCAGACAGGAAGCAAAGAATAGGAGTGAACGGGTCCTTTTCAGAATGTATCTTACAGAAACATATGCAATTATAAAAGGACTGGACAAGCTAGATGCAGGAAAAATGTTCCCAATGTTGGACGAGTCCAGAACCAGGGGCCACAGTCTTAGAATAAAGGGGAGGCCATTTAAGACTGAGGTGAGAAAGCACTTGTGCCCCTGGTTCTGGACTCGCCCCACATTGGGAACATTTTTCCTGCATCTAGCTTGTCCAGTCCTTTTATAATTTTATATGTTTCTATAAGATATCCCCTCATCCTTCTAAACTCCAGTGAATACAAGCCAAGTCTTTTCAATCTTTCCTCATATGACAGTCCCGCCATCCCAGGGATCAATCTCATGAACCTACGCTGCACTGCCTCAATCACAAGGATGTCCTTCCTCAAATTAGGAGACCAAAACTGTACACAATACTCCAGATGTGGTCTCACCAGAGCCCTATACAACTGCAGAA
Organism: Amblyraja radiata; assembly: GCF_010909765.2. NCBI lineage: Eukaryota > Metazoa > Chordata > Chondrichthyes > Rajiformes > Rajidae > Amblyraja > Amblyraja radiata. The sequence continues at coordinate 86,826,023 of NC_045957.1, forward strand.
GAACCTCTTTACTCCTATACTGAAATCCTCTTGTTATGAAGGCCAACATTCCATTAGCTTTCTTCACTGCCTGCTGTACCTGCACGCCAACTTTCAGTGACCGGTGTACCTCACCCTTACCTAACCTAACCCCATTGAGACAATAATCTGCCCCCTTGTTTTTGTCACCAAAGTGAATAACCTCACATTTATCTATATTATACTGCATCTGGCACGCATCTGCCCCCTCACTCAACCTGTCCAGGTCACCCTGCAACCTCCTAACATCCTCTTCACAGTTCACACTGCCACCCAGCTTTGTGTCATCCGCAAACTTGCTAGTGTTGCTCCTAATTCCCTCTTCCAAATCATTAATATATATGGTAAACAGTTGCGACCCCAACACCGAGCCTTACGGCACTCCACTCGCCACTGCCTGCCATTCTGAAAGGGACCCGTTCACTCCTACTCTTTGCTTCCTGTCTGCCAACCAATTTTCTATCCATGTCAACACCCTACCCCCAATACCATGTGCTCTAATTTTAGTCACCAGTCTCCCGTGCGGGACTTTATCAAAGGCTTTCTGAAAGTCTAGATACACTACATCCACTGGCACCCCTTCATCCATTTTACTTGTCACATCCTTAAAAAATTCCAAAAGATTAGTCAAGCATGATTTTCCTTTCATAAATCCATGCCGACTTGGACTAATCTTTTTACTGCTATCCAAATACCCCATTATTACCTCTTTAATAATTGACTCCAGCATCTTTCCCTCCACCGAAGTCAGGCTAATTGGTCTGTAATTCCACGTTTTCTCTCTCGCTCCTTTCTTGAAAAGTGGGATAACATTAGCTATCCTCCAATCCACAGGAACTGATCCTGAATCTATTGAACATTGGAAAATGATCACCAATGCGTCCACTATTTCTAGAGCCACCTCCCTGAGGACCCTGTGATGCAGGCCATCAGGCCCAGGGGATTTATCATCCTTCAGTCCCATTAGCCTACCCAATACTATTCCAACAGGACAACGACCCTCAGCACACAGCCAAGACAATGCGGGAGTGACTTTGTTACAAGTCTGTGAATGTCCTTGAGTGGCCCAGCCAGAGCCCGGACTTGAACCCAATTGAACCTCAGGAGGGACCTGAAAATAGCTGTGCGTTGCCATTCTCCATCCAATCTGACAGAGCTTGAGGATCTGGAGAGAAGAAATTACCCAAATACAGGTGTGCCAAGCTTGTAGTGTCATACCCAAGAAGACTTCAGGCTGTAATCGCTGCCAAAGGTGCCTCAACAAAGTACTGAGTAAAGGATCTGAATACTTATGTAAATGTGATATTTCAGTTATTTCTTTTCAATTACTTTGAAAAAATTTCAGAACACTTGTTTTCACTTTTTTATTATGGGGTATTTCGTGTAGATACTTTTTTCTTAATGAATTATTAACAATTTTAAGGAGTTTAGGTTGGAACCTTAACGACTGAGAACAACTTTAAAAAAATGTTCTACATGTTAGTGTCTAGAAATCAAATTGAGCAACACCATATTTTTGTGCACTATGTTACTGAAGATAAAACACAATTGAAAGTTTGTGAATTGTACATGGCCTGTGATTTTCATTCCAGAGCACCCGTGCATCTGATGTGCTAATGCACAGATGCAGCTGACAATCATAGTAATGTCCATTGGCATGCAATGCACACCTGAAAATCAATTCCATATTTTTATTTTGCATGATCATTGTTTGCATGTGCCACAGGCCTCTGATACAGAAAAGGATTTTAACAGTCTCTGTCACCAATGTGTACCAAGTTGAACCTCCTTCTGTTCCCACCTGACCACTGACCCATCCTATGACCTCCAATTGCACACCCACAGTTACTGATCCCTCCCCATTACTATCAACTTAACTACCAATCCTGCCCCATTACTGTCAACATCAATGTTCAATTAACAATCCTATCCCACAACTCCAGCCACAGTCATAATTACACAGACAATTATGAACAACACTCTTTTGATTACCAGTTTAGATTAGAGATACATGGACAGAGGCCGTTTGGCCCACTAAATCCACGCCGACCATCAATTAACCGTTCACACTAGTTTCATGTCATCCTGCGTTCTCATCAACTCCCTACACACTAAGGAAAGTTTACAGAGGCCAATTAACTTACAAACCTGCACATCTTTGGGGTGTGGGAGATAACCAGAGCACCCAGAGGAAAACCATGCAGTTAAAGGGAAAAAGTGCAAACTCCACACTGACAGCACCCAAAGTCAGGATTGAACAAAGGGCTCTGACACTGTGAGGCAGCAGTTGTAACAGCCGCGCCACTGTTTTACATAATTTTATCTCACAATAACTAATTTTACCCAGAGTGATTCTATTCTCTCTATCCCACGTACCCCCGGCCACTCTAACCATTGTGAGCTTCCAGCCACACTTCCAAATATCATATTCTCCCCATTTCAGACCTTTCTCCCAGGCATACTCCTCTGGACCCAGCCAAGATTTAGACTCATCTAATTATTTTTTCCATGCCCTGCAATGCCTGTGCAAGGTAAAGATCTAGAATGTTTCAAGGTCTAATCAGTTGTACATAACACTAAATAGATCTTGTATTTTACTGAATTTCTGAGTCACTTAATTGCATTACACACTTTTGCAAGCTCAATTTCTAGGCATAACTATTTAGGTGGTTATTGAAATGTATTCTGATTTTTTACAAATAGAACTAGCAACATTGATTGGTGCAGTTGTGAATTAGAGAAAGGTAGAAATTGGAAGAACTTACTTACATAGAAACATAGAAACATAGAAATTAGGTGCAGGAGTAGGCCATTCGGCCCTTCGAGCCTGCACCGCCATTCAATATGATCATGGCTGATCATCCAACTCAGTATCCCGTATTACGTTGATACACAGAACTCTTGAAATAAGTCACAAAGTTGCAATCTTGATAAATTTTGAAAACTGCATTTCTGTTCTATGCTGCATAAGATCCTGAAGATTTAAATGAGATTAGTATTACCTTAATATAAATATGAAGCAGAAACCTAATTTAGTTGATTGGTGTTATGTGACATGCCAAGTCTGACAATGTTCTTTTTTTCAGAGCAGTACTATTTACAGAACTAATGTTGTTTTAATGAGTATACATTGGTTACTGAAGCGTTACCAATAGCAGTGCAGGTGTCAGCTGTTAAATGTCAGTGGTGAGCAGAAAAGGTACAGGCTTGTGTTATTTATGACAGAATGATTAAGGCCACAAGAGCTGATAAACTCAGTCTGCCTGAGAGAAGAAGCTCTTTGCTGTGTGGCTTCAGCTCAGACACTGTGCTTTGTGATCTAATCTGCAGCAAGAGGAAGTTGTTTTTATCGGAGAAAAATATATCTTTTCAGATCAACCTCATCTCTCTGGAGAGCTAAATTATCTTGCAGAATCTAACGGTGACTGCAACAGAGCTCAGGCATGCAATGAACAGGGGATAATCTTTAAGTGTGCAAGAAAGAACCTGCGGCAGCAGGTTGCTAACCTCCGGGGGTTTTTTTTTTAACTTAAAACCGTGATATGTTAACAACAGGAAAATGTTTTAAGTTTTCTGTATTCATTCTTTCTGGTGTAGAGATGCTCGGTTTCAACAAAGGATTTCATTCTACAATTTTGCAGTATCTTCATGGTTCAATTTGCGCAGGTTACATTAGGCTATATTATAGAGTCAGGATGAGAAACATATAATTTCAGTAATAAAACAGGTGTGTTAGGAGTTACAAAAGACGATTAAACATTGAAGAAAAAATATAATATTTTATCTCTAAGATTGACTGATCTCCCAAAAAGTTTTGTAATTGACAGGTTTAAGTTTTTGTTGGTGATAAAATAAATTCAAAATAATCCTTGAAATATATATTAATGTCAAATTACTGCAATATTAAATTCTTTTAATTCAGAGATTAGGAATCGTCTTATGTGATTATCATGTTCCAAGTCAGTTTTAAAAACATTTTTATAATTTCATTTCTCCATTGAAGTAGAAAAACAAAGGAACTTAGTATGAGCATTCTGAACATTTTGTGCTGCTCTTCAAATCTAGCATTTTTAGAGGGAGCCATACGTAAATGTTTGTGGTAATTTACATTTGCTTAAAATTTGTATTGCACCTTTTTTGATTACGCAAAGTATATTGGAAAGCATTTGACATTAAAACCAATCAGGCCCTGCATCAAAAATCATTACATTAGCCAAAGTTCAATGAGGAACATCTTCAGGGTTGTTTCCACACTGAAAGAAAATGGGACCCACGCCATTCAATTCAGCGCAACTCCCAACACTCAACTGCGCAACAATCAGCGATGGGCATCAGTTCTCAAAACAACACTCGTATGACAAACACACTTTTTGGCTGCCATGGAGAAGATAGAGACTGCTGGGAAGTGGGAAGGAATTCTCACGTTCCTTTGCAAGGACTTGCATGACCGGATTAGCAAGCTATATACTAGGATACAGATCCTCTGCGCCACTGGGGCAAGAAAATTTACATTGTCACAAAATATGTCAAGGTGATCTGAACACCACTGTTTACGTTTGCAGAGTAGAGATCCTCACTCAGAAGTGTACTTTATGTAACTGGAGCAGGATTTTGTTCATTCATTCATGTGTTATAATTAGTGCAGGTGGACCTGCAGAGCTGGTTGTTCAGGATTTTTATGTGTCATCTGGGTTTCCCCACCCTAACACTCTACGACTCTATCCAATTGTCAGTGGATTCTGTTCATGGATAACAATTGGAATGTGGAGGGGTCATTTGGTTTGATTTGGGGACTATAAGTTTACAAGTTTCTACCAGGGTGTGTCTCTCTCTCAGGGCATCCATTAGACCCATGCAGAGAATTCAACCTTTCTGCAATCACTTGGGAAATTGAATGCTGAGCAGGGAATCCTCCTGGCACCTGCCTTCCTCCTCCTGCTCCTCTGTGTCTGCTGCTCTGCAGGCTTGGTCTCATGGTCTCAGGTTCCAAGTCTCCCTCCTCTTTGTTTGGCACTAGGTGTTACCTTTGGATTGCAAGATTATACGATATTCTTAGCACACACTGCAGTGCACCCCAGATGAATAAGGACAATAAAATCTCATCCTGAGAAAAATAAGAATACGATTGTGGTACTTATGAGGCACTTGTTGATTCTGTGTTCAGCTGTTTTCTTTTGAGAATATGCTTGCATGAGCAACTATGGATGGCTCTGTCCTCTATGATCCATTCCTCTGGGTACACGCCACTGAAAATGTCCATCAGTGTGGACACTCTCAAGATGAAGGAGTTGTGTGTATTTCCCAGAAACATAATTTCATTAAGGGAATGTTTTTGTAATCTACATCAAGTTGCATGTAGAGGGAATGGGAACTTTCCCAGCTGATGAAAGGATCTGGGACTTTCGTTGATACATGGCTGCCTGCACTTGTGGGAAGCCAGAAATGCTGGCAAATTTTAGTCACATTGCACCAGCTATTGCTTCCCCAAGTCTAAGAAACCATTTCTTTACAAATGCTGTGACCACAATGCTGTGCAACAGTGAGCAGCAATTTGTGAGACACGGCAGAGAGGTGAAGATATGCTGTGGCCACATGGAATGATTCAGTGGTGAGGATGTTGCCCATGATCTCCAAATAGAGTGTGGTTTGGACACTCCTGCACCTATTGTCTATATAGGCCTGGCTGAAGTTCTTTCTATAGAATGCTGCTTTGGAAAACTGAGCTTGTGAAAGCTGTCTTCATTAGAGAGCTTCAAGTGGGTAATGGTGGCAAATAAGAATTTCATTGTCCTATCTGGGACACATGACAATAAAGTCTCTTGACTTGACTCTCTTGACTTGACTTGATTTGGAGGAACTTTCTGGTCTAATGTCCCAGACCCATCCTGTCATAAAATGTCACAATTTTGTGGCCATCTATGTTACACACCCTTACAATAACGGAGTGCAACCTGCAGTGGCCCTATTGACTAACCCAGGGAATGTATATCTGCAGCTAAAACCTAGAGAATGTTACTCCCTATTAGTCTTTGCCCATTCTATACACTTTAAAATGTGTCTAAACAATCTGCATATACTTCTGATACCAAGCATTCAGATATCCCAGTGTCAGAGGCTTGTCCCTTTAAAAGTTATAAATTAGCAGAGTGTGCTTCCTCATTCTTGTAATACTGCTCCACAATGGCTGAAGTGTGGAGATTTACACTCCTTTTTATGTTGTTGTAGTTGGGAAGAAGTGGTGTGTGACTCAACATCATCTGGAAAATGTTGGAAATGATCCAATTTTGCGATTGGCTCAATTTCAACTGGAGATAGTAACATAGAAATTACGAGGAGGCCAAAAAAGGAGGAGGCCATTCGGCCCTTCGAGCCAGCACCACCATTCATTGTGGGCATGGCTGATCATCCACAATGACTGATCATCTTATAGATCCCCCTCATGGCTGATCATCCACAATCAGTAACCCGTGCCTGCTTTCTCCCCATATCCCTTGATTCTGCTAGCACCAAGAGCTCTATCTAACTCTCTTTTAAATTGATCCAGTGAATTGGCCTCCACTGCCTTCTGTGGGAGAGAATTCCACAAATTCACTAATCCCAGTTTTAAATGGCCTCCCCTTTATTCTTAGATTATGGCCCCTGGCTCTGGACTCCCCCAACATTGGGAACATTTTTCCTGCATCTAGCTTGTCCAGTCCTTTTATAATTTTATATGTTTCTATGATTCCCTGTCATCCTTCCAAATTCCAGTGAATACAAGTCCAGTCTTTCCAATCTTTCCACATATGACAGTCTCGCCATCCCAGGGATTAACCTCGTGAACCTACGCTGCACTCCCTCAATAGTAAGGATGTCCTTCCTCAAATTGGGAGGCCAAAACTGCATACAGTACTCCAGTCTGAAGAAGGGTTTCGGCCCGAAACGTCGCCTATTTCCTTCGCTCCATAGATGCTGCTGCACCCGCTGAGTTTCCCCAGCAATTTTGTGTACCTACAGTACTCCAGTTGTGGTCTCACCAGGGCCCTGTACAACTGCAGAAGGACCTCTTTACTCCTATACTCAAATCCTCTTGTTATGAAGGCCAACATGCCATTAGCTTTCTTCACTGCCTACTGTACCTGCATGTTTACTTTCAGTGACTGGTGTGCAAGGACACCCAGCTTTTGTTGCACTTCCCTTTTTCCTAATCTAACACCATTGAGATAATGTCCAAGTCACCCTGCAACTTCCTAGCATCCTCTTCGCAGTTCACACTGCCACCCAGCTTTGCGTTATCTGCAAGATGATGGAATTACACTGAATAAAATTTAAATTTTGGGATTTGTATCTAAAAATGAGGGCTATGCAGTTGAATTACCAGACAGTATTGCCATAAATATGGAGAAGCTAAGATTTATCTATAGCCATGCAACAGTTCAGTTGGGCACCAAAGTGACTATGTACAATATGGATTGTTCTTTGGCATACCTCAGCTCGACCAATAGTAAAATTCTAAAATGCTATCTTTGAACCATTTCAACATTTTTTAAATGATTCCAAGGTTTCTGTATGAATAACCACCCCAAATATATTATCAGATACTTGTGAGCTTGGTGTGGCCTGTCACGTCAAATTATTTGGTGTGAACTAAGCTACATAAGTTCTAAACAAGCCTTCTGACGTGTCTCCATGTCTTACTTTATTTATTGACTTTGAAGATCTGTCTTTCATTAATGTTTACTAAAGTATTTTCAATTCTTATCTTTTCTTCGTTCCCTTTAATTAACATTTGAGTGGTCTGTACCTTAAATGGTACTGGTTGCAATTTGTACTGTTTACAAAAACCAACTGAAGGTATATTTTCCCCCAAACTTGGAACTCTGAGCCTTCTTTCTAAAAAGAATACATACAAACAAGTGCTTTTATACAGTCAGTAATGTATTATTTCCAACACAATTGTGACATTTTTGGACATTCCACAGGATGTAATGAAGATTGCTCAAACTTTGGAAGTTTCACAGGATGTAACACATATTGCTCAATATGTATAGTGACTTTGAATTCTGATAATTCTGTTGAAGAGGAAGCCTGAGGCATATTCCTGAGATGTCAAAAAACGTGCACTTCCATATAGGACATACACAGCACTTTCATCTCTTTAGTTTAAAAACATACTGGGAAATTGTGGCTGCAAAATTCAGCTCTGTGGGGCCACAGTTTAAGAATAAGGGTTAAGCCATTTAGAACGGAGATGCGGAAACACTTTTTCTCACAGAGAGTTGTGAGTGTGTGGAATTCTCTGCCTCAGAGGGTGGTGGAGACAGGTTCTCTGGATGCTTTCAAGAGAGAGCTGGATAGGGCTCTTAAAGATAGCGGAGTCAGGAGATATGGGGAAAAGGCAGGAACAGGGTACTGATTGGGGATGATCAGCCATGATCACATTGAATGGCGGTGCTGGCTTGAAAGACCGAATGGCCTACTCCTGCACCTATTATCTATTGTCTATTGTTTTGGACAAGTCAACTTGCTCCTAGATTAGCAAATGATCCCTGCAAACCTTTAATGTGATTTTTGTGCTGGACATAATACTGTTGAAGATGCTAACTAGGCAAATATCTGCCAGAAATATGCAGAGATGGTGGATCATGATATCTGTTAATTTGCACTGATGAGTTAGTCACACAGAGCTGAACATTCGCACGGCAACAGGAAGCAACCCCTACCACCTCTCTATACCACCAGCACTAACTTTAAAGTGATCTACAAATACATGCAATCGGTGTTGCTGTTATGCCACAAGAGCGTGGTACTTCCTGTGGTCATTTAACGTTGCTAAAGTCCATAGAGAAAGAGGCCTTTGTCTTGACTTCAAGCTTTTGTACATGTCAATTGATTGCAGATACAGTGCATCAATGAACACTCCTTTTGAAATGTAGCATGATTTGGAGAATGATCAAACAGCATGTTGAAGAGGAAGAAAGAATGGGAGGAGAATAAGAGCATTCAACAGTGGTACGGACCTAAATGTGATTCAAGGAAAAGTTCTCCAACTTGAACCGTAAGGCAGTGTTTAAGTCATCTGGGCTTCAGTAAAAGCACCTCATTACAATAAATCAACTGTTGAAACCAGGTCTCCAACTTGGCAATAAAGGCTGAGTATGGTTTTACCAGAAACTGTGGATGTTATGATAGCTGTGAACCATTATCCATTCAGATTATCCCTTCCAGGCTAGAAAAGGACACATTTGCATCATCTTGCATATTGATGTCCATGAACGCATTAGGCATTCTAATGTTGAAAATGTATCTTTTTTATAGTGCAGGGAATTATTGACTTATAAGCATGGCATTTTGCAGGCATTATATGTCATTTAAGTGGTGTTCTGAAGGGTTCAATCCCCTCTATCCTGCCAGTAAATGATCTAATGCAGGTAAATATTTTGGTTTCTGGCAGTGTTAATTGTGCATCAGCTATTGAAATAAACCATGCGTTGTTCCTGAGCAAAAGGGCTCCCGTGCTCGAATTGCTCAGGAGGTTGACTTGGTGAACAAGATATATGATATTGCACAACTCATGATAGTGATGATTTTACATTTACCACCAGTCATATAGCAAGCAGCTCCAGATGCATATGAGGAACATAAGGATAGGGTGAGTGCATTCGGTGGTGCAAACTAAGCAGCACTTTTCTGCATTGATGTGTTACAATAGACATGCCACTTCATCATTTATTAACAATTCTACTTCCTATGTCGACTCTGGCAATGATCATCCTAGTGTTTACCTGCTGCTATGGCAAAATAAAAGCCAAAAAGGAAATGTTTCAAACAATCAATGATGCCTGATTGCTCAAAAATGTGAACAAAATACTCATTTCCAGCCCATCAATGCATATCTCCAGCATAACTCTGCCTGACTGGGTGCTCCCCTGCAGAGCTACCCCAGCAGTTGCCACTTGCCACTTGGCTCAACTAAAACCACTTATTTTCACTGGAAGAGACTGCAGGTAGCCATGGAAACAACCTCAAGCATCTTTGGGCTGAAGAGCCCAACACAGCTTCTAAATGAAGCTTCACAACATGAGCAGTCGTAGTCTGATAGTTGATCAGCTGGCTGAAAGGCAACAGCAGGGTTACTGGCAATATAGCAGCAGCAAATAAGCATTGCTATTCCCCTCAACAGCACCTAGAAATCTTCATAATGCGGTGGAGGGCAGGATCTATAACATCTGGTATTTGCAGCCTCAATTGCACTGATATAAGTATTAATGGCAGTAAATCCAAACTGCAAAACAAGATGTGTGAACTTCGATGGCAGCACCTCAACACTGGTTGGCTTCTATTTGTGTCGGGATGGAGATGAGATAGTTGTAGTGCCTGTGTTCTCAGAGTGTCATACATGGCATCCACGAAGATAAAAACAAGACAACAAACTCTACACAAAGTTCTGTACAGAAATGTTGCTGGAGTTCTCTGTGGTTTCATGACATTGTGTGCAGGCTTGCTGGAAGAACTGCCAATGCATATGTATATTCATCAACATTCTTCCATTAGCTGTCCATTCAAAATACACGCTTGAAGCCTGTGTAGAAAAACTAGTCCATGATTTAACTTTAAATTTTGCTGCGTCATTATCTGAGCTTGTGACTGGTAAGTGTTCATCACTGGTAAGTGATGAAATGCCTTTATCTTTTCTCTCTGTGTTCATTTCTCAACCCAAAGACAGTGCTTGCTGTCTAAAAGGAACAAGGCACTAGGCTAGTGAGGGGGCATGAGTGAGGGCAATTTTACATCATATTCCTATTGTTAATGAGAACAAGTTGTGAGAAGGAAAATGTGGTGCAAAATTCTCACCATCTTCTATGACTTTTGTCCAGGGCCTCTTTATGGCCATATCAGGCTTCAGCTGAATACTTTAGATGGCCTGCTAACAGAAGAAAATTGATGGATGTGCATTGACAGGTCTTCCAACAAGTCAACATTTATAGTATTCATTGTCAATTCCCCCCAGTTGTGTTCCCACTTTTGTTGCAACTTGCACTAAGTATCTGATAACTTTTTTGTAGAACATAGTACAGCACAAGAACAAGCCTTTCAGCCCACATTATCTATGCTGAACAGGATGCACAGACCATCTCTTATCTACCTGTGCATAATCTATATCTCTCCATTCCCTTGCATATCCATACGCCTATCCAAAAGCCTCTTAAATGTCACTATCATATCTGCCTCAATCACCAACTCTGGCACTACGTTCCCAGCACTCACCACCCTCTGTGTAAAAATGTTGTTCCACACATCTCCTTAAAACTCTGCCCCTCTTACCTTAAAGTTATGCCTCTAGTTTTTGATTTATCTTCCTTGGAAAAAGGTTCTGACTGTCTACCCTATGTCTCTCATAATTCTATAAACTTCTATCAGCTCTCCCTGCAACCTCTGGTGTTCCAGAGAAAACAATCCAAGTCTGTCGAACTACTCCCTGAAGCGAATACCCTCTAATCCAGGCAACTTTCCCGTAAACCTACTCTGCACCCTTTCCAAGTATTCCAAATATGGCCTGACCAAAGTCCTATAAAGCTGCATCATGATATCCTTATACTCAATGTCCTATCCTATGAAGATAGGCATGGCATAGGCTTTCTTTACAACTTTGAGGGAGCTATGAAGTTGGACCCCAAGATCCATCTGTACATGAATGGCATTTGCTCAGATTAAACTCCATCTGCCATTTCTCTGCCCATTTTTGTAGCTGATCTATATCCCACTATGTACCTGGACAGCCTTCCTCACAGTCCACGACCCCAGCAATTTTGGTGTCATCTGCAAACTTCCTAACCACCCCATCTATGTTTACATCCAAGTCATTTATATACATATCACAAACAGCAACAGTCCCAGCATAGATCCCTGCAGAATTCCACTGGTCACAGACCTCCAGCCTGAATATTGTCCTTCCACCACAACCCTCTTGCTTCTGTCAATAAGCCAGTTGCAAATCTATATGAACAAGTCACTATTAATCACGTGCATCTTAATTTTATGGATCAGCCCATTATTGGGAACTTTATCGAATGCCTTACTGAAATCCACATAGTCAGCATCAACCACCCTACCCCCATCGATCACCTTTGTCACCTTCTCAAAAAATGCAAAGAACATCAAAGTACAAAAAAGTGATGCAACTTTCACACCTGATTAACTGGCAGTTTGTGGAAGCTGTGAGATACAGATCTGATGTTCAAGAAGGAACAGCAGATGCTGGAAAATCGAAGGTAGACAAAAGTGCTGGAGAAACTCAGCGGGTGCGGCAGCATCTATGGAGCGAAGGAAATGGGCAACGTTTTGGGCCAAAATCCTTCCTCAGACTGTATAGATACAGATCTATACGTTTGCTATTGTCTGTTACTATTGTAAAGCGACTTTGAGTCTTAGAAAAGCGCTATAAAAATTAAATGTATTATTATTATTATAGATCTGAGGCTTGCAGTTATGCTAACTATGAGAGAATTCAATTAAATATACTTTATTGAGATTGCTAGAAAGTTAGTAATAAGGCTACAGAATATTGACCAAATCTGTGAGGTTGATAATATTGGTAGGATAAGGCATTCACTGATCTTGACTAAGTTATTGTACTTTTAATGGCATTACATCCAATCCATGGAAGTTGTACCTTGGCATTGATCATCGCCATAATCTCCTCAGACTACCTTTTTTGTGTTGCTGGAGCATATCCAGGCTCTTTGCAAAAATGACACATATTTCCACTGCTCTCTCATGCATTGAGGCATCTCTGTACCATTGACAAACTATGGAGCCCACGCTCTCCCATAAAACATCATTGTGAAATGTTTCCCAGTGCAGCACCAATACCTGCTGAGACGCAATGTATCAGTTTTGAAGTGCTGCCTGCATTTGATGGAGGGAGTATATATTACATGTGCATCAGTAACTGTTTATAGATCTAATCCAATGTTCTTCCCTAAAATGGAGGTGATGAAGTTGTTTTTATGTGAAATAAGGAAATTGTGAAACGTCTTAGGACAAGTTTCTAAGGGAGTCATAATTCTTGCCATGGAAAGTTTCAGAGGCTGAAAAATAGATTTTGTATATCACCCACTGTTTCTCAAAAACATTACTAACTTCTGATTGTAAGTTTGCTTATTGGAACATAGCACAGGAACAGGCCCTTCAACCCATAATATCTGCACTGTACTCTGATGCCAAGACTAACTTTAATCTGCCTGCACATAAACCATATCCCTCCATTCCCTGCATATCCGTATGCCTATCCAAAGGTCAAATGCAATTATCGTATCTGCCTCCACCATCATTCCTGTCAGCGCATTCCAAGCGCTCACTACCGTTTGTGTTAAAAATGTTGCCCCTCTCACCTTAAAGCTATGCCCTTTAGTATTTGATTTTTCCATTCTTGGAAAATGATTCTGTCTACCTCATGTATACAATAGACAATAGGAGCCTGGAATTACCTCTCATAATTTTATATACTTCTATCGGGTCTCCATTCAACCTCCGGCATTCCAGAGAAAACAATCTAATTATGTCCAAAATATCCTTGTACACCCTAATCCAGGCACCATTCTGGTAAACCTCCACTGCAGCCTTTCCACATTCACCCTGTATTGACGCAACCTGAACTGCAAGCAATGCTCCAAAAGCGACCTAACCAAAGTCCCATAAAGCTGCATCATTACTACCTGACTATTACACTCAATGCCTTGCAATAGAAAGCATACCATACATTTTCTATTCTGAAAACAAAGGAGAGGGCACATTTTAGGGCACATCGGGGAGTCACAAGTGGTGTTAAAAAATCACAACAATTTTAAAACTGAGGTCACAGTTCATAACTTTTTTTGCATAATGACTTTAGGGTGAATTTTTTCTTTAGGTCTATTTTATTTATAAATTACATTTTAGCTATCAAACTAAATTCTAATATGGCAATGAATAAACAAATTTGATGGTCAAGGAAAGTTATTTGATCTGTGGATAAATCTTCCAACTCCATAGCTCCTATAAACAAATTTGATGTTGTCAAGAAAAGTTATTTGATCTGTGAATGGAGGGTTTTGTTCACATGCAGGCAGAGAAGATTAATTTAACTTGGCATTATGTTCAGCATGGATATTGTAGGACAATGGGCCTGTTCCTATGTTGCACTGCTCTTTGTTCTTTGGATAAACCTTCCGTCCAGAGCTCTCTAAAATAAGTAAATATAGTGGTAAATAAGACATATGGTATGCTTGCCTTCATCGGTCAGGGCATTGAGCATAAGTCAGAAAGTCTTGTTGCAGCTTTATAGGACTTTGGTTAAGCTGCATTTGGAGAATTGTGTGCAGTACTGGTCGCACATTACAAAAAGGATGTAGAAGCTTTGTTGAGGGTGCTGAAGAGGTTTACCAGAATGCTTCCAGGATTATACATTTTTAGCTATAAGGAGAGATAGGCCAAAAAGTATTATTTTTGCTGGAACATATTAGGCTGGGGGGGGGGGGGGGGGGGTAGGGGGAGCCTCATAGAAGTATATAAAATGATAAGAAGCATAAACAGAAATGTTTCCAAGCATGGAAATATAAAGTCTAGAAAGCGTAACCTTAAGGTGAGAGGGGCAAAGTTTAAATGAGATATGTAGGATAGTTTTTTTCTGTAGAGAGTGATGGGTACCTGGAATAAACTGCCAGGGGTGGTGGCAAAGACAGATGCCATAGAGGCATTGAAGAAGCTTTTGAATAAGCACATGGGTATGCAGCGAATTGAGGGATGTGGATGTAGTTCAACTTGTTGTCAGGTTCGGCATGGACATTTTAGGCTGATGGGCTGGTTCCTGTACTGTACTGTTTTATGTTCTATTTTGACAAATTCAAGTATAAAAGCTAAATCCAAAGGGCTAGCTTATCCCAGACCTAGCATGATGCTCAGAGCACTCCTGTGCACATCTTTTCCAGATGCAGGGTGAGCTGTTGAAGCTAGTGTTAGCATTTGTAGGTTCGCCCGAACTTGTGTAAAGCTGAGGATCAAATATAAAATGAAAAAACACAAAGTGCTGGAACACCTCAGCAGGGCTGTGGAGGGGAATAGACAGACAATGTTTTGGGTTGATGGAAGAGAGTGAAGAAAAGCAGAAAAGAGAGGTTGGGTGGTTCAAATTGAGCACTACCCACTCCAGCACTTCCAAAATGAGTTTATACACAGCTACATGGTCTTGACTCATTCAGTGTGAGTTTTTCAATACTAAACAGTTCCTACCAAACTATTAATTTCAACAGCTATTAAATACCAGGTCAGTATTTCTATATGGCAAAGATGAGTTGTGAGGATCTAACTACATCTTGCATTGTTTTAAACAGATATCATTCCAGATAAAAACCTGCATAAAATTGTACAATTAATATTGTAACATGAGAATGCTGAAGTATCTAAGTGAGCTTTGCTGATCAGGTATTCTACCACCAAAGCCTATTTATACAGCATATGAGATTCAGTCATGAGTTCACCTCACAGTTTTGGAAGCAAATACGCTGGATGTGTTGCTTGTAATTATCATCTATATCTTTAAAACGTGCTCCGGTGATAATTGTTGCAGAGTGTTGCAATTGTTCATTACATTGAAGTATTTATGTAAATAATACAAAAAAAAAATTCAGATTTGGATGCTGCCATTTTGATCACAATTAGAATGCCTTTCTTTTCTGGAATGAGTTCCTAAAATGCTAGCCAACATTCTTTGATCACAGTCATTCTTGGATTGTGATATTCCATAAAACCTTCGTATAAACTCTCAGGAAAAATGTTGTGTTGATGTTTTCACTGAAATTCCTGAAAGCTATTTCAGGATTAATTAATTTTACACCATATCTTGGACAGGCAAGGAAAGTCCTAGGTGTTTTGCGATTTAATTGATCAAGCGCTCCATGCTTCTGGATAATAAGGCAACAAACCCACTCTATTTACATTCCAAAATGATTTTAACATCTGCTAGGTAAAAAATATGTCATAATCTGCCCCCTCCAAGCTAGCCAGTCGTTAACAGGGAAGGATGGTGCTTTAGTAAGACTTATTTTAAGAAGTATCACGAAGCACGGTATGTTATTGATTAGATTTGGGCCTGGACAAGTTACTGTAATTCTTGGATTGTTGTAAGACTCCAACAGATTCTCGAAGGAAATTTAACATGCTTACCAATTGCTGCATATATATTACCCTTCCTCACCATGATTGACTTTTGCTTGCCCTGAGATGTGCCATAACAAGCCACTTGGTTGCTCACACCACTTGTGGGTGGATAATAAATACCAGCCTTGTCAGCAAAACCCACATCCTGAAAATAAAACAAAGCCAGAGGAAGTCTTTTTTTTAACGAATGATTGATTTTAATATAACTGCATGCATTCCTGCAAATGTGGTTCATGAGCTTTGCAAATATAGTTTTTTGGAAAAAAGCATCAAACATACTTTAGCTTAACTCCCTTAACTTCCCCAAGGCCTGGGGAATTTTTATTTACAAAAAATGTATTCAGCACTTTATGCGCTGTGCATTCGGGAACAGAAGTTTTCTATTGCCCAGCCAGGCAACTTCCATGTTTATTTTGATTTATACTATTGGTTTATAATTTGACAAATTGACATTTTTTAGAAATGAGAATGGACACTTGCCTTTTTTACTTCTGGTGCGCTAAAATGCTGAGAACTATATTCTGCATTAATTAACCTAAACCTAAGCCTTCTGTTGCATGTTTGCTGATGACGTTGAGAATTCTCCTGAAAAGTGACAATCCAACATTGGGTGAAACACCACAAAAATCACATTTCAGGACTTTCTGATTTTTTTTTACTGAATTGTACTGAATTGGCTGAATTCTGATTCCAGAGGAAATCACTTAGTTTCCCATCATGCAAAATATAGGCAAATATCCAGATACAGTGTGTGGGAAGGAACTGTGCAGATGCTGGTTTAAACCAAACATAGACACAAAATGCTGGAGTAACTCTCGAGAAAAGGAATAGGTGACTTTTCGGGTTTTGACTTCTTCAGACTGAGAGTCAGGGGAGAGGGAAAGTAGAGGTATGAAAAGGTACCTTGAGTATATTTTGCAATGAAGCGGACAAATGTGTAGGAAGGAACTGCAGATGCTGGTTTACACTGAAGAAAGACACAAAATACAGGTCAGGCAGCATCTCTGGAGAAAAGGAATAGGTGATATTTCCAGTCGAGGCATTGTCCTGGGATGTTGTTTGTAACTGACTCTGTTAATTAGAGAAATTGCAAATTCACTGATACAGAATTGGCTTCATGGAAGGATGTTTTTGGTAGTGGAAGGTTGTTTTTCAGACTGGAGGCCTGTGACATGGTGTACCTCAGATATTAGCGCTGGATCCATTGTTGTTTGTGGTTTATATCAATGAGTTGGCTGAGAAAGTACAAGCCCTAATTAATAAGTTTGTAGATTATACTAAATTAAGTTCCAAAGTAGGCAGTATTGTAGACAGTGAAGATGGTCAAAAATCTAAAATATAATCATAAATTACAGCAGGATCCTAATCAGCTGGGCAAGTGGGCTGAGGTATGGCTAATGGAGTTTAATGCAGACAGGTACAAAAAGTTAAACCAGAGCAGGACCTTCAGAATGAATGATAGGCCCCTCGGGAGTGTTGTTGAGCAGAAAAAGAGGGATCTAGGAGTAAAAGTACACATAGTTCCCTGAAAGTGGGGTCACAGATAGATAGGATGGTAAAGAAGGCTTTTGGTACATTGGCCTTCATCATTTGGGATATTGAATGTGGAAGTTGAGATGTAATGTTACAATTATACAAGACATTGATGAGTCCACATTTGGAGTATTGTGTTCAGTTTTGGTAACCCTACTATAGGAAAGACGTTGTTAAGCTGGAAAGAGTGTAGAGAAGATTTACAAGGATGTTAGATAGAAAACAGATAGAACAATCTGGCATAAGAACAGGCTCCAGCCCACAATATCTGTGCCAAACATAATGCAAAAACCAACTCTTATCCTCTTCACATAATCCATATTCTTCCATTCTCTGAATATCCATATGCCCATCTAAAAATCTTTCAAATGTCACTGTCGTATTGCCTCAATCACCACCCCTAGCAGTCCATTCTGGACATGCACTGAATTCTGTGTAAACAAAACTTGCCCTGCACATCTCCTATAAACTTTGCTCCTCTCCACTTCACGCTATTCCCACCGGTATTTGATTTTTCTATGCCTCTCATAATTTTCGATACTTCCATTGGGTCTTCCCTCAACTGCCTGCATTCCAGAGAAAACCATTCAATTCTGTCCAACCTCTCCCTGTAGCAAATACCCCCTAATCCAAGCATCATGCTAGTAAATCTCCTCTGCACCCTTTCCAAAGCCTCCACTTCCTTCCCATGGTGGGGCAATCAGAACAGCACACAACACTAAAAATATTTGCCATGACTTGACGGCCTGAGCTACAGTGAAAGGTTGGGCATGTTGGACAGGCTAGGACATCATTCCTTGGAGTGCAAGAGGCCGAGGCATGATCTTATAGAGATGGATAAACTAATGAGGGGAATAGATAGATTAGGTACACAGAGTATTTTACAAAGGGTAGGGGAATTAAGAACCAGAGGACATATGTTTAACAGGAAACAGAGGGGAGGGAGATACATAGATAAGGAAGTGTGAAGGTGTGAAAACAGGGCAAACGGAATAAGAATCAAGGAAAATGTAGAATAGATCATTGTTAGCTGGGAGAAGGTAACAACAAAGCAAACAGAGATAAAATGTAGTTGGAGACAGCAAGACTGATCAGAGAAGGGGGAGGGATGGAGAGAGAGGGAAAGCAAGGGTTACTTGAAGTTAGTTAAGTCAATGTTCATACTGCTGGTGTGTAAGTTGCCCAAGCGAAATATGAGGTGCTGTTCCTCCAATTTGTGCTGGGCCTCACTCTGACAATGGAGGAGGCCCAGGACAGAAAAGTCAGCGTGGGAATGGGAGGGGGAGTTGAAGTGTTTAGCAACCGGTTTTATCTCTGGTTGCTTTGATGTTACCTTCTCCCAGCTAACAATGATATATTCTACATTTTCCTTTATCTCCATTCCCTTTGCCCTGTTTTCACACCTTCACTTTTCCTTATCTATGTATCTCCCTCTCCCCTGACATCAGTCAGAAGAAGGGTCTCGACCCAAAACGTCACCCATTCCTTCTCTCCAGAGATGCTGCCTGTCCAGCTGACTACTCCAGCATTTTGTGTCTACGCTCTAGCGGTTTGTTTTTCACTCCAGATTGCAGCATATTCAGTCTCTTTAGTCTCCTAATTTGCACGCATTGCTCTCCACGGCTTCCTCATTCTGAAATAATCACACAAAAACATACAGGCCAGTTCCTTTGCTTCTTTGGACAGGCAGACCACAAAATCTCTTTGTACATATTTTTAAAAAGATAATCAGTCATAAACAAAAACACAGATGCAGAAAACTGAAATAAAAACCAAAGAGAGGTGGAACAACTCAGCAGGTCAGGCAGCATTTGTGAGAGAGATTCAGAATTAATCTTTCGGGTTAATTATCTTTCATCAGTATTCAGTCATTTCAGTTTCACTCCACAGACGCTGTCTGACCAGCTGGAATTTCCAGCATTATCTGGATCTATTTTTATAAAAGGACTCCAATCGTTTTTTTTTTGTTAGTGATACTTTATAATTATGTTCCGAACAATTCCAGATTTTTCAATGTACAAGCAGTAGAAATAAACAATAATAAATTTGAATACATAAAATAGGAAATCAGTGGGCAGAATTGTTTCAGTTTAGTTTATTGTCATGCGTTGTCACGTGTACTGAGGTAAAGTGAAAAGCTTTTGTTGTGTGCTAAACAGTCAGTAGAAAGACAATACATGATTACCATCGAGCCATTTACAGTGTATACATACATGGTAAGGGAATAACATTTAGTTTGCATGCTAGCGTGATTTTTTTAATTGTGCATTATTTGCATATAGGGAAAAGAAAGTAGAAAACTTATATTGAGATCTTTTTTATACTGTGTAAAAGATGACAACAAAGACCCTGAATTTTTATCCCAACTATGGGGTAGGTGAAGATGATCAGTGGAACAGGAATTTGAAAAGCCGTAGGATTCAAATCCACCACAATTCTACACCTCTGACCACTTAACAGAAGCTAAGGAAGGATGTTGGAACTTCCTCCATCTTATGCATTTTCTCTCCATCTACCACCCTCATATTGACGCAAAGTCCACAGGCTGCCCATGGAATTTTCCCCTGTTATTCCAACAATAGAATCTCTGTTTTGATTCCAAACTTAAAAACCTAAATTCATTATTCACCCTTTTCCTACCAAAGCACCTTTAACTATATTTACTTTTTGTGTCATTTTCACCCTTCGCTTTAATTGAGCTTAAGTAAGGAGGTGTTTGCTATTCCCTTCACCTATACCTCCTCCACCCTTCGTCTGGCAACAATGCACCTGCCCTTCTGCTTACATCCAACTCTACTGACACTGTTGTTCTTAGATTAAATAATTTGTTCTGCAAATTAGCTGGAAGATAATTTTAATCATTAAAGTTGTCACATTTGTTAAGTGCTTAGCTAATGCACCCATATTCAAAATTTCAAGTTACTTAAATTTAAATTTATTTCTCATTTATCCTCTGGTAATTAAATCTCTAATATATCTTAAACTATGTAGTATAGTTTTTTATGTCTGCCTAAATGTGAAGCAATGCAGAAAATTATCTGTAAAATCCACCATTCACATTGTATAAATTACAAAGTCAGATATCAGAGATATTTCTATGCCAAACTACTGGCATTTTACAGCATGAGTGCAACGAGTTCAGGATTCCCACATAATTGGGGAATGTGTTAACAACTGGCCATTCGCTATTGTCAGTTGTCTGGTCATACTTTGATGTTGAAATCCTGCTGGAGTCCAGTAGCAGAGCACAAATATGCTCAATTTTCCAACAGCATCCATGAAATACTGCTCACTGATTGTGTGCCTGGTTAAACCTGGTACAGGGCCAATGAGTCTATCTATTTGAACGGAGACAGGATCTATGGGAGACTTAGAAAAGTTTTAGGTGATTTCTATTTGAAAACTGTAGGATCCAAGATGGCACCCATGCCAGACAACTTTTTGTGTGATAGTCACAGAAGTGGATCCGCAATCACACATTACAATCATTCCGCTCTTTTACATCTCTACTCCGACAGCAACATTTCTTATTTTAACTATGTATGCTCTTCTGAATCTCCGCTAAGGTATTTTGCACTAAACGTTATTCCCTGTATCATGTATCTGTATGTTGTGGACGGCACGATTGTAATCATGTATTGTATTTCTGCTGACTGCTGTACCTCGGTACAGGTAACAATAAACTAAACCAAACATAACTAACTATTTTAATTGTTTAAAAGAGTTTAGATTTTTATAATTTTTGATTTTTGATTGCTTTTGATTTAATTTTAATTGGTTTTATATGTTTCCGAATGCCAGGAAAATTCAGAACCATTCAGAATACTTGACATTCAGAACAGATGCCTTAGGCTGGTGCATTGGTATCACCAACAGCAAATAATCTTTTCTGCTATTCCATAGGGGGTGCGGCTTGTTATGGCATTTATGGCAGTTGTGGATAAATGTGAGGTTATCCATTTTGGTGGCAAAAACAGGAAAGCAGAGTATTATCTAAATGGTGGCCGACTAGGAAAAGGGGAGATGCAGCGAGACCTGGGTGTCATGGTACACCAGTCATTGAAAGTGGGCATGCAGGTGCAGCAGGCAGTGAAGAAAGCGAATGGTATGTTAGCTTTCATAGCAAAAGGATTTGAGTATAGGAGCAGGGAGGTTCTACTGCAGTTGTACAGGGTCTTGGTGAGACCACACCTGGAGTATTGCGTACAGTTTTGGTCTCCAAATCTGAGGAAGGACATTATTGCCATAGAGGGAGTGCAGAGAAGGTTCACCAGACTGATTCCTGGGATGTCAGGACTGTCTTATGAAGAAAGACTGGATAGACTTGGTTTATACTCTCTAGAATTTAGGAGATTGAGAGGGGATCTTATAGAAACTTACAAAATTCTTAAGGGGTTGGACAGGCTAGATGCAGGAAGATTGCTCCCGATGTTGGGGAAGTCCAGGACAAGGGGTCACAGCTTAAGGATAAGGGGGAAATCCTTTAAAACCGAGATGAGAAGAACTTTTTTCACACAGAGAGTGGTGAATCTCTGGAACTCTCTGCCACAGAGGGTAGTCGATCCAGTTCATTGGCTATATTTAAGAGGGAGTTAGATGTGGCCCTTGTGGCTAAGGGGATCAGAGGGTATGGAGAGAAGGCAGGTACGGGATACTGAGTTGGATGATCAGCCATGATCATATTGAATGGCGGTGCAGGCTCGAAGGGCCGAATGGCCTACTCCTGCACCTAATTTCTATGTTTCTATGTTTAAGGTTATGTTTATGTTTAGATATACAGCATGAAACAGGTCCTTTGGCCCGCCGAGTCCACGTCAACCATCAAGAACTCATTCACACTGGTTCTACATGATCCGACTTTCACATCTATTTCAAATACCCAGCAGCAATTTACTGAGGCCAATTAACTTATAAACCTGCACATCTTTGCATGTGGGAGGGTATCGAAGCACCCAAAAGAAATCAATGCGTTCACAGGGAGAATGTGCAAACTCCACAAAGATAGCATCCAAGGTCAGATCGAACCCAGGATCAGGGGCAGCAGCTCTACCTGCTGTTATACTGTGGTACCCCAACCTTACCCTTCACAGGACAGAAAAGTTAGAGTGGGAGTGAGAGAGACAGGCAGCTGGAAGCCCTGGGGCACAGATTGAACAGAGGTTTTTCACTATGTTTTTTGCCCAATGTGTGATGGTTTCCCAATGTTGACAAAACATGCAATAAGCAGTGAAAGCTGCATGCTAAATTGGGGTGGTCTAGTGACAGGGCAGGCAATGATTCTGACTCACAGCTCCAGGGACCTGGGTTTGTATCTGACCTCCAGTGCTAACAGTGGATTTTGCATGTTCGTCCTGTAACCGCATGAGTTTGCTCCACATTCCCAAATGGATAAATGGCAACTATAAATTATCCCTTAAAGTATGTGACCATGGGAAGAATTGGGAAGCAATGTCAATGGGCATATATGAGAGAATGCAAGGAAATAGGTGGGGAAATGAGATTCATGGATTGCTCTAAATGCTGACATAGACTTAATGGGCTGATAGGCCTCCTTTTCATTTGAGAGGAAGTATGAAAAATACGAACTAAGTACGTAAATTGCTGCTTCACTTGCAAGAGTGTTTGTACATTGGATGGATGAAAGAGAGGAGGTAAAGGGGTAGGTGTGGCACCTCCTGTAAGGGCAAGGAGAAAGGAAGTGGTTATAGGTGGAGATGGAAAAGTGAACCATAGATTTCTGAAGTGAGTTTATTATTCGCTCTTAAGTGTTCTATTGCCAAATTTATGATCATAAATCACTCAATGTCGTTTTGAATATTTATCCTCCTCATTTAAACTGGAAACTTGTTGAAATTCACTATAAATTCTGCAACAAGGCAGTGAATTGGTATGATTTAGTAAATAAACTTTTTATTTGAGAGGTAGTATGAAAAATGAAGTTGTTACTATATTTTAAGGTGAAAATCAGTTGATTTAGATTCTAGAGTATATTACACTTCAATGATGATTATAACTTAAGAAGTGAAGAGTCTGTTTATTTAAATATAAAGTATTCAAACTGATTAAATTTTGTGACATTGGACTGGACGTAATTAATTAATATAGCTACAATTAAAATCAGGTGTACAATAAAACCTAAATCAACTGCAGATAGTTAGTAACGCACAGCATTTTTCCTTAAACAAATCTAAATTGAAACCCCATTTTAAAAATCTGTTGTAAATGTACAATAGATTAGTCAGTATGTAAAGGAGAAAGGTTAATATTTTAGTTGGGATATAATGTAATTGAGATTTTAATTTATTTGATTTGATATGCAAATTGAGGACTGTCACTTTGATGATAATATTTGAATGGATAGCAGAACCTGGAAAGGTTATTATGCAAAACCATAAGAATGGCCAAATTTAATAACCTCAGGCATAAAAATGTTGTTCTACCTTCCAAATTATGTGCTTCCACTGATAACTACAAACGTGGCACTCAAAACCATGGTTTGAATGGCTTATTAACTGACTTCCAATTGTAAAATGTACAAAGTGCTCCATAATATAGCATAAGTTATGAAATTGAACTGACGAATGAATTATGGAAAAAAAAATCTTTAAATATACTGAATGCAGCTACCCGGAAAAGACCCCTTTTTTCTTTCTCGAGTATTATTTTTTTCATCAGAGCTCTGAACTTGATGTAATCCAGTTTCAAAATGTAATCATAACTGGAGTATTTTCAATTATTTTTGATAATAAAATTTTAATTATTAATTCATTTTATTATTATCTATGGCATCAACCTGAAACAAGATTGTGCAGTCATTTTGAAATATATGCTAAGAGGAATTGCAGATAAAACTAGCTAAATTCAGCTCTTTTCATGTTGGATATGCAACTGCAGACTGCTCGGAACGGAACACTACAAAATTAGAAACACTGCAGTTTTAAAGGCGTCGTTGATGCAATTTATGGAAGAAATCATTTGTAGCTATTCCTATCTTCCTGGAAACATTCAGTTATTTGACACCACCCTTTTTGTGAAAGGGATTATGTATCCTTAGTGCTATTAATTAGCCAGCAAGTCAAATAAGATTGCTCGATTTGGTCTTGCCAAGTTTCGGAGAAAAAAAACCTTTGAGCAAATTTTCTGCTTGTGCTTTGAAGGAATACTACATAAACTGCCATTGGTGTCAGAAAAACATTTGATTATTTTATGAAATGTTACAATATAATTAAAGTAGTATATTCTGCACTTAGGGCATACAAATAAATCTTCCCTGACGTTTTTTCTGAAGCTTGTAATGATACAGAAAGTGGCCATTTGATCGATCAGGTCCACGCTAGTTCCCTTGGAGCAATCCCATTAATCCCATTCCCTTTTTATTTCCCTGTACTTGTACAATTTATTCTCTCTCGCATAGGCCCGTAAACTTTATTTTTATTTTTTTGCATCGAGGCACAAGATGCGGTTGCATACAGTAGCCAATTAATCCAGCAGGATATCTTTGAGATGCATTATATGTTATACTTTTATTTTTATTGTTCTTGTCCTTTGCTTTTATTGTAGAATATGGCCTATAAAAAAATACACATTATCTCTTCTTCCTCTTCTCATATGTAGTTGAGTTTAGTTGAGTTTGAGTTGACTTTAGTTTATTGTCACATGTGAAAAGCTTATGCTGCATGCTAACCAGTCAGCTGAAAGACAATACGTGATTACAATTGGGCCATCCACAGTGTATAGTTGTTTGTTTAGTTTAGAGATACAGCGCAGAAACAGGTCCTTCGGCCCACCGGATCCGCGCCAACCAGTGATCCCTGCACATTAGCACTATCTACACACACTAGGGACAATTTTTACATTTACCAATTCAATTAACCTACATACCTATACGTCTTTGGAGTGTGGGAGGAAACCGAAGATTTCGGAGAAAACCTACGCAGGTCACGGGGAGAACGTACAACTCCATACAGACAGCACCCGTAGTCCAGATGGAACCCAGGTCTCCGGCGTTACATTCGCTCTGCCACCGTGTCGATACATGATAAAGGGAATAACATGAATAACATTAAGTGCAAGGTAAAATCCAATAAAGTCAGATCAAAAATAGTCCAAGAGTCTCCAATGAGGTAGATAGAAGCTCAGGACAGCTCACTAGTTGTTGGTAGGATGTTTCAGTTGCCTGATAACAACTGGGAATAAACTGTTGCTGAAATTGGAGCTGTGTGTTTTCATAGTTCTATACCTTTTGCCCAATGGAAGAGGGTTGAAAAGGGAGTGGCCAGGGTGTGACATCCTTGATTATGCTGGTGGCCTTGCCAAGCAGCATGAGGTGTCAATGGAATGGAGGTTGGTTTTTGTGATGGTCTGGGCTGTGTCAACAATTCTCCGCAATTTCTTGTGGTCTTGGATGGAGCTGTTCCCAAACTATGCTGTGGTGCATCCTGATAAAATGCTTAAAATGTAAGTTATTATAGTGTCACAATTTCACTGGGCATGAGGTCTCCATTGTTTATATGTTGTCTTTTATTTCTTCCAGCAAATTCCATTAAAGTAGAAACTCCAAGTGATGAAGAGAATGGAAGAGCCTGTGACACAAATGGTGAAGATTGTGCTGAAGACTTGCGCATGATAGATACTTCTGGGACTAAATTGAATGGACCACACAATGGCCAAGGCAACAAAGCATTTTCTGGAGTTGGTGGCATTCGACTTCCAAATGGCAAGCTGAAGTGTGATATCTGTGGAATAATTTGCATTGGCCCAAATGTCCTCATGGTGCACAAACGTAGCCACACTGGTAAAAACAGGCACCGCTTTTTACTGTTTTTTACCTTCATCACTTTCATTTGGATTTTACTATGCTGCATTTTTGCATGTCATTTCCCAAAAAGTTATCATAACCAAAATAGTAAAATGCTTCACATTTATAATAAGAATGTGATGCAGAGATTAAAGTCAGAGCCTAAAATGCATTTTTAATAAGTTTCCTTTTTTTCTTACTCATTGGCATTTTTTTTAAGAACCATTGGAAAAGACATATTAAAAACAACATACCACAACATTCAGAAATCAAATCTGTTTATTCAGAAACTGCTGATCAGGAAGAGCAACTCTTAACACACAATGATGCAGACACTCCATATAAATGAGTTTGAATCTTCATTGTGATGTGCCATTTTGATTAAAAAAAAAAGATTTTTCAGATCAAATTGACCCAGCCACTGAAGCGTTGAGAAACTGGCAGGTTTAGTCTGAATGCCTCATGCTATTTCAAGTGTGCATCTGGCAGAAATTAGAGAACACATCAAAGACACATCTTTATCTGAAATTCCACACATACGATATTTAGGGGTTTTATTTTGCTAATAAATATACTCTGTCTTGCAGGGGAACGCCCCTTCCAATGCAGTCAATGTGGTGCATCTTTTACTCAAAAAGGCAATCTACTTCGTCACATTAAGTTGCACTCTGGTGAGAAACCATTCAAGTGCCATCTTTGTAACTATGCCTGTCGTCGTCGAGATGCACTTTCAGGTCATCTGCGGACTCATTCTGGTGGGTATAATTATCACCAGTGTATGCAGTGGGTTATCTGCCTGTTGGTCAAAAAGCAGATAACCTCATGAAAACAAACATAGAAACATGTTGATGATAATGCAGATAAATGCTTACCATGTGCACATATTGCTCCTTTCTCCATTCTTTTAATAATGACGTTTACTTCCATTAAAATAATGAGAAGATGACTGAAATATTAACCGACTATGTGAAATTTGAACAACAGCAGCTTCCAGATTTCTTGTATTCATTGATTGTGAATCTTATCTACAGTTAGTCTTCTCTTGGTTCCTCTCAATTTCCTGGATCACTTTACTGACATCAGTTAAAGTTTATGTATGGATGGCCCATCAGATAAGATAACTTGCTTATAAAGCTTTGTTTCACACACCAATGAAGCCATTAGCAAAACTGTGCCATGTTAAATACTAATTAACAATTTTGTCTTTGTGCTAACAAAGCATGTGGAATTATAAACTTGATCATACTCTGTACTGTATGTCAAGAAGTAAGAATTTGTGGTGCACTGTGGCACTCTTGTTTCTGAGTCAATTGAGATGTTGCTGAATTGGGAGATAATATAGGTCAGTTAACATGGGATTGACAGATCAATAGGACTTGTTGCAAGCCAGGATATCAGCTGCAGAGCCTTGGATGAAATGAGGAAGGATATTCATGATGGTTTTCATTCCTGCATAAACAAGTGGAAGTGAGGATCACGTGTAGGTAGACCTCGGGTGAAGTAGATTTACACAACAAAGAGTATAGTTGGACTGAGATAAGTTGCAGTTCTGAATTGTGCAGAGTTGATTTTGGGAGAAAAGGTTAGTTAAGTTAAGGGCCTCACTCTTGTCTCCACCCTTGCTCCCCCTCCCCCTCGTCGCAACAGAGACAGAGTCCCCCTGGTCCTTACCTTCCGCTTCATCAGCCGAAGCATTCAACACATAATCCTCCGAAATTTTGACCACCTCCAACGGGATCCCGCCACTAGCCACATTTTCCCATCTCCACCCCTTTTGGCCTTCCGCAGATATCATTCCCACTGCAACTGCCTGGTTAACTCATCTCTTCCCACCCAAACTACCCCCTCCCCAGGCACCTTCCCCTGCAACCACAGAAGATGCAACACCTGTCCCTATAACCCCTCCCTCGACTCTGTCCAGGGACCCCAACAGTCCTTTCAGGTTAGGCAGAGGTTCACGCACCTTCTCCAACCTCATCTACTGTATCTGTTGTTCAAAATGTGGACTCTTAAGGGCCTGTCCCACTTTCACGACCTAATTCACGACCTCTGCCGAGTTTACCCTTGACTCATACTCGCAGCATGGTCGCCACAGGGTCGTAGGAGGTTGTACGTAGGTTGTAGCAGGCCGTGATGCAAGTCGTAGGTACTCGTGGCATTGAGTAGGTTGGGGCATTTTTTCTAGCATGATGAAAAATGCCCACGAGTAAAAAAGGTTGTGAAATAGGTCATGAAAGTGGGACAGGCCCTTTATACTCGGTGAGACCAAACATAGACTGGGCGATCATTTCACTGAACAACTTCGCTCAGCCTGCCTGAACCTACCTGATCTCCCGGTTGCTGGACACTTTAATTCTCTTTATATTCCCATACAGACCTTTCTGTCCTAGCTCCACTGTCAGAGTGAGGCTAAACGCAAATTGGAGGAACAGCATCTTATATTTCGTTTGGGCAGCTTACAGCCTAGTGGTATGACTATCGATTTCTCTCACTTCAGGTAGCCCCAGCATTTCCTCTCTCTCTATCCATGAAGCAGGGTGGGAAGAAGTGTAGTCCAGATAGCCATGGGAGTCAGTGGGTTTATGGTGGATGTCGGTCAGAAGTCTATCGCCTGCGATGGAGATAGTGAGGTCAAGAAATGGTAGGGAAGTGTCGGAAATGGTCCAAGTGTATTTGAGTGCCGGATGGAAGTTAGTGGTGAAATGGATGAAGTCAGTGAGTTGTGTGTGGGTGCAGGAGGTAGCACCAATGCAGTCATCGATGTAACAGAGGTAGAGGTCGGGGATGGGGCCCTGGTACATCTCGAACAAGGATTGTTCGACGTACCCAGGCATAGCTAGGGCCCATGCGCGTGCCCATAGCTATGCCTTGTATTTGGAGGAAATGGGAGGAGTCAAACGAAAAGTTATTAAGGGTAAGGACCAGCTCCGCTAGGCGGAGGAGAGTATCTGTAGACGGGGATTGGTTGGTTCTCCGGTCGAGGAAGAAACGGAGGGCTTTGAAACCCTACTGGTGGGGGATGGAGGTGTAGAGTGACTGGGAGTCCATGGTGAAGACGAGGGGATGGGGACCTAGAGAACCCAATTTCTGGAGACGACGGAGGTGTCTTGAACATAGGTAGGGAGGGATTTAACCAGGGGGGATAGGATGGAGTTGAGGTATGTGGAAGAGTATGTGAGGTATGAGAATCGGTGGCTCAGCACTTCAATTCCCCCTCCCATTCCAAATCCTCCTCTTCCTTTCTTCTCCCCCCCCCCCCCCCACCCTCACATCAGTCTGAAGAAGGGTCTCGGCCAGAAACGTTGCCCATTTCCTTCGCTCCATAGATGCTGCTGCACCCGCTGAGTTTCTGTAGCATTTTTGTCTACCAGCAATATTTATGGGTTTGTTTAGTTCAGCTATTAAAAGAGGAGCATTGGACTCCATTTATATTGTAGATTTGAATTCCTGTACGTTACCCAATCGTCCGTTCTAATTTTAGAACAAGAGTTTAAAAAAGCAGTGGAGTTTGAAATCAGATGAATTTAGTACATTTGATCATGAATTCAAATTTCAAATTATTTTCTTATGTTCCAGAGTTTTTATTTAGACTTTAGAGATACAGCATGGAAACAGGCCCTTCGGCCCACCGGGTCCATGTCGACCAGCGATCACCCCACACTCTAGCACTATCCTATTAGGAACAACTTACAATTTCACCAAAACCAATGAACCTACAAACCTATATGTCTTTGGAGTATGGGAGGAACCTGGAGCACCCGGGAAAACCCATGCTGTCACAGACCTTTTGACCCATCGAGTCCGCACCAACCACCGATCGCCCGAACACTAATTCCATCCTACACACCAGGGACAATCTACAGAAACCAATTAACCTACAAACCTGCAGGTCTTTGAAATGTGGAAGGAAACTGGAGCTACTGGAGTAAACCCACTCAGTTACATGGAGAATGTACAAACTCCGTACGGACAGCACCTATAGTTAGGATCGAAGCTGAGTCACTGGTGCAGTAAGGCAGCATCTCTACCGCAGCGCCACTGTGCCACCCCTATTTCCAGAGTAGAAACTTGGAGAATAGCTCGCATTTACTTTGCAAGGTTACAAAGGGGAGCCTGCCCAAACTTAATAAAGGCAATTACAATACTGTGAAGACAGATTAGGAAAATAGAGTAAAGGGATATTTCATAAATCTCAGCAGAAGTGTATTCCAGGCACAGATAAAGCTATATGAGAAGGTGCACCATTCGTGGCTCACTAATAACCATATAACCATATAACAATTACAGCACGGAAACAGGCCATCTCGACCCCTCTAGTCCGTGCCGAACACATAATCTCCCCTAGTCCCATATACCTGCGCTCAGACCATAACCCTCCATTCCTTTCCCATCCATATAACTATCCAATTTATTTTTAAATGATAAAAACATCCCAAAGAAATGTGGGTGGCAAGGTCAATTGGCCACTGTAAATTGCCTCTAGTGTGCAGTTGTGTGATAAAAATGGGAAGGAATTGATGGGAATATGGGAGAATAGGTTACAGAGAATATTGATGGGAGAATGGGAATACGCTGTGTGCCAGCGTGGACTCAATGAGATAAGATGATCTTTATTTTTGTAATGCGAAAATATGGGAATTAAAATGCTGATATACAAGGAAAGGTTGAAGAGGTTGAACATAAACACATTGGAATTTAGAAGAATGAAAGGCAATCATCTTGATACATAAAAACATTCCGTGAGGACATAACATGGTGGATGCTGAGAGAGTTTCTTCTAGTAGAGGTATTTAGAACTCGATAGGGCATAATTTCAGAATAAGGTGTCACCCATTTAAGACGGGGATAAGAGGTCATGAGTCTTTGGAAGTCCTGTGAAGGTGGAATCATTGAATATATTCAAGATTGAAATTGACGGACACTTGAACTGCAAAGAATGTTGGGAAAATGGCAGGAGAATGATTTTAAGGCCTGAATTGAATCAATTATTATTTTATTGAATCACAAGCAGACTTGTGCAGACTTCTTTTTTTAATGACATATGAAGGAAATGTTATTGTTGTTGTGCCCTCTGTCCAATGAAATGTTAATCTAGGGCCAATGCTTTAATTCTACTTAGTTACTGTTCATTCGTCTCATTTGCTATTCATGAGGCCTTCCCTTGTGCGAATTCATTGTCATATTTACCTATTTAACAACTTTGCTTCAAGAAGTATTCGTTGGCTGTGAAGATATTCTTTATCTTTACAGTGAAGCAGTGTATTGCTTGAGTCATCTTGCATATCTGAATCATTTTCCGCTGCCTTGCAATGTGTGTCACAATCCTCTTAACTCTTCAGTTACTGAAAATTATCTTGCAATCAGTACCAGTGATCAGTGCTTACTATACTGTGCCATTCTGTAATGAACAGTATTACAAGTGACCTGCATAATTGTAATAACTGCTCTTCCCTCCAGCCTATGATGTGGGCAATACGTTATAATATTGGAATATTGAAATCAGGTATCACTAATGGGCCTATCCCACATAGGCAATTTTTTAGGCAACTACAGGCGACTCATTTGTCGCCACATGTTCGCTGATGGTCGCCGGGAGTAGTCTCCTCAGTCGCGCAAAAAGTCGTAGCGTCTTTCTGGTCCTCGCTAAATTTTCAACATGTAGAAACATTTTCAGCGACAGTGGGTTTGACGCCAATGAGCGGAGCTTGCCTTCTCCTGACGTATGTGCTGTCATAGGTTGTCGCCAGGATGACGTAGATTATCGCCGGTTTTTCGGCGACCTGCTACGACTATGGCAGTCGCCCGCAGTTACCTAAAAAATCATCAAGTGGGACAGGCCCATTAAGAACCTCATTAACCACTTTTGTAGATTTTAATTTTAGTTGATGTTTAGTTTACGTTTTTTAATTTTATACTTGTGTATAAAGTGTTGTTATTACAGAGATTTCACAACGTGTTATATTCTTTAGAATTGGACCCTCCATAGGTGCTCTATTTCCTGCCATGAAGCTCGCAATAAATACGAGGTTATGCATTGTGCAAGGCAGAGTGCCGAGAGCAACAAACAGGGCAGTCAGTGAGCTGTCAAAAGGCTCTTTCCACTTTGATGATCAGAAACATTGAGAAACAGCAAAAATGCATTAAAATAATTAAAATATTGAAAACATTTTAAATAACAACTTTAGTTTAAGGCATGTTCTATTTAAATTTGAAATTAATTGAAAATATATAAATTAAGATCAAGTTGAAAAGAACACTTACCTGCAGTTACTTTCTAATGAAGGCTAGTGGCCATGTTAAAATGAATGGATCCATGCTAGATGCTTGGGCAAAAAAAGGTTAAAGCAGAGGAACCAACTCCCGAGTGTATTATGAACCCTCGGCTGAGTGGGATCAGGAACTACCCCTGG
This sequence comes from Amblyraja radiata, assembly GCF_010909765.2. NCBI lineage: Eukaryota > Metazoa > Chordata > Chondrichthyes > Rajiformes > Rajidae > Amblyraja > Amblyraja radiata. The sequence continues at coordinate 86,858,957 of NC_045957.1, forward strand.
ATTAGGTCATGAGTGCAGAGGTGCTGAACATGCTGGCTTGCACTGCAGCAAATCAGTGGTTCCCTCCAGAAACATTGGACAGCTGTCAGCATTTTGCATCCCTTTGTGAGGCAAGTTATTTACTTTTCTACTATCTTTACAAAGCTCTTTAATGATCATAAAGCCTTTAGTGGTAGATCAGGGTTAAAAAGAAAATAGTAAAGCATTAGTAAATAGTTAACTCTTCTTACAGTGTGGGGATATAGGCTTTATGATCATTAAAGAGCTTTGCTACTGATTGTGGGGGTGGGACGAAAGCTGTAAAATGTCTAGAAACCTTCTTAAGAGATGTTAGATGTCTAAAACTAGATGGTATAGTTTTAGGATAAGGAGTAAAAGGCTTAGAGTGGACCTCAACATAGAAAATAGGTGCAGGAGTAGGTCATTTGGCACTTCGAGCCATTCAATATGATCATGGCTGATCATACAAAATCAGTACCCCATTCCTGCTTTATCCCCATATCCCTTGATTCTGTTAGCCCTAAGAGCTATCAGGAAGTATCTTTTCACCCAGACTTGGTAGAATCTAGTATGTGTTGGGTGGTGGAAGCAGATGATTTCATAATATTTAAGAAATAACTAGATGAGCACTTTTCACCAAGGTATAAAGAGCTATAGACCTAAAGTGTGTACCTGATAGTGACCATGGACATGATGAACCAAATAATCTGCTTCTATGCTGTATGACTATGACAATGTGACTTTGCATTTATATATTAGTTAAGCAGTCTGGTTCAATTTCATAACTGCTTCCTGAACACGCTAACTGTTTGACCACACATGAGACTAGGTTTAATGAAATATTTAATTTAATCAAGCAGATCATGAGGCTTAATAAAAATGGAATTATTACAAAAGATGCAGTTTGGGCCCAGGTTAATGTCTGATAACTGAACAATTAACTTATAGCTAATGATATAAAACATATGAAGTCTATACTGTATAATCCTCTCAATGGCTTTCTGTTTATGTTCAGTTGGAAAGCCTCATAAATGTAGCTATTGTGGGCGAAGCTACAAGCAGCGCAGTTCACTGGAGGAACATAAAGAACGCTGCCATAATTACTTGCAGACCATGGGATTGCACGGTGGTATATATTCAGGTAAAAGAAAATCCTTTTCATGAAAACAAATGCTTTAGTTAATGTCATCAAACATCATAATTGTACCATAAAGGTGGGAAACAAACAAGGAAAATACCTCAGCCTAGAAACTAAATTGTGTAGGCTTCATTTCAGTATGGCTTGTTAATAAGAAGGCAAGAGAAACAGCAGATGATGAAATCTAGAATAAAAAACAGAACGCTGAAAGAAGCAGGGGATCTTGACCTGAAACAACTTACACCATCACCTTATACTTTTTGCCTCCACAGATGCTCTTTGATCCATTGAGTTCTTCCAGAATTTGTTTTTGTTGATAAATAAGCATTGGGCTGGGTGAAATGTGATAATGCCCCTCACCCAGCCACCATTCTCCGTCCAAATTAACAGAGGCCCAAGGCCGACAGATTAACTCACAGGAGACCTCGATCTCCCTTGTGTAAACATGTTCATCAACTGCCCCAACAACACAATACCATACTGCCCTTCACTGCCACCCTTGGATGGTTGCACCCTGAGCCCCACCCAAAATTCTCATTTACCCCCCACCCCCAACAGATCCTAATCACCAACACAATCCAAGGGTGAGAAGGGTGGAACAAACACACAAAATATGTCTAACTCCCTCCCTTGTGTGACCTCCATGGCAGCTTTTGCCCTGGCAGCCATGATTGTGTACTTCAAAGCCAAGGTATTCTTCCCGGGAACCATAATAATGGCTACAATAAAACAACTGCAATGTTTGAAAGCAGTTGCAATTAGAATCACACTATTTTAATCTACCAAATTGTAAGATGAACTTGATAATGAACTTTTTTTTAAATAATATTCCCCAATTCCATGTTTTTTGGGGGTCCCCTGATTGGACATTAATGGTAAATACAAATTTTGTTTACTGCACCATATAAGGATGAAATCCAATTTCTAGGTTAAGATCTTAAGTGCTAGGTTAAGTGCTGCAGCATAATAGCCCTGTCCCACGGTACGAGTTCATTCCAAGAGCTCTCCCGAGTTTGCCCTGATTCGAACTCGGAGATTTACGGTAATGACCGCTCGTCGGTACTCGGGGCTCTCGTGGACATTTTTCAACATGTTGAAAAATCTTCACAAGTCTTTCCGTGCTTACCTGCCGTTAGCGAGTCTTCCCGAGTGCCTGCCATTAGCGTTACGAGCCGCTAAGTGACGTCCCCGAGCTCCGATGTACCTGCTACGTTCATTCTCCGTGCTTACCACGAGTTTGATCTTTTTTTAAACTCGGGAGAGCTCTTGGAATGAACTCGTACCGTGAGACAGGGCTTTTAGACTGTGTATAAATTCAAGTGTATGGCATTCATATGAAATGGGTCTCAAGAGCAGCAGTTGGTCATTGCAACAAAGCTAATGAACAAAGAGAGAGCAGCTGCAGTGTATGGCGGATGCATGTTAGTTCACTGCTTGTGTATTCCACCAGAAATCTGATCCAGGTTTGTTACTACTGTTTGTGCTTCACAGAATTGTTTTAATCATTATAAAACAAGAAGAAAGACACAAAAAGCTGGAGTAACTCAGTGAGACAGGCAGCATCTCTGGAGAGAATAAATGGGTGAGGTTTCGGGTCGAGAATCTTCTCCAGTCTGAAGAAAGGTCTCGACCCGAAATGTTACCCATTCCTTCTCTCCAGAGATGCTGCCTGTACCGCTGAATTACTCCAGCTTTTTGTGTCTTTCTTCAGTTTAAACCAGCATCTGCAGTTCCTTTCTACATATTATAAAACAAGAGATGTCCTAGTGCTTCCACTTCTCTATTTCTGGATGGAATCCACACAAGGGTGGGGTGACATGTGTTCCACAAACAACTGGCTTACTTGCCTTCTTCATTAGGACATAGAGTATAAAGGTTGAGAAGGCATTTTGCAGCTGTATAAAACTATGTTAGAAAGATAGAAAATAGGTGCAGGAGTAGGCCATTCGGCCCTTCGAGCCTGCACCGCCATTCAATATGATCATGGCTGATCATCCAACTCAGTATCCCGTACCTGCCTTCTCTTCATACCCCATGATCCCTTTAGCCACAAGGGCCACATCTAACTCCCTCTTAAATATAGCCAATGAACCTGCCTCAACTACCTTCTGTGGCAGAGAATTCCACAGATTCACCACTCTCTGTGTAAAAAATGATTTTCTCATCTCGGTCTTAAAAGATTTCCCCTTTATCCTTAAACTGTGACCCCTTGTTCTGGACTTCCCCAACATCGGGAATAATCTTCCTGCATCTAGCCTGTCCAACCCCTTAAGAATTTTGTACGTTTCTATAAGATCCCCCCTGAATCTTCTAAATTCTAGCGAGTACAAGCTGAGTCTATCCAGTCTTTCTTCATATGAAAGTCCTGCCATTCCAGGAATCAGTCTGGTGAACCTTCTCTGTACTCTCTCTATGGCAAGAATGTCTTTCCTCAGATTAGGAGACCAAAACTGTACGCAATACTCCAGGTGTGGTCTCACCAAGACCCTGTACAACTGCAGTAGAACCTCCCTGTTCTTATACTCAAATCCTTTTGCTATGAATGTTAACATACCATTCGCTTTCTTCACTGCCTGCTGCACCTGCATGCCTACTTTCAATGACTGGTGTACCATGACACCCAGGTCTCGTTGCATCTCCCCTTTTCCTAATCGGCCACCATTCAGATAATGTATTGGCCTCATTTGGAATATCCTGTGCATTTCTGGATGCCACGCTACAAGAAAGGCATGCAGGCTTTGAACAGGGTGTAGAAGGGGTTCACCAGAATATTATGATCCAGTTACCTCATATTAATTACCTCACATTGATTATTTATTCATTATTTTCTATATGTTGTGTGTTACGTCAATGTGCCTGTGTAGCTGCAGCAAGTAAGAATTTCATAGTTTTGTTCCTCGTGCGTATGATAATCAAACTCTTGACTCTTAAATAAAGAGTATTAGTATTATATGCAGAGGTTGGACTAACGTCAGTGTTTTTGTTGGAGTATAGAGGCTGAGGGGTGGCTGAGGTGATAGAAGTATATATAATTATGAGAGACATAGCTAGAGTAGGTCAGTTTTTTCCCCCCCGGGAAACAAATGTAAAAACACTAGAGGGCATCGGTTTAAGGTGAGAAGAGGAAAGTGAAAAAGAGATTTACAATAAAAGTTTTTTTTACTCAGATGATAGGTGTCTGGAAGGGCCAAGGGAAGTGTTAGAAGCAGATACTGTACATTACCAATGTTTAAAAAAACATTTAAACAGAAACGTGAACAGGCAGGGAACTTGTGCAGGAAAATTGGATTAATTTAGATTGGCAGCATGGTCACAGAAACACAGGTGGTATGGGGCTGTTTCTGTGCTAAACTGTTCTGTGTTCTTTAAGGGCCTGTCCCACTAAAGGTGCGAGTTTGCGCTCGCCACAAACTCGCAGCATGGTTGACACGTGGTCCAAGGAGGTCACTGGTACTCTCCTTCATGCTCGTCCGCATACTCGCTGCCTCACTTTGGTCAAGGAAAAATTTTCAATATGCTGAAGATTTTTCCGTGAGTAAAAATTGGTCGGCATGGTTCTTTTGAACTCATAGTGCAGTGGTAGTGGGGTCACCATGTAGCTATAGGTAGTAGAGGTAGCCATAGGCAATCTCCTTTGCTGACCCAGCATTTTAATTGGCTCATTGGAGAAAAACACGTAAGCACGAGTTTTCAGAACCAAGGAAAACCGACCAGCAATGGTAAATGCCCGCTAAACTTTATTAAAAGTTGTCTGGCTTCTTAAAAGTGTCTCCACTCCTTCTCTCCCCTTCTCTCCCCTTCTCCCTCTTTCTCTCCCCTTCTTTCCCCATTCTCTCCCCGCCACCTCCCCGCTCCTTTAAAGGACTTACCCGTACATTGTGCCAGCCGTCTTTTGCCTTCCTGTTCATCGCGGGTATCACCTTGGCTTTGCACCGTGTGAATTTCAGACGGCGCTCCCCCGCTTTTCCTGGCATCAGACGGCGCTCCCCCGCCCTTGCGTTGTGTGTCCGTGTGTGTGTGTGTGTGTGTGTGTGTGTGTGTGTGTGTGTGTGTGTGTGTGTGTGTGTGTGTGTGTGTGTGTGCTGACTGTCGATCCAGCTTGCGATTTTTCAGGCAAGTGCCCCCGAGCTTGAAGGTCGAAGGCAGTTGCTGAAAAGTCGCGTAAGTGGGACAGGCCCTTTAAGTGCTTGGATAAAAGTATATTTGTAGTTCCTTATTTCTGAAATGCAAGTCCTCCATGCTATTTTACTCTGCATTCTTAGGACTATATATTGAGGAAGCTGGATTTGTGCAACATCTGAAGTTTGTCACCAGCACATACTGTTCTTCATTGAGTTGCACAATATTCCTTAACGGAGTTTTTCCATTTTTTTTCCTTCATTGCCTTTTCCAAATTCAAGAAGAAATGTCCCCAAGTTAAAGCAAAGGCAAAAGCATGGAAGAAACATGCATAAATAACTTCATGGACTTTGTTTGGTAGTACTGTACTTGAGTTATTTTTTACTATCTATTGATTCCCATAATTTATCCTGTAATAATACTCTAGTAAAAGATTATTAAATACACTAATAATCCACCATATTTATTAAAGAGAAGCTTTGGAGTGATGAAGTTTTAAAAGCTGAAAGAGCCAAAAAACCAATTAACAGACGACTAATTGGCATCGTGACCACTTTATCTCTATTTAAAAATGGATTTGCATTTTTCTTTTTCTTTGTTTTGTAGTGAAAGAAGAAAGCAAATCACATGAACTAGCTGAAGGAGCGAGCAAGATTGGATCAGAAAGAGCTATGGTACTGGATAGACTTGCAAGTAATGTTGCAAAACGTAAAAGTTCAATGCCACAGAAGTTTGTTGGTAAGCAAAAGAGAATTAAATACAATACTTCTATTTGTCACATACAAACTGTACACCGATGTACATTGGTTTACTGTTTGTTATTGCCGGAACATATAAATAAGTTCTATTTTTATAATCTGCCCTGGCTGAATTTGAACTAGCTTTCTACAATTTCCCCATTTCATTCAAGACCTAAAATGCCCCTGAATTAAAATATTGACACATAGCTTCCATTTTTTAATCTCTATTGAATAGACCTAAAGTGAAATAGAGTATAAATTAGGGTGGAGAAGGGGGATATTGGGAAATAAGTAAAGAGAAGTGCAGTACTTTTAAAGCAGGATTATTACCATCATGAACATTTTTTAAATAACCATATATTAAAAAATATTTACTTTTAGATTTTTGTCCGTCAATTTCACATACTATTTTCCATTTTGTTAACATGAAACAATAACATCATGAGGATATTTCATTTCTATCCATTCAGAGTTGCTAAGTTTGAAAGGATAATGGCTTAATTAAGAAGGGCCTGATAGTTTAATATTTAATAGCAATTATTTAAATATTCTTGAAGAATCATTCAGAGTAAGGGGAAATGTCACCAATTGTAATAAAGACTTTAAAAGAATGAAGTAATTCTAGTTAAGAAACAAAAAATGAAATATTTTGGTTAAAAAAACTATTTAAAAAAATGAATTAATCACACACACAGAGCCTGAAACAATATCTGGATTTCAAGGTTAGTTTAGTTTAGTTTATTTATTGTCACGTGCACCGAGGTGCAGTGAAAAGCTTTTGTTGCCTGCTAACCTGTCAGCAGCAGGACAATGCATGATTACAATGGAGCCATTCACAGTGTACAGGTACATGATAAAGGGATTACCATGAATAACGTTTAGTGCAAGATAAAGCCAGTAAAGTCCGATCAAATATAATCCGAGGGTCTCTAATGAGGTAGATAGTAGTTCAGGACTACTCTCTAGTTGTGGTAGGATGGTACAGTTACTGATAATAGCTGAGAAGAAACTGTCCCTGAATCTGGAGGTGTGCATTTTCACACTTCTATACCTTTTGCTCGATGGGAGAGGGGAGAAGAGCAACTCTTAATCAGCTGCATTGAACATCCTAACCTTACAGAGTTTAAATAATATTCAGTTCTAAAAACCACATTCTATCATTTGCTCATTGGCTTACATTGGTTCATGTCCATTTTGAATGAAATTGGTATCACAATACATTTTCCAGTTAGAATAGACAAGTAACAGTGATGTAAATAGAATATATCAGGTGCAATCAACATAGTACTTTGATAATTGAGGGAATGGCCATCCATATAGAGTAAGGAAAAATTATCAGGTGTTTTATAGTTACTATGGTATCAGAACAGTTCAAGGTATTGTTAGAGTTTATTAGACATTAGCATCAGTCACTTTTGCTCCATGGCATGAAACTCGACCAATCAATTTAATGTTAGGTAGCTATGTTTTCAATTAAAGCCCAGATTCATTTATAGCAGTTTTTTTGTGTTATTATGATTTTGCAGAACTGCATATAAATTGAATGCACTGCACATAGTATGGTGATTGAGGACTTGATGGTGCTTAAAAAAAGGAATTGGATAAAACAAATTACAGAGTGATGCGGAAAGAACAGGGGAAGGAGAATGCTGGGCTACTCTGTAAATAACTGACAATGACTCACCTGATGGGAAGGGTGCTCTACAATCCAATAATTCGGTGAATCTGTCAGGAAAATATGATTATTCATCTGGAAGAAATTGTTAAGATACTTTTTTTAATGCAAAATCTAACCCATAAATTAGCTTTTAAAATGATTATTCATTAAACGGTGTCTAGCGATAACTCAATTATACCTTGCTTAGCTTAAATGAGGAGTTTAAACAAAGGCGATCTTGGAAATGGCATGAAAAGAGATCCAAAACTCAGTTACGGGTCAAATGAGATCAAGGTTGCTAATAATCTTGTTCAAAGTCAAACTACTGCAGGGAGAAGAAGCAAAGGAATGATGATGACAGAAGGTGGTAATTTTATTCTTCTAAGTACTGAATTGGTAGAAGTTTTTCCCTTATCACAACCAGACTGAAAATATAGACAATATATCCAGCTCAAAGAATACTTTGCACTTCGTATCGGAAGTGCGACCAAAAGAGACAGGGAAAAGTCATTTCGGAAGACCGTTTTCCGGAAGCAAAAGAAGCCAAGAGTTAATTTTGCAATCTAGGGTGACTCTGGAAAAGTTAGGCATATGATAGAAGAGCCCAGGGGGGAGGGAGTGAAGAGCAGGAGGCGAGTAAAGACCAGGACCAATCGGGGCAGGCAACAATTGACCTCGTCAGGGTGGTGCCCTGGTAGGCCCATTGTTGGCTAGGGCAAGTGTGATCTCGAGGGATACAATGTGGTGAACTGTGGAACTGGTTAATGGCCGAGGGTGGGCAGTTGAGTGAGAATAAAGGTTTCAAATGAGAGGCATGGCGGTGGGACATAATGAGAAGTTTCAAGAAAGAGGAAGTACTAGATTAGAGAGCAGATAATGTTTCAATTTGTTGCTGAGAGTCAGATCACAACCAAGATGGTTTTAAAAATGCACTGGGTGGACTGGTGTGGGGACATACATTCAGGAAGTATTTTTCATCACCGACAATTGAGATTTCCATCGATTGAGGTGTTTAAAACATAAAATACCCCATTAGCAAAATATGAATAAAATTAAACTGAAACAGTAAAATTTGTTATAAATGTGTGCAATTTGAACTGAATTATATTTTAGAACAAGAATCAATGGATTAAAATTCATAGTTTTATGTTCCTTGTGCAAAGGTTCATGAAGCAAACACACATTGGGAATTTGGATACATAATATTCCACACTCCATTTATACCCTCACATCTCTCTGCACATTAGAAGTCCTGTGTCAAGAGTACTAATTTTACATTTATATGCATAATGCTGCAAGTGAAGTTTGATGCTAATTTTAACTGCAGAATCTTAAGAAAGTTTGTCACCACAATGGAACCAAGGAAAAGTGTTACCTAAAATGGGAATATTAATAGAAGGCAGTAAGAGTATTGGAAATCAGACATAAAGGACAATTCAACTGATTGTTTCCATTGTCATTTTCAGCACTTCAACTAGAAATTTGCTGAGCACTGTTATAGTGTGGGAAAGGTGGCAATTAATTTAAACTGCAGCTCCAATGCAATAATGCGAGGCAATCACATGTTTTTATGCTGTTGGTTGAGGACTTCACAAAGACTTGGACTCTGAGGATGACTTTACTCCACTTTCCAAACATAGTGCCGTGGGCTCTCTTACCTCTATCAAAGAGAGTAGACAGCCTTGGGTTAATTTTTCATCCAGAAGACAAGACCACAAGATCATTTTGAAAAGTAAAAAAAAAATAGAAAGCTAGAAGGAGACGACGCTAGTGACAAAAATATGATTTTAATGCGCGTTTTCTGAAAAAATGCAGTGTGACAGTCTCCATAAATGCTTCATATGTACAATCCAGGATATCCGCAAAGTGTAAATCTATCTTCATGATCTCTGAAAAAATCGCTGTCGATAATAACCGATTGACTATGGCTCATCAAAATAGCTCATTACTTTTCAAAATGACAAATGAACACCAGAACCTATGTTGGACTGTACCCTTTATGGTGCACTAAATGAATGCTATGTTTAACACTAAAGACCAATTGAGGAAGTGGGGGTTACTTTAAAAAAATGAGAAATTTGGATATCCTGGCTTTAATAATTCATTACTACACTTCTTTTGCTTGGTCCCTACTGGGAATCAAATCATAATTTAAATTAACTTTCCTTGAAGATGAAACATAGAAACATAGAAAATAGGTGCAGGAGGAGGCCATTCGGCCCTTTGAGCCAGCACCACCATTCATGGTGATCATGGCTGATCGTCCCCAATCAATAACCTGTGCCTGCCTTCTCCCCATATCCCTTGATTCCACTAGCCCCTAGAGCTCTATCTAACTCTTTCTAAAATCCATCCAGTGATTTGGCCTCCACTGCTCTCTGTGGCAGCGAATTTCACAAATTCACAACTCTCTGGGTGAAAACGTTTTTTCTCACTTCAGTCTTAAATGGCCTCTCCTTTATTCTAAGACTGTGGCCCCTGGTTCTGGACTCGACCAATATTGGGAACATTTTTCCTGCATCTAGCTTGTCCAGTCCTTTTATAATTTTATATGTTTCTATAAGATCCCCCCTCATCCATCTAAACACCAGTGAATACACGCCTAGTCTTTTCAATCTTTCCTCATATGACAGTCCCGCCATCCCAGGGATCAATCTCGTAAACCTACGCTGCACTGCCTCAATCACAAGGATGTCCTTACTCAAATTAGGAGACCAAAACTGTACACAATACTCTAGATGTGGTCTCACCAGAGCCCTATACAACTACAGAACCTCTTTACTCCTATATCGAAATCCTCTTGTTATGAAGGCCAACATTCCATTAGCTTTCTTCACTGCCTGCTGTACCTGCAAGCCAACTTTCAGTGACTTGTGCATAAGGACACCCAGGTCTCACTGTACCTCACCTTACCTAACCTAACCCCATTGAGATAATAATCTGCCCCCTTGTTTTGCCGCCAAAGTGTATAACCTCACATTTATCTATATTATACTGCATCTGCCACGCATCTGCCCACTCACTCAACCTGTCCAGGTCACCCTGCAACCTCCTAACATCCTCTTCACAGTTCACACTGCCATCCAGCTTTGTGTCATCCGCAAACTTGCTAGTTGCCCCTAATTCCCTCTTCCAAATCATTAATATATATGGTGAATAGTTGCGGCCCCAACACCGAGCCTTGTGGCACTCCACTCACCACTGCCTGCCATTCTGAAAAGGACCCGTTCACTCCTACTCTTTGCTTCCTATCTGCCAACCAGTTTTCTATCCATGTCAACACCCTACCCCAATACCATGTGCTCTAATTTTAGTCACCAGTCTCCCGTGCGGGACCTTATCAAAGGCTTTCTGAAAGTCTAGATACACTACATCTACTGGCTCCCCGTCATCCATTTTACTTGTCACATCCTCAAAAAATTCCAGAAGATTAGTCAAGCATGATTTTTCTTTCATAAATCCATGCTGACTTGGACTAATCCTTTTACTGCTATCCAAATGCCCCATTATTACCTCTTTAATAATTGACTCCAGCATCTTTCCCACCACCGAAGTCAGGCTAACTGGTCTGTAATTCCCCATTTTCACTCTCGCTCCTTTCTTGATAAGTGGGATAACATTAGCTATCCTCCAATCCACAGGAACTGATCCTGAATCTATTGAACATTGGAAAATGATCACCAATGCGTCCACTATTTCTAAAGCCACCTCCCTGAGGACCCTGGGATGCAGACCATCCGTCCCAGGGGATTTATCATCCGTCAGTCCCATTAGCCTACCCAAGAAGTGGGTCCCAATTAGCCTACCCAAGAAACAGAAGTGAAAGGGTTGTCAAAATTGATTAGGAACGGGGTAGAAAGGCCCTGAACTCTCTCCCAAGTCACCGGGATTAATGGGACCATTCCTGTCGGGTTCCTTCCAGTTGCATGTGGTTCCTGACTGTGCATGATTTGCTGCTTGTTTCACTGTGAGTGAAAAACAAAGGTCACAATGTTTTGGTCCATTTTCTGATGGAAAGGATGTAGTGAGACCGATGCACAAAGGGACTGCAGTAGAGTGAACTGTAACCAGAAGTGGCTGGTCCAGTTTCTCAATGAAAAGGACATCAACAGAGAACATTGCAGAGCCCACGATCCCCACCCCCAAACTGCAAATGGCAGCTCTCACCACATCTATCCCTATAATGTTGATTTAGTCTACCGTGACCCTACACAGCACCTGACTTAAGCTTAAAATCTTTCCTCTTATTATATTTATGATTATCCCACATCACAGCTATATTTATTCTGTGATCATATTAGAAGCAATTTGGTTTATCTGTATTCACATTTAGTAGTATGAGAAGTATGCAGGTAAATATAGAAACATAGAAAAGAGGTGCAGGGGTAGGCCATTCGGCCCTTCGAGCCTGCACCGCCATTCAATATGATCATGGCTGATCATTCAACTCAGTATCCTGTACCTGCCTTCTCTCCATACCCCCTGATCCCTTTAGCCACAAGGGCCACATCTAACTCCCTCTTAAATATAGCCAATGAACTGGCCTCAACTACCTTCTGCGGCAGAGAATTCCAGAGATTCACCACTCTCTGTGTGAAAAAAGTTTTCCTCATCTCGGTCCTAAAAGATTTCCCCCTTATCCTTAAACTGTGACCCCTTGTTCTGGACTTCCCCAACATCGGGAACAATCTTCCTGCATCTAGCCTGTCCAACCCCTTAAGAATTTTGTAAGTTTCTATAAGATCCCCCCTCAATCTTCTAAATGTATCATATGTATCATTAACTGGTTTGCTATTTCTCCCACTTACATATATTTTATTCAGTATATACACTTGTATCATTTGTTCTCTAGAACACATCATGAATGCCACTTCCCAATCAACAATTCGTGGTGACTTTTTCTTTTCAGGCTAAGCAGTGATCTTTATGATTTATGAACGTTTTACTGCTGCAGGATCTGACTGTTTAGCTAGAAGTCTTATTTCTCTCATCTGTGTAAAATAATACCATATTGGTTGTTCATATGCTAATTATACAGGTGAAAAGAAGGTGCAGCTTGGTATTTCAGAGCTTCAGTGTGACGCTAATTCAAATTATGAAAAGGAAAGTCAGATGATGCAGACTCATGTTTTGGATCAAGCAATTAACAATGCTATCAATTATCTAGGGGCTGAATCCTTGCGTCCACTTGTGCAAACTCCTGCTGGAAGCTCTGAAGTGATACCGGTGTTAAGCAACATGTACCCCATGCAAATGACACATTCAGATACTCACGGTCATCCTAACTGTGCCACAACCCAAAATGGTGCAGTTGAAAATCTAATGCTTATTTCAAAAGCGAAGTCGCAAACATCGGAAAGAGAACCATCTCCAAGCAACAGTTGCCCAGACTCGACAGATACCGAGAGCAATAATGAAGAACGGAACAACCTTATATACCTAACCAATCATGTAGCTCCACAGGCAAGAAATGGATTGCCATTGATAAAAGAAGACCAGAGATCTTATGACCTCATGAGATCGGGTATGGAACCTAATCAAGAAATCATCAAAGTGGTTAGTGCTGATGGAGAACATATGAAAGTTTACAAATGTGAGCACTGCAGGGTACTTTTTCTGGACCATGTGATGTTTACAATACACATGGGATGCCATGGATTCCGTGACCCTTTTGAATGCAACATGTGTGGGTACAGAAGCCAGGATAGATATGAATTCTCGTCACATATAACAAGAGGAGAACATTGTTTTCACATGAACTAGTGAATCATTTCAGACTCATATTTTGACTTTATTTTTAATTTTGTGCGATTAATTTTAATGTGCACAAAAAAACAACAGGATAAAGAACTCTTGGTTACGTTACCTTTTGAACTTCATTTATTTGTCTGATCTAAAATGCGAAGAATTTAATACACTGGACAGTTTCATGTTTCTCCACATCTGAAAGAGAATTCTCAAAATTGTATTTATCATAAAATGGCATTTAAATTATTACTTGATTTCTATGATAAATTGAACTGTATATGTGAACAGTTCAGCAGAAACCTCAAATACATGAACAGAAAAATGCTTCAATTTTTATTAGTTTGTGAGGTGTAATTGCTAGAATCTTTCAACAATTTGGAGCTTTCCAGTTTAGCATTCTTTATATATGGATAATGTGTGAGTAATTTAGTGTTGTAAATTGTAGAATGAAGCACACATATAGTCTTATTTCTTGGACCATGGGCTTTTTTGTATACACTTATCAGTTAAACTGAGTATCTTAGTACATTAATTACATGTTAAAATTCAATATTACCTATAGTATCTTGAGGTTCATCGCGTATGCAGAAGTCACACCAATTCACATTGGCTACATTATTGAAAGTGGTTCCTTAACAAAAAATGTCACCTTACATTTGGTGTTTTAAATGTATGTGTTTATTAATGTAAATCTATATTTCGGTGCCGATAGTGTATGGTTTATTTATTAAGAAATGTGTTAAGTTTTAAACTGGATTGATCAAAATGAAATATTGATTGGATAGATGACACATTAAAATGTATCAACTTTCAGACTCATCTAATAGAAGTGTCACAGTATGTTGTGCCTAAATCCCCCTTAATCTTTATCCTTTTGAATATTTACTCTCTTTTACTGCAGATTTGAATCCTGCATTAATTTTAGTTTTTAAAGATATTATACCAAAATAACTGCATAAATATACATCTCAAATATTCCTAACTTGCTTATTAAGTTTTGATGATGATGTTGCAGCTGCACTAATTGTTACCAAATCATTGACTATTGGAAATGGTTGTTTAATTTTATCTCCACAAAATCTCTAAAAGGTTTTGAATATCTTTAATGAAAATATTTCTTAATCACTTTGCTGTTCAAAAGAACCAGAACGTTTCTAAAGCCTCATATCACTGGTAGAATAGAGTAATTGGCATTGTGCTGTATATCCAGCTATTAGAGGCCCACAAAGGGTTAATAATCAATAATGATTGAAGGGATTGGATATAATTTGTGACACAAATAGAACATATTGGCAGACCCGAAACCGACAGTCAGAAAGATGGGACAATTTCAAGTTGTCAGACTGCCTAACCCGAATGCTCTATTTCAACCTGTTTAATCACAGAGAATCTCTTATTTACAGTAACCTCTCCCTATACTTCAGACCCTTCTATGTGCAAAATAATGAAAACTGAATAGAGTGTAAGAAATAATTTATATTAGATCTTTCCCATATGCTCATATGTTCATAACATCAAAATCCCTATATGCCATCTTTTTTACTTTTTCACTTTGTCACCCCATTTTAAAAGATGTGTATGTCTAAACCTCAAACTCTTTTCTCTACCCATTTTAAGTTTTATTATTTTGTAGAGATGTTGGCTCATTCAGCCTTCCAAATTTTCTTTCAACTAAATTACATTGCATTGTTTGATTTGTTACTAAAGACAATATTATGAATGCTGAAAATCAGAATTATTCAAGATGTGGACACTTATACATTGGCGAGACCATACATAGACTGGGCGATCGTTTCGCGGAACACCTTCACTCAGCCCACCTGAACCTACCTGATGTCCCGGTTGCTGGACTCTTTAATTCTCCTTCCCATTCTTACACAGACCCTTATGTCCCAGGTCTCCTCCATTGTCACTGAGGCTAAACTCAAATTAGAGGAACAGCATCTCATATTTTGCTTGGGCAGCTTACAGCCCAGTGGTATGACTATTTATTTCTCTCACTACAGGTAGCCCTGGCATTCCCTCTCTATCCCTCCCCCACCCAAGTTGTACTACCTTCTAATTTTCATCCTACAAACAGCTAACAATGGCCTGTTTCCTTTATCATCTTTACTTATTTGCATATCTTTCATTCATTGTTCTTTATCTCACCACATCACCGTCTATATCTGTTGTTTCCCTTATATCCCTAAACAGTCTGAAGTAGGGTCTCGATCCGAAACGTCACCCATTCCTTCTCTCCAGAAATGCTGCCTGAGCCGCTGAGTTACCCCAGCTTTTTGTGCCTATGTACTAATTACTTTTTTGTACCTCCAATTCACTGCTAAATAAAAACTAGCCTTTAAATGCATTATGTCTTTCCCATTTTTCCTTACCTTTTATACTACAATGTATGTTCATTTTGTACTATACAATGCACATTCATTGTCCAACTATGGAAAGATATACCTAGATGATACTATTCCCTAACTTTGATATATTTCCAAATTGTAATCCACTCCTGCTAAACACCAGAAAAATGTTACAACATGTAATTGGAATAAAAAAGTACTTACATTATATATCATTTTGACATTATCAAAAATTTTAAGATTGTGGTTTCTTGTTTAAATCAATCCTAAAGTGTTTATACTACACAATTACAAATCAGCCATGCTCTAATTGAATGACACCTCAGACTTCAGGGGCTTCTGTTTCTATGTTCCACTTCAAATGTAATGCAGAAAAAAATTATAATGTGAAGTTTTCCATGTTGTTACGCGTGTGCTAAATTTTGTAGCATTTTATAATGCTTTATATTGTACTCAATATGATCAATAATTCTCCAATGAAGCTCTGAAAAAATACAAAAATATTTGAATCATTATCCATGTGCTCTTTGAATAAAGACAATTTGTTCAAAATCCAGGTTCTTTTTGATACAAAGGGCACACCAAACATTTACATTTTAAAACATATTAGCTTCAGTTTACTAATCACTTTTAAGAAATAAGGTTGATAGAAATGTAATGTTTCATTTTTCAATTTTGTTTAGAAATTGTATTATAGTGGTCATTTTTATCTATGGAAAAGTAGACTATGCTTGTCTAAAGGAATATAATTAAATATTTAAAAATCTTCAAAATGTCTATCATTTGTTGTTAAATATTAGGACGTCCTAAGAAAAATTGTATTCATGTTTATACAGCAAAACACAATTTAGGTTTCTGTGGATAGATTCACAAGATTGAGAAATTACCAGTATCATCTTTAGCATGATAAAATTGTTAAAGGCAATCATACACATTTGTCTGGAATTGCCAGAATAAGGGGTAGATCTGTGCTCAATGAGATAGATTCGGAGGTGAGTTAATTTTAATCTGTTTTGGTTGATGTGACATTCTCTTTCTAACTATACTGAAGTACAGAAAAAATGTACAACAAAATTATCATCTTAATGGTTAGCATTCACTTGGCCAATACTAGGTTCTGAAACATGAATTTCCTACAAACATCAGGGCATAATCTAGCATAAATTTTAATTCTAAGTGAATGCCGGTTTATCGTTGGTGTGATTGCATGTTTATGGTGAAGGCATGCATTATATACTCCTGCCTGCCTTGTCCCTCACTCCAACAGGAACATACATATCTTGAACTCTCACTATCACACTTTTAAAAGCATTCCCAATTTCCCAATATTCCTTTGCCCGCAAACAATATGCACCAATCAACATATGCAAGTTCCTGTTGAATGCCTTAAAAAGTTGGTTAGAAAAAGTTAATAGAATTGTGGTTGCAGGTCCCACCCACTGACACTTTAGTCACTTGCCTTGCCCAATTTCCTAAGAGTTTGTCAGGATTTGCCATCTGCCTGTATGGCTCTCTACATTTTGCCTGCGGAAACATTCCTGAACATTCTTGACAACTCCCACCCTATTTAAGTCCCAGTCTAGCAAGAAAGTTAAAATCCCCAAACATGACAACCTTATCAGTCTTGCAGCTGTCTGCAATATCCCAGCATGTTTGTTCTTCTAATTCCCATTGACTATTTGGGAGTCTGCGGTATACTCCCAACAAAGTGATCATCCCCTTATTATTTCCCAGCTGCACCTTCATGGCCTCACAAGCCGATCCTTCAGTAATGTCATCTTAGACTACTGCCGTGATGTTCTCTTTAATCAGTAAAGCAACTGCCCTGCTCTTTTACTCCCAACCCTGTCCTGCCTGGAGCACCTGTCAGTCCTGTCACACGCTTAACCATTAAGCTGACAGTCCTGTCCCACCCTTAGCCAGATTTTTTTTATTGGCTTTAACGTCCCAGTCGCACATATCTATACACACCCTGAATTCATCTATCAGGACTCTGGCATTGAAATAAATACAATCTGTCCAACCTTCTTTCTACACTCCCTGCCATGCCCCTGTCTATCCTGTCCACTATCATTGACTTCTGTACTGATTTCCAATCTCCCACCTCCCTCACTATTGCATTGGATCCCATCCCACACCCAATCTAGTATAAACTCTCCCGGATAGAACTAGCAAATCTACCCGCCAGGTTATTGGTCCCCCTCCAGTTCAGGTACAATCCATCCCTCTCTTATAACTTACCTCTGCCCCAGGAGAGCACTCAGTGATCCAAAAATCTGAATTCCTGCTCCCTGCACCAACTTCTCGGGCACATGTCCTATCTTCCTATTCCTACCCTCATTAGCACATGGCACTGGGAGTAATCTGAAGATCATTACTCTTGAATATCTGCTTTTTAACCTTTTGCCAAGCTCTCAATAATCTCTGCAGGATCTCATCTGTTTTCCTACATATTTCATTTGTGCCAATGTGCACGATGACTTCTGACTGCTCACTTTCCTCACTTTATGTTCTGCAGTTGCTCAGATATATCCTTGAGCCTGGTAAATGGAGGCAACTTGCCATCCTGAGTCCCATTTGCTGCCACAGAATCTCTTGCCTATTCCCCCAAACAGGGTGTCCCCTATTACTATAGCCTACCCCGCTGTGCCTCAGAGCGAAATCTGGTGCCAGAGATTTGACTGCTGTTGCTGCTCTTCTCTCAATGGTCATCATCCTAAATGGATGCAAAAGGGTCTACTTGTTTTGGCAGGGAGAGGGGTGTTCCTGCACTCTCTTCCCACTCCCTTTCCTAATGGTCACCATCTCCTTTCCACTTGTTGCTTAGGTGTGACCACCTTACTGTAACTCATATACATCTCAGATGTCCTAGTGGAAAGCCTCATCCTGAGGGCAGGTGGTACGGAGATGGAAAAACTGAAAGAAAGGGGTGGTTTCATTGCAATAGGCAGGGTGGAAGTGTAATTCCAGTCCTAATCTTACCCCTTTAGTCTGGTTCAGTAAAACACTGAAACAGGCACTGGATCAACTAACTTTATTTTCCAAACACAATCACACTACCTATACGATACTTAATCCAACACCGTAGGTCCAATCCTTGTCTCTACTCGTTCAAGCCCTTCAGCCTTGTGCAAATAGAACACCTCCAGAAGGTCAGCATGGTCCCAAGTGCTACCCCAGAAGATCGGCACACTCCCATGTGCTCTCCCCTCTTTTATACCGTCACAGACCCTTGGCGCGAAATACAGGGGGGGGGGGGGGGGGGGGGGGGAGGAAACCCGTACAAGCCAATCATCAATAAAGATTATAAAATACATTAATTGACAGTTCCCTAACCCAATCACAAAATATCACATAACATTGTTTCTACAGAAAGCACTTAATGGGAAACAGTTCCATTAAGCTAAGAAACATTTTACCAGGTAATGTAAACAATTTGGGCAAGGCCCCTCTCCTTGACCAATCACGAATAACGGCGCGAACACCATGCAACATAGTTATCAACATTATTATAACCCCACCATCTCCCAACCAATCCTGAGCATGCATTTGCAGCAGGACCTAGCTCCCTCTGCGAAACCCTCGTACATATTATCAATTAAAGGACACCTGGACATCAACCTGTACTCAACCTCTCCTCAGGACCCAGACACTCTGGAGCCATGATCCTCGTGGTCTTTGCAACCTTTGCAAAAGATGTCAAGCAGGTTTTGCAAAACCAGAAATCCTCCATTTTGTCAGGCACCTAAAATGCCCAATATTATCCGAAGGAGGTACAGTCAAGATAGCTGTGGGGATCAGTACACTTGATGTCGATATCTGTTACCTGAATGGAAATAAGGAAATCATGAAAAGGCAGAGGGGTGTTAGAGATGCTGAATTTGAAGGCAGGAAAGTTAGTGGTAAAATTGATGAAATCAACAAGTTCTGCACAGGTGCGAGAGGCAGCCCCGATGCAGTCGTGATGCAACGAGAAGGTGTTGGGGAATGGTGCGAGTGTGTTTGGAATATAGAGCAACCAATAAAGAGGCAGGCATAGCTGGGGCCCATGCGAATGTCCATGGCTGCACTTTTGAGATAAAGTGGTCAATTTTAAAGTCAATAAATCTCTCATGTTTCTGTAAATCCACAGCTCCACCATGACCTTAAATCCATCCTGCACATCCCCTGCCTATGGATTTCTGCATGTTCCCCTGGTTTTACCAACTGCTGATGGCTGAGAACTGTAATATACTAATGCAAATCAATGAAATAACATAAATGGCTATTTGGTCATTTATGCCAGCCCTCCATGGTTTCTGCACATCTCCACTTGAGCTCATGGGAAGATTAGGAGCACGGCATTGACTATTTTCTTTAGTTCTTTCCCCAGCTGCCTGCATTCAACTTTATGGTTAGCCAGCCTTAAATGGGGTTTTTTTAAGAAGCAATGTGGAAACAGGTCCTTCAGCCCACTGAGTCCACACCCATCATCGACCACACTTTCATAGAAACATAGAAACTAGGTGCAGGAGTAGGCCATTCAGCCCTTCGAGCCTGCACCGCCATTCAATATGATCATGGCTGATCATCCAACTCAGTATCCTGTACCTGCTTTCTCTCCATACCCCCTGATCCCTTTAGCCATAAGGGCCACATCTAACTCCCTCTTAAATATAACCAATGAACTGGCCTCAACTACCTTCTGTGGCAGAGAGTTCCAGAGATTCACCACTCTCTGTGTGAAAAATGTTTTTCTCATCTCGGTCCTAAAGGATTTCCCCCTTATCCTTAAACTGTGACCCCTTGTCCTGGACAGTTCTACAGTATGTAATCCCATTTTCTCATCCACCCCATGCACATTGGGGGCAATTTTACAAAGGCCAATTAACCTACAACCCTGCATGTTTTCTTCATTTTTAAAACCTCCATCAAATCCGTTTCGTCATTTCTCTCCTTATTGTGTTGATTGCCATGCAATTTATTTGCTTAGTTTCATCACTGAAACCATGAATACCCTGAGATCTAGGGATGAAACTGAATGGGTAGATAGAATTTGTCACCTGTAAACACGGACTGCACTTGCTGGAATTTTGCTTGCAACACAAAGTAACTCATTGGATCAGCCAGCATCTTTGGATAACATGGGTAGACAGAATCTGAAAAAGAATCTCTACCCTAAATCTCACCCATCAATGTCCTCCAGAGATACTGTCTGACCCATTGAGTTGCTCTAGAATTTGCTACTAATTATCCTATTTGGGTTTCACTTATCATTTCCCTTGTTACTTGGAGTTATTGATTTTTTTTTTCAATCACATTTTACAATTACAAGATGTAATTACTGATCACAAACATACATTTTATGAAAATACAAAATGGAAACAAGGTAGCTAGATTTTGAAATTATTTTACAAATGGGTAGAATTGCAGAGGAAATGAGGCAAGCAAATTTGGAACAAAAAGGAGAAGCAAAGGAAATATTCTTTCTTTTTTCCCCAGAGGAAAAAACCATGATCCAGCAGAAGGACAAGAATAGGTGTTACATCTCCTTCCCCATTTCTGGAAATGACAGTCTGCCTTGTTGGTTCATTTTTTGCAGTCTTACTTTAGTAAACGTAGTTTTAAACTGAAACCAGTTCGAAAATCCTGATGAATTGATTAAAAAGTATACTCCCTTGGCCGGGTATTCTGCTTCATGTACGCAGACCCGTGAAAGCAACGTATAAAAACTGACGAATGGGCAGAAGTTTTTGACATAAGAAGTGAAAGCAGCTAATTTTGCTTAAATCCATGGTGAATATGAAAGGGACAATTTGTGTACAAGATTATCTCTTATGCAAATATTCTCACTGACTGTGTTGTTTCCAGTTATGCACTGAAAGAAGCCATGATGCATCTGCTTCCCGTTTTCTCAAGTGAAAAAACTGACCATCTGCTTGGCCTCATCCCGACTGATCTATTTGGTTCAGCTCAACTACCTCACACTGCCACCTTAGTTTCTACTGCCTACTGCAACTACTTTTTTGAAAACTTTTTTTGCTCACAAAGCAGAACCTACTAACCCGCCCCAAGGGACAGGAAGGTGCTGCTATGTGCGACTTCCAGTCAATGATAGCAGAACTATAGATCTTAATCATACGTGCCATGTATGGTGCGAGTTGATAAAGCTGGAAAATGTTCCATTCCTTTATGCACCACAACAAAAGATAATTATGTTTCTCAGTTGAAACTATGTAAAGTGCATTAAAAAAAAACAGAAAATCAAACAATTAGATTTTAACAACGGGTGATCTGACCATATATAGGGATTGGAGACTGTGTCTGTAAGTCCTTTACACAGGATTTAGCTCAGCAATCAGACAAATATATACTTTGGAAGCCTTGTCCCATACTTTATGTTGAGAGCAGTACTGCATATTTTAAACTGTCACTGCACTCAAATTATGTGCTGAATCAGAATCTAATATCATCAAAGGTACACACAATTGCTGGGGAAACTCAGCGGGTGCAGCAGCATCTATGGAGCGAAGGAAATAGGCGACGTTTCGGGCCGAAACCCTTCATCAAGTTGGGCCACTAAGGCAATAAAAACAACTGTTTGTTGAGAATTACCACACTTTAAATTAGCCCAGATATTTACTATTTCAACAAGAGACCATCAAATGAAAGCATTAATTCTGCTCCTTAATCCACTGATTTGCTAAGAATTTTAGCCACACAGCAACATGAGCAGCAGAAGCATGGGGTGCATGCATTCTGAGAGAGAAACCAAAATGCTCCAAATCGCTCCAGTCTAATCACAAAAGTATACTGGTGGAATAAGTGGGTTTCCTTGAAGCATTACACTGGGTGTAGGCCCACACCCCAAGATTAACCACTACTAAATAAATACTGTTACTCAAATTTGCATTTCATTGGGCTGAGATAAATTCATATTATGTGGACACTTGTTTATGTTTAATGTAAACACAAAGTCACAATGTTGGGAGTAAGAGATAAGAAACTGAAAAGTATATAGCATATCTGTTGTATTTGAAGTGAAATTGCAAGTAAATTCAGTTTGGATCAATCTACACAGACACAGTCTGGAAAAACATGAAGGCATGGGTCAGGATTAGGTAGCTGGTTCAAGTGTATCCCTGGAGGATTTAAAAGGGTTTGAGGTGCATACTTATTGAAGTCAGGAGGGCAACAAGGAGGCATAAGATAGCTCTGGCAGATAAGAATAAGGAGATTTCAAAGAGATTTTATGCATATTAAGGAGAAATAACAACTAGAAAGAGAAAAGGGCCCCTCAGAAACCAAAGCTGCCGTGGTCATCTGTGATGTGTGTGGAGCCGGAGTGGACAGCCAAGTGGATATATTTTTGATTTAAATCTTTTTATTTGAATTTCACAGCAATTTGCATACATACAATGATAACAGACAGTGACAGTCAAGGCATAATTGTGCAACAGTATGTAAGCGACCCTCAAAGCCCTTACCCTTACCCACCCTCAACCCACCCGAATCAGGTCGGAACCAAACGGGGACAAACAACACTCACATACATACACATCCACACAAATATGGTAAGATAAACTAAACAAAAAGTACTAAAAAAAAAAAGAAGAAAAAAGGGGGTCACTAATAACAGTAAATAAGTAAGTAATTAAATAAATAAGTGTGGGGAGGGGGGGGGGGTGGTTAAGGGGAGAGCAGCTGCAGTAGAGCAGTACAATGGTGGAGAGCACTCAGTCCTCTTCCAACTCCGGGGACAAGTTGAGAGAGTTAACAAGTTCCAAGAAAGGGTTCCATGTATCTAGGAATGTCTTGGTAGAGCCTTTGAGAGAGAACCTAAGTTTTTCAAGCTTTAAATTGTAAAGCACCTCCTTAATCCAGCGGGCGTGTGTCGGGGGACAGGTGAGCCTCCAGTTAAGCAAGATCAGTCTCCGGGCTAACAAGGTTGTAAAAGCTAGGACCCGTTTCACCGCAACAGAGAGGTTGGTGTTGGGAGGGGTACCGAAAATGGCTGACAGTGGGTTTGGAGGAATAGTCTGGCCGTAGGCTCTGCTTATCAAGTCGAAAGCACTCCTCCAAAAGGCTGCTAGCTTAGGGCAAGACCAAAACATATGGCTATGGTTGGCAGGAGATTGATTACATCTGTTGCAGGTGTCCCTAACAGCGGGGTAAATTCTAGATAATCTTGCATTTGTGTAGTGGACTTTGTGAAGGACTTTGCATTGGATTAGGCCATGACGGGCACATATGGAGGAAGAATGGATCAAATCCAAGGCAGAGTCCCATTGCTGTTAGTTTCGTATTCAGCTCACCCTCCCACGCAGCTTTTAATGAGGTATGAGGTTTCAATATAACCGACCCTAACAAGTTATACAAAACAGAGATGCATTTCTTCTGGTTGGGATCTAGAGCTAAGATGGTATCGGTCAGGGTTTCAGGGGAGCGATTTGGGAAATGGGGGAATGTCTTCTTCACAAAATCCCTAATCTGGAAAAAACGAAAAAGGTGGGAGTTTGGGAGGCTATAGTTGGACGAGAGCTCCGCAAAAGACGAAAAGATGCCATCCTTGTATAGGTTTTTGATACTACTGATACCGTTGCTATGCCAGGTTTTGAATGCGTGGTCTGTACTTGAAGGTTTAAAGATGTGGATATATTTTTAGGAC
The DNA here is from genome assembly GCF_010909765.2 of Amblyraja radiata. Classification (NCBI taxonomy): domain Eukaryota; kingdom Metazoa; phylum Chordata; class Chondrichthyes; order Rajiformes; family Rajidae; genus Amblyraja; species Amblyraja radiata. Next base: position 86,883,357 of record NC_045957.1, read on the forward strand.
AGTCTATATTACTGTCAAGAAGATGGTGGACATCCCAAGGCATATGAAGGTAGATAAATCTCCCTTCTACTCTAACGGTCTGAAGAAGAGTCCTGGCCCAAAATGTTGTCTATTCGTTCCCCTCTACAAATGCTCCTGACCTGCTGAGCTCCTCCAGCAATTTGTTTTAACCATATTAATGCCCTGTGGGATGGCATTCCCCATTCTATACTATATTAACCAGTTCTTGCACAACTTTGCACTCTGTGACCCACACCACAGCACGCCCTGCTCATCCATCATTCCCCTCCCTGCTGGTCAATTTCAGCAATACTATTACCAGTGAACAAAGTGAAAGGAAGCAGTGAATTGATTGTTGCCAAATGATTGTCTCACAGATAATCCTCTTCATTAACGAAAGTTAGCAAAACAATGACCAAAATTAAAATCCAACATAACTGGAAATAAAAGCTTTCTAACATATTAACTTTAGTTGACAGCTAGAAAATTGGAGCCTATTTGTCAACTATGATACTTCATCCTACTTAAATAGATGGTAGTTTATGCAGATTTGCTTGAGGCAATATTGAAAGCAGTTTAATTCTTATAATGTAGTTTAACAGGGTTCCTAAGCTTGCCAGCCTTGCCCTTCACCCTAACAGGAACGAGCTGGCAGAGAAGGTGTTTGAGACTGGGATTATCCCAAAGTTTAAGAAACAGTTAGACAGGTACATGGATAGAACAGGTTTGGAGGGATATGAACCAAACGCAGGCAGGTGGGACTAGTGTAGCTGTCACTCTATGACTATGACCTCGCTCCCTCTCTCACCCCCTGTCTCCCTCTCCCTCTCTCTCTCTCTCTCTCTCTCTATGTATATATATATATATATATATATATATATATATATATATGTGTGTGTGTGTGTATGTGTGCGCGCGAGTTGGTGTGTATGTATGCACACACTGAACCTTTTATTTCTCGTTTATCATTTACAGTGTACTATGTCTACATTTTCTGTTGTGCTGCTGAAAGTGAGAATTTCATTATTCTATCTGGGACATATGGCGAAGCTCACCGGCAGTCCTGTTTGTTTTGTGTTTTTTGTGTTGTTTATTTCGTTTTGGTTAGTCTAGTTTTGGTTTTTAGTTTGTGTTTGGGGGGGGGGGGGGGTTGAAACGGGGCTTGCTGTCTCTCCCTGCGGGGGAATGCGACTTTTTTGTCGTATTCCCCTTCTCTGCCTCCGTCTGCGCTGAGGCCTAATGGCGGAGCTGGCGACCTCGAGGCTCAGGAGGCAGAGCCCGCCAGGACTCGCCCTGAGCTCGCTCCCATGAGGGCGGCCCGGCTCGGGGCTGGAACAGTGCTTCCGTGAGGGGCTGTGACGCTCCCGGGAGGGCGGCCTGGCCCGAGGAAGGAACGGTGCTTCCGTCGGAGTGGCCGAGCTCGGGGAGGTACGGCGTTCCCAGCCCGAGGGAGGAGCGGCGCCCATGTCGGGGCGGCCCAGCCCGAGTGAGGTACGGCGCCCATGTCGGGGCGGCCTGGCCCGAGTGAGGTACGGCGCCCATGTCGGGACAGCCCAGCCCGAGGGAGGTATGGCACCCATGTCGGGGCGGCCCAGCCCGAGGGAGGTATGGCACCCATGTCGGGGCAGCCCAGCCCGAGGGAGATATGGCACCCATGTCGGGGCGGCCCAGCCCGAGTGAGGTACGGCACCCATGTCGGGGCGGCCCAGCCCGAGTGAAGTACGGCGCCCATGTCGGGGCGGCCCAGCCCGAGGGAGGTACGGCGCCCATGTCAGGGCGGCCTGGCGCGGGGCTGAGACGGTAACGGTACTCACGTGGGGGCGATCCGGCTCGGGGCTGGAACGGTGCTCCGGTGGCTGGGACGGTGTTCTGGCGGTGGTGGCCTGAGTCCGGGGTTCGGCCGCGGGCCAGCGGCTGCGTCAGCAGGACTGGTGGGCGGCAGCTTCGACCACCCCGGGGCGCGGTGATTGAGCCGCGGGACAGTTTTTAACATCGCCCGGTGGGGTATCGCCTCAGCGCAGAGGAAGAAGAAGAGGGAAGAGACTGCAGCCCTAAGACTTTTGCCTCCATCACAGTGAGGAGATGCTGGGTGGACTCACTGTGGTGGATGTTAATATGTGTTTATTGTTGTTTTTTATTGTAATGTATTGTATGTTTGACTGCTGCAATTTCGTTCAGACTTCGGTCTGAATGACAATAAAGGCTATCTAATCTAATCTAATCTAATCTAATCTAATCTAATCTAATGGCAATAAAATATTCTTGACTCTTGACATGGTATGAAGCAATAATAAATCTTCAACAAAAATGTAAATACATTTTGAGATAATATTTCAAGTTACTATTCATAACCTGGATTAAACAACAGTGGAGAAAGTCAATAGCTTCAAATTCCTGGGCATACACATCTCTCATAATCTGCCCTGAGTCCAGCACATTGATGCAATTACAAAAAGCTTATCAATTCCTCTATTTCCTCAGAAGTTTGAAATTTGACAAATGGCCGAATATTCTGACGCACATCTGCAGGGGAGACTACTGACTGGTTGCATCATGGCCTGGTTCAGTAATTCAAATGCTCAAGAACAAAGGGAGCTGCAGAAAGCGGTGGACATTGCCCCTGCATCACTTGCATTGATCTCCCAGCCATCAACGGGATTTACAAGAAGCACTCCCTCAAGAAGGCCGCTAATATCATTGAACTTCCACACCATTCTGGCCATGCTCTCATCTTGCTTCTACCATTAGGAAGAAGTACAGGAGTACCCAGATTCAAGAACAGCTTCTTCCCATTAACCATCAGGCTGTTAAGCCACCCAACACAAACCTTAGCACCAAACTATGGACTTTGCTCTACTAAGGTTGCTCTATGTTCTAAAGCTTGCATATTACAGATAATAATTGATAAGTTATTGTATATATATTTGCGTGTTGTTGCATCTAATGTGCCTGTAAAACCACAGTAAGAATATCATAGTTCTGGTTCCAGTGCTTATGGCATTTAAAAACTCCAGACTCTTGATATGTTGTTTTCATTTCTGACAATCTTTGAGATTTTTACTAAATTTGACTTTTTTGTTTAAAATATCTAAAATACTGTGATAACTTATGCACTGCATAGATAAAATTATGATGAAGAAATACTTGGTGGCTTTGATAAAATAAGCTCAGCTTTTGCATTTATTCACTGTTTTATTTCATCAATGTCATTGCATTCAACAGATAGGTCAATTCAATTTCAACAGTAAATCTGCATTGCTTAACTAACATTTGGGTGCCTGAATTTTATAACTGGATGATAATATAATACGCCGTAAGTGAATAAAGTGCTTCAAGATGTGGCTATTTAAATATTGTAGTTCCTGGATTTGCTGAAATTATAGGTACACTATTTGTTCCCTAGTGATCAGCCCCACCTTGTGGTAAATTGTCGCCATGCTACTACATTCTGCATCTTACCTTAGTCTGACTGTACTTGCAATATATATGATTTTTACCTTTGTGAAAAGACTTCAAATGGTGCCTAAGCATTTAAGGTAACATGAGCAGCACAATGGCACAGCGGTAGTTACAGCTGCCTTACAGCTCCAGAGATCCGGGATCGATCCTGACTATCGAACCAATAAGCGAGTTCGGTATTCCGAAAAACGCAAGGAATCATGGGATTTGTCAAAGGTCACTCGCTATAAAGAAAAAGCGAACAAAATGCTGGCTGTACAAACTGTATAAATTCTTATCTTTATTCATGAATTATATGTAAAAATATATTTAATCTGTGGGTCAGGGGTGCCAGGCAGCGGGGTGTAACAACGAGAGAGAGAGGGGGCAGATGCGAGTGGGAGACAGGGAAGGGCAAGCGCACAGTCCCGTGCCTCACTCGCAGCCAGGATCAGACCCGGGTCTCCGGCGCAGCAAGCGCTGCCGAACTGCCACTGGTCCGTCCCGTCTCCCACTCGCATCAGCCCCCTCCCTCTCTCTGTTACACCCCGCTCTCCCGCTACCTGGCTCCGGCTAGGCTCTACCTGTTCCACCGGGTCCAGTCTCCCCCCCATCTCCCACTCGCATCTGCCCCCTCCCTCTCGCTGTTACACCCCGCTCTCCCGCTACCTGGCTCCGGCTAGGCTCTACCTGTTCCACCGGGTTGTCCGGCAGCCCTGGACTGGTGGTGGCAGCCTCGGACTTGCAGCAGGGCCACCCCGGACACCTCTGGACAGGGACAGGCTGCCGGGGAGGGGACGTGGATGGCACAGCAGCAACTCAACAGTGCCCTTAGCACCACAGACCCAGGCCCGACACTGACCACGGACGAAACGCAAGCCTGCACGCAACACAAAACCACAGTTGCCGAGAATGTTTATAGCGAGTGACCTATGACCTGGGCATACCGAACTCGCTTATACAGATCAGGCAGCATCTGTTTACCAGAATGTTGCCTGGATTAGACAATGGACAATAGACAATAGGTGCAGGAGCAGCCCATTTGGCCCTTCGAGCCAGCATCGCCATTCAATGTGATCATGTCAATGGCTGATCATCCGCAATCAGTACCCCGTTCCTGGCTTCTCCCCATATCCCCTGACTCCGCTACCTTTAAGAGCACTATCTAGCTTCTCTTGAAAATATCCAGAGAACCGGCCTCCTGAGGCAAAGAATTCCACAAACTCACAACTCTCTGTGTGAAAAAAGTGTTTCCTCATAATTCTAAATGGCTTACCCCTTATTCTTAAACTGTGGCTCCTGGTTCTGGACTCCCCCAAAGTCAGGAATATGTTTCCTGCCTCTAGCGTATCCAAACCCTTCATAATCTTATATATTTCAATAAGATCCCCTCTCATCCTAAATTCAAGAGTATACAAGCCCAGCCGCTCCATTCTCTCAGCATATGGCAGTCCCGCCATCCCGGGAATTAACCTTGTGAACCTACGCTGCACTCCCTCAATAGCAAGAATGTCCTTCCTCAAATCTGGAGACCAAAACTGCATACAATACTCCAGGTGTGGTCTCACTAGGGCCATGTACAACTGCAGAAGGACCTCTTTGCTCCTATACTCAACTCCTCTTGTTATAAAGGCCAACATGCCATTCGCTTTCTTCACTGCCTGCTGTACCTGCATGCTTACTTTCATAGACTGATGAACAAGGACCCCCAGATCCCGTTGTACTTCCCCTTTTCCCAACAACACCATTTAGATAATAATCTGCCTTCCTGTTGTTGCTACCGAAGTGGATAACCTCACATTTATCCACATTAAACTGCATCTCCCATGCATCTGCCCACTCACCCAACCTGTCCAAGTCACCCTGCATTCTCATAGCATCCTCCTCACAGTTCACACTGCCACCCAGCTTGGTGTCATCTGCAAATTTGCTAATGTTATTTGTAGTCCCTTCATCTAAATCATTAATATATATTGTAAATAGCTGCGGTCCCAGCACAGAGCCTTGCGGTACCCCACTAGTCACTGCCATTCTGAAAGGGACCCGTTAATCCCTACTCTTTGTTTCCTGTCTGCCAACCAATTTTCTATCCATGTCAGCACTCTACCCCCAATACCATGTGCCATAATTTTGCCCACTAATCTCCTATGTGGGACCTTATTAAACGCTTTCTGAAAGTCCAGGTACACTACATCCACTGGCTCTCCCTTGTCCATTTTACTAGTTACATCCTCAAAAAATTCCAGAAGAATAGTGAAGCATGATTTCCCCTTTGTAAATCCATGCTGACTCGAACCGATCCTGTTACTGCTATCCAAATGTGCCGCTATTTCATCTTTTATGATTGACTCCAGCATCTTCCCCACCACCGATGTCGGTCTAACTAATAATTTAGTCCATAATTCCCTGTTTTATTTCTCCTGCCTTTCTTAAAAAGTGGGCTACCCTCCAATTCACAGGAACTGATCCTGAATCTATAGAACATTGGAAAATGATCACCAATACGTCCACGATTTCTAGAGCCACTTCCTTAAGTACCCTGGGATGCAGACCATCAGGCCCTGGGGATTTATCAGCCTTCAATCCCATCAGTCTACCCAACACCATTTCCTGCCTAATGTGGATCTCCTTCAGTTCCTCCGTCACCCCAGATCCTCTGGCCACTAGTACATCAGGAAGATTGTTTGTGTCCTCCTTAGTGAAGATGGATACAAAGTACCTGTTCAACTCATCTGCCATTTCCTTGTTCCCCATAATAAATTCACTTTTTTCAGTCTTCAACAGTCCAATTTTGGTCTTAACTTTTCTTCTTCACATACCTAAAGAAGCTTTTACTATCCTCCTTTATATTCTTGGCTAGCTTACCTTCGTATCTCATCTTTTCTCCCCGTATTGCCTTTTTAGTTATCTTTAGTTGCTCTTTAAACGTTACCTAATCCTCTAGCTTCCTGCTTTTCTTTGCTATGTTGTACTTTTCTCTTTTATTTTAATGGGCCTTAGCTACAAGGAGAGGTTAGGCAGACTCGGAATGGTTTATCACGTTTGAACCCTGGTTTGCCAGCACCCTGTGCTACTTTTTGGTCTGTAATATATAATCTGAATTCCATAGAGAAGAAACGCTGCAATTTATTTTCCCCCTTGTGCTGTACACTTTGATGAATTTTTTCACAAGCATCCTTATGCAGAAGAATAAATAAAGCATGTAGTGTTGAATGGCCATGTTTTCATACATTTGAAGGCATAATATTAATGCAGAATTGTATTTTCTTATCTTGGAAAAGTCAGTGACGTTGACTAGGGCTGGGAAAAAGAAATGCCAGTGAATGTACAGACTTTTACTTTCATATCTGGGGTGACTATATTCCTAGTCAATATTTCATTTGTACAAAAGATTGCCGCAGTTTGTTTTGTTTTTTTCTCAGCGAAGCCAAACTTAGTTTTGTGTCTGTTTTTTGTCATTCAACAGTTTCAATAAATCCTTTTTTATATACAAAAGAAATTGAAAGAACAAAAATAGTTTGTATTGACTGTTTAGTATTGACTATGTTTTTTTGTTTGAAGGGGGAGTCCACCTCCTAGATTGAGCAAGTCTACGAAACCAGGCGGAGAGTAAGTTCAGGATAGAAACGTGTAGCCCAGGATAGAGACCTGTAGCCCAGGATAGAGCCCTATAGCCGTAGATACACCCCTGCGTAGCCATGGGTAATAATAATAATAATGGATGGGATTTATATAGCGCCTTTCTAATACTCAAGGCGCTTTAAAGGTAGACCCCTGTGTAGCCCCTTGTGTAGCCGTAGATAGACCCCTGTGTAGCCTTGGATAGCCAGTCTCCCAGAGGTGAGAAACCTGGACAGAGGAGCCAGTCTCCCAGAAGCCAGAAATAGTCTCCCAGAAGGGGCAAGTCCCCCAGACAACACGATGCGCCGAGATGCAGCGAGAGGCAGGAGCCAGTCTCCCAGTCGCAGCAAAAGGCAACGAGACAGGCCCTTTGTTAGAGTTTCTAGAGTTTGAGGTTAAAGTAAAAAACAGCAGCACTATTCATTGAGTCTAGTGTAAATCCTTATGTGGATATTAGGGGGAGATGTGATGTAATTAAAGTGAAGAGGGAGATGTGATGTAATTAAAGTGAAGGGGGAGATGTGATGTAATTAAAGTGAAGGGGGAGATGTGATGTATATGTAATGTACTATCATTGAATGTATTAGAATGGAATTTGTGATGTATATGTAATGTAATATCTAATGTAAATGCCAGTGTCCCTTGAGGCCAAAAGCAGAAGCTGGCAAATGTACCTGTGCCTCGTGACTGAGGTCAAGTGACCTTCTGGAAGTTTCAGTCATTGCAGATTTAACTTATCTTACACAAAGGCGGACGTGTATTCATTGTGCTAGTCACAACAGGGCCTTACAGAGAACATTACAATGGTGTAGCCTAGATGGTTCCGCTGACTTCCACTGGTCTCTCCATCTCGTCTTGACCCAGGCGGCCTTGGAAGCGTCAGCCGGTGTTGTGCAGAGCAGCTCTTGGGCTTGCATGGCAAAGGGGCGCTTATGCCGTCATTTGCGCCTCATTTACGCGTCATATGTAAAATAGGTTGACGTGTCATTATGCGCGACATCGCGCGCAAATCACGCGTCATCGTGCCATCTGGTGCGAGTGACGTCATAAAATACCCTGCGGCGCGCGGCGACGCATCGTTACGCAGTGACGTAACCATGCGTCACCACGCGATACGTCGGGACGCAGCGTGCTACGCCAATGCATCAGCGTGCGTACCTAATGCGTCAGGGTGCGTACGCGATACATTACGCAGGTGGCGCGCGAGGATTTCATACAGGACAAAATCCTAGAGCGCCACGCGATACCGCGCGCAACTCGTCATCCACGGCTCTCCATGCGCCCGTCCCACGCTACCTGTGCGTCACAACGTGTCAACCTATTTTACATATGACACGTAAATGAGGCGCAAATGACGGCCAAGTGGGACAGGCCCTTAACTTAGTGAGAGCTTGGAACAGGTACTGCATGGTTGACTGTGTTTGCTTGTGTCAGTATAAAGCTGAGTTTGCACTGAGATACGACTTGTGTCCCTTTGATTGTCTGATAGCACCAGGGAGTGGTGACATTTGACGTGAAGCTCCACTTGAAACATGTAAAAATCTTTCATTTCTTCTTATTACCTCCGTTCCAGTGCTGAGATAGTAATTAGATTCAGTGCTTAAAGTCTCCTGTCAATCATCACGATTTTAAAGGAACTCTCAGAAGTACCGATCTTTGACACCACACCGTTGGCACAACTGTTAATTCAAATAAATCAAGCAACCTGGGCAGAGGGGGTAAGGGTGGCTCCAGATGCGCTGAAACGACGGGGGTATCCACCCTCTCCCCTTCCCCAGCGTACTTCTAGCTACCGTTCAATCACTCCAGAACAAGTTTAAAGAGCTTATAGCAAGGTTGTTCTGTCAAAGATCACAGGCTGCTGTATTCTTTGTTTCACTAAAACCCTCTGGCCCTGCTATACAGCCTGAGAGTTTCTCCATTTATTTCATGGACCATACAGAATCCGCAGGCAAGGGCAAAGGTGGTAGCGTCTTGTTTTTTTGGTCAATGCTTCATGGTGCACTTATGTGACTGCCTTAAATCAATTCTGCTTCCCTGACCTGGAATACCTGTTTATCTGATGCCATCCTTTTTATCTTCTTTTGGTATCTTTCCAAATACCTGAGGCATGTCTCCTGACTTTATTTACTTTTATCACAAAACATTATAAGAATGAATTAGCTGCATAAATAAACTGTAAGCCCCAAATAGTCAATTAGTTATAGCAAATATTCATAATTCAAACATTTATAAATCAAGGATACATGCAACTTTCAGCTGCTCCAATTGTATCCCTTGAACATTTTAGTCGATCCTAGTATCTCTGGCTGACGTGCTAGGAATTTATTACATCTATAGAAGTATTTTACTTAGGCTTACCTATGATTAAGTACATTTTTTGACCCAAAAGTAAAAATGGTTTCCATTTATCTCGGCTTTAAATGTTTGTGGATATTACTAATTATTCTATTCTATCATGTAGAGATTCCAGCATCTGCAACTCCTTGTCTTCAGAGATATCAATATATTTATTTCAACATTTTTGTGAATTCTGCTCACTTGATATACAAAACAAGCATTACTCTGTCAAAAGCTTTCAAATGGGTGACGACATTGAATTAAAATGCCATGATCATTTGTACAATTGCAATGGAACGTTTGATCAAAATGACAAACTACTTGGAGTAGAACTGGGCCTGCAGTTGAAATGTTTAATCTATGCCAACACCTCAGTACTTTCACTGTGGAATGAAGGACACAAGTATCCTTTGTCTGTGGATAATAAAAGATTCTAGTCTGAATTACAGTACACCATTCCTTTGGAACATAACAAGTTTAAGCTGATTTGAATATAATTTGTACCTTACGCAAAGTGTTTAAATTGTAAAAGTCAATTTTAATGGATATGCAAAGGAAAACAAATATCAATATAAGCATTTCTCAAAAATGAACTTTGAAGTGCTCCTACAATCTAAAACGGTTTTGCCATGGTCATCGTCCACAACCAAACGTTTTGTTCCATTCTTCATACAGTTCCAGATCTTTTGGAGAGACACTTGGCTTAACATTTGCAAAAGCATTTTTAAAGTCTATGAAGGCAATAGGCCGAACTTGATCTGGTGTGATGGTGGAGATGTCTGCTATCTGAATGCTGCGAATTGGCCCCAAGGCTGCCTCCCGACACAGCTGAGTCATGTCAGCCCCTGAAAATCCCTCCGACTGTTCAATGATTACCTCTAATTCCTCCTGACTCAGAGAACAGTTTTCACAGGACATCAGGTTCACTACTATATGCTTCCTTGCTGATCCTTCAGGCAAAGGTATGTACAGTCTTTTGACCAGACGCCTACGAGCTGCTTCATCTATTTCCTGGGGGCGGTTTGTGGCTCCTACTACTAAAATTCGATCTTCTGCAGACGTAGCAGCACCGTCCAACTGTACCAAAAACTCAGTTTTTATTCTACGAGAAGAATCGTGCTCTCCATCGACTCGTTGAGATAAGAGAGAGTCAATCTCATCAATGAAGATGACTGCAGGTTGGTGGCAGTGTGCTACAGCAAACATTGCACGTACCATTTTTTCACCCTCACCAACCCACTTAGACGTCAGTGAGGAAGCACTGATGCTGAAGAAAGTAGCTCCGGATTGACATGCAATGCATTTACCAATTAGAGTTTTACCTGTTCCAGGGGGACCAAATAAAAGGATTCCCTTGGGTGGTCCACGGAGCCCTGTAAAGATATCTGGTCTAAGCATTGGCCAAACAACTATTTCCTTAATGGTTGCTTTAGCAAATTCCAGTCCAGCTATATCATCCCAGTTCACTGGGGGACCATGGTCCATGATCTCACTCATAATTAACTGAATCATCTTTGGATCAAGATTCTTCAAACTGTCATCCACAGGTTGGGACGGATCAAAAGAACTGTTTCCATGAGGCAAAGACATCCCACCATTTTCATCGCCATTATCCTGTTTTGAGACTGGAGAAACAAATTTTCCAAATAAACTTCGAGACCTGGCCGTTCCTAGTGATTTCTTTGAAGTGTTGTATGCCATTGCTGTTGACACTGTCGCTGGTGGTCGCTGCGGTAGATTACCACATTTTTTCAGTTGTTCCATTTGTAATTGGTCCTTAGCAGTTTTAAAACTAACCATACAACTGTCATCAATGACACATCCATCACTTTTCATACTTTTTGTCATGCTGTCAAAACCTTTTTGATTGGTATTAGTCCAACTTTGGTTTTGAAAGTGTCCATAAGACATGTAATTATATGAATCGCTGCGTCCATCTTCAAATAAGGAGGAAGATTTCCTTTTTGATGTATTACTCGAGGGAACAAGGAGTGATTTGCTATCAAGGGCCAAGCACTGTCCAGAAACAGTGCCTCTCTGATTTGCCTGAGGTCCAGAATAACTTGCCGCTTTGCTTAATTTCAGCAGGGGGCCATCATGAATATTTTTATAAGGTCCCAATGCAGATGAATTTGAAGAACCCAGACCATGCATCTCATCATTCTCTGGATTAGCAATCAATGGATTTTGCACCATTTTCACACCTGTAACGGCTGTAACTGTGGATGAAATGTCTGAAAAATTGTTTCCGACAATATTTTGGGGAGGAATTTCAAAGGACGAAATAAAATGTTGAGATGCTGAACATTCTGCATCACTGGAAGATCTAGTTCCCATTTTCATATGGTCCGAATTTGCTTTGTGATTAGGTTTCCCGACCACTGTTGCAACGTCAGCTGCTGAAACGAGCAGGTCTCTTGTTTTTTTGCTGGACTTAAACATCTCCTGCACACATTTTAATTTGCAAACATTGTCTATCGTCAAAGACGACTGCCACCGACTGCAGTCATTTTTCTGACATCTTGATAAACTCAGTGCACTGTCAGCATAATTATTCAACCCAATTTCTGCATTGTCTGAGTCAATAACAGCTGCATATTTTTCAGTACATCTTCTAAATAAGCTGGCAGCACATTGCTCCGAGATGTCATCATTTGCCCATGCATACTGTAACTGCAACAGATGCCCGCGATAAGCATCTGCTTTCACTCCAGGGGTGCAGTGACTGGATATTATATTGAAATAATGCTTCTGCCATTCACTGAGGTGCAGCGCATCATGAGGTTGCATGTTGCTAAACCTATGCAGAAGAAAGCAGAGATTGATATTTCCATAATTACAACAATCTTAACTTTGGTTGGTAAGATCATGCACAGGATTTTTACCCCGCATAAAACCAGGTTAGTCTAAATCAACAGAAGGCTGCGTTACACATTTGCTCTGAGGATCACTTTGTTTGACCCAGCTGACACCTTTAAATCATAAGCAGTGCATTGGTGCCCTGGGTTCTTAATGTCTGAGTGTCTGAAGGGTCTTGACCTGAAACGTCACCCATTCCTTCTCTCCAGAGATGCTATCTGTCCCGCTGAGTTACTCCAGCATTTTGTGATTACCGTTAGTTCAAGGTTGGGTACTGAGATGGCATTGCCATTAAAAAAAGACCCTGTCATTTTTAGCAACGAGTAGGCAGCAATGCAAATGCTAACAGTCTACACACTGCAACACTACATACTGCCCTGCAGCTCCATTCCCCATCAAGAGCCAGCAACACATTATTTTCCTCGTTTTTTCCAACTCCATCCACTCCCCCAAAACTGTCTCCCCTCCCCCCCCCGGGCCCTTCTCTTGCTCCATTCCTAATCACTCTTAGACTTAAGCCCCCTCCTCCTCTCTCTGCTCCCCTTCATTACCCCTCACTCCCTCCAACCACCTTCCCAGCTCATTTACATGACCACCATCACCGCTCTCACCAACTCCTCCCTCGTCTCCCCATCCATCCCACCTCCTCTTTCTGTCTTCCCGTTTATTCCCACTTCACCCGCCCCCACCTCGCGCTCGCGCCGCCAACTCCCGCTCTCCGGTGCAAAGATCCTGCAGCTGGTGGGTCTCGGCTCCGGCTCCGGCTGCGCCAACGATTATGGACCGAGCGGCAAGATGGTTGTTGGAGGCGCGGCCTCACACACCGGCAGCGACGCCTCTAGCGGCCGAACACAGCGACGACGCCTCTAGCGGCCGGACACAGCGACGCCTCTAGCGGCCTCACACACCGGCGGCGACGCCCCCTCTAGCGGCCGGACACGGCGACGACGCCTCTAGCGGCCGGACACAGCGACGACGCCTCTAGCGGCCGAACACAGCGACGCCCCCTCTAGCGGCCGAACACACACCAGCAGCGGCGCCCCCTCTAGCGGCCGGACACAGCGACGACGCCTCTAGCGGCCGAACACAGCGACGCCCCCTCTAGCGGCCGAACACACACCAGCAGCGGCGCCCCCTCTAGCGGCCGGACACAGCGACGACGCCTCTAGCGGCCGGACACAGCGACGACGCCTCTAGCGGCCGAACACAGCGACGCCCCCTCTAGCGGCCGAACACAGCGACGACGCCTCTAGCGGCCGAACACAGCGGCGCCCCCTCTAGCGGCCGAACACACACCAGCAGCGGCGCCGCCTCTAGCGGCCGAACACAGCGGCGCCCCCTCTAGCGGCCGAACACAGCGGCGCCCCCTCTAGCGGCCGGACACAGCGACGCCCCCTCTAGCGGCCGGACACAGCGACGCCCCCTCTAGCGGCCGGACACACACCAGCAGCGGCGCTCCTTGTCAAGTTATTCTTATAATAAGGCTCGTACAACGACGTAATCGGAGTCTGTCTTTATTTAGCAACTCTGTACAGCAGCAACAGGCTCGTGCAAAGATCATAGAGGAGCAAGATAGACCACTCCTCCGAAATCCAATGGACTGACGTGTAGTACGTGACGGAACGTCACGGCCGCCATTTCTTTAAGCGACACGCGACTTCCGGTATGCCACCCGCTGTGATCTAAAGCAAAGATTATAGAGCTCCTCCATAATCTTTGATCCAAAGCAAAGATCCTCGAGTATCTTGTAGCAGGAACAGCCCCCTCCTTTGTGTAGTTTCCCTTGCATTGTATTGTGCAGTTTCCCTTTAACACACACTGCACAAAATTAAATTTAACGTATATATATTTTATATATTTATATGAATGTGTCTGTGTGTGAGAGGCAAGTTAGAGATAATAAAGTTTATTCTCATGGATCAGAAGCAACTTTGATTTAAATAATCACTATTAATTCATTTGTCTTGTAAGATGATGTGCATAAACCATAAAGGCAATTATATATATAATTATATAGTAATAATAAATATATGCATATATATATATTTATACACATACATATATATACACACATACATACATACACACGTATACACATACATATGGATACATTTATATGCATACATACACACATATATAAACATATATATACATACATATATACATACATATACATATACATGCATATATACACATACATGCATATATACAAATACATATATATTTATACACATGATCATTTTCCAACGATCAATAGATTTACGATCAGTTCCTGTGGATTGGAGGATAGCTAATGCTATCCCACTTTTCAAGAAAGGAGCGTGAGAGAAAACGGGGAATTACAGACCAGTTAGCCCGACTTTGGTGGTGTGAAAGATGCTGGAGTCAATTATTAAAGATGTAATAATGGGGCATTTGGATAGCAGTAAAATAATGAGTCCAAGTCAACATGGATTTATGAAAGGGAAATCATGTTTGACTAATCTTCTGGATTTTTTTGCCGCAAGGCTTGGTGTTGGGGCCGCAACTGTTTACCATATATATTAATGATTTGGAAAAGGGAATTAGGAGCAAAACTAATGCATACATACCTACATATTTAAATTCATCTGATAAGTTGGTCAAATAACATGGGCACCTTCTTGCTTTATTTGAGACATGGATTTTTTAAATGTGAATGTCTCATAGCAACACATTTGTGGGTCAGCAGTATTTTGTACCAACCCCCACAATTTCAAATAATTGTAAATTGAACTTCTTAAACAAGGAAAACAATTTTTATTTACATCATTTTGTGTGGCTGTCAAGGTGGCTGTGTTGACTGTAATTATGAGACTGCCGGGCAGTATCACTGTGAATGGCGGTGGCTGTGTGTTTTAATGCAAGTGTGAAAAGGAGAGTAAATTTAAAGAGACAATGTGAGAACCATCAGGGTTTCATCCAAGAACCAATTTAAAGGCAAGGTTCCATCAATTACAGTATTTTAATTGAAAATCTTATTCTTAATATTCTTCCTAATTAGGCTTTTTGTGTTCCCTCTTGAACCTTGTGTCTCCCAGAGCCTCTGGGGAGGTTCTGGAGATACAATAATCCAATCTTGAGGCAAATAACCATCTTTAAAACTGGCATTGCCTGCCTTTAATTCTGCATTCTCCGAGGATGCTGGATGCCACGACAATCTCTTGCAACAAGTACAGAAAGGCAGGCAACTGCAAAAAGATCAGAGAGGAAAGAGTATGGAAGGGAAAGGCTTTTCAGAATCATAATCAGATTTTATTTGCCATGTTTTGCAACATACGAGGAATTTCATTGGCCAGGTCAGTCATACAATTAAAAGCAACAGCACTCAAAAACACATTTTAATACGGACATTCACCACAGTGACTCCTACACATTCCTCACTGTGATGGAAGGCGAAATAAAGTTCAAGTCCCTTCCTTTTGTTCTTCCTCGGTCGGGGGCCTCAAGCCCCCCGTTAAAACTCCGTTCAATGGTGAACTCCTCTTGGTCTCCAGGCCTATAGTGCTGCACAAATCACTGCACCACATGCATCTATTTATTCCCTTTTCACATGGTTCATGCAGCTGGATATTAACTTGCCGACATGGAAAGAGATGCAGTGAGCATTCAATAGTTCAGACTTCTCGGTGAATTAAGGGGCTGCTTGATGGGCTGAGGGTTATCGAGATTGTCTGATTGTCATTCTTTTGGAAGAACTGATGGAAGTTCTTATGGAAAAGCTGATGAATTGACTACGGGATGAGCTGGTGGGCTCGAGGATTGCTGGATGAGTGTTCTAGAAACATAGAAAATAGGTGCAGGAGGAGGCCATTTGGCCCTTCGAGCCAGCACCGCCATTCATTGTGATCATGGCTGATCAGCTCCAATCGATAACCCGTGCATGCCTTCTCCCCATATCCCTTGATTCCACTAGCCCCTAGAGATCTATCTAACTCTCTCTTAAATCCACCCAGTGATTTGGCCTCCACTGCTCGCTGTGGCAGGGAATTCCACAAATTCACAACTCTCTGGGTGAAAAAGTTTTTCTCTCACCTCAGTCTTAAATGGCCTCCCCTTTGTTCTAAGACTGTGGCCCCTGGTTCTGGACTCGCCCAACATTGGGAACATCAGATTATGGCGCCGGTGAGACGGCAGCCTGTCGCGAGCAGCTGTGTGTAGTGTTTATTTATTTAGTATTATATAGGATTATTAGTGTGTATGCTTAGTTAGTATTTTAGTAGACTACTTATAAGTGTTATAGCTACAACTATTGCGTGTTGTTGAGTTCGTATTCAAGACTTAACCATACTTTCTGGGGAACGGGAGTGGAGTGGAAATATGTGCCCGATATCGACCAGACGGGCGGAGCAAACTGCCGTGATATATACCCGTCAGGAACTGCTAAGCCTGGTACATGGCTCA
Source organism: Amblyraja radiata (assembly GCF_010909765.2). Taxonomy (NCBI): domain Eukaryota; kingdom Metazoa; phylum Chordata; class Chondrichthyes; order Rajiformes; family Rajidae; genus Amblyraja; species Amblyraja radiata. The sequence goes on from NC_045957.1 coordinate 86,900,037, forward strand.
ATATTCGGGACTCGACATGACATATCGAGGGAACTCTTACGGAGGAGACATCAGGGAACGCGTGCGGGAGTGAAGAGAAACAAGAGGAGGTTGACGAGAACATGGAGAGAGACTTTTAAACCAGCCCTTCCATCTATCACCATGGGAAATGTTCGCTGTCTAACGAACAAATTAGACGAATTAGAAACCCTGGTCAGGTACCAGAAAGTGTACCGGGAGAGCAGCATTGTTAGCCTGACAGAGACGTGGCTGACGGAACACACGCCCGATTCTTTGATCAGTTTCACCGGCTTCAGGTCGATACGTGCGGACAGGGACACCGGAGCGAGCAGTAAGCAGAAAGGTGGGGGGCTTTTACTGCTCGTCAACAACAAGTGGTGTAACCCTAATCACGCTACTATCAAAGAACGGATATGCAACAAGGACATTGAACTCTTAGCGGTTAGTTTAAGACCTTATTACCTACCCAGGGAGTTCACTGTGGTGGTAGCCATTGTTGTTTATATTCCTCCATCTGCCAAGGCGGAAGTCGCGTGTGACGTGCTGCACACCACTATAGCGGGACTCCAGTCCAAGTACCCAGAGGCGTTCATTGTTGTGTCTGGAGATTATAACCATGTCTGTCTCTCTAAGACTTTGCCCACTTTTAAACAGTATATTGACTGTACAACCAGAGGTGACAAAACGCTGGATCTCTTGTATGCAAATGTCAAAAATGCATACAAATGTACTGCACTGCCCCCTCTTGGTCGATCAGACCACGACATGCTACATCTCTCTCCCTCCTACACACCAGCTGCCAAGAGGTTGCCTGTCACCATCAGAACATCAAGAGACTGGTATCCTGAGGCAGATGAAGCCCTGAGGTATTGTTTTGAGACAACAGATTGGGATGCGTTCTGTGAGGAGTATGGGGAAGACATTGACGGTCTAACAGAATGCATTACCCATTACATCAATTTCTGTTATGATGACATCATGCCACCCAGGGTAATTCGTTGCTACCCTAATAACAAACCCTGGATTACCAGCAGCCTGAAGGCCTTACTAAATGAGAAGAAAAAGGCTTTCAGGGAGGGCGACAGGAATAAAATCAAAGAACTTCAAAAGGAACTGAAGGTGAGGATTAGGGAGGGGAAAGAAGCCTATAGGTTCAAATTGGAACGACAGCTGCAGCAAGATGGTGTGAAGCAGGTATGGGCTGGAATGCGAAAGATCACGGGCATGAAGCAGAACGGTGGTACACTGCCTGATGGTGAACAGAGTCTGGCTGATGATCTGAACAGATTCTTCAACAGATTCGACGGCTCCACATCACCCCAGCCTCCCCCACCTGGTCTGCTGACCATTGCTGCTTCCTCTCCACCTCCCATCCCTCTCTCCATCACTCCTGAGATGTCACCTGTACGGAGTCCCCTCTTTCCACCTCCCACTCCACCGGCAGCCCCACCCATGACTCTTCATACTGCTCAGGTCAAGGTGATGCTGGACAGACTGAAGCCAGGGAAGGCAGTGGGGCCTGATGACACCAGCCCAAGGCTACTGAAGACTTGCTCTTCAGAGCTGTGTGGTATTCTAACACACCTGTTCAACCTGAGCTTGCGTCTACAGAGGGTTCCAAGGCTGTGGAAAACATCTTGCCTTGTACCTGTTCCAAAGAAGACCCATCCCACTCTCTACAATGACTACAGACCAGTAGCGCTCACTTCTCACATAATGAAGACATTTGAGAGACTTGTCCTTTCCTACATCAGGACTAGTGTGTCAAATCACATGGATCCTTTACAGTTTGCATATCAGCCTAACATCAGTGTCGATGATGCCCTCATTTACATGCTGCAGAGGGTGTACACACATTTGGACACTACTGATGCATCTGTAAGGATTACTTTTTTTGACTTTTCAAGCGCCTTCAACACTATTCAGCCCCGACTGCTAGGGGAGAAGATGGAGAAGATGAAAGTGGATCCATCACTGGTACTGTGGTGTTTGGATTACCTTTCCCTCAGACCACAGTACGTGCGCCTACAGAACAGTGTCTCGGGCACCATCTTGAGCAGCACAGGGGCTCCACAAGGAACTGTGCTGGCTCCGTTCCTGTTTACCATCTACACAGCGGATCTCCAATGGAACACCAACAGCTGCTTTTTGCAGAAGTTTTCGGATGATACGGCTGTTGTCGGCCTCATTAAAGGGGGCAATGAGGAGGAATACAGAGACATTATAAGTAACTTTGTGGAGTGGAGCGCACACAATAACCTCCATCTTAACACCAAAAAAACAAAGGAGATAGTGGTGGACTTCAGGAGGGGGAGGAGGAGGACTCAAGCAACGCCGATCACCATTAAGGGCACTGAGGTGGAGGTGGTCGCTAATCACAGGTACCTTGGGGTGCAGCTTGACAGTGAGCTGAACTGGAAGTGTCATATGGAGGCGGTGTACAGGAAGGGACAAAGCCGACTGTATTTTTTAAGGAGGCTGAGGTCATTTAATATCTGCCAACCCCTACTGTGCAGTGTCTACCATTCAGTGGTGGCCAGTGCTCTGTTTTTTGCTGTGGCCTGTTGGGGAGATGGCGCCCGTATAGCGGATAAAAACAGACTGGACAAACTAATCAGGAAGGCCGGCTCAGTGGTCGGGGCTGAGCAACGAACGGTCCAGCAGGTGGCAGAGGCCAGAACTCTAAATAAACTAGGTTCTATAATGACAAACCCCACTCACCCACTCCATGCCCTGAAGGTGATCAAGAGCAGCATCTTCAGTCAGAGGCTGATTGCACCAATGTGCAAAACGGAGAGATACAGGAAGTCCTGTTTACCAGCTGCTATAAGACTTTATAATGAGCATAAATAACTGCACTTTTTTTAAATTAATTGTATTTTAACTTGTATTTTAACGTATTTTAACTTGTTATGTATGAAAGCGTGGTGTTATGTTTGTCTTGAAGCTGTCGTGGCACTGTAATTTCCTGAAAAGGATTATTAAAGGAATAATCTAATCTAATCTAATCTAATCTAATTTTTCCTGTATCTAGCTTGTTCAGTCCTTTTATTCATTTATATGTTTCTATAAGATCCCCTTGCATCTAACAAGAGTGTTTTATTGTCATGTAGAACAATTTCATGCATCTAGCTTGTCCCAGATAGAACAATTAAATTCTTACTTTCAGCAGCACAACAGAATCTGTAAACATAGTACACTGTAGACAATATGATAAGATATCCCCTCATCCTTCTAAACTCCAGTGAATACAAGCCTAGTCTTTTAAATCTTTCCTCATATGACAGTTCTGTTAGGTTATTTGATGGTTAGGACAGGTTTAGAGGGGTATGGGCCAAATGCAGGCATGTGGGACTAGTGTAGATGGGACATGTTGGCCAGCGTGGGCAAGTTGAGCTGAAGGGCCTGCTTCTAAGCTGTGAGACTCTATGACTAGGTGATCTGTTGAGGCTGGTGGTATGCCATGAGGAACAATGGGCATGGACCTTTGTAAACCACCACCTGGTTGAGTCTCCTTGAGTCACCATCGGCATTGATAACATCAGTCAGGGGTTGATGATCTGCAAAAAACAAGTTGGTCTCATTCTTGTTCTCTCATGCGATACAGGCAGCAGATCTGAACTGCCTGTGTTTGCCCTCTTGGCTGTCTTGTCAAATTACACTGGAGATTAGAGTCACCCCTGAAACAAACAGTGCCTTGTGATCCACAGGGGAAAAAATAAAATCTAAATGCAGAACAATGGATGGTTTAAATCAAAGAAAATGATACAAAGAGGCCATTAGAGCAATACCGATCTAGGAAACTGACAGCAGATTTTACAATGCATTTAAACCTCTCCCATTTTTATGAGATGCATTCCTGGAATATGTAGGAAGTTTATTGTAACCTAGTGCCCTAGTGGATTAAGGGCGGCATGGTGGTGCTGCGGTAAAGTTGCTGCCTTACAGTGGGTGCTGTCTGTACGGAGTTCGTAGGTTCTCTCCATGACTGAATGGGTGTTCTCCGAGATCTTCGGTTTCCTCCCACACTCCAAAGACATACAGGTTTGTAGGCTTGGTATAAGTGTAAATTGTCCCTAGTGTGTGTAGGATGGTGTTAGTGTGCGGGGATCGCTGGTCAAAGCGGACGCGGTGGGCCAAAGGGCCTGTTTCCGCGCTGTATCTCTGTAAGAAATAAAAGCAAGGATAAGCCATCTAAGTTCATTATCTAAGATAATTGTTGATCCTGCACCTCAACACCTTATTCCCACATTCTCTCCATTATCCTTCATCCTTTTCGTATTTGAAAAAAAATATCTCTCCTTTCAAGGACTCGACTTCCACCATCTCACGCGATCAAGAATTCCAAGATTCCCAGCCCTTGAGTGAAGAAACTGCTCCTTGTCTCATTACTAAATATCATTACCCATATTCTGAGACTTTGGCCCTCGTTCTAGATCACCAGACCAGCCGCAATCTCCACCCACGAGTCCAATCTAAACAGAGATAGACACAAAATGCTGGAGTAACTCAATGGGTCAGGCAGCATCTCTGGAGAAAAGGAATAGGTGACGTTGCAGGTCGGAAGCCTTCTTCAGACTGCGTTCTGACACTTCTTCTTCTTCTTCTTGCGTATGGTGTGCACAGCCTAAAGTTGTAGGACAACTTGTTCTATTTGATCTTATTTGACTGTGCACACCGGGTTAATTGCATTTGTCGAAACAGGGCGGACCACGTGAAGGTTGCAATCTGACACCAAAGAGCAAAATGTCCAACATAGATACAATAATAAATATATCGCCATTTGCATTAGTTTTGTGCAGTTAACAAATCACACAATGTACATAAGACGGCAGTTATTTGACAAATACTCTGCAGTTCGGTGCAGGAGATCTTGTCGACGAGTATTCTGGACCCACTGTTGACATCTGAAATTACAGGAGATATCATTTAGGATTAACTAATAAGAAAAAAGATGATCATAACTACATGCCTGAACAATGGATGATATATCACTTAAATGCAATTGTTTTCAGTTGTGTGGAGAGACCTGTATATTGAAGATGTTTTTTGCCTCTAATATGTCAATTTACCTTAAATGTAGAAGAGCTTATTAAAATCTTCTTACAAAGACCATTAAGTATTTTCTTTCTATCCTCTTTTGGACCCAAGGCATAGCAGAGCTGCCAACTCTCACGAAGAGGTAAGGGAGGGAGAGAGGGAAGGGAGGGAGAGAGGGAAGGGAGGGAGAGAGGGAAGGGAGGGAGATCGACAGAAGAGAGGGAGAGAGAGAGAGATCGAGAGAAGAGAGGGAGAGAGAGATCGAGAGAAGAGAGGGGAGAGAGAGATCGAGAGAAGAGAGGGAGAAGGGGGGAGAGGGAGAAGGGGGGAGAGGGAGAAGGGGAAAAGGGGGGAGAGGGAGAAGGGGGGAGAGGGAGAAGGGGGGAGAGGGAGAAGGGGGGAGAGGGAGAAGGGGAAAATGGGGGAGAGGGAGAAGGGGGGAGAGGGAGAAGGGGGGAGAGGGAGTAGGGGGGAGAGGGAGAAGGGGGGAGAGGAAGAAGGGGGGAGAGGGAGAAGGGGGAGAGGGAGAAGGGGGGAGAGGGAGAAGGGGGAGAGGGAGAAGGGGGAGAGGGAGTAGGGGGAGAGGGAGAAGGGGGAGAGCGCGAAGCGGGAGAGAGAGTGGAACGATAGCACATTATAACGTGCAGCCGTCCCATTCCGACCAAAGATTATAGAGCGGAGCTCCTCTCGTACCTTTGATTGCGGCCGCCACCGCCGAACCCCCCGGCCCACCATTGCACCCAAAGATGCTAGAGCAGAGTTGTATAATATTTGATTGCACCCTTCTTCACGGCGGGCTTGTGATCTTTGCTTGTGATGTCTCGACAATTCGAGGAATATAACGGGTAACAGCCGTCGCGTTCTCGGACTTGAACCTGAGCTCGAAAAATCCCGTGGTCACTGGGCCCAATGTGTCCCGCGGGCCATATTTTGGAGACCAATCCCTTACAAGAACAAAACCAAAAACGTACAGAAGTGTTAAAATTGTCTTTATTATAGTGGTAAGTAAAGATCTATTAAAAATAAGTCTACTAACTTTCTAATGTACCGACAAACCTAGTTTCCCAATGGCCATTGATGGGAGAACAGTAAATAACATTTTCACCACAGAATATCGACAAAAAATAATAATAATATTTTCTTACCTTTCTTTTTTATCGGGGAACCTAAAGAATGACAGGTCTGGTCGTTTAGATTTACGATTAGAACAATTGATAGCGGAGCAGTGAGATGAAGATTTACATGAGGACGCCATGACAGTGTGGGGGAAGCCCAAAAAAATGCTCAATAAAATGGCGTCGACAATCACACACGTGATACTACGCGTTTTTCGAGGAGTGGTCTATCTTGCTCCTCTATGATCTTTGGGCTCGTGTGCAGGCCCGGGCATTCCCTCACACCCCCCCGGTATCTACGTCACATCCGGTTACGCCCACAGCGCCAACTTCAGGCCGGATGCCGTCACTGCACTCCTTACACTATTATTCCATAATACCACATCTCCCTTTCTTTGAGAACAAAGGGTGGACTACCTTTGTCTCTGCAGGTCTTAAGGGGTTTATTCAGCCCTTTTGCTGGAAGACCTGTCCCTGATGTCCCTGTTTCAAGCATGCAAAATAGAAATAAAATAACTTACGCGTTACCATACTGTGAACTATTACTTTAGCAGGCTGCAGAGGACACAGCGGCAGCGCTCCCTCTAGCGGCCGGACTCACACCAGCAGCGACGCCTCTAGAGGCCGGACACACACAGCGGCGCTCCTTGGCAGCAGAGGACACAGCGGCGGCGCCCGCCCTCTGGCGGCCGGGAGGAGAGGCAGCGCACGCTGGCGGCCTGACTCAGCGGCGCTCCCTGGCGGCAGGGAGGAGAGGCGTCCCCAGGCGGCGGCTGCATGGAGTAGCAATGTTACAAAATTTTGAGATTTTAAAAATCAAGTCTGTAATTTATCCCATCAGATAAAGCATAAAAATAAGTTTAATTTGACACCTAATTCACTTTCATATCTCAAGTATTTAAAAAGTTATGGCCATTTTCATACTCGGAAATGAGCATCTTGTTCCCTATTGATTTTCTATGGACATAACAAAAAAGCTGTGATCGTGAACAGTCAAAAGCCCATAACTTTCTTAAAAATTAAGAGAACTGAATGAAATTTTCAGTTATCATAGAGTGAAGCATTCTGAAACAAATATAAAATAATCTTACTTGGATGACCTGAAATTAAAGCATATAATTAGTTAGTTACCTAATTGTAGCTAATTTCAGACTTCAATTACTAGATCTAAACATCTATCCATTTCTTAATAATTGATTAACATTTTTAAATAGCCTAAATGTCCAAATAATATTCACAAATAATTCACAATAAAACATGATTTTTAAATCTCATTTACATTAATTTATAGACCAAATGGAAGGAATTTAGTGCTCAATTGCTGTAAATAAATGCCCATTTAAATCAGCTTTCCAGTGGGTCCCTGTGGAACGCGCTGGTTTAGAACGTTCACATTGCGGTAGATTTGTGCCCCAAATGCCCAGAAAAATACTGCGGGATATAATGGGCCCAAAATGAGCTACTCGCAATATTAAACTTTGTATAAAGGGATCTTTAGAAGCCCTTTTTAATGTAAAAATAAGCTACATACCTTCTGTGGTTTGCTCTATGGGACCCTGCGGTTGCTGGCGGTCGCGGGTTTAGAGATTGATTTTTAAACTACTATAACTATTATACGAGGCCTTTAAAACTAATAATAGCTTTTGCGACGGGGTCTTCCAGCAATTTTTCGTTAATAATTAACTAGGCTGAACATCTTCGATTTGAACAGCCTAGAGAAAATCGCGTTTTAAACCCGCCCCCCTCTAAACGGCGCCAAAATCGCGCACACCCGCAGCGACAGATTTTCAACGACGCTTCAGGTAGGCTTTGCAACATACCTACATGGCGTTAAAGGGCCTGTCCCACTTTCCCGAGTTATTCACGAATTCTCCTGAGTTATCCACGAATTCTCCCAAGTTTTCAAATGTTCGTAACGAGTCCGTACTCGGGGCATCAGGTAAGTCGGGACGTTTTTTCCAACCTGATGGAAAATGTCCACGAGTAAAAAAATAGCTCCGAGTACCTACGGTGGCATAACGAGCCGCTACGATATATCCAGGGACTCCTACGGATTTGTTACGAACATTCTGCGAGTTTGAAAACTCAGGAGAATTTGTGAATAACTCAGGAGAATTCGTGAATAACTCGGGAAAGTGGGACAGGCCCTTTAACAGGCGACCTTTTTCCAGCCTCGAAGCTTCCCATGAGGAGGAGATGTACAGGCGACATCACAGCATGTCAGAGAGAACATTAAAATAAAAATAAAACATAAGATAAATGGTGATTTTGATGAGATGTTAAAAGGCAGGTATAATGATAATACATTGGTGGTTGTAATATTTACACTAATGTCTCATTGAACTGCAGATACAGTAGATAATGCCCAGTACCTGCATTCTAATTCAGGATTTATTCACCAATATGGCAAAAGTATAATGAAGAACCTTCCGGCTATTAGATGTTCAAATGATGAACAATGGTGAACTGAAGGGACCTGAACGTAAATGTGGCGCACATGGGGATAGTTTGTTCTTTACTGCAGTGAGTCCAGCACCGATCCCTGAAGCACTAATTTCTAGAATTATGATACAGAGAAAGCTGACTAGGTCCATTTTCCAAAACAAACACACCCACCACATATTTAGATTGCACGCATCCAGGGAGAGCTAGTGAACTGGATATGTGATAAGAAATGGGCTGGTGGTGCTAGGTTGCTTTTCTGATTGGAGACCTGTGACGAGTGGTGTGCATCTCAAGGGGCTGTCCCACTGCGGCGACCTAATTGACAAGTTTAGAAGAGTTTAGGAGAATTTGAAAAAGTGTCATGTTGAAGACCTCCTTCGACCGCCTTCAACTATGTTGAAGACTAGTTTTGACTAGCTTTGGGAAAATTGGACACCACAGTGGGACAGCCCCTTCAGGGATCGGTGCTGGGCTCATTGGAGTTTGTCATCTATATCAATGATTTACATGAGAATATACAAGGCATGATCAGTATTTTTAATATGACACAAAAATACGTGGTATCATAGACAGTGAAGATTGTTATCAAGAATTACAGCCGGCAAGTAAGCCAAGGAATGACTTATGGAGTTTAATTGAGGTTTTAGTTTAGTGTAGTTTATTGTCACATATACTGAGATACAGTGATGCAGTTGTCTTTCAGCTAACCAGTTTCACCCACCCTTTGCACATCCCCAATCCGTTTCACTCTTCACTTTAATTTCATGTATCTTGTGTTTTATGACTGTTGGCAGACCAATTTCTCTCCTGGGATAATTAAAGTTCTATCATATCGTACTGTTACATGTACCGAAGTACGGTGAAATTCTTTTTTTTTCTAAATGGTTCAGTAATGTATTACTATTCATAAACACAATCTTAGATTAAGCACAACGTGTATAGAAATATTCCACTGAGACAATATTTCCAGAGTCATCAGGTTTTGGCACCATTTCGAAGTCCAAGTTACTTTAAGTGCAGCTGAACAGGAAAGCTGGAAAGAGTGCAGAGAAGATTTACATGGCAGTTTACCTATTAGTTGTCTGGTGGCACTCCCAAAGCTAACAATAACACATATAGCCAAAGGGCATTTAAAAATATTGCAAATGCTTCCCAATTTTGTTAAACAAAATTTGACATTGTCGCATTACCTATTATGGTGGATAACAAAATACTTATTCAAAGGATTATCTGAATGGAGAAAAGAGAAGTAGAAAGATTTATCAGGGTAGCTCCAGAACCTTGGCCCATGCCAGCTGAAACCATAACTGTCAATAATTACACTGCAAATATCTTAGGATAAAAGAGAAAACTGAGGAAAGTTGAGGCCATGGTGGGATTTGAAATCAACAATGGGAAGTTTTAAAATCAGAGCAGCTGGGAGGGAACAAAGGACAAGGAGGACAGAGATGAAGGTTAAATGAGTGATGCAAATTTGGGCACAACAGGACTTTTGAATTACCTCAAATACACAGGGGATAAAATGAAGAACTAAACCAAGAATGCATTGGTATATTGAGGTTGAGAGTTAACAAAAGCATGGATAACGTTTTCAGTAGCTGATGAGCTGAGAATGGGGAGGGTAGATGTATTTTTAATGCTGAAGCGATTTGATATCTAATATTTTCATATTGTTCTTCGATAATCAATTTTCAGTAAAAGTAAAGAAATGCTTATGATATGTAGAAACGAACTGCAGATGCTGGTTTAAATCGAAGGTAGGTAGACACAAAATGCTGGAGTAACTCTGCGGGACAGGCAGCATCTCTGGAGAGAAGGAATGGGTGACGTTTCGGGTCAAGACCCTTCTTCGATAGAATGTAATCAGAGACAGTAAGACTGGTGGGAGAACTGGGAAGGGGGAGGGGATGGAGAAAGAGGGAATGAGGTTGCTGTTTGTTTGCAGTTGACCAGTGACAAAACATTTCCCTGAAAGTTATGGTCATGGAGTCATACATTATCCATGCCAACCAGGTGCCCATCTAAGCTATTCCCATTTCCTTGCGCTTGACCCATATCCCTGTGAACCTATCTTATCCAAATACCAGTTTAAACATTGTTATAGTACCTGCTACGCAGCATTTTCAATACAGGTATCCCCCTCTATGTGAAAAAGATGCCCCTCAGGTTTGTCTTAAATCTTTGACTGTGTGCATTCGCCATGTTGCTGATTGCAAAGCAGTAACATACTCTTACTCTAAACTTATCCTCTATGTTTTAATAAAAGCATAATATGCTGTAATGCTGGATCGATCTGCATTGACTTTACCCCTTCTGTTTTAGCCATTTTTGATGAATCCTTCTTAATTGTATCCAATTAGTGGGTACAAGATATTATTTTTCATCCATGTACTTAATTAAGCAGAGGGAAAAAGCAAAGTGAAAAAAAGTGCATGATTTTTTAAAAGTACAATATTAATCATATTAATTTGCTAAATTCACATTATTCTTGTAATGAGGGCATGAGCCCACTGGGCTACTTATATTGCAAGTCATTGCTGGCTTGATAGTATAAAGGCCACTCAAGTGTTTAATGTTGAGAGAAACTGTATTTGTGTCAAGGCAATCAATGATCTAACGTGACTGATTATCCCTTCACAAGGTGCCATCTTCTGAACATAGAGTTATGGAACAATAGGGTCATACAGCACAAAAGCAGGCACTCTGGCCTGACTTGTTCATGCTGACCAAGACGTCTATCTAAGCTAATCGCATATTCATGCAATTGACCCAAATCATTCTATCCTTTGCTATCCACGTACCTGCCTCAAATTTATCGTCCACATGTGGAGCCATGAGAGATGAGCGGGGTCTTAAATGAACATTTATTGGATGCTTTTAAAAGTGTGCTGACAAAAACTCAGGATATGTACATCCCTGTTAGAGTGAAGGGCAAAGCAGACAAACGTAAGGAAGCGTGGCTGACAAGGGAAATTGAGGCATTGGTCAAAAACAAGAAGGATGCATGGAACAGGTACAGGCAGCTGGAATCAAGTGCATCCCTGGAGGAATTTCTGGAACTAAGGAGTAAACTGAAAAAGAAAATCAAAAGGGCAAAAAGGGGCCAGGAGATAGCTCTAGCAGGTAGCAAGCATAAGGACAACCCCAAAAGATTTTATTAATACACTAGACTAAGTGGGACCTTTTGGGTCCCATGTTCATACGGGAGAGCTGGTCCCCCAACGCAATATTCCACCTCTCCACCAATTCCAATATCAGTGGCCAGTGGTGGAGGGGGGGGGGGGGGGGGCTTTCTGGAGCACTAGTATGGGTGTTGTGGGCCAAAGGGACTGGTTTCCAGAGGGCTAATATGGACATTGTGGGCCAAATGGATTCTTGGGTTGGCAGAGTCAATCAGGCCTGGTGGGCTGGCAGCTGAGTCACTCAGGCCTGGCGGGCTGGCAGCTCAGTTACTCAGGCCTGGTGGGCTGGCAGCTCAGTCACTCAGGACTGGTGGACTGGCAGCTCAGTCACTCAGGCCTGGTGGGCTGGCAGCTCTGGGCTAGCTCTGGGAAGCTGAACACACTTGGACTGTTTTCTCTGGAATGACGGAGGTTGCTCGGAGACCTGAAATTATGGAAGGCATAGATAGGGTGAGCAGAATCCCAGGATGGAAAAATCAAATACTTGATGGCATAGCTTTTAGGTGGGAGGGGCAAAGTTTACAGGGAGATGTGCGGGGCAGGTTTTTTACATAGAGGGTGGCGAGCTATTGTACTCCGGTGATTATTGAATTGTTGAGAAGCTGGCTCGTTTTGATGGACACAATCAATGATCTGGCATGATGGGTGACTAAATGTCCGCTCACAAAATCCCCATATCTCATCCTTATCCACCAACAGAATGCAGCAATATATCTGCATGACACCATCTTATATTAAATGAACAGCAGGAAGATCTGCACCGCACTCCCATGCTCTTTTGTTAGGGTTCATTTGCCTATGTCCTCTTTCTCCGAGTTCATCGCGTGATCATGCAGGATTTCCCTAACGGGAACAATCCCCTCCCATGCACTCTCTGCTGTTGAGCACGCCTCCCCCCCCCCACCCTCCTTAACAGTTCTGACAGATGGTCTTGGAGCTAAAACGTGACTCTGTTTCTCATCCCATGGATGCGATCTGACCTGCTAAGGAGTATTTCCAGCATTTTCTCTTGTTACGCGGAACGGTGTTGCAGTCAAATGTACGTAAGTACAGTTTATTCTACGCTATTTCAACAACAGAATGACCAACGTTTGATAACCACACAGTTTGCACCCAGCAAGATCACGATCTGCAACTCTGCTTAAAGCGGTGGAAAGTGTTTGGTGAAAAGTTTATGTGTAAGGGCAAGGAAAATACTGTCAATTACAGAGATTTTTTTTTTTTAAAATAAATGCATATATTAGTTTACTTTAAATCTCACCATAGTTCCTTGGCCCGAAACTCTAATTTTATTTCTCTACACGTATGCTTCTTGTCTTACTGACCATTTCCTATGTTTGTATTTTCGTTCGATGCTGGTTGGTTAATACTAGTAATATGAAATATACTTAACCTGCATTATAATTGGGCTGATGAACGATATCAATGTGCATCGATTTATATATACAACTGTTCTAAGCAACCGAATTGGACTGGACACAGAAACAGTTCTTCACGAATGAGATGAGATGTAGTTGTGATTAGTTTAACTTGGCATCATATTCACATTGTGGGCTGAAGAGCCTGTTATTGTGCTGTAAATTTCTGTTCTATGTTTGGAGAGATAAAAACAGAAAACGGAAACACACTCAGCAGGCCAGGTAGCTCCTGTCCAAAGTGAAGCAGTTAACGTTTAAGGTCAAAGCCCTTTCTCTCCAGGATCTCTCTACCATTGCTGCTTGACCTGCTCAGCACTCTCAATAATTTCTTTTTCTTTAATTCGTAATTACATTATCAACTATTTCTTCACCCAAAAGGTTGCCTATTTCCTTCGAGTCTGAAGAAGGGTTTCGGCCCGAAACGTTGCCTATTTCCTTTGAGTCTGAAAAAGGGTTTCGGCTCGAAACGTTGCCTATTTCCTTCGCTCAATAGATGCTGCTGCACCCGCTGAGTTTCTCCAGCATTTTTGTGTACCTACTATGTTTTCATATTCTGTTTTGCTGCTGCAAGTAAGAATGTCATTGTTCTATCTGGGACATTTGACAGTAAAACACTCTTGACTCTTAGATTTCCCATTAGCTTCAGAGGCAGAGGCTTTGTTCTATGTTTTGGACATTGCCACATTTCCCTACCATTTACTAATATGTTGAAACTTCTGATGTTACTTTCAGTCGGAATTTGAACTAAAGCGCATTGGACAGCGAGGAGTTCCGTGCAAGGGGTAAAGAGATGGTGGACTTCATCGCAGATTACCTGCAATCTATTGAACAACGTCCAGTCTACCCGGCGGTGCAGCCCGGGTACTTGCGGCCTCTCATTCCGGAGAGCGCTCCCCAGGGCCCTGACAGTTATGAGGAGCTGATGAAGGATATCGAGAGAGTCATCATGCCGGGGGTAAGCAAATGCAACAACCAATTCATTCCCTGGCTTTAGAGAGCGCCCAGGCTCTTCCCCATAAGAAATACTGCTATTGCTATTTTAACACAACTCCTTGCCATGGATGTGAGAATTGACTGCATGAGGACGAAAGCTCTTGGCCACAAGTTTATATAAAAAAAATAGAAAAAGGATCTGTGAATTGATTTGTAACAATAACATTGGCAAAGTTATATGTTGTTCGCAAAAAAAAACTGCTAGAGGATATCAGCGAGTCAAGTGGCATCTGTGGAGCAAAGGGATGGTCGATATTTTGTATCAATACTTTCCTCAGATACTCTGAGTTCCTCCAGCAGATTGTTTGTTTTTGCTCCAGATTACAGAAACTGCAGTATCGTATGTCTCCGTTTTCTATCGTTTGTTCGGATTTTATTCATGTTTTTCTTTGTTTATTTATTTTTTCTCCCAGATCACCCACTGGCAAAGTCCTCATTTCCACGCTTATTTTCCCAGTGCTCAGTCCTTTCCAAGTCATCTGGGGGATATGCTGTCTGGAGCCATTGGCTGCATTGGCTTTTCCTGGGTATGAACTCTCCCTGTGTTACTTCTGTTTTAACATTTAGGATGGATAGTTTGTTAACTTTATGTAGTGGCAAGCATTTAAACTAGTCAAATCATCTCAGCACGGAAATGTATGTAGATAAAGCTCCTTTCCTTAGTTCAGTGAACTGCCTGTATACCTCTTCAGTCTTCTTCTTCAGTCTGAAGATGGGTCTCGACCTGAAACGTCACACATTCCTTCTCTCCAGGGATGCTGCCTGTCCCGCTGTTACTCCAGCATTTTGTGTCTGCCTGTATACCGAGTTATTTTTCTCCTAATTTATTTTGAATATTCAAATTGAATCAGAAATCTAGAAGTTCTTTTTATTTTGGCGGCAAATAAATAGTTTTGATACCTAGTTCTGGGTTAATGTAGCTCCCAGACTCAAGGAAGCAATCAATCTAATTGTCACTCCATATATCAGGAAAAGACTGAGAATATACAGATTGTCATTAAATTGAATGAGAGCTATAATTTGCAGATATATCAAAGTTTTGAGCGCTTGATACATTTTAATTGGCTCAGAACTTATTTAATTTTAATTGACAATACATGATTACAAACGATCTATTTACAGTGTACAGATACATGATAAGGGAATAACGTTTAGTGCAAGGTAAAGTCAGCAAAATTCGATCAAGGATAGTCCAAGGACTATCAAAGAAGTAGATAGTAGTTCAGCACTGCTCTCAGGCTGTGGTAGGATGATTCAGTTATCCCCCAAATTGGAATCATGATTACTGTATAAATTCAGCAGAAACCTCAGTTACGTTTTGCAAAGCAGGAGACATCTTTAGGCATTTCATTCCATGTACCAACAGTGTTTTTTTTAATGGACTAACTAGTAATTTATTCAATGATAATCTTTAAACAAAATATTTGACTTTGAATAACATTACAAAGTCCACGGTGGTGACTGAGTAAAGGTGAGGTGTAAGTGATTGCTTGTTTCATGCTTTAGGCTGCAAGCCCTGCACACACCGAGTTGGAGATGGTGATGCTAGACTGGCTGGGAAAGATGCTAAAACTTCCTGAAGAGTTTATATTTGGGTCTGGAGGGACAGGTGGTGGAGTGATACAGGTAAGAACAAACGAGGTTTAAGTTTATTATTGTCACATGTACCAAGGTACAGTGAAACGCTTTGCTTTGCATGCTATCCAAAGAGATCAAATTTACCATACATAAATACAATCAAGTAAACCATGCATAGATACAATCAAGTCAAACACAAGTACAATAGATAAAGGGGAAGATACAGAATGCAGAATATAGTTCTCAGCATTGTAGAGTATTGTGGTGCATCAGTTCCATAGACAAAGTCCAATGTCCTCAATAGGGGAGAGGTGAATCGGATAGTACTCTAGCTTATGGCAGAACCATTCATAAGGCTGATAACAAAGGGGAAGAACCTGTTCCTGAGTCTGGCAATCCGCATTAAATACTTAAAAAAATTCTGTCATATCTTAGTTTTTCAAAACTGCTTGAAAAATAATGGGGAATTCTAAGTGCATTTCGTTGTCTCTGTACTGTACACTGACAATGACAATTAAAATTGAATCTGAATTGAATCTGAAGTACCAGATATTATGAGTATGCCAAAAACAACAATCTCGATGATAAGTAAAATTTCAAATTACCACCATTTGCACAGCTACATCATCACATTTGCAAAGAAATGCATTTATCAACAACCTTGTTATTTGCTTCAAGAAGTATGAATACATTTCTCTGAATGCTGTTACTCGTGTATTTTAGAATGAAATTGATTGCCAAGATAGTAGTGGAATTGTTGTTAAAGATAGAGGGTCAGACAAACATTTTCGTTTTCAGGAGTCAACATGGATCTGAAAATGATAAGATGAACCTAGCATTTTTTAAAAGAAGAAATTACTAGAATAGTGTAAGGGAATGTTCATCAACATTCATTTCATGCCATCCGGAAACAATTAGATAAGACCCCTCTTAAGAAAATTGGCTAATTTAGTCCTGGCATTCGATTTCATTCTAAAAGCTCAATTAATAAGTTGCTGCTTAATTGTACACAGTAAAGCACTCTTCATGTTTATATAATGTTATTAACCTAAGAATGAAATCTTCTATAATTTTGAAAAATGACAGGTTGGCAAGGAGTGATTTTTACATTTATTTAGGGCTCAGCCAGTGAAAGTACACTGGTGGCACTTCTTTCTGCAAGAAGGAAAATTGTCACACAAATTCAGACAAAAGATCCTGCTGCTGAAGAAAGAATGATCATGTCTAAACTGGTGGCCTACACATCAGATCAGGTGAGCACCACTGTCATCCCTCTGCGACTCTTTGTTGAACTGATCCAATCAAAGATGAAATTATGATATTATCTGTAAATAGCCAAAGTACACAATCTGAAGTTCAATATCATCTTTAATCAGTATCCATATTATAACGGCACAGCAGGTCGTTAGTCGTTAGTACATCATGACCGCTTCCAAGACTAACTAATGTAGGAAGTGGGTGTTAGTATGAATCATACAGTAGGGTGGGGTTAGTGATGCTATTCTACTATGATTGGCTTTCATGCATAAACCAAACTACATTATCTGTTAGGTATTTGATATTTCATTAGAAAACCTCTGAACAGTGACATACAGCTAACAGGGTACTCAAATATATACTGTATATATTATAAGAATATATATTTTTTTATATGGTATTCAGAAAAAAGGGACTTCTGAAGAAAGGCAAAGTGGTTTTGTGATTAACTGGATTTGTGATTAACTGTGATTAACTGGATTTAACTGTTGTAACATGTATAGTTGTAAAAAATTAGTAAATTTACTAGGATTTAAATTATTTTGCACAAAGGTTTTGCCACAAACATGTTAGAATTCTCATGCATGAATTCATGACAGATTATGGCGGAAACCTAATCAGTTAGGTTTCTGCCCTTGTTATCAACATCTTAAATTATCAACTTGGCGAGGAGGGGCTGGTTGTGGAGGAGATGGGGATGGAGGGAGGGAGGGTGATGAGCTGGCAAAACTTCCTATCCCATGTGGCGTGGAAGCATGCCTAAAATATTCCTGATCCCCAGAGAATTCTTTAGGTTGGGCCTTTTATAGACCATATGCTATATGTGCAGAGAAAAGGCATAGCTTTGGTTATACATGTTTTCAGTACATATCTCAAAGTTAAAAAAAATAACCGATAGCATCAGCTCCACCTACATCAACCAACTCCAACTGGTCCAGAACGCAGCCGCCCGACTCATCACCCATACCAAATCCTGGCATCACATCACTCCAGTCCTCAAACAACTTCACTGGCTTCCCATCTCCCACCGGTTCACCTACAAAATCCTGATCCTCACCTACAAAGCCCTCCGCCATCTGGCCCCCCCATATCTCATTGACCTCCTCTCCCCCTACCAACCCTCACGGTCCCTCAGATCCACATCAGCCGGTCTCCTCTCCATCCACAAGTCCAACCTCCGCAGTTTTGGGGACAGAGCCTTCTCCAGGGCAGCTCCCAGGCTCTGGAACTCCCTCCCCCAACTGATCCGCAATTCCGTGTCCCTCACCATCTTCCAGTCCCGCCTCAAGACCCATCTCTTCACCTCTGCCTATCCTTAGCCCCACGTCCCCGTCCCTTTTCATCTGTGCATTAATTGCCTCATACTGTGTTTTGTATTGAATTCTGTCTTTACTTTGTGTACTAGTCATGTCTCTACTATTTATTTCATTCCCCTTACATGTTTTTCCTCTACATGGTCAATTTTTGTAAGGTGTCCTTGAGACTCTTGAAAGGCGCCCATAAATAAAATTTATTATTATTATTATTACACTTGCTTTAATCCTTTTACTTCACCTTAATATATTAAACATAATTAACCTAATGGAATATGTACTGTATTCAGACATTGTAGGACATAATTAAACATTTAATTATTATTATTACTATCAAGGAAATTGTTTTGAAAATGCATGGGAGAATTTGCGAAATAGTTGAATTTCTGTAAATCAAATCATTCATTACCCAGGGAGCTACCGTCCAGGAAGGCTCCAGGGAACTAAAACGTCATTCTGTCAGCAATTCTTGGGGGGAAGTGGGGCAGACTAATTTTTAGTGAGTTTGATTGCTTCTTAATCATGGTTTTGTATGGCTATCAGTTTTGGGGAGAGATAATGGAGTTACTAATTATCTTTGTTAATAAACCAAAATTACTTTTATATCTCCTCCAGTCTCATTATTCTGTTGAGCGAGCAGGATTGATTGGTGGCATCAAAATGAGAAAATTATCCACTGATAAGAAATTCAATCTTCGTGGAGAGACACTAAAACAAGCCCTGGATGAAGATAAAGCTTTGGGTCTCATCCCTTTCTTTGTAAGTGAATGTCTCCTTTTTTTCTGGTCAGTATGTCCTGGTTCCCCACCGACATACAATTGTTACCTATTTGACATTGAATAAACAAAAACAAGTGCTTTCTCTGATTGCTAATTTGCTTTCTATTTTTCTTCTTGTTATCTCCAGCTTTGCGCAACACTTGGCACTACTGCCTCCTGTGCATTTGACAACATAATGGAGCTGGGACCCCTCTGTAAGATATATATATATATAGATTGAACATTTAAATATCCCATTTAAAGCATTAAAGTTCATATCTGGCCTTAGATTTAGTTTAGATTTTCAGACCTGTATTAAAACATTTTGATGACACTATTTTGGTTGTCGTACAGTTGGTCATCATTGATCTTCACTATGAACCTGGTACACCCTTACAGAGAGATATATCAATTTATCATGATCATATTATTATTGAAATGAGCATGTCCTTGTATTTACATAACATTGTTAACTGTATTCTTCCTAAAAATGGTTTTGAAAAAGAGATGCATCTTTAAAATTGGAAGAGAAGGTATGTGGTATCTATCTATTCCTCTACCCATCCCATAGTGATAGATATTCACTGTGGAGTGTCTGCCTCCACACTCCAGGCAGTAGAGTTGCTGCCTCCACACTCCAGGCAGTAGAGTTGCTGCCTCCACACTCCAGGCAGTAGAGTTGCTGCCTCACGGCACCAGGGATCAATAGTGAGCTTGGATATTGTCTGTGTAGAGTTTATATGTTCTCCCTGTGACTGTGTGGGTATCCTCCAATGTTTAGATTAGTTTAGAGATACAGTACGGAAACCGGCCCTTCGGCACACCGAGTCTGCTCCAACCAGCGATCCCCACATATTAACACTATCCTACACACACATGGTCCGTCCTCGTCCGTTGGTCGGTGCCCACATCAACTGTCACACCGATCTCTCCACTATCGCCGCCGGGTCCCCCCTTGACACCTCCCTGGCGCCAACCCAGGCCACCAGCTGCGTGCTCCGTCGACCGAGGCTACATCTGCCGTGGGGTTCCGACCCCAACCTGTGAGGCTGCAGCCCTGGCTTCTCCGCGGCCTCTTGGAACGCGTCTGCGTCATCTCCACGAGGCTCCACCGCCACCTAGGTTCCACCGCCGCTGCCGAGGCTCCACCGCTGCTGAGGCTCCATCGCCGCCAAGGCCACCGCTACCGCTAAGGCTCCACAGCCACAAGGATCACCATCACCGAGGCTCTACCAACCCAGGCAGGCTTCACCGCCCGGCTTCTCCGTAGCCTCCTGGGAGGGGTCTGCTGCTGGCGGCCTCCTGGGAGACGTGGCCCTTATCAAATGCCATCGTAAAATCCATGTAGACAATAGCCACTGTCCTACCATCAGTGAGGTGAGGAGGGAGTGTGGGGGGATTAAGGGAGAGGAAGGGGGTAGGGAGGGAGAGGGGGAAAGTGGGGGAGGAGGGGGAATAGAGGGAGAGGAGGGAGGGAGTGGGGGAGGTAGGGAGTGGGGAATAGAGGGAGAGGAAGGCAGTGGTGGAGGTCAGGAGGGATAGTGGGGGAGATAGGGGGATGTGAGGAGTGGGGGATAGAGGGATGGAGAGGGGTAGGGAGGGGAGAGGAGTTATGGAGGGAGTGACTGAGGGTAGGAGAAATGAGAGGGAGGGAGAGGTGAGGGAGGGACCAGCTCCGCACAACTCCATACGACTCCGGC
This sequence comes from Amblyraja radiata, assembly GCF_010909765.2. Classification (NCBI taxonomy): domain Eukaryota; kingdom Metazoa; phylum Chordata; class Chondrichthyes; order Rajiformes; family Rajidae; genus Amblyraja; species Amblyraja radiata. Next base: position 86,920,836 of record NC_045957.1, read on the forward strand.
GATTGAAGTGGGACCAGCCCCGCCAGGCCGTACGGCTCAAGCAACCACGTTATGTAGCGCTTGCCGCATGGAGTCGCTTAGGTCGTGCTTGCCGCATGGAGTCGCATGCTCGTGGGACAGGCCCTTTAATCTCCATAAAGAGACTTGAGGACAAAAGTTTTGATGTCAAATAGTGTTGCACTGTTGGAGGTGCAGCCTCCAAATTTGATATTAAATTGAAACTATATTTATTTTCTCAAGTCTGCAAAAAAAATGTATTACAATGAAAAAGGGTTCAGGTGCCTTTAGCCATGCCTGTCACACAACACAGCACACAAAAATCGAGTTTTTACATCATTGGTGCTCGGAAGCTTCACTGGTTAAAATACCTGTTGTTTTTTAAAGTAATAACACATTACGTTAAGTTGCACAAGCATTTCATTAGCTATGGAATTCTTTGTAATCTTATACTGTATAAGGTTTTCAATAAAGGATTTTCTCTCTAACTTTCATGCTGTTGATGCATGTGACAGATGTAACACCACATGTTATTAAACATTCCTCTTCCATTCCATGCATTTGTACTTCACTGCGTAGAATATAAAAATTCTATTGCGACACTGATTAACATTGTAACATTGTATAATATTTCAGGTAATTCTGAAAATATCTGGATGCATGTTGATGCAGCTTACGCAGGAAGTGCTTTCATTTGTCCAGAGTTCAGACCTCTTTTAAATGGAGTGGAGGTAAGGGCTTCAACCTTTGATGCACTATTCTGATTTATTTGTTTGAACCGTATCAACCAATACATATGTTGAGTAATTGAGCTGCCACCACACAGCCTACCGAGTGTTGTTGTTACAAAGAAGACATATCACATAAGTCTACTGGTAAACCGAATTATAGTATGCATCCACAGCAAGATACACACACGGGTACTGAATGTGTCGTTTGGCAGAATTCCCGCGGACATCTTGTACTGGAAGAACAATATGTTTGAGACAGATCATTGGTTATCTTTCACTGTGTTGATGATCTTCCTGGCTGGGGGTGAAAGATTCAATTGTCAGCTCCTTATGCCAGTATACCACCTAAACAAAAATCAGATTCATTTCTGGTTTCTGGAGGGAGAGACAGATTGCATTTTGCAATGATCTTTGGCAATGATTCTAGTGCATCATAGTAACTAGTAATATGTGAGCACACTGGAATAAATTTGGAACACTTACATAAGCCGATGATTCTGGTAATGATGCTGCATAACTAGGTCTAGTCATTGCATATATGTCTTACCATTTCTATTTGTTGATCAGTTTTCAGATTCTTTCAGCTTTGACCCTCATAAATGGCTTTTGATCAACTTTGATTGTTCAGCTATGTGGTAAGTTATCCATATTTTGTTTGTAACACATTTTCATCTTCACAAGATATTTCCACTTCAGATGCTTCTTGCCTAGGAACTCAACCTCCGCTTATTAAACATACTTTACAGCAGCAGGAGCAAGTTCTACTGTGCCCCCAAAATTCAATCACATTGATTTCAATAAAATTGAATTTTAGAAAAAGAATAGACAGTGCTGGCAATATGTACAGTAACATGTCTAGCATTTTCAACTGAATCACAATGTTTAGGCCAATTTGGGGGTATTTTCATTATTTCTGCTTTTATTTCAGATTTTGGGGGATCTTAAGTATTTTCCTTTTCTATTATTGTTTAGCTTAGTTTAGTTTAGATATACAGTGCAGAAACGGGCCCTTCTGACGACTGAGCAACCCCCGCACATTAACACTATCCGACACACCCCAAAACTAGGATAATTTACAAGCCAACTAACCTACAAACCTGTACATCTTTGGGGTGTGGGAGGAAACAAAACATCTCAGAGAAAACCCACGTGGTCACAGGGAGAACGTACAAATTCCGTACCGACAGCACCCTTTGTTGTGATCGAACCTGAGGTCTCTGGCGCTGTAAGCACTGCAAGGCAGCAACACAATGGGCAATCTCCATACTTTACCGCCTCCCCTGGGATCCTAACTCTGGAACCTTTCAGTCCATCTGTCATCTCTACCCTAGCCCTGCTGCTGCCAGTTCTGAGAGCCTGAAGCCATTACCTTCTCATGCGATCATTCTCATCTCTCTCGAAGGGGGAGGGAGAGGTAGGGGGAGAGGGGGGAGAGTGGGGAAGGAGGGGGAGAGGGGTAGGGAGATGGGTGGGGGGAGAGAGGGGGAAGAGTGGGAGGGGTAGGGAGAGGGAGGGGGAGAGGCAGGGGGAGAGTGGGTGGAGAGAGAGGGGTAAGGGGCAGGAGATGAGGGGGGTGTGGGGGAGAGGAGGGGGAGGAGGGGGGGAGGAAGGGGGAGTGGGGGTGAAGGGAGGGAGGAAGGGGGGGACAAAGGGGGGGTGAGGGGAGGAGGATGGGGCGAGGATGGGGGAGAGATAGGGAGAGTGCGGACTTGAACTCGGCGAGCGGGCGGCTCGGACGGGGCCGACTGCGAGGGAGAGGCTGTGAGCTAGCGACTGTGAGCGATGCCTCGAGCGAGTGGCTGTGAGGGACCGAGCGGCTGTGACCTCCGGATCTGCAGAATTTTCTTGATCTTTCTGCGCTTCTTGGCTCACAACCGCTCACTCACAGCCGGAGGCCACCGGCTTGCTTCTGAATCCTCCCCGTCTCCTCCGTCCGATTGTAGAACATTACTCCCTCTTTGAAGCCCGCTATAGGATCTTTGGTCCGCAGCACAACGGGAGGCAAAAAAAATGACCGAGTGGGAGGGCCTGCACTTTGCTTGAAATTGTATGAAATTGCATTTGAATTTGGTGGCCTGCACTCTGCTTGAAATGGTATGAAATTGCATTTGAATTTGATGGCCTGCACTGCTTGAAATTGTATGAAATTGCATTTGAATTTGGTGGCCTGTACTGCTTGAAATTGTATGAAATTGCATTTGAATTTGGTGGCCTGCACTCTGCTTGAAATGGAATTTCAAGGAATAGCCGTGAGTGAACTGCCAGCCCACCAGCCGTGTGTCAATCAACTGCCAGCCCAACAGCCTTGAGTCAGTCAACTGCCAGCCCACCAGCCCTGAGTGACTGAACTGCCAGCCCACCATCCCTGAGTGACTGAGCTGCCAGCCCACCAAGCGTGAGTGACTGAGCTGCCAGCCTACCAGGCCTGAGTGACTGAGATGCCAGCCCAAGAATCCATTTGGTCCACAATGTCCATACTAGCCCTCTGGAAACCAGTCCCTTCAGCCCACAACACCCAAATTAAAGTTTACGAACCTGGGGCGCAGCTCATGTAGAGGGCAAAGAAGCGCTACATACATATTTATAGTGCCAGATTCTTGATTAGTAAGGGTGTCAGGAGTTATGGGGAGACGGCAGGAGTATGGGGATGAGAGAGAAAAATAGATCAGTCAAGATTGAATGGCAGAGTAGGCCTAATTCTGCTCCTATAACATGAACTTATGAATTTACTATCCAATTGAAACTGGAGATAAGCAGAAAAACTGTTCCTGAATGCATTTCCTCCAAGAGTTTCTTCCCTTTTTTTTCATTGTGGTATAACTAATAAAGATGGATATGCATTAAATGTGATTTCATGTGTTACTTTAGGGTGAAGAAAAGATCCGACATCATTGGAGCCTTTAAATTGAAACCTCTTTACCTAAGACATGATCATGAGGACAATGGTAATTGTTTTATATTACCATTTCTCACAGTATTTTGGGATATAGACTTAAGAGTGCCAAAAGGGCCAAGAAATGTATTTCACAAGTAAGATTAAAGAAAACATATTAAATACAAGAGGGTAATTAATAAGAGAGTAGGACTTCTCAAGGATAAAGGTGGGAATTTAGTCTTGGAGGCAGAGTTTGTAGTAAAGGCACTAAACAACTACTCTGCATCAGTATTCACCAAAGAGAAGGATGTGGAGGATATTGAGATCAGTGTTGGATGTAGTAATAGATGAGGCCATGTTGAGATCCAGAAGGATGTTATATTGGGGCTCTTAAATGATTAAGGTCTATCCCATATTATTGAGAGAACCAAGAGAGAAGATTGCTGGGGCTTTGATGAAGATCTTTGCATCCTCTCAAACCATGAGTGAGATCTCAGCAGCCTGGAGAGATGTGTTTCCATTGTATGAGAAGGGAAATAGTAATGATCCAGGAAATTATAGACCCGTGCGCCTCTGATCAATGGAAAGGAAGCCGTTGGAGAGGATCCTTAGAGATAGAACTGACCTGCATTGAAAGAGAATGGGCAAATTATGGACAGTCAGCATGGCTTTGTCCAGGGCAGGTCATGTCTTACAAAAGTTGGTTGAGTATTTTGAAGAGGTGATGAAGGTGATTGATGAGGGTAGGGCGATGGATGTTTTCAAATGGCAGTGACTAAGGCCCTCATGATGAGGGAAGTGAACAAGATCTCTCATGAGAGGATGCATGAAATCTAAAGTGGCTTGTTAGTTTGGGTTCTGAACAGGCTTATCCATTGAACACAGAGGGTAATGGTGGAAGGGTGTTATTCAGACTGTAGCTCTGTGTCCAGTGGTGTTCTGCAGGGATCAGTGCTGGAAACTGTTGGTTGTGATATATATAAATGACTTGGATGGAATGGTTTGGTTAGTAAGTTTGCAGATGACTCCACAATTGGCTGAGTTGCAGGCAATGAAGAAGGAAATAGAAGCATAGTCCATAGCTCTCTGAAAGTACCAACACAAATAGATATGATGCTAAAGAAGGCATATGGAATGTTTGCCTTTGTCAGTCAAGCCATTGAGTATAACTATCAAGATATCTGGTTGAAGCCTCATAAAACTTTGGTTAGACCACATTTTGGACTATTGTGTGCATTTCAAGTCGTCCCATTACAGGAAGGATGAGGAGGCTTCAAAAATGTGCAGAAGTGGTTTATTTTTCTACTTTAGAGGCAATCAGCTATAAGGAGAGGTTGAACAAACTTGGATTCTCTTCTCTGGAGCATTAGAGGCAGATGAGAGACCTGAACTAAGTTGGTATTATTATGAGAAGCATGGATAGGGTAAATGGTCACAACATTTTTCCAGGGTGGAAATGTCAAGGAATAGAGGGCATATCTTTAAGTTGAGAGGGAATAGGTTTAAAGGAAAATTTTTATTTACAAAGAGAGGGATAGGTGGAGCAGATACGATAGTGGCATTTGAGAAGCTTTTCAATAGGAACCTGATTGTGCAGGGAATGGAGGGATATGGATCACATGTAGGCAGAAGGGATTAGTTTAATTTGACATCGTCGACAGAAGGGCATGTTCCTGTGCCCTTGTTCTATGTTCTATGTTTCTGGTTTATTTTGGCAGAATGCATCTCATCTTACAAAACTAAAGCTAGTTTCATGCCTGTATATATGTCCAGTTCAAGGATCACCTTGAGCTGAGGAGCTGGACGTACAAAACATCGGTTGGGCCATACTTGGAATATTGTGTGCAGTTCTAATCGCCATGTTCCAGGAAACATGTGAGTAAGCTAGAGGGTGTGCAGAAAAGATTCACAGGAATATGGCTTTGGCTGGTGGGCTTGCGTTATAATTGGATAGATTGTTTCTGTTTTCACTGGATCAAAGGGGGCTGAGAGAGGAAACATTAGTATATAACATGATGAGAGACGAAGATAGAGCAGAAAGCCAGAGTCCCTTTGTAGGAGTGTCTAAAAATTGAGGGTATAAGTTTAATGCGAGAGGGTGGAGGTTTAAAGGGATTATGAGGGGTACATTTTTCACACAATGAGTATTAGGTATCTAGAATGAGCTATCAGGGGTGTTGGTGGAGGCAGGAAAAGTAGCAACATGTAAGAGGCATCTTGACAGGTATTTTAATTCGCAAAGCATAGAGAGTTATTGAATTAATGCTAGGAGGTGGGATTAGTATAGAAGGTGTGATTGCCAGTATAGGTGCGGAAGACTGAAGGGTGGCTGCAGAACTCTGACTGCATGAGAATGGAATCTGAGCAGATCAAAACAAAATTTATATCAATATTTAGTTACAAGATATTCATGCTTAGGCAAAATGTTCAATTGGCTTTGAGACATTTTCATCTGGAAAAAGCTTCATGACTTTTTTTGGCATTAAAAAAAGCATTGACAGCCACTTTAATGCTGATTCTGAAAATCACATCAAAAGCATGATTTCATTTGTAATGAACAGCATCGTTAAACTAGCGGGACAGGCAACTTCTCTGGAGAGAAGGAATGGTATTCCTTCTCTCCAGAGATGCTGCCTGTCCCTCTGAGTTATTCCAGCATTTTGTGTCTACCTTCGATTTAAACCAGCATCTGCAGTTCTTTCGTATACAGCATTGTTAAATTACTCCGTGTTACCCTGCTAAATCTTAACTTCAGTGCTGTGTTCCCTATAGATACATTGCAAGTTCTTGCAGTTTTTAACGTAATCCATTGGGTGCTATCTATGCAATCAACTCCACAGTGACAGAACACTTTACAGGCAAAACCCATGTCGTTATAGGGGAATGTTACTATTGAATAAATGGAAGCTACAATTAAGGGCATTCTTCTGCAGAGGTCATAGAAGAGACTAGCCGTGCCCACATCCCCCCTCTGTATTTTCTTCAGCTGCATGGAAGTATTTTATGCTGCTGTACAGTGACTTCACAATGAGACTTCTTTATGACTGAGACATGCTTCCCATGAAACCAAGTGGGAAAAATGGAGGAGCTCTGTAGCAGCTGCCTTTCAGAACACAGCATTCAGGATGAAAACAAATGATTTCTTCAGAGCTAAAGTTTCCCACTAGTGATTTTTCTGATCTGGATTGGGTCATAAAGTCACAGAGCATGGTAGCAGGCCCTTCAACCTATTAACCCACACTGACCATTGACACACATTTCCATCTATTCATCCCAGATTCTACCACTCACCTATACACTAGCAGCAGTTTATACCAGTAGCCAATTAATCTTCCAACCCACATGACTTTACGTTGTGGGAAGCAATTGGAGTACCCGGAGGAAACCCATACTCCACACAGACAGCACCAGTGGTCAGGGTTAAAACTGTTGCCAGAGCTGTGAGACAGCAGCTTCACTATGCTGTCCCAGAGCACACATTCAGCTGAGCAAATACGGATGTGTCCAATTTCTCAGCAGGTGAGTTGCCATCTCTCTTGAACACCCAACCCACAGTTGCTCTGTAAATGCACAAAATCTAAATGATCCTGAGCGTTGAAACAAGGGAACACGAGAGGAAGCCATACTGGCTCCAATATAATGTAAACACATCACTCACACATTGAGTATTAAATCGAAACAATATATTTACTTTCTTGTACAATTGCTCCTGTGCATTGTGGGAGAACCATTGATACTAATCACCTTTATGTCCATCTAACAATTTGCAGCTTTAATGTTTTTTAAATAAAAAATTATTACAGGTTATGGTAACACCTCTTTTTATTCTGTATTTTCAGAACTCATTACTGATTACAGAGTAAGCAAATTTACAATATTATTACAGGTGCACAACCTTTTATCCGAAGATCCAAATAACGAAAACCTCCGAATAGCAGCCATTTTTTCGGTCCTTGAAGAAAGGTCCTTGAAAACGTTCACCGAGGGCGGCCCGCAGAGGTGACAGCGGAACCTCCGGTCGGTCCTCGAAGAAAGGGGAACTAAATCCCCATTCATAAAAGAGAAGATGAGGGTATATTGCGCGGGAGGGTTAATAATTGACAATATGCTGCTGCCTGCCCGCTGAGTTAAAAAGTTCCCACGGTAGACTCACGATATACAGTGTTTCGTGAGTCTTGCGTGGGAACTTTTTAACTCAGCGGGGCAGGCAGCAGCAGATTGTCGCTCGCTTCAGTATCACCCCACCTACACCACTCTGCTTCCCTCCCCTCTCCAGCTCCCCGCCCATTGCACCGGCGCGGGGGCTTTGCACTGTCTTCATATCGGCGATTGCAGCAGGACCGTGCCAGGACCAATTGAACACCGACCACCAGGCCCACCGCAAGCACGGAGATCCCAGAGACCCACAGCCAACAGCAGCCCAGCCCAGCCCCACTCCAACTACAGAGGAACCTGGGTTGCGGATGACGGGGCGCAGCTCGGGGCGTCGTAGGGGCCCATCGGGGAGCGGCCACTCAAAGCCACGCCGGGAGATGTAGGGCCCTGCCCCGGTCTTGATGTTGGAGCCCCCGGCGGGCGCTAGCAAGTCCGCGGCAATTGACAGCCGCGCCGGGCGTTGTAAGGCCCCCCTCCAGGTCACTCTCAACCTCTATGATGTTTGCTCTCAACCCCGTAATTCGGGCGGGAGAAGTCGCCGCTGCCGGTGCCCCGCAAAGCAGTCTCCCACCGGAGACCCGCGAGCTCCCGGTGTCACCATCCACCGGAGTCGGGTCGCAGCAGCTCGCCCCCGCAACTCTCCACGCTCCGAAGCTGGCTAGCTCCACGGAGGTAGGTCCGTAGGTCCACAGCTCCCACCGCCGCCCACCGACCCCCAGGCCCACTGCAAGCACGGAGATCCCAGAGACCCACAGCCAGCAGCAACTCCAGCCCAGCCCCGCTCCAACTCCAGAGGAACACGTAGGGGCAGAAGCTGATGGTGTGCAAGGTACGTCTTGTTCTTGGGGTGGCGGATGAGGGGGCGCAGCTCGGGCTGTGGGCGAACTGCCACTTGTCGCTGTAGCGGCCAAAGATCATAGAGGAGCTTCTCTATGATCTTTGGTAGCGGCCCATCGGGGAGCGGATTCCTCTGGAGTTGGAGGGGGAGGGGGGTATTGTGCTGTTTGATCGCCCCCTGCTATCCCAGGGACAGGGAGACACTGCGGCTTTTTAGACTGGTGGGCAATCACTTCCAAAGTTCTGCCCACACAGTCAGTACACTTCTCCTACACTGTATTTTATACAAACATTTATTCTGCAAGAAAAAACGACATTGAAGACTCAAACTCGCGATCGAGTAACTGCCAGGATCAAGGCGCAAACTCGCGACCTTGCGGATATGAGCCGAGCACTCTACCACTGAGCCAGCCATTAAAATCTACGCTAAAAAATTTCCATTCCGAAGACCGACAAATTCTGAATTACGAAAAGTGTCTGGTCCCAAGGCTTTCGGATAAAAGGTTGTGCACCTGTATAGATAATGACAGTGTTTCATTGCAATTCTGGTCAGATTTTGCATCCTAACTGATGGTTAAACATGTTAATGGTTATTTCTATCTCAACTTTGTATTTCACCCGTGTGTGTGTGTGTGTGTGTGTGTGTGTGTGTGTGTGTGTGTGTGTGTGTGTGTGTGTGTGTGTGTGTGTGTGTGTGTGTGTGTGCACGTAATATACATACATTATAATACTATAATGTATATGAATGTATGTTATATATATATAAAATACACACATTATAAGTATATAGTATAATAATAATAATAATAATATCTTTTATTGTCATTGCACGTCAGTGCAACGAGATTTAGTATGCAGCTTCCAACCGATGTAAAAGAAAAGTAAAATAAATAAATAAGCTGTGTGACGTGACCATCCGAGGGAGACAGTCCAGGGGGGCTGGGGGGCATTCAGCAGGGCCGGTTCAGAGCCGCTATAGCTCTGGGAATAAAGCTGTTTCTGAGTGTGGAGGTTCGGGCGTAGAAGGCCTTGTAACGTCTACCGGAGGGAAGTAGTTCAAACAGCCCGTTACAAGGGTGTGAGGAGTCTTTATGGATGCTGATGGCCTTCCTGAGGCACCGTGTGTGGTAGATGCCCTCCAAGGCTGGTAGCTGTGTCCCAATGATCCTCTGCGCTCTGTGGACGACGCGCTGAAGAGCTCTCCTCTCCGCCTCCGTGCAGCTGAGATACCACACAGAGATGCCATACGTTAATATGCTCTCTGTGGTGCAGCGGTAGAACGTTGTCAGCAGCTGTTGGGGCAGACCAGTCTTTTTTAATGTCCTCAGGAAGAACAGTCGTTGCTGTGCCTTCCTGACCAGCGCAGCGGTGTTGGTGGACCATGTGAGGTCCTCAGAAATGTGAGTGCCCAGAAACTTAAAGCTGGACACTCTCTCCACACTTTCCCCGTAAATGGAGATTGGGGCGTATTCTCCATTATGGGACCTCCTGAAGTCAATAATCAGCTCCTTGGTCTTGGAGGTGTTTAGTGACAAGTTGTTACGTGCGCACCAGTCCGCCAGGTTCCGCACCTCCACTCTGTATTTTGTTTCATTACCGTTGGTGATCAGCCCAATCACTGTTGTGTCGTCTGCAAACTTCACGATGGTGTTGGTGTCGAATGCAGGAACACAGTCGTGAGTGAAGAGGGAGTAGAGCATGGGGCTTAGTACACAGCCCTGTGGTGTGCCGGTGCTCAGGGTGATAGTGGAGGACAGGTGCGGGCCCAGTCTCACTGCCTGCGGTCGCTCCGTCAGAAAATTCAGGATCCAATCGCATATCGGCGAGCTGAGGCCTAGCTGGTGTAGTTTGGTGGTGAGCTTGGTGGGGATGACCGTATTGAATGCAGAGCTATAGTCAACGAAGAGCATCCTCACGTACGTGCCCTGTCTGTCCAGGTGAGTCAGGACAGTGTGAAGAGCCAGAGAGATGGCATCCTCTGTTGATCTATTTGCCCTGTATGCAAATTGATGAGAGTCCAGTGAGGCAGGGATGCTGGATTTGATGTGGGAGAGGACCAGCCTTTCGAAGCACTTCATTGGGATTGGAGTTAGGGCAACCGGGCGGTAGTCGTTCAGGTTGGTGACTTTAGACTTTTTCGGCACCAGCACTATGGTGGCTGTTTTCAAGCACTTGGGGACCGTTGCCAGAGATAGAGACAGATTAAAGATTCTCGTGAATACCTCCGCCAGCTGTACAGCACAGTCCTTTAGTACCCTTTCCTGGACTCCATCCGGGCCTGCAGCCTTGCGTGGATTGATCCTATGCAGAGCGCACTGTACCTCCTGAATGCTCAGTGTTAAGGCCTGTCCCTCCGCCATGGCCGGGGTTATTCCACACCTGGTGGTGTTGCCAGTTTCGAAGCGGGCAAAGAAGGTGTTTAGTTCGTTGGCCAGTGTGATATCACTGTGGGGGCAGGCGGGGCTGCTCTTGTAGTCAGTGATGTCCCTGACACCCTGCCACATGCTTCTGGTGTCCGCGGTATTGAAGTGGTCTTCCACCCTTTGCCTGTGGATGTCTTAGGCCTTTTTTATGCCTTTGTTCAGGTTCGACCTGGCCGCACTGTAGGCAAAAGTGTCCCTGGATTTAAAGGCATTGTTGCGTGCCCTTAGCAGATCCTGAACCTCCTTGTTCATCCAGGTTTTCCGGTTTGGGAAGATCTTTATTTGCTTGTCCACTGTGACAGTCTCCACACAGCAGTTGATGTAGGAGAGCACAGCGGATGTGTACTCCTCCAAGTCTACCTCTGTACCACTGGTAGCCTGTTGTGCAAACAGGTCCCAGTCGGTGCGATCAAAGCAGTCCTGGAGTTGTAGGGTGGCGTCCTCGGGCCATATTTTGACCGTCCTTATTGCAGGTTTGGTCTTGCGGATGAGGGGTTTGTATGCAGGCAGTAGAAACAGTGAGAGGTGATCGGATTGTCCCAGGGATGGGCAGGGGAGAGCTCTGTAAGCATCCTTGATGTTGGTGTACACTTTATCCAGCATGTTTGAGCCCCTGGTAGGGCACTGCACATGCTGGTGGAATTTGCGGAGTGCGGCTCGTAGGTCGACCTGGTTAAAGTCCCCTGCAACAATGAAGGCACCGTCGGGGTGAGCATCCTGCTGCTTACTGATGGCCGAGTGCAGCTGTGCTAGTGCTAGGTTAGCATTAGCCTGTGGTGGGATGTATATGGCCATGATGATAGCCACAGTAAACTCCCGAGGCAGGTAAAACGGCCTACATTTAAGCAGTAGGTATTCCAGGTCTGGGGAACAGTAGCTCTCTACTGCAGTGTTGTTGGTGCACCAGTCATTGTTGATGTAGATACAGAGAACGCCACCCTTGCTCTTACCGGAGTCCTTTGTTCTATCAGCACGATGCAGTGACCGGTTGGTTAGGTCCACAGCCCCATCGGGAACCAGCGCGCTGAGCCAGGTCTCTGTGAAGATCAGCACACAGCAGTCTTTCAGGGATCGCTGGGTGTTGATCCAGAGCCTTACCTCATCCAGCTTGTTGGTGAGTGACCGGACATTCGCGAGAAAGACGCTTGGGAGCGATGGGCTTTGTGGAGCACTCCGTAGCCTGTCCTGCACCCCCGCTCGCTTTCCACGTTTCTGCTTTCACTCCCGGCGCTTGCTCCGTCTCCTACCCTCCGGAGTGGTGATCCAGGGGGCTGTTCTGCCCAGCTCCATCGGGATTTTGGTGAGGGTACTGTAGTACTCACACGCCAGTTTCTCGCAGCCACGTCCGATATTGAGCAGTTCCGTGTGGCTCCATGTGCGACCCGTCGGGATTGCGATGCGGGTCCTGGATTTCCTCGTCCTGGAGGTGAGTTTCTTCCTATGGTTTCTGGGGTTATTGGGGTTTCTAGGGGTTCTAGGGGTTCTAGGGGTTCTGAGGTTTTTAAATACCTTACTTTCACAGCCGCATTCAGTACCAGGCTGCTCCGAGTTAACTCGGACTTGGGAGCGCAAAGCCGCTGCGTCTGAACGCGCCGCCATCTTCTCCCTCATTTTAACATATATATTATATAATGCATATTAATATATATATTATATAATACATATTTATATATATCTGTGTGTGTGTGTTTATTTATATATATATACACATATATAAAATTTATATATATATATATATAATTTTTTAAATATATACAATGTATGCATGTTTTAATATATATATTTGGTTTTCTTACTGTGTTATTTTCTGTGACAGTGTTACGTTGTTAATGGCTATTATTCCCTTATACCCTGTCAATCCTTTTGTGTACCAAGACCAGCAACGTTGTCAGTATATTTGAGAATTTGGAACTTTACAAACAAACCCAATCATTTTGCATGCCCACATGTCTATAATGTTCAAAGTTCAAACTCCTGACTGCTTTCGCTCCTTCCTTACTGACGGATGGCTGAAGCCATTTTTGATCCTTTACTGCCATCTGGTGGAGATCAATTATGTTGCACAAAAAGAAATTCCACCGGGGAAGTCATGTTCAAATTTGTTCTAGTGTTAGTTTAGTTTAATTTAGTTTTAGAGATACAACGTGGAAACAGGTCCTTCGTCACCCAGTTTTTCCTGCTCATTTTTGCTCATTGCAATAAATATGTCAGTCATATGCCTTGGCATTTTGGAACTTCTCAATCCTTCCCCGAAACTCCAAACTTGTCCGAAACATTGTCGATCCATTCCCTCCACAGATGCTGCCTGACCTGTCAAGTCACTCCAGCACTTTGTACTTATTTTGATTAAACCAGCACTGTTATGGCAGTAGGCAGAGTGAGAAGAGCTGTAGTTCACTTAAATCAATTATTTTGTTTTATGATCGTCTATCTTATCTTCCTAAAAGAGGGAACAGCGGGCATATTTATTGTTGGCTGTAAAAAAGTGACTATTGCATTAAGGCTGTTACCTTATCATGTAATTAACTGCTCTTTGATTTGTAACAATTATCTGTAAAGGTGGCTGCACAGGTTTAGAGAGCACCTAGCATTAAGTCCACAAAGTTACAACAAGTACCTAGAATTCACAAGACTGTTGAAATTGTGGGCTGTTGTAGATAGAGGAATATTATCTTGAACTGATTCTCTCATTGAAAGAGGCGGTGCATTGAGTCTAAGTTATTTTCATTTCCTTCGTGCAACATAAAAGAAAAAAAATCAAAAAATTTTATGCTTTGAAACATTATGATTCACAGCATTTTATTACAGAGGCTATGATAAGCATTTGTTTCACTGCCTTATGAAGTTAATGTTTTGACTGATGTTGTTTAATTCAGCACTGGCAGATTCCCATGGGGAGTAGATTCCGCTCACTGAAAATGTGGTTTGTGTTCCGATTATATGGGGTAAAGGGACTTCAAGAGCATATTCGCAGGGTAAGTTACACATATTATTGTGGAAGGTACCCACAGAGCATGTACTAAATGTGTTCCTAGAATACTTTGAATAAAACTATATTAATCCATTTCATTTGCCTACAAATGGTATTTGCATGCTTACAAAACGGATTCAATAGATTTTTTTTAATCATTTTTGGCATCACTGCCAAGGCCAGTATTTACTGCCCATTCCTAAATTACTCTTCATAAAGTGGTGGTGCTCTACCTTTTTGAACTGCTCCAGTCCTGCTGGTGCATTCAGTTATGCAGGGGGTTCCAGGATTTTAACCCACTGACGGTGTTATTTCTAAGTCTGGGTAGCATATGAGGTGGAGGAGGAGATGCAGATGGCAATGATCCGTTCACCAGCAGCCCCTGTCCTTCTTGGTGACAGAGATTGTGGGTTTGAGAGGTGCAATTGAAGCGGCCTAATGATGGTGAATGTGTAACCAATCAGACAGATTGCTGTGTCTGATGGCATTGAGCTTCTTTAGTCAGAATGTGATCCCAAATTGAAGTAATGCGATTCTATGACTTTGCTACTCTTGTCCTTCTCGTGGGCCTTTTGTGTTAATAAATTAAATTCATTGAGTTTCAACAGTGCGTCCTGCACTGACATTGTTCCACTTGGAAGGAATAGATGCTTGTTCCTGCAGCAGATTTGGCAGTCAAATGGATTGCTTTGTTCTGAATGATGCAAAACATCTAAAATAGTAAGATTAAACGAGAACTTACCAGTTTGAAGCTTGATCTGTATTTTATGAGGAGTTACGATGAGGGATTACGTGAAGAGCCCGCTCAGCACGCATGCGCGGCATACTTCAAAGCAGCGGTGTGGAATCACAGATAGACACAGTTATTGAAATAAACATAGTAAAGAAAAGGAGACATCAGTTATCAGTTTGACCCATATTATTGAGGGTGGGAGCAGAGGGCACGTAATCCCTCATCGTAACTCCTCATAAAATACAGATCAAACTTCAAACTGGTAAGTCCTCGTTTAATCTTACTATTTTACTTCGGAGTCACGTGAGTGACTACGTGAAGATTTTAAAGCTCTGTGATTTCAAACCGTGTAACAGTTATTACTTCACTCACTGCCGAAGTCCTTGAGGGAGGAAGTGTGTTATCATAATCAACCAATGAATCTGTTTGTAGAAAAACACAACGGTATTTACTAACAATAACAACAAAGAAATTAAATTGCTCCCCTGGGCTTAAATTACATATTTGCAGTCTGTAAAATGTTTTCTGCAAATAAAGCAGGTTTTGCCAACGGCTTATTATAAAAAGTTCGGAACGTTCTTTCCCCCGACCATCCTGCTGTAGCCAGGATGTGGTCTATAGGCATGTCCATTCTTTTGGCCGTCGACGTGGATGCTGCCCTGGTGGAGTGAGATTTGTACATGTTAGTGTTTATCCCAGCAGCTTTTAGCAGCTGCTTGAGCCATCTCGAAATGGTTTGGCTCGTCACCCGACCATAAGGTTTTTTATGACTGACCCATAAGGCTTTTTCACTCCCTCGAATATTTTTGGTTGTGTCTATGTAGGACAGTAGGTGGGTCATGGCACATAACCGTGGTTCTGGCGGGTAAGCCCGGAATTCCATGACTGGGTTAGGTGTTCCTGGTCTGCTCTGTTTGATCAGTCCCTGGATAATGAAAGAGATCTGGTCTGGAGCTGTGTTCATGTTGTCCAGTCGCAATAGGTGTAGTGACTGGACCCTCTGTGCAGATACAAGTGCCATCAACATGAGTGTTTTGAGCATAGATTGTTCCAGGTTGAGGGGTCTGGCTGGTGGCCATCCCCTGAGGTATGTCAGGACCACACTGACATCCCATATATGGGTGTACCTTGGTCTAGGGGGGTTAGAGTTGTAAATACCCTTCATTAGTTTGACCACCAGCGGGTGGGACCCCATGGCCTGTTGGCCTGGAGCTTGTTTTAAATAGACAGACAGGGCACTTCTAGCTGTGTTGATGGCACTGTAGCTGAGTCCTTCATCGTGGTGAAGGTTCGCCAGGAATTCCAGTACGTTGGTAATTGTAGCGGTTGAGTAGGTGGTCCCTGTATCCAAGCAGTACTTCTCCCACTTTTTGATGCTGGACAAGTACTGTTTTCTTGTGGATGTTTGGAGGGATGCTGACATGGTGTTGACGGTTTTTTCTGACAATCCAAGTCCCAGTAACGGTCTTTTCAAAATCCGCAACCCAGGAGTTTGATTTTTTTCATGGCACGGGTGGCTTATGCCAGACACTGGGTGTGTTAATAATTCTGGGTTACTGGAAAATATCATCGGGGTTTCAACAACCATGTCGTGGAGTAATGGGAACCATGGCTGTGTAGGCCAGTCGGGTACTATCAAAATACCTGAAGCAGAGTCCATTTGTATTTTGCGTAGTACCCGGCTGATGAGGCAGAAGGGAGGAAATGCATAGAGAAGACATTTCCCCAATCCAGCGCGAATGCATCTACCGCTGCTGCCTCAGGGTCTGGTTCCTAAGCGACATACATAGGTACCTGGTGATTTAGCCTTGATGCAAATAGGTCGATATCTGGCGTGCCATATTGCTTAATAAATTTTGCAAACACTTTGGGGTTTAACATCCATTCGGTGTTGTCATTAAATTTGCGTGACCTGGTGTCTGCCACTGTATTTAGCTTACCTGGCAGGTAAGTTGCTGATAGCCAAATATGTCTTTCGACACAACATTGCCAAATTGTGTTGACCAATTTGTTGCATGATATCAATTTTATGCCGCCCATATGGTTAATGTAGGCCACCACCGTAGTATTGTCTATTTGTAACCGAACATGCAAGTGATGCATATTGGATGCATATGCTTTTAAACCATAAAAGGCACCCAACATCTCTAGATAGTTAATGCCCAGTGTAAGTAGTAATGATGACTCTAGGTTAGTCCATCTACCACCTGTGCTGGATATGGAGTTAGTCGCTCCCCAGCCTTGAGCACTGGCATCTGTTTGGATAACTAAAGATGTTTGGATAACTAAAGAACTAATGATGATGATAGGGCTGAAACTATGCCAAACGTTTTCTGACCACCACTGTAGTTCTGATATTGCTTCAGTGGGTAATTTCATGATACGATCATAATGACCTGCATGTCGTTTTAGTGCCTGTACCTTTGCTCTTTGTAAGTTTTGATAGTGCAAAGGTCCAAATTGTGTAGCCGGAAATGCTGCTACCATTTTCCCAATTACTCTTGCTACTTGTCGAATAGTTGGTCGCTCGTTGACCATTAAATTGTTGCATGATTGTGCCAATTCAGTTGTTTTGTCTTTTGGCAAAGTTACAGACATGTGGGCTGAGTTAATTGTGAAGCCCAAGTAGTCCATGGTTGTAGATGGCTTCAACTTAGATTTATCTGGATGTAAGACAAATCCCAAGGTTTCGAACAACTGTTTGGTAGCTGACACAGCTGGTATAGCCAATTCCATGGTCTTGCCTACTATGAAGATATCATCAAGATATGCCATGACAATATGTTTTTGTCTTTTTAATATTGCCAGGGCTGGTTTTAGTATCTTGGTGAATAATCTTGGGGCTGATGTTAACCCATTGGGTAATGCTTTAAACTGCCATAGCTGGCCCATCCAGGTAAATTTCAGGTATCTGCGATGATCCTTGTGAATGGGTACTGAATAGTAAGCATCTTTGAGGTCAATGCTTGCCATGAAGTATCCTTTGGAAATCAGTTGTTTGGCAGTAGCAAACGTTTCCATTTTGAAATGTACATACTTAACAAACATATTTAGTGAAGTTAAGTCAATGATGATGTGACACCCACCATCTTTTTTAGTTTTAGTGAATATATTTGACACAAATTCCAAGGGTTCATGTTTTGTTTTTTCAATTATACCCTTAGTGATTAGTCTCACCAGTTCAGCTTGTCCCTCTCGTTTCTCTTTAACTGAGAGGGAAAAGACCCTCTGGGGTGAATGTTGAACTGGTGGCAATTTTTCTAGTATAAATTGTATTTTGTATCCACTAATGCTATTGAGTATATACTTGTCACTCGTGATAGACTCCCATGCTTCCTTAAACAGGTGTAATCTCCCCCCTGTTAGTATTGCGCCCCTACTTTCTATATGCTGGTAGGAACCAGACCCACCTATCTCCATGGTTATGGGTGTTTCTTCTGTCTCTTCCCAGACCAGCGAGTCTTGCCGCGCATGCGTGCTGAGCGGGCTCTTCACGTAGTCACTCACGTGACTCTGAAGTAAAATAGTGTTACTGTTGCAAGCAACAGTGAACCAGTGGTAGAGTTGCTGCCTTACAGCTCCATAGACAGGGTTCGATCCTGACTACGGGATCTCAGCAAACATCCCCAGTTCAAACATTAGTTGGGAATACCCAAGTGAGCTACTCCTACTGTGTCCAAAATGAACGGTAGCCTATGATGTGCTAAGTCAGCAGGAATTAGATCCTGTGGAGACTATGGAAGAAATGTCATGAGAGTTTGACTAAGAAGTGATACTTTGAAGTGGACTCATCACCTTTCCTCTGAAAAGATCAAACAGATTTGGCGTCAGTGACGCAGCAGTAGAGTTGCTGCCACAGCATCAGAGACCTGGGTTCAATCCTGACCATGGGTGCTGTCTGTACGGAATTAGTACGTTCTCCCTGTGCGTTTTCTCAGGGTGCTCCGGTTTCCTCCCACATTCCAAAGACATGCTCGTTTGTAAGTCAATTGGCTTCTGTAAATTGTCCTTAGTGTGTAGGATAGAAATAGCGAACAGGTAATTGCTGGTCGGCGCAGACTCCATGGCCCAAAGCCACTGTTTCCATGCTGTATCTCTAAACTAAACTAAACTAAACTAAACTAAACTAAACTAAACTAAACTAAACGAACATCAACCAGATATATCTTGAATGTGTTCTCTTCATAGGTCGTTTCTGCTTCAGTTCTGTGTGTTCTGAGATATTTACGTTGGAGGCAATTCACTCTTTCTCTCCCTCATTGACTCATTAATTCCATTTGCACTTCACATTGCCTCAAGAAAGCAGCCAACATAATCACGAATCACTCACATCCCTCCCACAAATCACTCACGTAATCAAAAATCCCTCACACCTCCCCATTGGACAGGCGATACAAGAACAGCTACCTGCCCATTGTTATCAGATTCTTGAACAGACCTCCCATAAGATAACGATGTAATCAAAATCTCGTCATCTACCTCGTTGCAGCTCTTGCACTTTTTTATATGCACCTTCCCTGTCGCTGTAAGTCTGTAACTTGCACTTAGTTTCATTTTTCATGTTGGACAGGTGTGGTTGATTTTACTCATGTACGGCTGATTTTTCTCATTAACATGCAAAACAAAACTTATACCAATACCTAGTATTGCCTCACCTGCAATTGAATACCATAAGAAATGTGTGTTTTTGGAAGATTAAACCAGAGTATTGTGATGGGAAGGTATATTGAAGGGAAGAGGAAAGCATGTTTGAGTGAAGAGAATCTGATTGAAGATGGTGAAAACTCATTAATTCAATGTAGGTGCAAGAGGTGTGGTGGGTAAAGAGAAGAAAATAAAGAAGACGATTATTGCTTTGGTTAAGAGAAAAGATGAGAGCTGATGTGTGGGAGATGGGGCAGATGTATTGAGCACTATATCAACTATGGGAAAAGCCAAGTTTAAGGAGAATTAAAGTAAGTATATTGTGTGAGTGGCATACTGTAACTCATGGACAAGACACAATGGGCAGTAGTCATTCTATAACAGGGCTAGAGCTTACTAAGTACAAACTGTTGAATTCATCAATCTCCTTATTCTTTAGTTCAGTTCAGCCCCAGCAATACTGAATGCCAAGGTACATGAAGAGGGTTTGTTTACAAAAACAGGGATGTAATGGTGAGGCTCTGTAAGGCGCTGGTAAGGCCGCATTTGGAATATTGTGAGCAATTCTGGGCGCCATATCTGAGGAAGGATGTGCTGGCTCTAGATGGGGACCTGGGGAGGTTTACAAGAATGATCCCAGGAATGAGTAGGTTAACCTATGATGACCATTTGTCGGCACTGGGCCTGTATTCGCTGGAGTTTAGAAGAATGAGGGGGGACCTCATTGAAACGTACAAAATAGTGAAAGGCTTGGATAGAGTGGATGCGGAGAGGATGTTTCCACTAGTGGGAGAGTTTAGGACTAGAGGTCATAGCCTCAGAATTAAAGGACGTTCTTTTAGGAAGAAGATGAGGAGAAATTTCATTAGTCAGGGGGTGGCAAATTTGTGGAATTCATTGCCACAGAAAGCTGTGGAGGCCAAGGCACTGGATATTTTTAAAGCAGATAGATTCTTGATTAGTACAGGTGTCAGATGTTATGGGGAGAAGGCAAGAGAATGGGGTTAGGTGGGAGAGCCATCCATCAGCCATCCATTTATTTAAAAAATGTTGACAGAAAAATGCAAAAACTATAAAGAAAGGTTCTCCTTTTGTGCAACAAATTATTTACTTAATTGTATATTTATTTCAACGTCTACCCATTTTGCTTTTATTATAGCATGTGGCTCTAGCACATGAGTTTGCGATTTTGGTACGTCAAGATGAACAGTTTGAGATTATTGGTGATGTGGTATTTGGTCTGGTGTGCTTCAGAATTAAGGTTCGTAAAAATATTCTTAATATTACATGTGCTATATTTTCAAGTTTAGCATGGAGGCGTCATCCGGTGCAATATATCGAACCACAGACCATGTATTTTACATGAGTTTATTTTATCACAATCCGCAATCAATTTGTACACTGTGTGACTAATTGTACAAATTTGCAATATCACCATTAAAATTATGAAAATTATGTAAATACATAATAGGTATCCAAAGGCAAATATAATTATCTTTCTTGTATGTTGACTAAGTAAATCCTATCTTATGAGAGCATATTATGACATTTGAGTGAATCAAGGTTAGATGTAAATTATTTTCAAAAATCATTTGTTGTCTATTTATGAAGCTAAATGTTGGAAATGCAGTTCAAAAGCTTTACATGAAACATACCAGCCTTGAGAAATGTTTACTATTGAGCAGCTCCTAGTTCCCATAGTTCTTACTAAAAATAGTCCCTGTTCATACAAATTCTCTCACAATAAATATGTGGCATTATTTTTCTCTGCCATTAAGGATGAGGCTCCAAAATGTGATTCCGGTACATCAATCATGTTGTAGATAAATCCATGAACCAGCAGTTTAGTTAAATTTATCCATTTGTTGTTGAAATTCTTTCTGTTAAAATCTATTATACTTGAATTTGAATGGCACCATCCATCCAAAGAACCTATTTCTCCTCAGCAACTCTATTTTCAAGAAGATGTCAAGGAACTTCTTCTTCTTTCATGTGGCGTGCACAGCCTAAAGTTGTAGGACAACTTGTTCTATTTGATCTCACGTTTGTGCACGTTGAGTTGATTGCATTAGTTGAAACAGGCGGACCACGTGAAGGTTGCAATCTTCCACCCCGTCAAGGAACTGCCAGGGTATGTCAAATTGACAAGGTGCATCAACTTAAGATTGTCCTTCCACAGTAGCTTGGGGGCACGCATGCCTCATCAAGATGCGAGGGCACTCATGTATTTCAATTAATAAATCTGTATTTAGTATTGATATTGAGAGCACCCACAATCACCACCATTTCTTCACCACCTTCCACTCTTCCACAACCTCCGGTGGGTTTGTCATCCTGTTGAAATTTTCTAGCGATTACGTTAGGAAAATCTGGATCTTTAGATGCAAGACATTGCGCCTCGGTCATTCCGTCTACCTGTCCTCGTCAGGCAAAAATACAGAAGCTTGATAGTGCGTATCACCAGACTCAAGAACAGCCTCTTCTCCTGTCTTATCAGGCTTTCGAATGATCTTTCCATTAGCTATGGCACTAATTCACCTCTGCCCCATTATGGACATTGGACTTGGGCTATGGAGCTGGTACACTATACTGCCAAGAGCTATATTCTGTATAGTCCCCTTTGTTTGACTAAGGTGGTGACTATATTACTTGAGTTTAGCTTGATTGTATTTACGTATAGTTATGCACTTTGGTACTTGTAATAGTCTAGTCAAATCAAGTCAAGTTTATTCGTCACATACACATACGAGATGTGCAGTGAAATGAAAAGTGGAAATGCTCGCGGACTTTGTGCAAAAAACAAACAAACAAACAACAAACTACAAACAGAATGGAACAGAATCACCTATTCTTTTACATATTACATATTGTGGGAGGAAGGAAAAAGGAAAAAAACAGCAATTTAAAAAAACACAGTAGAATGGTACAGTAAAGGTTAGTCCCTGGTGAGGTAGGAGTTTACAGTCCTAATGGCCTCTGGGAAGAAACTCCTTCTCAACCTCTCCGTTCTCACAGCATGGCAACGGAGGCGTTTGCCTGACCGTAGCAGCTGGAACAGTCCATTGCAGGGGTGGAAGGGTCTCCCATGATCTTATTGGCTCTGGAGTTACACCTTCTGATGTATAAATCCTGCAGAGGGGCGAGTGAAGTTCCCATAGTGCGTTCGGCCGAACGCACTACTCTCTGCAGAGCCTTCTTGTCCTGGGCAGAGCAGTTCCCAAACCAAATCGTGATATTTCCGTCAAGATGCTTTCCACAGCCGCTGAGTAGAAGCACTGGAGGATCCTCAGAGACACTCTGAATTTCCTCAATTGCCTGAGGTGGTAAAGGCGCTGTCTTGCCTTACTCACGAGTGCTGAGGCGTGTGCTGTCCATGTCATAACAGAAATGTGGACTCCCAGGTATTTAAAACAGCTCACCCTATCCACAGTATCCCCATTTATCCTCAATGGTGTGTACGTCCTCAGATGATGTGCCCTCCTAAAGTCCACGATAATAAACCTAAACCTAAACTATAAAGTTATGCTTTTATGAGCACAACTATGTTAGGCTGTTCATTGATAAACCTGTTACTCTCTCATTTTAGACACATCCCCAGATATATGTGAGAAGGAATCTGATAGATTATCGGGGGTGAGAATAGCTTTGCCACCTCTGTGCTGTGTACAATTAGATTATAATGTAGAGCGTTTACAGTGAATTCACTTATTCATGAATGAATGAATAATTTATTGTCACATGTAACAAGTCACAGTGAAATTCTTTGCTTGTAAACCTTGCCAAGGTATGCAATAGTTGCCCATGAAGGGCGCTTACAAAGTTACAAATTCCCCCCAACGCCAGTTCCCCCTTTGCTCTTCCCCCCTCCCCCTCCCTCACGGTGGTCACCCCACACCGGGTCCCCGTTGTCCATTGTTCTTCCCAGCGGTGCCCCCCACACCGGATCCTCCTTCGTTCCTTCCCTCGGCACCAGCGTCCTCATTACCACGTATCCGTCATCGTCAATCGGTTGGCGCCGCTATCGACCGTTGCACCGACCTCACCACAACACTGCCGGGTCCTCTCCTGAGGCCTCCGCGGCACCGACCCAGGCCCCAGGTGCGGGCTCCGTCGACCACTCCGCCAACCCGAGCTCCCTTCGGACCCGGGCTCCGACCGGATTGTAATAATGCATATCTAACAAATAATTAATCGTTGGTGTATTTCATATTTTAGGGCTCCAATAATCTAAATGAAAGACTCATTAAAGAAATAACCAACATGAGGAGGATTCACATTGTGCCTTGCCAACTTCGAGAGAAGTTTGTGCTCCGTTTTGTTGTATGTGCTGAAACCGTCAAAAGTAAACATATCCAATATGCCTGGCAAAATATAAAGGAGGCTGCCGCTAAAGTGGGTCAAATGTCAGAAAATATAAGAAAATAAAGTGCAAGAAATATGTCTAATGTAAGGCAGCACATTTTGAATTGTAAAGTATATTTGTACTATACAAATATATTTTAAGTTCATGTAATATCTGATGTGTGGAGTATATTTTGCTGAGCAGAGAATGCTGAAAACAAATAACTGCAATGTAATATAATCATTAAATAACTTGTGATTATGTAATTGGCAGTGTAAATCTTATTTTCATGGATTGATGGTGTGTATCGTAATTACAATTTTGTAAAATATATTTTGATTAAAATGATTGCTAATCATATTTGTCACTTTTGTCATGCCTTACATATTTTAACTTGTGCATCTGATTGCTGTTATACTTGAGGCCCACTTTCCTTGCTTCTTCAAGGATGTTAACAGTCCTTTAGTTGTTTAAGAGCTGACACAGAATGATTAATTAGTTCACACAATAAACTCAGCCAAGATGTTGAGTTATATAGCATGGAAACAAGCCCTTTGGCCCAACTCAACCAAGACCTCTTCCTGAGCTAGTCCCATTTGTCTGTATTTGGCACATATCACTTGAAAGCTTTTACATATATGTATCAGTCCATATGTCTTTTATATGTTGTAATTTTACCCACCTCTTCCATTTCCACTTCCGCTGCCTGCTTGTTCCACACAGCTGTGTGAAAAACCTGCTCTTCTCGTCACATTTAAATGTTATCCCTCTCAACTTAAACCTGTGCCTTCTAGTTTTAAACTCCTCTATCCTGGAAAATGACTGTCGCTTCCACCTTATCTGTGTCCCTCATGATTAAATAAACCTCTACAAGATCACGCCTCAGCCTCTTTTGCTCCAGGAGAAACTGTCCCAGGGTATCCAGACTCTCCTTCGAGCCCTCCAGTCCAGTCAACATTTGTGTGAATTTTTATTGTACCCTCTTTAGCTTAATCATGTCCTTCCTAAACTATGGCAATTGGAACTGTACACAATATTTCAGTTGCAATTTTACCAACATCTTGTAACATGATGTCCCACCTTTTGTAATCATGTATTGTCTTTCCACTAACTGGTTAGCGCACAACCAAACCTCTTCACTGTACCTCAGAACACGTGACAATAAACTAAAACTGAACTGAAACTAAAACTGAACTTTTGTACTCAGTGTCACGTCCGATGAACACCAGCCTGTCTACTTGTGTCACCATTTTCATGGAACTGTAACAGTAACAGTAGATTATTTTAATTTCCTTGATATTGACAGACTGCTATAGTCCTAAAATGGGGCAGAATTTGTTGGGTCATTGGGATGGTGCAGTAGCACCAGAGATCATCATTCTATTAGTTGCAGGATAGTCATGGAGAAAAATTGCCCTGATCCTCAAAGTTAAAAGTCCCAAATTGAGGGAAAGCTAATATTGATGGGATCAGGCAAGAACTTGCAAAAATGTATTGGGAGAGGTTGCTTGCAAGTAAAGTTGGAGGCATCTAAAGGTGATATACGGCAGATTTAAAACTGACATGTTCCTGATAGAGTGAGGTGCAAAGCTCGAAAGATTAGATGATGCAATGACACAGGCATGTGATATTGAGGATCTGGTCATGAAAAAGGAGGTATAAGCAAGGTTCAGTAAAATGGGATCAAGCAAGTCCCTTGAGGAATATAAAGGATGTACGAGGGTAAAAAGAGGACATGAGATATCACAGACAAATAAGATTAAGGAGAATCCTAAAAGATTCTATGCGGATAATAAGTAAAAGAGCCGCTAGGGAGTATGTTCCCTTGAGGATCGGTGCAGTAATCTACGTGTGGAGCCTTGGGAAATAGGAGATGATTTAAATGTCTGTATTTACCATGGAGAAGGAAAAATAGGATCAGGTAGGAGTTTTGGGATAAAGTTAATTTTATTGGCCTGTGATTTAATAAAACTGAATGAAAAACAACCACCTGAGGTAAAGAAACAAAGAACTACAGATGCTGGTTTACAAAAAAAAACAAAAATGGAGGTCAGGCAGCATCTCTGGAGAATATGGATAGGTAATGGCGTGATCAGTGATCAACTGGTGTGAACGCCTATCTCGAGCGCCTGACCCTTTTTTAGTGGTCATTGCAGTGATTTTTATTCAGAGACACCGGTAGAAGTACAGTATCAATAGGTGATAGGTGATGGTTCGGTCCGGACCTTTCTTCAGACCATGTTCTCCAGAGATGGTGCCTGATACATTGAGTTACTGCAATAAGCGAGTTTGGTATTCTGATAAACGCAAGGAATTATGGGATTTGACAAAGGTAATTCAGGCAAAAAAAAACGAACGCAGCGCTGTATAAACTGTGTATAAATTGTTAACTATTCTATCAATTAATTAATGTAGAATTCTGTCAACGCAATAGCTTCCTTTCTTGTTCTACTGTTCACACATGACTTACACAGTCCCAGTTCTAGTTCAGTTCATTATTCTGCAATTATGAGATATTCAATGTTAAAGAATTTATTATTTTCATTTAATCCTTAATGTGTTTGACGGTGGACTAAGAAAATATAACTTGTGTTTGAAACACATGAGCTGATGCTTTACCTACAGGTGGTGTGAATGTATCGTTAAGGGAGGGGTCGGCAACCTACGGCCCACGGCCCAGATCCGGCCAGTAACCCGAAATCATCCAGCCCACATGCGTATTTTTGTTGTGACTAGAATGGTGTTCTTGCCTTCAGTGGGACCTTGCACAGAGTTGTCCCAGTGCTCGGGCAAGGCAGCTCTCCGGGACGGTTTTGACTGGGATGGTTTTACATTGTGAAGTTCACTGTGCCTGAGTTAAGGGCCTGTCCCACTTGGGCGACCTAATCCGCGAGTTTTGGCGAGTTTGCCCCCGTCTCATACTCGCCACATGGTCGACACGAGGTCGTAGGAGGTCTTCGAAACTCTCCTTCATGCCCGAGAGTGGTCTCCGCATGCTCGAGGCCTCAGCTAGGTCGCGGCGTTTTTTTCAATATGTTAAAAAATGCCCGCGAGTAAAAAAAGGTCGCCACGGACAAAATCGATACTTTTTTTACTTGTAGGTTTAGTCATAGTAGGTCGTAGTAGGTCGGCATGTTAGTCGTAGGTAATCAAGGGTAGCCGAAGGTAGTCAAAGGTATTCGTAGATAGTCTTCATCATAGTCAAAGGGAGGTCGAAGGGGATCGAAGGAGGTCGTCTTCACTCTCTACTCTTCGGTGTCCAATTTTCCAGGTTAGTCATAGCTAGTCGTAGCTAGTCGAAGCTGGTCTTCAACATAGTCGAAGGAGGTGGAAGGAGGTCTTCTACATAGTCGAAGGAGTTCTTCAACATGTCATTTCTTCAAACTCTTCTAAACTCGCCTTCTCATCATTGTCTGAGATCAGGCCCACCACCACAGTGTCATCAGCAAACTTAATTATTGAGTTGGAGCTGAACCTAGCCACACAATCATGTGTGTACAGGGAGTACAATAGGGGGCTGAAGAACCAACCCTGGGGCGATCCTGTGCTCAGGGTGAGGGACTTCGGAGTGAATCAGAGTGAATACCCGCTCCTGTCGACACGTTTCACTGTGGACTGTCACAGATGGATTCCACCACCTGTTGGTCAATAATTGGATCGATCTTCATAAAGAACACACGACCTGCTGTGTTTCCAGCATTCTTATTTCCGATTTTCAGTATCTGCAGTTCTTTGATTTTTGTGAGAACAACCCTGATTAGACTAACTTTGAATTTCTTCCTGTGGGAATTGGAAATATTATGGTTAAAGTTGTTGCTTGGGTAAATCTGATGTAACATCATTTCACCATGTTGACAACCTAAAGTTTTCCCAACAGAATCCTCTGTGTGATAATGGTCAAACATCAAACTGTGCGAGGGGACAATGTTGCCGACACAGGCGTAAGCAAATAGCCACTTTACCCACTTACAACAGACAAGACAAGCAATGGCGCAGTCAACATTTGCTGGGGGAGGAGCAACTCTGCATCAATTAATTATCATGGGAAGGTTATTGTATTATGAAAAAGGTGCATTTAAATCTTGCAACCTTCAAGAGAACTCAGGAACATCTGTACATTGGAGCCTATCTTGCATGTTTAAACACTGGCGTGATCAGTGCTCATATGGTGTGAACGCCTATCTCGAGAGCCTGACCCTTTTAGTGGTCATTGGAGTGATTTTTATTCAGATTCACTGGTAGAAGTACAATTGAGGGTAAATTATGGTTATAATTAAATGTTAAAGATGCATAATGTTAAGATTATATTAGTGTGCAATAGTTTGCAGTGCTTTGCATCAAACAATTTTTGATAGCGCCATATAACATATTTATATTGCTTGTATTTATACCACATTATTTACAGTGTTTATTCAGTCCCAATAAACTCTTTAACCATTCAGGCTGGTGCTGTTCTGTGAACACACAAGCATGTGAAGCAGGAGCAGGAGTAGATCACCCAACCCCTCAAACCCTCTCTGCCATTTCATTTCATAGTTGTAAGCTCACTTTCGCATTTCCCATCAACCCACGGTAGTTTTTCAACCAGTTGCATGCATAAATCTATCAATCTTTGCTTTACAAATTATTAAGTATTTCTGGTTATTTTTCCCCTTTGAGAGATTTTTAAAAATCGCCTCATCTCTGTCTTAAATGGGAAATCCATATTTTTAACGTGACCCCTCATTTTAGAGTAAACGGATGTTGCTTCACCAATGCCTCTATCACTGAAGCATAACCTCCCTGCTTTTGCATTCACTTTCACAAGCAATAAACAATATCATTCCATAAGCTTTCTTAACTATTTGCTGAGAGTCCATACTCACCTTTTTAAGTCATGCAACATGAGAATCAGAAGTATTTAATTGTCCGACAACAGAACAATGAAATTCTTACTTGTCATCGCTTCAAAGGCCGAGCAAAACAATAACATAAAGATAAGATCTTGTAATCAAAAATACAATAAATTAAATATTGTAATGCTCAGTAACCATAGTAATGCAGAAATCGGTCCGTAGTCTAATCGAGATCCATAGAAGATCATAGTTTCTGAGGTTAGTGTTGTGTGGTGTTCAAGAGCTTGATGGTTGCTTGGAAAAAAACGAATCTTGAACCTGGAGGTCACGGATTTCAGGCTACTATACTTTTCCTGATGGCAATATTAAAATGAAAGCATGGCCAGAGTGGTGTTAGCATCTCCTATAGATCTCTTTGATGGTTAGGAGATCAGTACCTGTGATGGACAAGGCTGTGTCTACCACTCTCTGTTGTCTCCTTTGCAGTGTTGTCGTGCTAATCTTTTAGGTGCTGGAGCTGTCAAACAGGGGCGTAATTTCAAGTTTTGTTTGGGGGAGGGGGGTCAAGCTAGTCTCCCAAGAGGGTCACACAAGATTATACCCTAGCACTACATCCCAGTGTATAACTAGTACAATAAAACATATAATACTTAATTTAATAATATGACAAAATATTGCACGGTTGCCCTCACTAATTGCATGAAATATAATTATCAAGCAAGTAAAGAAAAATATGACAATCATGTATTTTACAGAGGTGTGGCCCTACACCACCCTGACTCTCCCGCAGCTCTGGGCCTTCACACTCACTCACTCACCCACTCACCCACCCACTCACCCACTCACCCACCCACTCACTCACTCACTCATTCACTCACTCACTCACTGACTCTCACCCGTTCACACTCATTCACTCACCCACCCACTCACCCACCCACTCACCCACCCACTCACCCACTCACTCACCCACTCACCCACTCACCCACTCACCCACTCACCCACTCACCCACTCACTCACCCACTCACCCACCCACCCACTCACTCACTGACTCTCATCCGTTCACTCTCACTCACTCACTCATTCACTCACTCATTCACTCACCCACTCACCCACCCACTCACCCACCCACTCACCCACTCACCCACCCACTCACCCACCCACTCACCCACTCACTCACCCACCCACCCACTCACTCACCCACTCACCCACCCACCCACTCACCCACCCACTCACCCACCCACTCACCCACCCACTCACCCACCCACTCACTCACCCACTCACTCACCCACTCACTCACCCACTCTCCCACTCACCGCCGCTGCCGTTGAACTTCACTATCTCCCAGGGGCCACCGATTCTGCTGCCGCCGACCCGTATCTCTACTCCAGCCCCCCACAGGCCTCCACCAGCGACTCCGCCGACCCTCGCCTCTCCACCGGTCACCAGGGGAAGGGGGTGCATGTGGGTGAGTTGTAGGGGAGGGGGTTGAATGACCGGAAGGGGGGTGTGTGTGGGAGAGGGGTGTGTGTGTGGGCAGGGGGGGGTGGGGGGGGGTGGGTGTGTGGTCGGAGGGGTGTGGGGGGAGGGGGATGTGTAGGATGGGGTGGTTGTAGGTGGGTGTGTAGGTCACTGAAGCAGGGAATGCCCATCAAGAAGGCAGAATAGAGCAGAGTATAAGAAGAACAAACAAGAAGTAATAAAGAAACTAAGAAGGGAAAGAATAACTGTTAGTGATGTGAGAGAACGAAGTGGGAAATCAAAATGTTGGCACTAGTTGAAGGAAAGGAGGGAGCTGCAGAATACACTGAGGTACCAGTAAGATTAAAGAAAATTATCCGACAAGTGCAAGAGACCCAGGAGCAATGGTGGAAAGGACGATTCATGGCAGACCCGAACAATTATAAAGCAAAATGTATCTAACCAAAATGTTGTTGAGTTCTATTAGGCCTCCAGGACAGTTGTTACCTACCTACGCATCATCTGGGAAATGAGGTATACGATTATGTGGACCCTCAACTATGGGCAGAAGACACAGCTCAGGTAGGATGCGTGAACATCAATCCCATCCAAGTAGCTCCCCAGAAAGAGGTAACACTTTTCCTTTAATATCCAAGAAGACCACAGGCTATCAACAGCATTGACAGATTGATTTGGGGAATGCCAGAATAAGAAATACTGCCAGTCAATCTGTAAGAACTGTAGAGGTTGCTCCGCACAGTAACACCTCTACTCTTGCAGTTCCGAAACCGGAAGATAGAAGGTCAATATGGACTGGTACAAGACCTAAAAGCAAGTCGCAAGTATGGAGCAGTTGTAAAACTGCTCCATACATACACTAGTGCCAAACCTTGCTAACATCTTAACTCAGAGAAATTAAGGAGTTAACACTTCCAGCGAAGAAGATTAATCGAGTCTCAGTGAATTAAGAAGGTACAAGAAGCCTCCAATGATTAAAATAGATCACTGAGGCAGGCTCCAACTTTGTATAACAGTCCCTTCTAGCTCTACTGCATTGTTTTGTCTGAATGGGCAACCTCAAGTCTGATACATGGGAATAGACATAGCTCTATAGCCAGGGGACACCCACTCTGCACCCAAATTCTAACTACCATATATAATTGTTTACAGTCTGCTGCAAATTTGACGTTCCAACAAGAAATTGTAGTGTATAGCTCACATTCGGTAGCAGCATTGTTGGGACAATTACAGATGCAGCACCTAACAATGGCTCGCCAGAATAAATACAAAATTTACCTATTAAATAATCCAAAACTTCAATTTAGACATTGTACATTAATTGACCCAGCCTCTTTTCTTGTCTCACCCCCAGAAGAGCAGTCAGGAGCGGGACATGACTGTTTGTTTGTCATCGAGGAGGAAACATCTGTAAGAGAGGACTTGAGAGACGCACCCATAGAGGACCCTGACATGACTTTGTATGTAGATGAAAGTTCATCTATTTAACCGTGAGCAGAGACATTGTCTGAGTTAATGATTTGGACGAGGGAATTGAATGCAACGTCTCCAAGTTTGCGGATGACACTAAGCTGGGAGGCAGTGTTAGCTGTGAGGAGGATGCTAGGAGGCTGCAAGGTGACTTGGATAGGCTGGGTGAGTGGGCAAATGTATGGCAGATGCAGTATAATGTGGATAAATGTGAGGTTATCCACTTTGGTGGCAAAAACAGGAAAGCAGACTATTATCTAAATGGTGGCCGATTAGGAAAAGGGGAGATGCAACAAGACCTGGGTGTCATGTTACACCAGTCATTGAAAGTAGGCATGCAGGTGCAGCAGGCAGTGAAGAAAGCGAATGGTATGTTAGCATTCATAGCAAAAGGATTTGAGTATAGGAGCAGGGAGGTTCTACTGCAGTTGTACAGGGTCTTGGTGAGACCACACCTGGAGTATTGCGTACAGTTTTGGTCTCCAAATCTGAGGAAGGACATTATTGCCATAGAGGGAGTACAGAGAAGGTTCACCAGACTGATTCCTGGGATGGCAGGACTTTCATATGAAGAAAGACTGGATAGACTCGGATTGTACTCGCTAGAATTTAGAAGATTGAGGGGGGCTCTTATAGAAACATACAAAATTCTTAAGGGGTTGGACAGGCTAGATGCAGGAAGATTGTTTCCGATGTTGGGGAAGTCCAGGACAAGGTGTCACAGTTTAAGGATAAAGGGGAAATCCTTTAAGACCGAGATGAGAAAAACATTTTTCACACAGAGAGTGGTGAATCTCTGGAACTCTCTGCCACAGAAAGTAGTCGAGGGCAGTTCATTGGCTATATTTAAGAGGGAGTTAGATGTGGACCTTGTGGCTAAAGGGATCAGGGGGTATGGAGAGAAGGCAAGTACAGGATACTGAGTTGGATGATCAGCCATGATCATATTGAATGGCGGTGCAGGCTTGAAGGGCCGAATGGCCTACTCCTGCACCTATTTTCTATGTGTCTATGTTTCTATGAGTATGCAATTATTCATTAGGATGGGAAAAATGTAGAAGCAGTTGCCTTTAAGTCACCTTATTCAGCACAACAGGCTGAATTATTTGCTTTAATTTGGGATTACATTATTGGAAAATTTGAAGATAAATGTTTACACAGATTCTCGATACACATTTCGAGTTGTGCATGATTTTAGACAATTATATGAAAATAGGAGATTCCTGGCTTCAGCAGGGACTCAAATTTCAAATAGATAATTGGTGACAGATTTATTAAAGGCCTTAATGCTACCCAGACAAATTTCCATCATAAAATGTAGTGCACACATTAGAGGACGGACCTTAGTAGATATTGGAAATCGTAATGCTGATGGCAGCAAAATAAATATCCCGGGAACGTAAGACGGTAGTGCCAAGAATGATGAGGCAGACTAAAAGTTTAGATAACAAGTCCCCCTCTGAGAAGTTGATGCCAACCATCCAAGAGATTGTTCAGTTTCAGGAGGAGGCTACTGAAAGGGATAAGGAAAGATGGAAGCAACTTGGGTGTACATTGGATTGTGTGACAGGGCATTGGACCACACCAGCAGGGCAGACTTGCATGACAGATTCACTAGCAGCATGGGTTATCGAGTGCATGCACTATGCAACTCATTGCGGTGCAAGAGCAGTAGGAGACACTCTTTTGGCTACTTGGTGGCATCCAAGATTACAAACTTTAGCTCAAAAAGTGAGTAGCAGTTGCCTAATCTGTCAGAAGTACAATCCAGGAAAAGGAGTAGGATGTGAAGAGGGAAAAACACCATTGCCCATGGGTCCATTTGATATTTTGCTGATGGATTATATCGAATTGGAACGGTGCCAGGGTTATAGATATGTACTTGTCAAAGTCGATGCATTCAGCCGGTGGATCGAAGCCTATCCAACCCTTGATAATAAAGCGGCTACTGTTGTCAAGATATTAATGAAATAAATTGTCCCTATATTTGGAATCCCTATTCGACTTAGTTCAGATAACGGTCAACATTTTATTAAGCAGATTAATAAAGAATTTTGTGAACAGTTGGGCATCCAGCAGCAATTGCACTGTGTTTATCGACCACAGGCTGCTGGACAAGTAGAAAGGTCAAATCAGACCCTTAAAACTAAATTGGCTAAATTGAAGGCGGAGACTGCAATTAGTTGTAGGCTGTGGGTCAAGGAGCATTTTACGTTCAGGTTCATGACCCAACTCACGGAACTACCTGAATTTTTAACATTGTGTAAAATTATTATATAAATCATACCTGAAACTCGTCAAGACTAAAACTTGCACATTTTTAAGAAATATGAGAAATTACCTCAAATTATCTGAGTAGTAATTGCCCAATCAATGCACCTTTGACATTGAGGTCGGACGCAAATTGACCAATCCCGAGCTTTGTTTTATGGTCGCTAGGCAGTGAGGACCCTGGGATCATGACTGCCTCCTCATTACATCACTAGCAATAACAAGGTTTCCAAGGAATAAAGGTAATGCTAACCTTGCTGATCATTTTGTTTTTCAATTGATTTATCTTTATAAAGTTATGATGTGAACTGTTAAATAAAAATGATAAATAACAAATGTAGAGCTAGGGTTAGGATTAGGGCGGTCAGTCGGTCAATCGGTCAATCAGTCAGTCAGGTTTGTCGGTAGGCCGATGGATGCTGTGCAGGATCGGTCGAGCTGTTGGGCCACCGGTGGGTGGTGCGAGTTTGGCCGGGCCTCCAGTGGGTGGTGAGAGCGGTCGGTCGGGCCGGGCCGCCGGTGGGTGGTGAGAGCGGTCATTCCGGCCGGACCTCCGGTGGGTGATGAGAGTTGGGCCGGGCCTCCAGTGGCTGCTGCGAAGGGTCGGCATTGTCAGCTGTCCTGTGTTGCAGCAAGCGTGTGGGCAGTCTGACGGAGCCGACGCTATGGTGGTGCTGAAGGCGGCCCGGGTGGTGTGCAGGGCGGTGCTGCTCCCCACCATCATCACCACTAGAAGGGCATGCTGGCCGAGGTGGACTCGCTGTGGGGCCACACATACGCGGCTCCAGCTCCAGCCGTGGACAGCTCTGGAAGGGGGGAGAGTTAGGGTTAGGCATTGTCCTGTCAGTGGAAGATCAATCAATCAATCAACCTTTATTGTCATCTTGCAAGCAACAGTGTACAGTGCAAAATGAAAAGACGTTTCCCAGGGAATAGCGGAGCATCGCACATGAAATTTAAAACATTTCACCCATAATAACACTAAAAGCAATCCAGTCCCTGATGGAACAGTATAAATAGTTAAAAGCAGGTAAAACACAATGTTAAAATACAATAACCCAATCATAAAAATGTCCGGGGCAGCTGATTTGAGTGGCCAGTGCCAGTTATTAAAGTGTCCGTGCCAGCCGCAGAATCAAGTGACTGTGAGTACAGAGTGACTGTTTAGCAGCCTCACAGCCTGTGGTAGGAAACTGTTTAGCAGTCTTGTGGTCCATGGCTTTGATGCTTCGATATCTCTTGCCTGATGGCAGGAGATCCAGGTGTATGTGGAGGGGGTGCAGTTTGTCCTTAGCAATTCTCTGAGCTTTTTTCAGACAGCGGCTCTGATGCCTTAGCCTTCCCCCAGTCTGGCACTGCCCCAGTCACACTATGGCTGTGGCCCCCACTCTGCACACTGGCAGTCAGTGGGGTTCAGTAATTGGGGAAACCACAGGAACTGCCCTCACCCATTAATTAGGCTGGTTCAGGAGCCGGACCTCTGCGGCAGTCTCATTAAAAAAAAACTCACAATTATACTCATTATATTATTTTTATATAATATAATTATACATAATTATGTATGATTACAGTCATATTCACAAATCATATATATGTATACCATAATATGTGGTTTAAATAGACTGCAACACGGAAATAGGTTCCCCATGGTGTAATATGGGCATTGGACACTAGATGGCGCTTACTTTTTCGAACTGATTTTCTAATTAGTTTAATTAATTAATGTGCAACTTTTGGCACTGATGAGTTATGACTTCCTTCTCAATTATATTTTATCTAAATCTGTGCAAAATTTAATGTAGTTCCAAGACATAGGTCACGAAGAGTTGATTTCTAGACACATTTGTGATGCTCGGCCCACAGCCTATTGGATTGAATAACTTGCCATAGCTTTATTTCAGATGCAAGTCATGCCTGCAGTGAATTCTAGACTGAGCCAAGCTGAAATTGTTTATGGTAGACCCCTAAGAACACCTTGGAACATTGAAAGAATCCCATTGTAGAGTAAGAGCAGCATATACCGAAGTGCCTTTGTTGACAGCTTCGACTAAAGTGGACCTGGCGACTATGTCCTTGTAAAGAACTGGGTAAGGAAAGGGTTGGAGATTCGCTGGGAAGGACCTTATCAGGTTCTCCTAACAACCCCAACAGCAGTGAAAGTAGGAGGAAGGAACTCATGGGTACATCTCCACCACTGCAAGAGTATCAGTGGAAGTATAGGCTGCTAACTTACTTTATTCCAGATTCTCTGAGAAACTTCATACTCTGCGACGGGTCAAAAACAGGTGCTTATCAAGATGGATGGAGGGAATTTACGCCCATGAAAACTTGGGAGAAGAAGACTCCTCAGACAGAAATCATGAAACTGCGCCCATGCAAACTAGGGAAGCTTGGTGAAATTCTGGGAAAATACATCAGCATCTTCTTGTTAGGATATCTGTTATAGTAAAGTAGTAATTATTGTGTTTTGGTTATCATTAATGATGAGGGTGATCATAATGATAAAATGGAGGAATATTAATATTGGCTAAATTAAAGAGGTCACAAGATGGAGGATCTTGGTATTTGCAGGGCCTGCTTGGCCCATGTCCGTGAAAGTTGCAAGATGGAGTCACGGCTCCAAGGGGTCTGGACCCCAGATGGAAGTTGATGACAAGGAGAGGTCCAGATGTCCTTACTTTGTTAAAATGTATGAGGGTTTGCAGAAAGAGATAAGAAGGTCTGCAAATGCATAGTGCGGATTGGTTATAAAAGGGGGTGTAAAAAGGTATTGTAAATAATGTTGCAGAGTGTTTGTGCTGCTGTTTGATGATTGGCTGAAGTGTGAAGCCTTGTTTGACTTGTTTATACAACCTGGAAAAATGTTTCATTACTTTAGTTAACTGACTTCCTTCCGGAAGCTTCTGTAGAAACATTGTAACGGGGTACTTTGTAATTTGGTTCGGGAACTGTCAATAACTGTATAATGTGATTGATATGTGTGATTGGCTTGTAGGGGTTGCCTCCCCCAAGTAATGTTTGGAAGGGCATAAGAGGGTGGGTAATTCTTTGGGGTGTGTCGGTTGATTGTGAGTTCTGTTCTGTTTGCGCAAGATATTGTTGTCTTGCGTGAGTGGATCGGCAACTGGCCGGTTTTGGAACCAGAGTTTGACTTAGTGTTTGACTAAACCAGACTAAGGGGGTAAGTCTAGAACCTGAATTAACACGATGAGTGAGCTGGCGAAAATCGTATCGCTATCACGTACCGTTTTTGCACAAATAGAAAAACCGTGCAAACCGGAAGATAACAAGATCAGAGTTTTAGTTATGTATATATAGAAGATGTTCCAGATAATAATAATAATAATAATAAATTTTATATTTAATGGGCGCCTTTCATACAAAATCTCAAGGACACCTTACATAGTAAACATATAATCGGAATATAACAATAAGGACATCACAGAGACACAAATCAAAACAGGATTCAATCCAAAAACAGAAAATCAAAAACACAGTGTGAAGAGGGAGCAGCGGCAACCAATTCGTGCCAGCGTCCACTCTCCCTTCACGTCAGCCATCTTGGACACAGACCTACAAGACTACAGTTAGACAAAAAAAAATCATCCCCCCACAGTGGATAGCACTGTGGAGGAAGGCACAATGTCCAGTCCCCACCCCATGTTCACCCCAAAGTCAGGCCTATTGGGGCCACCGCAATTGCCTCTACGGAGGCCCGATGTCCCTGGCCTATACTCTGACTCATCATTACCCATTATTCATCTAACAACTGTAGGCTAATTAAACAAAGGTGTGGCGAGCTGTGCCAGGCTACAGTCGTGGTCATAGACTAGAGCAAGTAACTGAGCACTCACCCTTGCGGTTCTTCTGTGATGATGGTTAGTGAGGAGGAAGGTTTGTTGCTAATTTGTACTAATTGTGGTCTGCCACTGAAGAAATCGAGGATCCAATTATATAGGGATGAGGAGAGCCTTGTTCTTTATGATTAGTTTGGAAGGGATTATGGTGTTGAATGCTGAGCTGTATTCGATGAACAACAGTCTGAAATATGTGCTCTTAGTGTTGAAAAGGTCTAATACAGAGCCAGTAAGATTACATCCTCTATCCTTCCTAAGGCAGGAGTTGATATGCGTCATAACCAAACCCTCAAAATACATGAGCCATTCGCTCAGTAGTCACTGAGTCATGTCTCATTACTTTTCTTGGTCACCTGGGTATTATTGATGTCACCAGCTCACGTTGATGCCTTGGTATTTTATAGCTCTGTAATAACTCACCATTTAGCTAATGTGCTTTTTTAAAAAGTTTCTGCCAAAATGAGTATTATACTTTTTCTCACATTATACTCCATTTTCCCATTTACTAGTAATGACACAGAAGGAGCATACTGGGACATAGCAGAGCAATCCTACTTATTTCCCTGCAACTTACTGTCCTTTACACAGTAGACAAAAAATGCTGGAGAAACTAGCGGGTGAGGCAGCATCTATGGAAAAAAGGAGTAAGCGACGTTACGGGTCGAGACCCTTCTTCCTTTACACAGGGTTACCAATTCCCCTTTGATTCTTTTTCCTACTAACCCACACTTAAAGGCAATTTACTGTGAAGAACTAAACAACCTGCACATCTTCGGAACATTTGAGAAAATCAGAGCATCCAGAGAAAAAACAGGTGTTCAGAGAGAGAACGTGCAAACTCTGCAAAGTAACACTAAATAGGTTTAAACCCAGATCTCTACTTAGGTGAGCTTACAGCACTAAAGCGGCCTTTTCACGGGGCGAGTTGACGCAAGATGTCACCAGAGTGAAGAGGTCGTGGTCCAGCACGAGTCTCGCACGATATAACGGCAGTAGATAAAGAGTTCCCACGGTACTCAGCATTTCTGCTATTTCTGCGAGTGACTTGTCCGTTTCCCGAGCATTCCCGTTAAATCTTGAATGAACATCGTGAACTACACGTGACACAAATGATGTAACTTTTTTTTTCACACACTATATATATCCTCCCTTGGTTGAATTGGCTCATTTGGAGACATATTTTACTGTGTATGTGGGAGACACAGATGGACTGAGCACAGTACCTCGGTCTTACTGTGTGTGGGAGAGGGGGAGAAAGAGACGTACACTCACAGAGGCAGAGTCTCTCAGCCTGTGTAAGAGGGAGGGAGAGAGAGAGAGAGGCACACACAAGGTGGATGTGAAATCTCACCTGCCTGTTTCAGTGACAGACACCCGCCGCCAGTAAATGAAGACACCCCCATCTGTCTCCCCCTCCTCTCCCTCGACTCCCCCACCTTTCTCTCCCAACTCCAGTCCCGTCCCGACCCCCTGGGAAACTGAATAGAGCAACAGTCAACTGCTGCC
Source organism: Amblyraja radiata (assembly GCF_010909765.2). Classification (NCBI taxonomy): domain Eukaryota; kingdom Metazoa; phylum Chordata; class Chondrichthyes; order Rajiformes; family Rajidae; genus Amblyraja; species Amblyraja radiata. Next base: position 86,959,960 of record NC_045957.1, read on the forward strand.
TGTGCGCTGATATGACAATAAAGGCTACTTTACTTTACTGAGTTAAAGAGTTCCCACGGTAGACTGTAAAACTGGGACCCTGGTTCTGGACTCCCCCAACACCGGAACCCTTCTTCAGACAGCCTAATCGGAATTGAGTCTGAAGATGTGTCTCGTCCCGAAACATCAGCTTTTCTTCTCCAGAGATGCTGCTTGACTCGCTGAGTTACTCCAGCTTTTTGTGTCTGTCTTCGGTTTAAACCAGCATGTACAGTTCACTCCTTACACGGGTCTCTGTACAACATTGATTGGTAGCGTTCCGGACCCCTGGACCCGAGGACTCCGACCTGTATCTCTCAAAAAAGTACATGTGAAAAATTTCTCACGGACCATAAAAATGCGTAACCTTTCAGTAAAGTCCCTTTTAAAGTCCCTTTTAAAGATTATAGTTATTTTCTTGAATCTCATTAACATAACTCATGAATAAGTTGATGTCCATATGCGGATGCAAATCTTTATTTTAATTTATTTTTTAAATTCAATCCCACATAAGACAATTTTTACTCACCTTCTGTTCCCTCTGTCCAGCTTCCGGGTTCACCGTTCGCAGGAGTTCCCACGGTACCCGCAAGAGTTATTACGGATATCGCACTGGCCACTACGTTCATATAATGTTGCAATACTCAACCACAAGTGTACAAGTCAATCTTGGAGAAATTCAAACTTTCTTGAATTTTCTCCCGAGTGACCAAGTTACACGATGACCTGCCGTTAGCGCTACGGTGGTCCACGGTGGTCCACGAATGCCGCACTGTTATCGCACGAGGTTCCCACGATGTTAAACTCCGGTTAACTCTTGCGTCAAGTCGCCCCGTGAAAAGGCCGCTTAACTTTCTTAGGCCTCCACACTGTTCACTTAACATCTCGATATCCCTTGTGTTCTCTTCATAACTAATTTACCTATCTCTGTGTCATCAGCAAACTTAACAGCGATACCTTCAGGGCCTTAAAGCCATGAATAAAAATTATGGAAAGTTGAGACCCCATCATTGATCCTAATCCCAAACAGACAAAGACTCACATCCATCCAGAATTGCATCATACACCATGGGCTTTATTTTCTGCAATAACCCTTGATGTGGCAACTTATGAAAAGCCTTCTAGAAATCGATTGTGTATCTGTTGGTTCCCTTTACCCACAGAACATGGTTTTTTTTTTTAATAGTTATCCAATAAATTGGTAAAATGTGACTTCCCTCCACAAAATCATATTGTATTTCCCTGAATGTCATGATTTATTTTCTGTGCCCTGCTATAACATTTTATATGATAACCTCTGACATTCCCACCATGACAGATATTCAGATATTCAGCCAACTAGCCTGCTTCCAGTCTCCCATGTTTGTTGAATAAAAGAGTTACATTTGCTTTTTTCTAATCTAATGCAAACTTTCCCTAGTCATATGAGGAAAGATTGAAAAGATTAGGCGTATTCACTGGAGTTTAGAAGGATGAGGGGGTCTTATAGAAACATATAAAAGGACTGGACAAGCTAGATGCAGGAAAAATGTTCCCAATGTTGGGCGAGTCCAGAACCAGGGGCCAGAGTCTTAGAATAAAAGACTGAGGTGAGAAAAAACTTTTTCACCCAGAGAGTTGTGAATTTATGGAATTCCCTGCCGCAGAGGGCAGTGGAGGCCAAATCACTGGATGGATTTAAGAGAGAGTTAGATAGAGCTCTAGGGGCTGGTGGAGTCAAGGGATATGGGGAGAAGGCAGGCACGGGTTATTGATAGGGGATGATCAGCGATGATCACAATGAATGGCGGTGCTGGCTCGAAGGGCCGAATGTCCTCCTTCTGCACCTATTTTCTATGTTTCTATGTTTCTATGATGAACATTTGATGGGATTGGATTGATACTCGCTGGAGTTCACAAGGATAAGGAGGGGCCTCATTGAGTCAGAGGGTGGTGAATCTGTGGAATTCATTGCCATAGAAGGCTATGGAGCCAAGTGAACAGATATTTTTAAGGCAGTGATAGACACTTATATTCTTGATTAGTACGGGTCCCAGAGGTTATGAAGAGAAGGCAGGAGAATGGGGTTGATGGGGAGTTAGGTCAGCCATAATTGAATGGCAGAGTAGACTTGATGGGCTGAATGGCCAAATTCTGCTATCACATGAATTTATGAAGTATCTCACAAACCTTTCCCTAAAAGACCTAGAATTAAAGGTTGTTCAGCGTTAACACAGAACATAGAACAGTCCAGCACAAGAACAGGCTCTTCAGCCCACAAGATAGACACAAAAGGCTGGACTAGCTCAGCGGGTCAGACAGCTTCTCTCGAGAAAGGAATGGGTGACATTTCGGGTCAAGATCGATCTTTTATTCCTTTTCTCCAGAGATGCTGTCTGACCCGCTGATTTATTCCAGCTTTTTGTGTCGATCTTCGAGTGCAGGCTCGAAGGGCCAAATGGCCTCCCCCTGCACCTATTTTTCTATGGAAATGATTATTTGGGATAAAATATACTCCCATTTGGAAGAGAATAAGTAAATTAAATACCATCAGTGTGGCTTTGTAAGTGGCAAGTCATGTCTTACTAAAGGCAGTGGGGGCAGGAGGAATTGTTGACAGTTCAGGTCGAGACCCTACATCAATTTTGGTTTCAAATCCAGTGTATACTTTCTTGAATATGCTGCATCAAAAATTCTCTATATTAGGTTTAGATTTATTATTGTCAGGTGCCAAAGTACAGTGAAAAACTTGGTTTGAACGCTATCTAATCAAATCTGATAATATAGGTAAATACAATCAAGCCAAACTCAAGTAACATAGATGGAGCAAAGGTAAAGATACAGAATGTAGAATATAGTTCTCAGCATTGTAGCACATCAGTTCCAGATATAAAGCCCACTGTCCATAATGTCTCACCAACTTCTACAGATATGCCAGAGAAAGCATTGCCTCACAGCTTAGTTTGGGACCAGCTCCATCCAGGACCGCAAGAAAGTGGAGCGAATTGTGGGCGCAGCCCACGCCATCATAGAAACATAGAAAAATAGGTGCAGGAATAGGCCATTCGGCCCCGAGCCAGCACTGGCATTCAATGTGATCATGGCTGATCATCTAAAATCAGTACCTCATTCCTGCTTTTTCCCTATAACCCTTGATTCCTTTAGTTCTAAGAGCTAAATGAATGAATGAATTAATACATTTATTGGCCAAATATTCATATACAAGGAATTTGCCTTGGTGCTCCACCCACAAGTGACAACATGACATACAGTGACAGTTAGGAATGACACATAAAACATTAAACAGTAATAATAAAGCATTATTATTGACAGAGAAGGACCGCAAAGGACCGCTCTTTAATTATTATTAAAGAGAAGGACCGCAAAGGTAACAATCTCGGGATTACTGCCTGTGCCACGCGACAGTGAGAGTAGGAATGGAGCGAGGTGGAGGATAAATGCGTGGCTGAAGGACTTGTGCAGAGGGCAGAGATTCAAGTTTCTGGATCATTGGGACCTCTTTTGTGGAAGGTGCGACCTGTACAAAAAGGATGGGTTGCACTTGAACCCGAGGGGGACCAATATCCTGGCGGGGAGATTAGCAAAGGCTACTGGGGAGACTTTAAACTAGAATGATTGGGGGGAGGGACTCAAATAGAGAAAGCTAGTAGACAGTGTGTGAGGCAGGAGGCAGAGAAGGGAAGCACTCAGACCCAACATGTAGGGGGGAAAGAAGAAAACAATAATAAACAGAGAATAAGAGGTTGTGGGGTTTTTAAATGTGTGAGCAGAGAGACAGAGGGGTGTAAAATTGGGGTAGAAGCAAGAGGTAGCAAGGTGAAAAGTAAAAGTGGCAGGCAGACAAATCCAGGGCAAAAATCAAAAAGGGCCACTTTTCAACATAATTGTATAAGGGGTAAGAGCGTTGTAAAAACAAGCCTGAAGGCTTTGTGTCTCAATGCAAGGAGCATTCGTAACAAGGTGGACGAGTAGAATGTGCAGATAGCTATTAATGATTATGATATAGTTGGGATCACGGAGACATGGCTCCAGGGTGACCAAGGCTGGGAGCTGAACATCCAGGGATATTCAATATTCAGGAGGGATAGACAGAAAGGAAAAGGAGGTGAGGTAGCATTGCTGGTTAGAGAGGAGATTAATGCAATGGAAAGGAAGGACATTAGCTTGGAGGATGTGGAATCGATATGGGTAGAGCTGCGAAACACTAAGGGGCAGAAAACGCTAGTGGGTGTTGTGTACAGGCCACCTAACAGTAGTAGTGAAGTTGGGGATGGCATCAAACAGGAAATTAGAAATGTGTGCAACAAAGGTAAAACAGTTATAATGGGTGACTTCAATCTACATATAGATTTGGTGAATCAAATTGGCAGGAGTGCTGAGGAAGAGGATTTCTTTGAATGTATGCGGGATAGTTTTCTAAAACAACATGTAGAGGAACCAACGAGAGAGCAGGCTATTCTAGACTGGGTATTGAGTAATGAGGAAGGGTTAGTTAGCAGTCTTGTTGTGCGTGCCCCCTTGGGCAAGAGTGACCATAATATGGTTGAATTCTTCATTAGGATGGAGAGTGACATTGTTAATTCAGAAACAAGGGTTCTGAACTTAAAGAAAGGTAACTTTGAGGGTATGAGATGACCAAGATTGAGGGTGAAATGGCCAAGATTGACTGGCAATTAATTCTTAAAGTGTTGATGGTGGATATGCAATGGAAGGCATTTAAAGACTGCATGGATGAACTACAACAATTGTTCATCCAAGTTTGGCAAAAGAATAAATCAGGGAAGGTAGTGCATCCGTGGATAACAAGGGAAATCAGGGATAGTATCAAAGCAAAAGATGAACCGTATAAATTAGCCAGAAAAAGCAGCCTACCAGAGGACTGGGAGAAATTCAGAGACCAACAGAGGAGGACAAAGGGCTTAATTAGAAAAGGGAAAATAGATTATGAAAGAAATCTGGCAGGGAACATAAAAACTGACTGCAAAAGTTTTTATAGATATGTGAAGCGAAAGAGATTAGTTAAAACAAATGTAGGTCCCTTGCAGTTAGAAACAGGTGAATTGGTCATGGGGAACAAGGATATGGCAGACCAATTGAATAACTACTTTGGTTCCGTCTTCACTAAGGAAGACATAAATAATCTGCCGGAAATAGCAGGGGACCGCGGGTCAAAGGAGGAAGGAACTGAGTGAAATCCAGGTTAGTCGGGAAGTGGTGTTGGGTAAATTGAATGGGTTAAAGGCCGATAAATCCCCAGGGCCAGATAGGCTGCATCCCAGAGTACTTAAGGAAGTAGCTCCAGAAATAGTGGATGCATTAGTGATAATTTTTCAAAACTCTTTAGATTCTGGAGTAGTTCCTGAGGATTGGAGGGTAGCTAATGTAACCCCACTTTTTAAAAAGGGAGGGAGAGAGAAAACGGGAAATTACAGACCAGTTAGTCTAACATCGGTAGTGGGTAAACTGCCAGAGTCAGTTATTAAAGATGGAATAGCAGCACATTTGGAAAGTGGTGAAATCATTGATCAAAGTCAGCATGGATTAACGAAAGGTAAATCATGTCTGACGAATCTTATAGAATTTTTTGAGGATGTAACTAGTAGAGTGGATAGGGGAGAACCAGTGGATGTGTTATATCTGGACTTTCAGAAGGCTTTCGACAAGGTCCCACATCAGAGATTAGTATACAAACTTAAAGCACACGGTATTGGGGGTTCAGTATTGATGTGGATAGAGAACTGGCTGGCAAACAGGAAGCAAAGAGTAGGAGTATACGGGTCCTTTTCACAATGGCAGGCAGTGACTCGTGGGGTACCGCAAGGCTCAGTGCTGGGACCCCAGCCATTTACAATATATATTAATGATTTGGACGAGGGAATTGAATGCAACATCTCCAAGTTTGCGGAGGACACTAAGCTGGGGGGCAGTGTTAGCTGTGAGGAGGATGCTAGGAGGCTGCAAGGTGACTTGGATAGACTGGGTGAGTGGGCAAATGTATGGCAGATGCAGTATAATGTGGATAAATGTGAGGTTATCCACTTTGGTGGCAAAAACAGGAAAGCAGACTATTATCTAAATGGTGGCTGATTACGAAAAGGGGAGATGCAACGAGACCTGGGTGTCATGGTACACCAGTTATTGAAAGTAGGCATGCAGGTGCAGCAGGCAGTGAAGAAAGCGAATGGTATGTTAGCATTCACAGCAAAAGGATTTGAGTATAGGAGCAGGGAGGTTCTACTACAGTTGTACAGGGTCTTGGTAAGACCACACCTGGAGTATTGCGTACATTTTTGGTCAAATCTGAGGAAGGACATTATTGCCATAGAGGGAGTGCAGAGAAGGTTCACCAGTCTGATTACTGGGATGTCAGGACTTTCATATGAAGAAAGACTGGATAGACTCGGCTTGTACTCGCTAGAATTTAGGAGATTGAGGGGGGGATCTTATAGAAACTTACAAAATTCTTAAGGGGTTGGACAGGCTAGATGCAGGAAGATTGTTCCCGATGTTGGGGAAGTCCAGGACAAGGGGTCACAGCTTAAGGATAGAGGGAAAATCCTTTAAGACCGAGATGAGAAAAACATTTTTCACACAGAGAGTGGTGAATCTCTGGAACTCTCTGCCACATAAGTTAGTTGAGGCTAGTTCATTGGCTATATTTGAGGGAGTTAGATGTGGCCCTTGTAGCTAAAGTGATCAGGGGGTATGGAGAGAAGGCAGGTACGGGATACTGAGTTGGATGATCAGCCATTATCATATTGAATGGCGGTGCATGCTCAAAGGGCCGAATGGCCTACTCCTGCACCTATTTTCTATGTATCTATTATTGATTAATTATGTGAATTAAATAAAATACCAGAGCAAAACGAGGCTACAGATTTTTGGTTATTGAGTAGAGCTACTACTCGTGGAAAGAAAAGCTGTTTTTATGAATGGCTGTGGCAGCTTTGACAGTCCGGAGTCGCCTTCCAGAGGGAAGTGATTCAAAGAGTTTGTGGCCAGGGTAAGAGGGGTCAAAGATGATCTTACCCCCCCCCCCCGGCCCCGGCCCCGGCCCCGGCCCCGGCCCTTGCAGTGTGCAGTTCGTCAATGGAATGAAGGTTGCGGCCAATAACCTTCTCAGCTGACTGTCATCTTACAAACCAACCTCCCTTCTATTGACTCTATTTATACCTCACGTTGCCTCGGCAAGGCCAACAGCATAATCAAGGATGAGTCGCACCCTGGTCACTCCCTCTTCTCCCCTCTCCAATCATGCAAAAGATATAGAAGTGTGAAAATGCCCACCACCAGATTCAGGGACAGTTTCTTCCCAGCTGTTATCAGGCGATTGAATCCACAACCAGAGAGCAGTCCTGATCTACTATCTACCTCTTTGATGACCACGGACTACGCTTGCTTTGCTGGCCTTGCCTTGCGCTAAATGATATTCCCGTATCAGGTGTCTATACACTCTAAATTGATCGATTGTAATCATGTGTTGTCTTTCTGCTGACTGGTTAGCACTCAACAAAGGCTTGTCACTGCACTTCGGTGCACCTGACAAAAACTAAACTAAACTAAACTAAACTGAACAGAGGTAGCGATCAATCCGACAGTACCCTAGTTTTTGTGCGGGGATCGCTGGTCGGCTCGGACCCGATGGGCCGAAGGACCTGTTTCCGCGCTGTATCTCTAAACTAAACGAGGACCATTCAGTAGCCTGATAACAGAACTGTTCTTGAGTCTGGTGGTATACACTTTCAGTCTTCTGTATCTTATGTCCGATTGGAGCGGGAGAAAAGGGAATGACCGCGGTGGCACAGATGTTTTATTAGGCTGGCTGCTTTTCCGAGGCAACGTGAAAGGTAGAATGTCAATAGTGGAGAATCTGGTTTATACTGCATAAGAGTTGCAATAACGCATATTCTTCCATTAGCTTAAACAACATTGCAGCAATAATAATTAACCTTCCCGTGAATCAATCATGAGAAAAATAACAATTCTTAAAAATAAAATACTTTGCTTGTAACAACTGGGGCAATGCAGTAATTCTACGTAAAGGGGATTTTGGAAAGTATCTGAAAAACATGCAATTGAAATGAGTGAAAAAACAGCAGCCTGGTTTAAGTGGTCATCTTTAGCGAAATATCCATGACACAAGCCCCGGTGACTGTGCTTTACCCGATCGGTTACTCCAAGCGTCCAAGTATAACGTGTAGGAGGAGCTGTATTCTGTCCGCGATTGGTGGATGAAGTTGTGTCTGAGAAGGTTTTGGCAGTGCTTGGCGCTGAGTGGCTGTGGTCGCTCGTATATAAGAACAAGTCGCTTAGACCGATCGGCAGAGAATAAAGTGCAGGTCAGCGGTGCTGTCGTTAAATGTGAGTGCGGTTGACTCCACATTGTTATTTCAGCGGCAGAATGACACACATTTAATCACCGTGCAATCGCAAGTGTCTACACAGATTGGAGCCCTCGTAAATACGGTGGGATTACTCCTGGTCAGATTTATTATAAGCCTCGCCGCGTTAAGTACAAGAGGCAGTGTTAAACGGTCACGACAGAATCTGTAATTGTCTCAGTGAAGCTAGAGCAGTAAACATGAAACGTATAAACAATTCTCAACACTTCGTCGCAGATCACCTGCAGTCCATCGAACAGCGTCCAATCTGACCTGGAGAGGAAACAGTTCACGTTCAAAGAGCATCGTTCATTTCGTAATCCTGGTAGAAACATCCAGATTTCCATGTAGTTTTTCAGGCGTGAGTTTGTTTTGTGTTTAGGGGGCGATGACACGTTTCCCAATCATTACATAGAGCGATTACATTTCTGATGTTCCTTTTAAATAGGTTCTGAACCACAGCGCCATGGATTTAGATGAGTTCCGTGCAAGGGGTAAAGAGATGGTGGACTTCATCGCAGATTACCTGCAATCCATCGAACAGCGTCCAGTCTACCCGGCGGTGCAGCCCGGGTACTTGCGGCCTCTCATTCCGGAGAGCGCTCCCCAGGACCCTGACAGTTATGAGGAGCTGATGAAGGATATTGAGAGAGTCATCATGCCGGGGGTAAGCAAATGCAACCAACCAATTAATTCCCTTGACTTTAGAGAGCGCCCAGGCTCTTCCCCACAAGAAACGCTGCTATTGCTATTTTAGCACAACTTGCCATGGATGTGAGCAACAGGATGAAGAATTAAACACACAAATGATAAGTGCATAGAACTGAATAAAAAGCAATGTGGATGAAAGCTTTTGGCTACTTGTTTATCTGAAAAATATCGAACTAATGTCTGTGAATTAATCTGTAACCACAACATTGGCAGAGTTTTCTATCGTTTGTTTGATTTTTATTGTATGTTTTTCTCCTAGATCACCCACTGGCAGAGTCCTCATTTCCACGCCTACTTCCCTGCTGTCAGCTCCTTACCCGGTCTTCTGGGCGATATGCTATCTGGAGCCATCGGTTGCATCGGCTTTTCTTGGGTATGGCTCTCCCTGTTTTTTTTTTTTACATTAAGCTACAGAGGTTGTAGGCATTGAACGTGGGATCAAACCTGGGTGACATCAACATTAAAAGCGACTCGTATAAATCTACTTCTTAAATCCTTAAATTCTTTCTTTTGTTTTTGAATTTTCTTTTTATAAGCAAATCTTCAAGGATTCCAATTGATGGTGAATATGTGCTTTGGCAATGACCCCTGATATGAGTTTATATAATTCTCAGAAAATTGATTGCAGAGATGAAAAAAAGTTGTTGCAAGTAAAGCAAAGCTCAAATCAAAGAATCAATGTATTATTACTCTAATTGTTGGCATATTATAAAGTAGCTTATCTCATGTGTAGATAAGGGCCTGTCCCACTTAGGCAACTTTTTAGGCGAGTGCAGGAGACTCTGCGCTCGCCTCATGATCGCCAGATGGTCCCTTGTGGTCTCTGTTGAGTCTCCTTCATGGTCAAGAGGAGTTCCCGCATTCTGGGAACTAGTCGCGGCATCAGTATGGTCGCCGTGGAGAAAATTGATACTTTTGTAATCGTAGGTGCAGCGGTAGTGGGGTCGCCATGTCGTTGTAGGTAGTCGAGGCAGCTGTAGGTAGTTTTAGTTAATCTCCTTTGCTGACTGGGCATTTTCATTAGCTCATTGGGGAATAAAAAAGATAAGCATGAGTTTTCAGAACCAAGAAAAACCGACCAGTAATGTTAAATGCCCGCTAAACTTCACAACTGTGCATCTCTGGCTTATAAAAAGTTGTCTGGCTTCTTTAAAGTGTCTCCACTCCTTCTCCCCCCTTCTCACCCCACTCTCTTAAAGGACTTACCGTACACTGTGCTAGCTGTCTTTAACCTTCCCGTTCATCGCAATGTGTGTCTGTATCACCTTGGCTTTGCACTGTGTGAATTTCAGACAGCACTCCCCCGCTTTCCCTGGCCCCCGCCTTTGCGATGTGTTTGTGTGTGTATGTGTGTTGCGCTCTGACGGTCGCCGTTCCAGTTCGGGGTTTTTCAGGCGAGTGCCTCGAGCTTGAAGGTCGCAGGCAGTCCGCTGAAAAGTCGCCTAAGTGGGACAGGCCCTTTAATGTTCCCATTTCTTCTGTTGGAGTGTCACTGCACAATTATCTACATTAAATGTATCAAATCACTGATTGTTATAGAACACAATTTTATACTTACCTTCAATGGATGTTGGCCTTCATAGCAAGTTGATTTGAGTATAGTAATAATAATAATGGATGGGATTTATATAGCGCCTTTCTAGAATACTCAAGGCACTTTACATCGCATTATTCATACACTCAGTTGTACAGGGCCCTGATGAGACCACACCTCGAGTATTGTGTGCAGTTTTGCTCTCTTAATTTGAGGAAGGATATTCTTGCTATTGAGGGAGTGCAGCGTAAGCTCACTAGGTTAATTCCCAGGATGGCAGGACTGACATATGATGAAAGAATGGATCGACTTGACATAATCACTGGAATTTAGAAGGATGAGAAGGAGTCTTTTAGAAACATACAATTCTTAAGGGATTGGACAGGCTAGATGCAGGAAAAATGTTCCCGATGTTGGGGAGTCCAGGACCAGGGGCCACAGTTTAAGAAGAATGGTAGGCCATTTGGGACTGAGATGAGGAAAAACGTTTTCACCCAGAGAGTTGTGAATCTGTGGAATTCTCTGCCACAGAAGGCAGTGGAGGCCAATTCACTGGATGCTTTCAAGAGAGAAAGCACCTAACGGAATCAGGGGATATGGGGAGAAAGCATGAATGAGGAACTGAGTTTGGATGATCAGCCATGATCATATTGAATGGCGGTGCTGGCTCGAAGGGTTGAATGGCCTACTCCTGCACCTACTTTCTATGTTTCTATGTCCTTTGTTAGCACTTTCTTCTTTCTCTTTTAACAATTTGGTGCATATTCTGCTACAAGACCTCTAATAGAGAAACATCGTTGGCTGTTTGTCAATTCACTAGGTGATATTATAACGATGTTAGTACCTCGCCGAATTACAGGATGTAAAGAGAAGCTGTTACATTGTCTGCTATGTCCAGCTGGATAGAAAGGGAGATAGTTGATTGCATTGAACTAATTCCACCTGTCAGAACATTTAAGAGAATGCTGGATATGTATATGTTGGAGAAATGAATAGACATATATTATCAGGAGAAAAGTTAAGGTAATATTTCATGTTCTTGACTTTCCTCAAAACTGGAACAAATGAGAGCAGATTGGAGCAGAAAATACAAGAAGACATTACATTTTAATGAAGAGGAAAACAAGGGAGATGGTTTGTTATGATGTGGAAAAGGGGAGAGATTAAATGACAAAAGGAACTATTGTTTTTGCAAGACAAATGAGGTGATGGTGAATCATAAAAAGGAATTTCAAATACTGTAGGTTAGATAAAGTTGTAAATTGGAATAATATTCATTATCTGAAATTGTTAAAGTCTAGCTCCACTGTAATCTGGCTGATTAAAATGTAGATAGTAGTTCAGCACTGCTCTCTGGTTATGGTAGGGTGATTCAGTTGCCTGATAACAGCTGGGAAGAAACTGTCCCTGAATCTGGTGGTGTAAGTTTTCACACTCCTATACATTGTGCCTGATGGGAGAGGGGAGAAGAGGGAGTGGCCAGAGTGCAACTTGTTCTTGATTATGCTGCTGGCCTTGTCGAGACAGCCTGAGGTATAATTGGTCTGATTGAGTTTATTGACGATGTAACCAAAAAGATTGATGAGGACAGAGCTCTAGAAGTTGTCTGTATGGATTTCAGCAAGGTATTGGACAAGGTTCCTCATGGTAAGCTGCTCTGAAAGGTTAGAGCGCACGGAGCTGACTGGATTAATGGAAGGAAGCAGAGGGTGATTTTCAGATTGCAGGCCTGTGACTTGTGGTGTGCCTCAAGGATCAGCTCTGGGCCCTTGCTGTTTGCAGATTATATTAGCAATTTGAAAACATACAAAACATGCAATACATACAAAGCATACAAATTAGCCAGAAAAAGCAGCCTACCAGAGGACTGAGAGAAATTCAGTCCAGCAGAGGAGGACAGAGGGCTTAATTAGGAAAGGGAAAATAGATTATGAAAGAAAACTGGCAGGGAACATAAAAACTGACTGCAAACATTTTTATAGATATGTGAAGATAAAAAGATTAGTTAAAACAAATGTAGATCCCTTGCAGTCAGAAACAGGTGAATTGATCATTCACTAAGGAAGACTTAATGAATCTACTGGAAATAGCAGGGGACTGGGGGGTCAAATGAGATGGAGGAACAGAGTGAAATCCAGGTTAGCCGGGAATGGTGTTAGGTAAATTGAATGGATTAAAGGCTGATAAATCCCCAGGGCCAGATAGGCTGCATCCCAGAGTACTTAAGGAAGTAGCCCCAGAAATAGTGGATGCATTAGTGATAATTTTTCAAAACTCTTTAGATTCTGGAGTAGTTCCTGAGGATTGGAGGGTAGCTAATGAAACCCCACTTTTTAAAAAGGGAGGGAGAGAGATAATGGGGGAATTACAGACCAGTTAGTCTAACATCGGTAGTGAGGAAACTGCTAGAGTCAGTTATTAAAGATGGGATAGCAGCACATTTGGAAAGTGGTGAAACATAGAAACATAGAAAATAGGTGCAGGAGTAGGCCATTTGGCCCTTCGAGCCTGCACCACCATTCAATATGATCATGGCTGATCATCCAACTCAGTATCCTGTACCTGCCTTCTCTCCATACCCCCTGATCCCTTTAGCCACAAGGGCCACATCTAACTCCCTCTTTAATATAGCCAATGAACTGGCCTCAACTACCTTCTGCGGGAGAGAATTCCACAGATTCACCTCTCTGTGTGAAAAAAGTTTTCCTCATCTCAGTCCTAAAAGATTTCCCCCTTATCCTTACACTGTGACCCCTTGTTCTGGACTTCCCCAACATCGGGAACAATCTTCCTGCATCTAGCCTGTCGAACCCCTTAAAAATTTTGTGCGTTTCTATAAGATCCCCCCTCAATCTTCTAAATTCTAGCGAGTACAAACCGAGTCTATCCAGTCTTTCTTCATATGAAAGTCCTGACATCCCAGGAATCAGTCTGGTGAACCTTCTCTGTACTCCCTCTATGGCAAGAATGTCTTTCCTCAGATTAGGAGACCAAAACTGTACGCAATACTCCAGGTGTGGTCTCACCAAGACCCTGTACAACTGCAGTAGAACCTCCCTGCTCCTATACTCAAATCCTTTTGTTATGAATGCTAACATACCATTCGCCTTCTTCACTGCCTGCTGCACCTGCATGCCTACTTTTAATGACTGGTGTACTATGACACCCAGGTCTCGTTGCATCTCCCCCTTTCCTAATCGGCCACCATTCAGATAATAATCTACTTTCCTGTTTTTGCCACCAAAGTGGATAACCTCACATTTATCCACATTATACTGCATCTGCCATGCATTTGCCCACTCACCCAGCCTATCCAAGTCACCTTGCAGCCTCCTAGCATCCTCCTCACAGCTAACACTGCCCCCCAGCTTCGTGTCATCCGCAAACTTGGAGATGTTGCATTCAATTCCCTCGTCCAAATCATTAATATATATTGTAAATAGCTGGGGTCCCAGAACTGAGCCTTGCGGTACCCCACTAGTCACTGCCTGCCATTGTGAAAAGGACCCGTTTACTCCTACTCTTTGCTTCCTGTCTGCCAGCCAGTTCTCTATCCACATCAATACTGAATCCCCAATACCGTGTGCTTTAAGTTTGTATACTAATCTCTTAAGTGGGACCTTGTCGAAAGCCTTCTGAAAGTCCAGATATAACACATCCACTGGTTCTCCCTTATCCACTCTACTAGTTACATCCTCTAGTATACAAACTTGAAGCACACGGCATTGGGGGTTCAGTATTGATGTGGATAGAGAACTGGCTGGCAGACAGGAAGCAAAGAGTAGGAGTTAACGAGTCCTTTTCAGAATGGCAGGCAGTGACTAGTGGGGTACCGCAAGACTCAGTGCTGGGACCACAGCTATTTACAATATATATTAATGATTTGGATGAGGGTGCAGCAGGCAGTGAAGAAAGCGAATGGTATGTTAGCATTCATAGCAAAAGGATTTGAGTATCCTATAGAAACGTACAAAATTCTTAAGGGATTGTTCTCGATGTTGGGGAAGTCCAGAACAACGGGTCACAGTTTAAGGATAAAGGGGAAATCTTTTAGGACTGAGATGAGAAAAACATTTTTTACGCAGAGAGTGGTGAATCTCTGGAATTCTCTGCCACAGAATGTAGTTGAGGCCAGTTCATTGGCTATATTTAAGAGGGTGTTAGATGTGGCCCTTGTGGCTAAAGGGATCAGGGGGTATGGAGAGAAAGCAGGTACAGGATACTGAGTTGGATGATCAGCCATGATCATATTGAATGGCGGTGCAGGCTCGAAGGGCCGAATGGCCTACTCCTGCACCTATTTTCCATGTTTCTATGTTTCCATGATTCGTAAGTGTGCAGATAACATTAAAGTGAATGATTTTGTAGAAAATGAAGATGCTATCAAAGCTTACAGCAGGATCTTGATCAGTTGGGCAAGTGGGTAGAAGAATGGTTAATGGAGTTTAATGCAGATACATGTGAGGTGTTGTATTTTGGGAAGTCTATCCAGGGCTGTATCTTCACAGCAAATGGCAGGATGCTAGGGAATGTTATAGACCAGAGGGATCTAGGAGTGCAGGAAGTGCCGTCAAAGGTAGATAAGGTGGCCAAGAAGTATTTTGGCACATTGGCCTTCATCAGTCATGGTTTTGAGTATAGAAGTTGGGGTGTTGTGTTACTGTTGTACAAGGCACAGGTGAAGGCACATTTAGCGTATAGTGTTCAGTTTTGGTCACACTGTTATAGGAAAGATGTTAAGCTGGAAAGAGTGCAGAGAAGATAAACAAGGAAGTTGCTCGGATATGAGGGCTGAGCTATTGGGAGAGGTTGGGCAGGTTAGGATTGTATCCCTTGAAGCATAGGAAGTTGAGAAGTGATCTTATCGAGGTGTATAAGATCATGAGAGGAATAGATAGGATAGATTCACAGAGTCTTTTATCCAGAGAAGAGGAATCAAGAACTAGAAGACATAGGTTTAAGATGAGGGAGGAATAATTTAAATGGAATCTGAGTGATAACCTTTTCACATAGTGGGTGATTGGCGTATGGAATAAGCTGCCAGAGGACATAGTTGAGGCAGAAACCATAACAACATTTAAAATACATATGGACAGGTACTATAGGAAAGGTTCAGAGGGATATTGGCCAAACATGGGCAGGTGGGACTATAGATG
Source organism: Amblyraja radiata (assembly GCF_010909765.2). NCBI lineage: Eukaryota > Metazoa > Chordata > Chondrichthyes > Rajiformes > Rajidae > Amblyraja > Amblyraja radiata. Next base: position 86,975,760 of record NC_045957.1, read on the forward strand.
GGGCACATTGGTCATCTAGCAAGCTTGGCTGAAAGGCCAATTTTGTGCTGTAAGAATCTATGACTATGACAAGTTTGTCACTCTAGATGAATGCATCTTTCACTAATTTCTCTTGTTTTCCTGTAATCTCTTCCAGTTAACGCCACCAGATGCTAAACCTTAATAGTTGTTTAAAAAAAGACACAAAGTACTGGAGTAACTCAGCAGGTCAGGCAGCATCTCTGGAGAACATGGATAGGTGATTTTTTAGCTTGGGAAGGGTCATTGTCTATCCATGTTCTCCAGAGATACTGCTATGCAATCTCACAGTATCTTATGGTGCATCATAGAAGTATGAAACCGTCATTGGAGACTTGCAGAATTTCCAGTCTCCTGAGGAAGTTGATGTGTCCCCTTGGCTGTCGGTTCAATGCAGTTGGTCCACGACAGATCATTGGTAATATTATCGGTGAGGAACTTGAAGTTCTCAAGTTTCAGCACTTCAGCACCATTGATGCGGACTTCAACATATACTCCACCATGTTTCCTGTCGTTGATAGCTAATTCCTTCATCTTGCTGACACTGTGGGAGAGGTTATTGTCCTGAGTTCATGTTGCTGAGTTCTCAATCTCCTTCTTGTACTCTGTCTCGTCATTGTTCATGATTTGGCCCACCACAGTTGTGTCATCTGCAAATATGTAGATGGAGTTAGAGCTGAATTTGGCCACACAGTTGTGACTGTATAGAGAGTATAGTAGGGGTCTGAGAATGCATCCTTGCAGGATTATGGTAGAGGTGGTTTTGTCACCTATCCTCACTGATTTGACCTGTGGGTCAGAAAGTCAAGGATCCAGTGGCAGAGGTAGCTGTTAATTCATGGATCCATGAGTTTGGGGATGTTTGGATGTGATTATGGTGTTGCAGGCAGAGCAAAGGTCAATTAATAAGAGTCTGTAATTAGTAAGTATGAGTACTTACACCTATTCGCCCAAAGAGCCACACAGCAATTACTTTGTTTTAAACAGCAAACCTTCTCCATACTGCAACATTAATTCCATGCTACAACTCTATGCTTTTCTCATGTCTCTAAAAAAGACTATGTTAAGCAACATCTGTAAAACTCTAGGTACTACATAGACGGCTTTCCTTTTATCTATACAATCACATCTTCAAACAAAATCTCTTCTTTTTTATTAAACATGCCTTGCCTGCAATAATTCCAGACTGGGTGCCTTTATTTGTGCATTTCTAATTAATTTTATCTCAAGTTCGTTGAGTCAATGGAGGTAAACGACTCCATACCAAACAAGATCTCCCTTTCCCTTCCTTCTTGTATTTTTAATGAAAGTTAGAACATTGCACCTGCATCCTAATTATGTCCATTCCAATTTACCCTATGATACATAATTGAAATGCATTTCCTTAGCACAGTAAGTTTGCATTTTTTACAGAACCTTAATTTTCTGCAATTATTTCTAGCAATTTTCTGTATTGCCCACCAACACATATATACTCAATTACACTGTCAAAGCTATTGTGCTTCCCTTCTCTGCTGTAACTTACCTCATCGAACAGCCTCTTCTTTGATCTAAGATGGAAGCAGGTCTAGTTGAATAGAGCCAATCATGTTACTGCGGTTCTGAATAAAGAATATGAAAATCTTATCTCATGGTGTTGAGTTGCTGCAGATTGACCATGGTTTGCACAGCATAATGTGCTAACAGAGGAGGTCATGATAATGCAATTGTCAATATGATGACATTACACCAACAATCACATTTGCCAATCACACTTAATTTTCCTTTTAGTTAAACAAACAGACAGCTATATTTGCCCTGTCACGCAGTCTGGGAAGCAGTTATACCACAGCTTCTGTCAGGCCATTTCCTAGTTGCTACAGGAACTGAACACGATAACACATTCTAAAGAGAAACAATACCCCTCCGGCTTTATCCATTGGGAATCTCTTTTACTTGATAAATCTTACCTGACATTGGGTAAGATGGGTTCTTTGTATTTTACTGCTCCTTGGTTTCAGTATATTTACTGTTACTATACCATGCAGTAGCAAGTTGTGTAGATTGGAAAAAAAAATATGAACAGATGGTAACAAAGACAATGGAAGAGGTACTTAAAATGCATCCTGTTTGTCTCCTAATTTCTTAAAAGTTTATAAATTAAATTTATGATAATTATTTTTGCTTGAAACTTTGTATGAATACATTTACTATACAATGGGGTTACGCTGTACACATTGAAGAGTATGTGGAAGCCAGCAGATACATTTGGATTGCAAATGTGGTGAAGAATTTTGGATGGTATCCTTATTCTGTTTTCTGCTTCATGTAATTAGCAGCTTACTGTTCCTGCAAAATACAGTGAGCATCTCTTATCTGTCTCTATGCCGGGATATGGGGATTGCAAAGACTTCCGGCTGGATTTCCACTGATAGGATGCATCACATTACCTTTTTTATGATGGGTGTGGGGGGCATTTCAACCTGTCCTGTTGGGGGGCATTTCAGCAGGTCTTCCTTCTTCGCATTTGCAAGTCTTGTGGTCTTTTATATATTTTCTCACTAACTGCTCCCATTTGTTCATTAGCCAGATACCCTTGTTTACATCTCACCCCTCTCAGTTTTACATTATCAGGAACAACCCTCTCCCCACCCTTCCTGCAGCTTAACAAGCTTCTTTGTCTCCCTTCCCAGTTTAGTTTTAAGTTTTTAGAGATACAGCGTGGAAAAAGGCCCTTCGGACCATCGAGACTGCGCCAACCAGCGATCCCCACACACTAACACTATCCTGCATACACTAGTTGCAATTTTATCAAGCCAATTAGCTGACAAACCTGAACGTCTTTGGAGTTCTGATGTTCAGTTCTGATGAAGACTCTTCTGTCTGAAACATGAATATAATTCTCTTCCCACAGGTGTGGCCCGACCTGCTGAGATTCTCAAGCATTATCAGTTTTGTTTTCCATCTATAGCTTCTGCAGTTTTTTATGACTTCAATACATTCTGAATTGAGGCAGTATTTTCCTGTTTGGATAATTGGTAGCTGTAATTCAATTTCTCCTATTATTAAATGGCAATTACTATGATGCCTTCACTGGCAACATATGATTTAACATTCCCCACGTAGTCAAACTCATCAGAAACTATGGCAATAGGATTCATTCCCAGACAAAGAGGCAGCTTTTCAATAGTTAATCAGAGAGCTGGTGACATGGGTTGCAGCCAAGTTCAATGTGTTTTGCACACTTGCAGGCAAGCACCAAGGTGATTAGAAGGAACAAGGACCTGCAGATGCTGGTTTACAAAAGAAGACACAAAGTGCTGGAGTAACTGAGGATGTCAGGCAGCATCTCTGGAGAATGTGGATAGATGACGCTTTGGCTTGTGGCCCTTCTTCAGACAGATAGTCAGGATCAAACCCGTGTCTCTGGTGCTGTGCCGCCTGCCACGATGAAGAGAGGGACTCTACTCCCCTGGAGAAGAAAGTCCATGGCTGAGGCTCGGAGACTCACTCCATCCCTCCTCCCACTTACTTTCACTTCTTCCATTCTTGTTCATTTAACCATGACCAGGAAGGATCCCAGCCCAAAGTGTCGCCTCTCAATTCCCTCCATAGATGTGGCCTGACCCACCAAATTATCCCAGCATTTCATGCTTTGCTCAAGATTCCAACATCTGCAGTTCCTTGTGTTTCCACCCTTTAGCTTATTTGTCACTGTCTGCCCCACTCTTATTTTCATTCCTCACCCACCTCCTTCATCTGTTGTCTCATCTTTCATACATTTCCATTGACCCACAACATCACTATACAAAGAAAAAACGTAAATTAGGTCAGGAAGCAGCTCTGGTGGACATGGATAGGCGATGCTTCAGGTCGGGACCCTTCTTCGGACTGGTTTTACTATGGAGGTGAAAGCAGCAAAAGAAGTGGGGGTGCAACAAAGCCTGGCAAGTGATAGGTGGGTACTGGTAAGGGAGGGTATTAATTAGCAGATGGGTGAACAAAGGCTGAAGATGAAAAGGAGACAAAAGAATGACACTTTCAGATGTGAGGCCTTTTGGTTCAGATGGTAAATCAAGTCCACCCCTGTGGACATTATCTCATGTAGCGTTATAGAAAAGTTGCAATTGTTTTCCCTGGGACCTGGTTAATATTTATAACTAAATGAACATTATGAAAACTGCTATTTTGGTTAATTGTCACATTGCTGGATGTAAATTGGCTGCTTTGTTTTCAACATCACACCTCGAGAGCAAGAGCGGAACTAGCTATCAAAACATGGAGAGGACCGGGGGACACAATTCTTTTGGCGGCCATGCACACACGCGCGCGCACACGCACACGCACACACAGCGCTTCGGAGGCTCAATCCAGCGCTAAATGAAGCTCAACTGTGCCCGTCTCACCGGGTTAACTACAGCCCTGTCTGGACTGACGGGACACCAGCGCTGCTTCAGCACGCTGGGCCATATTTCCCGCAAGTCCAGGAAGGCTGTAGGCTCACCTGGCGGGGCAGGCAGCGTTGTGCTGGATTTTGCGCTTGCCCGTCTGATTTCGTCTATAGCGGAGGATCTTTGCTACCGACCTGTCTGGCCACCCGTGGGGGGGGGGGGCACTTGGAACAGCGGCAGAGACCCGGCTGGGATCGATCCTGGCTGCGGATGAAGCGCAGGTCTGTGCCACGTCTCCCTCCCCTAATCACCGTGCTCGATCCTCAGTCCCCCCCCCCCCCCCCACTCCTCCCTCCTCCAATCATCGCGCTGAATCATGTCCCGCCCCCATTGCCTGCTGACCGACGTCTCTCTCGTCCAATCGGCGCCCTCGATCATCAGTCCCACCCCCACTGTCTCGCGGAAAGCGGAGATTTCACCGGATTTTAAAATCCGGGTTATAAAAACTTGGGGGGGATGTCCCCCACCTCTCAAAACATGGAGGGGACATGTCCCCTCTGGCCCCCCCGGGTTTTCCGCCCCTGCTCAAGAGGACATCATTGGCTCTGAAGCACTTTGAGAAAACCCAGGACAGTGACATGAGCAGCCTCCCATTTTCTTTCCAACCACCTCTCCAATTTTCCCCTTCACTTGCCCCTCATGCCCCCTATTCCCATCATCCTTCCATCGCCAATTTGTACCCAACCTACCTAATCAATCAATCAATCAAGTCTTTATTCTTTGGAGTGCAGAAGGTTAAGGGGGGACTTGATAGAGGTCTTTAAAATTATGAGAGGGATAGACATAGTTGACGTGGATAAGCTTTTTCCACTGAGAGTAGGGAAGATTCAAACAAGAGGACATGACTTGAGAATTAAGGGACAGAAGTTTAGGGGTAACATGAGGGGGAACTTCTTTACTCAAAGAGTGGTAGATGTGTGGAATGAGCTTCCAGTGAAGGTGGTGGAGGCAGGTTCGATTTTATCATTTAAAAATAAATTGGATAGTTATATGGACGGGAAAGGAATGGAGGGTTATGGTCTGAGTGCAGGTAGATGGGACTAGGGGAGAATACGTGTTTGGCACGGACTAGGAGGGCCGAGATGGCCTGTTTCCGTGCTGTAATGGTTATATGGTTATATGGTTATAATCAATCAATCAATCAATCAATTTATTCATCACATACACAATAAAGTACAGTGAAATGAATTTGCCAGCAGCGGTACAATCAAAAAAGAACACACAATACACAATAAAAATGTTGCACAAACATCCACCACAGCATTCTTCACTGTGGTGGAAGGCACAAAGTACAGTCAGTCCTCCTCCATTTTCCCCTTGTGGTCGGGGTCATAAACCTCCACAGTCACCGCTGCGGGTGGCCAGATGTACAGGTCCCCTCGTCGGGACGGTAAGTCCCGAATCGGCGCTTCCCTACCGGAAACCGCGGCTTCAAGATGTTGTAGGGCGTTGGCCGGCGGTCGGAGCTTCTCCGGGGGATGTTGGATTTAATGATCTAATCCTCTCCCTGCCCTCTAACTATGATACAATCTCATTGGCTTTATGCAATGTAACTGAGAGAAGTGAAAAAATGTAAAATTTCAACCTTGCTTTAGCACTTTGCAGAGATAGTGACTTTAGACTCTAGAGTACACAAGCATTATCCTACACACTAGGAACAGTTTACAATTTTACCAATGCCAATTAAACTACAACCCTGCATGTCTGTGAGATGTGGGAGAAAACCTACGTGACCACAGGGAGAACGTACAAACCCCATACAGACAGAACCCATAGTCCGGATTGAACCCGGGTCTCTGGTGCTGTAAGGCAGCAGCTCTACAGCTGTGCCACTGTGTCACCCACAGTGTACCACTCTCATTTTATATTGGTGTGATCACTTCTACAGGAACTAACAGGAATAAACACTATTTCTATATTCATTAAAGTGACCATTTTCTTGGGATCAGGTATGTGATCAGCACTAACAGAAGGGACCTGCCAGGAGACTTGTTCTGCTTTCAAACTATCACACCGCACCTTTGTGAAGGTACTCTGTTGTGACACCTCCCTCTCCCTTCAGAAGTTCAAGTAAAGACTGAAATTTTTCCTATTAATTTTCTGGCAGTTATTCCAACACCAGCAATGTAAATTCTCAGTGGAATCCTCAGCCGCAGATTGTGGAGAACTACAGGCACTACAACTAGTAGAGAACATAAGGTGCTGGTGGGACTTAGCAGGTCAGGCAGCATCTGTGGAGGGAATGGACAGGTTGTAGCGGCACCTGGTGGTGGCTTGGGGAAGTGCGAACCTCGTTATTGCTTGGCGCCATCACATGACCGCGGGTGTGAGTTCGCGGGCTTTTCTCCTCAGTCGACAGCGCTCCTCCCGGTGGCAGGAGCTATTATACAGTTAGCTGACCCGGCACGCGGTTTCTGAGTTTTCTAGTTTTCTGTTCGACTATAAAAAAACGTTTCTCAACATGCCTGTCTCGCTAAAAGGTAACGTTTCACCCACCACTTGCCAGGTTTTGTCCTGACCCATCTCTCTTGTCTAACTTTTACTCCCCTGCTATAATCGGTCTGATGAAGGGTTCCGATATGAAATGCGTGTCCATCCCTTCCACAAATGCTGCCTGCCCCATTGAGTTTGTTCTGCTCGTTCAACATTTGCAGTTCTTTGTGGCTCCACTGTAACTAAAGGGCCTGTCCCACTGCTGCGACATAATTTGCGAGTTTAGAAGAGTTTGCTCTCGACTCAAACCCACAGCATGGTCGACACGTAGTCCTAGGAGGTCACTGGAACTCTCCTTCATGCTCGAGGGATGTACTCGCGGCCTCAGTTTGGTAAAAATTGGTCGGCATGGTTCTTTTGAACTCGTAGTACAGTGGAGTGGGGTCGCTAGGCAGTCGAGGTAGCCGTAGGCAATCTCCTTTGCTGACCGGGCATTTTAATTGGCTCATTGGAGTTTTCAGAACCAAGGAAAACCGACCGGTAATGTTAAATGCCCGCAAAACTTTATTAAAAGTTGTCTGGCTTCTTAAAAGTGTCTCCACTCCTTCTCCCCCCCCCTTCTCTTTCCCCTCCCCTTCTCTCCCCCTCTCTCCCCTTCTCTCCTCCCCCCTCTCCGCGCTCTCTAAAGGACTTACCGTAACTGTGCCAGCCATCTTTTACCTTCCTGTTCATCGCGGGTGTGAATTTCAGACAGCGTTCCCCCGCTTTCCCTGGCCCCCGCCTTTGCGATGTGTGTGTTTGTGTGTGCGTGTGTGCAGACGGTCGATCCGGCTCGCGGTTTCATCGCTGACGGTCGATCCAGTTCGAGGTTTTTCAGGCGAGTGCCCTCGAGCTTGAAGGTTGAAGACAGTCGCTGAAAAGCCGCATCAGTGGGACAGGCCCTTTATGGTATTGTTGTTCCTGAAATGCCATTATCCATTTTCTCCAGAAATACTGCCTGACCTGCTGAGTTACTTCAGCACTTTGTGTTTTTTTAAGGCAGCATCTGTAGCTCCTTGTGTCACTATATTGCTGTTCTTCTTTTACTCACTGTATTCACAAGATGCCCCTCAGTAAAATATATTTTACTTTGGAGAGTATTATTCAGATAAAAATAGCTATTTAGCAGGATTTCAATTGAAGGTTACCAGAGATACATGAACTCCTTGTTCGCCCTTTAGGCTGCAAGCCCTGCATGCACTGAGTTAGAGACGGTGATGCTCGACTGGCTGGGGAAGATGCTGAACCTGCCTGAAGAGTTCCTCGCTGGGACAGGCAGTGAAGGTGGTGGAGTGATACAGGTAAGAATGGTTTCAGTAACAAAAAATGAATTATATTCTGATAAATGTTGTCAACATTTGCAGGAAGAGCATTAACGAATTAATGGAACGTGCATTGCTTGTGTGTGTTTAAGTCCAGGTCGGCACTACTGAAGAAGCAAAAGAAGGTAACACAATTAAAGGAGTTAATCTCTGCGTTGAACCAGTACTTATGACTTAAATAGAGAAGTAGAGTCCTTTCCCAGAGTTTATTATTGTTACCACTTTATCTAATAGTCCCTAAAATAGTGATTGCTGAACTACCCGTCCAACAGGGCAGCCATGGTGGCGCAGCGGTAGATTTGCTACCTTTCAACGCTTGCAGCGCCAGAGATCCGGGTTCGATCCCGACTATGTGTGCTGTCTGTATGGAGTTTGTACGTTCTCCCCGTGACCGCGTGGGTTTTCTCTGAGATCTTCGGTTTCCTCCCACACTCCAAAGACGTGCAGGTTTGTAGGTTAATTGGCTTAATGTATGTGTAAATTGTCCCTAGTGTGTGCAGGATAGTGTTAATGTGCAGGGATCGCTGGTCGGTGCAGACTGGGTGGGCCGAAGGGCCTGTTTCTGTGCTGTATCTCTAAACTAAACTAAACTAAAAAAAACAACTTTGCAGAACCAGGAACTGATCATCAATGTTACTGACACAAAATACAAATTAATTATCACCACAAATATTTGGAACCGCTGATTCATGTTGGAATGATCTTGCAAAACTGCCATTTAAAAAAAAGTTAAGTGAGTGAGCCAGGGAATTGGAATTCAATTAGCCTAATTTCTGTTGTCAGGAGATTATCAGAATCTAATTGAAGATAACGTGACTGACCACCTGGACAATTTTAATCTGATCAGAGAGATAGAAATACAATAAAAGAGTTGCAACACTGATCAGGAAGATTGTCACAGTGGCAAATATTCAGCACATTGAGGGCTCATCCAGAGGCAATATGGATAGAGCTCTGGAATAAGAATGATGAAATTATTATGTTAGGATGAGACAAAAGACTTGGCGCTAGCCCATGAAATATAAAGAAGCAGATATGTAAACAGATCATGGAAAGATGTGAAAATTTATTGAAGTGGATGAATTTAATATCCCCAAGGCCCATTGTTGGCTTGGGAAGGTGTGATGTCAAGAGGGATTTATTGTACTGAACTATTCACAAAGGACTAGGGTGAAGGTGAGGGGAGAGTGGGTAGATGTAATTTAAAATTAGAGAATTCAATATTCAGTTGTAAACTACCCAAACAAAATATGAGGTGCTGTTCCTCCAATTTCCGTGTGACCTCAATCTGGCAATGGAGGAGGCCCATGACAGTAAGGTCAGAATGGGAAGGGAAGTTGAAATGATTGGCAACCAGGAGATCCCGTAGAATGGTAGCAACATTTAAAAAGCATTTAGCTAAGACCATGAAGAAGCCCCAGATAAAACCTGATAAAATCTGGTGCTGGGATTTCTCTACCATTCATCAGAAGGAAGAAGTGTGACTCTGAGGAATTAGATTGAGTATTTCTAGGTATTCTTTAAATGACAAATTGGGAGTATAAAGATAGAGTTGAAGGGGAAGTGAGTACAGGACGAGTTACAAAAGATTCTTGAATCAATGGGAAGGAAAGTTCTAGAAGGGATAAGAGAGTAAGGTCAGGGCCAATTGCGAGCAGTGCGAGGGGAGACGTGAATACGGAGGTCAAAGTGTTGTGTATGAATGTGCAGAAGTATAAGAAATAAAGTGGACGATCTTGAGGCTCAGTTAGAAGTTGGCAAGTATGATGATGTGGGAATTACAGAGACATGGCTGCAAGAGGGCCAGGGCTGGGAACTGAATATTCAAGGGTATACCTCCTATCGAAAGGACAGGCAGGTGGGCAGAGGGGGTGGGGTAGCTCTGTTGGTGAGGAATGAAATTCAGTCCCTTGCAAGGGGTGACATTGAAACAGGAGATGTGGAGTCAGTATGGATAGAACTAAGGAATTGTAAGGGTAAAAAGACTACAGGCCCCCAAACAGTAGCCTGGACATAGGGTGCAAGTTGAATCAGGAGTTAAATTTGGACCCCAAGAAAGGGACTTTGTAGAGTGCCTTCATGATGGATTCTTAGAGCAGTTCGTATTGGAGCCTACCAGGGAGAAGGCAATTCTGGATTTAGTGTTATGTAATGAACCGGATTTGATTACGGAACTTGAGGTTAATGAGCCGTTAGGAGGTAGTGACCATAATATGGTCAGGTTTAATCTACAATTGGAGAGGGAGAAGGGTAAATCGGAGGAGTCAGTGTTACAGTTGAATAAAGGGGACTAAGGGGCCAAGAGGGAGGAGCCAGCCAAAGTTGACTGGAAAGATACACTAGCAGGGATGACAGTGGAACAACAATGGCAGGTATTTCTGGGAATAATACAGAAGTTGCAGGATCAGTTCATTCCTAGGCGGAAGAAAGATTCCAAGGGGAGTAAGGGGCGACTGTGGCTGACGAGACGTCAGGGACAGTATAAAAATAAAAGAGAAGAAGTACAACGTAGCAAAGATGAGCGGGAAGCAAGAGGATTGGGTAATGTTTAAAGAGCAACAGAAGATAACTAAAAAGACAATGCGGGGAGAAAAGATGAGGTATGAAGGTAAGCTAGCCAAGAATATAAAGGAGGATAGTAAAAACCTCTTTAGGTATGTGAAGGGGGAAAAAATTAGTTAAGACCAGTTGGACCCTTGAAGACCGAAAAAGGTGAATTTATTATGGGGAACAAGGAAATGGCAGATGAGTTGAACAGGTACTTTGGATCCAAGTTCACTTATGCCCCTGTCCCACTTAGGAAACCTGAACGGAAACCTCTGGAGACCTAGCGCCCCACCCAAGGTTTTCATGAAGTTCCCAGAGGTTCCGGTCACTCTCCATGAGTCATCAGATGTTTTGGTCACTTGCCTGGAAAGCCTCAACCGAGCTGCATCTACTGATCAAGGATCCTATAGGATCTTTACTGCCGACCGCACACACACACACACACACACACACACACACACACACACACACACACACACACACACATATATCACGAAGGTGGGGGCCAGGGCCAGCGGAGGAGCGCTGTCTACACACTGAAGTGGAAGGCAAACGGCTGCCACAGAGCACAATAAGTACTTTAGAGAAGGGGAAAGAAGGACAGAGAAAGGGAGAGAAAGGGAGAGAGAAGGGGAGAGAACGGGAGAGAACGTGGGGGAGACAGTTTTAAGAAGTTTAATAAAGTTAGCGGGCATTTTACCTTCCGGCGGATCTTCTAGGTCCCGAAAACCAAAGATCCGACAGGATCTTTGCTGAAAACTCCAATGAGCCAATCAAAATGGCCGGTCAGCGAAGGAGATTGCCTTCAACTGCCTGTAAGTATATAGCGACCTCACTCCACTGGCTTCGACCAAACGGCAACCTATTTTTAGTCGAGGCCGGTTTTGTTTTTTTTGACATAATCGCAGGAACATAGAAGAAACCGCAACTATGCGGAAACCACTTTCCACCTATAGGGAGAGTGACCGGAACCTCACGGAAACCTTGGGTGGGGCGCAAGGTCTCCAGAGGTTTCCGTTCGGGTTTCCTAAGTGGGACAGGGGCATAAGGAGGACACAAACAATCTTCCTGATATAGTAGTGGCCAGAGGATCTGGGGTGACAGAGGAACTGAAGGAAATCCACATTAGGTAGGTAATGATGTTGGATAGACTGATGGGACTGAAGGCTGATAAATCCCCAGGGCCTGATGGTCTGCATCTCAGGGTACTTAAGGAAGTGGCTCCAGAAATCGTGGATGCATTGGTGATAATTTCCCTATGTTCTATTGACTCAGGATCAGTTCCTGTGGATTGGAGGGTAGCTAATGTTATCCCACTTTTTAAGAAAGGCGGGAGAGAGAAAACAGGGAATTATAGACCAGTTAGCCTGACATCGGTGGTGGGGAAGATGCTGAAGTCAATTATAAAAGATGAAATAGCCGCACATTTGGATAGCAGTAACAGGATCGGTCCAAGTCAGTATGGATTTACGAAGGGGAAATCATGCTTGACTAATCTTCCGGAATTTTTTGAGGACATAACTGGGAAAATGGGCAAGGGAGAGTCAGTGGATGTAGTGTACCTGGACTTTCAGAAAGCATTTGATAAGGTCCCACATAGGAGATGAGTGTGCAAAATTAGGGCACATGGTATTGGGCGTAGAGTGCTGACATGGATAGAAAATTGGTTGGCAGACAGGAAACAAAGAGTAGGAATTAACGGGTCCCTTTCAGAATGGCAGGCAGTGACTAATGGGGTACCACAAGGCTCGGTGCTGGAACTGCAGCTATTTACAATATACATCAATGATTTGGATGAAGGGATTCAAAGTAATATTAGCAAATTTGCAGATGACACAAAGCTGGGTGGCAGTGTGAACTCTGCGGAGAATGCCTTGAGAATGCAGGATGACTTGGACAGGTTGGGGGAGTGGGCAGATGCATGACAGATGAAGTTTAATGTGGATAAATGTGAGGTTATCCACTTTGGTAGCAAAAACAGGAAGGCAGATTACTATCTAAATGGCGTCAAGTTGGGAAAAGGAGAAGTACAACAGGATCTGGGGGTCCTTGTTCATCAGTCTATGAAAGTAAGCTTGCAGGTACAGCAGGCAGTGAAGAAAGCAATTGACATGTTGGCCTTTATAACAAGAGGAGTCGAGTATAGGAGCGAGAGGTCCTTCTGCAGTTGTACAGAGCCCTAGTGAGACCACACCTGGAGTATTGTGTGCAGTTTTTGTCCCCTAATTTGAGGAAGGACATTCTTGCTATTGAGGGAGTGCAGCGTAGGTTTACAAGGTTAATTCCCGGGATGGCGGGACTGTCATATGTTGAGAGAATGGAGCGACTGGTCTTGTACACTCTGGAGGTTAGAAGGATGAGAGGGGATCTCATTGAAACATATAAGATTGTTAAGGGTTTGGACACGCTAGAGGCAGGAAACATGTTCCTGATGTTGGGGGAGACCATTTAGAACAGAGATGAGGAAACACTTTTTCACACAGAGAGTTGTGAGTCTGTGGAATTCTCTGCCTCGGAGGGCAGTGGAGGTTGGTTCTCTGGATACTTTCAAGAGAGAGCTAGATAGGGCTCTTAAAGATAGCGGAGTCAGGGGATATGGGGAGAAGGCAGGAACGGGGTACTGATTGGGCATGATCAGCCATGATCACATTGAATGGCAGTGCTGGCTCGAGGGGCTGAATGGTCTACTCCTGCGTCTATTGTCTATTGTCTATTGTTTTGGAATAATTATATTTGTGAATGTCAGATACAGTAACAGGAAAGTCTCGACCTGAAAGTTTAACACAGAGAGTTTTGAGTGCACGGAACATGCTGCTGGGACAATTGTGATATTGTAGAGTCTTTTGGTTAGACATATGGACACACAGGGAATGGATTGATATGGATTATGTGCAGGCAGATAAGAGTTGGTCTTGGCATCATGTTTGGCACGGACATTGTTGGTGCGCTGTATTGTTCTATGTTCTATATTCTAAGAACAAATGAGAGACTGGAAATTTTACAATCAATTCTCCAAAGCCTTTTCACTACCTACAGAACATCTCAGGTGTGTATCAATAACAATTTATTTGCTGAAAAGAGAGGAATTAGGATAAAACAGTCTGTCACTGGCACTGTAATCATTCATTGCTGTTGCATCTGGAAATTTAAGGGTTCAATGCATCGTTGTACGATGCACTGCAGTAATTAGCCTAGGCATCTCTGAAAGCACCAATCAAGTATCTTTAAGAATAAGATTGTCATCACATGTGAATTCAATTCACCTCCAAGCAATGGAAACATGACAAGTCATTCATTATTGCTGGACCAAAAACAAGTGAATACTCTACCTGACAGTACTGTGCATGTCAGCTTGCTTCCCACAGGTAATTTGGGGGACAAAATATGTTGGTACAACAACGATATCTATATCCTGTAAATAATATGTATTATTATGTATAATATGAGAGCCTGCATTACTCAAGAAGTAAAAGAAGGAACAGGATAACACAATTAAAGGAGCTAATCTTTGCATTGAATTATTGCTTGTGCTTTAAATGGAAATATAGGTTCTCTCTCATAGTTTACTATTGTTAACTCTATCTAACAATCCTTAAGATGGTGATTGCACTAGCAGTTGGGATAACAGTTGTGTAGCATATTAGGGCTTGCTTTACTGCCACCATTTGCATGAGATACTTGCCGAAGGAGCACCCAGGTGTTTTCATTGTTCATGAAGAAGAATAGTCTAGGTGAGGATATGGTAGTTGGGTTCAAACGGATTCATCTTCTACTATCTGCTTGACTTCAGATAAATTAATGTAGAACATTCCAGGTGTCTCTTTTCGTGTGTATGAAGGGTTGGTTGTAATTTCCTTGGTTGAAGTAAACTTGGATTGTGAAGGTAATAATATTGATTGTATTGTAGATAGACATTTAGGTAGTGAAAGCAATAACTGCCCATGAGTAGTAATCTTTATTTTGATTAAAAAATAGCTCAAATATCACAGTGAATAGAACATCCGTTCCATTATTTGATCCTTATCATTTGCAAATGTCACTCTCCAAGAAGCCTGTGGTTACTTGAAATTTCAGATTGCACATAATTATTAATTGTTTGTGATAGAAAGAAATGTTTGCACTTAATTGGAATCTGTGAAGCTGCTGCAGACAGTGATTTCCTGTGAGGAAGGAAATAGTGACAGCCTAATAGCAGGCAGCATAAATCCACTTTTGTTTCAAAATATAATTTTGATGTTGGCAAAGCGTGTTTATGAATGCAATTTTGTCATCTATTGTGATTGCCAGCTGGCAGTGAGCAGATTACAGATACATTTCAACAAGCATTAGAAAAAGGTAGAAGATGGAAAAAGAACACATCTATCGATTTTTGATGTGGGAGAATGTGCGTCATTTTGACCGTGTTTCTTCTCTGTTTATCTCCCATAGCAACAATTGTCCAAACTGTGCCAACAGCGGAGAAATAACGTATCTTAGCAACTTAGTACGAGTTTCCTCTCTCCTAGAATTGGTGTGGAAAGTAATAAGGAACAAGTCACTATGTTAGGGAGGAAATTGTACTGTTCATGGATAGTGAGTTTCTCACCACACACAGACATGATTCAGAAAAGCCCCCCTAGTAGACAACATTTTGCAGTAGTTGGTCATGAATGGTAAAGTTCTGCAGTGTGGTCCTGAAATTTCTTCCATCATATATGGTATTAAAATTATGGGTCACTCACCCAAGGTCTAATTTGATTTAAAGATACAGTGTGGAAACAGGCCCTTCAGCTCCACGCCAACCAGCAATCACCCATACATTATTCAATCCAACGCACAAGGGACAATTTACAGAAGCCAATTAACCTAAAAACCTGCACATCTGCGGAATGTGGGAGGAAACCGGAGCACCCTGAAAAAAACGAAGCGGTATTATAGAGAACATGCAAACCACATGGATGCCGCCCATAGTCAGAATCGAATGCAGATCTCTGGTGCTGTAAGGCAGCAACTCTACCGCTCACTGTGCTGCCCAAGATGCAGAAACCTGAGCATTATGAAGACCCCTGGATGATGTTGGGCACCCGACTTAACAATTTTGAGGCGACTGCAAAGGAAGAAATTCATCACATTTCTGTATTGAACAGAAGAAATTTGGAGCAAGAGCAGGTCCCCTGGTATTTCAAGCCGGGCCTGCAATTCCATATGATCATGGTTGATCTGTGCTGAACTCAACTCCTTTTCTGTGTCAGATGACAATACAGATTGAAACTCTGTCTTCTGGCATTCTGTGATCCTGCGATCAATGGATCGGCATGTTTTGAATCTGTAATGCAGATCTACACTAATTAATTCCATTTATCAAAGA
This sequence comes from Amblyraja radiata, assembly GCF_010909765.2. NCBI lineage: Eukaryota > Metazoa > Chordata > Chondrichthyes > Rajiformes > Rajidae > Amblyraja > Amblyraja radiata. The sequence continues at coordinate 86,991,896 of NC_045957.1, forward strand.
TCTGTACTAATCTGAGCTAATTACCAGTACAACTTTGGTAATCGCGGTCAACAGAGTTTCTGATTTACAGAAACGTTAGGTTATGGACTGCTCTTTGTAACCTTATGTGACCAATAAAGTGCCCGAAAGAACAGTACTAAAAATAATAGTTCTCATCCACAGATGAGGATGATGTGGGGGGCAATTTATATGGTCTAGTAATTGTTGTGGTTTGCCACTGGTCAGATCCCAGAATGTGGGACGAGAGAGTTTCAACCTGCATCCTCAAAACCTTGATCTTTCAAAAATGTATCTAACTCCACTTGAAATGTGTCTAATGATCAATAATTCAAAAGCAAAAAAAAGTATTTTGGTCTTTTGATGAATTGGCAGATGCTGGAAATACTTGACAGATTGGGCAGCATCTGAGGAGGGAGAAACTGAGATAATATTTATGGTTGATGAATTCTGATGAATAGCAATTGACTTGAAGCATTCTCTCTATTTCTCACATCAGAAAGTTTGTACCACTCAAGTACTTTCTGCATTTTTGTTTTAATTAAGCTTACTCACTATTTTTAATTTTATAAAATTATAACAGTGATTTTTTTTTAAATTATGATTTAATTCATTTAGGGTACAGCCAGCGAAAGTACTCTGGTAGCACTTCTAGCGGCAAGAAGGAAGATAGTTATCCAAATTCAGGCAACCAGTCCTGATGTTGAAGAAAGCATAATCATGTCTAAACTGGTGGCCTACACATCCGATCAGGTGAGCAGTGCCCTGTGTCTTTTAATCCAATCGAATGTGAAACAGCGACTTCAGTCTATTTGTAAGGTCTTTAGAAATCTACAATATTGAGAACATAGCTGGCAACAACTCAAAATATAATCAAAAACTCTTTATTTTCTGTAATCATTTTCATTGTGCTCTTCGGGGAAACTGATGCAGCATCATTGTTCTGTAGAAGGATATGTCTGTGTTTTAGAGGATTTAAGATTTAAAATTAAGTCCTATTTAAAAAAAATAGCAGGATATGGATTATGTTCATTTGGACATTTTTGCTGATTTAATCACGGAAATGGCAGAATCTTCACAAACATGGTTGGGAAACATGGCAGAAATCCAGTTTGGTGAGGATTCTGCTATTTTTAACCAATTCAGAGAAGTCTTGAAGGGAGAAGAAGGTGATGGGAGGTGGGGTCCTGACTTTTACATTCTTGTACATGATGGTGTCATGCAGAAGCATGCTTGGAATTTTCTACTGTATTCATGGAATTGTACAATCAGACTAAGCCCAGATTTTAAAAATATTCTGAGACCAAACTGGCCACCCATTCAACAAACAGAGATCAGTTAATCTCAAATGGCTCATCAAACTTGGAGAAAGAATCTTTCATTGTACCATTCACTGTACACGTGAATATTTCACTGTACAGATGACAATAAACTAAACCCAAATCGAATCTCAATAAATATCTGTTTGCTTCTGAGGAAAGTTCAAATGGAATTGCACATTGCACAAAATAAGAAGAAAATGGGAAGGAAATTCTGACCAGTATATCCAGATTTCTAATTAATTGAAAGGATGGGAAATTGGGATTGCACTCTGCTGAATTTCATTGTAAATTCCATGTTGGAAACTCCAGATTACAGAATAGCCTCTGGAAAGAGGAGTGGGAAATGAAACCATTCTAACCATTCTGCACAGTATTAAAATGGCATATGATAGATCTTCTTCCATGCTCTTTGATCTTATAATGGAAGTGGAGATACACAAGTTAAACTTGGACAATGATTAAACACTCCAATGCCTAAGAAGTGCACTGGAAACTTGGAAGGAATTGTAGATGCTGATATGCTGATTTTTTAAAAACAAAGTGCTGGAGTAATACAGCAGGTCAGGCAGCATCTCTGGGGGACATGGATAGGGGAGGTTTCAGGTTGGGACCCTTCGTTGGGCTAAATGTAGTAGGGGGAGAAAATTAGAAAAGATATGAGAGCGGGAGAAAGCTGGTAAATAATAGATGGGGAAGGGTGCTGGGTGGATAAAGGCTAGAGATGAAAAGACAAAAGGATTTAGGAAATGTGAAACCAGAGGAACGGATATTGGTGGAAGGTGAAAGGGCACGGGGTAGGGGGGGGGGGGGGGCAGGATGTTGGGAGGAATGGGTGTGCACCTGGCTGGGACACAGGAATGAAAGGGGGATAATTCAAATGTTCATACCAACAATTGGGTTGTAAGCTACCCAAGTAGGTTATCAGATGCTTTAGCAGAAGGTATTGGGAGACCTTGACATGACAGTGATAAGCCATAATCAAGAATGAGGAATGGTTCAATGGTTTCTTTATTATCATGTGTACCAAGTTACAGTGAAATACTATTTTTGCATACAGAGGACACATGTTGCATCTGGCTATCGGGAAATAGTTGTCATAAACCCAGATTTCTGACGGTATGTAAAATACAACTAAATTACTGGTGCTTTGATGCATAGCTAAAGATTACATAAGATACATAACTAAAAAGGCAATTTGGGGAGAAAAGATGAGGTACGAAGGTAAGCTGGCCAAGAATATAAAGGAGGATAGTAAAAGCTTCTTTAAGTATGTGAAGAGGAAAAAATTAGTTAAGACAAATGTGGGTCACTTGAAGACAGAAACAGGTGGATTTAATATGGGGAACAAGGAAATAGCAGAGGAGTTGAACAAGTACTTTGGATCTAACTTCACTAAGGAAGACACAAACAATCTCCCAGATGTACCAGTGGCCACAGGACCGAGGGTGACAGAGGAACTGAAGGAAATTCACATTTGGCAGGAAATTGTGTTGGCTAGACTGAAGGGACTGAAGGCTGATAAATCCCCAGGGCCTGATGGCCTGCATTCCAGGGTACTTAAGGAAGTGGCTATAGAAATCGTGGAAGTATTGATGATCATTTTACAAAGTTCAATAGATTCAGGATCAGTTCCTGTGGATTGGAGAGTAGCTAATGTTTTTGCACTTTTTAAGAAAGGAGGGAGAGAGAAAATAGGGAATTATATACCTGTTAGCCTGACATCGGTGGTGGGGAAGATGCTGGAGTCAATTATAAAATATGAAATAGCAGCACATTTGAATAGCAGTAACAGAATCGGTCTGATGGTTTTACAAAGGGGAAATCATGCTTGACTAATCTTCTGGAATTTTTTGAGGATGTAACTAGGAAAATAGACAAGGAAGAACCAGTGGATGTAGTGTACCTGGACTTTCAGAAAGCATTTGATAAGGTCCAACATAGGAGATTAGTGGGCAAAATTAGAGCACATGGTATTGGGGGTAGGGCACTGACATGGATAGAAAATTGGTTGGCAGACAGGAAACAATGAGTAGGGATTAATGGTTCCCTTTCAGAATGACAGGCAGTGATTAGTGGGGTACCGCAAGGCTCGGTGCTGGGACCGCAGCTATTTACAATATACATTAATGATTTAGATGAGGGGATTAAAAGTAACATTAGCAAATTTGCAAATGACACAAAGCTGCGTGGCAGTGTGAACTGTGAGGAGGAAGCTATAAGGATGCAGAGTGACTTGGACAGGTTGGGTGAGTGGGCATATACATGGCAGATGCAATTTAAGGTGGATAAATGTGAGGTTATCCATTCTGGTGGCAAGAACAGGAAGACAGATTATTATCTGAATGGTGTCAAGTTAGGAAAAGGGGATGTACAACGAGATCTGGGTGTCCTTGTCACTGAAAGTAAGCATGCAGGTACAGCAGGCAATGAAGAAAGCTAATGGAATGTTGGCCTTCATAACAAGAGGAATTGAGTATGGGAGCAAAGAGGTCTTTCTGCAGTTGTACAGGGCCATAGTGAGACTACACCTGGAGTATTGTGTGCTGTTTGGTCTCAAAATTTGATGAAGGACATTCTTGCAATTGAGGGGGAGCAACATAGGTTCATGAGGTTAATTCCTGGGATGGCGGGACTGTCATTTGTTGAAAGATTGGAGCGACTGGGCTTGTATACACTGGAACTTAGAAGGATGAGTGGGGATGTTATTGAAAGAGGCAGGAAACATGTTCCCGATGTTGGGGGAGCCCAGAACCAGGGGACACAGTTTAAGAATTAAGGGGTAAGCCATTTAGAACAGAGATGAAGAAAACCTTTTTAACCCTGAGAGTTGTGAATCTGTGGAATTCTCTGCCTCAGAAGGAAGTGGAGGCCAATTCGCAGGATGCTTTCAAGAGAGTTAGATAGAGCTCTTCAAGATAGTGGAGTCAAGGGATATGGGGAGATGGCAGGAACGGAGTACTGATTGTGGATGATCAGCCATGATCACAGTGAATGGCGGTGCTGGCTCAATGGTCCGAATGGCCTACTCCTGCACCTATTGTCTATTGACAAGATCTCTGACAGTATGTAAAATACTAACCACATTGTTGGTCGTCTTTACTGCACCAAAAGCACTGTCAACACTGCCATCTGTCACACCCAATCCCCAGTCTGAACTCATTACTGCTGCTTGGTTGGTTGGCATGAACAAGTAGGTCCAAAGGGTCTGCTTCTGTGCTGGATGTGACTCTATACCAGGATATTAATTTAGCATTAAAATCTGCTCTGTGTATCTTCTATAATTGCTCTTTTTTTATTGCTTGAGGTTTCCTTTCATGTCCTTCAGATATGCCATTATATTTTTTTGCCTTCACAAACATTTGCTAACCTTGCCCTTCATGAACAGATTGGAAAATAAAAAGAACATCTTCTATGATTTCCAACAAAGGTGGGATGCCTTGATAAGAGAAACTTTGTGTTTCTGGTTTGTATGAGTATTAGTATTCAGCAAACCAAGTTCACCCCTCCCTGCCCCCCCACAGTGATTCTCCCACATGTCCTCCTTTGTCAGTACCTCCGGCTGATTTAGACAAAGCAACATCAGATTGTGTTATCCTGCACTGTCGATGCCCTGTGTCACCCGCTAACCTTGATTACTCCATTCTGGCAAGTACCAGAGCTGCATCCCAAGTAGGTTCTTGATTACTTTTAATTCCTTTTGCCTCTGAAATCAAAATATATAATTTTCAAAGGAATAAGCCTACTTTGTTGGTGCATTTGGTGTCTAATATGGTTTGAAATATGAAAGCATATTTATATATACGTGCTCCTGCACACAATCAGTATTGTATCACTAAAGTGAGCCATGCACTTTAACACTTATGATTCACATAAAAAAGTGACCTTTAATTATATGTTCTTAGCTCTGAGTCTGCTGATGTTTATGTTTAAATGTGAATATCATTGATCATTTTGTCATCAATACATCTCACAGTTCTTATTACCATCAGTACAAGGAAAGATATATTTCTAAACAAGGCTCGAACTCAAACAAATAACCTAATGATTATTTTTTAAATGAACTATCCTGACATTGCAAGCTGTTATTACTCTAACAGGAGGTACAGTCCACCATTTATCACTATGAATAAGCTGACCACTGCAACTCATTCACCTTATCTCTGACCATAACTGCACAATTAGTAGATTCAAACTGAGCTCTTCTGTAATTGTCAAGATTAGTTTACTCTATAATTAGGCTATTATACCAAAATGTCATTTCTTTGAATTATAATGTTATTGGCTATAATTCACTATTAGAGACCATCTTTCAAATTATTATAAATTTAAAACATTGTTACTATGGGCAGCTGGAGAAATTATGTCTGCATTCTAAGACGCAGATATGATACAACAAGCAATCTGGTGAACTAAGAACAAACAATGGATCATGCATTGCTTCCGTCTCTAGAGCTGGACATACTCACTAAATAAAATAAGAAAGGTCACTTATGCCTCAAGGCACATCCTCCAACAGAAAGAAAGTACTCTGACCTGCATCGCTTGTCGAAATGTTGTCATTTTAATTTTCATCTGCCAGTCAGCAGTAGTTATATTTCACTGCTCAATTTAATGTAATTAGCACACACAAGATTCTAGGGTTAAATGAATGAAATGAATCCTCCACTGAAACATGCTCATTAAACAAATCATAACCAACTATTAATTAACCATTGTCTTTACCTACACATTTAGACAATAGACAATAGGTGCAGGAGTAGGCCGTTTGGCCCTTCGAGCCATTCAATGTGATCATGGCTAATCATCCACAATCAGTACCCCATTCCTGCCTTCTCCCCATATCCCCTGACTATGCTATTTTTAAGAGCCCTATCAAGCTCTCTCTTGAAAGCATCCAGAGAACCAGAGAACCTGCCTCCACCACCCTCTGAGGCAGAGAATTCCACAGACTCACCACTCTCTGTGAGAAAAAGTGTTTCCTCATCTCCGTTCTAAATGGCTTACTCCTTATTCTTAAACATTTAAGATGTTGATTGGTGATTAGTATAAAAACAACCTTACATTTTGTTGCAAAGAAAATCTCTATGATATCTGAAAACGAGAAATATAAAACCCATTTTCATTCTCTACTTTTTTCAAAGAATTATGTTAGGAAATTTTACATACAAAATCAATAAATTATATTAAACAGATGGGTTTGTGTACTTTAACAAAATAGCTGCTTCATGATGGTCAGTTAGATTGTGTACTTAAAAATCAATCATCAGAGTTTTTAAGGCAGCAACATAATTGAATCCCATTGTTTACTGATAAACATAAAATTTATGCCCTTCACCAAGATGCCCTACGCTCCTTAATATTTTCTGATACAAGCCCTGTTCTTTAAGCCCTCTTGGCAAACGCTTTGCCCAACACCTCCGTTCAGTTCGCAATAACCAACCTGATCTCCCGGTAGCTCAGCACTTCAATTCCCCCTCGCATTCACAATCCGACCTTTCTGTCCTGGGCCTCCTCCATTGCCAGAGTGAGGCCCAAAGCAAATTGGAGGAACAGCACCTCATATTTCGCTTGGGTAGTTTACACCCCAGCGGTATGAACATTGACTTCTCCAATTTCAGATAGTGCTTGCTTTTTCCCTCCTTCCCTTCCCCTTCCCAGCTCTCCCACAAGCCTAATGTCTACGCCTCTTCCTTTCTTTTTCCCACCCCCACCTCCCCTCCCGACATCAGTCTGAAGAAGGGTCTCGACCCGAAAAATCGCCTATTCCTTCTCTCCATAGATGCTGCCTCACCTACTGAGTTTCTCCAGCATTTTTGTCTACCTTTGATTTTTCCAGCATCTGCAGTTCTTTCTAAAGAATATCCTTTAGATTTGCCAAGGAAAATTTGTTTGAATCTTTATGCTCCCATCATCACTGGGTTATTTTTGGAACTTTGAGAATTCATCTTAATGAATCAACAATTGCATTTCCTCTCCAGAAGCACACTTTATACATACATTAACAGCAGCTAAGAGATCACATTGCCAGTGGCAATTATGTTGATATGGATTATGTATTTCTAAGCAAACCCATATACATTGAACCAGGATCTGCACCAGGAAAGCATAATCTGAATTCAGAAATCTAGACTGGTTTCGGAAGACTTGGAAATTTATTCCAAAGGTGCATGTAAAAGGAAATGCGATGAGGATAAGCTATGAGCAAGATATACTCAAATGACACTAAAATACTTTATACTCTGCCTCAATTTACACAGAATAAGCTAAGAGGAAATTACACCAGGTCAAAAGTGATAATGATCTTTTTGTCGGATAAAATAACAATTATAGCCCTGTCCCACGGTACGAGTTAATTCCAAGAGCTCTCCCGAGTTAAAAAAAAATCAAACTCGTGGTAAGCACGGAGAAGGAACGTAGCGGGTACGTCAGAGCTAGGGGACGTCTCTTAGCGGCTCGTAACGCTAACAGCAGGTACTCGGGAAGACTCGCTAATGGCAGGTAAGCATGGGAAGACTCGTGAAGATTTTTCAACATGTTGAAAAATGTCCACAAGAGAAAATCTGGTTAGAAATTGCAAAAATTTGCATCTTACACAAATTCAAATATGCAAATACACAAATTCAATGCAAACCAGCAAAATGTCTGAGTGCTGTCAAGCAATAAACACAATTTCAATCTTCAAAGGGGGTAAACTGAAAGGCTGAGAGGAATCTGGTTTAATATCAGTGTTATATCTGGTATGAACTACCAATAGGAATAGAGATGAATATAATATGGGATATGTGTAGCTTGTCAGGGTGATGAAATTGCAGATGGTATAAAGTGCTGTGATTCATTCCTCGAGGAATGGAAAAGAAGCAATGGAATTATGTCTAAGAAGGAACTACAGATGCTGGAAAATCGAAGGTAGACAAAAATGCTGGAGAAACTCAGCGGGCGAGGCCGCATCTATGGAGCGAAAGAAATAGGATCCTAGGAGCGAAGGAAAAAAAAGGAAATTTCCTTCGTTCCATAGATGCTGCCTCACCTGCTGAGTTTCTCCAGCATTTTTGTCTACCATTGGAATTATGTCCATGTTTGACTAATTTTGCACTGCATACTCAAAAGGTGATTGTGGACCTTTGTGCTTGTTGCATTAAAAGCCAAGTCTTCTATTGTAGACATTGATGACCACATTAGGATCTGAGGGTGACATTGTTGTGGTAGTTGGTGATTGGCCACTTTTGATGCTCAACTGATGGGCCGGTGATTTGGACGATTTTGGAAGCGAAGATATTTGAGGGGTTTGGTGCAGTAGTGAGAGCAGCTGGGCCTGAGCTGATCAAGGGATTAAGATTAGTGGTTGGGAAATTGGGTGGAGAGCCGGTAGGATGAAAAAGTAGGCACAAACAAGTGGATGGGGAAGCAGTTGCAAAACCCAGAGTAAATTTAATAAAACTTGATTGTTCCAGAACTGTACAGTCCAGCTTCCTGTGGCATTAATCACTTTTAATATCAAATCACTATTGCTGTGGGGTTGATTATTTAACAATAGACAATAGACAGTAGGTGCAGGAGTAGGCCATTCAGTACCCCATTCCTGCCTTCTCCCCATATACCCTGACTCTGCTATCTTTAAGATCCCTATCTAGCTCTCTATTGAAAGTATCCAGAGAACCTGCCTTCACTGCCCTCTGAGGCAGAGAATGCCACAGACTCGCAACTCTCTGTGAGAAAAAGTGTTTTGTTTTCTCTTCTCCGTTCTAAATGGCTTACCCCTTATTCTTAAACTGTGGTCCCTGGTTCTAGACTCCCCCAGCATCGGGAACATGTTTCCTGCCTCTCGCGTGTCCAAACCCTTAATGATCTTATATGTTTCAATAAGATGCCCTCTCATCCTTCTAAACTCCAGAGTGTACAAGCCCAACCGCTCCATTCTCTCAGCATATGACAGTCCCGCCATCCAGGGAATTAACTGCTACAATTTTAGCATTGCAAATAGACCAATCTGCTCATCCATCTCAGCGCACCTGCATATAACAGGTGGGCTGAGGGGTCTGAAAAAGGGTTTCGGCCCGAAATGTTGTCTATTTCCTTCGCTCTATAGATGCTGCCTCACCCGCTGACATTCTCCAGCATTTTTGTCTACCTGCAAATAACACTGATGCGTTTGCTGCCTGAAGGCATGACAACTATCTCCTGATCCACCTAGATATACCAGCCAAGACAACAACAACCTGTTTTTGAGACTACAACCTCACCCTGAATGTCAGCAAAACAAAGGATACTTTATCTGATACTACAAAGAATGTCAGCAAAACAAGGAATACCCCTTATTCTTAAACTATGGTCCCTGGTCAAAATGTGTAGGAAGGAACTGCAGACGTTGGTTTATACTGGATAGACACAAAATGCTGGAGTAATTCAGCGGGCCAGCCAGCATCTCTGGAGAAAAAGAGTAGGTGACATTTTGGGTCGGAACCCTCCTTCAGACTGCTCATCCACTTTGGGAAATGGGATACAGCACACATGCCCTAGTCAGTGTCAATCGTGCCAGAGTGGTGATGGCCCCGAGCTTCAAGTTTTGGGGTGTAAATATCACTAACAATTTGTACTGTTTTAACCACATCTAAGCTATAGCCAGGAAAGTACACCAACTCCTTGACCTCCTCAGAAGACTAAGGACATTTGGCATGTCTACAATGAATCTTGCCAACAACTATAAATGCACCCATAGAAATCATTCGATCTGAATGTACTGTATCACAGCTTGGTGTGGCAATTCTATGCTCAAGATGGTAAGAAATTGCAAGGAGTTGCGGCAAACCAGTATGTCTCCCTGTGTAGGAAGGAACTGCGGATGCTGGTTTAAACTGCGTGTCCGTCTGCGCTGAGGCCTATCGCGGAGCTGGCGGCCTCCAACTGCGACCGACCTCGAGGCTGCGGAGGCAGAGCCAGGACTTACCAACTTCCGACTGGCCGACTTCGGGGCTGTGGTTGCGGGGCGACCCAACTTCCGACCCGACTTTGGAGGCTCGGCCGCGGGCCAGTGGACGACATCATCGGGAGCTCGCAGGTTGGTGACCTGTTTTTCCGGAGCTCCCGCAACTACAGCTGCATCCGCTGGGCTGGAGGGCGGCAGCTTCGGCAGCTTCGACCGCCCTGGGCCGCGGAGTTTGAACCGGCCCGTTTGCGGAGCTCGGATTCAGCCGCGGGACTTACTTACCATCACCCGGCGGGGTCACAACATCGGAGGCCTGGATTGCCTCAGCGCAGAGGGAGAGCAAGGAGAGAAGAGACAATGACTTTGGGACTTTAAACTGTGTTGAGTGTTGTTAATTATTCTATGTTATGACTGCAGGCTAAACCATTTCGTTGCACTGAAAAGTGCAATGACAATAAATTGAATCCAAAACTGAAGATAGTTTTTGAGCCTATCTTCAGTGTGTCACCCTCTCGCCCTGGTTAGTCTTTATTTCCCCACTCCCGTCAGGCAGAAGATATAAGACCCTGAAAACATTTACCACGCAATTCAAGAACAGCTTCTTCCGTGCCATTATCAGACTCTTGAACACAGCCTCACATATGCTAGGGATACATTGGCGATCTTCGAATCTACTTCCTCGCAGCCCTTGCACTTTATTTTTACCTTCACTTTCTCTGAGCTGTGACAAATAAATTCTACACTCTATTTTCTCTTTTGTACTGTCCATGTATAGACCGACTTGGCTGGTGCTGTTTCTCGGTGTATGCGTCAATAATAGACCAATACCAATAGCCTTGGAAAAACCTGCTAGAGTTCATAGGTCATAGAAGCAGAATTAGGCCATTTAGCCCATCGACTGTACTCTGCCATTCAATCGTGGCTGATCTATCTTTCCCTCTCAACCCCATTCTCCTGCCTTCTCCCCATAACCCTTGAAACCCTTAATCATAAGTTTATTTTCTTGGCTTAACATTGAACAATCCTTTCTAAATATAATACAGGTGCTGACACTGACATTGCTGAGCTCAAGTTGTCTGAGCTCATGCCTGAATGATAATTTGGATGAGGGTCTAAATGGCTCTGGTGAACCACAAATTTACACTTCATTGCTCTCAGGAAGAAAGAAACTTACAATAATGGTATACATTTTGCAGTACATTTGATTCTCCTTAAGTAGTTTAATATTGCAATTTTTTTTCTTGGCTAATCAGGCCCAATTTGTACATAATCCTTTTTTCTTCCAGGCTCACTCTTCTGTTGAACGAGCAGGATTGATTGGTGGGACCAAAATGAGAAAGCTGTCCTCTGATGACAAATTCAGTCTTTGTGGGGAGACATTGAAACAAGCTCTGGAAAAAGATAAAGCTTTGGGTCTCATCCCTTTCTTTGTAAGTGAATATTTCCATTATCTTTGGGCAGAGATTATATTTATAATACACGTTATTTATTTTTATAATTTTCTGCCTTTTTGGCTCAAACCATAGATTGTTTGCATTTTTAAATTGCCTTTGGAAACGTTGCATCCTCCAATTCTGTGGTAATAAAGGCCAGCTTTGAGAGGTAAGCCAGTTGGTGTGTCACTTGACTGCTGCACAGTCTGAGTATTTGGAAGCAGAGTTTTGTCATCAGTCCTGATTTCTAAGCATGGATTTGCGTCTTATTAACCACAAATGTTAGTGCCCTTCATGCATCTATTTTTTTTACAGCTGTACATCTCGTGCTGTAATAACTGGATTAGTACAACTGTAAAATGTCAACCGTTATTCTCATCAAAGTGAAATACTGTGTAAAACATTACAACAGAATGGAATCATAGGATTGTTACTACGCAGAAGGAGGTTGTTCAGTCCATCGAGTCCATGCTGAATCCTCAGAGAACAATCTATGTTACTATTCTCCCGCTCTTTCTCTACCTCTGCAAATTACAGAACCAGTATTCCTGCCTTATTTGAATAGAGACATCAATTTATGTGATGCTGAAAAAGACCAGTTTCGACTTTAGCTTCCCATAATGTTACCTGCAACATTTCAGAAAGGTAACTCTGTTCCTTTACCACCATCACCCATTATCACTAGATCATGCATTAATGTTCACTCCCTTTGTTGTGAAACAGCAAACTGTATAAGATAAGGTACAGGAGTTTATTGCATTATATCCGTTTGTTGTAAATGCAGAATGGTGTAAATTGTATTCTGCTTCTAGGCAGGATGACCATTATATAGGTATGTTGCAAAGCGTACCTGAAGCGTCGCTGAAAATCTGTCCCAGCCCGTGTGCGCGATTTTGGCGCCGTTTAGAGGGGGGCGGGTTTAAAATGCGATTTTCTCCAGGCTGTTCAAATCGAGGATGTTCAACCTAGTTAATTATTAACGAAAATTCGCTGGCAGATTCCGTCGCTTGAGCTATTATTAGTTTTAAGAGCTTTATATAATTGTTATAGTAGTTAAAAAATTAACCTCTAAACCCCCGACGGCCGGCAAACGGCCGGATCTCATACAGGGGACAACAGAAGGTAGGCTGTTTATTTTTACATTAAAAAGGGCTTCTTAAGATCCCTTTATACAAAGTTTAATGTTGCGAGTAGCTAATTTTGGGCCCATTATATCCCGCAGTATTTTTCGGGCATTTGAAGGCACAAATCTACCGCAATGTGAACGTTCTAAACCAGCGCGTTCACAGGATCCCACTAGAAAGCTGATTTAAATGGACTTTAATTTACCGCAATTGAACACTAAATTCCTTCCATTTGGCCTATAAATTAATGTAAATGAGATTTAAAAATCATGTTTTATTGTGAATTATTTGGACACTTAGGCTATTTAAAAATGTTAATCATTTATTAAGAAATGGATAGATGTTTAGATCTAGTAATTGAAGTTTGAAATTAGCTACAATTGGGTAACTAACTAATTATATGCTTTAATTTCAGGTCATCCAAGTAAGGTAATTTTATATTTGTTTCAGAATGGTTCAATCTATGATAACTGAAAATTTCATTCAGTTCTCTTATTTTTTAAGAAAGTTATGGGCTTTTGACTGTCCACGATCACAGCTTTTTTGTTATGTCCATAGAAAATCAATAGGGAACAAGATGCTAATTTCCGAGTATGAAAATGGCCATAACTTTTTAAATGAGATATGAAAGTGAATTAGGTGTCAAATTAAACTTCTTTTTATGCTTTATCTGATGGGATAAATTGCAGACTTGATTTTTTAAATCTCAAAATTTTGTAACATTGCTACATTATAAATACATTTATTCCTACAAGTATAGGTATAACTTAAATCTAAGGACCTGAAAGTCAGGCAGATGGCTCTAGAATAGTTCTGAATTAGTTATTTCTAAAAACTAACAAAAAATTAAGCTTGGCTGGAACATTTGATGTTATTTGTTTAAACTAATTGAGCCTGCGGAGATTCCTGTTCTGTTTGCACAACTAACACATGGCCACAACAACTAATCTTAATCTTATTATACTTCAGTTTCCTTAGCCCACGGGTATAATATGTTTCTGAACGCTTGCATGCAATAAAGTAAATGTAATAATGCATCAATAAATGTAGTTGCTTGGAGTGGAGATGTTTTAGATGCAATTAGCTCTCCAAACCTAGAAAAGTGCAGGCGATACAAACTATATAGATAAGCAGTTTTAAGGTCAGCTAATGATCTGCAGCAATTGGCTTTGGATCAAAAGGAGAGATAACAATTGGGCTACAAGATGAAGACAGGAGGGTATGGAATTGAGGGGGGTGTAACTGGGATGTAACTGGGTATCACAGTTGAGCCCTCTGGAGATGTTTTGGGCTTATCAATGAAACGTCAAAGAAGGAGGGTGCCCACCTGATGACCCTGATGATGTACCTACCCTACCTTCCACCACTCCAATCCCACTGCAAATAGCCGACTTACTACAGGGATTGAAACATCAAGTCCTATTAGCTATACTGCTCTACTGTGTATTCATCGTTTAAAATCCAAGTGACCATTGATTTGCATCAAGAAACAATTGAAAATATTCTTAAAATTAAACCAGACCTTCTAAATTATGTCTGCATGGGTCCTTAAGCTATGAGTGCATATTAATTACCCCAAAACAGATTGCCCATAAATGTAAATATGATTTAGGATCCACTGCTTTGTTTCCTTGATTTCTTTGTTAATAAACGTTTATCCCAATCCTACTTATAGGAAGTGCTAAGTAAAAATCCAAGATTTCATCTTGCTGCAGGAAGGAGAGGAATGAAAACGAGTTCCTCCCATCACACTGGTGGGTTTCCACTGGTGGGAGAGTCTAGGACCAGAGATCATAGCCTCAGAATTAAAGGGCGCTCTTTTAGAAAGGTGAGGAGGAACTTCTTTAGACGGAGGGTAGTTGATCTGTGGAACTCATTGCCACAGAGGGCTGTGGAGGCCAAATCAGTGGATATATTTAAGGCAGAGATAGATAAATTTTTGATTAGAACGGGTGTCAAGGGTTATGCGGAGAAGGCAATAAAAGAGATTAGGAGGCAGAGAGCCATGATGGAATGGTGGAGCGGACTCGATGGGCTGGATGGCCTAATGCTACTCCCATAATGTGAACTTGTGAACACTGCTTGAAGAGACCAATGCTATAGCATCAGCTCTTCCAACCCGGTTATCTCTACATTATCTCTACTTTTGCTATTCTTGTGATTCAGCGCAGAGGGAGAACAAAGAGGGAAGAGACAGAGACTTTAAGATTTTGCCTTCCACCACAGTGAGGAGGTGTTTGGTGAACTCACTGTGGTAGATGTTAAATTTGTGTTGATTGTGTATTTTTGTCATTTTTTATTATATGTATGACTGCAGGGAAACGAAATTTCGATCGGACCGAAAGGTCTGAATGACAATAAACAAATCTAATCTAATCTAATATATGGCTGGTTATTAACCTCCCAATCTTGTTGGTATGTTTGATGGTGACTACATACCTGTCCTGTCACCAAAACTACCCATCTGCACCTCCAAAACATTCAACAGGCTCCACATGTGGCTCAGCTGGAGCCCTCATTCATTCTGTGTTGCATCTAGGCATAATTATGTCAATGCAGTAAGAATTTTATAGTTTCATTCCCAGTGCATGTGACAATTTAACACTCTTGACCATCTTGACTCCTGCTTGCTTGGACAATGTTTTCATGATGTGCCCCTGGATATTCTGTGTAAATGGTGCCATGTAAACCAGTTATTTTGGTGCCTGGAAAATGCCATAACATGGAATTTCATATACTCAACCTTCATTTGACTGCATGGCTTCTGGGCTATTTATTAGATATTACATACATATAAGTGCCTGAATGCTGCATGGATTAGAAGGTATTAGCTTTAAGGAGAGGCTAGATAAACTTGAATTGTTATCTCTGGAGCATTGGAGGCTGAGGGAAATATATAGAATTAGGAGATGCAAAGGGGAGATAGTCAGAATCTTTTTTCCCAGGATGGAAATGTCAGAGATGAGAAGGCATTGCTTAAAGGTGGGACAGGTAAATTTTGAAGAAATTCTGCAGGGCAACTTTTTTACACTGAGAATGGTGGGTGCCAAAAACACACTGCCAGGGGTGGTGGTGGAGTTGGATATATTACGGGCATTTATGAGGCTTTTAAATAGGCAGTGGATATGCAGGGAATGGAGGAATGTGGATAATGTGCAGGCACAGGAGATTTTTTCTAAACTTCCAAAACTGAATTCAGTCATAGTCATAAAGTCATAGAGTGATATAGTATGGAAACAGACCCTTTGGCCCAACTCGCCCACACCGGCCAACAATGTCCCAGCTACCCTAGTCCCACTTGCCTGTGCTTGGTCCATAATCCTCCAAAACTGTCCTATCCATGCACCTGTTCAACTGTTTCTTAAATGATGGGCTATTCCCAGCTTCAACTACCTCCTCTGGCAGCCTGTTCCATACACCCACCACAGTGTTCCATACACCCACCCACCGTGTTCCATACACCCACCCACAGTGTTCCATACACCCACCCACAGTGTTCCATACACCCACCCACAGTGTTCCATACACCCACCCACAGTGTTCCATACACCCACCCACAGTGTTCCATACACCCACCCACAGTGTTCCATACACCCACCCACAGTGTTCCATACACCCACTGTGAAAAGGTTTCCCCTCGGATTCCTATTAAATATTTTCCCCTTCACCTTGAACCTATGTCCTTGATTCCCCTACTCTGGGTAAAAGACTGTGCATATACCCGATCTATTCCTCTCATGATTTTATATACCTCTATAAGATCTCCCCTCATCCTCCTACGCTCGATGGAATAGAGACTCAGCCTACTCAACCTCTCAACATCTAAACAATCAGATTATAAATTGTGTGATATGTCTTACTAGCTTTGAGGTTCCCAATGTGGGAAACCACTCCTTGGATGAAACTTTCTTGAGAAATAAACAATGAAAATATCAGGAATATAAACAAAAACATTGAAACATTATGATACAACTGTCAGTTTTCAAAGGGAATTTTATTTCACAATTCCTTAGAAAGCTGCATAAGATATGCAAGATATTTTTACCAGTTTTATTAAACAGATCACGGATTTGCATATTTGGAGGTCCCTAATTATCCTACACTTTCTCTTTGGATCGTGCTTTATGAGATTTTCTGTTCGAACATAATTAAACTTTGCAGTAGAATGGAACATTATTTTATAGTTAAATGTTACGTAAACTGTTATGACTGAAGGCAGATAAATTCCCAGGGCCTGATGGTCTGCATCCCAGAGTACTCGAGGAGGTGGCCCTAGAAATCGTGGATGCATTGGTGATCATTTTCCAATATTCTATAGACTCAGGATAAATTCCTGTTGCGGAGGGTAGCTAATGCAACCCCACCTTTTAAGAAAGGAGGAAGAGAGCAAATAGGGAATTATAGACCAGTTAGCCTGACATCGGTAGTGGGGTAGATGCTTGAGTCGATTGTTAAAGATATAATAGCAGCACATTTGGAAAGTAGTGACAGGATCGGTCAAAGTCAGCATGGATTTATGAAGGGGAACTCGTGGTTGGCTAATTTTCTGGAATGTTTTGAGGATGTAACAAGTAGAATGGATAAAGGAGAGCCAGTGGATGTGATGTATCTGGACTTTCAAAAAACCTTTGACAAGGTCCCACACAAGAGATTGGTGTGCAAAATTAGAGCACATGATATTGGGGGTAGGGTATTGACATGGATAGAGAACTGATTGGCAGACAGGAAGCAAAGAGTAGGGATTAACGGGTCCTTTTCAGAATAGCAGGCAGTGACTAGTGGGGTGCCACAAGGCTCAGTGCTGGGACCCCAGTTATTTACAATATATATTAATGATTTAGATGAAGGAATTAAATGTAACATCTACAAGTTTGTAGATGACACAAAGCTGGGTGGAGGATGCTATTTTGCTGCAGGGTGACTTGAATAGGTTGGGTGAGTGGGCAGATGCATGGCAGATGCAGGAAAATGTGGATAAATGTGAGTTTATCCATTTTGGTGGCAAGAACAAGAAGGCAGATTATTATCTGAAAACCGGTTGCTAAACACTTTAATTCTCCTTCCCATTTCCCACATAGACCTTTTATCAGAGTGAGGCTAAACGCAAATTGGAGGAACTGCATCTCATATTTCGCTTGGGCAGCTTACAGCCCAGTGGTATGAATTTTGATTTCTCTAACTTCAGGTAGCCCTGGCATTCCCTCTCTCTCTATCCCTCCCCCACACAATTTACACCAGCTTCTCGTTTTCATCTAACAAACAACCAACAATGGCCTGTTTCCTTTATCATTGTTACTTGTTTGCATATCTTTCATTCATTGTTCTTTATCTCTCTACATCATCGCCTATATCTCTTGTTTCCCTTATCCCTAACCAGTCTGAAGAAGGATCTCGACCCGAAATGTCACCCATTCCTTCTCTCCAGAGATGCTGCCTGTCCCGCTGAGTTACTCACGCATTTTGCGTCTATCTTTGGTTTAAACCAACATCTGCCGTTCCTGCCTTCATATTATCTAAATGACAAGGGAGGTGCCGTGGTGATCTGGCGCGCTGACCTCCACTGGACTGAGGCCAGGCGACAACTCTCAAATACCTCCTCCTTCTTATCCTTGGACCATGACCCCACAGATGAGCACCAGGCCTTAATCTCAAACACCATTACTGATTTCATCACTTCCGGCTCTCTGCCCTCTGCAGCCTCCAACCCTATCGTTCCCCAGCCCGATTTTATCTTCTCCCCAAAATCAACAAACAGAGCTCTGCTGGCAAACCCATTGTTTCTGCTTGTTCATGTCCCACCGAATTAATTTTCGTATACCTCGACTCCATCCTATCCCTCCTGGTCCAATCCCTCCCTACCTTTATCCAAGACACCTCACACACTCTTTGTCTCCTCAATGACTTCCGTTTTCCAGGCCCCCACTCCCTCATCTTTACTATGGATGGCCAGTCACTCTACACCTCCAACCCGCACCAGGAGGGTCTTAAAGCTCTCCGTTTTTTCCTCGATCGCAGAACCAGCCAATTTCCGTCTACCAATACCCTCCTCCGCCTAGCAGAGCTGGTCCTTACCCACACCAACTTCTCCTTCAACTCCCCCCACTTCCTCCAAATCCAAGGCGTAGCTATGGGCGCTCGCATGGGCCCGAGCTGTGCCTGCCTCTTTGTAGGGTGCGTCGAACAATCCCTGTTCCAGGCATATACTGGCCCTATCCCCGAACTCTACCTCCGCTACATTGACAAATGCATTGATGCTATCTCCTGCAGCCATGCAGAATTCACTGACTTCATCAGCTTCACCACTAATTTCCATCCTGCACTCAAATTCACTAGGACCATCTCCGACATCTCCCTACCGTTTCTTGATCTCACCGTCTCCATCACAGGAAAGACTATTGACCGACATCTACTACAAACCTACTGACTCCCTTAGCTATCTTGTCTACACTTCTTCCAACCCTGCTTCCTGTAAAGACTCTATCCCCTACTCCCAATTCCTCCATCTATGCTGCATCTGTGCCCAGGATGATATGTTCCATACCAAGGCATCTGAGATGTCCTCATTCTTAAGGAAACGAAGGTTCCCCTCTTACATTATAGATGAGGCTCTCACTGAGATCTCCTCTATATCCCGCAGCTCCGCTCTTGCTCACTATACCCCCCCCCCCCCCCCACCATTCGTAACAAGGACAGAGTCCCCCTTGTCTTCACCTTCCACCCCATCAGCCGTTGTATACTGCACATAATCCGCCAACGTTTTCGCCACCTGCAACGGGATCCCACTACTGGCCACATCTTCCCATCTCCACCCCTTTCTGATTTCCACAGACACCGTTCCCTCCGAAACTCCCTGGTCAACTCGTCCCTTCCCACCCAAACCACCTCCTCCCCAGGTACTTTCCCCTGTAGGAGATGCTACACCTGTCCCTTTACCTCCCCCCTCGACTCCATCCAAGGACCTAAAAAATCTTTTCAGCTGAGGCAGAGATTCCTTTGCACCTCCTCCAACCTCATCTACTGTATCCGCTCTTCCAGGTGTCAACTTCTCTACATCGGCGAGATCAAGCGCAGGCTCGGCGAACCTTTCGCAGAACATCTCCGCTCAGTCCATCTTGATCTCCCGGTGGCTCAACATTTCCCAATCTGACCTTTCTGTCATGGGCCTCCTCCATTATCAGAGTGAGGCCCAGTGTAAATTGGAGGAACAGCACCTTATATTCCTGCACCTATTGTCTATTTATACACACCAGCGGTATGAACATTGACTTCTCCAATTTCAGATAGTCCTTACTTTCTCTCTCCATCCCCTCCCCCTTCCCAGTTCTCCCACCAGTCTTACTGTCTCCGACTACATTCTATCTTTGTCCCGCCCCCTCCCCTGACATTAGTCTGAAGAAGGGTCTCGGCCCGAAACGTCACCCGTTCCTTTTCTCCAGAGATGCTGCCCGACTAGCTGAGTTACTCCAGCATTTTGTGTTTACCTAAATGGTGTCAGATTTGGAAAAGGGGAGGTGCAACGAGACCTGGGTGTGTTTGTACATCAGTCACTGAAAGTAAGCATGCAGGTACAGCAGGCAGTGAAGAAAGCCAATTGGCCAACATCGGTAGTGGGGAAACTGCTAAAGTCAGTTATTAAAGATGGGATAGCAGCACATTTGGAAAGTGGTGAAATAATTGGACAAAGTCAGCATGGATTTACGAAAGGTAAATCATGTCTGACGAATCTTATAGAATTTTTCGAGGATGTAACTAGTAGAATGGATAGGGGAGAACCAGTGGATGTGTTGTACCTGGACTTTCAGAAGGCTTTCGACAAGGTCCCACATAAGAGATTAGTATACAAACTTAAAGCACACGGTATTGGGGGTTCAGTATTGATGTGGATAGAGAACTGGCTGGCAAACAGGAAGCAAAGGGTAGGAATAAACGGGTCCTTTTCACAATGGCAGGCAGTGACTAGTGGGGTACCGAAAGGCTCAGTGCTGGGACCCCAGCTATTTACAATATATATTAATGATCTGGATGAGGGAATTGAAGGCAATATCTCCAAGTTTGCAGATGACACTAAGCTGGGGGGCAGTGTTAGCTGTGAGGAGGATGCTAGGAGGCTGCAAGGTGACTTGGATAGGCTGGGTGAGCGGGCAAATGTATGGCAGATGCAGTATAATGTGGATAAATGTGAGGTTATCCACTTTGGTGGCAAAAACAGGAAAGCAGACTATTATCTAAATGGTGGCCGATTAGGAAAAGGGGAGATGCAACGAGACCTGGGTGTCATGGTACACCAGTCATTGAAAGTAGGCATGCAGGTGCAGCAGGCAGTGAAGAAAGCGAATGGTATGTTGGCATTCATAGCAAAAGGATTTGAGTATAGGAGCAGGGAGGTTCTACTGCAGCTGTACAGGGTCTTGGTGAGACCACACCTGGAGTATTGCGTACAGTTTTGGTCTCCAAATCTGAGGAAGGACATTATTGCCATAGAGGGAGTGCAGAGAAGGTTCATCAGACTGATTCCTGGGATGTCAGGACTTTCATATGAAGAAAGACTGGATAGACTTGGCTTATACTCGCTAGAATTTAGGAGATTGAGGGGGGATCTTATTGAAACTTACAAAATTCTTAAGGGGTTGGACAGGCTAGATGCAGGAAGATTGTTCCCGATGTTGGGGAAGTCCAGGACAAGGGGTCACAGCTTAAGGATAAGGGGGAAATCCTTTAAGACCAAGATGAGAAAAACATTTTTCACACAGAGAAGAGGTGAACCTCTGGAACTCTCTGCCACAGAGGGTAGTTGAGGCCAGTTCATTGGCTATATTTAAGAGGGAGTTAGATGTGGCCCTTGTGGCTAAAGGGATCAGGGGGTATGGAGAGAAGGCAGGTACGGGATACTGAGGGATGATCAGCCATGATCATATTGAATGGCGGTGCAGGCTTGAAGGGCCGAATGGCCTATTCCTGCGCCTATTTTCTATGTATCTATGTAAGTTGGCCTTCATTGCGAGAGGATTTGAATTTAGGAGCAAGGAGGTCCTACTGCTGTTGTACAGGGCCCTGGTGAGACCGCACCTGGAGTATTGTGTGCAATTTTGGTCTCCTAATTTAAGAAAGGACATTAGTGCTATTGAGGGAGTGCAACGTAGGTTCACCAGGTTAATTCCTGGGATGGCGGGACTGACATGTGATGAAAGAATGGATCAACTGGGCTTATATTCACTGGAATTTCGAAGGATGAGAGGCGATCTTATAGAAACACTAAACTAAGTGTGACCCGTTGGGTCCCTGTCACACGGGAGGACTGGTCCCCCAAGGCAACCCGTTCCCCAATGCAATATTCCACCACTCACCTGTTCCCTCAATGCAACTCGTCCCCCCAACGCAATATTGCCCAACACGCATAGCCCCCAACTGCGCAGGCACGGCTCATTTCCCCTCATCCCCCAACACTCCCTCCCCCTCCTCTTCACCCTCCCGCTTCTTTCCCCTCTCTTCCTCCCAATCCCTCCCTCACCTCTCCCTCCCACTACTTTTCCCTACCCTCAGTCAGTCACTCCCTCCTTCCCTCCATAACTCCTCTCCCCTCCATCCCTCTAATTCTCCCCCTATCTCCCCCACTATCCCTCCTGACCTCCACCACTGCCTTCCTCTCCCTCTATTCCCCACTCCCTATCTTCCCCACTCTCCCCTCCTCTCCCTCTATTCCCCCTCCTCCCCCACTTTCCCGCTCTCCCTCCCTACCGCTTCCTCTCTCCCTCAATTCCTCCCCCCCCCCCTGTCTTTTGTAAGGGGTAAGCCATTTAGAACAGAGATGAGGAAACACTTTTTCACTTAGAGTTGTGAGTTTGTGGAATTCTCTGCCGCAGAGGGCGGTGGAGGCCTATTCTCTGAATACTTTCAAGTCTGAAGAAGGGTTTTGGCCCGAAACATTGCCTATTTCCTTCGCTCAATAGATGCTGCTGCACCTGCTGAGTTTCTCCAGCACTTTTGTCTACTTTCAAGGGAGAGCTAGATAGGACTCTTAAAGATAGTGGAATCAGGGGATATGGGGAGAAGGCAGGAACAGGATACTGATTGTGGACGATGAGCTATGATCACATTGAATGGCGGTGCTGGCTCGAAGGGCCGAATGGCCTACTCCTGCACCTATTGTCTATTGTCTCCACTGGTCCTCCACTGAACCCTCCCCCCACCGCGGCCGCTGCCGGTGGTCGGGAGACGATAGACAATTTACTGTGAGGAGGGGAGAGAGGGGTTTGTGAGTGAGGCGGGACAGGCTGCTGCCGGGGGGGCAGGAAGAGGCGTCGCCATCCCGGCCGTGGCATTGACTGGCATGAGAAGAGACCAATCTGCGTGGCGCTGACTGAAGGAATCTGTGCACGCGCGTTTTTTCAGATTTCTAAACCTCGATAAAAGCCCTGTCTCATGGTAGGAGCTGACCCACGAGGTACCCCGAGTGAAAGACTCGTGGTTGTGTACGAGATCCCAAGTGTATGATCAAGTGTTTAACCGAGTTCCCACGGGTATGACAAGTTTGCCGTTTTCTGCGATGTTCCAAGTTCGTCTCCCGAGTTACTAAGTTCCTCTCCCGAGTTACTCTTGAGTAACTACCAGGGTAGTGGGAGATGGTGGCGGAAATATTGAATGGAACACAAGCCTTGCTGTACTGTAAACTCTGCAGAAATCTGGTGGGTATGAGAGGTTTAGAGGGATAGAGGCCAAATGTGAGATGAGGTCATCCCTCAGCCTCCTGCACTGCAAAGAAAAAATAACCTCAAACCCTATCCACCTTCTTCTTGCAACCCAAGCCGTCCAGGAAGGACCTAGCTTGGCATGAGCAAGTTGGACCGAGGGGGCAGCAAATTTGTTGCGAAATTCGATTTAATAACAACCGCAAGATTTTAAACGGGAAGCTTGCGCATTTGGCGTTCATGAATGTTGAGCGTTCCCGAGAGCTTGTGAAACTAAACGGAAAATGCGATGGATAAAGACGCATGTTAAAAACTGCAAGTAGTTAGAGAGTCGCCCGAAGCAAGAGGTGGGCAGCACTGGAGCAGTGATACCCGAAGCGTTTATTTCTACTTTAGTGTCAGCATAGTTCACAACACGCGAGGATTATGTGTGTCATGTATTCGTGTGAGTGAAGATTGTTGGTGGGCGGGCAGTGTGTAAGATGGATAACAATACCATGGGACAAACTGGAGTCATACATAAACAATAAAGAATAGGACTCGAGAATAGAAAACTCACCACTAACCAAAGCTTCGGCGGTTGCCATGTGCATGAGATAGACATAATGGTTTTAAAACCATTTCAGTGGAGGGCTACATTCGATACGCTCATGCACATGGCAACCGCCGAAGCTTTGGTTAGTGGTGAGTTTTCTATTCTCGAGTCCTATTCTTTATTGTTTATGTATGACTCCAGTTTGTCCCATGGTATTGTTATCAATCTTACACACTGCCCGCCCACCAACACGCTTCATTCACACGAATACATGACACACATAATCCTCGTGTGTTGTGAACTTAATGCTGCCTGACCGCTGAGTTAAAGAGTTCCCACGGTAGACTCACGATACACTAAGGTAAACGCACGGGCCACTACGTTCTTACAACGAGTTAAAATGTTTCAATTCGTAACCACAAGAGTAAATTTGACTCGTGGAAAACTTTAAACATGTTTGATTTTTTTCAAGAGTTGACAAGTTTCACGGGTACCTGCCATTAGCGCCACGAGTCTCTAAGTTGCATCCACGAGTTCCGACGTTACAGCTACGTTAATCGTACGTTATTACCACGTGTTTTAACTCGGGGTACCTCGTGTGTCAATTCTCACCGTGAGACAGGGGTTTAACTTTTATAATAAACCACCGAACGGAACGAAACGTGTTGCACTCGCAGCACGGGAGAATGGTAAGTAACCTGGCGAAAAAAAGTAGCGCTATCACGCACCTTATTTGCGCAAATAGAAAAACCCCGCAAACCAGAAGAGCACAAGATCAGAGTTTTAGTTGTGTATAGATACATATAATTCTTAAGTGATTTGACAGGTTAGATGCAGGAAAAATGTTCCTGATGTTGGGGGAGTCCAGAACCAGGGGTCACAATTTAAGAATAAGGGTAGAGCATTTAGGACTGAGATGAGGAAAAACTTTTTCACCCAGAGAGTTGTGAATCTGTGGAATTATTTGCCACAGAATGCAGTGGAGGTCAATTCACTGGATGTTTTCAAGAGAGAGTTGGATATAGGTGCACAACCTTTTATCCGAAAGCCTTGGGACCAGACACATTTCGGATATCGGACATTTTCGGGTTTCGGAATGGAAGATATTTAGCGTAGATTAGGTAGGTAGCGCTGGCGACTTGGAAAGTCTGGAGCGGCTGCCTCCTCCCCGGAGACCGGGGAATCATTGTAAATCATTGCTTAAATGTTAGTCAGTTAGTTTGGAGGGATTTTATGTGGTGGGGGTGAAGGGGGGAACTTTAATTCTTAGTCCCCTACCTGGTCAGAGGGGCGGGAGCGGGCAATGCCTTTCCGGGTCGCCGTGCAGTACTGTGCCGCGGCTCCCACATCACAGAGCTGGGGCTGTGGCCGGCTGCGCTGGATTTGGATTTGTAGCGCCGCGCAGCCAGGGGTAGAGTTCGCCGTGGTCGGAGCTACAACCGGCGCCGCCCGTGGCTGGACCACCGCAGCCCGGACCGGTTGTAGCTCCGACCACGGCGAACTCTACCCCTGGCTGCGCGGCGCTACAAATCCAAATCCAGCGCAGCCGGCCACAGCCCCAGCTCCACGATGTTGGGAGCCGCGGCACAGCGGTCCGGAGCTTACTGCACGGCGACCCGGTAAGGCATTGCCCGCTCCCCGCTTCTCCGACCAGGTAGGGGACTAAGAATTAAAGTTCCCCCCAAAAGCCCACCAAACTAACTGACTAACATTTAAGCAATGATTTACAATGATTCCTACCCTCCCGCGCAATATACACTCACCCAATATACTCTCACCTTCTCTTTTATGAATGGGGATTTAGTTCCCCTTTGTTGGAGGACCGACCGGAGGTTCCGCTGTCAACTCTGCGGGCCGCCCTAGGTGAACGTTTTCAAGGACCTTTCTTCAAGGACCGAAAAAATGTCCGCTATTCGGAGGTTTTCGTTATTTGGATCTTCGGATAAAAGGTTGTGCACCTGTAGCTCTTAGTGCTAACGGAATCAAGGGAAATGGGGAGAAAGCAGGAACGGGGTACTAATTATGGATGATCAGCCATGAGCATCTTGAATGGCTGTGCAAGCTCGAAGGGCCGAATGTCCTACTCCTGCACCTATTTTCTATGTTTCTATGTTTCTGTTTCTAATACCTGTGAGTTAAATGAATATTCCTAAGATACATGCAGTCTGAAGAAGTGTCTCGTCCCGAAACGTTAACCATTCCATCTCTCCAGAGATGCTGCCTGACCCGCTGAGTTACTCCAGCAATTTGTGTCTATTCCTAAGATACATAATGCAGATATGTAAGTATAGGGGGAAGCAATGCTCATTCTAATTAATGGTTGATATTTTATATAGTAAGAGATTGCATGATTTCTTAAGTTTTTAACACTTTAACTAGCAATGTTACAAAATTTTGAGATTTTAAAAATCAAGTCTGTAATTTATCCCATCAGATAAAGCATAAAAATAAGTTTAATTTGACATCTAATTCACTTTCATATCTCAAGTATTTAAAAAGTTATGGCCATTTTCATACTCGGAAATGAGCATCTTGTTCCCTATTGATTTTCTATGGACATAACAAAAAAGTTGTGATCGTGAACAGTCAAAAGCCCATAACTTTCTTAAAAATTAAGAGAACTGAATGAAATTTTCAGTTATCATAGATTGAAGCATTCTGAAACAAATATAAAATAATCTTACTTGGATGACCTGAAATTAAAGCATATAATTAGTTAGTTACCTAATTGTAGCTAATTTCAGACTTCAATTACTAGATCTCAACATCTATCCATTTCTTAATAAATGATTAACATTTTTAAATAGCCTAAATGTCCAAATAATATTCACAAATAATTCACAATAAAACATGATTTTAAAATCTCATTTACATTAATTTATAGGCCAAATGGAAGGAATTTAGTGTTTAATTGCTGTAAATAAATGCCCATTTAAATCAGCTTTCTAGCGGGATCCTGTGAACGCGCTGGTTTAGAACGTTCACATTGCGGTAGATTTGTGCCTCAAATGCCGAGAAAAATACTGCGCGATATAATGGGCCCAAATTGAGCTACTCGCAATATTAAATTTTGTATAAAAGGATCTTTAGAAGCCCTTTTGAATGTAAAAATATACAACCTAACTTCTGCTATTTTCTTTATGAGACTCTGCGGTTGCTGACGGTCGCGGGTTTAAAGATTGATTTTTAAACTACTATAACTATTATTCAAGGCCTTTAAACCTAATAATAGCTTTTGCGACGGGGTCTATCAGCGATTTTTCGTTAATAATTAACTAGGCTGAACATTTTCGATTGGAACAGCTTAGAGAAAATCGCGTTTTAAACCCGCCCCCTCTAAACGGCGCCAAAATCGCGCACAACCTCAGCGGCAGATCTTCAACGACGCTTCAGGTAGGCTTTGCAACATACCTACTTTAACTATCTTGACAATTTGCTAGTCTCTACGTTCTGATCCAGCTGCAGTAATCTTTCACCTCCTTGCTTATCATAACTATGCTTCCATCAACACTTTGAGGAAGAGAGTATCAAAGACTCCCAACACTCCATTATGCTGAAATTATGCATGGCATGCATTATTGCCATGTAACACATTAATAAGAAGAAAATTCATAATTATTTCCACTCCAATGCTCCCCTTGGCACCATTTTAAATGTATAAATATTATCAAATAACAAATACTTTAAAATTCTGGTTGCTCTTTTGTAGTTTCCTTATGCTTCATTTGTGAAGTGAATGACATGTCACAGCAAAGACTGCCTATGTTATTTTGTATGGAAAGTCATGGGAATAAACCTACACTTCGTGTGTTCTATGGAGCAGTAAATTGGAACACAAACTCCACACTTCATTACCTGAAAAATACTTTGTTTAAATATTTACTCGATGACCATGCAGGACAGGGTGTGGATGAGTGCTGAACAGCTCCAGAGGTCCAGGTGCACTGCTGACTCAGATCAGTAGCGCTTGGATTGGCAGGCTGTGGAAGCTATCCACCGGCTGTGGGCAGCACAGTGGTGCAGTGGTAGAGTTGCTGCCTTACAGCGCCAACTGTAAAATCCTTACTACGGGTGCTGTCTGTATGGACCTTATACGTTCATCCTGTGACCATGTGGGTTTTCTCCGGGTGCTCTGGTTTCCTTCCACACTCCAAAATACGTGCAGGTGTGTAGGTTAATTGGCTTCGGTAAAAATTGTAAATTGTCCCTAGTGTGTAGGATAGTGTTATAGTATGGGGGTGATCGCTGGTCGGCATAGACTCGGTGGGCCGAAAGATCAGTTTCCACACTGTATCTCGATAAAGTCTTGTCTAAAAGTCTAATTCAAGTTTCTGGAGACTCAGCAGGGATGTGGAGTCCTCGCAACAACTCAGTGTCAAAGCCACTGTTGGATTAAGGTCTGGCTGATTGACAGACCGTCAAATTCTTCTATGTAAGAATTTATGTATTACATTTTCTATGTAAACATTTGGGGAAAAAAACAAAGGAAACCTTCATGCATTGGAGCAGGAATTCTAGGCCATGCT
Source organism: Amblyraja radiata (assembly GCF_010909765.2). Taxonomy (NCBI): domain Eukaryota; kingdom Metazoa; phylum Chordata; class Chondrichthyes; order Rajiformes; family Rajidae; genus Amblyraja; species Amblyraja radiata. The sequence continues at coordinate 87,020,441 of NC_045957.1, forward strand.
TCACCATCCAATAAAATCATAGCTAATCTGATTATAATCTGAACAACACACACCAATCTACCTACAGTAACGCTCCATCCCCTTGTTCATCAATAATCGATCTTTGATTTAAACATTTCATGACCCTGCTTCCACCACCCTTTGAGGAAAAGAGTTTCAAAGACTCTCAACATTCCATGAGAAAAACCTTTTGTCTCATACAATAATTCTGCCACAGAGAAAACATACTTAGGGCTGTAATAGGGCAACTAATAGGAGATGATTGATGAGGAATATGTGGAAATGCTGAAGGCACATCTGCCTCACCTGGGTGACAGTATTAGTTTTGTATAGTTTAGAGATACAGCATGAAAACAGGTCCTTTGGCCCATCGTTTCCACTTTGACCATCAATCACCCATTCACACTAGTTCTCTGTTATCCTACTTTTGCATTTACTCCCTGTACATTTGTCCCTAAGGACAAATTTTACAGAGGCCAATTAACCTATGAGTCTTTGGAACAGGGGAGGAAACCAGAGCACCCGGTGGAAACCCATGCAGTCACAGGAAGAATGTGCAAACTCCACACAGACAGCATCCGAGGTCAAGATCGACCGTGGTTCTCTAACGGTGTGAGGCAGCAGTCACATACCAGCTGAGCCACTGTGCCACTCCTATCCTGTACAGAATTCTGTCGACACTGCCAGAATCAACCATTGCACAGCATTGATAGGAAACATGACAATAAACATAACTAAACTAAGCCAATGCAGTATTCAGGCAGCAGACAAGAGTTGCATGTTAGTAGTAGTTCAAACTTCGGCCATTCAAACCCAGTTTCTTATCACTTAGGCTCAGACGGCTGACATCAAGGCCTGGATGGAGTGGATGTGGAGAGAATGTCTCCACTAGTGGGAGAGTAGGACCAGAGGGCACAGCCTCAGAATAAAAGGACGTGTCTTTAGGAAGGAGATGAGGAGGAATTTCTTTAGTCAGATGATGGTGAATCTGTGGAATTATTTGCCATAGATGGTGTGGAGGCCGTCAATAGATATTTATAAGGCAGAGATTGATAGATTGATAGTAAGGGTATCATGAGGCAAAGGCAGGCGAATGGAGTTGAGAGGGAAAGATAAATTAGCCATGATTGATTGGTGGAGTAGATTGGTGGAGTAGACGATGGGCCAAATGGCTAATTCTGCTCCTATCATTAATGAACCTATGACCTTAGATTCAACTGTTGGCAGACGCCTCGATGGTGCCGTGACGGAGCAAGGTGTCAGACAGCAAGTACTGGACGTTCTGCCTGAGGGGAATGCCAATTGTTCTGTGACATTTTGACTTGCTGTCTTGTCTCTCAAAGAGCGATTGCTTCACAGGGCCCCTACAGATGACTGATAGTTGGCCCATGTTGCTGCCACTCACAATGTGACATTGTTGACCTAGTCTTAGAGCTACCACAAGCCATCTGCAATCTCAACAATGAATTCTCAAAAAATATATTTCATTCAGTTTAGACTTAAAAAGTTTGAAAGTTTGCCCTTTGTATTCATTCATTGTGTCTCCTCACTGGCTGGATTGAAGAAGATTATATTTTGATTAGTGTGAATGATCTGGTTGCTAACATGCTTTAATATGTTCTCTTTCATTCACAGCTTTGTGCAACACTTGGCACCACTCCCTCGTGTTCATTTGACAATATTATGGAGCTCGGACCAATCTGTAAGAATTACTTTGCATCTTTTCTCTAATCTATTAAAATGATGGCATAATCCAATATTTTACATTTTCTGATTCTCTACAATACATTATTTCTGTGTATGCAAATGAAGAATTGTATATTTCTCATTTAAAGTCATCGACATGAACATTTGGATCAGATCACAATGAAGGTTAGTGGACAAATTGTGTAGGAAGGAACTGCAGATGGTGTTTTAAACCGAAGATAGGCGCACAAAGCTGGAGTAACAAAGCGGACCACGCAGCATCTCTGATGAAAAGGAATCGCTGATGTTTCGGGTCAGTCTTAAGAAGGGTCTCGACCTGAAACATCACTAATTCCTTTTCTCCAAGGATACTGCCTGACGTGCTGAGTTACTCCACTTTTTGGGTCTGTCTAGGGTTAGCGGACAGTTCTGTGGACCATTCTCGACATGATATGATGGAGCACCAGAGGTTTTTATTGTATACAGTAATACTTGGGAATATAATTTATAAGCAGGTTGTAGCGTTACCAGACTTGTAACCCTTTCTAGGATATGTACACACTTTTTGATGCACATGAGATATTAGGAAGAGGAAAACAAAGATGGCCTGTTAAAGGTATTAGCATTGGATCACTGTCACCAATGACCAATCTAGCAGATGCTTAATCTCCATTGTGACCACTTCTAATCTAAACTCATGCCGACATCTGCAATAGCAAATGGTCCATTTTCTCAGAGGAGATATGAACTGAAACCTCTGGCTGCAAAATCTGTTATGTACCATTTAAAGAATATCAGAGCAAAAAGTTCCAGTCTATGCTTATCCCACAACTGACCACAAAAATAATCAGCTGGTAGAACTTTGCTGCAAGGATATTAGTAGATGCAGTTTGATATCTTACAACAAAATTACACACATGGCAGTTCAGAAGCAAAGCTGGTGACTGTGAAGTCGGGAATGCTGTAGAGTTAGCATTTATTGCCTAAACATATCGACCCTTTGAGAAAAGTTTCTTGCTGGACCATTGGCAGTTCTGAAATGACCCATGGGCCAGTCGAAATAAGGACAGCACATTTCACACCTGAAGGACATTACTGAACAGGATGAAGTTTTGGGACAATTGATACCTTCACATAATCTGTACTTCCATCCATCAGATACATGTATTATGATTCCATTCCCATAATTATGTTGCACGCATGTCTGTACATTTCATGTTTTTGTTATTTCATGGTTTAAAATTATCAAATATTATTTTATTACTGATTAACATTGTGTGATATTTCAGGTAACTCTGAAAATATCTGGATGCACATTGATGCAGCCTATGCTGGAAGTGCTTTCATCTGCCCAGAATTCAGACCTCTTTTAAATGGAGTGGAGGTAAGGGCTTCACCCTTTGATGCATTGTTCTGAATCTGTGCACTGTGAGTGTCCTGAGATGAAGAGCCTGGCTGCTTGGCCCAAGCCACACAGGGCCAAGTATTGGGATGGTCAGGAGGATTTGCTTGCATTTACTGGCATATAAATAGTATGTTACAACAATAGCAACCAAAATTGTATGCTCTAGGATGGGTTTAATTTTTTTTTAAATGTTGTTATCAAAGCAGATCCTCATTTTCACAAATATTTGTGGAGTGCTGACTGTTTGTGATGTGAATCATGGCAGGCAGCATGGTGATGGGGTATTTGTGATCATGTGCCCACAATGAATACCCGGTAGCAGTATGCAGAGAAGAGAGAATGTGACTCTGATAGTGTGCCATTTAGAGTTCAATATTGTAGTCTGACCCGAAAAGTCCCCTACTCCGTTTCTCCTGAGATGCTACCTGACCTGCTGAGTTACCCCAGCATTTTATGTCTGTCTTTGGTGTAAACCAGCATCTGTAGTTCCTTTCTACACATTGTAGTTAATACCCTCTTTTAACCAAGGAGTGTTGAGCGTTTAATCAGCAAAAAGGATTAAAAGGTCAACGCATCACTGCCATTACATCAATCATCAACAACCTGTAGGTTAGTTACTGGCTTCTGATTGATTTGATGCCTCTGTGCATGTTTCACGTTGCAAATGTCCACCAGGATTACGATGTTCAGAATTGTAGGATATTTAGATGACTACAAACTTCCTACCACAAATCACAGGCCAAGACACTGATATGCCTGTGGGCATTACCCTTACAATCAACATGAAAATGAACAGTGAACATTGTCCCACATGGACCGCAGTGAGGAACAGTGTGCGAGACATTTACACTTCAAAAAGAAACTCCTCGTTGAAATCTGCCAGCCAGAGTAAGATCAAAGACGTGCAAAGGCTGGATCACCAGATCTATTAAGGGAACCATAGCAACAAATTATTACGCAATTGGTTACTTTCGGGCTATTGCTTGCAATCTCTGTTTCCTATGCAGTGCGTCGTAATGGAAGTAATCGAAATAGTTATTTCAAAGTGAGATAATTACGTTTAATTTCTCCTTGCTGGTAACAGTAAACAAAGAAAGCCTGCAACTGTGCACAGATTGCAGCCATTGACTTGTTACTCATCACCTTGCAGATATCACCCATGTCAACCCTACTCTCCACTGGAACTGAGAGAGTCCATTTCTTCAGTGCCTTTAGTGAGTCACTTTCATTACTGACTCATGCCAATCTTTATACTGACAACAATCCTAAATCTGTTAGATAAAATAAATCCCATTGTGAGATCTTAGAGTCCACAGCCGTGTCTAGAAATACACTGAAAATTTACAAGGTTGACAGATAACATAATAATAAACGAATAAAATTCAATAAAGCCCTAGTCCTTAGTGCAACCAAGACAATTTACAGTTCATAACATATTTGGGGTTGGACAGGCTAGATGCAGGAAGATTGTTCCCGATGTTGGGGAGGTCCAGGACAAGGGGTCACAGCTTAAGGATAAGGGGGAAATCCTTTAAGACCGAGATGAGAAGAACATTTTTCACACAGAGAGTGGTGAATCTCTGGAACTCTCTGCCACAGAAGGTAGTTGAGGCCAGTTCATGGGCTATATTTAAGAGGGAGTTGGATGTGGCCCTTGTGGCTAGGGGGATCAGGGGGTACGGAGAGAAGGCAGGTACTGGATACTGAGTTGGATGATCAGCCATGATCATATTGAATGGCGGTGCAGGCTCGAAGGGCCGAATGGCCTACTCCTGCACCTATTTTCTATGTTTCTATATTTGGAGTTTGAAGTGTTTAAAAGTACAATGGTTGTTGAATGTGTTGCATTGAGAGTAATACACGCTTGGATTTCCTGGAAACAGGCACATGTTTGAGAAAAATAATTAAATTAACACTGGAGCATTTACTGGACTGATTGAAGCATTAAACCTGCCTCTGCTGTTTCCATCAGGGCTTCTCTGAATGCCGGAGGGCAAGTCATGGCTTAGAGAACTCTCCCCATTGCAGACAGTCAGCGTCAGAAAAGGTTGCCATGGAGATGAGAGAAAATGTGGGAAGGAGCAGAATGTGGACACAGTACCGCTCAGTGCGTCAGGCCTGGACTCTCCCGATTCAATAAATTGACCTGTTCAACCCCTTAAAACGCTGTAGGCCAGAAGCAAGCTGATCAAGGAGCCAAAGATCACTGCAAGCAACTCACATTAGATTTTTTTTAAAGGTTGCCATCAGTGAAGGGAACTCCGGAAAATGATCTAAGTTTCTGCTGATCATGGAGCAGTGAGGCTGAGGATGGCCATTCACCCGAAGGTCCAGGTTTTTTGGTTGCTGTTGTAAAGGCAATGGAAATACTGAGCAGGTCAGGTGGCATCTGTGGATTGAGAAATCAAATTAAATTGCAGACCCGCAGTACCAGAAAAGAGTGATTTTAAAACAAAAAATGGTTTTAAGTTGCAGAGAAGGTGATGGGAGGTATGGTTAAGGCAAAGGGAATGCTCTTGATAGGGTGAGAAATGGTCAAATGGTTTAATGGACAGTTGATGGGTGTACATTGCTAATCAGCTCTGCAGTAGTCAGACAAATAAAAATGTTATTAGCTCTGAATTTATATCCAAGCCTCCATCCCACCTTCAATCCAAGTTCCCTTGGTGGCTAGCAGCCCCATCATTTGCTGTTCTGGTTATGAAGACCCACTCCAAACTGCTTTCATTTATTAAGAATGGCCTTCTCCTTCAAGTGGATAACGATTATATAGATTTTAAACTTAGGAAGAATAGACTGTTACTTGTCATGTTGAGCCCTATGGTATCTTCACCAATATATTGGGTATTTTCTCTATGAAAAAGTTGTGCTTCATGTTCATACTTTGTCACTTCCCAACCCAAACCCCATTTGAACAAGATGTTTTTGGAGATCTTCAGGTTGCATAGCATCCATTTGACATTGATGTTGCAATATAAATGAATTCTACTCTGTTGATCTTTGCTCGTTCTTATTAATGTCTCTCCTAAGTAATGTTTTTTCCACATTCGTTCTTCTGCTTAAGTGCTAAGTAAGCAATAAGTGTCTGCAGCCCTTAATTAGTTACTGGTACTGAGGAATGTGAACTATGGATTTGGCGGACTTGATTTGGCGCAACTAAGGCCTAAATGCAATATTAACCCCATTATGTGTCAGCTCGCAACACATGTGTCAGCAGCACATAACTTCATGATGTCAGCTGTCTATACAAATTGTACAGCTTATGCAGAAGTCATAAGGCATAAGATGCGGTTATGATATTGTGTAATTAGACCTTCAATCACAAAATATTTCTCAGTTTTCTTTCTTTTTTTCAGTTTTCCAATTCTTTCAACTTTAATCCTCACAAGTGGCTTTTGGTGAACTTTGATTGCTCAGCCATGTGGTAAGTTACCATGTGGTAAGAAGTTGCATACTTAATGCTTGTACCTAAAGAATATTCTCCTGAGTAGAAATAGAACATAGAACAGTACAGTACAGGAACAGACCCTTCACCCACAATGTCCATGCTGAACATGATGCAATGTTAAAGTAATCTGCTCTGCCTCAAGAGATCCATTCTCCTCATAGAACATGCCATTCAGCCCACATTGTCTGTTCCAAGCACGATGCCAATTTAATCTTCTTGGCCTCAAATGATCCATTCCCCTCATAGAACACATGACAGTGCATCATTATAATGGGCCCTTCAGCCCACGATGTCTGTGCCGAACATGATGCCAAGACTAACTTTTTTATTTGCCCGCACATAATCCATATTCCTCCATTCTCCGCATATCTATGTGCCATGAATAGATCTATTTATTTGCAATGCAATTGACTGCAATAGCATTGGCAAATGATTTTTGTTTGTTTGTATTAGCTGTCATTATATCCCAATCATGTTCAGTTGTTTCTTCAATTATCATTTTCTTTCTTAATATCGGAATCAATCTCATGTACATGTTTACATCATGAGATTAGAGTAATGGTATCACATTTGAAATGGAGCAAGTAAGAAGAAGGAATCACAAATATTTTGTTGATTTTAGGGTGAAGAAAAGATCAGAAATTATTGGAGCTTTCAAAATGGATCCAATTTATCTAAAACATGATCATCAAGACTCTGGTATGTTTCAGATTATAGTTTTTATTCAAATTCTGTGAATATGGCTAACGGAGCTAATCTTGTCTGAATGCTTACCATGTTACGAATTATTTTTCATTTGTTACAGCTCTGTGCATCTGCCTAGTTCCTGGATGTGATCATTCTGACAGAGAACAGGTCCTGAGCACATTAGATATAAGTGCGTAGGAAGGAACTGCAGATGTTGGTTCCCATTAGCCATGAGCGAGACCAAGTTTAAACAATCTCACAGTAGGCAATCATTTAACTCCTCTTCCCATTCCCTTACTGACTTTCTGTCCTGGGAATTCCCCACTGTCAAATTGTGGCCACAAGGAAATGGGAGGAACAACACCTCATATTGTGCTTGGGCAGCTTGCAACCCACTGGTATGGACGTTAATTTCTCTCATTTCAAGTAACTCCTACATCTACTTCAACTTATCACTTCTTGATCAAAATCTTGTGACATTTCTTCCATAGTCTCCACAAGATCTAATTCTTGCTGACAACACATCATAGCGTTAGGCTAAAGGTCATTGTGGATATGGCTGGAATAGCTCACTTAGGTATTCCCAAGTAATGTTTGAACTGGGGATGCAAGGTGTGCAGGAATATACAATTATTATATGATAAATATGTATTCAGCCTAGATTGAATGGGGAAGATGCTAATTAAAATGACACTAACCCTATGATGTGATGGCAACAGGAATTAGCAAATGGGAAGGAGGGCTGAGTGGGGTGTGGAGTGGCAAGGTGTGCAGAGGGATAGTTCAGTCAATTATTTTTCGGTTGCCTAGTACCTTTCCATTAGTTGTCCAGGCAGTAAACTTTCAGGAAAAGGGGACATGAGACTGAGAATATTCCCATTAGCCTGACTGGAATTCAGGCGACAGTGGGGATTTACCACAAACAGTTCACTTATAGAGATCATAAGAGTGAAACACTGGTTATAGACGCAAAAAGCTGGAGTAACTCAGTGGGACAGGCAGCATCTCTGGAGAGAAGGAATGGTTGACGTTTCACATTACTGAGTTACTCCAGCTTTTTGTCTTTCTTCAGTTTAAACCAGCATCTGCAGTTCATTTCTACACCTGAAACACTGGATAGATCGATACAAGCTTATGACTTAGAAACCACATCTGTCATAGCTACTAAATTTCAATCAAGAATAGGGATTTCAAAGAAATTCTTGATGAAATAATCCTGAAATTTAGTGATACATTTATCCCCAACCCTAAACGAAGACTGACTAGAATGGAATCCGAGCAGTGCAAGGTCAAATTTTGTCCCAGGATTCAGTTGCAAGGAATTCCTGCCTTGTCACAACATCCTTTCAATCTAAGGAAAATCAAAAGAAATTGCGGATGCTGGAAATCTGAAACACTCAGCAAGTCAGGCAGCATCTGTGGATAGGGATACTCTGAAGAAGGGTCCCAACCGAACAATGTCATCTGTCTGTTTCCTACGCAGGTGCTGCCAGACCTGAGTTTCTCCAACACTTTGTGTTCAAGATTTCAGCATCTGTAGTTTCTTGTGCCAATGGACAGGGATATGTGTTGACTCTCTCCACAGTCACAGTGGTGCGCCGGTAGAGTTGCTGCCTTACAGCGCCGGAGACGTCTGAAGAAGGGTTTTGGCCCGAAACGTTGCCCATTTCCTTCGCTCCATAGATGCTGCTGCACCCGCTGAGTTTCTCCAGCTTTTTTGTGTACCTAAAAAAAAGATGCTGTCTGATTTGAGATTTGTTTCTGTCATGTTCTGTTTTTATTAACAATATAACATGCCTGATCATAAACTGGCAATTGCAAAAGGGCTGCACGGTGGCGCAGCAGTAGAGTTGCTGCCTTACAGCTCTTGCAGTACCGTTGACCCGGGTTCGATCCAGACTACAGGTGCTGTCTGTATGGAGTTTGTACGTTCTTCCCATGACCTGCGTGAGTTTTATCCGAGATCTTCGGTTTCCTCCCACACTCCAAAGACGTACAGGTATGTAGGTAAATTGACTTGGTAAATGTAAAAATAAATTGTCCCTAGTGTGTGTAGGAGAGTGTTACTATACGGGGGTCGCTGGTCGGCGAGGACTTGCTGGGCCAAAGGGCCTGTTTTCGCGCGCGCTGCATCTCTAAACTAAACTAAACTAAAGACATTGTCTCCCATCATTTGTATCCTATAAACGTAAATTACATATAACACATCATCACCAGTTGATCAATGGTGATGTTGGCAATCTTCTTCTTTCGTGTGGCGTGCACAGCCTAAAGTTGTAGGACAACTTGTTCTATTTGATCTTCTGTTTGTGCACGTCGAGTTGATTGCATTAGTCGAAACAGGGCGGACCACGTGAAGGTTGCAATCTTCCACCCCATATTGGCAATAAAAGGCTGTTTTTCCCTTTGTCGTTGATCAAGGGAAATTAATCACAGGACAGAATGTTCCAAATTTGGATACTAGGTGTTTGATTTGGCACCAGTACTGCTACTGTGTTACTGAGTTTCCATCTCTTACCTGAGGCAGTCAACTCAGTCATTTTCAAACAGACACAGGTACCCAAGACTGAGAATAGATCCTGGCTGCCAAAACTGGCTGAACCTCGTGTGAACACTGACCTATTAGTTTAAAATATTATATAAAACATTACTGCTAAATCAAAAGAATAGTTTATTTATCATGGTCTGAGCTGCCCCTGTCCCTTTCGATCATTCTAGTTCTCTCCCAGTCCTCCAATTATTTTTGTCCCCATTCCCATACCTTCCCCCATCATCTAGTCTCACCTCCCCACTCCCACCCCCTTTCTGTTTCCATCCACCTACTTCACACATATTTCACCCACATGCTTTCTGAAGAAGGGTCCCGACCAAAAACACCTATGCAAGTTCTCCAGGGATGTTACCTGACCTGCTGAGTTACTCCAGCATTTTGTGTCTTTCCTTGGTAATCCCACGTTTGCAGTTCCTTGTTTCTACCTTTCACCCCAGACCTTGTCTCATCCCGGTTCCATCCGTCATTCACCTCTCACTCAATGACCCACTATCACCCTCCTTCCTAATCTGATTCCAGCACTGGCAGCTTTTGCATTTTCTGCTTATCACCTTACTTCAGCTGCCTGCACATTCACCATTCTTTCCTTTCAACTGGCCCCATCTGGCTTCTCCTTTTATTTTCCTCTTCCGTCTGTCTCCATTCATCAACAACCTGCCTCTGCCACACAACATCATTCCTTCCCCTCCCCTGCCTGGCTCCATATACCCATAATCCTTCAGCCCTCCTCGGTCCACCATTCACCTCTTGCTGCTGTTTCGCCTCTCTGGATGTAACAAGTAGAATGAATGAAGGAGAGCCAGTGGATGTGGTGTATCTAGACTTTCAAAAAGCCTTTGACAAGGTCCCACACAAGAGAATAGTGTGCAAAATTAGAGCACATGGTATTGGGGATAGGGTATTGACATAGAGGGGTGCAATGAAGCATGGGTGTGCTTGTACATCAGTCACTGAAAGGAATCATGCAGATACAGCAGGCAGTGAAGAAGGCCAATGGTATGTTGGCCTTCATTGCGAGAGGATTTAAGTTTAGTAGCAAGGTCCTACTACAGTTGTGTTGGGCCCTGGTGAGGCTACACCTGGAGTATTGTGTGCAATTTTGGTCTCCTAATTTGAGGAAGGACATTATTTCTATTAAGTGCAGCATTAGTTTCACCAGGTTAATTCCCGGGATGGCGGGACTGACGTATGATGAAAGAATGGGTCGAATGGGCTTGTATTCACTGGAATTTAGGAGAGGGGATCTTATAGAAGCATATAAAATTCTTAGATGATTGGACAGGGTAGATGCAGGAAAATGTTCCTGATGTTGGGGTCACAGTTTAAGAATAAGGGATAGGGCATTCAGGACTGAGATGAGGAAAAACTTTTTCACCCAGAGAGTTGTGAATCTATGGAATTCTCTGCCACAGAAGGCAGTGGAGGCCAATTCACTGGATGTTTTCAAGAGAGTTAGATATAGCTCTTGGGGCTAAGGGAATCAAGGGATATGGGGGAAAAAGCCAGAACGGGATACTGATTATGGATGATCAGCCATAATCATATTGAATGGTGGTGCTGGCTCAAAGGGCTGAATGGTCTACTCCTGCACTTATTTTCTATGTTTCTATATTTTCCTCCTTTCTTCTTTATACCTCCTGCCTCCCTCTCACCTCAGTCCTGGTGTACATTTTCGACCCGAAACATCGATCATTTCTTCCCCCCACAGATGCTGCTCCACCCATCTATGCCAGAGGAGGTGGTTGAGGCAGGTACTATAACAGCATTTAGAAACATAGAAACATAGAAAATAGGTGCAGGAGTAGGCCATTTGGCCCTTCGAGCCTGCACCGCCATTCAATATGATCATGGCTGATCATCCAACTCAGTATCCTGTACCTGCCTTCTCTCCATACCCTCTGATCCCCTTAGCCACAAGGGCCACATCTAACTCCCTCTTAAATATAGCCAATGAACTGGCCTCGACTACCCCCTGTGGCAGAGAGTTCCAGAGATTCACCACTCTCTGTGTGAAAAAAGTTATTCTCATCTCGGTTTTAAAGGATTTCCCCCTTATCCTTAAGCTGTGACCCCTTGTCCTGGACTTCCCCAACATCGGGAGCAATCTTCCTGCATCTACCCTGTCCAACCCCTTTAAAAGACACTGGACAGGTGCATGGATAGGAAAGGTTTAGAGGGGCATCTTAGTTGGCCCAAAGAGTCTGTTTCCATGGTGTATGCTGTGACCTACTTGCTTCAACCAGCAGATTCTCTGCTACTCCAGATTCCAGTATCTGCCGTCTCTTTTGTCTGCATATTATTCTGCCTGCTCTATGAGAATCTTCAATATCAGTATCTCAAATATTCAACAAATTATTTGAAGCTGCGTTGATTTATTTAAACAAATTAATTTCATTTTAAAGTAACTTTTCTCTTTTTATTTCCAGGACTCATCACTGATTATAGGGTGAGTGTGCTTACCAGTGATTGCTGCAGTTAATTGCTGCGGTTTTGGGCAGCTTTAGCACTGTAGCTTCCAGCTAACTTTGCATGTGATCATTTATCCACGCCCCCAACTGTTCTTTTAAACGTATGTTTGCTGTTGTAATTTGGGTTTCCTTAATGTTTTAGCTGCACTTCAAGGCTAATACGATTCTTCCTTGAAATAATAATGAGTCTGAACTCTGTATCGTCAAAGTGCTCAACAATCATGAGATGTGCAATCAAACCAAATCCCTTTCCAGTGACACACGTGTTATCAGATAACGTTCAGAGCAGAAACTCATTGCTGGCGTTTCACCAGATTCAGAAGTCAACTTGGAATCTCTGCCGCCATCTAGCGGAGAAAGCTAAGCAGTGCTGAAAGAAAATACATTGGTACCTTGGCTTCGCTTAGCTTAGCTTAGTTTAGATACAGCATGGAAACAGGCCCATTGGCCCACTGAGTTCACATCGATCAGCAATCACCAATTTATCCTAGACACAAGGGAGAATTTACCGAAGCCCAATTAACCTACAAACCTGCACATCTTTGGAATGTGGGAGCAAACCATTGCACCCAGTGAAAACTCACACAATCACAAGGGGAATATACAAACTTGTACAGACAGCACCCGTAGTCAGGATTGAACCCCGGTCACTGGTGCCGCAAGGCAGCAACTCTACTGCTGCACCAGCGTGCCTCCTCTAAAAGTTTCAATTCCCATACCGGGAGTCGAACCCGGGCCGCCTGGGTGAAAACCAGGAATCCTAACCGCTGGACCATATGAGACCTTCTGGTTAAAGATGACTTAATAAAATGATGCCCTTACTAAATGAGCCAAAGAGGTATTAGTGTCATTCACAATTTAGAAATCATCTACAGTTAAATGAATGCATATAATGCAACAAACATTTGGAATAAGAATATTAGAACAGAGAATGTAAGAGGCATAAGCCGGGTGGCCCTGCTAAACCTATTGTACCAGTCAGTAATATCAAAACCTCAGCTCCACTTTCCTGCCCATTGTTTTGACTCACACAGTCCAAAAATCTGCTTCAGCCTTTAATGTGCTTCATGTTTTCTGGGGTTGGTAATTCCAAAGATTCATAACCTCCAAGACAAGAAATGTCTTGACCTTTGTTTAAAGTAGCTGCTTAAAGGAGATTATCTGTCTGTGTTTACCATTCCTCCATCAGGAGAAATATTCTCAGAATATTTACTGTCAACTCCTCTCAAAATTATTTATTTTTAGTGAGATCAGTCTACTTTTTCCAGAGCATAAGGTCATTCTGCCGATTGTTCCTGATAAGATGAAGCATGTATGAGGGTAGGGTGTTTTTGAGAGCTGAGTGTATTATTTGGTATAACGTTTATACATTGTTGTACTGGTGTTAGTTTGCACATGACAGGCTTCAATAAAGAATTGACAGCTCTATTGACAGCTCCACCTCTGTTACTTGCCTTAGTAAGTACCAAAGAACCACCAGACATGATGTTGCAGAGATGCTCCTGCTGAGTCAGAGATGTTACTGCTTGACGGTGCAGTAAGACAATGTTGTTCTGCGCAAATAACTCAATCCATGGCAATGAATTTCTTCAAATACAACAGTAATGATGGCAGGCAGTGCACATGGTGGACATGGTGAATTGAAGAACTATCCAGCCATTTTCCCTGTATGTGGAACAGGTTTCTAAGGATGAACAATCTGGTCAAGGATAAGGAAAGAGAAAAGATGATATTTTTGCTCATGGTAGGGCTGGAGTCATGCGACATGCTGATGGCACAACCAGAGCCATGAATCATGGACATGTACAGGAATACAGGTTGTTTTGCTATAATGCAAGTGACGTGTCAGCACTTATTTGTATTACGTAGGATAAATTGTTTATAATGCAATTTGGATCGTGAACCAGAGAGCTACTTAAAAACTACTTTTGAAATTAAAAGCAGGAAAAAGATTGTTGTGTGTGTGTAAAAAAAAAAAAAAAATGTCTAGGGGAAAAATAACAGTTTCCGTGTTATCTCCCCACAGAAATCAGACACCATTGTCTCTTGAGAACACAGCTGTTTCTTTAACTGCAGCTGGACATTGACATTCTAAAAGCAATCGCTTTTATGCATGTGCAACGGTACCTTAATAAACAATATAACATGCAGCCTTTAGATTTTAGCTTGTAGTAATAAAAATAAATTTACTGCAATTGAAGAAACATTAGCTGATAAACACAAGCCGAATAGAGTTACAGCTTCCGTTCCAATTAAGTAGTCATGGGAAAATGAGAGATTTATGTCTATCATACCATTACCTTGTACACCAAAAGGCAATACAACCGGAGATGAGGTGCGGCAAAGACAGACAACAAGAAGGACATTTTGTGGGTTCAGCTGTGGGTAAAGTCTCTCTGGCACTATTGCAGGTGGAATTTGCTGAAGACACATGTGAGCATGAGGCTAAAAAGGCGAGCTAACATAACTTTATATGAGACTTCCTTTGGTCAGAGAGTAATCTGTCTGATGTGTGCAAAGATTGCAGGAGCAAACTAAGGAGAGCAAGGAAAGTTTGATCACTCTTGAGCCAAAGATACTGGTGAAGCCTCGTGGTGGTGAATGGGAATGTGGTTTTTCCAAACGTGGGTTACTAATGTGAGATGGAATTCTAAAGAATCTACTTTCTATGGTGAAAAGAATATTCTTTGAAAGCCATGGATTTGAAGTGCTGACCATTTGGGCTTCTTCCTGCAAAGACTGGGCATGTGTCTGTTTTGGAGCAGGTGAAGGAGAATTTGAATCGGGATGATGGGGAACTTGTAGGGAAAGTATGTCAAAATCATCATTACTGTAGTAATTGATAAACACCTTCAGCCTGTGGTGCCTTTAATGTTAACAGCTGATGTTCAGAAATGTTCTTACACAAAATATTGATTGCTATATACATAGTTACAAAGGCACTGGTAGCAAATATAGAATAAGATCTAGGAGACATAGTTGATTGGCATTATCAGTACCTCTTAGATCACAGATGTTGAAGACTATATGCAAGTACATTTATCTATATTACTAAAAGTCTGATCTTGACCACTTCCTGTTGTTCTGTATATTGATTTTAGAAAAAGACGCTGCCACTTACGGCTGTTATTTTTGGCCATCTTACTCAGAGTCCCCCTCCGCTGTGCAGGACAAGAGGATTTTTCCCATTGATGAAAAAATAAAAGAGTTATTAGTGTTTAAAAAAATGTTGAGATTCTCTCTCCTGAAGGCCACGCCCCTTCCGGAGGGACTATAAAACCGGGAAGTGTTGAGTGCCTCAGTCAGTCTCTGCAGGATGGGGGAGAGGGTCACGTCTCTCAGTCTGAGCTGTAACACTGAACACATGTCTACTAAACTGTGAGTGTGGTTTTACTGACCTTGAGTGCCCTTAATGTGGTTTGAAAATGAAAATGTGGTTGGGTTTGAAATAAAGCACAGCAAATGGTGGTTGGTGGTGGTGGTTGGCTTACATTAAAGCACAGCAAATGGTGGTTGGTTTCAATTAAAGCACAGCAAATGGTGGTTGGTTTGAAATAAAGCACTGCAAATGGTGGGTGGTTGGTGGTAGTTGGTTCGAAATGAAGCACTACAAATGGTTTTTAGTGGTGGTTGGATTGAAATAAAGCACTCCAAATGGTTGTTGGTGGTGGTTGGTTCGAAATAAACCACATGATTAAAAGTCTAAACTTGACAACTCCTTGTTTGCACTGTATATTGATTTTAGATAAAACGCTACCACTTACGGCTGTGATTTTTGGCCATCTTACTCAGTCCCCCTCCTCTCATCAGGTGCAGAGGATTCTTCCCATCAATGAAAAATAAAAGTGTTATTAGTGTTTAAAAAATGTTGAGAATCTCTCTCCTGTCAATCATGCCATGAAGGCCATGCCCCGGTGGGAGGGGGGAGGGATCATAAAACCCGGAAATGTGTGTGTTACTCAGTCTCTGCAAGATGGGGGAGGGAGATGTCACGACTCTGTCTGAACTGTGAATCAACTGAACACACTGTCTGAACTGTGAATCAACTGAACATACTGTCTACTGAACTGTGTGTGGTGTTTTGTGTGGTTTTATGGTGGTTTCACCCTGCTTGAAATGGTATGAAACTGCATTTGAATGTGGTGGCCTTGCACCCTGCATGAAATGGTATGAAACTGCATTTGAATTTGGTGGCCTTGCACCCTGCATAAAATGGTATGAAACTGCATTTGAATTTGGTGGCCTTGCACCCTGCTTGAAATGGTGTGAAACTGCACTTGAATTTGGTGGCCTTGCACCCTGCTTGAGTGGCATGAAACCACACTTGAATTTGTTGGCCTTGCACCCTGCTTGAAGTGGTACGAAACCGCACTTGAATTTGGTGGCCTTGCATCCTGCATAAAATGGTTTGAAACTGCACTTGAGTTTGGTGGCCCTGCGCCCTGCTTGAAGTGGCAGGAAACTGCACTTGAGTTTGGTGGCCTTGCACCCTACTTGAAGTGGTATGAAACTGCACTTGAATTTGGTTGCCTTGCACCCTGCTTGAAGTGGTACGAAACTGCACTTGAATTTGGTTTTGCACCTTGCTTGAAAGGGCATGAAGCTGCACTTGAATTTGGGGGCCTGGCACCCTGCTTGAAATGGCATGAAACTGCACTTGAATTTGGTGGCCTTGCACCCTGCTTGAAATGGTAGGAAACTGTATTTGAATTTGGTGGCCTTGCATCCTGCTTGAAATGGAATTTCAAGGAATAGCCATGAGTCAACTGCCAGCCCACCAGTCGCGTGAGCTGCCAGCACATCAGGCTTGAGTGACTGAGCTGCCACCCCAAGAATCCATTTGGCTCGCATTGTCCATACTAGCCCTCTGGAAACCAGTCCCTTCAGCCAACAACATCCATCCCAGCACTCCAGAACCCATCCCACCCCCTCCCACTGGCCACCAATATTGGAATTGGTGGAGAGGTGGAATATTGTGTTGGGGGACCAGCCCTCCCGTGTGAACATGGGGCCCAACGGGTCACATTTAGTCTAGTAATTTATATATCTCTGTGAATATTTTTTTGTATGTTGTTAACATTTTATGATCTAACATTGGTTTGCTGTATCAGCCACTGCAATTTACTGACTTCAACACGTATGTTTTATTGGTAGCTCTACATCTGCCACTTGCCTTAGTAAAAATCAATGCTGCAGAACTATCAGACATTACACTCCTTTAATGCCACAACTTCACTTTGAGAAAATTACATCATTATATATTGCTTTCCAAACTGTTGTATAGGATGGAAGTGGGGAAATTGAACAAAGAATTTAAGCTCTGTACTTCCTTAACACGTTCTTACTGCTATCCAGTAACTAGTACATCCCCACTACCTTGTCTGCTAGGATCTGTACATAACTGTTTTAATAAACCAGACACCTTGTTACACTGTTGCATTTATCGCTCACACTCTTTGTCTTCGCACCTTCTCCAATGACCTTTCTTTTTCAATTCTTCTGAAGAAGGTGTAGCTTATCTTTCAATGGCCCTCTAATGGAGGAAGAAGTAAAGAAGGAACAGCCGCAGCACATGAATGTGGAGAGAATGAAAGAATGGCAGGGGACCAAGCTCTCTCTAATCTGTTGGCAGTATGTTTCTTCAGGGATCCCCTGGAATCTCTGTATTCATTCACAGTTCCATGATTGTTCACAGCTGTTGTTTCACACCTTGGGATCTTGAAGACATTAAACTGCACTATACAGCTTGTTGGTGACATTTTAAGAATTTTATCATGTAACTAATAATAATAATAATAATAAATTTTATTTATTGGGCGCCTTTCAGACATCTCAAGGACACCTTACATAGATTAACAGGAATATAAACATATAATCAGAATAAAATAAATAATAAAGACATCACAAAGACACAAATTAAAAACAGAATTCAGTCCAAAAACAGAAAATCAAAAACACAATGTGAAGAGAGCAGCGGCAGCTAAAGCGGCGCCAGCGGCCACTCTCTCTTCACGGCAACCATCTTGGACAAAGACTAACAGAATTACATTACAGACAAAAAATCATCCCACCACAATGGATACCACTGTGGGGGAAGACACAATGTCTCCAGCGCGGCGACCCAGGCAAGGCATCGCCCGCTCCGCTCCGCAATAGCGCTCCAGCGCTGTGCCGCCACCGAGGCCAAGGTGCTGGGCGGTCCCCTGGTCGACGGGCAGCCCGGAGAAAAAGCTGCCTCACCGACCAGGTAGGGACCTAGAAATAAAGTTGACTCCTACCCCCCACATTAAAAAGTCCATATCCCCAACGAACGAAAAACAGGACTCACTAAAAACTATAAAAAAAGCGAATTAAAACAGACGGCTGCTGGCTAGCAGCCGTTCACCAAGATGGCTCCTTCCTCCTTGTGGAACTAACATGTCCAAATGTAATTAGAATGTGATATTTGGTGTCGAATTTGCCAGGAAACTGTCTGCTTTGTGGCAGAAAGCCACTGAAAGAACACTCTCCATTATATTCTCTCATATTTATTTAAATACCCTTTTTTGAATTACCAGCTATTATCTTTAGAGAAAGAGATATTGCCCTAAAGCTGTTCTAAGATCTTTGGTGTTAGATCCTTTTCTCAGATATTTTCCTAAAATTCACTGGTGAAGTGCAGACCTACATTTGTACATTATGAACAAAGCTAAGCTGTGACTGATTTTGGGAGACTGAGAATCATTCTGAAGAAGTGTCTCGACCCGAAACGTCACCCATTCCTTCACTCCATAGATGCTGTCTCACCCGGAGTTTCTCTAGCTTTTTATTTACCTTTGAGAGACTGAGTAGTTAGAAACCAACAAGATTAAGGAAAGAATCGAAGGAAAGCCTCCTCTTGTTATTGCCTTTTGCATTGGCAATGACTGACCCCTTCTGCAGCTTCCTTATGCTTACACTGCTCTCCATTCCTTAAGAATATAGTCACATACTAACTCTCACTAGTTAATCACGTGTGTTTGCCTCTGCTAACTTTTTGATACAATTACATTATTGATGATCGAGGAAATTACAGGCAATAAATGCATAAGCTTGAAATGCATCTCCACTTCTAGCATTTGGAGAATTTATGCCAAGTTGATTATTTAAAGCCACATGGAAACCCTGAGGAGTTATGAAGCAGATGTAAATCACTATGTTAATCGGTAGAAGATAATGTTTTAAGTGACAATGTTTACATTCAGCACTGGCAGATTCCTCTGGGACGCCGATTCCGCTCTCTGAAAATGTGGTTTGTGTTCAGATTGTATGGAGTAAAAGGACTTCAAGAATTTATTCGCAAGGTAAGGGACCAGCATTAACAAGTACTGATTAATATTGAAAACACCTTTAAGGTGCATTGTAAAATCCTTGCAATACAGTGTACTATCTGTTTACCCCATTTTGATAAAGCCACAGGTGGCACATTTATCTCGATCACTGGAGTGGCTGAGTAGAATAAGCATATCTTCACAATTAAATAGTGAGAAAATCACTGCCTGTTCCTTTAAATGCACTCTGTGAACATTTGCACAATGTTTAAGCTTGGAGTAGGTTCTGAAATGCCCAATGTTTGCGAATGTCCCTATAAATAGTAAATGTAAAAAAGTACAATACTATGCCTGTTTAAACACAACTTGTATGTTGAACTCAAACTCAAGTGTAGATCAATAAGGGAAAGTACTTATGGTGTATGACGTGTGACGATGCACACAGAATTTGTTGGGAAACCATCTGATGCACTAAAGTGAATTGTGCTTGGAAATGCCTAGACCAATTCCCCAGCGGGCATGATTTCACATGGAAAAGATCATTTATACAATTTAAGCTTGGTTAAATCATGAGAAATAAATGCAGCATGCAACTATTTTCTAATCTTCCAAAAACATTGCTGTATGGTCGGCATGGTGGCGCAGCAGTAGAGTTGCAGCCTTACAGCGCCAGAGACCCGGGTTCGATCCTGACTACTGATACTTGTCTCTACGGACATTGTACGTTCTCCAGTTTCCTCCCACACTCCAAAGACATACAGCTTTGTAGGTTAATTGGCTTGGTATAAATGTAAATTGTCCCCAGGGTGCAGGATAGCATTAGTGTGCAGGGATTCGCTGGTCGGCGTGGATTCTGTAGTCCGAAAGACCTGTTTCTATCTGTAAATGAAACTAAACCTCACATTATGGGCTTTCTTTTACATTATTTTGATTTTGTGAGAAATCTTTTATTTTTGGTTAAACGTATAATGATGAAATGCTAATATTTCAATGTCTACCCATGTTGTGTTTACGTGTTGCAGCACGTGGCTCTATCGCATGAGTTTGAGAGCTTGGTACGTCACGATGAGCGTTTTGAAATTGTTGGTGATGTGATATTGGGACTGGTGTGTTTTAGAATAAAGGTATGTAGAAAAAATATTGTTCATATTTTAAGAGCTCCCGATAGTTCCTCTCCTAACCTTTCCATATTAGCATGGAATTCTGCATTTGTAGTTGATATCCACAGCCACTGGGACCATTCCTGGTTTGTGCATTGATCTACATTGTAGTTGATATCCACAGCCACTGGGAACGTTCCTGGTTTGCACTTCCATGTACATGCAAGCAGAGCTTCTTTAAAGGCCTGTCCCACTGACGCGACTTTTCACTCGCCTGAAAAACCTCGAGCTGGATCGACCGTCAGCGATGAAACCGCGAGTCGGGTCAACCGTCTGCGCACACACACACATACCGCAAAGGTGGGGGCCGGGGAAAGCGGGGGAGTGCTGTCTGAAATTCACACCGGAAGGTAAAAGACGGCGTGCACAGTTCGGTAAGTCCTTTAGAGAGGGTGAAGGGGAGGGGGGGGGGGGGGGGGGGGGGGGAAGAAGGAGTGGAGACACTTTTAAGAAGCCAGCCAACATTTAATAAAGTTTAGCGGGCATTTAACATTACCGGTCGGTTTACTTACCTTTTTTTTCTCAACGAGCTTTACCTTCGACTAACTTCGATTGACTTTGACTATCTACAAATGGCATTATGACCCACTACGACCTACCTCATCTAAACCCACGAGTAAAAAAATATAGATTTTTTTCCATGGCGACCTTTATTTTACTCGCGGGCATTTTTCAGCATGTTGAAAAATACGCTGCGACCTAGCTGAGCCCTTGAGCACGCGAGGACTACTCTCAAGCATAGAAACTGCTAGAGTCAGTTATTAAAGATGGGATAGCAGCATATTTGGAAAGTGGTGAAATCATTGGACAAAGTCAGCATGGATTTACAAAAGATAAATCATGTCTGACGAATCTTATAGAATTTTTCGAGGATGTAACTAGTAGAGTGGATAAGGGAGAACCAGTGGATGTGTTTTAGCTGGACTTTCAGAAGGCTTTCGACAAGGTCCCACATAAGAGATTAGTATACAAACTTAAAGCACACGGTATTGGGGGTTCAGTATTGATGTGGATAGAGAACTGGCTGGCAAACAGGAAGCAAAGAGTAGGAGTAAACGGGTCCTTTTCAGAATGGCAGGCAGTGACTAGTGGGGTACCGCAAGGCTCAGTGCTGGGACCCCAGCTATTTACAATATATATTAATGATTTGGGCGAGGAAATTGAATGCAACATCTCCAAGTTTGCGGATGACACGAAGCTGGGGGGCAGTATTAGCTGTGAGGAGGATGCTAGGAGGCTGCAAGTTGACTTGGATAGGCTGGGTGAGTGGGCAAATGCATGGCAGATGCAGTATAATGTGGATAAATGTGAGGTTATCCACTTTGGTGGCAAAGACAGGAAAGTAGACTATTACCTAAATGGTGGCCGATTAGGAAAAGGGGAGATGCAACGAGACCTGGGTGTCATGGTACACCAGTCATTGAAAGTAGGCATGCAGGTGCAGCAGGCAGTGAAGAAAGCGAATGGTATGTTAGCATTCGTAGCAAAAGGATTTGAGTATAGGAGCAGGGAGATTCTACTGCAGTTGTACAGGGTCTTGGTGAGACCACACCTGGAGTATTGCGTACAGTTTTGGTCTCCAAATCTGAGGAAAAACATTCTTGCCATAGAGGGAGTACAGGGAAGGTTCACCAGACTGATTCCTGGGATGTCAGGACTTTCATATGAAGAAAGACTGGATAGACTCGGCTTGTACTCGCTAGAATTTAGAAGATTGAGGGGGGATCTTATAGAAACTTACAAAATTCTTAAGGGGTTGGACAGGCTAGATGCAGGAAGATTGTTCCCGATGTTGGGGAAGTCCAAGACAAGGGGTCACAGTTTAAGGATAAAGGGGAAATCCTTTAGGACTGAGATGAGAAAAACATTTTTCACACAGAGTGGTGAATCTCTGGAACTCCCTGCCACAGAAGGTAGTTGAGGCCAGTTCATTGGCTATATTTAAGAGGGAGTTAGATGTGGCCCTTGTGGCTAAAGGGATCAGGGGGGAGGGCAGGTACAGGATACTGAGTTGGATGATCAGCCATGATCATATTGAATGGCGGTGAAGGCTCGAAGGGTCAAATGGCCTACTCCTGCACCTATTTTCTAAGTTTCCATTTAAGCATGAAGGAGAGTTACAAAGACGTCCTAGGACCTCGTGTCAACCATGCTGCGAGTATGACTCGAGGGCAAACTCGTCTGAACTCGCGAATTAGGTCGCCACAGTGGGACAGCCCCTTTAGTATGGTCCACAACAAACCTCCTCTGAATATTGGACACAAGAACACAAAACAGAGGCTATTCATCTCTTCTGCCACTTTCTTTCAAACGATTGAAAAATTCCCTACATCTCTGTTCCTTTTCCAAATGCAATCACACTGATTGATTACGGGCCACCTCACGGTGAACAGGAGTTAAAAGAATGGACGTGAAGACAAATATTTGGGATGTAATTAAAAATAGGGCTATAATAGCAGGAAATTTCAATTTCCCAAATATTAACTGGGATTGCCTAGGCATTAAAGGCTCAGAGGGGGCAGAATTTTTGAAATGTTTTCAGGTGTTTTTTAAAACAGTTTAAAGATAGGCCAACATGGTAAAGAACATTACTGGATCTTGCCTTGGGGAATGTAACCAGCCAAGTGGAGCGAATCTAAGTGACGAGCATTTTGGAGATACTAACCATAACTGTATATTTCAATGTTGTTGTGTAAAAAGATGGGGATAGACAAGGATTAAAGGTATTAACTTTGGGGAAGGCCCATTTCATTGAAATAAGACAGGACCTTGCTGATTGATTAGGAGCATTTACTTGCAAGTAAGTCTACATCTGCATAGTTGGAAGCCTTCAAAGGAGAAATAACAAGAGTTCAAGGCCATCGTGTTTCTGCAAGGAATAAAGCTGGGGTTAACATATATAGACAACCGTGGATGTTGAGGAATATCAAGGATTGGATAAAGAGATATAAATAAGCATATGGCAGGTATAGAGAATAGCAGCTGGGTATTAAAGTGTAAGTTCGAAGTTGTCTTAAGTCTGAGGTTGTTTTATAAATGTATTAATAACCAGGGAACCAGTGGGGCCCATTAGGGACAAGAAGGCAATCTGAATGTGGAACCATAAAATAATGGTGAGGTCTAAATTAATCCTTTTCATCATTCCAACTACTTCAATGTTGGAAAATTCAATAAGACAGTAAGTGAAATTCAAGTGCAAGTCTCCATAAATAAAGATGAGGTGCACAATGGCTTGAAGCTTGAAGGTGGATATATATCCAGAATCAGATGAGATTTATTCCAGGCTGCTGCAGAAGGCATAGGAAGAGATTGCTGAAGCTCGTGCTGAGATTGTTATATCTTCACTTGTATGCAAGTGTGGAACCAGATAATTGGAAGGATGTTAATGTGGTCTCTCTTTACAAAATAGTCAGCAGGGTCATTCATTCGTTCGTGCCGCTGCCCACCTGGTAATTACTAGAGCCAGGATTTTTCCATAAATGCCTTTTCATGCCTTTTTTGATGATTTCACCAAGATAATGCCTTTTTCACGATTGAGTGCCTAAATCAGCCTTTTTTTGCCGTTTTGCTGAAAGGTCGTGCTATTTTCTCTAGTTGTACCGTGATTACAATTTTGTTAACACGTTAATATTAATGTTATTATTAACTGGTTAACATAGTATAATATAAGAAAATTTCCACCACCGGGGCAAAACCGGGGGCGCCACCATCGGTCATTCATTCGTTCGTGCCACTGCCCGCTGGTTCAGCCTTCTCCAAGAACTATTTAAGAAAGAACTGCAGATGCTGGAAAAATCAAAGGTAGACAAAAAATGCTGGAGAAACTCAGTGCGTGAGGCAGCATCTATGGAGAGAAGGAATGGGTGACGTTTCGGGTCGAGACCCTTCTTCAGACTGATGGGGGGTGCGGGAAAAGAAAGGAAGAGGCGGAGACAGTAGGACTAGAAGGGGAGCTGGAAGGGTGAGGGTGAGGAGGGAGAAGACAAGTGCTATCTAAAATTAGAGAAGTCAATGTTGATACCGCTGGGGTGTAGACTACCCAAGTGAAATACCCAAGCTTGTTTCCTCACTACATTTATCGCAAATCTGTGTTTTCGAGTGATCTGTGCAAGGCATTCATTGATGTTGGAATTCCACTGTGGAAATTGGAAAACAAATCTCAGTTTTTTTTAGCGAAATACACAAAGGAACATATACCAAGCGGATCATCATTACAGAAAAATTATGTTGACAGCAACTTCAACATTGTAGTGCAGAAAATTAGAGATGAAGTTGCATGCAACACAATATGGATCTCAATAGATGAGAAAACCGATGCTGTGGGGAGATATGTTGCCAATGTGGTCATCGATACACTGGGAGCAGGTCAAAGGAGTATTTGTTGACATCGCAAATAAAGGAGAAGTCAAACAGCTCAACTATTGCTCAGTTGTTTACAACTTCACTTGCTGTACTTTGACCAGAAGGCATAAAACACAAGAATGTTCTTCTGTTTGTGACCCAAAATGTTGCATTTGACATGCTTAGCTCAAGGACTTCATAGAATTGCCAAGCACATACGTAGCTTGTTTCCAAATGTCGATCGCCTTGTTTCCAATGTCAAGAAAATCTTCCTCAAAGCAAATGTGCAGTTGTTCAAGAAAATGACACCCGAGATTCCGCTACCTCTTCAACCCATTTTTACTAGTTGGGGTACATGGCTCTCTGCTGTACTCTACTATGCTGCAAATTTTGAAAAGATAAAATAAATCATCAACTGTTTTGAAGAAGAAGAATCTGCTGCAGTCAGGATCGTCAATGAAATCATGCAGAAAAAGTCCCTCCACTGCGATCTTGTGTTTATTGCTTCCAATTTTGCAAACTTCCCACAAGCTTTCACTTCCCTTGGGAAACGTGGCGAAACATTAGTGAATAACTTGCAGGTTTTCAACAAAGTAACTGACGATATCAGTAAAATTCCTGGCGATGTAGGTAAAGATAAGGAAAATGTGAGAGAGTGATTTTAGCTAACAAAAACCTTGAAGAAATACAAAATTCTCAGGTGTAATGCACAAGATATTGACATGAATATAGAGTTGGTAGCTTGTTTCGGGTATGCACCAGTGACCTCAGCTGAGGGTACAAAGAAGTTTTTCACAACTGAAGCATATTCTGTCTGACAGACGGCATCGTTTAACACCAGATAATTTGAAAAAAATGCTAGTAATTATGTGCAACCAGGCAACTGATCATTTAATGTAGTACATCTTTATATTATCAATTTTAACCATATTTTAGTGGTGGAAATACATGCCTTTTTTTGTCAATAAATGCCTTTTTCATGCCTTTTTGCCTGCCGATTTCAGAGTTTTTTGGCGCCTAAACATCCTGGCTCTAGTAATTACAGACCTGTGAGTCCAACATCAACAGTAGGGCAGTTACTGGAAAAAAATCTGAGGGCAGGACTAGTAACCACTTGGAAATGCTGTGATTGATCAGAGATAACCATAATTTTCCATGGCAGATCTAGGTTCAACCAATTTGATTTTAATCTTTTTGAGGAGATGCCAAAGTGCGTTGATGAGGACAGCACAGTAGATATGATTACAATACATTTTAGTTACACCTTCAAACAAGGTCCCATGTGGAGACTAGGTAGGATCGAGACGCTGCATCAGGACTGGGTGGAAGAGGAAATTTGACCAGTATGCAGAAATGAGCAGGAGGGGTGGGACAGGAGCCAGTAGGTGAGAGATGGAATCAGATGAAGAAGGGAATGATGGGCAGATGAAGCCAGCTCAGGGAATATGGAAGGGATGGGAAAAGTGAACAAAGGGAGGGAGAACCAAGTGAACTGATGGACTGGCAAAAGGAACATGGGAGTGTGAAAATGGAAAATTCTATAATAATAATAATAATATCTTTTATTGTCATTGCACGTCAGTGCAACGAGATTTAGTATGCAGCTTCCAACCGATGTAAAAGAAAAGTAAAATAAATAAATAAGCTGTGTGACGTGACCATCCGAGGGAGACAGTCCAGGGGTGGCTGGGGGACACAGCAGGGCCGGTTCAGAGCCGCTATAGCTCTGGGAATAAAGCTGTTTCTGAGTGTGGAGGTTTGGGCGTAGAAGGCCTTGTAACGTCTGCCGGAGGGAAGTAGTTCAAACAGTCCGTTACAAGGGTGTGAGGAGTCTTTATGGATTCATACCATCCAATATTCATACCATTGCATTGTAAGCCACCAAGCAGATCTGTGGTGGTAATCTCTACTTCTCCCCTGCACTTCTACATACTGGCTATCTTTCCTCTTTCTACCCATCCCAGTCATGATGTAGCGTCTCAACTCAAAACGCGACACTTCCCTTTTGCTTCCACAGATGCTGCTTTGTGGCAGCATCTGTGGAACCTGCTGAGTTCGTCAAACAATTTATTTATTCAACTCTAGTTTCCAGCATCAGCAGTCACTTGTTTCTCCTCCCTCTGGATCCAAAATTGCCTTGGCAATAGATGAGAGAGTGAAGGTAGAGGATTGCCTTTTTAGTTGGACGTTAGTGACACAGGATTTGTTCTGCGACTTGCAGTTTGTACTATACGTAAATGATTGCTTGTGGATGTGTGGCATGATCAAAAAGTTTGCAGGTGACACTAAGATTGATGTAAGTGTTGACGGTGTGGAACTTGAACTGCAGGGTGGTATCTTTATATGATGATGAACAGGGGTGAGAAATTACAGATGTAGTTTATTCCTGAGAAATGTGAGTTGGTGCATTTTAGGAGTACTAACAAGGCTAGCACATACACCATGAATGATGGCGCCCCTGGGCGTATTGAGAGAACATGGTCTGTGGATCCAAAGATCCTTGAAAGTGGCAGCACAGGTAGATAACATGGTTAAGAAGGCATAAGGATGCTGGCCGTCATTAGTCAAGGCACTGTCAGGATGATAATGTTCAAACTTAAAAGAAAATTATTGGTCAGGGAGCTGACACATACAACCTGAAATGTTTTCATTGACATTTTTCACTTCACTGCAAAGAATTAAAGACAATTCACAAACCCAGGGCACTGTTCTAGTTGGCTACTTCCAGACAAAGGTTACTCCTTATAAACATGGTACTGCAGTTTGTCAGAGCAACTGAAGTACAATAAGGTGCATTGTATCACAATGACAGTAGCCAAGCAGATGATTAACATTCAGTACGAAGGAACTTGGGTTCGGATGTTGAGGATCTGTAGACAAAAGTTGCTGCCAGCACTGTAGTCACAGTACTGCTTTGTGACATCAGGCACCTGACATAATATTGTATTTACAAATGATTGGCTTTGGAACCTGGACAAATCTTGCATATACGTAAAGCGTAAAGGCTCGATTCTAGTACTGATGCAGGGCAAGTCCAGGACAGTTCTGTGGTGGTTTGTAGAATCATTCAGAACTGCACAGAAACAAGCTCTTTGGCCCACCTTATCCATGCTAATAATTCAACTATTACCAGCCTCACTTCGCTGCAAGTGCTCCATAGCCATTTTTGCTTTGGTGATTCAAGCACTTGTTGAGATACATCTTAAATATCGAGAAAGTATCTACCACTACCACCTCCTATGGATTCCAACCACTGCCTGTATGAAAATGTTTCCCCTCAGATTCCCTCTTTGTTTTCAAAAATCCCATGAAGGGAAAAAGATTCTTACCTACCTATCCATTCCGTCCATAATTTGATATACCTCGATCAGCCCTCAAACTCCTTTGCTCCAGGGAAAACAAATTGGATTCGATCCTGACTCTGAGTGTTGTCTGTATGGAGTATGTACTTCTTCCTGTGACCGCATAGGATTTCTTTGGGTGCTCCAATTTCCCCCCACATTCCAAAGACATGCAGGTTTGTAGGTTAATTGGCTTCTGTAAATTGTCCCGTGTGTAGGATAGAACTAGTGTACAATGATCGTCAGTCTGCATGGACTCAGTGGGCCTGTTTCCATGCTTTATCTCTAAACTAAAGGCCTGTCCAATCCCTTAATGTCTGAAATCCAGACAGCACCCTAATGAATTTCCCCTGCACCTGTGCAATCACACCCTTCCTATGGTGTAGCAACCAGAACTGTACATAATCTTCCAGGTGTGGCGTAACCAGCATCAGAAGGCTGCGTGTTCGAATCACGTCGGGGTCACCAGTGTAGTGGCCTGGACAAGGTCAGGAAAAGGCCAGACGCCAGGCGGGTTCAAACAGTAGTCTTTTAATCCCAACAGCGAGAGTACACCACACACACACCTCGAGAGCACTAAACCCAGGGTCGTCTGGAAACCCCATGGCAGACCAATGCCCCTGTCCCTCAATCGGCGCGGGGGATGATCCAAGGAGTGGCCTACCCCCCAGGGACCGCCACAAGGTTGTAAATTGATGGCCCTGCTCTTATATTCAATGTCATGGCTGATAAAGGTAAGTATCCCATATGCTGTCTTCATATCCCATCTGCTTGCATTGAAATTTTAAGGAAGCTATGGATGTAGATCATAAAAGTGGTGAGACATTTTCACTAGATTGTTAAAGTAACTGACAACTACGTTTGTTTATAAATAGAGGCAACAAATTCACAAGTGAGGAGATTAAACTGACTTCAGTTAGTATTAGTCTGGGTACCACACATCAGGAAATATTCAGAGTACAGATGAGTTCTCAGGAAATTCAGTTGTGACGAGAGGTTGGAAATTTGAGACTATTCTCTGTTGGATTGGAGATGTTGTGCGATGAGTTATTAAAAGTTTTAAATATGAGGGGATTTTGGAATGGATAATCAATGTTTTATCTGCTGTGGAAGAATAGCTGGAAATTATAGAGTAAAGCATTTATTGGCAATGTTCTGGAAGAGAGAAGGACCATTTTCACCCTTGGAGATTAGGAGAACTGGAAACTGGAAAGATATTTGAAGTTGATTCCATAAATAAGTTACAAAGAGAGTTGAACATGTACTTGAAGTTGAGGGACTGTTGGGATTATGGACCAAAGCAGGAAAGGAGGAAGACAAAGTTTAACTGCTCCTTCAAAGAGCCAGCATAGTCATGACATGCCAAATACCACCCTCCTATGCCATAAGTTTCTAAACCTCTACAGCAGAACGTTTGTATTTAATTAAAATATGTTGCAATGTATTTATTCAAGACCTATTTGGTGTATTTCTGTTATATTTAAGGGCACAAATGATTTAAATGAAAAACTTCTGAAAAAGATAAATGATGCAAGGAAGATTCATATTGTGCCATGTCAACTTCGAGACAAGTTTGTCCTCCGTTTTGCCATATGTGGACGCACAGTTGAAAGTAAACATATCCAATGTGCATGGCAAATCATACAAGAGTCTGCCACAAATCTTCAAAATGGCCCTCAATAATACACAGCATCTCCAAAGCAGCACATCTTACTTTGTAAAGCACATTTGTACTAAATGAAGTCATTTTAATTTTATTTTCAATTATTTGTCAATTTTATTGATCAGAAATTGTCTAATATAACTCTAATAATCTTTGACTGTGATTTTATGGTGAATTTTGTTTTGTTATTTAATGGTAAGTTCGTCAAATAATGAGTATTTAAAAAAAACAATTAAATTACTGTTCATCATTTGTGTGTCCCACGCTATCATTATGCTTTATGTATGTTTGTATTTGTGAGTCTGATTGCTACTATATGTGTGAAAGTGATGCTCATTCCATACTCAACAATAGTTAATTCTACATCGAGCCTAACTGTTTGATGGTGTAATCAGGAGTACAGAGTTATTGTTGGAATACATTAGGTTTTAAACATTTAAAATATATTTATTCATTGCAATTGAATTGCATTGGAAACCAACCAACCAATTAACGGTATCAAATACACATTGTAAATGTTAGACTATTTACAATTACAAAAATAATAAATGTTCTGCAAACTCTAAACTGTACTGTACAAGTTATTTTTGTGCATGACTACTAGTTCAATACTATGATTGATCACTGGTGGTGTTATCTTATCCTCAACATATCTACTGTACAGACTCGGGTGTTTTGAAATACAATCCTGATTATTATTAGTCCATCATTGGTAGATTTGATTGTGCTGCTTAGTTTTAAACTCTAACATTCTTCCTTTAAATTATTCCTTTGTCTCTTCATTTTTCATATTCTTTAAAACCCACTTCTTTGACCAACCTATTGGTTACATCCAAATATATGTTGTCCATTAACATTCTTATGAAGTATTGCAGGACATTTTATAATGAGTTCTAAACAATTCATACCATGTATCGACTGCCCAATGGATCACCTACCCCTACACCCTTACCAAACTATTGTGGAATAATAATGACATAAATAAATATGTAATAAGATTGACTTTTTTTTAACAGGTTATATTTACCTAGCATTTTACAATAAATATGGCTTAGAAACAGATCATTTTAGCCCATCCAGTTCACCCTGACAGTTATGCTCAATTTAAACGTTCAGTTCCATTGTGAGTTTACTACTATCCTCCAATTAACTTATTGTCTATTATTGTCTGTTCTCTTTTTCCCTTAATTATCATCTCCAGATTTAAACGTTGTGTTTTATTCTTATGGTTCATTATTATCCATTCTCTTTCTCCCTTAATTATCACCTGCAGAGTTAAACATTGTGTTTTATTCTTTTGCATAGTTATATAAATTACTTTTCTTTAAATCCCAAGCTTACATTATCCTTATAAATAAGCTCTAACATTTTTTGGATGAGAGATGTTAAGCAAACTTGTTTGTAATTGCTGGTGTCCAATCTAATTGGATCTTAATGGAAGGAATTTTGGGAAATTAAAACCAATACATCAGCTATCACGTTGGCAACTTTTGAGACCTTTAGATGAAGTTGGTCAGGCTGGAGACTTGTCAGTTTGCAACATCCAACAATTTGCTAGTACAGGTACCAATGTCCTGATGATATTAATTTTCCTGAATTCTTCCCTTACAGTTCAGTTTTTGATTTACAGATAAGTTTGGATTGTCACCTGTGGATTGTCATAGACATCTCCTCTTTTACCCTCCACCTCTAATTCTATCAGGAAATGTTTCTGTCAGTAGGTAGGTACTAGAAAAGGGGAAGATTTTGACCTCTTGGGAAGTAAGGAAGGACAGGTGACTGAAGTGTTCCATGACCATAATTTTGTTAATTTTAAAATAGTTATGGAAAGAAATGTGACTGGTCCACAAGTTAAAGTCTGTGTTTAGTTTGCTGTTTGCCGGTCAGGGGACGACTGAGAAGTGAGAGATTTTTAAACATGTTCTTGTGCCTGTTACAGTGAAGATTGATTCTGGCTGCAATGAGGTACACTGGATAGAGTACTGAGGTCGTGGTCAAGAAAAAGGAGACATATTCAGATATAGGCAGCTGGATCAAGTGAATATCTTGGAGTATAAAGGCCATTGGAGTACACAATAGGGAAATCAAGGTGGCAAAAATGTGATGAGATCACTTTGGACGATAAGATTAGATCTTTTGGGATTGAGGGTGAGCTAGCCAATTGGATACAAAATTGGCGTGAAGGTGGGAGCAGAGGGTGGTGGTGGAGGGGTTTATTTTGTCAGACTGAAGGACTGCAACAAGTCATGTGCCACAGACATTGGTGCTGGGTTGATGGTTGTTTGTTATTTATATTAATGATTGGGATGTGAATATAGATAGTATCGTAGTTTTGCAGACAATCCTAAAATTGATAGTATAGGGGAAAGTTAAAAAGATCATCTAAGATTAGAATGGGATCTTGATTACCTGGGCCTATGAGTTGAGGAATGGGGGATAGGATTTAATTCAGATGAAGATCAAGCATTGCATTTTAGCAAGGCAAACCAGGGTAGGACTGACATAGTAAACGATAGTGCCTTGGAAAGTGTTGTAGAACAGAGAGACTTCGAGATGCAGGTCCATAGTTCCTTGGAAGTGGCAGCGCAGGTAAACAGGGTGGTGAAGATGGTCAGTGTATTGTGTACAGGAGGTGGGACATCATATTGCAGCTATAGAAGACATTAGTAAGGCCACATTTGGAGTACTGTGTACAGTTCTGGTCAGCTTGCTACAGGAAGGATATGATTAAACAGGAAAGGAGATTTACAAGGATGTTGTCAGGTCTGAAAGGTCTGGATTACATGGAGTGGTTGGATTTATTTTTTTTCCCCCTGAATCTTCGGAAACTGAGGGATGACCTAATAGAAGTTTATAAAATTATGAGGGACATAAATAAGGTGAATAGCCACGGTCTCTTCCCCAAAGTAGAAAAGTTTTAAACAAAAAGGCATAGGTATAAGGTGAGGTGGAAAAGATTCAGAAGAGACCCGAGGCGCAACTTTTTCCACACAGACTGGTGCCTACGCAAAAAGACGTGCCAGAGGAAGTTGTAAAGCTATGTACAATTACAATGTAAGAGAATTGGACAGATACCTGTGATAATATCAGGCATTTTGTAAGAGAATTGGACAGCTACTTGGCTAGGAAAGGTTTGGAGGGAAATTGTCCAATTACAGGCAAAGGGGACTTTAGGTAATTTGGACAGTATGGACGAGTCGGGCTAAAAGGGCTGTTTCAGTGATATGTAGCTCTATAACTCAAAGTGACTGCTGCAAAAAAGGTGAGGAAATGTACCAAATAGAAACAACAGATGTTGAAAATTGCTGGAAAGAACTGTGATTTGGTGTAGAGGATGCATCTCATGTTAAGGGAAACGGGTGATATTTGAAAAGGACTGGCTATAACCTTTCAATTCTATCCGCATATCAGAAGGCTGAAAAATAATAAATACGAGATCTTTGTTTGAAACCAGGCATGTGGTCATTTCCAAGAACTACCACCCAGCACTTTAACTTACTTCATAAGAAAGCTATTTATTTTCACACATTTAAAATAAAAACATTTTCTGCATTTTAATTTAATTAAAATTATGAATTAAAAACAAATGCAATAACTGAGACTGAATATGAATTTATTCAAGGCAGATTTAGTAAGTTGACTTTGGCAAGGTAAAAGAGTGAAGACACTAATAGATAATGAAATGCTACATGAAAATCCGCATTGATGAAGTCATTAAAAAAAATCTGGCTGGCAATTTTGGGACCCAAGGGATAAAATGGTAGAATTGATGTGACAAGACCAAAATTCTGTTCCCAAGGTCAATTGCTTTCAGACAGGAGGAAGATACATAGTAACATTCCATAAGTTCCATAAGCTGGGATGTAATGTTAAAATTGCACAAGGCATTGGTGAGACCAAATCTGGAGTATGGTGTACAATTTTGGTCGCCCAATTATAGGAAGGATGTCAACAAAATAGAGAGAGTACAGAGGAGATTTACTAGAATGTTGCCTGGGTTTCAACAACTAAGTTACAGAGATAGGTTGAATAAGTTAGGTCTTTATTCTCTGGAGCGCAGAAGATTAAGGGGGGACTTGATAGAGGTCTTTAAAATGATGAGAGGGATAGACAGAGTTGACGTGATCAAGCTTTTCCCTTTGAGAATAGGGAAGATTCAAACAAGAGGACATGACTTCAGAATTAAGGGACAGAAGTTTAGGGGTAACATGAGGGGGAACTTCTTTACTCAGAGAGTGGTAGCGGTGTGGAATGAGCTTCCAGTGGAAGTGGTGGCGGCAGGTTCGTTGGTATCATTTAAAAATAAATTGGATAGGCATATGGATGAGAAGGGAATGGTATGAGTGCAGGCAGGTGGGACTAAGGGAAAAAAGTTGTTCGGCACGGACTTGTAGGGCCGAGATGGCCTGTTTCCATGCTGTAATTGTTATACGAGTTAGGATGAAATTTAATTAAGTAAAATATTAAGTTACATATTGTGGGTGGGCGATAAACTGTAAATGTTGCTGTTTTAAAAGGTGTGCAAGAACAAAGTAACCAAGTCAAATTCTCTCTTTTTTTGCAAATGCTAACAGATTTTTGACTCCCATAAGTGAATTTGAGAAATGTTAATTGTGGTGCAATTCCAGATGATCAGTTCAACCTGTTATTTTAAGAATAGTCCCCAAAATGTCTATTGTTGAAATGTTGTCCATTTCACACAACTGATCTGAGGAAGGAGCAGGCTTCCACTGACATAGAAGCGGGGGGGGGGGGGGGGGGGGGGGGGGGCTGCAAGCCGGCACCCTGTCCGTTTTTTCCTACTTTTAGTATGTTTTAATGTATGTTTTTAATGTTCCTCTGTGCGTTTTGTGTGGGGGGTTTAGGGGGAAACCGCTTCGGTCGACTCCTCCACGAAGAGGCGACTTTTTCCAGGTCGCCTCCCCTGTGGTCTAACAACAAGGATCGGCGATGCCTTTCCCGGAGAGGCGCCTGGGGCTTCAGTGGCGGACGCAGCGTGGACTCTCGGCGTGGAGCGGGCGAGCCCTCGCTGGGGCTCGCCAGAGAGGAGCGCTCCATTTCACTGGCCCGCAGCAGCCTGAAGCCGCGGTCTGCACAGCTCCAGCTGGCGCGGCATCTACAGCCCGGGATCTCACGTTGGAGACCCGGGGAGTAGAAGAAGCTTCCACCGCCGGCCCGCGGCCAACTTCTACCGCGGGCGCAACTTACCATCGCTGGGAATCCCTGGAGGGGAGCTTCGTCTGTCGGCCCTGCAGTCTGCGGTGTTTTTGGCTGCGGCGCGAATTTTAAATCTTCGACCACGACCTACACCAGCCTGAATCCGCTGTCTCCGGTGGGGAAGAGCCGATCCTGGACTTACCTTGACTTTTACCATGTCCTTTTATCATCTGGACGCCCGCAGCGATGGCTACGGAGGGTTGAGGTCCCGACCACGGGGGAAAATGGAGGAGGACTGGCCAATTTCTGTGCCTTCCACCACAGTGATGAATGCTGTGGTGGATGTTTGTGTTAAATTTTTATTGTCTTTGTGTGTTCTTTATCATTGTACCGCTGCTGACAAATTCATTTCACTTGCACTTTATGTGCAAAGTGACGAATAAAACTGATTGATTGATTGATTCCATGTTGAGTCAACAGGCTGATGCTTTTCAATGAACTTGATATTATATTATATTTTTCTATGATAGTTTTAAGTGCACTATTGCTTATACTGGACTTCTGTTAGGAATATTGATTTTAGCACTTTGAGTTAAGTTACATTTTCTCCACAAAGCAGATTTTATTCTGTGCATATAATGAGCATGTTGATAGGACAAGAAGCACCCAGATCTCTAAGTGGAACTCAGCAAAAATTTGGGGACCAATGTTCTAATGCATAATGCACTTTGACAAAGGTAACAAAATTAAATTACTGGTGAGCGAAAAGAACAGTCTGAACATTTGTATTAAGTAGTTGCAAATGAGCAAGTTTGCATTAATGTTTATTTCTAATTACAATAAACAGAATATATCAGTCCCTTATTTATACAAAAATACCTGGACAGTTACAGTTAAGTTCACAAGCCTTATAGCTATTTACACCAAGCATATTATGAATACAGATTTCCATTTCAAAAGTTAATACCTTCAAGCATTCCCTGAAAAAAAAGGTTTGCTGCATTCCATTTCCTAGTCATCAGTTTTGCATTATGTTAAACTTAAGCAAATCCCATCAATGGAAAAGGTGCTTTGATTGGTCAAATGATTGATTATATCTTCATGCAGTAACTTATTGAGGAACAGACCCATTCAAACTGAAGCACATTACCTATTTTCATTTTGATGGGTAAATTAATTTGCTGTTAAATGTGGACAAATATATTGTGTATGTTAATAACCAAACATATTTGGTATATTCTTCTCGACCAGATACGATATGATATATTGTGATTTTTTTCTTCACAAAGTAAGAAAAAAAATCAACAGGCTTCATCAACCCTGAGAGTCTCCTTTTACTGTACATTCATATCACAAATACAAAAATAAAATATCAGTCATTGGCTTTTTATTGATAGCCAGCCAGATTGTTGGGCCAGTCAGATTGAAACCCTGTCAGAATTTCAGTAGAAGAGCTCAGTCAAGCTGATAATAAGAATATAATTAGTAGTATATGCATATTACCTGCTGAACTAATGGATAAAACTAAATGATGCATAACTATTGAATGTTCAAAATTATTAACCATCACATTATCATAAGGGCTCCTACACACCTTTTGCTTCTCTAAATTTAAATATAATTTACAATCATAAATATGCAAAAAAGATGCAATACCGATTAAAAAATTCTGGCTTGGTGTTTACAGATAATATGCAAGGATCCTGTTCTCAAAATTATTCAAAAAAATTTCAGAATATATTTTATGGATTCAATGATATTTTGTAAAATTGAAATGCCTTCACACCAACATTTACTGTGTAGATTAGTTTATGCAAATTATTACAAAAGCGCATGTGTATATAGTATGGGAGTACATTAGGCAACCATTATTTGAAGGGGCACTTTATGACAAAAAAGAAAATTTACTTGTAGTAAAATGAAAATAAACAACGCACTTAAACTAAAAATCTTTTCGCAAGTAAGTTGATGGAATTTGTAAGAAAATCAAACAATTATAAGCCAAAAATGTAATCCGTAAACTGTAGTATTCTACACTTCTACACATTCTTTCAAACTAGGGCTGTCTAAATAGCTGTTTATTTAGAATTGCATTTTGAAAATAATTTGGTAGTTTTACACTGCTGTGTCATCTGAAATTAAGTAATTCATCTTGTATCCTAACATTACTTTTTTTAAATGGATTCAGTGTATTTGAAAACAATTATAGTGCTTTTGGTAATTGAAATAAGAGTTTAATTTAGGTGATCTGATAACTCAAGGGCCTTAACCTGCACAATGCAAATGACCTTAATTTCCAAGGCTGGACAATTTAACACTTTTGTAGACATCACAATTAAACAAATACCACTTGGTGATTTAACAACGGGTCAAACCTTAGCAGAAAAGAAATACAATTTGGTGTAGTGCAGCAAATTCTCAAAAGACAAAATCCACATAGTAATGCAACATAATATTTGCCTGGATTTCTAGTCCAGAAGTGTTAGGAACAGTTTTCATTTTGCCTACAAGTAGTAAACTGACATTTGCCAATTGAACAGCCAGTATATGCCATATCTAACTTTTTTCCCCACTGAAATCATTGCATAAGAGATCAATCGGCAATTGCTAGTTT
Source organism: Amblyraja radiata (assembly GCF_010909765.2). NCBI lineage: Eukaryota > Metazoa > Chordata > Chondrichthyes > Rajiformes > Rajidae > Amblyraja > Amblyraja radiata. The sequence goes on from NC_045957.1 coordinate 87,058,251, forward strand.
ACTGTCTGTATCCAAAGGTCATCTCCATAGTGCCTGCTTTTATTTTATACTTGCCAGCTTTTCGATAAACTTCACTGGGTACATTAAACTGAATTTACTTTAATCCACCATAGTTTCACGTTGATTTGAAGAATTTAATTCACGGCAGTAAAATGTGCTGGATGCAAATTTTTGCTTGACCTATTATTTACTTGACTTTGGACAGTGTATGTCCCATGATGTACTTGGGGATATTGTAAATGGCTCTATGTCAACCTGCCAAAAGCAGCAGTTACAGAACTCTTTATTTTTTTGAAGATGCCTACATCTGAACATTATTCACAATAGGTTGCATTCAAGAAACAAAAGAAATAGTAAGTGCTGCAGGAAATCGTGTCTCTTTAGCAATGCCATTAAAAAAAAATTGAATGGGCAAATTGCCAGCCCATATTAGAATATAAATTCATTTTCTTCAATTCAAATACAGTATCAAGATTACCCCAGAGCAGGTGCAATAGTCATGTTGTTTTTTTTTGCAGTAATATATAGTTTATGTAGTTCATCTTGAATATCATTATCAGAATGTACACAAAGTGACTGATGAAATTTAAAAATACTCTCAGCCACTCACACCATCTTCTGCATTTTTACCACGATTTTGTGAATAGGTGCGGCCTCAATTTAGTCTTCGATTTATGGTTTTACTTGATTTCACAGTTTTGTTGAAAAATAGTTATTTTCTCAAAAAAATCCCAAAGTCGATGCAGAGATAAAGGTAGCATTTCCTATCATAGTTTATTCAAATCAACTATCATAAAGAAATCTGGGCACAGTAATGCTTTAGCTTACAAGGAAGAATCCCTCGGTTCAGTTGATAAAATTCAACAAGTTGAATCAGATCAGTAAATCTGGTATTTCCATCATCAAGACTGAAGACATGCTGTCCATTTTCCTCACACTACAAAAGTAAAAAGAAATGGAATTGAATACAAAACTATGACAGAAACAATGAATATCCCAGAAGGTACAAATGTTTGACACTGGAACATACAAGCATTATGGGTATTTTATGTTCATAGGCCAAGAACAGAATCAAGTCTACTCTGCCATTTGATCATGGCTGATCTATCTTTTGTTCTCAACCTCATTCTCCTGCCTTCTCCCCATAACCTTTGACCCCCTTACTAACCAAGAACCTGTTACTCCCGACTTCATAAATACCCCAAAACATGGCCTCTACAGTCATCACTGCAACTAATTCCACAGATTCACCACCCTCTGGCTAAAGAAATTCCTCCTTATCTCCTTTCTAAATGTACGTCCTTTTATTCTTGGGTTCTGCCCTCTGGTCCTAGACTCTCCCACTAGTTGAAAAATCCTCTCTACATTCATTCTATCCAGGCCTTTCATTATTCGGTAAGTTTCAATAAGATTCCCCCCCTAATGCCCCCTCATCCTTCTAAACTCCAATGAGTTCAAGCCCAGAGTCGTCAAATGCTCATCATACGTCAACCCAATAATTTCCGGGATCATTCTTGTAAACATCCTCTGGACCACTTCCAACTCCAGCATATCTCACCTCAGATATGGGACCCACAATTGCTCACAATACTCCAAATGCTGTTGGACCAGTGCCCTATAAAGCCTCAGCATTACGTTCCTGCTTTTGTAGTCGAGTCCTCTTGAAATTAATGCTAATATTGCATTTGCCTTCCTTACAACCGATTCAACCTGCAATTTAACTTATGGGTGTCCTGCAGCAGCACTCTAGTTCCTTTGCACCTCCGGTGTCTGAATCCTCTCCCCATTCAGAGAATAGTCTATGTCTTTACTCCTAGTACCAAAGCGCATGGAAGTGAATACTTTGCTACGCTGTATTCCAGTCAGCCACATCAACCCACTCTCTCAACCTATCCAAGTCCTCATGCAGATTTCCTATTTCCGCTATATTACCTACCCCTTTATCTCTCTTAGTATCATCTGCAAACTTGGCCACAAAGCCATCAATTCCATCATCCAAATCATTAATATACAACATGAAAAGTAGCGGACTCAACACTGACCTCTGCATAACACCATTAGTCACCGGCAGCCAACCAGAATAAGCCCCCTTTATTCCCACTCTTTGCTTTCTGCCATTCAACCAATCTATCCATGTCAGTATCTTCCCTCCAATACCATGGCTCTCATATTTTTTAGCAGCGTCACATGCGGCATCTTATCAAAGGCCTTCTGAAAATCCAAGTAAACAACATCCACTGACTCTCCATTGTCTATTCTGCTGTTTACTTCTTCAAAGAATTACAACTGATTTGTCAGGCAAGATCTCCCTTTCACTAATCCATGCGGACAACGGACTATTTTATCATGTACTTCTAAGTACACGGAAACCTCATCCTCAATAATGGACTCAAGTCTTGGCCTGGGGATTGGCCACTCCAGGCCAGGCAGCCAGTGATAGGGATCAAAGCGACATCCAAGGGAGGGGACACTGTCACAACCTGTAAAATGATTTCCTGACACCTATACTCAATGCCCCTACCTATGAAAGAAATGATCAGCCATGATCATATTGAATGGCGGTGCAGGCTCGAAGGGCAGAATGGCCTACTCCTGCACCTATTTTCTATGTTAAAGCATATTATGAAGTCATGCTAACCGGCCTATAGTTTCTCATCTTTTGCCTTGCTCCTCTCTTGAACAGTGGAGTAACATTTGCTATATTCCAGTCCTCCGGGACCATTCCCGACTCTAATGATTGTTGAAAAATCACTACTGATGCCTCCACAATAAAAGCTACCTCTCTTTCAGAACCCTGGGTGTCATCCTACTGGTCCAGGTGACATTCACCTTCAGGCCTTTCAGTTTCCCAAACACCTTCTCCTTAGTAATAGCAACTCCAGTAACCTCTGACTATGGGTGAGTGGTAGAGGTGGGTGTAATGGTAGAGTTGCTGCCTTAAAGCGCCAGAGACCCGGGTTCGATCCTGACTACTAGTGCTGTCTGTATGAAGTTTGTCTGTTCTCCATGACTGCGTGGATTTTCTCCGGGTGCTGCAGTTTCCTCTCGCATTCCAAAGATTTGTATTGTAGATTAATTGGCTTCTGTAAATTGTCCCTAGAGTGTAGGATAGAACTAGTTGTGGGTGATCGCTGGTCAGCATGGACTCAGTAGGTCAAAGGGCCCATTTCCCCGCTGTATCTCTAAATTAAACTGGCACTCATGAATTTCTGGCATATTGTTGCTATCTTCTGGTGAAAAACACCTAATCAATTCGTCTATCATTTCTTTATTCCCCATTACAACTTCTTCAACATCTTTTTGCAGCAGTCCAATGTCCACTCTTACCTCCCTTTTACTCTTTATATATCTGAAGAAACTTTTGATATCTGCTTTTATATTATTGGCTAGCTTACATTCATATTTCATCTTTTCTCTCCTTATTGCCTTTTTAGTTGCGGTCTGTTGATTATTAAAAGCTTTCGAATCTTCTAGCTTTCCTCTAATCTTTGCAATATTATATGCCTTTGCGTTTACTTTCATGCTGCCTTTGACTTCCTTTGTCAGCTACAGTTAGCTCATTCTCCCCTTAGAATCTTTCTTCCTCTTTGGGATGAAGTGATCCTGCATCTTCTGAATTACTCCCACAAACTCTTGCCATTATTGCTGTACCCTTATTCCTGCTGGGATCCCTTTCCAATTAGCCAGCTCCTCCCTCGTGCCTCTGTCGTTACCTTTGCTCACAGTAATACTGACACATCTGATTTAATCTTCTCCCTCTCAAACTGCAGATTGAATTTTATCATATTATGATCAATACCGCCTAGGTGTTCCTTAACTTAAAGCTCGCTAATCAAATCCGGCTCATTACACAACATCAAATCCAGAATTGCCTTTTACCTAGCAGGCTCGACCACAAGCTGCTGTCAGAAGCCATTTTGTAGGCACTCTACATTTTCCTTCACTTGGGATCCAGTACCAACCTGATTTTCCAAGTCGATCTGCATATTGAAATCCCCCATAACCAATATAACATTGCCTTTCTTACATGCCAAATGTATCTCCTGATGTAATTAATACCCTACATCCTGGCTACTGTTCAAAGGGATGTATATAACTCCCATCAGTCTTTTGACCTGTGCAGTTTCATAACACTCCCCACAAGGATTCTACATCTGATCCTATGTCATCCCTTGCTAAGGACTGAATATCATTCCTTATCAGCAGAGCCACTCCATATGCCCACCTGCCTGTCTTTTCAATAAGATGTGTATCCTAGGATGTGTACCCTTGGATGTTCAGCTCTGATCCTCTTCCAGCCAAGGTTATACCTACCAATTTCTAATTGCACTATAAGCTCATCCACCTTGTTCCGTATACTGCATGCATTCAAATATAACATCAGGTCAGTATTCACCTTCCCTCCTCTAAAATCTAAAAGACGACAGATGGCACAATGGGCTAAGTGTTCGGCTGGCAACCGGAAGGTAGCTGGTTCGAATCCCGCTTGGAGTGCATACTGTCGTTGTGTCCTTGGGCAAGACACTTCACCCACCTTTGCCTGTGTGTGTCCTTGGACAAGACACTTCACCCACCTTTGCCTGTGTGTGTGGATGTAATTATGTGAAGCACTTTGGGGTCAATGCAAGTTGACTAAAAATGTGCTATATAAATAAAAATAAAAAAAAGACAAAGACAAAATTGGTCACCATTTGGCCTGACCTTAGACGCATCCCTTTTAAATCTTTCTGTCCTGTTACTGCTTCTGGATTTCAGTAACATCTCCCCCCCTTATTTAGTTCAAAGCCCCAATCTAAGCAATTAAAACCGAGATGAGAAGAACTTTTTTCACACAGAGAGTGGTGAATCTCTGGAACTCCCTGCCACAGAGGGTAGTCGAGGCCAGTTCATTGGCTATATTTAAGAGGGAGTTAGATGTGGCCCTGGTGGCTAAGGGGATCAGAGGGTATGGAGAGAAGGCAGGTACGGGATGCTGAGTTGGATGATCAGCCATGATCATATTGAATGGCGGTGCAGGCTCGAAGGGCCGAATGGCCTACTCCTGCACCTAATTTCTATGTTTCTATGTTTCTATCTACAGTCCTAGTTATACAGTTCACCAGGATCCTGGTCCCAGCAGGGTTCAGGTGGACTCAGTCCCATCGGAACAGCTCCCTCCTTCCCCATAAAAGATGTGAAGGACATTTTATTTTTTAAGGTAATTAAATTTACAGAAATAATCAGTTAATTAAAAAAGATTGAAATTTTTATACTTTTTCACATTTACCAAACAGATATTGTAACTTTTCATGTATGGCCAAAAGTTTGGCATTCTACAAAGTTTTCCACAGATTCACCACCCTCCGGCTCAAAAAATTCCTCATCTCCTTTCTAAAGATGCGTCCTTTTATTGCAAGGCTCTGACTTCTTGTCCTAGACTCTCAAAATAGTGGAAACATCCTCTCCACGTCCACTCTATCCAGGCCTTTCATTATTTGACATATGCTGAAAGAATGGGTCAACTGGGCTTGTATTCACTGGAATTTAGGATGAGAGGAGATCTTATAGAAACATATAAAATTCTTAAAGGATTGGACAGGCTAGATGCAGGAAAAATGTTCCCGATGTTGGGGGAGTCCAGAACCATGGATCACAGTTTAAGAATAAGGGGTAGGTCATTTAGAACTGAGATGAGGAAAAACGTTTTCACCCAGAAAGTTGTGAATCTGTGGAATTCTCTGCTCAGTAGGCAGTGGAGGCCAATTCACTGGATGTTTTCAAGAGGGAGTTAGATTTAGCTCTTAGGGCTAAAGGAATCAAGGGATATGGGGAAAAAGCAGGAATGGGGTACAGGTTTTAGATGATCAGCCATGATCATATTGAATGGCAGTGCTGCGGCTCGAAGGGCCAAATGGCCTACTCCTGCACCTATTTTTCTATGTTCTATGTTTTCTATTTGGTAAGTTTCAATGAGATACCCTCCTCATCCTTCTAAACTCCAGCGAATACAATCCCAGACCTTCAAATGCTCATTATACATTAACACAATCATTTCACCGGGATCATTCTAGCAAATCTCTCCAATGTCACCACATCCCTCCACAGATATGGATGGGGCTCAAAACTGCCCACAATACTCCAAATACAGTTCGATCAATACCCTTATCATTACATCGCTGCTCTTATATTCTAGATTCTAGATTTATATTCTCAAAATGAATGCATACATAGAGCTTGGCTTCAACCTGCAAAGTAACCTTTTTGGAATCCTGCACCCGCATTCTCAAGTCCCTTTGCATCTTTGAATCCTAAATATTGCTCTGAATAGGAACTGCCACTGTTCTATATTCCCTGGAGTTAATGTCAGAAGAAATTAAAAAGGAAATTTATATTTACCAAAATAAGACCTTGATAGAAATTGAAAGATTATGAATATTAGTTACAGCCTAGGTATTCCCTTTTGTGAGGAGATACGACAGATGTTAATATCTATAGTTTCAAGTTGCCATCAATGGTACTTGTTAGTTACATACAGTTAGAAGCAATCTTATCTTAAACTTATAGTCGACAAAACACTTCTGCAAAAATGTTAATGATTGCATAGGTTAGAAAAGATAGAACAAATTCAAAACATTTAGAAATACAATCAAAAACTTACCGGTAATATTTGGAAATGTCTGATCTTCAGCTGACAGTACAATGTTAGCACAAATGTCTTTGGGTTACTCTGACTATCTCTCAAAAGAAATAACCTGCATCATAAAAATCACAACTATAATTACATTTAAATTATAGGTCCACTTTACTGTGATTGAAATTAAAGAACAGAGTTCTGAATGAATAACTGCTAGAAGAGCAAACCACAGTGCTGGAGGAACTCAGCAGCTCAACTTGCCCACGCCGACCAACATGCCCCATCTCCGCTAGTCCCACTGGCCTGTATTTGGCCCAGATCCCTCAAAACCTATCCTATCCATGTACCTGTTTAAATGTCTCTTGAACATTGTGATACTAACTGCCTCAACTACCTCCTCCGGCAGCTCTTTCCACACCCACGGTCCTTTGTGTATAAAAGTTACCCCTCAGGTCCCTATTAAATCTCCCCCCTCACCTTAAACCTATGATTCGTGACTCCACTTCTCTGGGCAAAAGACTGTGCATTTACCCAATCTACTTCTCTCATTAATTTGTACACATATATGAGATCATCCCTCATGCTCCTACACTTCATAAATAAAGTCCTAGCCTGCTCAACCTCTCCCGATAACTCAGGCCCTCGAGTCCTAGTAACATCCTCATGAATCTTCTCTGTACCCTTTCCAGCTTGACAACATCTTTCCTATAACACGGTGACCAAAACTGAAGGCAATACTCTAAATGGGGCTTGAATGTTTTTTATAACTGTAACACTCTCCAGAGCCCGACCATTCACTTTATAGGTCCTGCTCGTGTTAGACTTCCCAAAATGCAACACCTCACATTTCACCGTATTAAATCGTATCAACCATTCCGCAGCTCACCTGCCCACCTGATCAAGATCCTGCTGCAATTTTTGACAACCATCTTCACTATCTACAATACCACCCACTTTAGTGTAATCTGCAAACATGCTAATCATGCCTTGTTCGTTCTTGTCCAAATCATTAATATAAATGACAAACAGCAATAGTCACAGGCCTCCAGTCCAAAAAACAACCTTCCACCATCACCATCTGCCTCCTTCCATGAAGCCATTTTTCAATTCATTCAGCTATCTCTTCGCTGACTATGCCTAATCAGCCCTTGTCCATCAAAATGCATGTCAATCCTATCCCTCAGAATACTCTCTGGTAACATTCCGACCACAACTATTAACCTCACTGTCCTTAGTCCCCAAACCTTCTTGAATAGAGGCACATCATTTTCCACCCTCCAGTCTTCCGGCTCCTCACCCATATTTAATGACAACTCGTAAAACTCAGCTAGGGCCCTTACAATTTCCTCTCTGATCAGGCCCAGGAGATTTGTCTACCTTCATACGGGTCATGATCTTCCACAAATCTCAACAAATTGCTACAATTTAGAATTTCAATTCGTGGGCTTTTCCTGTCTTTATCCATAACTATCTTAAACCTAATAGAACAGTGGTCGCTTCATGAAGGCTCATCCACAAACTTGTCATCCACATGCCCTTCCCAATTTCCCAAGACTAGATCAAGTGTTGCCCGCTCCCGTGTGGGGCTCTATATATTGCCAGAGAAAACTTTCCTGAAAACATCTGACAAATTCCACTCCATCTAAGCCTTCTGCACTACGACATTCCCAATCAATATTGGGAAAGTTAAAGTTTAATACATTTTTTAAGATACTCTCTGAAAAGTATACTTTCTAAAGCTTCTTTAGATATGTAAAAAGGAAAAGATTAGTGAAGAGACATGTAGGTCCCTTACAATCAGAGACAGGTGAATTTATAATGGGGAAACAAGGAAATGGCAGAACAGTTAAACAAGTACTTTGGTTATGTCTTCACTAAGGAAGACACAAACAATCTCCCAGAAATACTTGGGGACCGAGGATCTAGTGGGAGGGAGGAACTGAAGGGAATCCACATTAGTCAGGAAATGGTGTTAGGTAAACTCGGAGGGGGCGCTGCTCTGGCAGCAGCCATGTCAGCAGCGCGTTAGTTTTTTTTTCAACTTTTTAAATTTTTTTAGTATGTTTTTGATGTTCCTCGGTGTGTTTTGTGTGGGGGGTGGTGCGGGGGGGGTAAGGGGCAAACCGCTTCGGTCGCCTCCTCCATGGAGAGGCGACTTTTTCCAGGTCGCCTTCCCCGTGGCCTAACATCAAGGATAGGCGTGGCCTTTCTACGGAGACGCGCCCAGGACTTCAGCGGCGGGCGCAGCGTGGACTCTCGGCGTGGAGCGGGTGAGCCCTCGCTGGGGCTTGCCGGAGGGGAGCGCTCCGTTTCGCAAGCCCGCGGAAGCCGGCAGCCTGAAGCCGCGGTCTGCAGAGTTCCAGCTGGTGCGGCGTCTACAGCCCGGGATCCCTCGTGGGGGACACGGGGGGGGGGGAAGAGGAAGCCACCACTGCCGGCCCGCGGCCAACTTCTACCGCGGGCCCGGCATGGACTTAACATCACCCCTGGAAGGGAGCTTCGACCGCCGGTCCTGCAGTCTACGGTGCTTCTGGCTGCGCTGGAGACTTTAAATCTCGACCGCCGGCCTGCGGCCTACACCAACTTAAAGCCGCGGTCTCCGGTGAGGAAGAGCCGATCCTGGACTGACTCTGGACTTTGGTCCTGTCCACGGGGGGGAAATGGAGGAGGTCTGGCCAAATTTTATGCCTTCCACCACAGTGATGAATGCTGTGGTGGATTTTTGTGTTACATTTTTATTGTGGTTGTGTGTTCTTTATTATTGTATCGCTGCTGACAACCCAAATTCCACCGACCCTAGTTGTGTGGCAAATAAATTCTATTCTTGGGACTGAAGGCAGATAAATCCCCAGGGCCTGATGGTCTGCACCTCTGAGTACTCAAGGTGGCCCTAGAAATCGTGGATGCATTAGTGATCATTTTCCAATGTTCTCTCAACTCTGGATCAGTTCCTGTGGACTGGAGGGTAGCCAATGTAACTCCATTTTTTAAGAAAGGAGGAAGAGAGAAAACGGGAAATTATAGACCAGTTAGCCTTACAACGGTAGTGGGGAAGATGCTTGAGTCGATTATTAAAGATGTTATATCAGCGCATTTGGCAAGCAGTGACAGGATCGGTCAGTCAGCATGGATTTATGAAGGGGAAATCATGCTTGACTAATCTTCTAGAAGTTTTTGAGGATGTAACATGTAGAATGGATAAGGGAGAGCCAGTGGATGTGGTTTATTTGGACTTTCAAAAGGCCTTTGACAAAGTCCCACACAAGAGATTAGTGTGCAAAATTAGAGCACATGGTATTGGGGGTAGGGTATTGACATGGATAGAGAACTGGTTGGCAGACAGGAAGCAAAGAGTAGGAAATAACGCGTCCTTTTCAAAATGGCAGACAGTGACTAGTGGGCTGCTGCGAGGCTCGATACTGGGACCATCTATTATTGTATATATTACAATATATTATATATTACAATATATGATATTTATTACAATATATATTAACGATTTAGACGAGGGATTAAATGCAACAACTCCAAGTTTGTGGATGATCCAAAGCTTGGTGGCAGTGTGAGCTCCGAGGAGGATGCTGTGGTGAGGCTGCAGGGTGACTTGGATAGGTTGGGTAAGTGGGCAGATGCATGGCAAATACAGTATGATGTGGATAAATGTGAGGTTATCCACTTGGTGGCAAGATCAGGAAGGCAGATTATTATCTGAATGGTGTCAGATTAGGAAAAGGGCAGGTGCAACAAGACCTGGGTGTGCTTGTACATCAGTCACTGAAAGTAAGCATGCAGGTACAGCAGGCAGTGAAGAAAGCTAATGACATGTTGGCCTTCATTGCGAGAGGATTTGAGTTTAGGAGCAAGGAGGTCCTACTGTAGTTGTACATGGCCCTGTGAGCAATTTTGGTCTCCTAATTTGAGGAAGGACATTATTGCCATTGAGGAAGTGCAGCGTAGGTTCACCAGGTTAATTCCTGGGATGGCGGGACTGACATATGATGAAAGAATGGGTCGACTGGACTTGTTCCCACTGGAATTTAGAAGGATGAGAGGATTCTTATAGAAAGATATAAAATTCTTAAAGGATTGGACAGGCTAGATGCAGGAAAAATGTTCCCAATGTTGGAGGAGTCCAGAACCAGAGGTCCCAGTTTAAGAATGAAGGGTAGGTCATTTAGGACTGAGATGAGGAAAAATGTTTTCACCCAGAGAGTTGTGAATTTGTGGAAATATCTGCCACAGAAGGCAGTGGAGGCCAATTTACTGGATGTTTTCAAGAGAGAGTAAGATTTAGCTCTTAGGCCTAAAGGAATCAAGGGATATGGGGAAAAAGCAGGAACAGGGTATTGATTCTAGATGATCAGCCAGGATCATATTGAATGGCGGTGCTGGCTCGAAGGGCCGAATGGCCTACTCCTGCACCAATCTTTCCATGTTTCTAATGAAAGCAAGGTGGTATGACAGATTAGTTATATACTGAATCTTGGAGATTGTACAACAGGAATTTAGGTTGGACATCTCAGCAACCTTTTCCACAATCTCGACATTGCAAGTAAAAACAATGATAGATTGCAAGGCATATCCTAACCAACAATTTCCCCCTTGACTTACGGACACTGACTTAACACTCATTGCAGCTAGAATTATAAGGGTGATGGAGAAACATCAATACTACCAAAGCTCTCCATGAGTAGCAATCCCTACATTTTAGTAAATTTTACTGTATTGACTGTGTATATATCCTTCAGTATTTTAAATGGTTTTATCAGACCAATCCCACAAAAAATATCTAACCACTGCTCTATAGAAAACAACTTCAAACTTTCCAGTTTATCTAACTCCCTCATTTCTGGAAGCATTTTATCAAAATTCTTCTGCATCCTCTCAAAAGCGTGCCAGATCTGAGCACAATAGTCCAGTTGTGACCAAACTAATGTTTTATAAAGGTTTGTCATTACTTCTGTATTCTAACCTTCCATTTGTTTTTCATTCTTCCCACTGAAATGTAAAAATGTTCATCGCAATTCATCTGCCACCAGTCTGCCCAGTTCATGGGTCTTGCCTATATCTTCTTGAAGTCTTTTGTTATCAGCCCCACAACTCTCAATGACTACGTTTTGTGTCATCTACAAATCCGGAAATTGTACCTGGTATGTTCAAGTTCAAATTATTAATTCATATTAAGAAAAGTTGAGATCCTAGTTATGGCCAAGATCTATTATTTCCAACCGTGTTTCCCTCAGCAACCAAGAATAGATTGCGTTGGATGAGATGACTTTTGCACTTGAGAGCAGGTAGCCTTTTTAAGATATGAAATAGATGACCACTCATGCCTGCTGTCATTATTTTACATCAGTGCCATTTTACTGTACTAAAACTATGATTCACAACCCGAAAGCAATCTCATGAACCTTAACTTTGCACTGTCTATCACATGTATATCATGAACCTTGACTGTGCACTGTCTATCACATGTATATAAGAGACTAAACCAGTATACATTATTCTAGATGTGATTGCACCAAGCCCTAAATGATTGAACCGAGATATAATCAAAGCTCTTGCTAATTTTGAGGTCTTCCGTGATATTTTTAGTCTTACCACTGCAGCATCTTCCTGGTAAAGATTTACGTACAGGTAGTTCTGCTATAATGTGATAGTTATATTGCCTAAAAAACCCTGTGTTATAGAAAATACAGTCATAAAACCAATTCTGTTAAGAGGGTCAAGGGAGTTAGGAGATAGAGAGTGGAAGACTCAAAGTTATTTTTCCTGCAGGATTTTCAAAAATAACGGTCTTCTCAATAGTAATAAGTTTACTTTTGTTACTGCAAGTTAAAAATACCGAAGACTGTATGTTACATTGTTTAATTGTATATCATTCCCCAAATGTCAATGGAAGCAATTGCTTGTCAATTTCAATAACCCCCTGTGGTTAAAGTAGCAGCTGTGTTCTTCAGAGACATTGATATTTGATTACTATGGGAAAAGTGATTTCTCCCCATATGCTGTTTAAATCGACGATGCTTTTTTTTTCTGTTTGTCAATTCCAAAGTAACTTTTAAATGGTTCTCTAGTTCCTGATCAAAATCGTGTTATAACCAATTTGGTGTGCACAATGCAAATACTATTTCTTAATTCATCACTCATGCTGTGGAAACACGTACTATAGCAGAACTATTTTCTGCTTCAACGAGTAGTTTTCTTTTGAAAGTGCAAAAGATTGGAAGAATGCTAAAATGCATGTCCACAAATTCCTGGATGTTATAGATTCAAAGTTATACACAGAAACAAGCCCTTTGGCCCAAATTATCCATGCCGACCATGATGTCTACCTGAGTTTGCCCCATTTCCCTGTGTTAGGGCCACATCCATCCATCTAAACATGTGTGTAGTTTATTCCGAGCAAATGTGAGGTGTTGCACTTTGGGATGTCCAATGTAAGGGGAATTTGTACAATTAATGGCAGCGTTAATGTACAGTGGTATCTTGGGGTCTATGTCCATAACTCCATGAAAGTGGCAACACAAGCAGTAGAGTGGTAAAGTAGGTACATGACAGTCGGCTTGAAAGTATGACAGTAGACTTTCATTAGACAAGGCATTGACTATCACGTTGAGAGGGACAACGATTTAAAGTGAGAGGGACAAAGTTTAAAGAAGATGTGCGAGTAAGATTTTTTTTTAAACGGTCAGGGTCTGGAATGCACTGCCGTGGAAGGCAATGTAGGCAGATACGACAGTGGCATTGAATAGCTTATTTTAAATGCCACTGGATATGTGGAGAATGGATGGATATTGTTTCTGTGTAGGCAGTTAAGAGTTAGTATTGGCATCATTTTTTACACAATGTGGAGCCGAAGGACCTGTTCCTGTGCTGTTCTGTGCTCTAACATTTCCTGCCCAGTCAAATGTCTTTTACAAGTTCAAATGTCTTTTAAACTTTGTAATTGTGTACTCGCCTCTACCACTTCCTCTGGCAGCTTGCTCCGTATATATCTACCACCCTCTGTGACTAGCTTTCTCCTCAGGTCACTTCAAATCTTTTCCCCCCTCACATTAAATCTATACCCTCGAGTTTTAGACTGCCCTATCCAGCGAATGACCACTCCTTATCTTTACCCTCATGATTTTATATATGTCTTTAAGGTCCCCCCTCAGCCTGTTACCCTCCAGGGAAAAAAAGTCCCAGACAATTCAGTTTCTCCTTATAACTCAAGCCCTCCAGTCCCAGTAACATCTTCCTCAATGTTTTTGGCACCCTTTCTAGTATAATGACCCTTCCTATAACTTGGTAATCAGAATTGCACACAATACTCCAAATGTGGGCTTAAAAACGACTTGTACAGTTGTAATATGACGGCCCAACTCTTGCGCTCAATGCTCTGACTGAAGAAGTCAAAAGTGCCAAACACCTGCATCACCACCTTATCCACCTGTCTCACCACTTTCAGGGAACTATATACCCATACCCCAAGATCTCTCAGTTCGACAGCACTCTCAATGCACCAGCAATTTACTGCACAAATCCTGCCCTGGCTTCTCTCACCAAATTGCAACACTTCATCTTATCTCAATTAAACTACATCTCGCACATTGGGAGATAAAACAACAAAAACAGACTTGGTTGGTAGTCTTTCTGCGGAGTTTAATGTTATAATAGAGCGATTGTCCTTACTTTCTTTTTCTTTCTTTTCTAGGGTCTACTTTCTTACTTTACTTCCTTCTCTAACTTCTTTTCTAAGGGGCTTTCTTTTCCCAACACTCTTCTGCACTTCACAACTCTTGCGCACCTTCTTTACTTTCCTTACTTCTATCTTTTTCTTAAAGCTTTAAAAAAAAAAAAAATGAAGCGGTACAAAAAATGTATTAAGATATATGTGTTGTGTGTTATTGTAATTTACCGTACTTCTAATAAAAAAAAAAAAAAAAAAAAAAAAAAAAAAACTACATCTCGCATTCCATGGTCCACTTTTTTCCAGTTGATCTAGGTCCTGTTGCAATCTTAGTTAAGCTTTTGCACTGCCCACAATATCTCCAATGTTGGTCTCATCCGCTAAGCTACTAACAACAATGGACCCTACACCGATCACTGCAACATACTGCTAATCACAGGCTATCAATCTAAAAAACAATCCTCCACTACCATCCTCTGACTACTACCACCAAGACAATTCTATATCCAATAGGCTAGCTTACCTTGGATCCCATGTAATTTAACTTTCTGGTCAGGCCTACCATGGGAGACCATGTCAAAAGCCTTGCTAAGGTCCATGTAGACAATGTCAATCCTTTAGGATACCTCCTCAAAAACTCAAATTTGTGAGTATTTCCCATGCACTACCCCTAATCAGGCCTCGTCGTTCCAAATGCAGATCTTGTCTCTAAGAATCCCCTCTAGTAATTTCCTACCACTGGTGGTAGTCTCACTAGCCTGGCTTATTAGAAACATAGAAATTAGGTGCAGGAGTAGGCCATTCGGCCCTTCGAGCCTGCACCGCCATTCAATATGATCATGGCTGATCATCCAACTCAGTATCCCGTACCTGCCTTCTCTCCATACCCTCTGATCCCCTTAGCCACAAGGGCCACATCTAACTCCCTCTTAAATATAGCCAATGAACTGGCCTCGACTACCCTCTGTGGCAGAGAGTTCCAGAGATTCACCACTCTCTGTGTGAAAAAAGTTCTTCTCATCTCGGTTTTAAAGGATTTCCCCCTTATCCTTAAGCTGTGACCCCTTGTCCTGGACTTCCCCAACATCGGGAGCAATCTTCCTGCATCTAGCCTGTCCAACCCCTTAAGAATTTTATAAGTTTCTATAAGATCCCCTCTCAATCTCCTAAATTCTAGAGAGTATAAACCAAGTCTATCCAGTCTTTCTTCATAAGACAGTCCTGACATCCCAGGAATCAGTCTGGTGAACCTTCTCTGCACTCCCTCTATGGCAATAATGTCCTTCCTCAGATTTGGAGACCAAAACTGTACGCAATACTCCAGGTGTGGTCTCACCAAGACCCTGTACAACTGCAGTAGAACCTCCCTGCTCCTATACTCAAATCCTTTTGCTATGAAAGCTAACATACCATTCGCTTTCTTCACTGCCTGCTGCACCTGCATGCCTACTTTCAATGACTGGTGTACCATGACACCCAGGTCTCGCTGCATCTCCCCTTTTCCTAGTCGGCCACCATTTAGATAATAGTCTGCTTTCCTGTTTTTGCCACCAAAATGGATAACCTCACATTTATCCACATTATACTGCATCTGCCAAACATTTGCCCACTCACCCAGCCTATCCAAGTCACCTTGCAGTCTCCTAACATCCTCCTCACAGCTAACACTGCCCCCCAGCTTAGTGTCATCCGCAAACTTGGAGATATTGCCTTCAATTCCCTCATCCAGATCATTAATATATATTGTAAATAGCTGGGGTCCCAGCACTGAGCCTTGCGGTACCCCACTAGTCACTGCCTGCCATTGTGAAAAGGACCCGTTTACTCCTACTCTTTGCTTCCTGTTTGCCAGCCAGTTCTCTATCCACATCAATACTGAACCCCCAATGCCGTGTGCTTTAAGTTTGTATACTAATCTCTTATGTGGGACCTTGTCGAAAGCCTTCTGGAAATCCAGATACACCACATCCACTGGTTCTCCCCTATCCACGCTACTAGTTACATCCTCGAAAAATTCTATAAGATTCGTCAGACATGATTTACCTTTTGTAAATCCATGCTGACTTTGTCCAATGATTTCACCACTTTCCAAATGTGCTGCTATCCCATCTTTAATAACTGACTCTAGCAGTTCCTGCAATGCTTCTTAACTAAAGGCATATTGTTAGTCACTCTCCAGTCTTCCGATACCTCACCTGTGAGAAAATATGCCGGGGACCCAACAATTTTCTCCCTCCCTTCCCACAATGTCCTAGCATACGCTTCTAAATGCTAGATAATCAACCACCTTAACACACTTTTAAGACTGGCAGCAATGCTTTTTTTTAATAACAATATGTTTCAGGACATCACTATCCTCTTCTCTGAATTCTCTAGCTTCCATAGCAAACACAGTTGGGAAATATTCATTTCAGACCTCATATTCTATAACTCTACATTTGGATGACCAAATTGATCCTTAGACCTTACTCTCTCCCAAGTTAACCCTTTTGTTTTTAATATATTTGTAGAATCCCATAGGATTCTCCTTTACCTTAACTGTCAGAGCTATCTCATGTCCTCCTCCCCCACTGATTTCCTTTTAAACTATACTCATGCATTCCTTATACTCAAGGGATAAGTGTTCCTCACTCAAGAAGGATCTCTTCAGCCTATACCTCCTCCTTTTTCCTGATCAGACTTTCAATATATCTCAGCAATCAGAGTCCATAATCCTGCCAGCCTTGATCTTCAGTCTAACAGGAATATGCTGATCCCGAACTCTCTCTCTCTCTTTAAAAGCCTCGCTCTTGCCAACTACCCCACTTCACTGCAAACAGCCTCTTCCAATTAGGTCAATTGGAAGATGCTGTTTGCAGTGAAGTGGGGTAGTGGGGTATCCAATCAAATTCACTGTTTGCAGTGAAGTGGGGTATCCAATCAAATTCCGTTCCATTTTAGCCCTTACAACTCTGGCAGTCCTAGTCATGTTATGCAAGTTAAATTCACCCACTATTATAACTATTATGGCTATTATGGAAATTTGCTCTTAATTCCTGGTGACTATTAGGGAGCCTATAGTACGATAGCATCAATGTGATCACCTCTTGTTTATTTCTGAGTTCCACCCACATACCCTCACTGTACAATCCCCCCTGCATTATCTTCTCTCAATATTGCCCTGAAGTTCTCTCTGATCAAAAAAGCAACTCCCCCTCGATCATGCCTGAAGCACCTGTACCCAGAAACATTGAGCTGTCAGTCCTGCCCAGGCCTCAACCTCGCAGGATATTGGTCTCCCTCTAGTTCAAGTGCAACCCATTGCTTTTTTATGGGTCAACTCTACCGAATGAGATCATAAAGGTCCAGGAACCTGATTCCTTCTTTCCTTTACTTCCTTATTCTATGTTCTTCAGTCTCAAATTTATAAAGTCTTCCACTTGTTACTCTTTTTTCTTTTTACATGCCTATTAAAAGTTTGACAGTCTCTTGTTGCTCTTTTTGTCAAGCTATTATCATGTTTCATCTTGCCTTTATCAATTTCTTGGTTGTCCTATTTGTTCTAAAATGGTCCCAATATAATGTTATACACCTTTTTCTTGGGTTTAGCACCAACTGTTTAAAGTCAATTTGACATTAAAAGAGAAAGAAAATTCAGTCACATTTCAAATAATCTGCAACAGTTTGGCAAAAACATTTTGTTATAATTACTGATCTTCAAGTTCCTGATAAAAATTGCTTGATTCATAACAGTATGTGGATAAATTGACATATAGAAACTTTTTTGGATTATGGAAGCATAACGATTTTTCCTTTTATTTCTTACCCGTCCACAGGGCCCTGCTTTTCAATCATACTATGAGCTTCTTTTCGAGTGATCCGTCCTTGAAACCATGGTTGTGTCCTGTGAATAGCTGGACATTTAAACAAATCAGGTTTAGTTTCAAACTTGGTGAGGCTTCCGCTACTAAATAACCAAATAAAATTAAACTTGCATTTTGCTTATGACTTACTGTGACTGAGCGTAGAAGGGTGTAAAGGACTTGAGCTACCCAATGTGTTCATCCGCTGACCACGTTTCTGTCAATTAAATCATTAAATGGAAATAGGTATTAGGTTATGCTGATGTTACTAAATGCTTAATTGTACCATTTAATCATTAACTTAATGATAGGAGGTTTGATCGCATTGAATCTAAGCTGAGTTAGCCAACTGGATTAGGTTGGAGGAAGACATCAAAGGTTGTTATGGATGCACAAAGTGGTGAAGTAACTTAGCGGGTCAGGCAGCATCACCAGTGAACATGGATAGGTGACATTTTGGGTCGGGATCCTTCTTCAGACTGAATACGGGTCCTGACCCGAAACGTCATCTATCCATATTCTCCAGAGATACTGCCTGACCCACTGAGTTACTTCAGTACTTAAGTGTCTTTTTAAAAAAACCATGGATCTGATGAGTTGCATTTCTGATTGGAGACCCGTGACTAGTGGTGTGCTGCTGGTACTGCCCTCCTACATACTTTAACAATATAGATGACAATACAGTTAACATTTTTCGTAAATTTGCAGATGACACAAAATTGGTGGTATAGTAAAAAGTGAAGACGAATATCTAAGTTTACAACAAGATCTAGATCAAATAGAAATGTGGGCCAAGAAAGGACTAATGGAATTTAACTCTGACAAGCGTGAGATATTGCACCTTGGTATATCAAACCAGGGCACGACCTACACAGGAAATGATAGAGTCCTAGAAAGCGTTGCAGAACAAATAGATCTGGGAGGGCAGGTGCAAGGTTCCCTAAAAGTGGCGAGCCAGGTGAAAAGTGTGGTGCAAGCTTAAAAATGTACTTCATTGGCAAGAATATAGAGTACAAAAGTTGGAATATTATGATACAGTCATACAAGTTGTTGGTCATAGAATCATCGAATGATACAGTGTGGAAACAGGCCCTTCGGCCCAACTTTCCCAAACCGGCCAACATGTTCCAGCTACACTCGTCCCACATGCCTGCGCTTGGTCCATATCCCTCCAAACTTGTCCTATCCATGTACCTGTATCCTAAACGTTGGGATAGTCCCAGCCTCAACTACCTCCTCTGGCAGCTTGTTCCATACACCCACCATCCTGTGTGTGAAAAGGTTACCCCTATTCCTATTAAATCTTTTCCCCTTCACCTTGAACCTATGTCCTCTGATCCTCGATTCCTCTACTCTGGGCAAGAGATTCTGTGCATCTACCCGATCTATTCCTCTCATGATTTTATACACCTCTATAAGATCTCCCCTCATCCACCTGCACTCCAAGGAACAGAGACCCAGCCTACTGAACCTCTCCCTATAGCTCAAACCCTCTAGTCCTGACAACATCCTCGTAAATGATCTCTTAACCCTTTCAAGCTTGACAATATCTTTCCTATAACATGGTGCCCAGAACTGAGCACAATACTCTAAATGCGGTCTCACCAACGTCTTATACATCTGCAACATGACCTTATACAACTGCAACATGATGCAACACTTGGAGTATTGTGTGCAGTTCTGGATGCACAGATGCAGAAAATATGTTATTAAGTGTGCAAAAGAGATTTACTAAGACGTTACCTGGGCTTATAATGTTGAATTATAGGGAGAGATTTGATAACCTGGATTGTTTTATTTGGAGAGTAGGAGGCTGAGGGGTGGCCGTATAGAGGTGTGCAAGATCATGTGTAATTGTGGGCAATTTTTTGTTTAGAGGATAGTCTGTATTTGGAATGAGCTGTCAGAAAAAAAGCTATAGAAGTGGATACAATTATGACTTTTAAAAGACATGTGGACAGATATATGGATAGGAAAGGTTTAGTGGGCCTTTGGCGAAATGGGACTCAGCCCAATGTGCTAACTTGGTCAGCATGAGCAAGGTGGACCGAAGGCCATGTTTCAGTGCTGTAAATCTCTATGATTCTAATATAACATAAGCTAAACAACTGGTTGGAGAAGCTGAACATGTCAAGCCATATAGTCATAGTATCAAACATCAGGCAGTGGCGCAGCAGTAGAGTTGCTACCTTACGGCGCCAGAGACACGAGTTTGATCCTGACTACGGGTGCGATCCTGACTACAGGTGCTATCTGTACGGAGGTTGTACGTTCTCCCAGTTTTCTCCGGGAGCTCCGAATTCCTCCCGTAAGACGTTGGTGAGACCGCGTTTAGATATAAGGCATTGGTGAGACCGCATTTAGAATATTGTGTTCAGTTCTGGGCACCATGTTATAGGAAATATTGTCAAGCTTGAAAGGGTTCAGAAAAGATTTACGAGGATGTTGCCAGGACTAGAGGGTGTGTTGGAGCGCAGGGGTGATCTTATAGAGGTGTACAAAATCATGAGAGGAATAGATTGGGTAGATGCCCAGAGTCTTTTGCCCAAATTAGGGGAATCGAGGACCAGAGGACATAGGTTCAAGGTGAAGGGGTAAAGATTTAATAGGAATCCGAGGGGTAACTTTTTCAAACAAAGGGTAGTGGTGGTATGGAACAAACTGCGAGAAGAGGTAGTTGAGGCTGGGACTATCCCATTGTTTAAGAAACAGTTAGAAAGGTACGTGGATAGGACAGGTTTGGAGGGATATGGACCAAATGCAGGCAAGTGGGATTAGTGTAGATGGGACATTGTTGGCCGGTGTTGGCAAGTTGGGCCGAAGGGCCTGTTTCCACACTGTATCACTCTATTCCAGACGTACAGGTTTGCAGGTTAATTGGTTTTTGGCAAAAATGAAAAATTGTTCCTTGTGTGTAGGATAGTGCTAGTGTATGGGATCATTGGTCTGCGTGGACTTAGTGGGCCGAAGGGCTTGTTTTAATGCTGTTTCTCTAAAATAAAAAAAACTAAACACAGGAAAAGGCTCTTCGGCCCAAGTTGTTCAAATCAACCAAGATGTCTCATCCAAGATAGTCCCATTTGCCCATGTTTGTCGTGTGTGTGCGTGCTTGGCGCGTGCGTGTGTGTGTGTTTGGTGTGTGTGTGTGTTTGCCATGCGTGTGTTTGGCGTGTGTGGCGTGATGTGTGTGGCATGTGTGTGGGTGTTTGGCGTGTGTGTGTTCAATGTGTGTGTATGTGTGCTTGGCACGCGTGTGCTTGGTGTGTGTGTGTGTGTGTTTGGCGCGTGTGTGTGTGTTTTTGGCGCATGTGTGCTTGGTGTGTGTGTGTGTTTAGCGCGCGTGTGTGTGTGTGTGTGTGTGTGTGTTTGCCGCATGTGTGCTTGGTGTGTGTGTGTGTTTGGCGCGTGTGTATGTGTGTTCGGCGTGTGTGTGTGTGATTTGTATCTGGGCCATAACGGTACACGGTAGCGCTAAAATCTATGCACCATCTTACCAACCTTTGTCCTGCGGTCGTTCCTATAAAGTTTTGTTCAGATTAATGTTATATTTCACAAGTTTAGTATCCCTTTAAACCTTTCCTCTCCGTAGATTCGTCATGTTTGCCACAAATAATTAGTTTGAATTATTTGGTTCACTATTTGATACAAGCCACTGTCCAATTATCTTGTCTAAGGAAAGAGTGCTGAATACATTAAGATGTGGAGACTGATTAGCTTTTGAATGAAATTCCTTCTTGCAGCACATGAAATGTTATTTTGGGGTATTTCTTTGCACATGGACTTTTAAGTTAACTATATAACCAGACTAATATAATGCCTGTTACGAGAACGAGTACTAGATAACATATTAATAAACAAAGTGCGACAAAGACAATTCTGGGCAGTTATTTTTAACATTCAGACTTTTTGGAATCCCTCAATAAACTTTAAATGAGAAATACGGATTTCTTTACCCTCCACGTTTGACCTTCTTCCATTGCTGCACTTTGGGCCTCTGCAGGATCTTCAATAACTCGACCTGTCTGACCAGAGAAGTCCATTGCTACCAAAGAATTTTCCGATATGCTTCTCTGAAAATGAATGGCAATGTAAACAAAATTATACTTTGGAAGAATATGTCTCTCACAACGCTGGTGTATTTCTCAATAAAAGAATGAATATAGAAATCAAATATTTTTTCCCCCAAAATGTTATCCTACCGCTGGTGTGGAGAAGTGGGATAGCAGTGTTTTCCTCTGTTGAGGTATCCGGAAGTTCTGGTATAAAATAATCCCATACTAGAGACAGAAATTAATAGGGAAAATAATTGCATTTGTTCAAGGTGAAGGGGAAAAAAGAACTTTAAGATATCACAGTAGCCACACATTTATTTCCTAATCAAGGAGTCTTATTACAGAATCTACAATTACAACACGAAATTACAAGTCACAACCAATCTGTATGTTCTTAAAGTAGATTTTTAAGCTAGCACCAAGTTAATGACAAGCAAAACAGAAAGTGAGCACTCAATTTTGAACAGAAAAGTAAAATACAAGATAAAAGGTATAGCTGTAGTGACAGAAACAAAGCAATACCTTGAAGAGTCGGAAGGCTGTCATCCAACATGTCCTACTCGGTTCATCTTCTGCACAAAACAATCGAAGGTCTTTTGCTTCATTTTTCATTTTTATGGGCTAAATTAAGCAAGAAGCAAGAACATGACTCTGCATTTTAAGGAATATTCATGTTTTCATTTTAGTCTGCAGAAATATGACTAATTGTTTACCTCTTAAAAAAGAGAGTACAGAGAGCTTGAAGCATCTTCTCAATAAATGGAATAGCTTGCTCTAGAAAACCTATGAAAATCTAGACCTGGACTATGGGCAAACTCTCTCTCTGTTGCCTGAGCTATAGGAAAAACTGTTCCTGGCACTGCTCAGCTCGGCCCAGCCCCCACTCGTTGTGACCTGTAGGGGGGTTTGGGGAGACATGGCACATGGAAATGCCCCAATCCCACCGAACATAAAATGCCCTTCAGCTCTGCAGCAGCTGAACAATCCATCCAGGCAGTCTTCCAATCGTTCTTCCGTGTGTCTTAGGAGAATGTGTAAGCTGCGATGGACGTGATCCATCGGCATCCAGCTTCCTGGGTAATGTTTCGTGTTTCCCCCAGTCCCCACATTAACAGGGAGAACAGAGCAAAGGATATAGATGCATAAGAAACATTTTTAAAGCAGTGTTTTGAAAGGTCAATGAAAGATGATGCAGTACAAAACTTAGTTTTCAGAATAAACTCAAGAATGGACAAAGTGGCAGTGACTGAAAATTCTCGGGCAGTGATTGGAATTAGGTGTAGTTTGAAAAAAAAGGACAAAAGGCAGACCAGTGGTTAAAAAAAAAACTCTAAACTAAACAAGTCTATTTAACGGGGCTGGGTTATGATTTTGCAAAAGTGGACTGCAAACAGTTACTCGAAGGTAAATCAAACCCAGAGCAGTGGCAAGAAAGGAAGAGGTCATGAAAATTCAAATAAATAGGTTCCCTTTAAAATATAATGAATCTGCCCCAAATCTCATATTCCTGTGGATGTCACAAAGCAAACTGCAGCGGAAAGCAACCAAGGGAAACCGTTGAAACATGATGCAAAGTGCTGGAGGAACTCAACAGGGAAGGCAGCATCTCTGGAGAACATGGATAGAACACTATTTATGTTCTCCAGCGATGCTGCCTGACCAGCTTAGTTATTGCACCACTTTGTATCATTTTTTGTAAACTAGCATCTTCAGTTCCTTGTTTCTACAAGCCCGTGAAAAATACTGAGCACTCATTACAACGGATGTCTGAAATATTAAAAAGGAAATTCGGAAAACAATAAAAAATGAAAATGTCTGCAAAATAAATCAGGGAACCCCTAAAATGTTAAATATTTGAAGAGAAAGAGGATTAAAAAGCAAACTATGGGCCTCTATTTGGAATCAAAGACGACAGGTTGAGTGTCTAGTTCAGAAGACGTATAATTTCAAGTCTGTATTTTTGGCACATCTCTTAATACGAACATTATAAAAAATAAAGCATTCAGTCCCCTGAGATGACAACTCATTACACTGAAATAGTGGCTAATTTTCTACCTCAATACACCCAAAACACAAGGAACTGCAGATGTTGGAATCTGGAGCATAACAAATTGCTGGACGAACTTAGCAGGGCAGGCAACATCTGTGGAGGAAATGGACAAACAATATTTCAGGTTGGAACCCTTCTTCAGGTTCAACATTTGAGGAACGATCCTGAACTGATTCCTGCAATATGCAGAAGTCTAACAGTATGAGTCTTGAATATAACTATTGACTGAGACTCCATAGCTATCTGAGAATTCCAATGATTCACCACCTTTTGAGTGAAGAAACCTCTTAGTTTACAATCCCAAGTTATTTTTTATTACACTCCATTTATTTATTTGTGGCTATCTAGACACCAGAGGCACAAATCAGCATTTGCCCTGAACTGCCCTTGACAAGGTTAGCCACTTTCCTGACCCACCGACTCTTTCTAGGATATAGACCCAATGCTAATGAGGGAAAGACAATATATCTTTAAATCAGAAAGATGGGGACTAAAGGGCCTGTCCCACGAGCATGCAACCTGCATGCGGCAAGCGCGACCAAACCGGAAGCGGGGGCCGCGCGGAGGTCGAGTGATCCCCGTACAGGGCCGGTCCCACCAGCATGTGTCTGCATGTGGCAAGCACGACCAAACCGGAAGCAGGGGCCGTGCGGAGGACGGGTGAGTGACGTGAAGTTCGAGCGAAGTACGCGGGAAGTTCGCGCGAGACGTACGGCATCAAGACGCTGCGTATGGTGTCAAGACGCTGCACACGCCCGTCGAGGCGGCTGCGAGCTGGCAGGCCATTGCCGCGCTGAATTTTTAAACACGCTCAGTTTTTCGAAACCCCGCGCGATGTCGGGACCAGCTCCGCACAACCCCATACGGCTCCGGCGATCGAAGTGGGACCGGCCCCGTGAGGCCATCCGGCTCAACCGACCACGTTAGGTCGCGCTTGCCGCATGGAGTCGCATGCTCGTGGGACAGGCCCTTAAGGCTTTGATGAAGTCTGGAGCTATGTGGTCCTAGTGAAACCCAAAATGGGCATTATCAATGGCACTTACCATCACTATGCTGATGGTTGACTGCAGTTAGCTGCACAAGATTTATCTTGGTTTTAGTGACTACAATGGACAAGTTTCCACACTGTTGCAACCTTATCAGAACAGCTTGGCAAGAAGAGCAGCTGGTTCTTCAGTACCAAGGCTGTGAAGTTGTCTGATTCCATAGCAATTGCTATATTGCCTATCATGTTATTGGAGATTGATACAATTCTAGTCTTAACCAGCCAATGGCTTGAAATTCAACTTTGCATTTCCTTCTATCTGCAGAAATCTTCATCCATTTGTTTATCAAGCATTTATTTACCTTTGCATTATGAATATTTAAAGATTCTGTTCCCACCACCATTTTATTAAAACAGTTTAATGTACAACCACTCATTTTTGGTTATTTCCTAATTCAAGATTCTCCCACCAGAAACAGCGTCAACCAACTTGTCAAAAACCATCTAATCGTATCTCGCCCATCCAAAGTCCGATAGATACAAGCCTACCCGTGCAACCTTTGCTCATAAAACAATCCTTCATTCTCATAGTCTATTATCCCTTTCTTGGAAACCAATTTATTGATTGTCTTTTGTTCAATTCTAAATTCTTGTATATACTGTGCTTTCAACCTTAAACCTTTTCTCTGGATTTAATACTATTTTTAATGTTTCTGTAATCTATGGTTGTACCACTTTTCTTGTTGTCTTCTTGTGCCTTAAAGCAAGTTCAAGTTCAAGTGAGTTTATTGTCATGTGTCCCTGATTGGACAATGAAATTCTTGCTTTGCTTCAGCACACAGAACATAGTAGGCATTTACTACAAAACAGATCAGTGTGTCCATATACCATAATATAAATATACACACACATGAATAAATAAACGGATAAAGTGCAAATAACAGATAATGGGTTATTAATAATCAGAGTTTTGTCCGAGCCAGGTTTAATAGCCTGATGGCTGTGGGGAAGTAGCTATTCCTGAACCTGGATGTTGCAGTCTTCAGGCTCCTGTACCTTCTACCTGAAGGTAGCAGGGAGATGAGTATGTGGCCAGGATGGTGTGGGTCTTTGATGATACTGCCAGCCTTTTTGAGGCAGCGACTGCGATAAATCCCCTCGATGGAAGGAAGGTCAGAGCCGATGATGAACTGGGCAGTGTTTACTACTTTTTACAGTCTTTTCCTCTCCAGGGCGCTCAAGTTGCCGAACCAAGCCACGATGCAACCGGTCAGCATGCTCTCTACTGTGCACCTGTAGAAGTTAGAGAGAGTTCTCGACAAACAGACTCTTCGTAATCTTCTCAGGAAGTAGAGGCGCTGATGAGCTTTCTTGATAATTGCATTAGTGTTCTCGGACCAGGAAAGATCTTCAGAGATGTGCACGCCCAGGAATTTGAAGCTCTTGACTCTTTCAACCATCGACCCTTTGATATAAACGGGGCTGTGGGTCCTTCCAAAGTCCACAATCAGTTCCTTGGTTTTGCTGGTGTTGAGGGCCAGGTTATTGCGCTGGCACCATATGGACAGTTGTTCGATCTCTCTTCTATACTCCGACTCATCCCCATCAGTGATACGTCCCACAACAGTGGTGTCGTCAGCGAACTTGATGGAGTTTGCACTGTGACCGGCTACGCAGTCATGAGTATAGAGTGAGTACAGCAGGGGGCTGAGCATGCAGCCTTGAGGTGCTCCCGTGCTGATTGTTATCGAGGCTGACACATTTCCACGAATACGAACAGACTGTGGTCTGTGAATGAGGAAGTCGAGGATCCAATTGCAGAGGGATGCTCAGAAACCCAGTTCTGCGAGTTTGGTAACCAGCTTGGAGGGGATGATTGGGTTAAATGCCGAGCTGTAATCGATGAATAACAGCCTGACATATGAGTTTTTGTTGTCCAAGTGGTCCAGAGCGGAGTGGGGGGCCAGCGAGATCGCATCCACCGTTGATCTGTTGTGGCGGTAAGCGAACTGCAGTGGGTCCAGGTTTTTGTCGAGGTAGGAGTTGATTTGCTCCATGATCAATCTCTCAAAGCACTTCATCACTACCAGTGTTAGTGCCACTGGTCGATAGTCATTGAGGCATGTCACCTTGCTCTTCTTGGGCACTGGTATAATTTATGCCCTTTTAAAGCAGGTGGGGACCTCAGAAGTGAGAGGTTGAAAATGTCCGTAAAAAGCAAAATATATTAGTTCCAAATATATATAGTATTTCTTTAAATGCCAGTCACTGTCTATCAACTAACATTACCTTTAATGTAGTTCTCCAATCTATGCCAGGATACATCCCCCCTACCCACAGTTTCTGATGATTAGATTGAAAACCCTAATGTCAGATTGAGCTACAATTTCAAACAATGTAAAAATCTAATAGCTAATCATTCCTGTGAACTATTTATAAAAATATGAATTTACCTTATATCAGAGCACTTTATAGGCCATCAAGAAAAAAAAAAGGTAATATAGGTACTGAAGGAGGAATCTTAAGAATTCAAGAGAGTACCAAGCGAGGGTCCAAAACTTAAAGATAGATAAATTATCAAACCTGAATAATATGTATCCCAGGTGAAGGGAAGAAATACTACACCACATGCACTTTACCAACAGATGTGGTACCAGGGAACTGTGAGGTAGTGGAAGTTGTACAAGTTGTTTATAAAGGGAGAAATAGCAAGATTGATTGGCCTGCAGTTACTCAATGTGTTATCAGTAGTAGGCAAATTGTTGATACATTCCAAAGGACAACATAAATTGGCAGTCAGTAATGCATAGATTAAGCAAAGAGAGCCTGCATGGACTTGTTATGTCAAGGTTATATTTGACAGAAGCCCATTTGCTTAGATGGGGAGTTTCAATGAGTAGAGTATTTGATGTAGTTTATATGAATTTTAGAAGGCCCTCGATGAAGTTCCACATGGCAAGCCGATTAAGAAAATAAAATGGAAAGTAATAAACTGATTAAATATTGGTTCATACGCAGAAAGCAGAAGGTAATACTCGATGGCAATTTTATTGATAGAGGGCTATATACGTAGTGGAGATCTACGGGGCTTAGTATGAGGTCTCTTGCTCTTCCTGGTTTATATCAATGATGAAGCTCACTGAGGCATAATTAACATATTTATCAATGATTTAAATCAGCAGTGTGGAAGGAAGTTTTAGACGATATCAAGGTACCAATGTACTGATTAATGCTAAATAGGTAAATGGAACAATTTTGACAAGTGTGAGGTGATGCAAGTGATGAGAGTAAACAAAATAAGAAGATACACTGCACTGTAGAAAGTGGAAGAATATTAAAATGCACATCCACAAATTCCTGGAGGTTATAGATTCAGAATTATACAGCAGTGAAAGAGGCCCTTCGATCCAATTAATCCATACCGTATCAGTCTTCATCGCATCATCTGCCAGCTTGCTCCACATATCCAGCTTGCTCCACGTCCATCTGTGTGGAAAAGTGCCCCTCAGGTCCCTTTTAAATCTTTCCCCTTTCACTTTAAACCTGTACTCTATAGTTTTAGATTCCCCTACCAAAACCATGGGAGGATTAGATCAGGTAAATGCACAGATTCTCCTGCCCAGAGCAGGGGAATCGAGAACCAGAGGGCATAGGTTTAAGGTGAGGGGGGGATAGATTTAACGGGAACCTGAGGGGTAACTTTTTTTTACACAAAGGGTGGTGGGTGTATGGAATGAGCTGCCGAAGGAGGTTGTTGTGGCAGGTACTATTGCAACGTTTAAGAATTAATTTAGACAGGTACATGGATAGATAGGTTTATAGGGATATTGGCCAAAGGCAAGCAGGTGGAACTAATGAGATGGGACATGTTGGTTGGCGTGGGCTGGTTGGGCCAAATGCCTGTTTGACTCTAGCCTGATATTTGCTCTATCTACGCCCATCATGATTATATTTACCACTACAAGCACATCCCTCAGGCACTTACATTCCAAGAAAAGCAGTACCAGCCCTTCCATTCTCTCCTACAATTCAGGCCATTCAGTTCAGGTAACATCCTCGTAAATCTTTTCTGCACCCTTTATAGCTTCCAATTGCTAGATAACCAAAACTGTACACAATATTCCAAATGTCGTCTCACTAATAATTTGTAGAATTGTAACATTCCAACTCTCATAGGTAATGTCTTGATTAATAAAGGCAAGAGAGCCAAATGCCTTCTTTGTTACCTTATCTTCATATGTTACCACTTCCAGGGAAATATGTTCCTAAAATCCCGAGTTACTCCTGCACTTTGTGTTTTACTCAAGACCCAGTATCTGCGGTTCCTTGCGTTTCCATGGGATAATGAAGGTCTTGTCAGGAAAAAGGAGTGTTATGTCTACTCTAGGCAGTTAAGTCCATAGTTAAGAAATAATTCAGGAGACCAAAACGGGGGCATTAGGTATCATTTGCAGATAGCTAAAGGAAAATCCTAAGAGATTCTCTAAGTCTCTAACAAGCAGATGAGTAACTGGGGAATGATAATGTGCCCTTAAGAGCCTGTGGCTATCTATGTTGTGGAACCTTGGGTGATGGGCAAAGTCTTAAAGAATACTTCCGATCAGTATTTACTGTGGAGAAGGTAATAGAAATTAGGAAATCAGGGAATAGAACAGTGACAAAGAACTGGAGTGACACAATGTGTCAGGCAACATCTTGGAGAACATGGATAGGTGATTTTTCGGGTCAGAACCCTTCTTCAGGCTGATTGGCGAGGGAGAAAAAAAAGCTGTGAGAGGAGGGGCAGGACAAAGCCTGTAATAGGTGGATCCAATAGGTAATAGGTGGATCCAAATAGTGGGGGGGGGGGGGTTAATAGGCAGATTTTGGGACAAAGGCCAGAGATTACAAGACAGAAGGTGTGAGACAAAATGATTGAAGACCTGTGAATTGTGAAGTTAGAGGAAGTAATGTACAGTGTCCTCCATAATGTTTGGGACAAAGTCCCATCATTTATTTATTTACCTCTGTACTCCACAATTTGAGATTTGTAATAGAAAAAAATCACATGTGGTTAAAGCGCACAGTCAGATTTTATTAAAGGGTATTTTTACACATTTTGGTTTCACCATGTAGAAATTACAGCTGTGTTTATATATAGTCCCCCATTACATGGCACCATAATGTTTGGGACACATGGCTTCACAGGCGCTTGTAATTGCTCAGGTGTGTTTAATTGCCTCCTTAATGCAGGTATGAGAGCTCTCAGCACCTCGTCTTTCCTCCAGTCTTTCCATCAGCTTTGGAAACTTTTATTGCTGTTTATCAACATGAGGACAAAAGTTGTGCCAATGAAAGTCAAATAAGCCATTATGTGACTGAGAAACAAGAATAAAACTGTTAGAGACATCAGCCACACCTTAGGCTTACCAAAATTAACTGTTTGGAACATAATTAATAAGGAAGAGAGCACTGGTGAGCTTACTAATCGCAACGGGACTGGCAGGCCAAGGATGACCCCCACAGCTGATGACAGAAGAATTCTCTCCATAATAAAGAAAAATCCCCAAATTTTCCCGACAGATCAGAAACACTCATCAGGAGTCAGGTATAGAATTGTCAATGACCACTGTCCACAGAAGACTTCATGAACAGAAATACAGAGGCTACACTGCAGGATGCAAACCACTGGTTAGCCGCAAAAATAGGATGGCCAGGTTACAGTTTGCCAAGAAGTTCTTAAAAGAGCAACCGTAGTTCTGGTAAAAGGTCTTGTGGACAGATGAGACGAAGATTAACATATCAGCGTGATGGCAAGAGCAAAGTATGGAGGACAGAAGGAACTGCCCAAGATCCAAAGCATACCACCTCATCTGTGACACATGGTGGTGGGGGTGTTATGACCTGGGCATGTATGGCATGATGGTAGCAGCAAAATGAATTCTGAAGTGTATAGACACATCCTATCTGCTCAAGTTCAAACAAATGCCTCAAAACCCATTGGCCGGCAGTATTCTACAGCAAGACAATGATCCCAAACATACTGCTAAAGCAACAACGGAGTTGTTCAAAGCTAAAAAATGGTCAATTCTTGAGTGACCAAGTCAATCACCCAATCTGAACTCAATTGAGCATGCCTTTCATATGCTGAAGAGAAAACTGAAGGGGACTAGCCCCCAAAACAAGCATAAGTTAAAGATGGCTGCAATACAGGCCTGGCAGAGCATCACCAGAGAAGACACCCAGCAACTGGTGATGTCCATGAATCGCAGACTTCAAGCAGTCATTGCATGCAAAGGATGTGCAACAAAATATTAAACATGACTACTTTCATTTACATAACATTGCTGTGTCCCAAAGATGTGCCCTGAAATGGGGGGACTATGTATAAACTGCTGTAATTTCTACATGGTGAAACCAAAATGTAGAAAAATGGCCTTTATTAAAATCTGACAATGTGCACTTTAACCACATGTGATTTTTTCTATTACAAATCTCAAATTGTGGAGTAAAGAGCCAAATAAATAAATGATGGGTCTTTGTCCCAAACATTTTGGAGGGCATTGTCGGTGGAAGGGCATTTATAAGTGTGAATTCAAATGCAGCACAGGGGAGAGACAGGGGGAAAGGAATGGGGTGGATGGTTGGTAGGAGGGGGTGGGGGGGTTATGTAACTTGTAAAAGCAAAATCCAATTTTGATTCCCCATACTGTTGTAAGCTGCCCAAGTGGAATATCAGGTGCTGTTCCTCTAATTTGTGTGTGGCCTCATTCTGGCAATGGAGGCGGCCCAGGTCACAAAGGTCAGTATGGGAAGGGGAAGGGGGGTTAAAATGGTTAGCAACCACGAGATCCAATAGGCCCTAGTGGACCGACGCAAATGTCCAGTGAAATAGTCGCCGTCTATTCTTCATCTCACTTGTGTACACACCTCATTGGGAACACTATATGCAGTAGATGAGGTTAGAGGAAGTGTACATGACTCTTATCTCACTGGGAAGGTCCTGCTGGGGTCCCTGGATGTAAGTGAGGGAGGAAGTGAAACATATTGATATGACAAAACAGGAGTTGCTGGCAGCTTTGAAATGCATATAGGTGGATTAATCTTCAGGGCCTGTTGTGGGAAGAAAGTGAGGAAATTGCTGGGCCCCAGCAAAAATTTCTGTACCTTTTTCAGCAACGGGTGAGGTACCGGAAGACTGCAGGATCTAAGGAGCCTTTAAGAAGGGCTACAAGTCTAAGCCAAGGATCTATAGGCCGGAAATCCTAACACCAGCGGTGGGAACGTTACTGGAAGGGATTCTGAAATATGTTTTTTCTGAGAGACAGGATCTGTCTGCATTTGGAAAGACGAGGATTTGATTAGAGGTGAAAGGCATGAGTTTGTTTGTGGAAAATCACGTCACTCAAAATTTGTTAAGGACGTCTTTGAGGAGGTGACCAAGAGAATTGACGAAGGAATGGAGATATATGTTGTCTGCGTCGACATTTGAAAGGCTTATGACAATATTTCGCATGGTAGGTTGGTCAGGAAACTGAGATTCGAGGGATCCAAGGTGAGCAAGCCAATTTGATAAAAACAGTGATTTAGTTGAAGGTATGATAGGGTGGTAGAGGAGGTATGCTTTTTTAGGTTGGAGGCTTTAACCAGTGGTTGCTGCTGTAGAGATCGGTGATGGAACTACTATTGTCTGTTACATATATTAACAATTTATATGACAATGCAGGAGACATCATGAGTACGTTTGCAGATAACAGTAAAGTTGGTGATATGATGGATAGCGAAGAAGGTTATCTAGAGTTAGAACAGGATCTAAAACAATTTAAAAAGTGGGCAAAGGAATGATAACTGAATTTAACCAAGTGATGCATTCATGTGAAGTTAAACAAGGGCAGGATATATACAGTGATCCCATCACCAGTCACATCTTCCCATCCCCACCCTTCTCTGCTTTACACAGAAACCGCTCCCTCCACGATAGGTTCACTCATCCCTTCCCACCCAAACCACTCCATCCTAAGGTACTTTCCCCTGAAACCGCAGGCAATGTTACGCCTTCCTATCTACTTCCTCCTTCACATCCAGCCAGGTATCTTGAGGGCCTGTTAGCAAGCGATTGCATGCGTCTAGCGCATCCAAACGTGATCGCTTGAGGCGTATGGCCTCGCGGGGCCGGTCCCAATTCAAACCGCGGAGGCGTATGGTGTTGTGGCTGCGGCTGCGGGTCGACAGGCCGTTGTCGCGCGGGATTTTCGAACAGTGCAAGATATTTGGAGCCCCGCGCGATGTCGGGACCAGCCCCGCATAACTCCATACGCCTCCGCCGATCGAAGTGGGACTGGCCCCGCGAGGCCGTACGCCTCAAGCGACCACGTTTGGTCGCGCTAGACGCATGCTGAAGGGACAGGCCCTTTAGCAGTCCTTCCAGGAGAAATAAAGGTTCACATGCACCTCCTCCATCTACTGCATTTGGTGATCCCGATCTGGCCTCCTTTACATCAGCGATACCCACCGTTGATTAGGTGACTGTTTTGCCAAACACTTGCACTCGGTTTGGCAGGGTCTTCCAGTTGCCCCCTCCCCTTCCCATACCAACCTTTTTGCCCCGAGCTTCCTTCACTACCAAATTGAGGCCACATGCAAACTGGAGTAAAAGCAGCTCATATTCCACTTGGGCAGTTTACAACCCGAGGGCATGAACACTGAATTCTCCAATTCTAGGTCAGTAACAAACAACCCCCCTTTCCCCTAACCATTCCTCGAATTAATAAAGGCATAGACTATTTTCTAAATGGGGAGAGCATTTAGAAATCGGAAATGTAAAGGGTCTTGGGAGTGCTAGTGCAGGATTCCCTTTTAATTTGTTAATTTGCAGAAAAGGAATAGGTGACGTTTTGTATCAAGACGAAGGGTCTTGACCCAGAACGTCACCTATTCCTTTTCTCCTGTGTGACCCGCTGAGTTACTCCAGCTTTTTGTGTCTGCCGATCAAAAGCCACCTGCCCAATATCCACCTATCACTTGCCAGGCTTTAACTCACCAAATACTACCAGTCTGAAGAAAGGTCCCGACTGGAAACATCACTACCATTGTTAAAACATTGTTGTCCTGAAGATGCTGCCTGACCTGCTCAGTTAATCCAGCACTTTGAGTCTTTTTTTTGTAGACCAGTATCTGCAGTTCCTTATATCTCCAATATTCAATTTTTATTATCTTCAGTGATCTTTCAAAAAAGTTGATCAATTAATTAAGTTAACATAGATTTCTATGAAATAAAGCAAACTAATGTATTTGCAGAAGAACAAATTAGAAAAAAATACCTTTATACAGAAACCATAGTCAGTTGGTGCACTGTATGTTTTCTTTCCAGCTTTTAACAAAAATATATTATTATCTTCAATGTCAGCCAACAGCTGCAGATGTCTTGGTTCCTGTGCAAATGACAACATGAAACACATTCAGTATTTGCAAAGCAGCTGACAGGAAATTAATTTTATTCAAGTGATTTAGACACAAAAGTAATTATGCAGCAAAACTATCATGTTTCAGGCTAGAGGATTCAACTGCCAATGAAATGGTAACGTTCACGGCAAACAACTACAGAATGGGCATATTTAATTGCATTTTAATTATTAGACTCACTGGACAAAGACTAAAGTTTACATTATTGTTAACTGACATTTCACCTCCTTTACTCCCACCTGGCTCCATCTGCCCACCATCCTTCATATTCCTACACCCCTCCCCCTCATCACAATACTGGCTCTCTTGCCTCTCCACTCTAAGTCCAGATGTAGGGTCTTAACCTGAAATGTTGTCAATCCCCAAACCCCCCCCCCCCCCCGCACACCCAAAAACCCACACAGATGCCAAATTCCTCCAGCATTTTATATTTTGCTCCAAATTCCAGCATCTGCCAAATTCCATCTCTTCCGAAACTTAGATATTAGGATAAATATTTTCTCAGAACTACATCGAATTTCCATATATTTTGCATCGTTCAGGCAGCAGGAAAGAGGAACTGTCAAAAGTTTGTTTTAATGAGAACCACCTCAATTTCTGCTGTCCTAAATTTTTGAGATTGATCCACTAAGATCCATATGGTATGGAAACAGGCCCTTCAGCCTACCTTGTCGGTGCCGACCTGCATTTGCCTGAACCTTTTCTTTCCTCATATCTGTCCAAATGTCTTTCTAAAAGTCATAATAGAAGTTTCTATAGCTTTCTCTGGCAGTTCTGAATATGGTGTACCCTCGTAGTGAAAAGGTCGACTCTTAAATTTCTTCCCTTTCACCGCAAGCCTATGCCCTCTAGTTTTTCTCTCTTGGAAAAAGACTGAGCCTTCACTTTATTCATGACCCTCATGACCTTGCACGTCTCATTAAGGTCGGATGGTATGTTTGTCTTCAGAGGCTGAGACACTGAGTTCATGAGTCAGGAAGTCATGCTGTAGCTTTATAAAATTTTGGTTATGTCGCACTTAGAATATTGTGTGTAGTTCTGGTTTCCCCATTACATGAAAGATGCAGAGGGCTTGGAGATGGTGTACAAGGGGTTTACTGGAAAGTTGCCTGGATTAGAGAATATTAGCTAAAAAGAGGTTGCACAAACTTGGATTGTTTTCTCTGGAACTGCAGAGGATGAGGAGCAACATGATAGCAGTATATATACTGTCAGACCCTTTTCCCCCAGGGCAGAATTGTCAAAGACGAGAAGGTATAGCTTTCAGATCAATGTTTAAAAGAGATGTGCGAGGCGAGTTTTTTTATAGCATAGTGAGTGATGGGTGACTCGATAATGTTGCCTGGGTGGTGGTGGAAGTAGATATAATAGTAGCATTTAAGAGGCTCTTGCATAGGCACATGGTTTATGCAGCAAAATGGAGAAATATGGAGCAAATGCAGGCAGAGATTAGTTTCGCTTGGCATCATGTTCAGTACAAACATTGTGGGCTTGAGGGACGTTTCCTGTGCTGTACTGTTGTATAAGATCTTCAACAGAAAAATTCTAAACAATAACTTACTTTTGAAGCTCCTTTTGAGGAGAAGTAAAGCCCTGATCTTCGTAAAAAAACACACAGCTTCTTCCAAGACTTTTTCCCCAATTCCTTCACATGCAAGGATCCTTGAATTTCTGGACAACTGCTAGAGTTCAAGAAATTCTGTAACAAAATATTTTAGAATTTATGTCCAAAAATATTTCTATTCCAAAGCGGCTGCTTCATTCTTTATGGACAGCAAGAATGGGCACAAGACAAGATTTAACAGACCTGTAGACTATCCATTGCATCAGTTGCATTGTTTTATTATCCTGTCTACATATTCAGCCTTTGCTACTCCTCTGTTTATGAAACCATTAATCATGCATCGTCATCTCCAGACCCGACTATTTCAAATTCCCTCGGTTAGCTTTGCATTTTCCATTTTGTATGTTTTATTTTCTGCACAATGCCCGTGCCCATGGGATATCCCACATTTATTCCTAAAGTTTTTAAATTAATCAAGCAAAATGTATTTAAATGTTTTTGTTAAGTTAACAATTTCACTCACTTGATTGACTCCAATAATGAAGCCTGAGCAGGTTGGGCCTGGAGTTTAGAAGGATGTGAAACGATCTAATTGAAACATAAGATTGTGAAGGGATTAACAGGGTGCATACTGGCTGATTGGTTCCCTTGGTGGTGTAATGCAGAATTAAGGGACAACGTTTCAAAATAAGTATGGCCACTTAAGAAGGGATGTAAATTTTTTACTTTGAGAGCCACAAATCTTTGGAGTTCATAACAACAGAGCAATGGGGAGAGAATTGCTGTCTTACTGAAGATATCTCCAGATTTTTAAACTAGAAAAGAGTCAAAGGAGATGGGGAGAGTGTTGTCCTTACTGAATGTTGGAGTCGGCTCAAGCCACCTGCTGACTTATTTCTGCTCCTATTCCTCTTGCTCTTAAACATTGTTTTTCCAATGTGCTTTTTCATGTGCAGTTCGGCTTAAATTTTGTTGGCACTTATATACAATACAAATACCACAATTTTGGATGCGAGCTAGCATGGAGTGGGGCACATCTGGCTGTTAAAGCATTTCCTGGGGCCCGGTCTGACATCAACTATAGGAGGACCATGCATAGTATACCATCTTTCCAATTAGGAACTAGCTCCATACGCTCCTGCAAATCAGACAGGTACATTCCATAAACCACTAATCTATTAACTGGTCCCTATAAATCAACACTGATCTTTGTCCACCAGTGTCTGTACTTATGATATGTTTGAATCGTATTTCACCTTGTCCCAAAATATCACTCATTTTTTCAGCCTGCTTAACACCAAGCACTATAGTCAGGGCCGGATTTAGATGAAGAGAGACCCTAGGCTGTTCCACTTGTGAGGCCTCTCCCAATTCCCCACCCTCACGACTAGAGGAAGATGGTCCACCAGATTGACACCGATTTGCAGCCGAGCGTGGCCAATGAGATAAGGGGCTTGAAAGCTGCGCTTTTTTATCTATTTATTTATTTATTTATTTCCAGTGCTGGTGTCGAGTTATCGGCTTAAAACACTATTATTCTGAAATGGAAGGCAAGGAAAATTACTGAAGGGTTGTTTAGAGACTACAGTGCGTTGTGACAGCATTTGTAAGAAAAGCCTATGACAGTGTCAAATATATTATACACCTTGCAGGGCTCTCACTTAACTTTTTTTCTCTGTTGTCAGCCGGGCAACCGTGGTAGCTTTTTAAGTTGCCAAATGACAATTTAGGTGGTAATTTAAGACGGCTTGCATGACGTGTGCGATAATGTGCTCCGACGAAGTGCGTAGTTACCAGCCGGAATTATGCTCAATGAAGCATTCACATATTATTTTTGGTTCAAATAAAGTCACAAACTAACCATATTCACCAATCAAGACATGATATATACCATAATGACATGCAGCAAAATTATAATACAGTATCTCAACTCTTTTTACACGTTGCAATGAATTGAATTTCAATTATTTCTTTCCATTTCCAAACAAAAATGTGGTTGGATTATTCAGCGTATGATCAACCGCGGTGAGTTCAAGCGCAGGCTTGGAGATCGCTTCGCGCAACACCTCCACTCAGTTCGCAATAACCAACCTGATCTCCCGGTGGCTGAACACTTCAACTACCCCTCCCATTCCGAATCCGACCTTTCTGACCTGGGCCTCCTTCATGGCCAGAGTGAGGCCACCGCATATTGGAGGAGCAGCACCTCATATTTGCTTGGGTAGTTTACACCCCAGCGGTATGAACATTGGCTTCTCCAATTTCAGGTAGTCCTTGCTTTCTCCCTCCTTCCCCTCCCATTCCCAGCTCTCCCACAGCCTACTGTTTCCACCTCTTCCTTTTACGTGTCCCCTCCCCCGACATCAATCTGAAGAAGGGTCTCGACCCGAAACGTCGCCTATTTCCTTCGCTCCATAGATGCTGCCTCACCCGCTGAGTTTCTCCAGCATTTTTCTCTACCCATGCACACAAGTTCTGTTATCCCACTTTCCTCACCCACTCCCTACACATTAGGGGCAATTGTACAGAGACAAGTTAACCTACAGAGCCAATACGTCTTTGGGATGTGGGAGGAAACCCACACGCTTGCAGGGAGAATGTGCA
This sequence comes from Amblyraja radiata, assembly GCF_010909765.2. Classification (NCBI taxonomy): domain Eukaryota; kingdom Metazoa; phylum Chordata; class Chondrichthyes; order Rajiformes; family Rajidae; genus Amblyraja; species Amblyraja radiata. The sequence goes on from NC_045957.1 coordinate 87,097,077, forward strand.
AATTCAACACAGACAGTGCCCGAGGACAGGATCGAACACAGATCTCTGGCGTGTGAGGCAGCAAGTCTATCAGCGGTGCCACTATGTTTTGTTTTCCAACACTCAAAAAAATTATACGTTGATAACTTTGGTTACTAAAAAAAGGAAAATATCCATTTTCAGTCTAAAATCTCCAAGTGAAGCTATGTCCCCCTTTACAGCTACTGTATGTTTTAATTCAGTTCAAGACTATGGGGCAGTACATTGGCCATAAAGTTGCTGCCTAAAAGTGCCAGATGGATTTTCTCCGTGTGCTCTTGTTTCCTTCCACATTCCAAAGGTGTGCATGAACCTTTTTCAGACCCAACCCAAAACGTAATATTTTCTTATGTCCAGAGATTCCAGAAATGGGGTACTGATCCCCAATCAGTACCCCATTTCTGCCTTCTCCCCATATCCCCTGACTCCGCCATCTTTAAGAGCCCTATCTAGCTCTCTCCAGAGAACTGGCCTCCACCGCCCTCTGAGGCAGAGAATTCCACAGACTCGCAACTCTCTGTGAGAAAAAGTGTTTCCTCGTCTCCGTTCTAAATGGCTTACCCCTTATTCTTAAACTGTGGCCCCTGGTTCTGGACTCACCCAACATCGGGAGCATGTTTCCTGCCTCTAGCGTGTCCAAACCCTTAACAATCTTATATGTTTCAATAAGATATCCTCTCATCCTTCTCAACTCCAGAGTGTACAAGCCCAGCTGCTCCATTCTCTCAGCATGACAGTCCCGCCATCCCGGGAATTAACCTTGTAAACCTACGTTGCACTGCCTCAATAGCAAGAATGTCCTTCCTGAAATTAGGGGACCAAAACAGCACGCAATACTCCAGGTGTGGTCTCACTAGGGCCCTGTTCAACTGCAGAAGACCTATTTGCTCCTATACTCGACTCCTCTTGTTATAAAGGCCAACATGCCATTCGCTTTCTTCACTGCCTGCTGTACCTGCATGCTCACTTTCATAGACTGATGAACAAGGACCCCCAGATCCCGTTGTACTTCCCCTTTTCTCAACTTGGCCAATTTAGATAGTAATCTGCCTTCCTGTTTTTGATACCAAAGTGGATAACCTCACATTTATCCACATTAAACTTCATCTGCCATGCATCTGCCCACTCCCCCAACCTGTCCAAGTCACCTTGCATTCTCATAGCATCCTCCTCACAGTTCACACTGCCACCCAGCTTTGTGCACAGATAAAGAATAAAGGGTACAACATTGGTGCAAGAGAAAGCACGATTTAAGATAATGATGGGAAGTCAGGACCGCACTCTAGCTGATGAGAGGACCGTTCAGTTGCCTGATAGCAGCCGGGAAGGAACTGTCTCTGAATCTAGAGGTATGCGTTTTCAGACTTCTGTGCCTCTTGCCTGATGGGAAAGGGGAGAAGGGGGAGTGTTCGGGGTGAGACTGGTTTGTAACTATGCTGGTGGCATTTGCTGAGGCAGCATAAAATGTAGATGGAGTCAATGAAAGGGAGGCTGGTTTGAGTGATGGTCTGGGCTACGTCCACAACTCTGCAATTTCTAGCAGTCCTGGACGGAGCTATTCCCAAACCAAATATGCAAGATTGGAGTCCTGGGCCTCCTCCATTGTCAAAGTGAAGCCCAGCGCAAATTGGAGGAACAGCACCTCATATTTCACTTGGGTAGCTTATACCCCAGCGGTATGATCATTGACTTCTCTAACTTCAAATACCCCTTGCTTTTCCTCTCTCTCCATCCCCTCCTCCTTCCCAGTTCCCCACCAGTTTTACTGTCTCCGACTACATTCTATCTGTGTCCCGCCCACTCCCGACATCAGTCTGAAGAAGGATCTCGACCCGAAACGTCACCCATTCCTTCTCTCCAAAGATGCTGCATGTCCCGCTGAGTTACTCCAGCATTGTGTCTACCTCCGATTTAAACCAGCATCTACAGTTCTTTCCTACACATGTAAGATTGGTTGATACCCACTGAAAATAAAAACTCCAGAACATTCCAATTCTTTAAAATTAAATAATCTGGTCATTCATGCCTATAAATGATCACCTCCTCGAGAAATATTTTTACAAAAACTTCCAATCGATCTGAATGTTTAAAAACCTTAAACAATAATACTTACCTTCTCTACATTTAGCTCTCTTCAAGATTTCTCGATGCTGTCATCATCTAATCATTGCAGTCTGATAAATTTCAATTTATACCAAACTTACATACATGGTATTTTTTGTTACTAATTTAAAAATGATTTCCATATTCAAAGAAAAAATTTGTGCAAAGTTTCCAAAGGCACAAATAGCCTACCTGCATGAGCTGCGAGTGTGGATTACTTCCATTTAATTCCTGGCAACAGGATACCATCTGCTCTGGAAAGAAGCTCTGTCCAAGCAAATAATATTTCAAAGATTGGTTAATAGACACATTACATTCTACATTTGTCCTCAGAATCCTTACCTATGACAATATTTAACTAAAAATACAAGAAACTTTAAACCTTTGAAATCCAATAAGGATTTGGTGAGTAATTTATTTTCACTGCAAAGACAACTATTTACAACAATTAATTCTCATGTATCACTCCAGATTCAACTCGCAAGCTACAAAGTCAAGTCTTGAACTTCTTAAGGATGCTCAGGGCCCTTAAATCAACAAGGGACAAACTGCAAAAATACTATAATCCACCATCTGATTGTTGGAAATTCTGATGTTTTACATCTGGTACACGTTGGTTTCTTGTGGTCTCTTTAACCTTTAAATTTACTGAGAAATGTATTATATAACTGTTACATCTTAAAATGAATGTAGAAAGTGTATTTCGGTCCCAATAGGAATAATAACTAATAGTCAAGATAATGTGAATCCTGAGGGTGCCATATTACTGGGGTTTTACTGTATTAACTAATAAAACAGTAGTTGCTGGAAATACTCAACTGACAGGCTGCATCCTTAAAAAGACAAGTGGAGTTAACCTCTCAGAACTGCCCAAGGGTCCCTGGCCTGACACATTAACTTTGTTTCTCTTTCTGCAGCTGTTGCTTGACCTGCTGAATTAACAGGATTTCTGTTTTTTGTCATTTAAGATTTCCAGCGCTTGCAGATATGCATTGCTAACTAAAACTGGTGAAGATGACAACAAAAAACTTTATATATCTTTGGGTAAGGTTACATGGCAAAATAAAAATCTCATGACATAAATCAACATTTCTGAAATTGAAATTGAAAATATTAGCTGATTACAATGTCAGTAGATAAATAATCCACATATCCTGAAAAAGAATCCGAAGACTTCCGGAGAGTTCAAATTCTAATGGGCCTGTCCCACTTAGGCAATTTTTCAGCGGACTGCCGGCGACTGTCAAGTTGCCGGCAGTCGCCTGAAAAACCGGCAAATGGAACAGCGACTGTCAGAGTGGAACACACACACAAACACATCGCTTCCTACACCAGCCCGTTATGCAGGCGGGGGGCAGGACAAACGGGGGAGCGCTGTCTAAAAAATTCACACAGTGCAAAGCCAAGGTGAAACAGACACACACTGCGATGAACAGGAAGGTTGGCATTGTAAAAAGACGGCTAAAGCACAGTGTGTGGTAAGTCCTTTAAAAAAGGGGGGGAGTGGGGGGGAGAAGGAGTGGAGACAACTTTTAACCATAGTAACTCCTCATTACCCACAAATGATGATTAGGTCAGGAGATTAAACTCGATTAAATGTAGGAAGGATAAAAAAGCAGGCAAGGAGCAACACCAGACATAACTAGAAATTAAAAGATAATCTGGTGAATCTGGAATACACAGCATTATTTGACTCTAAAATTGCAAAAAGTTTGCTATTTACAGCGAACTGATAACACGATGGAGAACAGATCCAGACTCCACAAACTTAATTTAGTCATGAAGGTGGACCATTTAACAATGAAAGGCCTATATATATATATATATACCAGACCAACTGGGACCCGTTGGGTCCCATCACACAGGAGGCCTGGTCCCCCAACGCAATATTACACCACTCACCCATAGCCTCCACGGAAGGCAAGGAGAGATTTAGAGAGATATAGACCAAGCTCCTCTGTGTGCAGCCATGTCAGCAGCGCGTCAGTTTTTCCAGCTTTTTAAATTTTTTTAGTATGTTTTAAAGTCTGTATTTAATGTTTCTTCGTGTGTTTTGTGTGGGGGGTGGTGTGGGGGGGTAAGGGGGAACCCGCTTCGGTCGCCTCCTCCATGGAGAGGCGACTTTTTCCAGGTCGCCTCCCCTGTGGCCTAACATCAAGGATCGACGTGGCCTTTCCCGGAGACGCGCCCGGGGCTTCAGCGGCGGGCGCAGCGTGGACTCTCGGCGTGGAACGGGTGAACCCTCGCTGGGGCTCGCTGGAGGGGAGCGCTCCGTTTCGCTGGCCCGGGGCAGCTGGCAGCCTGAAGTCGCAGCCTGAAGCCGCGGTCTGCACAGCTCCAGCTGGCGCGGCGTCTACAGCCCGGGATCCCTCGTGGGGGACCCGGGGGAAGAAGAAGCCATCACTGCCGGCCCACGGCCAACTTCTACCGCGGGTGCGGCATGGACTTACCATCACCCCTGGAGGGGAGCTTCGACCGCCGGCCCTGCAGTCTACGGTGCTTCTGGCTGCGGCGAGGACTTTAAATCTCGACCGCCGGCCTGCGGCCTACAACAATCTAAAGCCGCGGTCTCCGGTGAGGAAGAGCCGATCCTGGACTGACTGGACTCTGGTCCTGTACACGGGGGGGAAATGAAGGAGGACTGGCCAAATTTTTGTGCCTTCCACCACAGTGATGAATGCTGTGGTGGATGTTTGTGTTACAGTTTTATTGTGTGTTCTTTATTATTGTACTGCTGCTGACAACCCAAATTTCCACCAACCCTGGTTGTGTGGCAATAAATTATATCTATCTATCTTATATCTATCTATCTTATATCTATCTATCAAGTGGGATCTTTTGGGCCCCGTCCCCTGGTGGGGTGGTGCGAGGCGTGGCACCTGCGCTCACCCCGCAGACAGGCGCCCCCCGAACGGGTTGGGGGGGGGGGTAAGGGGAGCGAGGCGGAAGGAGGGGTGCGGGGGGCCGAGAGTCAAGAATGCTTTATTGCCATACGTCCCAGATAGGACAATGAAATTCTTGCATGCTTGGCTGTAGGGAAAAAGCTGTTCCTCAACCTGGACGTTACAGTTTTCAGGATAACCTGGGGGGGGGGAGGGGGGAAGAGTGTAAATAATCCAGGGGGGGGGTAGGGCGGGGGAGAAGGGGGAAGGGGAGGAGGGGTGAATAACCCGGGGGGTGTTGGCTGCCTCTTTGAGCTGGGGTTGCTGCTTTCTCTCAATGCTGGCTGTGGGCCTGTAGAAGCTTAAAAGGCAGTTTTGTCTTTAAAAAAAATTTAATCACCAATAAGTCGTGAAATATCGCATCAAATCTTAAGTGAAGCTGATCACTGCTTAGAAGTGAAAATTTTGTCAGAATATGTAAAAATGGTATCATTACCGCGTACCATTTTGGCGAAAATATAAAGACACACACATATACATACATACAAGATGAGAGTTTTAAGGTTATACTAGACCAAGTGGGACCCGTTGGGTCCCATCCTCCAAGGTGGGTCCCCTAACACAATACCACTCACCCATAGGTCCCAATACTCACCTCTCTCTAGAGAGGGAGGGCGGTAGAGAGGGAGGGGGGGAGGGGGTAGAGAGGGAGGGGGTAAAGAGAGAGGGGGAGGGGGGTAGAGAGGGAGGGGGGCAGAGAGGGAAGGGGGCAGAGAGGGAGGGGGGCAGAGAGGGAGGGGGCAGAGAGGGAGGGGGGCAGAGAGAGAGGAAGGGGAAGGGTGTAGAGAGGGAGGGGGAGAGGGAGAGGGAGGGGAGTAAAGAGGAGGGGTGGAGAGGGGTAGAGAGGAGGGGTAGAGGGAGAGGGGCAGAGAGGAGGGGGAAAGGGGTAGAGAGGGAGGGGGGCAGAGAGGGAGGGGGCAGAGAGGGAGGGGGCAGAGAGGGAGGGGGCAGAGAGGGAGGGGGGTAGAGAGGGAGGGGGGTAAAGAGAGAGGGGGAGGTGGTAGAGAGGGAGGGGGAGAGGGGGCAGAGTGGGAGGGGGGCAGAGAGGGAAGGGGACAGAGAGAGAGGGAAGGGGACAGAGAGAGAGGGGGGGGGGCAGAGAGGGAGGGGGGAAGAGAGGGAGGGGGCAGAGAGGGAGGGGGGCATAGAGGGAGGGGGGGGCAGATGAAGGAGGGGGAAGAGAGGGAGGGGGAAGAGAGAGAGGAAGGGTGTAGAGAGGGAGGGGGAGAGGGAGGGGGAGTAGAGAGGAGGGGTAGAGGGAGAGGGGCAGAGAGGGAGGGTAGAGGGGTAGAGAGGGAGGGGGTTAGAGACACCACCCCATCTCCTCCTCATTTCCCTCATCCTCCTCCCCTAACTTCCATACCCAGCTCCAGCACCTACCCAGGTGCAGGCGTGGACCCAAGGACCCCGTGCGGGGCAGTGGACCCGAGGGAAATGGGTGCCGACCTGAGCCATGGTGCCCGCCCACCTCTTTGTGACGTCATATCTTTATAGATCGCGAAGTCAGAATGAAGCATCAAGGAGTGCATCAAGCAGTGAGAATGAAGCAGGTCAATGGTTGGATAGGTGGTGAAGCATTTGAGGGATGTTGTGGAAATGCGAACTTCCCCCTGACGTCACTTGAAGATATTCTCTGTGTGAAACGGGCTCCGAGCCGAGCCATCGTGCCCACTCACCTCATTGTGACGTCATCAGTGGAAGCTGGTCGTTTTAAAAGGGAGGTTTTAAAAAAAACTTTAATCAGCAATACGTCATGAAACAAAGCATAAGATCTTATGTGAAGCTGCTCACTGCTTGGAGGAGGAAGATGTGAGTCAGAATATGTAAAAATCTTATTGTTACCGTGTAGTGTTTTTGCGAAAATATAAAGACACACACATATACACACACACAAGATGAGACGTTTTAAAGTTAAAATATATATATATATATATTTTGTGTGTGTGTGTGTGTGTGTGTGTGTATATATATATACACACACACACACACACACACACATATATATATATATATATATATATATATAAATATATATGTAAACCTTTCATCTTGTTATCTGCAGGTTTGCATTGCTTTTCTATTTGCGCAAAAACGGTACAGGATAGCGCTACGATTTTTGCGCCACCTTACTCACCATTGACCTGTGCTGTGAGTGCAACAAGTTTTGTTCAGATCGGTGGTATATTTTAAAAGTTATTAAGGTTTAAAAATCTTTAAAAACGCGCATAAGCGGTTGGGTGAGAGTTCCCGTGCACATCTTTACTGGTATCGCAAAGGCACCCGACGGGTCCTCAGCCGCGCCTGTGCAGTTGTGGCCTTTCCAAAATTGAGATCGCGGCTGCAAGGACGTCAAGAGGCCATGCCGAGGATCCGGGGCCTGGGTGCTGAGGCTAGAGGCGGTGGCCAGCTCTGGGGCGGGCTGAGGCCGTGCCGAGAATGCAAGGCCTGGGCGCTGAGCCTGGCTCCGAGGGCGGCGGTGCTGCTGCCTCTGGGCACGCAAGGAGGGAAAGGAGCGGCACCCTTGAGATCCCGGGGAGTTGAAGAGGGAGAGTGGGGAGATTGAGAGAGAGGGGGTTAGGGGGCAGAGGAGGGAAAGTAGGGGAGGTGAGGAGGGAGAGTGGGGGAAGGGGGATAGAAGGAGAGGAGGTAGGCAGTGGGGAATAGAGGGAAAGGAGGGCAGTGGGGGATAGGAAGGCGAGAGGAGTTAGAGAGGGAGGGAGTGACTGAGGGTAGGAGAAAGGAGAGGGAGGGAGGGATTGGGGAGGGGAAGAGGAGAGGGGAAAGATCCTGGGGAGGTGAGGAGGGATAGTGGGGGGGGGGGGGGTATGGGTAGGTGAGGAGTGGGGGAGGTGGGGGATAGGAGGGGGTAGAGAGGAGAGAGGTGCTATGGAGGGAGGGAGGGAGTGACTGAGGGTAGGGGAAAGGGGAGGGAGGGATTGGGGAGGGGAGGGGAAAGAAGAGGGAGGGTGAAGAGGAGGGGGAGGGAGTGCTGGGTGATGAGGGGACGGGTGTGCTGGGGGATGAGGGATGAGGGGAAATGAGCCGGGTCTGCGCAGTTGGGGGCTATGGGTGAGTGGTGGAATATTGCGTTGGGGAAACGGGTTGCGTCGGAGGAACGGGTGAGTGGTGGAATATTGCGTCAACAACAGCAGATGGCAGCAGGCAAGTGCAAAGGCAAGATTGAACGATAACCAATGATAAAGACTTCCTCTTGCAGTCAGTAACAAACACTGGTTTGCAGTCATTTCAATTCTCTACATGATACCAAGAAATGGCCAGATGCTCTACATGAAGCAGAGAATTGGGGTCTGGACGCCATCATTGAAGATTGACACTTTACAACTAGCCACACATTGGGCCAACCTGTCACAGTATAACGTACATAATGAAGGACAAATTGATGAAGGATGAATCATTTCCATCAATGGACTCATAACATTTTATGTTGAAACTATTTAGTCTTTTCTTCTGACATTCAGTTGAAGGAATAGAATTGAGGAACAGGCTAGCTTAAAGAAGCCCTGTAGTCCACTGAACGAATGCTGTACCTGAGAGAGCTCTAAATAGTCTCATTCTTAATCACCCTGCATTTATTCAAGTTTTTATTCAATTCCCCTTTGAAAGCTGCTCTTGCATTCGTTTCCACTGTATCAGGCCAATATTCTCAATCCTAATTAACCACAGAATTTTTTCCCCCCCTCACATTACTTGCATATTGCCTTCAATCTATGATCTCCAGACATAGGGAACTGCAGATGATTGGACAATAAAATACAAAGCTGGAAGAGTGGAGGAACGGGACAAGACTTGGCATGTAATAGGTGGACATGTTAATTAGAGGAACAGCTCTATTCTGCTTGGGTAACTTTCAACCCAACATTATGTAACTAACCTGCAAATCCACACTTTTCCCCCCTCTTCCCTGTGCCCCACCTGGATGCGCATCCATTTCTCCGTTTCACCTATTCCTACCTCTGCCTTCATATTTCATGCCTCTGCTCTCTTTATCTTGCTACCTTTATTGTCTTTTCATCTTTTGCCTTTGCCCGATCATTTGCCAGTCAAAAACCCTATCACTTGACAGGTTTTGTCCAACCCCACCCTTCTTCCAGTGTTCTACCTCTCCAACAATCAGTGTGAAGAAGTGTCCCGATCCGAAATGTAACCTATCCGTTTTCTCCAAAGCCTGAGTAAAGAGGTCCTTCTGAAGTTGTACAGGACCCGGGTGAGACCATATCTGGAGTATTGTGTGCAGTTTTGGTCTCCTAATTTGAGGAAGGACATCCTTGCTATTGAGGCAGTGCAGCGTAGGTTCACGAGGTTAATCCCCGGGATGGCGGGACTGTCATATGAGGAAAGCTTGGAAAGACTGGGCTTGTATTTACTGGAATTTAGAAGGATGCATGGGTCGATTGCCCTGCCAGCAGCGTGTTCGTCTTTTCTACTTTTTTTGTGTTTTTTTTAAGTGTGTCCAAATGTGTGTTTTAATGTCTCTTGGTGTGTCTTGAGTGTGGGGGGGGGGGGGGGCCGCTTTTGGTCACCCCCTCCACGGAGAGGCGACTTTTTCCATGTCGCCTTCCTCATGGCCTAACACCATGGATTGGTGAGGCCTTTCCCGGAGTCGGGCCCGGAGTTTCAGCAGCGGGCGCAGCGTGGACATTTCATCGCAGAACAGGCGAGCACTTGCCCGGGTCGCCAGAAGGGAGTGCTCCGATCGCTGGCCCACGGACTGTTACAGCCTGAAGCCGCAGTCTGCGGAGCTTCTAGCCGCGGGCACAGTGTGGACTTAACACCCGAAACGGGATCCCTTGCTGGGGATCCCCGGAGAAGAACTCCAACCACCGGCCTGTGGCCTACAACATCCTGAAGCCGCGCTCTCCAGTAGGGAAGCGCCGATTCCCTACCGGAGACCGCTTAACGTCCCGACGAGAGGGCCTGTACATCTAGCCGCCCGCAGCGGCGACTGTGGAGGTTTATGGCCCCGACCACGGGGGAATAATGGAGAAGGACTGACTGTACTTTGTGCCTTCCACCACAGTGAAGAATGCTGTGGTGGATGTTTGTGTTAAATTTTATTGTGTACTAGACCAAGTGCAGACCCGTTGGCATGTGTGCAGGGTAGTAGTTAATGTGTGTGATGCGACATGCCGCCCCCCCCCCCCCCGCAACCGCACGTTGGGGGAACAGACCCAACAGGTCTAGTATCTATTGAAACTCTGTGTGTGTGTGGGGGTGTATGTCATTTTGACTTTGAAACGTATTTCCTCGAAAACCAGACGCAAAAATGCGGAGATTTTTACATATTTCGGTAGGGATTTAACATGATTTCAGAAATCCACTCCTCTCTAGATTTGGCTCTCTATTTCCCCAGATTTTGAATAGAATTGTTCACAAAACATCAAATTTTTTTTAAATCAAACTGCTTCATGAGTCACAGTGCCACCTCACAGATGTCCAATCACAATGGATCTCATTTACATATATAACGACACAATGGGACAGGTGTGGGAGATTGGAACCTTCATGTGGTCCCACTAAAATCAAACTGCTGCATGAGTCACAGTGCCATCTCACGCCACCGCTGCCCAGCTGAGAGAGAGAGAGTGGGGGCCCGATCTGAGGACGGTGAAAAACAGCGGCGGGGGGGGGGGGGGGGGGGGGACCAGACGATCGTCGCCGGGCCGGGGGAGGGGGGGTGAACAGACGATCGGACACAGAAGCGGCTTCTGACTCTCAGGAAACCCACAGCTGGAATAAGCAGGCGGGCGGGGCTTCACGAGCTGCGCCGACAGTGAGGAGAAGTTTCAGCGCATGAGGCGCCGCTGCCCCGAGTTCTGCAGAACAAAGATCCTATTGCGGAACTGTAGAATCTTTGTTCTGCAGTACTTTCTCGATCTTTTTGCGCCTTTTGAAGGACGGGGGGGTGGGTGGGCAAACGTACCTCGTGGAAAACTGCGCATGCGCGTTGACAACAGCAGGGGTGGGGACAGGAGGCAGGTGGGCCTCGATTGGCGGGCATGTGGGCATTGTGACGTCAGCAGCTGGCAAGCGGCGATTATTTTTTAAGAAGTGAGCGTTGTGAACAATTTTATTCAATATCTGGGGAAATTATTGAGCAAATTTAGAGGAGTGCATTTCTGAAATCATGTTAAATCCCTACGGAAATATGTAAAAATCTCTGCGTTTTTGCGTCTGGTTTTCGAGGAAATACGTTTCAAAGGCAAAATGACACACACCCGCACAGTTTTAAAAGTATGTAGATATGATATGATATGATGACTGTGTGTTATTTTTTGATTGTACCGCTGCTAGCAAGTTCAGTTCACTGCACTTAATTGTGTATGTGATTAATAAAATTGATTGCTTGATCTTATAGAAACATATAAAATCATAAAAGGACTGGACAAGCTGGATGCAGGAAAAATGTTCCCAATGTTGGGGGAGTCCAAAACCAGGAGCCACAGTCTAAGAATAAAGGGGAGGCCATTTAAAACTGAGATGAGAAAAACTTTTTCACCCAGAGAGTTATGAATTTGTGGAATTCTTTGCCACAGAAAGCAGGAGAGGCCAATTCACTAGATGAATTTAAAAGAGAGTTAGATAGAGCTCTAGGGGCTAGCAGAGAAGGCAGGCATGGGTTACTGACTGTGGATGATCAGCCATGATCACGATGAATGGCAGTGCTGGCTTGAAGGGCCAAATGGCCTCCTCCTGCACCTATTTTCTATGTTTCTAATCCTTATTAAGGAAATATTAAGGCAGGGCTAAATAAAAGGGAAATTTTGTTCAACAATTTAAGAGACCTGAGAGGATATAATTAGCAGAAAAAATAAAAGACGAACAAAGGGATACCAAAAGACATTTATCATGAGCTCTTGCATGTGCTAAGACCTCATGGAATAATAGGTCACAATCAAATTGGCAAACTGCAACCAGTGAAGGTACCTAAGATAATACATTTTGTATTAATAACATATGAAGGAACTAAGTTTCCCACAGGACACCCCCGCTTCTGCGGTCTTAGTAAACGCTCTGTATCATGATTTTTGTAACATGAAGCCGCAACATTTGAGCACGTGTCAATATATCCAAATTGAAAAAAAAGTGCTTATTCATTCACTTTGCTTCACATAAATTCTATATCTCATACTTTCAGGTGGAGATTTGAGAGTTCCGTCAAGCCGAATTTCTGTTACTTGAACAGCTGTAAAGCTGCGATCAGCTGTATTCAAGTTTTCTGACATGAAGATTTGTGGGAAAGTGAGCAGTGAAGACGAAATAATAAAATCTGCAAAAAGATGCGGATAGATTAAATGAGTGGGTTTAAAACATGGAAATGGAAGAATAGTTATAAATACAGGTGGGAAGAACAGAAACATGAATTATTAAAATGGTATAAGTTTAGTGTTAATGTTCACAAATATCTGAAGTGCCTTTTAAAATTACTAAATTAGCCATCAGGTAGAGGGAGTTATTAAGTTAAATGGAGACTTCGCGAGGCGAGGCATATCCACATTATGAAGGACGTGTTGGCAGTCTTGAAGTGAATAGAGGTGAATAAATCCCGAGGACCTGACGAAATGTGATCTCAGATATTATAGGAAGCAATGAAGGTGGTTGATGGAACCCGGCAGAGATTTTGGTATTTTTATTGGTCATGGGTGAGGTAACTGACGATTTGAGATTGGCTAATGTTATGCCTTTATTTAAGGGCTGAAAGGACAAGTTAAAGAGCTACATGGCAGTGAGCCTTACATCAGTGGTGTTTGTTATTAGAAGGGATACTGAGGCACAGGGGGATTTATTTTAATTTAGAAAAGTAAGGATTGATTTGGGATAGTCAGCATGGCTTTGTTCATGGGAGGTAACATCTCACGAATTTGAGCAAATGTTTTTGAGTGATCAAAAAGACTGAATAGGGAGGACAGTGGATGACATCTACATAGACATTGGCAAGGCCTTTGACAATCCCATAGGGTAGGTTGGTCCAGGAGGTGCAGGGGAAGACAGACAAATTGATGTGGGCCGGGGGGGCCTTTATGTGCTTTCTTGGCTGTGGTGTTAATGTGATTGGACCAGGACAAATTGTTGGTGATATTCACATCAAGGAACTTGAAACTCTTGACTATCTCCATGTCAGCACCATTGATGTAGGCTGGGGCATGCAAGAGGTATACTCTCAGTCTCAGACTTTTCTCTGGGGCAGGAGAGTCATAAATGATGGGACATAAGTTTAAGTGAGAGGGGAAAGATCTAACAGGAAGTGCAAAGTGACTGAATCGGTAGTGAGTCAAATGCAATGTTAGCATTTATTTCAGGAAGACTAGAGTACAAAAACAGGGATGTAATGCCGAGACTTTATAAGGCACTGGTCAGACCGCTCTTGGAGTATTATGAGCAGTTTTGGGCCCCGTATCTGAGGAAGGATGTGCTAGCATTGGAGAGGGTCCAGAGGAGGATTACAGGAATGATCCCGGGGATGATTGGGTTAACATGTGATGAGTGTTTGACGGTATTGGGGCTGCACTCGCAGCAGTTTAGGATAAGGGGGGGACCTAATTGAAACTTACTGAATGGTGAAAGGTATGGATATAGTGGATATAGAGAGGACGTGTCCACTAGTGGTAGAATCAAGGAGCAGAGGCAAAGCTTCAGAATAAAAGGACACACCTTTGGAAAGGTGATAAGGAGGAATTTCTTTCGTCAGAGTATGGCAAATCTGTGGGATTCATTGTCACAGACAGCTATGGAGACCAAGTAATTGGGTATGGTTGAAAGGCGAAGTAGACTCAATGGGCCAAATGGCCTACTTCGGTTCCTATGACTTATGAACATGATCATTAGAGAGAGAAAAATCAAATGGGATGGTAGGATTTGGAACTGGGGACAAATGGTGATTTAAGAGTGATTTAAGGGAAAGAAAGGTCAGGAGGAGTTTTGGAATCCAAGACCTGTGGAAATTTGCAGTTTTTGATGTCTGAAAGAAAGGGAAAAAAAGTTGTAAGTTGCAGCACTAACTGCAGAAGAGAATAAAGTGGAACCACAGAGTGACAGCCACGAGTGTTTCATTTTAGATTTCCAGCATCTTCAGTTTCTTTGATTGTCATTTGATAAAGCTTTGATTGATTACAATGTATAATAGGTTTGGCTACATTCACTGATTTTTCAAGACCATTTTCTACATTCTTTTTTCAAAAATGACTCAGTATAAGAACTAGAATAATTTCTGGCTGATTTTCTGTGTATTATTTTTTCTTAAACTAGCTCACATTCCAATATTTATTCACCAACAAGAGCAAAGGACTTACAATCTTCATATCAATATCATCATTTCAACAGCCTTGCTCGTTGCTCTTTGCTCGTTTGTGCCCACACAATAATGTCCCGGAGTTAAGCTTTCCCTTAATATAATACAATCATTTGTGGTCCCTGCCAGAAATCATGTGTTTACCATTAGCTTCATTCATCTCAGGCCATCTCTCACATTGGACCAAAATGACCAACTCATTTGAATCCTACATGATTTTGTAATCTTAAATCACCCCCATCAAATAGACTACTTTCTTCCAGTTACTCATCGTCACCCAACATCATTCTTCTTGGCTTAAGTGCAGTGTAAGGAAGGAAAAATCCTATAGGTATTTGCTTCAGTTCACATTTGTAAAACTCAATTTAAATCTTTTCAAAATCAGAAAATATGAATATAACAAACCAATTTTTATTTAGAAAAGGCAATGATTTTAACACCAATCAAGATGTAACCAATCATGCTCATATGTACATTTAAAATATAGGCCATCTTTACTAATAGTAAATTGACATAATACCATTAGATTTTGCTATGGTTACCACAAATGTAATCCTGTATATTACACATTTTAATAAGCAATAAAGATTTAAAAACATGAATAATCGAGATATAAATTATTAAAAAATGTTTAAGCCATTTTAAAGAATGGTTAAATCTAGGTACTTACCACTGGATGCTTAAAAAATTCATATTTGGCGAAGTTTTTTCTGAATAAAAGTCTGCTTTCATTTCCCAATGTCCATGTGGATTGTACGTGCAATACAAGTTCATGATCCTCCAAACATCTTTCTGTAAATATGTTTGATATCATGAATTTATCAACTATTACAAACAGAAGATATGATAGCGCACGAATGCTATTCTAATACTTAGCTGTGCACACTTAAAATATAAGAAACTAGACACAAAATAAAAACCCATAGTGCTCTTGAGCCTGCTCTACAATTGAGATCATGATTAATCTGATCTTGGCTTGAACCTCATTTACTGCCCAATTCCATAACACAACCTCCCACTGAAAATCAGTGATAGCCTTGAATACATCCAAAAATTCACCCCCCACAGCATTCTTATATCAATGGCTCCATCCTACGTTAGATCATGACCTTTCTCTGAATTAACTGCACAACAAATATATATTCCTCCTTAAAATTAAGGATTCAAAAAACTCCCGTCAGGAATCCAGCTGTGGTCCTTGCATCAACTGTACAGTTATAACAAAATGTCCTACTTATGCTCAATTACCCTTGCAATAAAAGAACAATAAATCTTTCTAATTACTTGCTGCAAAGTTTGTTTAATAGAGATCAATGGCCCAGAATGTCTGTGCCAAACAGATCTCATCTCTTCTGCCTGCACGTGATCCATATCCTTCTTTCCATATTTATGTGCCAATCTATAAACCTCTAACACCACTATTGTATCCACTCTTGCCCCGATAATGTATTCAAAGCATCTACGCTCTGTGTAAAACAAAGACCTGTCCCACTCATTGCCTTTGTACTTCACCCTCTGAACTTGTAGCATGCACTCTAGTATTTGGCATTTCCACTGTGGTTGAAGGATATTTAGCAATATCCAGACCTATCGCTACAGCAGCATTTGTGATCCAGTCCCATGTAAACAATGTTCTGCTTTTCAATTGTTGCTACTAAATGTTTCGCACATTTTATACACTTGCTTAGCATACCCATGCCTCTTTGCATCCTCCTTATTTTCTCAGCAATCTTTTGACACAATACAAATGATTCCTTCACTTAGGTTGGTGATGTAAATTATAAATAGTTGCGGCTGTGGTATTGATCCTTGTGATACACCACTAATTTGATTACCAACACGATAATAATTTATCCTGACACTGTTTGCTCTCAGCCACTCCTCTATGGCTGTATATATATTACCTGCAATTCCATGAGCTCTATTTTTTATGACAACATAGCAAATGTATGTTTTACATTTAAGTTAAACTCAAACATATGTAATAAACTTGTTCAATGTGGATTTTTCCTTTCATAGTTATGTTAACTTATATTGCTATAAGGCTTAATTTTAAAAGGATTTGCCACTGGTTCCATTATTATGAATTTAATTATACAATTTTCCCACAAATAGATGTTAATTTAACTGTTCAAGTTTCTGTCAAGAGTTAACACACAGAAACGGGTCCTTCGGGCTACCAAATCCTCGCTGACCATCGTAGCAATCTCTCTTAATCCCACTCACTAGCATTTGCATATAGCCCACCAGTCCATGTCAATTCAAGTGCTTCGCAAGAGTATTTAAATGTTGTGAGAAAACATGCTTCCATTATGTACATTCCAAACAATCCCATGAAAATAATTCCTCCTTAAATCCCAGCTAAATTTCTTACTCAGTCCATTTTTTACTTGAAATATCTTTATTATTCATATCTATTTTCCAAAATGTCCTAAGTCTTCTGGCTGATGATTTACATTTTGCTACATTATACACCCTTTCTTTCAATCTAACACCATCTTTAACATTTAGATTTTCATCAATGGATTATCTTTTTCCTGGAATCTATTTCTCAGTGGAATGCCTCGAGTGAATTGTGAAATATTTACATTTGCTTGTCATTGTTTATTTTACCCTTTAATCTATTTTCCCCAACCATTTTAGCCAATTGCCTTCATAGCTTTGTAACTGCCATTTTTAAGACCTAATATTCCTTTTCTCAAACTGAATATTAAATTTGATTACGTTAGAGGTATCTTTATGTTCTGAATCATTTAATCTTGCGTCATTGTAGACGCCTGTTCCTTGGTTTGGTCGGTACTACATTGTTTGAAGAAATTGTATTAAACACACCACGAACGCTAACTTCGATTTTTGTCAATTTGATTTGTCCAATCTATATGAAGGTCCAAATCACCTAGTACCACTTGTGCAGTACCACTTGTACAAGCAGCAATTATTTATCGATTTATACTCTGCTCAGCATTATAATTAATGTTGGGGTCCTGGAATCTACTTCCATTAAAAATTAGTTACATTTTTATTGATACATAAAGCTTCTTTATACTGTTGGAAAAGGTCACATTTCATACTTTAGTTCCTGAATTTCGGAAATGTTGAAAAAGTTGACCAGTAGGCAAGCATTCAGAAACTCGATTCACAAATTAGGTGAGGAATAGGTACAATAGAGAGAATGGAATTGTTTTAAAGGCAACACACTGTGTAGAAGTTGACAAATATGCTTTACTAGTTTTAAATTATGTCATATAAGTGAGAGCAGGAAATCAAATATAATTTAGCTTTCTTTCAACAAATGAAAACTACTGGTGTCCAATTACAAATGATTACAGGAACTTAGTAAAGCATAAGATTGACTGGGTGACTGAGTCAACAGTTTTATCATAGGTTGCTGTTGATAAGTTTACTCAATTTGGATAAAGGGGTACACATTGAGGTGCCATATTTAGATTTTACAAAAGGCATTTGATAAGATGGCCTTAAGATATTGTTCAGAAGGGCTTATCAGGTCAGGGAAAAACAAACACGAACATAGGATTGCAAATGAACACAATTGGATTAAACAGGTCCCTTCCCAGCTGGTGAACTGTAATTACCCTGGTGTTACAAGGATCAGAGCTTGGGTTTTGGCCATTGATAATCTACATTAGGGTATTGGATTTTACCTTTTCTTGCTGGCAATATTGAACACTATTAGATAGCACTGTGTAAGGATGATGAAAAGATATTGAATGAGAACAAGTGTTTGAATGGGCAAGATGCAATAGGAATAATTAAAAAATGTCACTTAGATGCTTTAAGTGCTGATGTTTGAGTGATTTGGTTGTCAGTCATAAAGCCATACCGTGTGCGGACGTGGCGTCGAAGGTCGAGAAGCCAAAGCGAAAAAGTGGAAGCCAAATAACCGAACAGAAACTAAGCCGAAAAGCCAAATAACCGAAAGAGTACGAAGCCGAAAAGCCAAATAACCGAAAGCGTAGGAAGCCGAAAATCCAACTAGCCAAAAGGGCGGGACGCCTGAAAGCCAACTAACCGAAAGGGCAGGACGCCTAAAAGCCAACTCACCGAAAGGCCGCAATGCCGAAAAGCCAACTCACCGAAAGACCTCAACGCCTAGAAGCCAACTTACCGAAAGGCCGCAATGCCGAAAAGCCAAATAACAGACATGATGTCGCCGGGGGGGCGGGACTTAACCATATAACCATATAACAATTACAGCACGGAAACAGGCCATCTCGGCCCTACAAGTCCGTGCCGAACAACTTTTTTCCCTTAGTCCCACCTGCCTGCACTCATACCATAACCCTCCATTCCCTTCTCATCCATATGCCTATCCAATTTATTTTTAAATGATACCAACGAACCTGCCGCCACCACTTCCACTGGAAGCTCATTCCACACCGCTACCACTCTCTGAGTAAAGAAGTTCCCCCTCATGTTACCCCTAAACTTCTGTCCCTTAATTCTGAAGTCATGTCCTCTTGTTTGAATCTTCCCTATTCTCAAAGGGAAAAGCTTGATCACGTCAACTCTGTCTATCCCTCTCATCATTTTAAAGACCTCTATCAAGTCCCCCCTTAACCTTCTGCGCTCCAGAGAATAAAGACCTAACTTATTCAACCTATCTCTGTAATTTAGTTGTTGAAACCCAGGCAACATTCTAGTAAATCTCCTCTGTACTCTCTCTATTTTGTTGACATCCTTCCTATAATTGGGCGACCAAAATTGTACACCATACTCCAGATTTGGTCTCACCAATGCCTTGTACAATTTTAACATTACATCCCAGCTTCTATACTCAATGCTCTGATTTATAAAGGCTAGCATACCAAAAGCTTTCTTTACCACCCTATCTATATGAGATTCCACCTTCAAGGAACTATGCACGGTTATTCCCAGATCCCTCTGTTCAACTGTATTCTTCAATTCCCTACCATTTATCATGTACGTCCTATTTTGATTTGGACTGCCAAGGTGTAACACCTCACATTTATCAGCATTAAACTCCATCTGCCATCTTTCAGCCCATTTTTCCAAATGGCCTAAATCACTCTGTAGACTTTGGAAGTCCTCTTCATTATCCATTTGTCAGCGATTGGTCCAGATCATCGCGTCCATCACATCACTGGCCTGGGGAGACGGGGGGGTGGGGGTCATTTTCCCCACACAAGACCGCCCGGGGCTGGAGGGTGACTGGGCACTCTGAACCCAAGCACCAAGGGGTAAGCAGCCGAAGGAGCGCATCCCTCGGGACAGCCCCCACTCTCCCACGGCCGCCCTCCACCTCGTCTCCCCCGTGCGGCCGCACTGTGACAGGCTGTGGGTCGGCAGTGTAAGCACACACATGGGGCCAGGTGGAGCAGGGCTGGGGACAGTCTGGTCCCTCCGCCCACCCAGAGTCACTGACGCACCGACGCCGGACCCTGACCCCCACACCAGGGTGATTCAGCCCCCCAACCCCCGGACCCTGACCCATCCACACCGGATGATTCCCCCCCGCCCCCAGTAATACCGCCTGGCTGCCTGCATAACGCAGACAAGTTCCCACGCACAAAACCCTGGATAATCTGCAATCTGTTTTAACCGAAGATGGATACAAAAAGCTGGAGTAACTCAGCGTAACAGGCAGCTTCTCTGGAGAGAAGCAATGGGTGACTTTTCTGGGTCCAGACCATTCTTCAGACCTGAAGACTGAGTCTGAAGGGTCTCGACCCGAAACGCCACCCATTCCTTCTCTCCAGAGATGCTGCCTGTCCCACTGAGTCACTCCAGCATTTTGTGTCTATCTTTGGTGTGACAGTTGTCTCATTTCATCGGCTTCATGTATTGCGCACATGCAACCACCCTACAGCCCCGGGCGGTCTTGTGTGGGGAAAATGACCCCACCCTTCCGTCTCCCCTGGCCAGTGATGTGATGGACGCGGGGGTCTGGACCAATCGCTGACAAGTCCCACCACCCCCCCCCCCCCCACCCCAGGCGACGTCATGTCCGTTATTTGGCTTTCCGGCATTGCGACCTTTCGGTGATTTGGCTTCCAGGCGTGTTAGGGCCTTTCGGTGAGTTGGCGTTTCGGCATTACGGTGAGTTGGCTTTTAAGCGTCCCGCACTTTTGGTTAGTAGGCTTTTAGGTGTGCCGCTCTTTCGGTTAGTTGGCCTTTAGACGTCCCGCCCTTTCGGTTAGTTGGCTTTTCGGCTCGTACGCTTTCGGTCATTTGACTTTTCGGCTTCGTACACTTTCGGTTATTTGGCTTTTCGGCTTTGTTTCCGTTCTGTTATTTGGCTTCCACTTCTTCGCTTCGGCTTCTCGTCCTTTGACTCTACGTCCGGGTACCAAGCCATACAGTATGGAAACAGGCTCTTCGGCCCAAATTGCCCATCCTGACCAAGATGTCCCATCTGCACTAGCCGCATCTGCCCATATTTGGCCCGCATCTTTGCAGATAAAACACCATGTTAGTAAGCAGGTTTGGGAAGCAGTTAGGAAGATATATCGCACAAGGGGATCTTGTGTAGAAGTGCAGGGCTATGATAAGACCTCACTTGGAGTAATGCTACCTGTTCAACGTTTTGAGCATTTTCTATTTTCTATTTTTATCTCACATTTCTAGCATCTGCAATGTTTTTGTTGTGAAGCCCACCAATATACTGCCCACCAAAATGCCTCAGAATGGCATTCAGGCATTAACGACATCTATATCTTCTAATTGAATAATAAAAAGTTGTGGGGTGAAGGAGATATGGATTTGCTACGTGCTCACAAGCAGAAGAAATCAAAACCAAAACTGAAGATCCTGGAATTTAAACTTAAAACAGAAAATCTTGGAAACACAGCAGGTCAAGCAACAACTGTTGAAAGAGAAACAGAACAAGGACAGGTTCAACAAAGGGTCTTTGACCTAAAATGCTGACACTGTTTGTCTTTACATTGATGCTGCTTTACCTGCTGAGGCAAGGGTAGAGTTGTGCAACAGTAGAGTGTGTCCTAGTCATGATGCAAATATGTATTCCAAAGCTGATACCAGGACCTAATTAACAACAGGTTGCTGAAAGGTTCAGTTTAAAACAGTTACCACAGAGTGAAATCGAAGGCGACCAACTGGATTTAAAACGTGGATCAAAGACAACGGTATACATTTTCCCAAATTTTATTTACAATAGATATCTGTTCATCCAGTTCTAGATATCATGCAGGTTGACAACTTATGAGACTTGAGAATTAACGGCAGGCAGAGCCATTAGTATAAATGAAAAATAACACTATTTAAAATTTCATGTCTGAAAGACAGCACATAAGAAAAAGGAGAGGGGTGGGGAAAGATGCTTGGTGACCAACAAGAGGTAACCATGTGGAACCTTGTCAAATGCCTTGCTGAAGTCCATATCTATATTACTAAAAGTCTGATCTTGACCACTTATGGCCCACTGTGCTGCGACTTCCGAGAGACTGCCTGCAAATGGTTGTTTGGGGGGGGGGGGGGGGGGGGGGGGGGGGGGGGGGGGGGGGGTTTGTGTTGAAGTAAAAAGGCACTCTCTCTCTCTCTCTCCACCTCTCCCCGCCCCCACCCCCTCTCTCCCTCCCCCCTCTCCTCCCCCCGTATGTGACGCTGCATGCCGCCTCCCCCCCCCCCCACAACCGCATATCCACCGTCAACCCATTAAGAATCAATCGCCAGTCTATCTTGGCCAATTCACGTCTCATACCCTCAAAGTTACCTTTCTTTAAGTTCAGGACCCTTGTTTGTGAATTAACGATGTCACTCTCCATCCTAACGAAGAACTCAACCATATTATGGTCACTCTTGCCCAAGGGGCCACGCACAACAAGACTGCTAACTAACCCTTCCTCATTACTCAATACCCAGTCTAGAATAGCCTGCTCTCTCGTTGGTTCCTCTACATGTTGGTTTAGAAAACTATCCCGCATACATTCCAAGAAATCCTCTTCCTCAGCACCCTTGCCAATTCGATTCACCCAATCTATATGTAGATTGAAGTCACCCATTATAACTGTTTTACCTTTGTTGCACGCATTTCTAATTTCCTGTTTGATGCCATCCCCAACTCCACTACTACTGTTAGGTGGCCTGTACACAACTCCCACTAGCGTTTTCTGCCCCTTAGTGTTTCGCAGCTCTACCCATATCGATTCCACATCCTCAAAGCTAATGTCCTTCCTTTCTATTGCGTTAATCTGCTCTCTAACCAGCAACGCTACCCCACCTCCTTTCCCTTTCTGTCTATCCCTCCTGAATATTGAATATCCCTGGATGTTGAGCTCCCAGCCTTGGTCACCCTGGAGCCATGTCTCCATGATCCCAACTATATCATAGTCATTAATAGCTATCTGCACATTCAACTCATCCACCTTATTACGAATGCTCCTTGCTTGTTCAGGCTTGTTTTTACAACACTCTTACCCCTTATACTATTATGCTGAAAAGTGGCCCTTTTTGATTTTTGCCCTGGATTTGCCGGCCTGCCACTTTTACTTTTCACCTTGCTACCTATTGCTTCTACCCTCATTTTACACCCCTCTGTCTCTACGCTCACATTTAAAAACCCTTTCCCTTTAACTCCATCCTCCACTATCCCATTCGACACCCCACCCCCCTTATTCAGTTTTAAACCACCCGTGTAGCAGTGGCAAACCTGCCTGCCAGAATGCTGGTCCCACACCCGTTAAGATGCAATCCGTCCCTTTTGTACAGTTCCCCCTTACCCCAAAACAGATCCCAGTGATCTAAGAATCTAAATCCCTACCCCGTGCACCAGTTCCTCAGCCACACGTTCAGGTCCCGTATCTCCCTGTTCCTGCTGTCGCCAGCACGAGGAACTGGAAGCAAACCGGAGATAACAACCCTGGAGGTCCTGCTTTTCAGCATTTTTCCGAGCTCTCTAAAGTCACGCTGCAGAATATTCATCCCCTTCTTTCCGACATCGTTTGTGCCGACATGCACTACCACTTCCGGATGTTCACCTTCGCCCTTGAGGATTTTCTGCACTCTGTCCGTGACATCCTGGATCCTGGCACCAGGAAGGCAGCACACCATCCTCGCATCCCGTCTGTTGCCGCAGAAACCCCTGTCCGTACCTCTCACAATGGAGTCTCCCACTACAATGGCGTTGCCTGCCTTAGGCCTTTTTGGTTCTGGCTCAACAGCCCTATTCGCATCGCAAGCCAGTCCGCCGCCCAGTGTAAACACGTCTTCTGTCCCGACAGCTTCTAAGTGGGTGAACCTGTTCACAAGAGGTACAACACCCGGGGACGTTGGCATTCCATGCTTCCCTCCCTTTCTCACTGTCTCCCACCTTCTCTCTTCCAGTACCTTAGGTGTAACAATCGTACTGTAGGACTTGTCAAGGAACGACTCCGTTTCTCGGACGAACCGGAGGTCATCCACTTGCTTCTCCAGTTCCCCAACACGGCCCTTCAGGAGCTCTACCTGGATGCACTTCTCGCATTTGTAGCAGCCAGAGGCACCAGCGGTGTCCTTGACCTCCCACATACTGCAAGCATCGCACTGAATCAGCTTGCCTGACATCTCCTTCTTTCGTCTCTACCTCTCATGCGTATTGCGTGGTCTCCTCTCCGAAGACTCTCGAGCCAAAGACTCACACTTTTCTCACAGGGCACTTCCCTCACAAGGCCGCTCACTCACTGCCGCTCGCTAAGAGCCGTCTTGCTTAAATTGACTGATAAATTGCCTGATTTACCAATTAACAAACCTCAGTTTACAAATTCCTCAGTTTTCAACTGGTTTCCCGGCACTGACTCACTTCTCTCCTCCCACTCGGGCTAGAGCCAATCAGTCGTATCTCTTGCTAAGCTCCTGCTGCTGTTGCTCCCAAATCTACAGCAGTTCTGAGTAAAATCTGCCTGTGCTTGGCTACTACTTTTCAACTGTTTTCACCCCTCTGACACTGCTCTCCTCCCACTCGGTCATAATCTGAAGCACATGCCAGTAATCAAAGAGTTCATGACCAGGTATGAAAGAAAATAATTGCTGGGGTACATGGAAATAAGGAGAGGGTTATGGCCATATGGGCTGTTACCCTTTGATCCATCATGAACCCTATAGACCATATAGCCCTTATTTGGTGTGATGCATTAGCCAAGACTACATAAACTTTTGAAAATGGCAATTGAGACAAAAACAATCTCTAAATTTATTTAAAAACAATGAATGGTGCGTTAAAATATAATTCAACTCAAACATACTTTTGATGTACTTATGTTTAAGAAAGAACTGTAGATGCTGTACTTATGCACTTATTGAAAATATTTTTCATGCTTTACTGCCACAATTGATATCGGAAATATTTATAGCTATATTGATGTTTTATAGATCTATGAAAGTCTGAGAGCAAACAGAGGTCTTGTCAATTTTACTTTTCTTAAAACTTCACATGCAACCCCCTCTCCACCTCCCCCCCCCCCTCCCCCCCTTCCCTGTCAATAAAATGGAACGACATTTGACTATTGTAATTAATAATACTCCCTAAATTTATTCTGTATTATATAACCATCTTACCTAGACCTAGATGTGGGTGATGTTCAACTAAAGTCCAGCTATTGTCATCAACACAATGGCATTGATATATCAGCAGCTGGCAGACGTCTCTGGCCGTCAAATCAGATGGAAGTTCAATTGCTTTGCTTGTTCCATCTTCACTAAAAACTTTAATAACCTACCAAAAACATTGGAAACATTGATTAACAAATAACAATTAACAAATAATGTCACCTAATTTTAAAGATTGGCAAATGAACAGACAACCAAGAAACATTTATTTATTTATTTAGAGCGCTTGTGTGGTCTAAAATTACAAAAACAATTCCCATAGTCAACTGTATTATTCAAAGTAACAAAACTGAAAATTGAAACTAATGTCTGCTTTCTTCCATTGGTTTTGTATGTTAGTTACATAGAACGTATCATTCTGTCCTTCCCTGTTGGCCTTGTCTCCCACCCCCACAAACTCTCTGACATTTCAATCCTATGAGGCCATTATAGAACTGAATTTAGCCAGCAAAACACAAAGTGTGGGCGTAACTCAGCGGGTCAGGCAGTGTCCATGGAGGAAATAGATGGGCAATGCTTCGGATTGGGAGCTTTGTTCAAACATTGTAGTATGGGGGAGAAAGCTGGAAAAGGGTTGGGGACGGGTCAAATTCTGGCAAGTGATAGGTGGATACAACTGTGGGGGGCAGATTGATCGGCAGATGGGTGGACAAAGCCTAGCGATGAAAAAGAGACATCAGGGTCCATTGCAGGTACTGGCTTCACCACCATCAAATGGATCTGCAGGAAGCTTTCCTCAAAAAGGCAGCTAAAATTGGCAAAGACCAACACCACCCTGGCCATGTTTTCATCTCGTTGCTACCATTGTGAAGGTGTTACAGGAGCCCGAGAACAGTGACCTCCTGGTAACAATCAGTTTCTTCCCATCAACTATCAGGCTCATGATCCACACCACACTAACCACACCAACAATCTACTAAGATTTGGTTTAGATTAGGTTGGTTCAGTTTGCAGTATGATGGTCTAGTTACTGAGCTTTACTGAGAATTTATTGTATTATTGATTGTTGCATATTTATGTGTTATGTTGTAGCATTAATGTGCCTGTAAAAATGCAGCAAAAATTTAATTGTTCCATTCCTGGTGCATAAGACAATTAAACACTCTTGCCTTGACACGTCACACAAAATACAAAGGAAATGTTGAACATAATTTGTTTAAGAAGGAACTGCAGATGCTGGAAAATCGAAGGTACACAAAAATGCTGGAGAAACTCAGCGGGTGCAGCAGCATCTATGGAGCGAAGGAAATAGGCAACGTTTCGGGCCGAAACCCTTCTTCAGTCTGAGTTTCTCCAGCATTTTTGTACACCGTTGAACATAATTTGCTGGGTGAATATCCAACCTCACTTTGTAAGTCAGCAGTTCAGAGAACAGGACAGTATCTTAAAATTGAGCCTAAAGTTTTAAATAGACCTCTTTGTCTCATCCAAGGCACTTTAGTAGTGTAGCACACTTAGGATGTTATAATGTATCAAAGGATTACTGTACTTGTCACACATTTCAAACACTGACTAATAATGAAACATATTACATTTCCCTTGGGTGTGTACAATGAGCTCCATAAAAAAGTCAGTACACATTGTTAGGAACTGAATCAAACCATGCATGTTAACCAGAGTCAGCTTTTATGGCTGATGTAATCAGTTTCCACAAAGATCAATACAGTTATAGTCATAGAGTGATACTAGGAAACAGGCTCCTCGGCCCAACTTGCCCACAACGGCCAACATACTAGTCCTATACTAGTCCTACCTGCCCGCGTTTGGTCCATATCCCTCCAAACCTGTCCTATCCATGTACCTATCTAACTGTTTCTTAAACATTGGGATAGTGCCAGCCTCAACTACCTGATTGTTCCATACACCCACCACCCTTTTGTGTGAAAAGGTTATCCCTCAGATTCCTGTTAAGTTTTTTCATCTTCACCTTAAACCTATATCCTCTGGTCCTCGATTCCCCTCCTCTGGACAAGAGACTCTGTGCATCTGCCCGATCTATTCCTCTCATGATTTTATACACCTCTATACGATCACCCCTCATCCTCCTGTGCTCCAAAGAATAGAGTCCCAGACTACTCAACCTCTCCCTATAGCTCACACCCTCTAGTCCAGGCAACATCCTCATAAATCTTCTCTGTACCTTTCTAGCTTGGCAACATCGTTCATATAACATGGGGCCCAGAACTGAACACAATACTCTAAATACGGCCTCACCAACGTCTTATACAACTGCAACATGAACTCCCAACTTCTATACTCAATACTCTGACTGATGAAGGCCAATGTGCCAATAGCCTTTTTGACCACCCCATCCACCTGCGACTCCACCTTCAAGGACACCTGCACTCCAAGATCCCTCTGCTCTACAACACTCCCCAGAACCCTACCATTCACTGTGTAGGTCCTGCCCATATTCGACTTCCCAAAATGCAACACCTCACATTTCTCTATTAAATTTCATCAACCATTCCTCAGCTCACCCGACCAATCATTATTAGCTGTTCCTTAATTGGGAGTTGACAAACGTCCCCACACCAAAAGAGTAGAAATGTTTTTGTTTTTGTTCAATTGAAGTGCAACACATAAGCTGAATGAAACATTGAATGTCATGTCTTGTCAGTCTTCAAGTGTATCATCACAGTAAAATAACTATGGTTTATTTAAAATTAAAATCTTTCAAAGTGTTATCTATCTATCTACTCATCCACTCCTCAAAACATTTGGACATTTTTATGTACACATTTTAAAATAAAATCCTTCTCCCCCCCCCCCCCCCCCCCCCCCCCCCCCAGGCACACCTGCCTCCAGTATGCCTCCAAGTACGCTCGCGCCACGGCTCCCGCTGCTGGACTCCAGCCCGCTCGCCTGCCCGACCCCTACTTCACCTCTCTCCCCCATCCTCTCCTTCCTCTCCCCCACTCCGCCCTCTTCCCCCCCCCCTCCCCATACTCGGGGTCTGAAGCGCCGAGTATGCGAGCCCATGGAGCTCAGAAATATCGAGCCCCATGGGCCCCGCGGCCTTGCTCGGGGTCCACGCCCGTCCACATCCTCGCTAGGGTCCGGCGCCTGGTGGGGAGGCTGCTGCCGTGGGCCAAGACCGGTTCGACGCCCGCTCATCCGCCCGCCCGCCCACCGCCTTGCTCGGGGTCCTCAGGTCGATCCCCGCCCGTGGCCTCCTTCGAGTCCATGTCCGCCGTCCAGCGCCTGGTGGGGAGCCTGCTGCCTGGGCTGGAGCAGAGCCTGGAGCTGGAGTGAGGGCCAAACCCGGGGTTTGGGATGGGGCCGTGACCGGGGCCAAAAAGCCGCCACACGCCCGCCAGCAGTCTCTGTCTCTGCCTCTCTCTCTCTGTCACTGCCCACTCTCTTTCTCTGCTTTCTCTGCACCCTCTCTCTCTCACTGCCCTCTCTTTCTCTGCACCCTCTCTCTCTCTCTCTCTGCTCTCTCTCTGCCCTCTCTCTGCCCTCACACTCCCCCCCCCCCCCCCACGCCCCATCAAGACCTCTGCACTCACTACAACTGGGAATTGGAAATGATGCCAAACCGGTTACTCTGTATACCAGGGGTCACCAACAATGCCTCTGTCCTCTCTCTGTCTCTGCCCTCTCTCACTGCCCTCTCTCTCTGCCCTTTCTCTCTGCGCACTCTCCCTGTCTTCTCTCTCTGCCCTCTCTCTCTCTCTCTGCCCTCTCTCTCTCTCTCTCTGCCCTCTGTCTCTCTGCCCTCTCTCTCTACCCCCTCCCTTTCTAGCCGCGCCTGCGCAGTTGGGGGCTGTGTGTGAGTGGATAGGGCGGGGGATGGGGTTAAAGGACCAAATGAATAATATTCATATAATATCTAGGTGGGGGGTTAGTGTGTGTCTCTGTGCCTCCATGCCCCTCTCTGTGTGCCTCCGTGTCCCTCTCCGTGTGCCTCCGTGTCCCTCTCTGTGCCTCTCTCTGTGCCTCCGTGTCCCGCTCCGTGTGCCTCCGTGTCCCTCTCCGTGTCCCTCTCTGTGTGCCTCCGTGTCCCTCTCTGTGTGCCACCATGTCCCTCTCTGTGTGCCTCCGTGTCCCTCTCTGTGCCTCCGTGTCTCCTTCTCAGTGCCTCCGTGTCTCCCTCTCTGTGCCTCCGTGTCTCCCTCTCTGTGCCTCCGTGTCTCCCTCTCTGTGCCTCTGTCTCCCTCTCTGTGCCTCCGTCTACCCCTCCGTGCCTGCGAATTGGGGGCTATGTGTGAGTGGATAGGGCAGGGCATGGGGTAAAAGGAATGAATTAATAATATTAATATAATATCAATGGGGGTGGTTAGTGTGTGTGTGAGGGGTGGTTAGTGTTTGTGTGTGCGTTTGTGTGTGTGCGTTTGTGTGTGTGTGTGTGTGTGTGTGTGACATTGGTTAGTGTGTGTGTGACGCCTCAGGCCGCCCCATCCCCTCGCAACGGCGCGTTGGTCTAGTATACTATTAAAAGTCTGTGTGTGTGTGTGTGTGTTTATTTGTGGGTGTCAGATTTGGTCTTTGATTCCTTGGTCTGCCAAAACCACACGCAAAAACTCTGAGATTTTTTCCATTTCGCTAGACATTTCACATTTACATTCGCAAATCCAATCCTCATTAAATTCCGTCGTTTTAATCTACACATTTTTAATGAAATCCTCCCCCCACCCCCACTCACTCATTTTGTCACCTACTGCTGGTCATAGCGGCTGCTGCCGCCCGGCTCTCCTCCACTCACCCCCCCCCCCCCCCCCCCCCCCCCCGGCCTGGCTCTCTCAGGCTGGCTCGCTTCGCCGTGCTCGGAAAAGCAGCGGGGGAACAGCCGATCTTTGGCTTGAGCCAGCGTGACAGAGCCGGCGCGTTAATGGCCTATCGGCCTCGATGTCGTACGCAGCGTCTTGACAGCGTACGCAGCCTCTCGATGTCGTACGCAGCGTCTTGACGGCGTACGCCTGGACCGCAGGCTCACTCGCCAACATGCCCGCCCGCCCACTCCACCCTCCCCCCCTCCCCGTACTCGGGGTCTGAAGCACGTTCGGGGACCAGACCCAACGAGTCTGCACTTATCTATTAAAACTGTGTGTGTGTGTGTGTGTGTCATTTTGCATGTGAAAAGTATCTCCTCGAAAACCCGACGAAAAAACATGGGAGATTTTTACAATTATGGTAGGGATTTAACTTATGATTTCATAAATCCACTCCTCTCTAAATTCAGTCGATTATTTCCCCAGATTTTGAATAAAATTATTCACAAAACAAAAAAAAATTAAATCAAACTGCTGCATGAGTCACAGTATCACCTCACAGATGTCCAATCACAATGGATCTTATTTACATATGTGACATCACAATGGGACAGGGGTGGGAGATTGGAACCTTCACATGATCCCTCTAAAATCAAACTGCTGCATGAGTCACAGTGCCATCTCACGCCACCGCTGCCCAGCTGCTGACGTTACAATAACAGACATTTTTACATCTTCTGGTAGAAATTTTCCTTATGATTTCAAAAATCCAATCCTCTATACATTTGATTATTTCCCGAGATATTTACTAAAATTTATAACCAAACTGACATTTAAAAAAAATATTAAGGTTGCCCAGCTGCTGACCTCACAATGCCTTTGCACCTGGCCCAACTGCTTCATGGCCCCGCCCGGCCTGGCCCCCCAGCCTGCCAGGTTGTTGATTCCATTGTTTTGCATTGAATTGAAGTGAATTATTTCTCACTTAACATCACTCATTCTTAACATTAACTTTTAATTTCAAAGACAGTTTAATAAAAAAACAACTTGCTGTCTTCATTGACAGCTTAGATCGGACCTGCTGTGTGTGTGTGTGGGGGATGTGGGGGGTGTCCTCCCCTGAATTCCATAGAGCTGCCGACAGCTATCGTGCATGAGACGCGGACGCTTCATTTCCAGAACATTCTGAGCGCGTGACCCACGGTTGCATTTCGCTCTCTGTCTCTCCCCATCTCTCTCCCTCCTCCCTCTCCCCCCCCTCTCTGTCTCCCCCCTCTCTCCCTCCCCCTCTCTATCTCCCTCTCTCTCTTCTCCCCCCCCTCTCTCCCCCTCCCTCACTCTCTCCCCCCTCCCTCTCTCTCTCCCCCTCCCTCTCTCTCTCCCCCCTCCCTCGCCCCCACCCCCCAGCCCTCCCCCCAACTCCCGCCCTCCCTCCCCTAAACCCCCTTCTCCCCTCCCCTACCCCATTCCCTCTCCCCTCTCAGCCCCACTCTCCCTCTATCTCTCCCTTCTCTCCTCCCATCTCTCTCTCCCTACCCTCCCTCTCCTCCTCCCCTTCACCCCCCTCTCCCTCTGTCTCTTGCCCTTCTGACTCTGCCCCTCTCTCTCTATCTCTCCCCATTCTCTCTCTGCCCTCACTCTCTACCCCCCTCCCCTCCCTCTCTAGATGCGCCTGCGAGTTGGGGGCTATGCGTCACTGGATAGGGCAGTTATGGTGTAAAAGGAGCAAATTAATAATATTAAAATAATATCAAGGGGGGTAGTTAGTGTGTGTGTGGGGGTGGTTAGTGCGTGTGACATCGCATGCTCCCCCCCCTAGCCCCCCCAACCCCCTCACCACAACCGCTCGTTGGAGGAACAGACCCAACGGGTCTGCACTTGGTCTAGTATCTATATTACTAAAAGTCTGTTCTTGACCAGTTTTGGCTTTCTGTGCTGCGATTGCCGAGAGTACGCCGCCACCTATGGCCGTCATTTATGGCCACCTCGCTCAGAGCCCCCCTCCGCCGCATGTGTGCCGAGGATTTTTCCCGTCAATGAAAATTGACAGAGATATTAATGTTTTTACATAATTCCCCATTCTCTCTGCTGCCCCTGCTAGAGGGGGAGTGACTATAAAACCAGGAAGTGGTGTGCCTCAATCAGTCTCTGCAAGTGGTGTGCCTCAATCAGAGCTCTGAATGACACTAACAAATGTCTACAACACTGTGAGTACCCTTAATTTGGTTTGAAAATGAAAATATGGTTAGAGGTAAAAAAGCTTCCTCCTCTCCCCCCCGTCTCCTCCCCCCCCCCTCTCCTCCTCTCGCGCCCCTCTCCTCTCCCCCCCTCCTCTCCCCCCCTCCTCTCTCCCACCCCTCCCCTCTCCCCCCCCCTCTACCCCCCCTCCTCTCCCCCCCTCTCCTCTCCACTCCCCCCACTCCACTCCCCCCCTCTCCTCTCCCCCTCTCTATCTCTCCTCTTTTTCTCCCCCTCCTCCCCTCCATCCCCTCCCCCACCGTCCCTCCCCTAAACACCCCTCCCCTCCACACACCCCTACCCCCTTCCCTCCACCCCCCTCCCTGCTCCCCACCTCTCCCCGCCCCTCATCTCTCTCTTCCCCCCCTCTCCCCCCCTCTCTCCCCCCCTCCTCCTCCCCTCCTCTCCTCCCCCCTCTCCTCCCCCCCCTCCCCTCCCCTCCTCCCCCTTCTCTCCACTCCTCCCCTCTCCACTCCCCCCCTCTCCTCTCCCCCTCTCTCTCTCTCCTCTTTTTCTCCCCCCCTCCCCTCCCTCCCCCACCGTCCCTCCCCTAAACCCCCCTCCCCTCCACACCCTACCCCCTTCCCTCCACCCTCTCTCCCCCTTCCTGCTCCCCACCTCTCCCCCGCCCCTCATCTCACCCCCCTCTCAGCACTCCCTCTCCCCTCCTCCCCCCTCCCCCTCCTCTCCCCCCCTCCCCTCTCCCCCCCCTCTCCTCCCTCCTCTCCCGCTCTTCCCCCCCTCTCCTCCCCCCCGTCTCTCTCCCCCCCCCCCTCTCTCCCCCCTCCCCCTCTCTCCCCCCTCCCCCTCTCCCCCCTCCCCCTCTCTCCCCCCTCCCCCTCTCTCCCCCCTCCCCCTCTCTCCCCCCAAAAGTTGAGTCAATTCATTGGCTCCGGGAAGCGCCAACTGCCCCCCCCCCCTCACGTGGGAAAGATCGATTGCGTTGGGCGAACGGGTTGCTTTGCGGGAACGGGTTGCGTTCGGGGAACAGGTGAAGGAGAGGGAGGGAGAGGTGAAAGAAGGAGAGGTGAAGGAGGGAGTGGAGGAGGGGAGGCGGTGAGGGGGGAGAAGAGGGAGGGTGAGGGAGTGTAGGGGGATGAGGGGAAATGAGCTGCACCTGCGCAGTTGGGGGCTATGGGTGAGTAGTAGAATATTGCGTTGGGCGAACTGGTTACGTTATGGGAACGGGTGATTGTCTCCGGGGGGCGCCTGTCTCCGGGGTGAGCGCCAACGTCGCATTCGGGGGACCAGCCTTCCCAACAGACAATAGACAATAGGTGCAGGAGTAGGCCATTCGGCCCTTCGAGCCAGCACCGCCATTCAATATGATCATGGCTGATCATCCACAATCAGTACAGGTGCACAACCTTTTATCCGAAGATCCAAATAACGAAAACCTCCGAATAGCGGACATTTTTTCGGTCCTTGAAGAAAGGTCCTTGAAAACGTTCACCGAGGGCGGCCCGCAGAGGTGACAGCGGAACCTCCGGTCGGTCCTCGAAGAAAGGGGAACTAAATCCCCATTCATAAAAGAGAAGGTGAGGGTATATTGCGCGGGAGGGTTAATAATTGACAATATGCTGCTGCCTGCCCGCTGAGTTAAAAAGTTCCCACGGTAGACTCACGATACACAGTGTATCGTGAGTCTTGCGTGGGAACTTTTTAACTCAGCGGGCAGGCAGCAGCAGATTGTCGCTCCCTTCAATTTCACCCCACCTACACCCCTCTGCTTCCCGGCCATGTGTGTGACCCCTTCCCTCCCCTCTCCAGCTCCCCCGCTCATTGCACCGGCGCGGGGGCTTTGCACTGTCTTCAAGTCGGCGATACCAGCAGGTCAATGCCAGTCACCGGAGACGTCAGGACCAACGGGACACTGACCCCCAGGCCCACTGCAAGCACGGAGATCCCAGAGACCCACAGCCAGTAGCAGCCCAGCCCCGTTCCAACTCCAGAGGAAAACTGCAAACTGGCCAGAGACGTCAGGACCACCAGAAGCCGTTCCCCGAGCTGCGCCCCCTCATCGGGACACCGACCCCCAGGCCCACTGCAAGCACGGAGATCCCAGAGACCCACAGCCAACAGCAGCCCAGCCCAGCCCCGCTCCAACTACAGAGGAACCTGGGTTGCGGATGACGGGGCGCCGCTCGGGGCGTCGTAGGGGCCCATCGGGGAGCGGGTTCCTGTTGGTCCTGACGTCTCCGGCCACCTGCCATCCTCCGAGAACTGTACCGCCCTTGCAGGAGAGTGGGGTTGTTTGCAGTTGCAGAGGGAGGGGGCAAGGGCGGTATAGCTCCCAGTCTCAACTCCAGTCCAGGGGGGTGGCCGGAGACGTCAGGACCAACGGGACACCGACCCCCAAGCCCACTGCAAGCACGGAGATCCCAGAGACCCACAGCCAGCAGAAACTCCAGCCCAGCCCCGCTCCAACTCCAGAGGAACACGCAGGGGCAGAAGCTGATGGTGTGCAAGGTACGTCTTGTTCTTGGGGTGGCGGATGAGGGGGCGCAGCTCGGGCTGTGGGCAAACTGCCACTTGTCGCCGTAGCGGCCCATCGGGGAGTGGATTCCTCTGGAGTTGGAGGGGGAGGGGGGTATTGTGCTGTTTGATCGCCCCCTGCTATCCCAGGGACAGGGAGACACAGCGGCTTTTTAGACTGGTGGGCAATCACTTCCAAAGTTCTGCCCACACAGTCAGTACACCTCTCCTACACTGCATTTCATACAAACATTTATTCTGCAAGAAAAAACTACATTGAAGACTCAAACTCGCGACCGAGTAACTGCCGGGATCAAGGCGCAAACTCGCGACCTTGCGGATATGAGCCGAGCACTCTACCACTGAGCCAGCCATTAAAATCTACGCTAAAAAATTTCCATTCCGAAGACCGACAAATTCTGAATTACGAAAAGTGTCTGGTCCCAAGGCTTTCGGATAAAAGGTTGTGCACCTGTACCACGTTCCTACCTTCTCCCCAAACCCCGACTGCTATCTTTAAGAGCCCTATCTAGCTCTATCTTGAAAGTATCCAAGATAGAAAGTATCCCTCTGAGGCAGAGAATTCCACACTCACAACTCTGTGTGAAAAAGTGTATCCTCATCTCCGTTCAAAATGGCTTACCCTTATTCTTAAACTGTAGCCCCTGGTTCTGGACTCCCCCAACATCACGAACATGTTTCCTGCCTCTAGCGTATCCAAACCCTTAATAATCTTATATGTTTCAATAAGATACCCTCTCATCCTTCTAAATTCCAGAGTCCACAAGCCCAGCCGCCCCATTCTCTTAACATATGACAGTCCTGCCATCCTGGGAATTAACCTTGTGAACATACGCTGCACACCCTCAATAGTAAGAATGTCCTTACTCAAATTTGGAGACCAAAACTGCACACAATACTCCAGGTGTGGTCTCACTAGGGCCATGTACAACTGCAGAAGGACCTCTTTGCTCCTATACCAGGCATGATATTCACATCCAGAAAAAAAGTAGGAAGTATTGGTTGGGGGTCCAGGAGGCCGGCTAGGCACCCGGTGGGGGTTCAGGGGGCTTCTGCATTTTCTATAAATTGAAAGTGATTCCTAAGCTTCCCAGGGGATGATCAGCCATAATCACATTGAATGGTGGTGCTGGCTCGAAGGGCCGAATGGCCTACTCCTTAACCTATTGTCTTTCTGCTGGTAGTATACATAGCAGAAGCTTACAATTTTTCTAAAATAAAAAACAGTAAAATAACCCCCAAAAGATAAATATTTAATTAAATAAATGACTTCATACAGCTAAACAAATCTTTACAAAATATGTTACCTGAAATGTCTCTTTGCCTAGCACTGTGTGCAAACAGCACAGAAAAAGTGATTGATAAACCTATGACATAAGTAACATTACCCAAACTCTAGTTTGACTTCCTCTTTGCCTGACACTTTATTTTTGTAAACTTGCTCAACATGGCTTCCCTGTGCTTCTTTCTTGCCAGTTGAACTTTCTCTTGGCTTCTGCAGCCATCTTCTGCTTCAGTAAGGGAAGCTGATCAATGATTGGTCGCAACGCCCCTCGGAGACTGCGTCTAATTGGCCGCCGAGTGATCGGCGCATAATGTGATTGGACACAACGCCCTTGGAGACAGCGGCTCATTGGGCGGCAAAACAAACAAAAAAATCGGAATTCCGATTTAAATCGGAAGAAATAGCATGCCTGCTGTACTCAACTCCTCTTGTTATGAAGGTCAACATGGCATTCGCTTTCTTCACTGCCTGCTGTACCTGCATGCTTATTTTCATTGACTGATGAACAAGAACCCCAGATCCCGTTGTACTTCCCCTTTTTCCAACTTGACACCATTTAGATAATAATCTGCCTTCCTGTTTTTGCTACCAAAGTGGGTAACCTCACATTTATCCACATTAAACTGCATCTGTCATGCATCTGCCCACTCACCCAACCTGTCCAAGTAACCTGCATTCTCAGCATCCTCCTCACAGTTCACACTGCCACCCAGCTTTGTGTCATCTGCAAATTTGCTAATGTTACTTTGAATCCCTTCATCTAAATCATTGATATATATTGTAAATAGCTGCGGTCCCAGCACCGAGCCTTGTGGTACCCCACTAGTCACTGTCTGCCATTCTGAAAGGTACCCTTTAATCCCTACTCTTTGTTTCCTGTCTGCCAACCAATGTTCTATCCATGTCAGCACTCTACTCCCAATATCATGTGCCCTAATTTTGCACACTCATCTCCTATGTGGGACCTTATGAAATGCTTTCTCTAAGTCCAGGTACACTACATCCACTGACTCTTCCTTGTCCATTTTCCTAGTTACATCCTCAAAAAATTCCAGAAGATTGATCAAGCATGAGTTCCCCTTCGTAAATCCATGCTGACTCGGACCGATCCTGTTACTGCTATCCAAATGTGCCGCTATTTCATGTTTTATAATTGCCTCCAGCATCTTCCCCCATCACCGATGTCATTCTAACTGGTCTATAATTCCCTGTTTTCTCTCTCCCGCCTTTAAATCCCAACAATAAACACATATTAACATCCACCACAGTGAGTCCACCCAGCATCTCCTCACTGTGATGAAGGCAAAAGTCTTTGGTCTGCAGTCTCTTCCCTCCTCTTCTCCCTCTGCGCTGAGGCGATACCCCCCGGGCGATGTTATAAATCAGTCCCGCGGCTCAAACACCGCGGCCCGGGGTGGTCGAAGCTGCCGCCCACCAGTCTTGCAGACGCAGCCGCTGGCCCGTGGCCGAACCCCGGACTCAGGCCACCACCGCCAGAACACCGTCCCAGCCACCCTCACGTGAGTACCGTACCGTCTTCAGCCTCGGGCTGGGCCGCCCCGACATGGGCGCCGAACCTCCCCCGGGCTGGCCCTGCCCCGACATGGGCGTCGCTTCTTCCCCGGGCCGGGCCGCCCCGACATGGGCGTCGCTTCTTCCCCGGGCCGGGCCGCCCCGACTTGGGCGTCGGTTCTCCCTCTGGCCGGGCCGCCCCGACTTGGGCGTCGCTTCTCCCTCGGGCCGGGCCACCCCGACATGGGCGCCGAACCTCCCTCGGGCTGCGAACGCCGCACCTCCCCGAGCTCGGCCGCTCCGACGGGAGCCTCGTTCCACCCTCGGGCTGGCCGCCCTCACAGCCTCTCACGGGAGCACTGTTCCAGCCCTGAGCCGGACCGCCCTCACGGGAGCGAGCTCAGGGCAAGTCCTGACGGGTTCTGCCTCCGGAGCCTCGAGGTCGCCAGCTCCATTAGGCCTCAGCGCAGACGGAGGCAGAGAAGGGGAATACGACAAAAACGTCGCATTCCCCCGCAGGGAGAGACTGCAAACCCTGTTTCGACCCCCCCCCCCCCCCCAAAACACAAACTAAAAACAAAAAA
Source organism: Amblyraja radiata (assembly GCF_010909765.2). NCBI lineage: Eukaryota > Metazoa > Chordata > Chondrichthyes > Rajiformes > Rajidae > Amblyraja > Amblyraja radiata. The sequence goes on from NC_045957.1 coordinate 87,134,858, forward strand.
CTAGACTAACCAAAACAAAATAAACAACACAAAAAACACAAACAAACGGGACTGCCGGTGAGCCGCTGCAGCCAGAGCCGCGCCGCCACTCCGCTTTTATTGTATTATATGTATGACTGCTGCAATTTCGTTCAGACTTCGGTCTGAATGACAATAAAGTCAGTCTGTCTGTCTGTCTGTCTGTCTGTCTGTCTGTCTGTCTGTCTGTCTATCTATCTATCTATCTATCTATCTATCTATCTATCTTAAAAAGTGGGATAACATTAGCTCCCCTCCAATCCACAGGAACTGATGCTGAGTCTATAGAACATTGGAAAATTATCACCAATGCGTCCACGATTTCTAGAGCCACTTCCTTAAGTACCCTGGGATGCAGACCATCAGGCCCTGGGGATTTATCAACCTTCCGTCCCATCAGTCTACCCAACGCCATTTCCTGCCTAATGTGGATTTCCTTCAGTTCCTCCATCACCCCAGAACCTCTGGCCACTAGTACATCAGGAAGATTGTTTGTGTCCTCCTTAGTGAAGATGGATCAAAATGTGGATCAGTAATATGCTGGACACAGCACATTTGGAAGAAATGAGACTCCTCCTAATAGACAAACAAGACCAATTCTTAAGGAGTTGGTCCCCATTCATTGATTTCTTGGATTCATGTGGTGACATAGTATCATGAAAACTAAAAGTTTCAGGTATCGGTGAAAGGTGATTTAGAATACAAAAAATTCATCTCCTTGTGGCAACTGAATAATCTCCCTCCTGCTTTCCTTCTTCACTTATTCCTTTTTTTCACTTTTTCTGTATCTGTTTGTCACTCACGTTCACTAGTCTATCCTTCACTTTTCACAACCTCTTTTTTTTCTCTTTTCTCACTTCTCTCTTTAAAAAAAAAAAAAGGAAGTTGTACAGAGAATGTAATATGTTAACATAATTTTTGTGCCAATGCATTGTACTCACTTCTAATAAATAAAATGAATTTAAAAAAAAAAATGGATCCAAATTACCTGTTCAACTCATCTGTCATTTCCTTGTTCCCCATAATAAATTCACCCTTTTCAATCTTTAAGGGACCAACATTGGTCTAAACTAATTTTTTCCTCTTCACACACCTAAAAAAGCTTTTACTATCCTCCTTTATATTCTTATAAAGAATATCCCGTATGACCCCCCGCCCCCATCCCCCCACACCCACCCACGTTGGGGGACAGGGCCCAATGGGTCCCACTTGGTCTAGTATCATATCATATCATATACTTATTTAAATGTCTGATCATGTACGTGTGTATATGTGTGTGTATATGTGGTTGCCTTTACATCTTCGCAAAAACACTGCGCGTTAACGATAACATTCTTACATATTCCAATTGACATTTTTCCCGTTGAGGCCGGGATCACCTTATCTGACCATTTTATGCTTTATTTCTCGGCTTATTCTCGACTCGTTACTGAATAAAAAAGTATTTAAGTCTTTTGACTTAAAGTCAAAAGATTTTGAAATTAAAACCACTAGCTTCAACTAATGACGTCACAATGGCTCAGCTACCAGACATCAGCCTCAATGAAGATTTCATCCTATATTTGGTATGTTATTCACGATTAAACCTTTAAAAATGCCAACTTTCACAAGATTTCTACATATTCTGATTCACATTTATCCCCATTATGCATAGGTTCATTTTCACTGAACAATTTATGCTTTATTTCTCTACTTAGTACTCAAAATACTTTGAATTTCAAACCGACCAGCTTCAACTGATGACGTCACAATGGCAGCTTCAACTGATTAAGTCACAATGGATGGACTAGCAGGGGGAGGACGAACTGCTATTGCAACCCGCAGGGCAAGTGCAATTGGATTTTTTTTTAAAGAGCACTGCTGAGGGAGGCAAGGGGAGTGCTGGAATCTTACGTTCGGGAACGGCTTGAGTTGGAGGACCACTCCGCCCATGGGGAACGGGTGCGTTGGGGGAGTAGACCCATCGGATCTGCACTTGGTCTAGTATACCATTAAAAGTCTCGTCTTGTTTCTGAGTGTGTGTGTGTGTGTGTGTGTGTATTTCTTTGTTTGTTTCTGTGTGTGCGTGTTTCTGTGTGCGTGTGTGTTTCTGTGTGAATGTGTGTGTGTTTCTGTGGGCGTGTGTGTGTGTGTGTGTGTTTGTGCATGTATGTGTTTCTGTTTGTGTGTGTGTGTTTCTGTGTGTGTGCGTGTGTGTTTCTGTGCGTTTCTGTTTATGTATGTGTGTGTGTCTGCGTGTGTGTGTGTTTGTGTTTATGTGTGTGTGTGTGTCTGTTTCTGTGTGTGTGTGCGTGTGCGTGCGCGTGTGTGTGTGTGTGTGTGTTTCTGTGTATGATGGTATTTTCTCCAAAACGGTGCACAGTAATACTAACATTTTTGCAGAACCTCAGCTTTTTCCCTGTCTTCGATCCGATCAAGTTTCCTTCAGATTTGATGTTATATTTCACAAGTTATTGATATTTAAAAAAGTCAACTTTGAGAATAACTGCCAAGATGTTTCTGGCATCTCAGTCCTCCAATCACAATATCTCATTTACACAAGCTGCCGTGAACATTCCGACAACCTAAAATGACATCACAATGGAACCTCAGCCACACGCTGCCATGAACATTCCGACAACCGAAAATGACATCACAATGTGATCTCTTCTGCCAATACACAAGCTAAGAGAGGTGACGGAGTGAAAAATTCGAGAAGAAATGTTATTTAAACATTGTCTTTAGTGGGGGTGTGCGAAAGGGGAGAGGTGAGGGAGGGAGTGACTGAGGTTTGGGAAGAGAGGGAGGGAGAGGTGACAGAGAGACAATGGGATCAGCAGCTTCAAGGGGAGTAAGGAGAGAGTGAGATTTTTGCCCCCCCCCCCACGTGGAAAGGATTGGTTGCGTTGGGGGAACGGGTGAGTGGTGGAATATTGCGTTGGGGAAACGGGGCCCAACAGGACAGGGGGGAGGGATGGGAAAGGGTTATGGAGGGTGGGAGGGACTGAGGGTAGGGGAAAGGAGAGGGAGGGAGAGGTGAAGAAGGGAGTGGAGGAGGTGAGGGGAGAGAAGAGGGAGGGTGAAGAGGATGGGGAGGGAGTGTTGGGAATGAGGGAATGGTTGTGTGGTGGAATAATGTGTTGGGCAAACGGGTTACGTTGGGGGAACGGGTGAGTGGTGGAAAGGGGTTACGTTGGGCAAACGGGTTACGTTGGGCAAACGGGTTACGTTGGGGAAACGGGTGAGTGGTGGAATATTGCGTTGGTGGAAGGGGCCCAACGGGTCCCACTTGGTCTAGTAAAACATAAATGGATCTTCTGGCTCCTGCAATACAATGCAAACCACATACAGATCGGTGGTAATTAATAGCCTGTGTTTGTCCTGATGTAAAATTGGAACCAATTTTGGCCTAGTTTGAAGTAGAAAAGGGAAGAAAACACTGGTCAGAATTATTTATACATACAGGTCCACCACTGATTTTCTGGCACCCTTGGTTCCTGAGCATTTCTGGATTATCTGTTTTACCGGACCAACAGAGGTCACAGCCTGGGGGGGGCTGAGGTATCTGCCCACGGAAGTTGGCAATGGGATCGGGTCTGCCTGCTCCAGCCGGGCCGGAGTTTCAGAGCCCCGGCTGCAGGCAGCAAATTTTACCTGCCGATTAGCCGCAGGAGCCGGCTATGGGAACCGATCTGCCAGTTCCAGCCGGGGTTGAGATCCAGAACCCCAGCCACGGGGGGCAAATTTGACCCGTCGTTCGGTGTGAAAGTCCCGATGAGATCAAGAATAGCTGCCTCACATAACAATAATAATAACTAGACCAAGTGCAGACCCGTTGGGTCTGTTCCCCCAACGTGCGGTTGTGGAGGGGGGGGGAGGGGAGGCGGCATGCAGCGTCAAACACACTAACTATCCCCCCCCCCCGCACTCACGCTAATTACCCCCCTTGATATTATATTAATATTATTAATTTGCTCCTTTTACCCCATAACCACCCTATCTACTGACGCATAGCCCCAACTTGCAGTCACATCTAGAGAGCGGGGGGGGGGGGGGGGGGGGGAAAGGGCGGGGTTAGAGAGTGAGGGCAGAGACAGAGAGAGAGACACAGAGAGGGGCAAGAGGGATGGGGGGTGGAGAGGAGAAAAGGGAGGATGGGTGGGTGAGGGGGGAAAGGTGGGGGAGGAGGGGAGGAGAGAGAGAGGGTGAGAGTGAGGGGGAGAGAGAGGGGGTGTTGAGAGGGGGAGGTGGGGAGCAGTGAGGGGGGAGGGAAGAGGGTAGGGGGTGTGGAGGGGAGGGGGTTTAGGGGAGGGAGGGGAGGAGGGGAGAGAGAGGGGGGGAGAGGGGAGAGAGGGGGAGGAGAGAGGGGGAGCAGAGAGGGGAGAGGAGGGGGGGAAAGGGGGAGAGAGGGTGTGCTGAGAGGGGGGTGAGGTGAGGGGGAGAGGTGGGGAGCAGGGAGGGGGAGGGAGGGTGGAGGGAAGGGGGTAGGGGTGTGTGGAGGGGAGACGGGTTTAGGGGAGGGACGGTGGGGGAGGGGATGGAGGGGAGGAGAGGGAGAAAAAGAGGGGAGGGGGAGAGGAAGAGGGGGAGGGGGGAGAGGGGGGGAGGAGGAGAGGGGGGGGAGAGGAGAGAGGGGGAGAGGAGAGGGGGGAGAGAGGAGAGGAGGGAGGAGAGGAGGGAGGAGAGGAGGGAGAAGAAGGGGGGGGGGAGAGAGGAGGGCGGGAAGAGAGGAGGGGGGAGAGGAGAGGGGGGGAGAGGAGAGGGGGAGAGAGGAGAGAGGAGAGGGGGAGAGAGGAGAGGGGAGGGGGGGAGAGGAGAGGGGGAAGGAAGAGGAGAGAGGGGGGAGAGAGGAGGGGGGAGAGAGGAGAGGAGGGAGGAGAGGAGGGAGGAGAAGGGGGGGGGGGGAGAGAGGAGGGCGTGAAGAGAGGAGGGGGGAGAGGAGAGGGGGGGTGATGGGGAGAGGGGGGGAGAGATAGGAGGGGAGAGAGAGAAAGGGAGAGAGACAGGGGGAGAGAGAGAGAGAGAGAAAGAGAGAGGGATAGGGAGAGAGAGAGGGATAGGGAGAGCGAGAGAGGTGGGGAGAGAGAGGAGGGGAGAGAGAGGGTGCCTTTTTACTTCAACCCAAACTACCATTTGCAGGCAGTGCTTTTTTCCTCAAACTAGCCATATTTTCATTTTCAAACCACATTATGGGTACTCACAGCTGTGGAGACATTTGTTCAGTGTTATTCAGATCTCTGATTGAGGCACACCACTTGCAGAGACTGATTGAGGCACACCACTTGCAGAGACTGATTGAGGCACACCACTTCCTGGTTTTATAGTCCCTCCCCCTCCCTCCAGTAGGGGCAGCAGAGAGAATGGGGAATTTTGTAAAAACATTAATATCTCTGTCATTTTTCATCGACGGGAAAAATCCTCGGCACGCATGTGGCGAAGGGGGGCTCTGGGCGAGGTGGCCAAAAATGACGGCCGTAGGTGGCGGCGTTCTCTCGGAAATCGCAGCACAGATCGCCAAAAGCGGTCAAGAACAGAGATTTAGTAATATAGATAATAATATATTTTATTGTCATTGCACATAGGTGCAACGAGATTTGGTATGCAGCTTCCATCTGATGTCATAACTTAAACAATTAATAAAATTTAGATACCCCGAGAAACATGATTTGTAAAAAAGAACAGTAAAACAGTAAAAAACGGGGCTTAGGCGCCATATTTTCGTGAGCACTTCGGGTCTTCTCCCCGCATCCATCGGGCTGAAGATACAGAAGCTTCAAGTGTACACCCCCTGACTCAGGAACACCTTCATCCCCTCTGCTATCAGGCTTCTGAACAGTCCTTCCATAAACAAATGTAGTGTCCGATTTTCCTTTACCTAATTACGGGCATTGGACTGTCTCTGGAACTATTACGTTGCAATGCTGAGAACTATATTCTACACTCTGCATCCTTCCCTTCGCTCTACCCATTATACTGAACCTAAAACCTAAAGGATCGTCGACTGGAGACATTTAAAAATCAAAGGAGCAAACTGATTTTTTTTTTTTTTAAAAGGGAAGGTAGAACATGAGGAGATTGCGAGAAACAAAAATAGACAGAAAGAGCCTTCAAAGCTAATTAAAATGAGAAAAAAACAGCAAGGGCCAATGTTTTACCCTCAAAGACAGGTAGAATTTAAAAAATCAGAAATATGGTAATAACAGAGAAAGTAAATAGTTGCCTTGTGTGCCTTCATAGACGATACAAAATATGTTGGGCGTACCAAAGATTCAGAAAATCACATCAGGGAAATTGATGAGCATAAAAGCTTATAAATCACAAGACCTCACTGATCTACTTCCCAAAGCTTACAAGGAGATTGCTTTAATGAAGTTGGACGCTTTGGTTGTTTATGGATTTTTGAAACTATTGTTTGTGGATTGTAAGGTAGTAAATGTGACTCAAATATTTAAGAAAGGTGTGAGAAAACAAAGGGATCAACTGATCTATCCATTAGCATAACATCAAAGGTTAGAAAATTATGGTCCATAATGAACGACTTTACAACCCAATGCCTTGAAAAGAATAAGAGGATTGAAAGTAAAGTAAATGGACAAGAAAATAAAATGGTGTTTGATTACTATCTTTAATCGGGCTTTATCTTGCACAAAACTTTATACCTTTTATCCGGTATTTGTACACTGTAGATGGCTTTTATTTGACTGGATAGCACGCAACAAAAAGCTTTCCACTGTACCTCGGTACACGTGACAATAATAAACTAAACTATTTGAGCACTGTAATCCTTGAAGTGAAGATTCGCCATTGTGTTTGTTGGCAGAATTCCAGGATTTAGATCTATCAGCAAAGAAGGACAGGCAATACCTTTCTAAGTCAAGATAGTGTGCAACTTAGAACCATACAGTCATGCAGTATGGAAACAGGTCCTTTGGCCTAACTGCTGACCACCATGCCCCTTCTACACTGACCCACCTACCTGACTTTGGTACATATCCTTCTAAATCTATCCTATCCAGGAACCTAATGCCTTTTGATTGTGGATGATCAGCCATGATCACATTGAATGGCAGTGTTGGCTCAAAGGGCCGAATGGCCTACTCCTGCACCCATTGTCTATTGAATGTTGTGATAATACCTACCTCAACTACCTCCTCTGACAGATCGTTCCATATACCTACCACCCTTTTGTGTAAAAAAGGTGCCTCTCAGGTTCCTATTAATTCTTTACCTCCTCACCTTAAACCCTGGTTCTTGATTCTCTTACTCTAGGTAAAAGACTGCATTTACCCATCTAATCCCCTCATGATCATATACACATCTATACTATCACACCTCATGCTCCTGCATTCCAAAGAATAAAGTTCTAGCCTGTTCAACCTCTCCCTACAAGCTCAGGCCCTCGAGTCGAGGTAACATCCTCGTAAATTTTCTCTGCATCCTATGCAGTGTAACAACACCTTTCCTCTAGCAGGGAGACCAAAACTGAACACAAACGGCAAATGTGGCCTCACCAACGTCTAGTACAAATATAACATAACCTCCCAACATCTATACTCAGTACTCTGGCAGATGAAGGCCAAAGTGCTGAAGCCTTCTTGACCACCCTATCTACCTGTGCAATGCCACTTTCAAGGAACAATGTACCTGCACTCCTCAATCCTTCTGTTCTACACATTCCCCAGAGCCTGTAAAAGTCCTGCCCTGCTTTGATTTACCAAAATGCAACACCTTGCATTCATCTGTATTCAACTCCATTAACCAAAACTCAGCCTACCTCCTCAACTATTCAAGATCCTGCAGCAATATTTGATAAACTTCTTCACTATCGACAATGCCACCCACTTTTGTGTCATCTGCAAACCTGTTAATCATGCCTTGTACATTCTCATCCAAATCATTGACATTAACCACAAACAGCAAAAGGCCCAGCCCATATCCCAGAGGCACAACAGTAGTCCTAGGCCACCAGTTCAAAAAACAACCTTCCACCATCACCCTCTGCTTCCTTCCATGAATCCAATTATTTATCCAGTCGGTTACCTCTCCCTGGATTCCATACGTTCTAACCTTCCAGAGCAACCTACCATGCGGAACTGTATCAAATTCCTTGCTGACGTGTATATAGACAATGTCTATTGCTCAACAAATGAGCCATCAACCTTTTTAGATACTTTCTCAAAAAACTCAGATTCGTGAGACACGATCACCATACACAAAACCGAGCTGACTCCTCCTGATCAGCTCCTGTCCATCCAAATGCATATATACCTTATCACTCAATACCTCCAGTAACTTGGCTACTATAGACGTAGGCTCACTGATTTATAGATTCTAGGCTTTCCTTGCAACCCTTCTTAAAAATAGGCACAATATTAGCCCCCTCCAGTCCTCTCGCACCTCACTCCTATCTAGTGATGATTAGTATATCTCAGGGCGCCTGCAACTTCTTCTCCAGCTTCCCAGTGTCCTCAGATATATCTGATCTTCCCTGGGAGATTTATCGATCTTCATACATCTTAAGATATTCAGCACCTCCTCAATGGTATGTTGACTGTCTCAAGGCACTTTCATTAACTGTCCCAAGTTCTCCAGTCTTCACATCTTTCTCCACAGTAAAAATGGAGGGGAAATACTCATTAAGGACCTTGCCCATCTCCTTCGGCTCCACTTTGGTTTCTTCGCTGAACACCTCCCTCAGTCCAGCAGGCTCAGCGATCATTTCGCTGAACACCTCCGCTCAGTCCACCTAAACCTACCTGATCTCCCAGTTGCTCAAACACTTTAACTCCCCTTCCCATTTCCCCACTGACCTCGCATCCTGGGCCTCCTCCATTGTCAAGAGTAAGGCTCAGTGCAAATTGGAGGAACAGCATCTCATATTTTGCTTGGGCAGCTTACGCCCCAGCAGTATGAACACTAACTTCAAGTAACAGCTGATTCAGCAATATACTTCAATTTTTGCTGATCCACTTCAGGTTAATCTTCCTTGCATCAGTCAAACAAAAATGCAATCACAATCATCTCTAAAACAATGCAATTTATCTTAAATAGATTTGATACATTTCAGCTGTGTAATTATCTGGTGGCATTTAAGAAAGTAACACATTGGAAAATAAATTTCCTACCTTAAAATCTAATCCTATAAACTACTGTTAATCGTACAACTGTGCAAAACCTCAGCACTATATTTTTGAAGCAGACGTGGTTATCATGCAGTTTCTAGCAGATCTATATGGCTTAAACAAATTTGCTACTATTTTAATTATCCTAAAGTTAATATTTGGAATTCAACATATTAAGCAACATGAAAGTGAAAATGTATTTTGATATTTAATCCACATCCACAAAAGTAGTTCATTATTTTATTCCGTATAAGCATGTTTGAAAAGTCTTGCTAGATGCCCATTTTTGCTAGACGTAGATAATAAATAATTAAATCATGCCATTGCATGTTTCTTTTGTTCCAAGTTTATCCTCAAAATTGACCTTAATATAAAACAGATTGTTCTTCATCTGGTTGTGGCTAAAATATTTTGTGTTTTCTTCAAAACAGAAACCACAAAAACATCCACTGGCATTTGATTTTGAAAATACATAGTGAATAATTCAGGCTAACGCAGCAAAATTTTAAATATGTCCTTAAATTCCATACTGTGAAAAAATGGAGGCAATTTCAAATTGTGTTTTTTCAAGGCCATTAATTCAACACAGATTTACTTTACATGCAAACTTTTTTCTGCATCAGATTTCAGAATGCATTCTATAGTAATTATGATCAAGAGTTTAAAATAAAGATTTAAACATTTTTTTTCCAAACCAAATGCAGCAGAGAAGCCGATTAAATCAGATTCAAAACAATCAGCCATTCTATTTTATTTCATTTACGTGTAATGAAATCTAAATTTGGACATGGTTAATATTTGTACAATAAGGCAGAATTAGAGAGGAATCTGTAAGATATGATGCAAGTTTATTTTCCCCAAGATGTAACTGAACTGATCCATTTGTTTCCATGAAGAAAGCCAGGTCTCAAGGCCATGAATTTCTCAATGAATCTGAATTAACCACGAAGGAAACAAAAACATAAAACATTGAAACAGCAAAGTAACTCTCATACTTTTAGTGGATTTATATGTTCATTTCTAGCACAATGACACACATTGTTGTCATAAGTGGTCCTACAGACTTGCTGGCTGCAGTGTTAAGCAGTAGCTCATCTACTATTGTGTTGAAACATGATTATCTGAAACAGTACGGAACTGCTCATTAGTACCTCAACGATTCTGCATAAATAAATACACAATAGTTATGACGCTAGCATGTGAGGTAAATAATGTTGTATTTTTAGAAGCCAACTCAGATGAATGGGTAAGGAGATTGGGGATGAGAAAAGACAAAGGAGATGGTGGAATTGAATGAATGATTCCTTATCACCATCAATGCATTGTTGCTGGATAATTCAGCTTGCTAAAATATGATGTAAGATGACGTGCACATTAAAAACTAGTTTTACAAATTTTTACAAAGATCATTATTTTGATTTGTCATGTAAGAGGGAACATACATGAAGAATTTATAACCCTTTTATAAAATCAGCACCGTAAATGTTCAGAAGTGGAAATAGTTGGCAAAATTGCCTTTTAAACTTGTACCTGATCAGAAATTAGTTTGCATGAATTCCCAAAATAAAAGGACAATGAGTGAACTGCAGCTAATGGCTAATGAGAGGAAAAATGTGCAGAAACAGAATATCTATAGCAGCAAGCACCCATAACATTTGTAAAATTTATAATTGTCAATTCCCAAACCGGAAACCGTGGATGAACAAGGAGGTTTGGAATTGAGAATACGCCCCAATCTCCACCAAGGGGACAGTGTGGAGAGAGTGTCCAGCTTTAAGTTTCTGGGCACTCACATCTCAGAGAACCTCACATGGTCCACCAACACCGCTGCGCTGGTCAAGAAGGCACAGCAACGACTGTTCTTCCTGAGAACATTAAAAAAGACTGGTCTGCCCCAACAGCTGCTGACAACCTTCTACCGCTGCACGACAGAGAGCATACTAACGTATGCCATCTCTGTGTGGTATCTCAGCTGCACGGAGGCGGAGAAGAGAGCTCTTCAGCGCGTCGTCCACAGAGCGCAGAAGATTATTGGGACACTGCTACCAGCCTTGGAGGGCATCTACCACACACGTTGCCTCAGGAAGGCCGTAAGCATCCATAAAGACTCCTCACACCCTTGTAATGGACTGTTCGAACTACTTCCCTCCGGCAGGCGTTACAAGGCCTTCTACGCCCGCACCTCCAGACTCAGGAACAGCTTCATTCCCAGAGCTATAGCGGCTCTGAACCGGCCCTGCTGAGTGCCCCCCACCCCCATGGACTGTCTCCCTCGGATGGTCACGTCGCACAGACACATCTGCACTTTAGTCTGTTTTGACTGTTTTACTGTTTTAATGTTCTTTTTACAAACCATGTTCTCGGGGTATCTAAATCTAAATGTTATTAGTTATTTAAGTTATGACATCGGATGGAAGCTGCATACCAAATCTCATTGCACTTATGTGCAATGACAATAAAAGATATTATTATTATTATTATTATTATTATTATTATTATTATTATTATTATTATTATTATTATTATTATTAAAATAATAAGCTTCCTTTGGTGTAAAAAGAATTTCAAAGAATTAAAATAGTCTGGTATGATAACTCCTCCATCAAGATTCTTATTCATCAACGATCTCAATTAGGCAGTTGTATCTGGTTCGGAGCAATTTGGCTGCCTTTATGCTTAAATAACTACTTTAATATTGTGTTCTCCATTACCTCAACTTGCTTTACATAATTTTGGATTATACTGACCTTGGTATGGTACACTATAAATAGTTCACTTGAAGTTAATTATTCTCATAAATTTCTAGTTTACTTAAACACATCTTGCACATGGACACTTGGGAATTTTCACTTTACTGAAAAGTAAATTTTTAGAACTTTCAATCTTTGACAACCAAAGATACGAAATTCTCAATATCCTCTTGGGGAAATAAGATATTGAGCTCGGCACAAGTGCAAATGCATAAAGGAGAGCGGTGGAAAGGAAGAGAAAATCTGGAACCTGTTCGCGATATATATTAATGATGTTCATGTTAGCGGTAAATGTCAATGTTGGTAAATTTACAGATGACAAGAAAATTAGTGTTGTGGATGAGAAAGGTTGTCTGAGGCTAGCGAAGAATATAGATTAAATGGAGAGTTGGTCGGAATATTAGCAGTTGGAATTTAATTGTGAAAAGTGAAAAGGGATGTTTTGGGGGAATTTAAATAGAGAGGTCATAGGACAGTGATGAGTGTTATTTTGGGGTCCAAGTCGGTAGTTCCTTGAAAGTAGCAACACAAATCAAGTGAGTTTATTGTCATGTGTCCCTGTATAGGACAATGAAATTCTTGCTTTGCTTAAGCACACAGAAAATAGGAGGCATTTGATGGAATGGTAAAGGAGGAGTATGGTACGCGACTTCATCAGTCAGGGCATTGAGTATTAGAGTCAAGAAGTCATGTTGTCGCTTTATAAAACTGGTTAGGGCCCATTTCAGAGTATTCCATGCAGTTCTGGTTGCCTCTTTATAGGATGATATGGAAGCTTTGGAGTAGGTGCAGAAGAGGTTGCTCAAATTTAATATTAGATAAGGAGAGATTGCACAAACTTAAATTGTTTTCTCTGGAGCATTGGGGGCTGAGGAGACCTGTTGGAATTCATTAAATTATGAGGGGCAGTAGACAATCAGAACCTTTTTTTCCTAGCTGGAAATGTCAAATACTGGAGGGCATAGCTTTTAGGTGAGAGGGAAAAGATTTAAAAGAAACATGTGGGACAAGTGTTTTTTTTTTTTACAAAGAGGGGTAGGTGCTTGGAATGTTCTGCAAGGGATGTTGGTGGAAACAGATACAATAGTGGTGTTTAAGTGGCTTTTAGATAGGTACCTGAATATGGACGGACATGGATGTGTACGTATAAGGGATTTGTTTAATTCATCTTCGGTACAGACATTGTGGGGCATTGGTTCTGCTCCTGCACTGCACTGTTCTGTGTAATCTAATTACAAACAAACAGTGAAAATACCAAAGGTATTCAGCACTTTGGGCATGTGTGCATAAACAGCTAGAGCAGCAGTCAATATTTCAGGTTAATGATCCCGTAGAACTGAAATATTGAGTAATCTTGCTTTTTTGAAGAGTGGTGATGACAACAGGGGCAATGCAAATGGAGATAGAAGAGTAAAGAGACAAAGGAATAGAATAAAACTAGTTTTGAAAAGATAGGGTACTAGGACACTTTATTTTAATGATATCCATTTATGATCTGTACTATTGCCTGGGGGCCATTAGGAATATTTCTATAAATATCAAAATTGGCACTGCGGTTTATAGCAAGGAATAATTCTAGCTTGCAAGAAAACTTCAATGGGCTGATTAGGAGATCATATAACTGGCAAATGCAACTTGATCTAGTAGTAATGCATTTAGGAGGACAAATAATGCAAAGGAATATACAATTAATCGTAAGACATACACCATTATAGAGAACAAGCGCCTGGGAAGTTATAATCTACAAGAACACAATCAGTAGCAAGCAAAAGGCAAAGTACCGAGATACTAATTTTGACAGGAATGAACATAATCCAAATATCCGGTTTCCAAGTCATAAATGTCTACAATTTGAACACATCAAATATATATAGATTTCTCTTAACATTTTAAGAACATTTCAAATATAGAACAATAGCACTTGAAACAGAATTTAAAATAAATATTGTTATTGCACAGATAATTTAATTTAACACAAGAATCCCTGGCATCTGGGAAAGGGAGAGGAGGGGGGGTCTGCCTCATGGTCAACTCTGCGTGGTGCTGACGTGGCAGTCCTGTCCAACTCCTGCTCTCCACACCTCGAACATCTGGCGGTGAAGTGCCGTCCCTTCTACCTTCCGAGGGAATTCACCTCCATCATCCTGACCGCGGTCTACATCCCACCCCAGGCTGACGTCCGTCTGGCACTGGAAGAGCTGCACGCCGTGGACAACAAACACCAGACGTCTTACCCCGAGGCATTTACCACCATTGCTGGGGACTTCAATAAGGCAAACCTAAAGAAATCACTCCCTAACTTCCACCAACATGTCTCCTGCTGCACCAGAGGACCAAACACCCTCAACCACTGCTACACCACCATCAAGAATGCCTATCGCTCTATCCCTTGCCCTCACTTCGGTAAATCCGACCATACCGCGGTGCTGCTTCTTCCTGCCTACAGGCAGCAATTAAAGAGCGCACCACCAGAGGTGAGGACAGTACAGAGCTGGACGGGGGGGGGGGGGGGGGGAGGGGGGGGGGGGCAGAGGAACAACTCCAGGACTGTTTGGAGTCTGTAGACTGGGCAATGTTCAAGGACTCGGCAACGGACTTGAATGAATACGCCACAGTCGTTACAGACTTCATTAAGAAATATGTGGAGGACTGCATCCCGACAAAAACATTCCGAGTGTTTCCCAATCAGAAACCTTGGATGAACTTTGAGATCCGCACTCTTCTGAAGACCAGACACCGGGCATTCATGTCTGATGATACAGTGGTCTACAAGAAGTCTAGATACGACCTTGGTAAGACCATCAAAACGGCCAAAAGGGACTTATGCTCCAAACTGGAGGATGAGACAGATGTTCGGCAGCTGTGGCGGGGCCTGAATGCAATCACCTCCTACAAGGCAAAATCAGGAGGCAGCTCGAATGTCGGCGAAACATCACTCCCTGATGAGCTCAATGCGTTTTACGCACGCTTTGATAGGGAAAACACTGATGTGCCTTCCCGAGCCCCCATTCGCTGTGATGGCATTTCAATCTCAGTCACAGAGGCCGGCGTCAGGAAATCCTTCAGTGAACCCTCGGAAAGCGCCTGGTCCTGATGGTATACCTGGTCGTGTTCTAAAAACCTGTGCAGACCAACTGTCGGGAGTTTTTAACGGACATTTTCACCCTCTCACTTCTGAGGTTCCCACCTGCTTCAAAAGGGCATCAATTATACCAGTGCCCAAGAAGAGTAAGGTGACGTGCCTCAATGACTATCGACCTTTGGCACTAATGCCTGTGGTGATGAAGTGCTTTGAGAGGTTGATCATGGCGCAAATCAACTCCTACCTCGATAAAAACCTGGACCCACTGCAGTTCGCTTACCACCACAACAGATCAACGGTGGATGCTATCTCGCTGGCCCTCCACTCCGCTCTGGACCACTTGGACAACAAAAACTCATATGTGAGGCTGTTATTCATTGATTACAGCTCGGCATTTAATACAATCATCCCCTCCAAGCTGGTTACCAAACTCGCAGAACTGGGTCTCTGCGCATCCCTCTGCAATTGGATCCTCAACTTCCTCATTCTCAGACCATAGTCTGTTCGTATTGGTGGAAATGTGTCAGACTCGATAACAATCAGCACGGGAGCACCTCAAGGTTGCGTGCTCAGTCCCCTGCTGTACTCACTTTATACTCATGACTGCATAGCCAGTCATAGTGCGAACTCCATCATCAAGTTCGCTGAGGTGGGACGTATCACTGATGGGGATGAGTCAAGAGTATAGAGGAGAGATCGAGCAACTGTCCATATGGTGCCAGCACAATAACACCAACACCAGCAAAACCAAGGAACTGATTGTGGACTTTGGAAGGAGTAGGATGGGGACCCACAGTCCAGTTTATATCAACGGGTCGATGGTTGAAAGGGTCAAGAACTTCAAATTCCTGGGCGTGCACATCTCTGAAGATCTTTCCTGGTCCAAGAACACTGATACAATTATTAAGAAAGCACATCAGCGCCTCTACTTCCTGAGAAGATTATGGAGAGTCGGTTTGTCAAAGTGGACTCTCTCTAACTTCTACAGGTGCACAGTAGAGAGCATGCTGACCGGTTGCATCGTGGCTTGGTTTGGCAACTTGAGCGCCCTGGAGAGAAAAAGACTACAAAAAGAAGTAAACACTGCCCAGTCCATCATCGGCTCTGACCTCCCTTCCATCGAGGGGATCTATCGCAGTCGCTGCCTCAAAAAGGTTGGCAGTATCATCAAGGACCCACACCATCCTGGCCACACTCATCTCCCTGCTACCTTCAGGTAGAAGGTACAGGAGCCTGAAGACTGCAACGACCCGGTTCAGGAATAGCTACTTCCCCACAGCCATCAGGCTATTAAACTTGGCTCGGACAAAACTCTGAACATTAATAGTCCATTATCTGTTAATTGCATTTTATCAGTTTATTTATTCATGTGTGTATATATTTATATAATGGTATATGGACACACTGATCTGTTTTGTAGTCAATGCCTTCTATGTTCTGTTGTGCTGAAGCAAAGCAAGAATTTCATTGTCCTATCAGGGACACATGACAATAAACTCACTTGAACTTGAAGATGAGGGAAAGCAGGCAACTTTGGAGCAATTAGCCGCACACATTAGAAAATGTAATCATCCACTATTAAGGAAGTTGTAATAGGACAATTGGATATTCATATGATTAATTAAATGTCACAATTTTATGAAAGGGAAATAATACTTGTTCAATTTATAGAATAATTTTAGGATATAATTATCAGGGTGGCAAAAATAACAAACCAATGGATGCTGTGCATTTGGATTTCCAACAGACTGACAAATTACCACATTAAAGGTCACTCTAAGATGTGCAGTTAATCATATTTACGGTTATATATTAGCTAAGATAGCAAACAAAGGTTAGGGATAAATGGTCATTTTCAAGTTGGCAATCAGCAACTCGTAGGGTGCCAATAGAGATCAGTAACTAGGGCCACGGTTTGGGCTTATAGTCTTACAGTTTAAAAAAAGAGTGGTGTCACATATAATGTTTCCCAGATTACTAATAATAAAAGCAAGGTGAGAAAGTAAATTATTACAAAATGACAAACATTTGTGAAGTGACACAGTCAAGAAGTGAGCAATAAGCTGGTTGGTGAAAAACTTTGCAATTTTGGTCTCCTAATTTGAGGAAGGACATTATTGCTATTGAGGGAGTGCAGCATAGGTTCACTAGGTTAATTCCCAGGATGGCAGGACTGATATATGATGAAAGATTGGGTCAACTGAGCTTGTATTCACTGGAATTTAGAAGGATGAGAGGGGTTCTTATAGAATAGAAACATATAAAATTCTTAAATGATTGGACAGGCTAGATGCAGGAAAACATTTCCTGATGTTGGGGGAGTCCAGAACCAGGGGTCACAGTTTAAGAATATGGGATAGGCCATGTAGGACTGAGATGAGGAAACATTTTTTCACCCAGTGTTGCGGATCTGTGGAATTCTCTGCCACTGAAGGCAGTGGAGGCCAATTCACTGGATGCTTTCACGAGAGAGTTAGATTTAGCTCTTAAGCAGCTTTCTCACGGGGCGACTTGACGCAAGAGTTAACCAGAGTTGAACATCGTGGGAACCTCGTGCGATAACCGTACGGCATTCGTGGACCACCGTGGACCACCGTGGCGCTAACGGCTGGTACTCGTGTAACTTGGTGACTCGGGAGAAAATTCAAGCAAGTTTGAATTTCTCCAAGAGTGACTTGTACACTTGTGGTTGAAGATTGCAACATTATATGCACGTAGTGGCCAGTGCGATATCCGTATTAACTCTTGCGTGTACCGTGGGAACTCCTGCGAACGGTGAACCCGGAAGCTGGACAGAGGGGACAGAAGGTGAGTAATCTGGAATGAACATGCTGTTAGGCTGGGATCATTCTCTGCGAGATGATCTTAGTGCGGGAGACAAGTGTAGGAGAGGTGTACTGACTGTGTGGGCAGAACTTTGGAAGTGATTGTCCACCATTCTCAAAAGCCGCTGCGTCTCCCTGTCCCTCCAACTCCAGAGGAATCCGCGCCCCCTCATCCGCAACCCGGGTTCCTCTGGAGTTGGAGCGGGGCTGGGCTAGAGTTGCTGCTGGCTGTGAGTCTCTGGGATCTCCGTGCTTGCAGTCGGTGTCCCGTTGGTCCTAACGTCTCCGGCCACCCCCCTGGACTGGAGCTGAGACTGTGAACTGTACCGCCCTTGCCCCCTCCCTCTGCAACTGCAAACAACCCCACAGTTCCCAGTCTCAGCTCCTGTACAGGGGGGTGGCCGGAGACGTCACAGCCCGAGCTGCGCCCCCTCATCCGCAACCCCAAGAACAAGACGTACCTTGCACACCATCAGCTTCTGTCCCTACGGGGAGCGTGTTCCTCTGGAGTTGGAACGGGGCTGCGCTGCTGCTGGCTGTGGGTCTCTAGGATCTCAGTGCTTGCAGTGGGCCTGGGGGTCGGTGTCCCATTGGTCCTGACGTCTCCGGTGACTGACACTGACCTGCTGGCATCGCCGACGTGAAGACAGTGCAAAGCCCCCACGCCGGTGCAATGGGCGGGGAGTCGAAGAGGGGAGGGAAGGGGTCACACACATGGCCGGGAAGCAGAGGGGTGTAGGTGGGGTGAAACTGAAGGGAGCGACAATCTGCTGCTGCCTGCCCGCTGAGTTAAAAAGTTCCCACGCAAGACTCACGATACACTGTATATCGTGACCGTGGGAACTTTTTAACTCAGCGGGCAGGCAGCTGCAGATTGTCAATTATTAACCTCCCGCGCAATTACCTTCTCTTTTATGAATGGGGATTCACAATGTTCATTCAAGATTTAACGGGAAAGCTCGGGAGACGGACAAGTCACTCGCACAAATAACAGAAATGCCGAGTACCCGTGGGAACTCTTTATCTACCCTCCGTTATATAGTGTGATATCGTGCTAGACCACGACCACTTCACTCTGGTTACATCTTGCGTCAAGTCGCCCCGTGAGAAAGCCCCATTACACTCTAGGACGAAAAGAATCAAGGGATACGGGGAAAAAGCAGGAACGGGATACTGATTTTAGATGATCAGCCATGATCATATTGAATGGCAGTACAGGCTCGAGGGCCCAAATAGCCGACTCCTACACCTATTTTTCTATGTTTTTATGTTTCTAATTAAAAGGTTTCCACTTTAGCAAAAAGAGTAGAAAAACCAATTTCATTTAAATGGTATAACACTAATGAATGTTGATTGAGAGAGATCCTGATGCACTAGCTCAAAAAACATCAACAGGTAGATATAGCAAACAAATGTGCTGCGCGACATCATTGCCAGATGAATGGGCAAATTTGAATATAGAACAGTATAGTACAGGAACAGGCTCTTCGGCCCACAATGTCTGCGCCAAAAATGATACCAACACAATGATACCAACACAAAACATATATCAATATCAACAATCTGCCAACACATTATCCAAATCCATCCATTCCCTGCATATCCATATGCTTAAGTCTCGTTAATGCCACTATTGTATCTACTTCAACCAACTGCCTTGGCAGCATGTTCCAGGCACTCACCACCCTCTGTGTAAAATAACTGGCCCCGCACATCTCCTTTAAACTTTACCCCTTTCACCTTAAAGCCTTGCCCTCTAGTATTTGAACTTTACATCCTGCTAAGACCTGTTACAAAAGTAGAGGGCATTGCTGAGACAACATCTGGAGTACTTCACAGAGTGTTTTTTCCTCGCATTTTGCCTTTACTCTAGTGGGGGTAAATTTAAAATGAGGGGTATCGTCTCAGAATAAAGGATGACACTTAGAATGAGTTGGGGAGGAATATATATTTGACATAGAAAACTCTTGGAATCCTCTGCATGAGAAAGCTATGGATCGTGCCATTAAGCATATTCAAGGCTGAGATAGATTATTGGACTACAAACAATCAAAGGTTTGTGAAACTCAGGCAGAAAAAGTGAATTAAGTCTAATGATTAACTCAGCCATGGTATTACGGAATAAGAGTTGCTTTGACCTTCCACTGATCATCTTGTAGTTTGGAATAGGAACTTTATAACTGAATGTGAGCTACGAAGAGATTGCTGCAAAATGGAAAATTACAAGGCAATAAAATTTACTACCATTGAATTGGACACAGCAACCATCATCAAATCATAAAAATGGCGCTATTACAAAATTCTGCCAGTGAACAATCAGATTATTTCGGTAAAACCTAATGTAAAGAATTTGCATAGAGTTTAGTTTACAGTGTAAACTAAAAATAAAATGTTTCTGGAAGGTATGGTCATGAAAGTTTAGAAATAAGTTATACCGCTTGAGATGATCTATGATACATGCATTCATTAAGTAGCTCAGATTTTGGAATACTCTATAAACGACAATGTTACTCACATGATTATGGGTAGGTGGATTCTGTGGCATGGAACTAGGAGTCAACACTGGAGAACTAGCAGGGCTACACAACTCTGGAAATGGATTTGGGATGGCAGGCAACGATGATGTACGGAACTGATCTTCCTTCTGGAGTCTTCTGAAAATTGAGAGTATGAAGAAAAGATTCAATTTATGAAATAAAAATTTGATTGATAGATATGTGCAGTACTTCAAACATTTTACTTGTAATTCTTGTATATGGTCTACAGATGATAACAGATTAAAAAAAAACAAATTTGTTCTAAATATGGAAACACACTAAATTTTCTTATAGATTCAGTAAAAAAAAAACTTAAATGTTGAAAAGAAGAAAGCTAAAGCAAGTGCGATCTGGCAGACCACCGAAACTTTTGTCAGAAGATAGGTTTAATAAGAACAAAGAAAAATGAGGTGATTACAGGTTATTATTTTAGAAATTTCAAAATGCTACCCAAAAAAGTGGGTCATCCATTGTGAAGGAATGAGGATTTTTTTTTCTGTAGGGGAGAGGAAATAAGAAAAAGGAAAGCTGGGAATTGGGGTTAGTATGCTTGAGGAAAAACAAAACATAATACTTCACCGATTTCCTATTCTTACTATAATTGTATCCCTCTCCCATTGTAATACCCAAAATTTAATTGACCAAAAAACTGAGGTGAATAAGCTGAGTACCTCTGCTGCAGCTGGTCTGATTAGACACTCTACCATTGATGAAAATCAGCCAAAGCTGAATAAGATGCTTAACCAGGGAGTTTAATAAATTGTAATTAAGGTTAGTGAACCTCTGGATGAGATTCTGGGCCACAGATTAATCATTATTATAAGCCTTTGTGTAGAATTCTGAGCGGAGTATAACTTTGGAGCGTTAGTTTCTGGGTCAGTGTTGTTCCACTGAATGCAATTTTAAAACCAGTTACTGGGAAAGATGAACAGGTACAATAATGTTCACAAGCCCCATGCAAAACAAAATGTACTTGAACTCCAAGCAGCTTTATAACAGTTTAATGAAACTCCAAATACCTACAGGTTTATTGGATTGGTAAATGTAAAAATTGTCTCAAGTGGGTGTAGGAAAGTGTTAATATGCGGGGATCACTGGTCTATTTCCGCACTGTATCTCTAAACTAAACATAAATTAGGATCTGCTATTATCAATACAGCAGATAACGCTTGTTGTTTCAAATATTTTAATGGTTATTAAAAATTTATTCCTAACAGAGGGGGTTAATTTGTAGTTGGCTGAACCTGCTGCTCTGGTACTGCTTTATGATAGATGTCACAGATTTAGAGGTGCTACCAAAATGGGTTTGGTGAGCAGCCAAGATACATTTTGTAGATGGTGCACACTATAGCAACAGCGAGTTTATGGTGGAAGAAGGCAATGGCTAGGGTAGATGAAACAGTAGCAATATATCTATCATGATCTATCACCTAGGGTGCAATAACCTAGTCAAGTAGAGAGTATTCCAACACACTACTAATTTGTGCCTTGATGATTTAAGGAGAGACACTCAAATGATACCCAAATTGAGACTGTAATCCCCTTCATGAAGCTTAGTTAATGATGCCCAGCTGTTGCTATCTGAGGACTCAGCCAAGATAATACAATTGAATATTATCAATAGATCATTACACTATGTTGGAGAAGCTCATTGCCTGGCACATGTGGCATGCTCATTACAACGCATGTCAAAGACGACATAGTTCCTTTATCTAAATTTGGACTAAGGCAATAATGAAGTCTGAAGCTGAGCAGTCCTGGCAGAATTCAAACTGCACATCAAACAGCAATTTGGTAGCACATCGCAAACTATTACACGTGACGTGCACCATGCTTGCACTGGATGAATTGCACACTGTGATCAATACCTTGAAATGAAATACCTCCGAGGCCTTATTTTTAATAGCCAGGGACATGTTCTTAATAACTAGGCCAACCTCAAGAGTGTGCCATCAAAATACTATCAACATGTCTCCTATCGCACCAGAGGCTCAAGCACCCTCAACCACTGTTACATAACCAAAAACGTCCATCAATCCATCCCCGACTGCATTTTGGATAATGTGACTACTTGGCTATGCTTCTACTCAACACTTACAAACAAAAACCGTAGAAGGTGGATCCAGTACTGAAAACCGCACAGCGCTAATTTGAGGAAGATGATAAGATCCTCTGCAAGTGCTTTGGGTTGGTGGACTGGTCCATATTCAGGGATTCCACAGCCAATCTAAATGAATATGTTACTGCTGTCACATGTTTCATCAGTAGGTGTGTAGTGGAATGCATGGCTAAGACGACAATACGAGTGTTTCTCCACTGGAAACTATGTGAAACGTGGGAAACGTGACAATAACAAACCAATAACAAATTCATACTGACGCCTTAATTCATCCACTTACCTACAATTAATATTGGTTCTGTCCCCTATCAATGTTTCAAAAGGTTTTTCTACCACTGAGGTGCAATTGAATAGTTGCCGAGCTATCCTAATTCCCTTTTAAGACCATATAACCATATAACAATTACAGCACGGAAACAGGCCATCTCGACCCTTCTAGTCCGTGCCGAACACGTATTCTCCCCTAGTCCTATACCTGCACTCAGACCATAACCCTCCATTCCTTTCCCGTACATATAACTATCCAATTTATTTTTAAATGATAAAAACAAACCTGCCTCCACCACCTTCACTGGAAGCTCATTCCACACAGCCACCACTCTCTGAGTAAAGAAGTTCCCCCTCATGTTACCCCTAAACTTCTGTCCCTTAATTCTCAAGTCATGTCCCCTTGTTTGAATCTTCCTTACTCTCAGTGGGAAAAGCTTATCCACGTCAACTCTGTCTATCCCTCTCATCATTTTAAAGACCTCTATCAAGTCCCCCCTTAACCTTCTGCGCTCCAAAGAATAAAGCCCTAACTTGTTCAACCTTTCTCTGTAACTTAGTTGTGGAAACCCAGGCAACATTCTAGTAAATCTCCTCTGTACTCTCTCTATTTTGTTGACATCCTTCCTATAATTAGGTGACCAAAATTGTATACCATACTCCAGAATTGGCCTCACCAATGCCTTGTACAATTTTAACATTACATCCCAACTTCTAAACTCAATGCTCTGATTTATAAAGGCCAGCACACCAAAAGCTTTCTTTACCACCTTATCTACATGAGATTCCACTTTCAGGGAACTGTGCACAGTTATTCCCAGATCCCTCTGTTCACCTGCATTCTTCAATTCCCTACCATTTACCATGTACGTCCTATTTTGATTTGTCCTGCCAAGATGTAGCACCTCACATTTATCAGCATTAAACTCCATCTGCCATCTTTCAGCCCACTCTTCCAACTGGCATAAATCTCTCTGTAGACTTTGAAAATCTACTTCATTATCCACAACCCCACCTATCTTAGTATCATCTGCATACTTACTAATCCAATTTACCACACCATCATCCAGATCATTGATGTACATGACAAACAACAGTGGACCCAACACAGATCCCTGTGGCACCCCACTAGTCACTGGCCTCCAACCTGACAAACAACCATCCACCATTACTCTCTGGCATCTCCCATTCAGCCACTGTTGAATCCATCTTGCTACTCCACCATTAATACCCAACAATTGAACCTTCTTAACCAACCTTCCGTGAGGAACCTTGTCAAAGGCCTTACTGAAGTCCATATATACAACATCCACTGCTTTACCCTCATCAATTTCCCGAGTAACCTCTTCAAAAAATTCAAGAAGATTAGTCAAACATGACCTTCCAGGCACAAATCCATGTTGACTGTTCCTAATCAGACCCTGTTTATCCAGATGCTTATATATATTATCTCTAAGTATCCTTTCCATTAATTTGCCCACTGCTGACGTCAAACTAACAGGTCTATAATTGCTAGGTTTACTCTTACCCTTTTTAAACAATGGAACAACATGCGCAGTACGCCAATCCTCCGGCACTATTCCCGTTTCTAATGACATTTGAAATATTTCTGTCATAGCCCCTGCTATTTCTACACTAACTTCCCTCAATGTCCTAGGGAATATCCTGTCCGGACCTGGAGACTTATCCACTTTTATATTTCTCAAAAGTGTCAGTACTTCCTCTTCTTTGAATCTCATAGTTTCCATAGCTACTCTACTTGTTTCCCTTACCTCACATAATTCAATATCCTTCTCCTTGGTGAATACCGAAGAAAAGAGATTGTTCAATATCTCCCCCATCTCTTTTGGCTCTGCAGATTGCTGTCCACTCTGACTCTCTAATGGACCAATTTTATCCCTCGTTATCCTTTTACTATTAATATATCTGTAGAAACCCTTTGGATTTACTTTCACCTTACTTGCCAAAGCAACCTCATATCTTCTTTTAGCTTTTCTAATTTATTTCTTAAGATTCTTTTTACATTCTTTATACTCCTCAAGCACCTCATTTACTCCATGCTGTCTATAATTATTGTAGATCTCTCTCTTTTTCCGAACCAAGTCTCCAATTTCCCTTGAAAACCATGGCTCTTTCCAATTTTTACTATTTCCTTTCAACCGAACAGGGACATAAAGATTCTGTACTCTTAAAATTTCATCTTTAAATGTCCTCCATTTCTCTTCCACATCTTTCCCATAAAACAAACTGTCCCAATTTACTCCTTTTAAATCATTTTGCATCTCCTCAAGGTTAGCCTTTCTCCAATCAAAAATCTTAACCCTAGGTCCAGTTCTGACCCTCTCCATAATTATATTGAAACTAATGGTATTGTGATCACTGGTCCCGAACTGTTCCCCAACGCATACCTCTGCCACCTGACCCGTCTCATTTCCTAACAGGAGGTCCAACACCGCCTCTTCTCTAGTAGGTACTTCTATGTATTGCTGCAAAAAAACTATCCTGCACACATTTTACAAACTCCAACCCATCCAGCCCATTTACAAAATGTGTTTCCCAGTCTATGTGTGGAAAATTGAAATCTCCCACAATCACTACCTTGTGCTTACTACTAATATCTGCAATCTCCTTACATATTTGCTCTTCCAATTCTCGCTCCCCATTTGGCGGTCTATAATACACCCCTATAAGTGTTGCTACCCCTTTCCCATTTCTCAGTTCCACCCAAATAGCCTCCCTAGACGAGCCCTCTAATCTATTCTGCCAAAGCACTGCTGTAATATCTTCCCTGATAAGCAATACAACACCTCCACCTCTTGCCCCTCCAATTCTATAACACCTGAAGCAACGAAATCCTGGAATATTTAGTTTCCAATCACAGCCCTCTTGCAACCATGTTTCACTGATCGCCACAACATCATACTTCCAGGTGTCAATCCAGGCTCTAAGTTCATCCTGACAAGACAAGGGAGTAACATTCACCATTCACCAATCCTCTGCTTTATGCCTTCTATACTTTTATGTACATAACAGTTACAGTGCATTAATTACCGACATGTTATTGGAAAAGCGCACAATAATTAAGTGAATAGAAAATAGTTCACATTAATCACATCATTCTTGACAGTATAATAAAAATGGAACTGTCCATCCTGGAAATTATTAGTAGCATTTGAGATTCAACATTCACAGATGTTTTGTTCAAAGTTGAGTAATTGGCATTTGTTTGATTGAAGCACCTATTTGTGAGTACAGTAAATAAAAAGTAGGGACATTCTATATCTTACCTAACTGCCAGAATGTGCATCGGCTGAGAACGTTGCAGCTTCTGCCTTGGTGATGTTGGCTGTGGTGAATTTGTCCTTGAACTTGTCCGTTGATTACAAGCAGGATGACCATTTTGAATAAGTGGAGCTGTTTCCGACTGATTGCAACATACAGAATACAAACTATCAAATGAAGAGTTCATATCATTCACCAAAGCCTCCAGGTCTACATCATCATCTGAAAGCAATAAAGATCAATGTTCTTAATAATACTTTGCTATTTGTAATTCTTAGCTAAAAGTACAGAGATGAATAATGTAACTCTCTGCAAGGGTGAACTGTGAACAGTCCTAGCAGAGACTTTCTAAGCTCAATTACTAATAGTTAGTTCACCAGCAAATGTGGTAAGCAAATACAATGTGTTCAGTACTGAGCAGAGGAGTTTTGGTTCCATTATTTATGAAATGATATAATGATATAATAGCATTAGAAGAAATCAAAAAGAGATTCACTTGATTAATTCCTGGAATGAGAGTTCCTAGAATTCCTATCAATGACTTAGATGAAGGAATTCCTATCAATGATTTAGATGAAGGGATTCAAAGTAACATTAGCAAATTTGCTGATGACACAAAGCTGGGTGGCAGTGTGAACTGTGAGGAGGATGCTATGAGAATGCAGGGTGACTTGGACAGGTTGGGTGAGTGGACAGATGCATGGCAGATGCAGTTTGATGTGGATAAATGTGAGGTTATCCACTTTGGTAGCAAAAACAGGAAGGCAAATTACTATCTAAATGGTGTCAAGTTGGAAAAAGGGGAAGTACAACGGGATCTGGGGGTCCTTGTTCATCAGTCAATGAAAGTAAGCATGCAGGTGCAGCAGGCAGTGAAGAAAGCGAATGGCATGTTGGCCTTTATAACAAGAGGAGTTGAGTATAGGAGCAAAGAGGTCCTTCTGTAGTTGTATAGGGCCCTAGTGAGACTACACCTGGAGCAATGTGTGCAGTTTTGGTCGCCTAATTTGAGGAAGGACATTCTTACTATTGAGGGAGTAGGTTTGCAAGGTTAATTCCCAAGATGGCGGGACTGTCATATCCTGAGAGAATGGAGTGGATGGGCTTGTATACTCTGGAGTTTAGAAAGATGAGAGGGGATCTTATTGAAACATATAAGATTATTAAGGGTTTGGACACGCTAGAGGCAGAACATATGTTCCCGATGATAGAGGAGTCCAGAACCAGGGGCCACAGTTTAAGAATAAAGGGTAAGCCATTTAGAACGGAGATGAGGAAACACTTTTTCTCACAGAGTTGTGAGTCTGTCTCTGATTCTCTGCCTCAGAGGGCGGTGGAGGCTGGTTCTCTGGATACTTTCAAGAGAGAGTTAGATAGGGCTCTTAAAGTGAATGTGGAATTCCCTGCCACAGAGGGCAGTGGAGGATAAATCACTGGATGGATTTAAGAGAGAGTTGGATAGAGCTCTAGGGGCTAGTGAAATCAAGGGATATGGGGAGAAGGCAGGGACGGGGTACTGATTGTGGATGATCAGCCATGATCACATTGAATGGCGGTGCTGGCTCATAGACATAGAAAATAGGTTCAGGAGGAGGCCCTTCGGCCCTTCGAGCTAGCACTGCTATTCATTGTGATCATGGCTGATCTGGGTGAAAAAGTTCTATCTCACCTCAGTCTAAAATGGCCTCCCCTTTATTCTAAGATTGTGGCCCCTGGTTCTGGACTCGCCCAACATTGGGAACATTTTCCTGCATCTAGCTTGTCCAGTATAGAAAAGGGCCGAATGGCCTATTCCTGCACCTATTGTCTATCATAATTCCTATCATAAGTAGTAAAGAAAGTTGAAACTGATTTAATTGGAGTTTAAAAGAAAGAGGGATGATCTTAATAAACATACAAGATCCCAAGGTGATGTGATTGTATCATGTTGTGGTGTTTCCTCTCACGTGAGAATACTAAGTGGGGTATAGTTAGAAAGTATGGGGTCAGCCATTTAAAACAGGGTTTTCTTGACAGAATAGTGAATCTCTGGTGGACACCCCAGAGGTTTTTGGAGATATTTAAAGAGGAATTAGTAACATTTTTGAGTGAGGGAGATTCAGGGCTATGTGAAACTTGCACTGAGAGTTAAGGTCTGGTTGAATCATATTGAATGCTGGGCTGGCTTGATGGACGATATGACCTACTACTGCTCCTATTTTGTTGTGTACAAGTTTAATAAACACATTTAAAATACAATTTATGATAGTATAATCTAGTAGTCATAACCTTGTTTACTCAGGTAAATTTCATCCCTCTCATCAGTGATAAATGTAATTCATATATTCTGAACAGAGGTTTACCACAAACTGCTACATGTAAATAAACATTTGAAATGTCTATTTTCAATATCAAATCAAAGTATCTACCTTTGCTCAGTGCTGACACTTCTGAATTTGAATCAGAAATTTACTAAGTGTCCATATTTTCCGATGCCCTCAATTGACTAAATGATACACTAAGTTTATTTCCATTCGCTCAGATTACTGGAACAACATTTAAGCCTCGGCCAACAACACCAAATAACTAAGAGGACATATTTTGGTTACATTTTGTGCAATAAAGTACTGATATACCAGCACTTTATGTATCCACTGTAGAGAAAGGCTTTGTAGCTGGAGAATTCAGAAAGTGGGAAAATAGATTTATAGAATAATATTGAAAAGTATTAAATCTCTTTAGTTTGCTCTTATATAAGCTGCAATTATTTAAGAACCAAAGTAGCTCATTATACAATGTATTCTTAGACAGGTTGTAATTATTATTAATATCGAAGTTTTAAGACAGGCAGAGAAATGTGAAGAGATGTATTTTGGAAGAATTAATGGTGAATATTAAGATCTGAGAAGTACCAAAAAGGGATACTTCAACCTACGTGTAGTGGCAGATTATTATATAATTCAAGGATTTTTTTTCTCTAGCCACTGATTGAAAGGGGTAAGGAGATAGTTGTGTTACGCATCCACGAGCTCTCCACGAGACATTCAATGCCGTCGAAAGATAAATCTTCAAAACACAGTCTCTTAAATTAATAGTTTATTTATTGTCGTAGTAAAAACATTGAGATATTCATCCAAACTTCTTCTTATGTACATTTTGATGTTACTCGTAGTCAAACACGTGCATGGTCAAACTCCATGGATGGTCAAACTCGTGCATGGTCGAAAGCTGTGACCTCCCCCATCCTTCTTCAAGACTAAAACTAAAAGCTACTCGGGAATCTGCGCAAGAATCCCAGCCGCAAATACGCCTCCGACTACTTAATAAATCCCACCCACATAATTACAGGCAGATCAAATTTAACGGTAACTGGTTATAGATTATAACATACTGAGTTAAGCTAAATGTCTACTATATACCGGCCCCTAATTGTTCTGAGTATATAACGAGGCAATTACTAATAGACATCAAAAAGTAGCTATAAAGGCTTAACATATATTAAAAATAAAAAATAGCATGCATTATATATCCGCATTCAGACTTCTTTAGCGATTCTTCCATCTTCACCTTCGCCTTCTAGAAGTAAGCATAACTTGGTTATTGGTCTTATTAAAACATTGTTCTTAGTCTGAAGTCATACCGTGTGCACCAAACCCTTAACGTCAGGCATGATACCCAGTATATAGTCCAAAACACAAAAGTCCAAAGTTTTGACAGCATGAAACTTCTTCCTTCATGTCCGATCAATTCAATAATAGGATTTTTAGCAATCTTTCATTGTGATGTTTTGTTTAATTTCTGGATCATTAGCAGAGATTTCAAATCCCAGCTCAAGTTTTGGCCATTCTCTGTCTGGCTTACAGAGAAACTCTGGTCCATTGATCCATCTATTGCTTAAGAAGTGGTCTGCTGTCAGTCCTCTGGAAGCTACATCCGCAGGATTTTCTTTTGTGTTAACATATTTCCATTGTGAATCATTAGTAGCTCCCAATACAAAAGAGATTCTGTTTGCGACAAATATCAAGAACTTACAGCCAGTCTTAGCTGTTAAAGTTGACATATTGATGTCAACTGTAACAGCTAAGACTGCGGCAGTAAGTTCCATTCTGGGAATTGTCATTTGTTTCAATGGTCCCACTTCTTTTCCATTAAGAATGCAACATGTACTTCTTTGTTGTCATTTTCCAGTCTTAGATATGAAGCAGTACCGTAGCCACTTTCACTGGCATCTGAGAAATGATGCAGTTGTGCACCTCTGATCTTACCAAAGCTTGTAGGCTTCATGCACCAGTCCACTTTGAATTCTGAGATCTTGTTGAGATCTGCTAACCATTCTGTCCATCGGTGAGAGGAAGTTTGTGTTATACTCCCATCCCATCCATTTTTTCCTTACAAAGATCCAGTGAAATCAACTTGGCTGGCAGTGTAAATGGTGCAAGAAATCCCAAAGGGTTGTAGACGGAACCAATCACGGATAGGATACCCTTTCCAGTGTGTGGTCGCTCTTGAATCGAGATTCTGAACTTGAACACATCTGTTTCAACGCACCAGTGCAGTCCTAATGCTCTTTCCATTGGCAAATTGTCTTTGTCCAAATCCAACTCCCTGGTCTCTTTGGCTCTATCATCTGGTGGAATACTTTCCAATACAACTCGACTGTTGCTGATCCACTTGGAAAGCGTAAATCCTCCCTTACTGCAGAGGGAAGTCAGATGTTTTACCATTTGAATTGTTTCCTGCTCCGTAGACATGGATTTTAAGCAATCTCCACATAGAAATTATTCTTCACAGTGGTTATCATTTCTTCTGGAAAGTGAGCTTTATTGTCCTCTGCAGCCACAACATAATGAAAAGTTTGCACAACTTGGTGATGTCACTGCTCCAAAGAGATGTGCCTTCATCCGGTATTCAACAAGATCTTGTTGTGCATCCTCTTTAGTCCACCATAAGAATCACAAGTAGTCAATGTGTTCTTCTGATACTTTGACTTGATGAACCAACGCTTTAATATCAGCCATCAAAGCAATTGGTTCTTGTCTGAATTTAATAAGAACTCCAATGGGTGAGTTGGTACGGTCTGGACCTTGCAGTAGTTGACAGTTAAGTGATGTTCCTTTGAAGACTGTAGCACAGTCAAAGGCTACCCTCAAGGTCCCTTTCTTCGAGTGATACACCCCATGGTGCAGAATGTACCAAAGCTCTCCATCACCAATTCAGTTGGTTTGTTGGTACGATTTCGGCATAATCATTGCCAATCATATCCTTTAGGAAAGACATATATTCTTCATGAAATTTCGTATTCTTGCCAAACTTGCGTTTCAGATTCTGGGTGTGTTGCTCTGCCATACGACGATTATTTGGCAGACTAACATTTTCTTGTTTGAAAGGCAAGTACAGACAATAGTGTCCGTCTATCATCTTTACTGAGTAGTTCATAATATGCAAGAATTTTAACTCTTCCCTGGACATTTCTTCTGATTCCTTACTGATACTTCCATTGAAGTAATGTTGAATTGCTTGATCAATAGCTTTTCTAATTTACCAGTAGATATTTGATTAACAGCAGCGGTAAGGTAGTTTTTCTGGTTCTTGCTTACGTTGTTCCTTCTCAAGAAGCCATAGATAACCCATCCTAGTAGGGTTTTCACAGCAAACGGTCCATCACCTTGGCTCCTCACAGTCTGTATAGGTTCCAATGCCTTCAAAGCATTCGTTCCAATAAGTTTTATGTATCTTGACATCCTTCAAGTATGGCCATTGTTTCAAGTCCTCATGTCTGGGTATATTTTGATGACAAACAGGCTTGATCTCATGTGTAAACACTTCAGATATTGGTATAAAATTGTCTTCATCCAGACCAGATATTTCCATACTTGTAATGTAATGACTAACGCACTCCTTCTCTTCAAGTCAAGTCAAGTCAAGTGAGTTTATTGTCATGTGTCCCTGTATAGGACAATGAAATTCTTGCTTTGCTTAAGCACAGAAAATAGTAGGCATTTACTACAAAACAGATAAATGTGTCCATATACCATGATATAAATATATACACACATGAATAAATAAACTGATAAAGTGCAAATAGCAGAAAGTGGTTATTAATAATCAGAGTTTTGTCCGAGCCAGGTTTAATAGCCTGATGGCTGTGGGGAAGTAGCTATTCCTGAACCTGGTTGTTGCAGTCTTCAGGCTCCTGTACCTTCTACCTGAAGGTAGCAGGGAGATGAGTGTGTGGCCAGGATGGTGTGGGTCTTTGATGATACTGCCAGCCTTTTTGAGGCAGCGTCTGCGATAAATCCCCTCTTCATTCATGGTACGCAATAGAATCTTAACCTCTTCTCCTGTGATGTCCAGCCTTCTCATCAAGCTTTCTGTACAAAAGGTTAGCCGAACTTCCATGATCTAAAAATACATATGTTTGCAACACTGTATTTGTCTTGCTATTCCTTACCTGAACTGGTAAGATAGAGAAGATACAGGTTTCTACCCCGGCCCCAATATGGGAAGTGTTCTGAGGTGAGGTGACAGCATCATTAGTAGCTGGCTTCTCCTTCTGTTCTATTTGCTCCGGCTTCTTCTTTACAGTGTAAAGTGCTTCAGGATGATCTTGCTTGCACTTATCACAAGATATAGGACTCTCAGTCTTTAACCATATGTCCTTTTTTCAAACATCCAAAACAGATTCCCTTCTCCTTCAAGAAATCCATCTTTTCTTTATATTCCTTCTTCTTGAATCTTCGACACCACCTTATGGTGTGATCAACTTCATCACATAACAAACAAAATCCTTTTTGCTTGATAGTAGATACATTTCCTTTCATTCCACCTGTCGTTTCCACAGGTATTATAGCGGTAGCAAAACTGCCTCCCTTAGGTCCTGATCTCCCCTTAGTTTTAGTAAAGGTAGAACCTTTGACAGTTGCAATTGGTTTATGATCTTGAATATTCCCATTGCGTGGATCTAACATGGACTGTACTTCCCTTTCCAAGAAATCCACCAGGTCTGGTAACATGGCTACTCGATTCTTCGTTTCCATTATTTGGCCTGCTTTATCTCTCCACTTTTCTCTAAGTTCAAAGGGCAGTTTTAGAATGATGGCTCTATTATTTTATTTATTTATTTATTTTTAATATTTTATTTATTAGAAGTAGTGTACATTACATTAATATAAATTTTAAAAAAAACATAATACGTTTCCTGTACCACTTCTTGTTTTAAACTTTAAAAAGGAAAGTAAAGAGAGTTAGATAGGATAGTAAGTGCATGAAAGAGTGATCAAGAGAGACCCTTAGAAACGTAAAACACGAAAAAGAGTTAGGAAGAAAGCCAAAGAAAAAGAAAGAGAAAAATAGAGAACAGAAAATATAAGAAAGTAAAATAAAATAAAAGGGATATACCTACTTCGTATCTTTACACACCCCTCACCAGGTCCTGAAACCATTTATTTTCAACGTTATGTTGCACCCTATACTTGTAATAAGTCGATAAATGGAGACCAAATCTTTTGGAAATGGTCTGGTTTGCCTGCTAGGAGGAATCTCATGTCTTCCAGGTGTAACATTTCGGACATATTTGAAATCCACATTTTTATCGTTGGTGTGGGAGCGTTTTTCCAGAATTTAAGCATGAGTTTTTTTGCCGTTATTAATCCGTAATTAAGGAAGCTCTTTTGGAACGAAGTCAGCTCAAAGCTGGTTTCCATTGATCCAAAAATAATAAATTCGTCGTTCGGTTTCAGTTTTATTTTAAATAATATTGTAAAAAAATTCAAAGATTTCATTCCAAAATTTTCGGATTTTTATACAAAAAACAAAGGAATGAGCTATAGTTGCTTCTTGGGAAAGACATTTACCACAGATGGGGGAGACATTTGGAAAAAGTTTACTTATTTTAGTTTTTGAGTAATATAGTCTATGTAAAGTTTTAAATTGGATTAGAATATGTCTTACATTGATCGAGCATTTATGCACATATAGCAAGTGTTTATCCCACCTCTTTCAAAATTTTTATAGCTAGTTCTTGTTCCCAATCTCTTCTAATTCTATCGGATGATGGTATTTCTATATTTAGAATGGTATTATACAAGTATGACATTAAATTAGCTGATTCCGCCTTTATATTCATTGCTTCATCTAATAGGTCTGGAGACAAATTTTGATATTCTTGTGTATATTTTTTCAAATAGTCACGGATTTGAAAATATTTAAAATATTGATTACTTTTCAGATTGCATTTAATTTGTAGTTGTTGGAATGATAAAAAATTTCCATTTTCATACATGTCTCCAAACGTTTTAATTCCTATTCTTTCCCAATATGTAAATTATTTATCTATAATAGATGGTTTAAACGACGGATTAGTAACTATTGGGGAAAGAAGCGATAGGTTTCTTAATTTTAAGGTTAAATTTATTTGTTTCCAAATTCTAATTGTACTATGAATAATTGGATTTTTACTGTATTTTGTATTATTCAATTTTATTGGTGAGAGAAGGATCGCTCCTATATTAAAAGGGGAGCAATCCTCTCTCTCCATTACTATCCAATCCACCTGCTGGGTAGAGTTGTCCAACAGGTGAATCACATTTTTGACATTTGCTGCCCAATAATAATACAAAAAATTAGGGAGTGTTAATCCACCAAATTCTTTAGGTTTGCACAAATGTCTTCTTTGAATTCTATGGGATTTATAGTCCCATATAAAGTTTATGATATCGGAATCCAATTTAAAAAAAAAATTTTTTGGTAAGTATTGATTGGAATAGATATAAAATTTGTGGTAGAAAGATCATTTTTATAGCATTTATTCGGCCTATTAAAGACATCGGAAGAGTTTTCCAAAACTTAATCAGGGCATTTAATTTATTAAGTAGGGGCATATAGTTTGCATTAAATAAAGATTTATATTTTCTAGTAATTTCAATTCCCAAATATTTAAATTTTTCTGTAGCAATTTTAAAAGGGAATTTTAACAGATGTGTTGAGTCTTGGGGTTTTATTATCATAATTTCACTTATTCCAATTCATTCTATATCCTGAAAAGGATCCAAATTCAAATTCCTCTATTAGGTTTAATATATTTGGTATACTGATTTGTGATTTTGTGATGTATAGTAGTACATCATCTGCGTATAATGATATTTTATTCTTTGAGTATTTTGTATTATAACCATGGATATTCGGGTGTGTTCTAATGTTTCAGCTAGAGGTTCTATTACAAGAGCAAATAGCAGAGGTGATAATGAACATCCCTGTCTATTGCCCCTTGATAATTGAAATTTCGGGGACAATATGTTATTAGTTAATATTCTAGCAGTGGGCCTGTCATATAATAGTTTTATCCATGAGATAAAATTCTCTCCCATTTGAAATTTTTGCAATACTTTAACATGGTAGTCCCATTCCACTTGATCGAATGCTTTTTCTGCGTCCAATGAAATAATTGATAAGTCTTGTTCTTCAATTTTATATGAGTGCATCATATTAAACAGACGTCTCAAATTATTGCATGAATATCTCTTGGGTATAAACCCCGTTTGATCCGCATTTATTAATTTACTGACATATTTACTTAATCTTCTAGCTAATGTTTTCGCTAGTATTTTTTGGTCTGTATTTAACAGCGCAATGGCTCTGTATGAACCAGGTTCTTCTATATCTTTATATTTTTTAGGTATAAGTGTAATCGTTGATTCCGCTAATGTTTGTTCTTTAAAAGCATATGTGTACATTTTATGTAAACGTGGTGTAATTATCTCATGAAAACTTTTAGTATTACTAACAAAATTCATCTCCTCCATGTGGTCGAGATATTTCATCAAGCTACAACAACCTCTAAGAAATATCGCAAACTCACTCAATGCCTCCACATCTTCTGACTTTATATCTTTCCAAGCATATGCCTTCTTCATGTATGCGTTAGCAATCCTCTTTTCGTTACCATAACATTCTTTAAGTAACATTCTTGCCTCTCGATAGCCTTGGCTTTCAGGCCTATTTAGACAACTTTCTACAAGCATCTTAGTATTTCCACTTGTGTAATGCGCCAGAAATCGTAAGCGCTCTTTTTCATCAGTAATTTTCATTTCTACTACTTCGTGAAACGCCATTATGAAAGCTTCATACGCCAAAAGATCACCATCATATCTAGGAATTTCTATTGGTGGTAGGGTGAAAGAGAGATTTTGTTGAGCTATGAGCTTGTTGAATTCAGCTTGATTCTTTACCAATTCAAAGAATTCACCTTGAGATCCTTGGCTTGGCGCAAACGGAAGATAAACAGGCCACCAATAAGAATACTGGTCTGAGTAAGTTTTGTCACGAGCCATATGACTAGTTGTTTGTCCATGACTAGGCCTCTTCATATCATAAACAGGCATCCGCCCATCATGGCTAGCTCGAGCCTGTGTATCAGGCCTCAGAAAAGGGTACTGAGTTGCTGGTTTGTCCCGAGCCTCGACAGACGCCCCATAAGTACATTGCTTCGGTCTACCACCCAGTTGCTGAGATTAAGTTTTATCAGCCCGCCACTGTTCCAATGGGTGTTCAAAGCCATGAAATCTGGTGGTCCTCGGTTGTGGAATTAATCCAACTGCTGTCTCCCTTTGAGCAGTTCTTCCTCTCAAACAAGAGTTCTTCCCTTCAGATGCTTTAGAGCCACCTCTAGAACCTTGGCCCTCCAGTAACTCAATCTTCGTCCTGGCTTCCTCCAACTTCGTATCTAGTTCCAACTGTTCCTTTTCTCTCTTTAACTGTGTTCTTTGTTCCTCAACCTCTCCGTTTGTCTGTTCCGCATGTGCCTCGACCTCTCTCCTCGTCTGTTCCGCACGCACCTCAGCCTCCCTCCTCAACTCCTCCAACTGTTCTTCCTGTGCTTCAATCTCATGCTCGCTCGCCAAGGCGGCAACTCGCAGCGAAAGAGCAGCCATAGTTGCTTCAGCTTCCGTACGAGCAGTGGCTCTTGAAATAGAACTGGCTTCTGAACTAGACATGTCTCGGTCTGCGTGTTGAAACATTTGAGATACTATATTGTGGTGTTACTCATGTTCGATTTTGACACCTTGTTCCGTAGCATCTCCTGCTGTAGCGCACACGGTCCTTTGATCAACTTCAGTTAACCATTTCTCCACATTGCCAACGACTGTTAAGATATTCAATCGCTTTTTGAAACCACTGATTACGCTCTTTGCCTTCCTCGTCAGGCAGTGATAGGCTCAGTAATAATTTGTGGTTTTGTCCAAACTCAAGGCGGAGGTTGACTAGTCGTCCATGATTAGATTTTACTTAATCAGCATTCTCTTCAAGGCACATGAGTTCATCCTGGAACTCTATTAAATCGATAACCTGCTTCCATAGCTTGTTTCTCTCATTCTGTTGAATTTTCTCCAGAAATGCAACTCGGGCCTTTTCGGTGAGCTTAGTTTGTCTCTTCGGATATCTTGGCACCTCTCCGCCATCTTGTGGCTCCTCTGACTCACCTGCTCCATTTTGCTCCATGGATTTAAACAGGTCTTGACAGATTGTCAAATCTGCTAATTGGACAAACAGGGCCTCTTCCTTTTGTTTCAGTCACTATTGATAAACATTCTGCTGAGTGTTCTGTAAACACCAGATAAGAAACCAAACTGGACTTTCAGAAAAGACCCAAATATTTTCGAAGTATAGAAGTGACTTCAGTTCAGAAAGAATGTGTCTTATCTCAACTTCAACACAAACCAAGGCCAGCACCTGGATCTCACTCGCCCTTGGCTGCCTTCCAAAACTTAGCAGAACTTGCTTCACCAGACTCTTTTATCAAAGCCTGTAATTTTACTTTTTTTAAAGCACGACGTTTGTCGAACTTTCACAGCATCTCATTAAGAAGCTGTTCTAAATTAAAGCGTTCCGGCTTTCAAATTTACAGCATAATACAATAGCTGTTCTACTCACGATCTCATGGTGAAGTTTTCAATCTTCAGATAAGTCGCGTGGCTGTCCATTAACCTATTGGTCAGGTAGGTATCTCTAAGCCAATCTCTGGCTGAGATCTATTATCTTCAGTTCCTCTTCCTCGGAACCAATCTTCAGTTCCACTTCTATGAAACTAATTCTTCTGGCAGTAATCTCACTCCAGAGATCCAGCCCAATCTTCTGTCCCTCTTCTATGGGACCAATTCTTCTACCTCGTGTCTGTAAGGTAGCTTTAGACTAGATGTAGTGGCAGATTATTATATCGTTCAAGGATTTTTTTCCTCTAGCCACTATGATTGAAGACAGGGGTAAGGAGATAGTTTCGTTACGCATCCACGAGCTCTCCACGAGACAGTCAATGCCGTTGAAAGATAAATCTTCAAAACACAGTCTCTTAATTAATAGTTTCTTTATTGTTGTAGTAAAAACAGTGAGATTCATCCAAACTTCTTCTTGTTTAAGTACATTTTGATCTTACTCATAGTTGTGCATGGTCGAACTCCATGGATGGTCAAACCCGTGCATGGTCGAAAGCTGTGACCATACTTCAAGGCTAAAACTAAAAACTACTAGTGCATCTGCGCAAGAATCCCAGCCGCAAACATGCCTCCGACTACGTAATAAATCCCACCCACATAATTACAGGCAGATAAAATTTAAAGGTAACTGGTTATAGTTTATAACATACTGAGTTGAGCTAAATGGCTACTACACTAAGCATCCAAGGTTCTCTGAATACAGCAGCACAGATTGTTAAATTTGATAGGGTGCAAATAGTATATTTGGCTCCATTAGCCAAGGCAAAAGAGGAACAAGCTAATGGCAAGAACTATATGAAACATTAATTAGGCCACAGCTAAAGTACTGTGTGGATTTCTAGTCACACTACAGGAAGGACATTCTTGCACGGAGAAGATTAAGCAAGGTATTGCCAAGTACGG
Source organism: Amblyraja radiata (assembly GCF_010909765.2). NCBI lineage: Eukaryota > Metazoa > Chordata > Chondrichthyes > Rajiformes > Rajidae > Amblyraja > Amblyraja radiata. The sequence continues at coordinate 87,173,708 of NC_045957.1, forward strand.
AACATTTAAAGAGAGACTGGATACACTGAGTTTTTATTTGGAGCCGAGAGAACAGACATGGGGACCTGATTAAGTATATAAAATTGTGACAGGATACAGAGTGAGGAACTTATCCTTGAAACAGGGAACTTGAAGGCATAGGTTTAAAGGAAGGGATAGGAGATAGAGAGACATCTTAGGCGCGACTCTTGTCAGCAGCGGCCTCTGCAGTCCGTCTGTCTTTTTATTGTTTTCTGTCTTGTTCTATGTAGTTTTTATTGTTTTTTTTGTCGGGGTATGTGTGTGGGGGTGGGGTGGGGTGGGGGAACTTTAAGGTCTATCCCCTGCACGGGAGACCCGACCTTTTCTTTGTCGGGTCTCCGTTGTCGTTGGGGCTGCAACGTGGAGCGGCCTCCAACAGGAATGACCTGGGGCTCCAGTCGCAGAGCTGCGGATTTACTCACCATCACGGAGCTGGCCAAGTCCGGAGCGGGTGGAGCTGTGGTGGAGCCCTGCTGTGACCCGACACCCGGAGATTCGGAAGCTCCTACCGCAGGTCTGTGGACAGTAATACCGGAAGCCCGCGGGTCCCTGGTGGGAGACCGCTTTTCGGGGCTTCCGCAGCGGCGACTTCTCCCGCCCGAGTTGCGGGGTTGAAGATTACCTGGAGCGGGGCCTACATCACCGCCCCGCGCGGCTTGGAATGGCCGCAGGACTTTGTGGGCGCCCGCCGGGGCTCCAACAACAAGAGCCCGCCGGGGCTCCAACACCAAGACCCGGTGCGTGGCCTTGTATCACCCGGCGTGGCTTTAATGGCTGCGGGACATTTAACATCGCCCGCCAGGGGCTTTGACTCTGTCTTTGACTCTGACATCGGGGGGAGAGGGGAGTGCAGGGGAGAGATATGTTTAAGTTTTGCCTTCCATCACAGTGAGGAGGACTCACTGTGATGGATGTTTATGTGAATTGAATTGTGTTGATGTGTGTCTTGGTTCTTTTTTTGTATGGCTGCAGAAACCAAATTTCGTTTGAATCTCATGTGAGGTTCAAATGACAAATAAAAGGTATTGTATTGTATTGTATTGTATTGTATTGTATTGAAATAATGTGGCTGGAATCTGGAATGCACCACTAGAAGTAGTAAGCAGTACTTACATGAGTAATTGAAATGCCATGGCAGATAAGGCAAAGGACTAGTGGGGGGAAAAGGAGGTTAGGGTCTAGAGAGAATCAGACTCTTAATATGTTATTTTTCCTGCAAATTTTCCACAAATAAAAGTATTTTTCATAGCTACACATTTATTTTTGTTACTGCAAGCTAAAATACTAGAGGCTGGACGTTACATTGTTTAATAGAGTATCATTACACACAAATTAAGGGAAGTACGAGGTTGGCAATGTCTAATGCCCCCCCCCCCCCCCCATGGTGAAAGCAGCTGTGTTCTTAAGAGACAATGGGGAGGTTATACAGAAAAGGTTTTATTTTCTAGCCTTTTTCCCCCCGCCCCCGACAGTTGATTTTCTGCTTGTTAATTTCCAAAGTACCTTTTAGATAGTTCTTGCAACACAGTCCCTACCTTCATCAACACTCCCCAAGCTCTACGTCTTATTGTGTATGTCCCATTCTTACATGACCTAACAAAATGTATTACTCAGAATCAAATTCTATCTGCCATTGTTCCTCCCAACTTTCCAGCTTATCATTATGCTGGATAGCTAAACAGAGTTTGAAGTGGTACCCATCTATTTATTCAAGAATTGAAATTCACAAGTAAATAGAAATGCATGAAAAAAATATTTTTCCTGATTTGAACTATGTTCCTTTAGCCACGAGGGATGGATCACACTAGAAATCCCTCCAGAAATTAGAGTATTCATCATACAGCATATCATTAAGAAAACTATCACCTTAATTTACTGACTTTGGTCATTGGCCCAGGAAGAAAAAGGAATCTTTCTACTCACACTGATTGAATTTCTCAATTCATTAAAAAATTGAATAAATGTCCTTAGACAATAAACGATAGACAATAGGTGCAGGAGTAGTCCATTCGGCCTTTCGAGCCAGCACCGCCATTCAATGTGATCATGGCTGATCATCCACAATCAGTACCCCGTTCCTGCCTTCTCCCCATATTCCCTGACTCCGCTATATTTAAGAGCCCTATCTAGCTCTCTCTTGAAAGTATCCAGAGAACCGGCCTCCACCGCCCTCTGAGGCAGAGAATTCCACAGACTCACAACTCTCTGTGAGAAAAAGTGTTTCCTCGTATCCGTTCTAAATGGCTTACCCCTTATTCTTAAACTGTGGCCCCTAGTTCTGGACTCCTCCAACATCGGGAACATGTTTCCTGCCTCTAGTGTGTCCAAACCCTTAACAATCTTATATGTTTCAATAAGATCCCCTCTCATTCTTCTAAGCTCCAGAGCGTACAAGCCCAGCCGCTCCATTCTCTCAGCATATGACAGTCCCGCCATCCCGGGAATTTATCTTCTAAACTTATGCTGCACTCCCTAAATAGCAAGAATGTCCTTCCTCAAATTAGGGGGAAAAAACTGCACACAATATTCCAGGTGTGGTCTGTACAAGGGCTCTGTACAACTGCAGAAAGACCTCTTTGCTCTTATACGCGACTCCTCTTCTTATAGAGGCCAACATGCCATTTGCTTTCTTCACTGCCTGCTTTACCTGCATGCTTACTTCCATAGACTGATGAACAAGGACCCCCAGATCCTATTGTACTTCCTCTTTTCCCAAGTAATCTGCCTTCCTGTTTTTGATACCAAAGTGGATAACATCACATTTATCCACATTAAACTTCATCTGCCATGCATCTGCCCACTCCCCCAACCTGTCCAAGTCACCCTGCATTCACATAGCATCCTCCTCACAGTTCACACTGCCACCCAGCTCTGTGTCATCTGCAAATTTGCTAATTTTACTTTGAATCCCTTCATCCAAATCATTGATGTATATTGTAAATAGCTGCGGTCCTAGCACCGAGCCTTGCGGTACCCCACTAGTCACTGCCTGCCATTCTGAAAGGGACCCATTAATCCCTACTCTTTGTTTCCTGTCTGCCAACCAATTTCCTATCCATGTCAGCACTCTACCCCCAATACCATATGCCATAATTTTGCCCACTAATCTCCTATGTGGGACCTTATCAAATGCTTTCTGAAAGTCCAGGTACACTACATCCACTGACTCTCCCTTGTCCATTTTCCTAGTTACATCCTTAAAAAATTCCAGAAGATTAGTCAAGCATTATTTCCCCTTCGTAAATCAAATGCTGACTCGGACCGATACTGTTATTGCTATCCAAATGTGTGGCTATTTCATCTTTTATAATTGACTCCAGCATCTTCCCCACCACCGATGTCAGGCTAACGTCTATAATTCAGTTTTCTCTCTCCCGCCTTTCTTAAAAAGTGGGATAACATTAGCTACCCTCCAATCCACAGGAACTGATCCTGAGTCTATAGAACATTGGAAAATTATCACCAATCCATCCACGATTTCTAGAGCCACTTCCTTAAGTACCCTGGGATGCAGACCATCAGGCCCTGGGGATTTATCAGCTTCAGTCCCATCAGTCTACCCAACACCATTTCCCACCTAATGTGGATTTCCTTCAGTTCCTCCGTCACCCCAGATCCTCTGACCACTACTATATCAGGAAGATTGTTTGTGTCCTCCTTGGTGAAGACGGATCCAAAGTACCTGTTCAACTCATCTGCCATTTCCTTGTTCCCCATAATAAATTCACCTTTTTCGGTCTTCAAGGGTCATAGAAACATAGAAACATAGAAATTAGGTGCAGGAGTAGGCCATTCGGCCCTTCGAGCCTGCACCGCCATTCAATATGATCATGGCTGATCATCCAACTCAGTATCCCGTACCTGCCTTCTCTCCATACCCTCTGATCCCCTTAGCCACAAGGGCCACATCTAACTCCCTCTTAAATATAGCCAATTAACTGGCCTCGACTACCCTCTGTGGCAGAGAGTTCCAGAGATTCACCACTCTCTGTGTGAAAAAAGTTCTTCTCATCTCGGTTTTAAAGGATTTCCCCCTTATCCTTAAGCTGTGACCCCTTGTCCTGGACTTCCCCAACATCGGGAGCAATCTTCCTGCATCTAGCCTGTCCAACCCCTTAAGAATTTTGTAAGTTTCTATAAGATCCCCTCTCAATCTCCTAAATTCTAGAGAGTATAAACCAAGTCTATCCAGTCTTTCTTCATAAGACAGTCCTGACATCCCAGGAATCAGTCTGGTGAACCTTCTCTGCACTCCCTCTATGGCAATAATGTCCTTCCTCAGATTTGGAGACCAAAACTGTACGCAATACTCCAGGTGTGGTCTCACCAAGACCCTGTACAACTGCAGTAGAACCTCCCTGCTCCTATACTCAAATCCTTTTGCTATGAAAGCTAACATACCATTCGCTTTCTTCACTGCCTGCTGCACCTGCATGCCTACTTTCAATGACTGGTGTACCATGACACCCAGGTCTCGCTGCATCTCCCCTTTTCCTAATCGGCCACCATTTAGATAATAGTCTGCTTTCCTGTTTTTGCCACCAAAATGGATAACCTCACATTTATCCACATTATACTGCATCAGCCAAACATTTGCCCACTCACCCAGCCTATCCAAGTCACCTTGAAGTCTCCTAGCATCCTCCTCACAGCTAACCCTGCCCCCCAGCTTAGTGTCCTCCGCAAACTTGGAGATATTGCCTTCAATTCCCTCATCCAGATCATTCATATATATTGTAAATAGCTGAGGTCCCAGCACTGAGCCTTGCGGTACCCCACTAGTCACTGCCTGCCATTGTGAAAAGGACCCGTTTACTCCTACTCTTTGCTTCCTGTTTGCCAGCCAGTTCTCTATCCACATCAATACTGAACCCCCAATGCCGTGTGCTTTAAGTTTGTATACTAATCTCTTATGTGGGACATTGTCGAAAGCCTTCTGGAAGTCCAGATGCACCACATCCACTGGTTCTCCCCTATCCACGCTACTAGTTACATCCTCGAAGAATTCTATAAGATTCGTCAGGGTCCAACTTTGGTCTTAACTCATTTTTTCCTCTTCACATACCTAAATAAGTTTTTACTATCCTCCTTTATATTCTTGGCTAGCTTACCTTTGTACCTCATCTTTTGCTCCCGTATTGTCTTTTTAGTTAAACATTACCCAATCCTCTTGCTTCCTGCTCATCTTTTCTACGTTGTACTTCTCTTTTATTTTTATACTGTCCCTGACGTCCCTTGTCAGCCACGGTCGCCCCTTACTCCCTTTGGAATCTTTCTTCCTCCAAGGAATGAACTGATCCTGCACCTTCTGTATTATCCCTGGAAATACCTGCCATTGTTGTTCCACTGTCATCCCTGCTAGTGTATCTTTCCAGTCAACTTTGGCCAGCTCCTCCCTCATGGCCCCATAGTCCCCTTTGTGTCCTTAGTTCCCCTTCATTCCAAAAGAAAAACAAATCACAGCAGGCACAACCAACAAATACCAACCTTGATTGTTGGATGAATTATGGCTGCATGAAGCTTGGAAACTTGCTTCCCTAGTTCTGCATGATGTCCGATCTACATCGTCCTGAAATAGACATAGTTAAATGCATTGTTGTGTTTGAAATAGATTTAAAATGTATTGTATTTTTCATGTACAGAATTGATCTCACATACTGCTGTCAATGTATAATAGAGATAACTTTAATAATGTTACATAACAGCATAGTGTGATATTAATTGCATGAATGCAGGCAGTCATACACTTGGACACATTAACACATGCTGGTATTGGAAAATTGCATGCAAGAACACACAAAAAATGGTTCTGTAGAAGTTGGTGAGAGTTATTGAGGACATGCCAAACCTCTTCAGCCTTCTAAGGAAGTAGAAGCGTTGGTATGTTTTCATGGCCATTGCTTCGACATGGCTGGTCCAAGACAAGTTGTTGATGATATTTACGCCTAGAACTTAAAGATTTCAACCATCTTTACTTCGGCACCGTCAATGTATACCTGGAGTATTTGCTTCCTGGAGGCGATCACAATTTCCTTTGTCTAGCTGACATTGAGGGAAGTTGTTGTCTTGGCACCAGGTTATGAGGTTCTCGATGTCCTTCTTGTACTCGGTCTCATCATTATTTGCTATTCAGTCCACTGCAGTGGTGTCATTTGAGAATTGGTAAATTGAGTTTGTATTTGGCTGCACAGTCGTAGGTGTATAAGGAGTAAAGAAGGTGGCTGAGAATGCATTCTTGTGGTGAGAATTTTCGTAGAGAAAGACTTGTCACCTATCCTCACTGAGGTGAGCGCTGACTCAAAGTTCCACGAGTTTGGCGATAAGTTTGGATAGGATAATGGTATTGAAGATACCATTGGTCAGTAGAGGTCTTACAGGCCAGCACTGTATTCCTTGGAGTGCAGGAGACTGAGGGGTAATCTTATAGAGGTGTGTAAGAAGACAAGCGCTATAGATAGGGTGAATGCAGTTTTTTACCCAGACTTGGGTCGTCAAAAACCAGACAACAAGTTTGCTTCCCGACGAGTCGCGGCTGTGGACTGGGAACGCGGCCGGTGGACTTTATCGAGGCGCCTGGGTAGGGCCCTTGTGGATAGAAGCCGGGTCGGGCGAAGCGGCCGATGGAGCCCGCGGCTGGGACCCGGGTCGACACCACGGAGGCATGACGTGGGGCATCATCAGCAACGATGGGGCCTCGGCGGTGGTGAATCCTCTTAGGTCGAACACCTGTGGTCGACAAGAGCGTGGTGGATGACCGTGAGGGGGGAGGGGAAGAACAACGGAGGACCTGGAGAGGGGAAACTGTTGGGGGCGGGGGGACAAAAGAGGAAGCCGGCATGCTTTGTAAATTTGTCAGCGCCGTAGGTGGCTGCTATTTGTATATTGTGCATGCAAGCAAAGAATCTCACTGTGCCTAGTCACATGTGACAATAAAGTATTCCTATTCCTAAGATGAGAGGGGTAGATTTTAGGGGCGACTTTTTCCAACACAGCGGGTGGTAGGTGTATGGAACAAGCTGCCAGACGAGATGGTTGAGGCGGGTACTATAACAATGTTTAAAAGATATTGGGCCAGGTCATGGATAGAAAAGGTTTAGCCGATATTAGCCAAACGGGGGCAGTTGGGACAATTGTAGATGGGGCATCTTGGTCGGCATGGGGAAGTTGGGCCAAAGAGATTGTCACCATGCTGTGTGATCTGTGACTGTGAGATTTGGCAGTTTTTCATGCTTTGTGTTAACATTTATTGTCTATAAACCCCCGTTCCTGAGATGAAATATATTTTTACACATAAATCATGAATGAAGATAAGAATTCATACACAGTTTATACTGCCAGCGCTTCGTTCGCTTTTTCTTTACGGTAAGTGACCTTTGACAAATCCCATGACTCCTTGCGTTTTTCGGAATACCAAACCCGCTTATTTGAATTACATTTACTATCAGTATAAATCCAGTTAAAACATAAATGCAACTTTGTACCTTCAAACAAATGAAGCAATTGACATGGCCACATGACTAACTTTCACCCCTTTCTGGAAAATAATTATGGCTCAGCTATCTCTTTCAATGAATCATTTTCCATTTTTGGTTAGGAGAAAATTTAGAAGTTTTTGGTTACGTTTTCTTTTTTCACTGAGATTGTCAGCTAAACGGAGAGATTGCCAAAAAGTCCCATGGGCATTTAATGTTTGCCACCTTGCTAAACATAGTCCAAATTATTATGCAAGTGGAGCCCCAATTGAAATAATTACCAATAGAAATGTTCCACAAGCACACAACTAATCAATACACCTTTGTAAGTACGTGAAGAATTGCAATGCTGTCTCCTTGTTAGCAATTTCAAGTAACTAAATTTCATCTTGCAGCAACTAGTGATTTTAATTTAAAAATGACAGATGATGAGTACACTAGAGGGCACTTGTTTCTAAGCTTTCCTTGTAGCAGAATGGATTAGAATGATACATTTGAATCCATGCTGTTGTGCTTTAGTGAGAGGATAAGACAAGCATGACCTTTAATTACTAATAAAAATGTTTCGCCAAACGTGAGCATTGGAAACTGTGCTGACATCGCATATTTTGACCTTCAGGCCTTTTTCTTGTAATTTAATCCTTTAAGTAAGGCTTGATATTGAGCTAATTTTATATAGTTCTCTCGATTATATCTTTCTCCCTTTCACATACAACAATCAGATTTGCACTTTCACTATAGGCCATCCCCAGGCTACGAATGGCCAGCGTATGGACTCCATACATACGAATGAGGTCCTATAATATTATAAAATTCAATGTACATAGATGTGTTCATTCCTACAAACGTATCTATGCACCTGACCTATTGTCAAAATCGATTCATGGATCTATATAAAAACTGAACCCATTCATTAACCAGAAAGCCTGTAATCTTTTGGCACTGCAGTAAAACTTAAATTGGGACTTTACTGGTGCCAAAAACCTTCAGAGTGTTTCCCAATCAGAAACCTTGGATGAACTTTGAGATCCGCACTCTTCTAAAGTCCAGACACAGGGCATTCATGTCCGATGATACAGTGGCCTACATGAAGTCCAGATACGACCTTGGTAAGGCCATCAAAAAGGCCAAAAGGGACTTCTGCTCCAAACTGGAGGATGAGACAGATGTTCGGTAGCTGTGGCGGGGCCTGAATGCAATCACCTCCTACAAGGCGAAATCAGGAGGCAGCTCGAATGTCGGTGAAACATCACTCCCTGACGAGCTCAATGCGTTTTACGCACGCTTTGACAGGGAGAATACTGATGTGCCTTCCCGATCCCCCATTCGCTGGGATGGCATTTCAGTCTCAGTCACAGAGGCTGACGTCAGGAAATCCTTCAGAGGGGTGAACCCCTGAAAAGCACCTGGTCCTGATGGTATACCCGGTCGTGTTCTAAAAACCTGTGCGGACCAACTGGCGGGAGTTTTTACGGACATTTTCAACCTCTCACTTCTGAGGTCTGAGGTCCCCACCTGCTTTAAAAGGGCATCAATTATACCGGTGCCCAAGAAGAGTAAGGTGATGTGCCTCAATGACTATCGACCAGTGGCACTAACGCCGGTGGTGATGAAGTGCTTTGAGAGGCTGATCATGGAGCAAATCAACTCCTACCTCGACAAAAACCTGGACCCACTGCAGTTCGCTTACCGCCACAACATATCAACGGTGGATGCGATCTCGCTGGCCCTCCACTCCGCACTGGACCACTTGGACAACAAAAACTCATATGTCAGGCTGTTATTCATCGATTACAGCTTGGCATTCAACACAATCATTCCCTCCAAACAGTTACCTAACTCGCAGAACTGGGTCTCTGCGCATCCCTCTGCAACTGGATCCTCGACTTCCTCATCCACAGACCACAGTCTGTTCGTATTGGTGGAAATGTGTCAGCCTCGATAACAATCAGCACGGGAGCACCTCAAGGCTGCGTGCTTAGCCCCCTGCTGTACTCACTCTATACCCATGACTGCGTAGCCAACCACAGTGCGAACTCCATCATCAAGTTCGCTGACGACACCACTGTTGTGGGGCGTATCACTGATGGGGATGAGTCAGAATATAGAAGGGAGATCGAGCAACTGTCCATATGGTGCCAGCGCAATAACCTGGCCCTCAACACCAGCAAAACCAAGGAACTGATTGTGGACTTTGGAAGGAGTAGGAGGGGGACCCACAGCCCCATTTATATCAACGGGTCGATGATTGAAAGGGTCAAGAACTTCAAATTCCTGGGCGTGCACATCTCTGAAGATCTTTCCTGGTCCGAGAACACTAACGCAATTATCAAAAAAGCTCATCAGCGCCTCTACTTCCTGAGAAGATTACGGAGAGTCGGTTTGTCAAGGAAGACTCTCTCTAACTTCTACAGGTGCACAGTAGAGAGCATGCTGACCGGTTGCATCGTGGCTTGGTTCGGCAATTTGAGCGCCCTGGAGAGGAAAAGACTACAAAAAGTAGTAAACACTGCCCAGTCCATCATCGGCTCTGACCTTCCTTCCATCGAGGGGATTTATCGCAGTCGCTGCCTCAAAAAGGCTGGCAGTATCATCAAAGACCCACACCATCCTGGCCACACACTCATCTCCCTGCTACCTTCAGGTAGAAGGTACAGGAGCCTGAAGACTGCAACAACCAGGTTCAGGAATAGCTACTTCCCCACAGCCATCAGGCTATTAAACCTGGCTCGGACAAAACTCTGATTATTAATAACCACTTTCTGCTATTTGCACTTTATCAGTTTATTTATTCATGTGTGTATATATTTATATCATGGTATATGGACACATTTATCTGTTTTTGTAGTAAATGCCTACTATTTTCTGTGTGCTTAAGCAAAGCAAGAATTTCATTGTCCTATACAGGGACACATGACAATAAACTCACTTGATTTGACTTGCCAGATTAACAAATTTTCTGACTATCGGACGTTATTCATATTCATCGCATATTTAATACACATTTTTTTTAAAATATCACAGAGTACTATAGCACATTTCTCCACAACACCCAAGTGTAGAAAGAGCAGGGAACCGGGACCCTTGCAAATGAACGGGGAAGGGATCAAACATCTGAGTAACCAAGGGTATTCTTAAAATGAATCAATTTGGATAGCTACCCTAGTCCATTTGCCTCGCTCCTTTCTTTCACTAGAGCACAATAATGAATCAAGATTTCAGATGGTGAGTCAGATGCCAAATCATTGGGCTTTCCAAATAGTTAACTGGTGGATTATCATAATGTTACTGTATTTCCTTTTCTGATGGCATGTTGGCAAGTCTCTGATTAAGTGGTCAACTTTGTGTACTGCCACAGGAGATGGGTAAGTCCCCAATAAGTATTTCTCCTCTGTTTTTATTGTGGGGAAAGACACGAGGGCCAAGGAACTGGGGCAGTCAATGGAAGTGCCTTGAGAACAGTCAGTATTCAGGTTGAGGAGGTGATGAATGTGCGGACGTATGAAAGTAGACAAATCTAAAGGGTTGAGTTAGATAGAGCTCTAGGGGCTGGTGGAATCAAGGGATATGGGGAGAAGGCAGGCACGGGTTATTGATTGGGGACGATCAGCCATGATCACAATGAATGGCGGTGCTGGCTCGAAGGGCCGAATGGCCTCCTCCTGCACCTATTTTCTATGTTTCTATGTTTGATCAGATATATCCGAGGAGACTGTGGGAAACGAGAGGGGAAATTGCAGATGCCCTGGCTGAGATTAACAAGTTATCATGAAATACGGGCGAGGTGCCGGAAGACTAGGGGGTGGCAAATTTTGTGCCTCTATTCAAGGGTTGTAGGGCAAAGGCTGGGAACTAGATCAGTGAGCCTAACATCTGTGGTTGGAAAGTAGCTGGAGAATATTCTAAGGGATAGGATATATATGCATTTAGAAGGAGCAAGGCTGATTAGGGAAAATCTGCATGGTTTTGTACATGGGAAGTCATGTCTAATGAATCTAATTGAATTTTTTGATGACATGACCAGAGATTGATGACGGCAAAGATGCAGACAACATATATGTAGGAAAGAACTGCAGATACTGGTTTAAATCAAAGAAAGACGCAAAATGCTGGAGTAACTCAGCAGGACAGGCAGCATCCCTGGAGAGAAGGAATGGGTGACGTTTCGGATCGAGATCCTTCTTCAGTCTGAAGAAGGGTCTTGAACCAAAACGTCTATCCGCAGACATTATATACATGAATTTCAGCAAGGCACGCGATAAGCTTCCGCAAGGTGGGATGCTCTGGAAGGTTAGATCCCATGGAATCCAAGGAGAGATAGTTGAATGGATAGAAAATTGGCTTCATGGAAGAAAGCAGAGGGTGATGGGAATTGTTTTTCAGACTGGAGGCCCGTGACTAGTGGTGTGACTCAGGGTTTGGTGTTGGGCCCAATGATGTTGTCATCTATATCAATGACAGATTAGAATATGCAAGGCATGATTGGCAAGCATGCAGATGACACTAAAATCTGAGAGTATTATGTTCAGCTTTGGTCACCATGTCATAGGAAAGCTGGAAAGAAGATCTGAGTGCAGAGAGGATTCACAAGGATGTTGTCAGGACTCGAGGTCCTGGGCTCTAGGAAGAGATTGAGCAGGCTAGGACTTTATTCTTTGGAGCGCAACAGGAGGGGTGATCTTATAGAGGTATTTACCCGGAATAGATCGGGTAAATGTATAGAGTCTTGTGCCCAGTGAGGGAATCAAGAACCAGATAACACAGGTTTAAGATGGAGAAAGATTAAATATGAACCTGTGGGGTAACTTTTTAAACACAAAGGCTGATGGATGTATGGAATGAACTGCCAGAGGTGGTAGTTGAGAGGTACTATCGCAACGTTTAAGAAACATTTAGACAGGGAAATGGATGGGATAGGTTTAGAGGGACATGGGCCAAATGCAGGCAAGTGGGACTAGTATAGATGGACCATGTTGGTCAGTGTGGGCAATTGGGCCAAAGGCCTGTTTCCATGCTGTATGACTATGAACTGACTCAGCTGCCACTCAATCCACCCTCATCTGAATCCATATATCACTTGCTAGTTCTTGCCTCACACCTTCCCCTCATCTCTGCCAACTCTCTCCACTCCATCAGTCTCCAGAAGGGACCCCAGAAATGATGTCTGCCCACTTCCTCCATAGATGTTTCCTAACCAGCTCAGTTCCACAAGTAATCAGTGTTATTAATAATTAAGATAATGTGATAAAAATGCAGTTCGATAGATACATTTAGGCATTAAAATTATTATAACGGAATGAACCTCAGAGAAACATTAAGTCTGTTTGCATAGATTAAAACATCACAGGCTCAGGTTGGTATCCAGGCCCTAAGGCAGCTATATGCAAAACTTTCTTAAAAATAATGCAATTTTCTTTTTAATTTCTAATATTTCTAACAGTTTAAATGTACTTTAAATGTTTCTTAAATAATTTTAAATTACTTTAACTGTTTTCAATGCCTCTATTTTCAGATATTTAAAGAAATCTCCAGACCTTTGAGAGCAGGAAGCTATAAAAAGACCATCCAGGGCAGAGCCTCAATACTTGCTGCCTAGGGCATTGTTGCTAGGAGACTGCTCTGGCTTGCAGGATGGCTGCAGTAGAGTGAGGCTATCCAATCCAAGCCTGACTATGTATTGGACTAGTTGAATTGGAGCTCAAAATAATTGCAAGTTCTCGGACGATCACAGCAGGTTTTGCCTAGCCATGATTGGGCAATTGTAACCCTGGGCAGGTTTCTAGCAGTGAAACTTAGTTTGATCAGTCCAGCAGACTGAACTTAAAATAAATATACCCGATATAAAAAAAGGTCAGGGAGTGAGGCTTTGAGCATTATCCAGCTCTCTAAGGGAAATAAATAGGATAGATATAGGAGAAATTATTTCTGTTAGTTGGAGAGACAAATACTCAAACAAAGTTAAAAAAAATTAAAGCCCGATTTTAAGGACCGAAGTGTAGTTCTTATACCTGCATAAATATTTGTAACGGTTTCACAAGTGACAGTATATTATTAGCTTTAAATCAGAACTTGATTTTGATGAAGACAATATCAATGAATTAGTGGAAAAGACCGTGTATGGAATTAGACTACAAACATTGTCGAGCAGAACAGTCCTCATAGGCAGAATGGCCAACTTAAGTACTTACTATGCCTTATGTACGAGATACTATTAATTCCTGCAGCTACCTCAGGGAAGAATTCTACTTCACTGAAGTTGACAAGGTGTCAATTCCATTTCCTATACTAATGGTCTTATCACTTCAGCTCCCGAGGAGCCACAGTTGGGTGTCCATATTCATCTTCCATTGGAATACTCTCATTTATCCACTCATTTAAAAATGTATGTATATATGAAAATATAGCCACAATGAAGTCAGCCCAATTATAGTAACTGGAATAAATAAACACAGCAGCCTCAATTTAGGGAACAACTTCTAGAATTTTTTTTACATCGTAATACCTGTAAAAGATCACTGTTAGACGTACAATAACAGCAGAAGCAAACATGTGCCTCTAGCATTTTATCATAGAAAAAGATTTCACAGTATCTCTGTTGAACAAAATTTGACACAAAAAGCTAAGCTAGTATATATTATAGGTAAAAAACTTGGTCAAATAAATATATTTAAACATATGCCACAAAGGAGGAACAAGGTGCAGTGTTACAGAGATTTGAGCAGAGAATTACATAGATTTGCACTGTGGGACATCAAGCTATGGACATAAAGCTAATGGATCACTAAGAAAATGGCAAAATATGGCAAAATCAATATATCACTAGATATATTTCAAGAAGTTAAACAAATTCTGAAAGGGAGAGGAAAGTAAACTGATTGAGAGAATAACATCCAATATTCTGCACCGAGTAGTTCCAGGAATTAACAAATGTAACATGAATTTGTTACGGACTGTATAGGTTAGTTAAAAGTGTGCAAAAACAAATTACTTCAGAAACAATATAAATAAGTTATGGTCCAACCTGATAATAAGGATGGTGTAGAAAGGAGTCTGGACATCCAGCCAAAGCCATGATGATTTCAATCTTCAAGTAAGAATTTTGCACATAAAAGATATCCACGTTGCACAGCAATATTTGGAACAATCTGGTGATTTTAACAGAAATGAAATAGTGAGTCATGTGTTAAACTAAAAGCATTTACTGAAACCTGAGCTGTTGTAATTTTCAAAAAAGAGAAAATAGATTTAAAGGCATGGAGCTGGCTGAAGAACCATCATTACCAGTGGACACTCACAGCAAATAAACAGTAAAACTCCAACAATCTGGCATTCTTGGGCCTTTGGCACTGTTGGACTGGCAGATGTCCTGGACTATTAAATATGACTATATTAATACATTAAATTAACTTTTTTGACTACACAGTTGTATTAGAGAATCTTGTGAGATTTAGAGAGAGCGAATGAGGCAGCACGTGCTGAGGCAGATGCAGATGCAGATTTCTGAACAATTGGATAGTGAATAATTGGAGACACAAGAGACAGCAGGTGCTTGAATCTGAAGTAATAAAATAAACCGCTGGAGGAACTTAGAGGGTCAGGCAGCATTTGTGGTGACAGAGGAATAGTTGAGTGTCTCCAGTTTGTTTTTTTACGACATATTATTGGAATTTTACTGTAATTATATTTTTGGTACAGAACGGCTATTATTACAAATCTAGGAGAATGCTACTCAATGGTAATTAATTGCACAGTTGACTCTCCATGCAACTCTTCATCAGTGTGATGCACTATTTGCTTGAAATTTAAATGAACCAGTTATCAATGCCACGACCCTAAGATCTTGGCAAGCTGAATTCCCAATAACTTACCTCCTGAATCTTCAGAACTTCTCTACCATTTACACATTTCAAGTCATGAAATGTGATAGAATACTAGCCTGAATTAATACACTTTCAGCCATCCTTAAGTGATTGTCCTGTCAATTCTTAAAGCAAATTTCTTTAGAGGCAAGTGGCTAAGTTTGGAGACATAAAAGACTGCAGATGCTGTAATTTGGAGCATAAATCAAGCAGACGGCTGGAAGGTGATAGGCAAAGAGAGTCCAGGACAGAGGAGTAAAAAGGGTTGGAAGTAGGTGGCAGCCTCTTGTCTCTCCAGTGTTACCTTCCAGCCTTCAATTTGAATGGAGACATACACAGTCATAGTGAGTGGAAACAGGCCTTTCCTGCCCACACCGACCAACATCTACACTAGTCCCACCTGCCTAAATTGGCCCATATAATAATAATAATAATAATACATTTTATTTATGGGCGCCTTTCAAAAGTCTCAAGGACACCGTACAAAAATGTAGCAGGTAGAGGAAAAACATGTAAGGGGAATGAAATAAATAGTAGAGACATGACTAGTACACAAAGTAAAGACAGAATTCTATACAAAACACAATATGAGGCAATTAATGCACAGATGAAAAGGGAGGGGGACGTGGGGCTAAGGATAGGCAGAGGTGAAGAGATGGGTCTTGAGGCGGGACTGGAAGATGGTGAGGGACACGGAATTGCGGATCAGTTGGGGGAGTTCCAGAGCCTGGGAGCTGCCCTGGAGAAGGCTCTGTCCCCAAAACTGCGGAGGTTGGACTTGTGGATGGAGAGGAGACCAGCTGATGTGGGTCTGAGGGACCGTGAGGGTTGGTAGGGGGAGAGGAGGTCAGTGAGATATGGAGGGGCCAGATGGTGGAGGGCTTTGTAGGTGAGGATCAGGATTTTGTAGGTGATCCGGTGGGAGATGGGAAGCCAGTGAAGTTGTTTGAGGACTGGAGTGATGTGATGCCAGGATTTGGTGTGGGTGATGAGTCGGGCGGCTGCGTTCTGGACCAGTTGGAGTCAGTTGATGTAGGTGGAGCTGATGCCAAGGAGAAGTGAGTTGCAATAGTCCAGTCGGGAGGAGATGAAGGCATGGATGAGTCTTTCAGCAGCGGGAGGTGTGAGAGAGGGTCTGAGTTTGGCGATGTTGCGGAGATGAAAGAAGGAGGTTTTAATGACATGGCGGATGTGAGGCTCAAGGGAGAGGGTGGAATCAAAGATCACGCCAAGGTTGCGGGCCTGGGGAGATGGGGAGACAGTGGTGCCGTCGATGGTGAGAGTGGTGTTATTGATTTTGCTGAGTGTGGCTTTGGAACCTATGAGGAGGAATTCTGTCTTATCGCTGTTGAGTTTGAGGAAGTTATGTTGCATCCAGTTTTTATAGCTGACAAACAGGAGTTGATATGGGAGAGGGGGGGGGGGGGTTGTGGGGGGATTTAGTGCCGAGGTAGATCTGGGTGTCATCAGCGTAACAGTGGAAGTCCAGGTTGAAGTGGCGGAGTATCTGACCAAGGGGGAGGATGTAGATGCTCTATCCCTCTAAACCTGTCCTATCCACGTACCCGTCTAATATTTCTTAAATATTGCGATAGTATCTGCCTCAACTACCTCCTCTGGCAGCTGTGTGAAAAAGCTATCCCTCTGGTTCCTATTAAATCTTTCCCCCTCACCTTAAACCTATGTCCTCTAGTTGCTCAATACACTTTTAAACACATCTCAAATATAGGTAAAATATTTTAATGGTCCAATTCACAACAAAACAGTGGGTGGTTAGGTTTACAACTTTGACAATCTTTCTGGTCCAGTTTCAGACATCTCGAGGGTAAATAATATGGGGAAATCTTGGAAAAAAACAAAGACAGCAAAATGAACCAACTGCACTAAAAGACCAATGTTATCTGCACATGTACCAAAAAAGGCAATTGAAAAATACCACATTTGTTTCCATTGCATTTTGTGTTTATTTTTTTTTTTCTGCAATAAAATTTGTAAAAATGAATTCTATTCAATAATATGGATTGCTGGGCAGTGAATTCAATGAGGCAACAAATTTCTGTAACCCGAGACCTCCTTCTCCTTTGGGAACATTTATAAGCTACAAAAACTATTGAGGGTAGTAGCGCCTGGTTAGTATACAGAAATTGTCAGAGAATCAATATTGTGGTGCACTTACATAGAACATGAACATAGGAACAGGACAGCACAGGAACAGCCTCTTCTGTCCATGATGTCTGTGTCCACCATGATGCTAAATTAAACATCCCTTCTGCCTACTCATGATCCACATTCCTCTATTTCCTGCATATTCATGCACTTATCTAAAATCTTCTTAAACACCACAACCACACTTGGAAACACATTCCAGGCTCATACCAGTGTGTAAAACAACTTAAATCAAGCAATCAATCAATCAATCAATCAATCAATCAAAACTTTATTGTCATTCAGAAATACGTCAGTAAATGCAAGTCTGAACAAAATTTCGTTGCATCTGGCTCCCCGTGCAACGCAAAATAACATGAAGGATAAAATGGATAATATGGATAAAAAGATAAAATGGATAATGGTGGCGGCACATTACATGGCATTCAAGAGTCTGATGGCTCGGGGGAAGAAGCTGTTGCAAAATCTGGCCTTTCTGCTCCTTATACTATGATATCTCTTGCCATAGGGCAGCAGAGTGAACAGTCCATGATGGAGATGTGTGGGGTCCTTTATAATACTGCTGGCCTTAGACAAGCAACGTTTGCACGCAATGTCCCTGATTGAGGGAAGATAATTTCCGATTATTTTTTCCGCGGTCCTCACCACTCTCTGCACGGACTTCCAGTCGGAGGCTTTACAGTCCCCAAACCAGACAGAGATGCAGCTGGTTAAAATGCTCTCTATGGTGCCCCTGTAGAAAGTGGCGAGGACGGGATGGGGGAGGTGAGCTCTTCTCATCCGGCGCAGAAAGTGCAACCGCTGCTGCGATCTCTTAGCTAATGTTTTTTGACCAGGTTAGACTGTTCGTGATCTGCACCCCCAGGAACTTAGTGCTACTGACCAACTCCACATCGCTGTCATTAATTATTATTATTATTGCTTTATTTATATAGCACATTTTAAGTCAACTTGCATTGACACCAAAGTGCTTTACATAAATTAAATAATAAGTTTACATACAAACCATAGAAAAAGGTTAAAAATAAAGAAAGAAAGAAAATGGACACAACACATTATAGAGTTCACCACAAACATCCCCCCACAACAGAATCAAAAATTTCCACTGTGCGGAAAGGCAACAGAAAGTTAAGTCCTCTTCCTCTGAAACACCCGAGGTCGGGGCCCATTTGTGGCCTTGCAGCCAGTCCGATGATTTTCAGGGCCCTCTTGCCGTGAAGATGGAACACTGGCGTCGGGTGAAACAATTCCTCAAGCGGCTTGGAAAGTCTGGAGCGGCTGCCTCCTCCCCGGAGACCGGGGCACTCGTAGACTTCAGGCCGCGCCTGTTGGAGCTCTGACCCCGGCGAACTCAATCCCTGGCTCCGCGGCACTCCAAATCCAGCGCTGCCCGCGGCCGGACGCCCGCAGCCCCAGCTCCGTGATGTTTGGATCGACGGCCACAGCGCTCCGGAGCTTACCGCACGGCGACCCGGCAAGGCATCGCCCGCTCCGTGGCTCCGCTCCGTGATGGTGTCCTTGCGCTACGCTGCTGCCGAAGCTGTAGTCCCGGCCGGTCCCGACAGGAAACGCCGCTCCATTCTCGATGGTAGGCCGCGAGGACGGGGCGAAGAAGCAGCTCGGAGGGATGCTGCCTCTCCGACCAGGTAGGGGACTAAGAATTAAAGTTTCCCCCTTCCCCACCCCCACCCACCACATAAAAGACCTCCACTAACATTTTGGACAGGACTTAAAATAAAAAAAAGGTGAAAAGACGGACTGCGGGCAGGCTGCCATACACAGACGGCGCCCACTCCCGCACATCCGCCATTAATGTGAAGTGGTGTGTGACTGTGCCGGTTTTTCCTGAAGTCGACGATAACCTCCTTTGTTTTGTCAACATTCAGGATCATAGAAACATAGAAATTAGGTGCAGGAGTAGGCCATTCGGCCCTTCGAGCCTGCACCGCCATTTAATATGATCATGGCTGATCATCCAACTCAGTATCCCGTACCTGCCTTCTCTCCATACCCTCTGATCCCCTTAGCCACAAGGGCCACATCTAACTCCCTCTTAAATATAGCCAATGAACTGGCCTCGACTACCCTCTGTGGCAGAGAGTTCCAGAGATTCACCTCTCTCTGTGTGAAAAAAGTTCTTCTCATCTCGGTTTTAAAGGATTTCCCCCTTATCCTTAAGCTGTGACCCCTTGTCCTGGACTTCCCCAACATCGGGAGCAATCTTCCTGCATCTAGCCTGTCCAACCCCTTAAGAATTTTGTAAGTTTCTATAAGATCCCCTCTCAATCTCCTACATTCTAGAGAGTATAAACCAAGTCTATCCAGTCTTTCTTCATAAGACAGTCCTGACATCCCAGGAATCAGTCTGGTGAACCTTCTCTGCACTCCCTCTATGGCAATAATGTCCTTCCTCAGATTTGGAGACCAAAACTGCACAGATCAGATTGTCCGTGTTGCACCAGTCCACCAGTTGTTTCACCTCCTCCCTGTAAGCCAGTTCATTGTCGTCCCGGATAAGGCCCAGCACTGTTGTGTCATCTGCATACTTCATGATGTGGTTTGTACTAAACCTGGCACAACAGTCGTGGGTCATCAGGGTAAACAGCAATGGACGCAGCCCTGAGGGGAGCCGGTGCTCAGAGAGATCATGTTGGAGGTGTTGTTTCCAACCCGTACTGACTGGGGTCTGTCAGTGAGGAAGTCCAGTAGCCAGTTACACAAGGGGGTGCTGAGGCCTAATGGACCCAGTTTGCTTACCAGGTGCTGAGGGATGCTTGTATTGAACGCTGAACTAAAGTCCACGAAAAGCATTCGCTACTACATATCTCCTTTAAACATTCTCCCTTTCACATTAAAGCTATAACCATTTTAATATTTGACATTTCTACTGGGAAAGAAGGTTCTGTCATCTATCCTATCTATGCCTCTCATAATTTGATAGCCTTCCATGAGAGAAAACAAACTAAGTTTGTCCAACCTTTCCTCAGAGCTAAACGAGAGAGAGAGTAATTTAGCCTTTGAAACGTATCTCCTCGAAAAGCAGATGCCAAAACGGGGACATTTTAAATATTTTCAGTAAAGATTTTCCTTGTCATTTTAGAAATCCACTCCTCTGTAAATTTGGCACATTATTTTCCTGACTTTTTTATTTAAAATTGTTGACCAATCTGACCTTTTTTTATAAAAAATCTGAACGCTGCCCAGCTGCTGACGTTACAATAACAGTGAAATTTTTACATCTTCTGGTAGAAATTTTCCTTATGATTTCAAAAATCCACTCCTCCATCAATTTGGTCAAAACAAGATATTGTGGCACAGCTGGTAGATTTGCCGCCTCACACACCAGAGATCTGTTTTCGATCCTGTCCTCGGGCACTGTCTGTTTTGAATTTGCACATTCTCCCTGCAAGCGTGTGGGTTTCCTTCCACATCCCAAAGACGCATTGGATTTGTAGGTCAACTTGTATCTGTAAAATTGCCCCTAATGTGTAGGGAGTGGGTGAGGAAAGTGGAATAACAGAACGTGTGTGAATGGGTAGACAAAAATACTGGAGAAACTCAGCGGGCGAGGCAGCATCTCTGGAGCAAAGGAAATAGGCGACGTTTAACCATTGAAATGTTTAACCTGTCAGATGGGTATAGTCGGTTTTAACAGCTATTATCATAAAATGCCTTTAGAAATTTCCTTGCAACCTGTATATTTTGTTGTGGATAAATTATGTGGGAAGCGAGAGTGTTTATGTAACAATAGCAATAACGACCCATGCTATGGCCATGTCATAATTTTCGGTCTTCACAGAAAGATGCTTGCATCAATCTGTAGTGTGCATGGTTAAGCATATATGTTACCATGGTCCAGGATTTATTGACACAGGTTGATCATACACTGAATAATCCAATCACATTTTTGATTGGAAGTGGAAAGAAATAATAGAAATTGCATTCATTGCAACGTGTAAGAGTTGAGATACTGTATTATAATTTTGCTGCATGTCATTGTGGTATATATCATGTCTTGATTGGTGAATATGTTTAGTTTGTGACTTTATTTGAAGCAGAAATAATATGTGAATGCTTCATTGAGCATAATTCTGACTGGTAACTACGTACTTCGTGAATGCACATTACCGCACACGTCATCCAAGCCGTCTTAGATGACCACCTAAACTGTCATTTGGCAACCTAAAAAGCTGCCTAGGTTGCCCAGCTAGCAACAGAGAAAAAAAGTTAAGAGCCCTGCTTGGGTTTGGGGAGGAAACCCATGTGATCACAGGGAGAATGTGTAAACTTTACTTAGACATCTGCAGTATCAGTGCTAAGGATAGAAGGGTAGAAACTAAGTCCCTTGAATTGTGAGACTGGGATCCCCCGACATAAGGTAGGTAATACTTGCATAGAAATTCCAGAGACAGTGAGGAGAGGGGGCAGGTTTGCTCAATGAGGAAAGTTGAAGCAGACTGGGCTGTTACCCTGGAGTTTAGAAAAATGAGAGGTGACATAATTTAAATGTACCAAATTCTTGCAAGACTTCATAGGCTAAGTGCAGGAATAATGTCTGAGAACATGGCATTGGCCATTCAAGACCAATGATAAGATTTTTTTTCAACCATTGGGTAATGAATCATTAGAATTCTCTCGGAAGACCAATCGTTGAGATGGATTTAAGATGGATTAACAATATTTTATATATATAAAGGGTCAAAAGATTAGTCAAATAATTGCTTAATTAGTAAAGGGCCTGTCCCACTTAGGCGACTTTTTAGGCGAGTGCAGGAGACTCTGCGCTCGTCACATGGTCACCACATGTTCACTGGTGGTCTCTGGTGAGTCTCCTTCTGGGAACTGGTTGCGGCTTCAGTATGGTCGCCACAAATTTTTCAACATGTCGAAACATTTTCTGCGACCAGAAATTGGTCGCCATGGAGAAAATCGATACTTTTGTAGTCGTAGGTGCAGTTGTAGTGGGGTCGCCCTGTAGTTATAGGTAATCAAGCTAGTCGTTGGTAGTTTTAGTTAATGGCCTTTGCTGAAATCTGTAATGCAACCAAAAACACAAACTACAGAAGACCATAGCTGTGCAGTATTCAAGAGCCTGATGGTTACTGGGGTAAACATTGTTTTTTGACCCCATATACCTTCTTCCCAATGGTAGTAGCGAAGTGAGAGCAAGGTAATGGGCATGTCCCAGTTAGGCTATTTTTCAGCGGACTGCCGGCGACTGTCAAGTTGTTGGCAGTCGCCTGAAAAACTGGCAACTGGAACGGCGACTGTCAGAGTGAAACACACAAACAAACACATCGCAAAGGCGGGGTCCAGGGAAAATGGGAGGAGCGCTGTCTGAAATTCACACGGTGCAAAGCCAAGGTGATACAGACACACACCGCGCTGAACAGGAAGGTTGGCGCTGTAATTAAGACGGCTAGCACAGTGTACGGTATGTCCTTTAAAAGAGGGGGGGAAGAAGGTAGAGAAGGAGTGGAGACGACTTTTAATAAGCCAGACAACTTTTAATAAGCCAGAGATACACAACTGTGAAGCTCGGCGGATATTTAACATTACCGGTCGGTTATCCTTGGTTCTGAAAACTATTGCTTCCGTTTTTTTCCCCCAATGAGCCAATGAAATTCACCGGTCAGCACCGGCTACAACCTACGAGAAGCTAAGTGGACCTTCGACCTCCTGGCAACCCATTAGGACCTCCTTGCGACCCACCTACGGCTCAAGAATTCTCGCTACTCTCCATTGGCGGCTTCATACTAGTCGCCACTAATTTTTCAACATGTTGAAAAATTCTCGGTGACCATAATGAGGCCGCGACTAGTTCCCAGAATGTGGGAACTCCTCACGACCATGAAGGCGACTCCCCGGCAACTACCCGCGAACATATGGCACCTGCATAGTCTCCTGCAGTCGCCTAAGTGGGGCATGCCCACAAGGGTAGTATGAGTCTTAGGCAGCTCTTCTTACAGAACCCTTCAATAGTGAGGTCAGTATCTGTGATGGACCGGGCAATGTCCACGACTCTCTGCAGCCTCCTTCGTTCCTTGGCATTCGAGTCACTCACAGAACCTGGCTGTGATGTAACCAGTAAATATGCTCTCTACCGTATAACTGTAGACATTCGATAGAATATTCCACAACATAATGAATCTCTTCATGGGCAGCATAGTGGTAGTGTTGCTGCCTCAGTGCCAAAAACCCGGTTTTGATCCTGACTATGGGTGCTGTCTATAAGGAGGCTGTACATTTTCCCCTGTGGCCACGTGGGTTTTCTGCTGGTGTTTCGGTTTCCTTCCGCACTCCAAAGACATAGATGTTTGTGGGTTGATTGGCTTCTGTAAATTGTAAATCGGCCCTAGTGTGTGGGATGGTGCTAGTGTACAAGGTGATCTCTGGCCGGCACAGACTTGGTAGGCCGAAGGGCCTGTTTCCATGCTGTAACTCTAAAAACGTATAATTCAGGGAAGAAGAATGATGCTGTGAAATATATCGATTTTACAGAAAAGGTGCTGCCAATCTTGAGGTGCAAAAAAGTGGGTAAATCCCTGGAGTCTCACCAAAAGTATCCTAGGACATTAAGGGAAGCAAGGAAAGAAAGTGCTGGGGTCTGGGATATTTATCATAAATGCTCCCTTGTCGTCTTCTATCCTGTGTGCTCCATAACCATTTTGGGTGTAACACCTTTTGTCTGTAGTCATTTTCTCTTGCTTGAATACCACCAATTAACACAAATTACTAACAGATGTTCACAACCCACTACTGGTATTTGTATTCCAAAGAAACCAAATTCAGGGTAGGTGTAGAGATATTATGTGCTTTGAGCCTGTTCTACCATTCATTATCATCAAAGCTGTTCATCCAAATTCAACACTGCTTCTGCCCCTCCTCCCCATATACCTTAGCCTCTTCAGCACTGAAAACTATATCCAATCCCATAGTCATACAGCATCTGAACAGGCCCTTCGGCCCAACTTACCCATGCTAACCAACATGCCCCATCTAAATGCTTTTGGCCCATATATCTCTAAACCTACCCTATCCATGTACCTGTCAAAATGTTTCTTAAATGTTGTGATAGTGCCTGCAGCCATTATTTCCTCCAGTAGTTTATTCCATACACTCAGTAAAAAAGTGATCCCATTATATCTTTCCCCCCTCACCTTAAACTTTATGTCCTCTCGTTCTCGATTCTCCTGCTCTGGGCAAAAGACTTTCTACATTTACCAGATCTATTACTCTCATGATTTTGTACACCTCTATAAGATCACCCCTCATCCTCCTGTGCTCAAAGGAATAAAGCCCAAGCCTGTTCAACCTCTCCCTGTAGCTCAGGCCCTCGAGTCCTGGCAACATCCTTATAAATCATCTCTGATCCCTTTCAAGCTTGACAACATCTTTCCTATTACACAGTGACCAAAACTGAACACAATACTCCAAATGTGGCCTCACCAATGTCTTATATAACTGTAACATGACCTCCTAGCTACTTTACTCAATACTCTTGACTGATGAAGGCCAATGTGTCAAAAGTCTTCTTGACCACCCTTTCCACTTGTGACACCATTTTCAAGGAACTATGTGCCTACACTCCGAGATCCCTCTGTTCTACATCACTCCCCAGAGCCCTACCATAAATTGTGTAGATTCTGCCATGTTAGACTTCCTGAAATGTAAAACCTCACATTTCTCTGCATTAAATTCCATTAACCATTCCTCACATCACGTGCCCAACTGATCAAGATCCTGCTGTAATCTTTGACAACCATCTTCACTATCTACAATACCATCCACTTTAGTGTCATCTTCTTAAATATATTTAATGAATTGGCTTCAAATGCTTTTTGTGATAGAGAATTCCACTCTCAGGATGAAGAAATTCCTCATCTCATGGCTTACATATCCTTAGACTGTTATTACTGGTCCGGAAATCACCCACCATTAGCAATATCCTTCCTGTCTCCAGTCTGCTTGTTCTATCATAACTGTGTACATTTCTGAGATGTCCTCTGAAGTCTAATCACTCAAATTTCTCTTTGCATGTCAGTCCTGCCACCCCAGGATTGTACTCTCAACTTATACTTGATAGTGCAGATCATACATTTGGAAAGTACTTTTCAGATTCAGATTCAATTTTAATTGTCATTGTCAGTGTACAGTACAGAGACAACGAAATGCATTCAGAGACAACAAAATGCATTTGGGAGGTTTCATGAGTAACATCCAAGAATTATACCAATTTTAGGCAATGTTGCTCAGTTGAATGGAGTGTATCTGTAGGATAATAGAAGGTGTGGTGATAAAGCATTGTGCTTTATCTTAGTCATTGCTGAGCTTTATTCTTCTGGGCAAGCAGATGGTTATACCATTACACTCACTTGTACTTTGTGAATGGTGAAAAGACTTCAAGATGTCAAGTAATGAATGCAAGAGTCGTAAGACGTATCCCGACCTGAAATGTCACCGATCCATGTTCTCTGGGTATGCTGCCTGACCCACTCCAGCATTTTGCGTCTTCCTTTGGTAAACCAGCAATTGCAGTTCCTGTTTCTACAATTGATCAGATATATCTGAGGACATTGTGGGAAACTAGGGAGGAAATTGCAAGAGCCCTGGTTTAAATTTAAGAGTGATAGACACAAAATGCTGGAGTAACTAAGAATGGGTGAATTTTCGGGTCGAGACCTTTCTTCAGACGAGTAGTCTTTAAATACAGGAGAGGTGCCAGAAGACTGGAGCGTGGCAAATGTGTGCCTCGATCCAAGAAGGGCTGCAGGGGAAATGCTGGGAACTATCAGCCAGTGAGCTTAACATCTGTAGTTGGAAGGCTACCAGAGAGTATTCTAAGGGACATGATATACAGGCATTTAGACGAACAATTCACATATCACTGTATCTTAATTTGTACACGTGACAATAAAGGACCTTTGAAACCCTTTGAACAAGGGCTGATTAGAGAAAGATTCAGCATGGTTTTGAGCGTGGGAGGTCATGTCTCAAGAATCTGAGTTTTTGTGATGACAT
The DNA here is from genome assembly GCF_010909765.2 of Amblyraja radiata. Classification (NCBI taxonomy): domain Eukaryota; kingdom Metazoa; phylum Chordata; class Chondrichthyes; order Rajiformes; family Rajidae; genus Amblyraja; species Amblyraja radiata. Next base: position 87,200,247 of record NC_045957.1, read on the forward strand.
AACCAGAAGCCATGGATTTCAGCAAGGCATTTGACAAGATTCCACGTGGTAGGCTGCTCTGGAAGGTTAGATCACAAGGTATCCAAGGAGAAAGAGCTGAATGGATAGAAAATTGGCTTCATGGAGTAAAATTACATACAACTGAATATCGGGATAGTAATAAACAGCCTTTAATTGCGACACAAACTCAACTCCTTGGCCATTTTGATTCTAAGAAATTGCCCAAAGCCAAGTAAGGTGATTCACAAGCTCGATAGTAATGTTTGATAATTAAAATTCCTTCAGTTTCCAGTTCATTAATATTGCCCAACTTCACCTACTTCACCTCAACCTCAGTACATCTTCTGTTGAAACTTAATCCACAGGTACCTCATCTCTAAACTTAATGAATCCACTGCTCTCTTCTAATGAGCTAGCTTAAATACTTATATTCATGCAAATCTCTGCTGATCTTATCTCAATTAATTCTGGTCCGTTCACAGATTATACCTGTGTTAAATTGGTATTTTTTTTTAAATCGCTCCATAATTGATGGATGTCTTGGCTTTAAGCCCTAGCACTCCCTCCCTAAAACTCACCATTTCTTAAAGATAGTTTTTAAGTACTTATTGACCAAGGTTTTGGTCATATGTCTTCATATCACTGGAACTGCAGATGCTGGTTTACACCAAAGATGGACACAAATGCTGGAGTAACAGGCAGCATCTCTGGAGAGAAGGAATGGGTGACATTTCCGGTTGAGACCCTTCTTCAGACCAAGAGGCAGGGAAGATGAAGTCCAGAGTTAAGGAAGGGTAAGGTGTGAAAATGACAGATCAAAGCAGATGCTGTAACGAAATGTAGCATGGTTCATTGTTAGCTGAGGGGAAGATGACAAGGAGTCATGCAATCAATAATATTAATCTGAAGGACAGTGAAATTAGTTGGAGAACTAGGGTGGTTGAGAACAAGGTGCATGCCTCCTTATCACCTTCCCCTCAGTTTATCACCTTCCCCTCAGCTAACAATGAACCATTCTATATTTCCTTATTATCATCGGTTCTGATGTCCTTTTCATACCTTACCCCTCCATATCTTTAGACTCCCTCTCCCCTGACTCAGTCTGAAGAAGGGTCTCAACTCACAATGCTGCCTATTCCTTCTCTCCAGAGATGCTGCCCGTAATGCCAGTTACTCCACCATTGTGTGTTGCTTGAAGCACTGACATGTTTCATTGTGGTACATTGTGCATTAAGTAGAGAACTGGCCTGTTGTTAATTAAACATGGAAATTGGCAGTGCGGTTGAAACTAGCATGCCTCTAAAAGTTAGATAATTAATTACTACAGTTGGAGTTTAAATTAAAAGCTTCCAATTAACCAATTACTCGCATGCTAAAATCCAAGTTCACATTTCATGAGTTTAATTTTTCATGGCGTTCTCTTATTCAGCATTAAATTTTCATTTGCAGTTAAAATTCTGAACAAAATTCCTCATTTCACTGTTGTGCTTTTCATTTGAAAGTTTAGCTTTATAAGTGCAACCAAACTAACAAATTGTTTTATTTTTGTTAACACTATGAATAATGTTAATATGTATATTCATTGCGTGAATAAAGGCCTAGTTTCTGTGACGTTTTGTGCTATACTAAAGGAAATGTGAAATTGATCATATCCTGACAATTTAAAAGGATCTCTGAATTCAGGATGAGACAAGAAAATGAAGAGACAAACATGGTGCCAACTTACAAAGATGGAACAACTGAGAGAATTACAGACCTGCGAGCTTGACATCAGTAGTTGTAAGCATCCTGAAAGAAAGAATAATGAAATGTCAGGAAAATGTCACATGACAAGGTGGCAGACCATGCTTGCTTTGAGTTCTTAGAAAATACAGAGTACTTAACGTAAAGACTTCAATACTGTTTGGTTTTTGACAATTATTCCACATGGAACTCCACAGGAAGTAAACTTCTTAAGTGTTGCGTCAGAAAATACAAAGCCTAATTTAGGAATCAGCATCAACATGAAATAATTCACCAGGAGTTAGTTATGACTCCGGAGTATGCACTATTGTATGATAATTTGATGTGAATTTTACAATGATACTAAAAAGAATGATGCCAAATGCAGGCAAAAGGCATAGCTTGAAGATCCTTGAAAGCACCAAGATAGTGGCAACAGGCAGAGATGCTAGGCGAGTTCAAATGGTACTAGCAGTTGTTCTCATAGTAGTTTGCAAGTTGTCGTGCTCTTATTAAAGGAAAGACATTTTGTGAGCATTGCTGAATAACCTACTTTTTATTGCACATTCTAGCTATTAAAGAGATAAGCCTACAGGAACAGATGCCAATGAATGTGATCATGGCTTGAGTGAGTGGGTAGGTAAGAATCATGAGAATAGACGTTTATCAACATTCCACTAGTTAATTGGGCTTTTCTTTTTGTATATTTTTTAAATAAAAGATTATTAACAAACAACCACCGTGAGATGAAACAAGGAGACAAGAATGTAGATGCTGGAATCTGGAGCAAAAAAACAAACTGCTTGAAGGCAAAGGGAAGGTCAATATTTTGGGTCAAAATCTGGGGCTTAAATGGATGAAATGGATGAAGGACCCCAACTTCTTTAAACAGATAACATTATCTGCAATTGGAAATCAAAAGAAAAATTGTCGTTGCTTCATTTTGCAATGTGGTTGAGATTTAATATTGTCATGTATACCGAGTACAGTGAAAAGCTTTGTTTTGCATGCTATCCAAACAGATCAGATATACCATACATAAGTACAATCAAGTCAAACTCAAGTACAACAGAAAACCTGAAGCTACCCCTCTCAATATTCCCAATTGAACATAGCTGGTTATTTATGGACAACAATTGAAAAGTTGCTTGCAATAACCATGCAGACTTTATCACTTTGGAGCATGATGAGCAAATGTAATAATGGTCGATGAGATTTAACAGAATGTTAGTGACAAACACAATGTCCTGGAACAATGATTTTGGAATAAAAATCAGAAAGCTATTCATGACAGACAATTGGTGATGATTTTCTTGTATTCAAAAGATAAGAACCATCTATATACCAAACATTTGGGCATCTGAAACACTTCTTGCTTAGGACACAACGCAATATTTGTAAAAGAGTTTTCACTTGAGGTTCTTTTGAAAACTGTTCACAAATGGGCTCCTGCCTAATTCAATATGATCCTCAAATGTGTTATTGCACAAACAAATTCACAAATTATATTGTCTACTTTCTCATGCTTTCTTTCCACTTTAGTTGGTTTTTGTTAGTCCTCTCCTGCCCTGTAGGTTGAGACATTTCATTTTTGCAGGGAATGCTCTGATACACAATGGATCGTCTTATTAGAAAACCACAGAAACTTTAACTGTATTAATCAAGATTTTCCCTATTTTCGTGCATAAAAAAACAAATTTTTTAATGTGATTGCAGAAATGTTTTGTCCTTTGCTGTTTCCAACACACTCTTATTTTGACCATCAACACGCATATCCCGAAATAAATGGTCAATGTGTGGGGATTCTGAAACTCAAGTGTTTCATTAAAGCAAAATTAATGTAAATCTAAATTTTGCATAGTTAAAATTTATTGACAGAGCTAAGGGTTGCACGGCGGTAGAGTTGGTGCCTTACAATGCCAGAGACGCATGTTCGATCCTGACTATGGGGTACTTGTCTGTATGGAGTTCGTATGTTCTCCTGGTGACCTGCGTGGGTTTTCTCTGATATTTAAATTCTCTGTATTTAATATTGTCGCATATAGATAAATGTGAGGTTAACCACTTTGGCGGCAAAAACAAGGGGGCAGATTATTACCTCAATGGGGTTAGATTAGGTAAGGGGGGGGGGGGGGGGGGTACAGCGAGACCTGGGTGTCCTTGTACACCAGTCACTGAAAGTTGGCGTGCAGGTACAGCAGGCAGTGAAGAAAGCTAATGGAATGTTGGCCTTCATAACAAGAGGATTTCAGTATAGAAGTAAAGAGGTTCTTCTGCAGTTGTATAGGGCTCTGGTGAGACCACATCTGGAGTATTGTGTATAGTTTTGGTCTCCTAATTTGAGGAAGGACATCCTTGTGATTGAGGCAGTGCAGCGTAGGTTCACGAGATTGATCCCTGGGATGGCGGGACTGTCATATGAGGAAAGATTGAAAAGACTAGGCTTGTATTCACTGGAGTTTAGAAGGGTGAGGGGGATCTTATAGAAACATATAAAATTATAAAAGGACTGGACAAGCTAGATGCAGGAAAAATGTTCCCAATGTTGGGCGAGTCCAGAACCAGGGGCCACAGTCTTAGAATAAAGGGGAGGTCATTTAAGACAGAGGTGAGAAAAAACTTTTTCACCCAGAGAGTTGTGAATTTATGGAATTCCCTGCCACAGAGGGCAGTGGAGGCCAAATCACTGGATGGATTTAAGAGAGTTAGATAGAGCTCTAGGGGCTAGTTGAGTCAAGGGATATGGGGAGAAGGCAGGCACGGGCTATTGATACGGGACGATCAGCCATGACCGCCATGAATGGCGGTGCTGACTCAAAGGGCCGAATGGCCTCCTCCTGCACCTATTTTCTATGTTTCTATTTCCGGTTTCCTCCCACACTCCAAAGATGTATAGGTTTGTAGGTTAATTGGCTTGGTATAATTGTAAATTGTCCCTAGTGTGTATAGGATAGTGTTAGTGCGCAAGGATCGCTGGTCGGCCCGGACTGTGTGCCAAAGTGTCTGTTTTTGCACTGTATCTCCAAATTAAACTACGTTTAACTGGTGAAATCAATAAAGAGTCTAGATGTGATTTCCAAAGTGTCCCCTTCCCACAATTAACATCCCAAAATTCATGCCCCACCAATTTAATATTTCAGTGTCTCTAGGTATTTAGTCACCATCTCTAAATGCAATCCAGTGAATCCAACAACAGAAGCTAAAACTGAAAAATATGTTGTGGCTGGCTTCTTACCTCCACTCTCTAAAACAAAGGGAATGAGGTTTTATTTTCCTGGGGTTTTCACTGTCCCAAGGTAAACCTTGTCAGATTCAGAAATTGAATCAGTTTGCGTCCACAATTTCCCAAGACATCTTTGTCTTAAAATGTACACTGCCTCAGAATTCGTAGAGTAGCTGGCGTCTCTATAAAGCAAATCTTACCAAGACAGACATGGATAAGTACTTAAAGGAAGCTGGCACAGTTCTGATCTTTCTTCATTAGTAAGGGCATCAAAGGTTCCATGGACAGTGCAAGAGAATGGGGTTGAGAGGGAATAATCGATCAGTTATGATCAAATGGTGAAGTATACTCGATGGGATGAATGGCCTAATTTGCTCCTATGTCATGTCCTGAACAGCCTAGGATCATAAAATGTACAGAAAGCTTTGACAACTCAGATCTCTTTGATAGGAGGCCTCATCTTGGGAACCGATGCGACAGATAAATTGTTAATAAGGAATGGCGTTCGGGAAGAGGCATGATGGGAGGAGGTGTAGACGTTAACTGTGGGTTTGTAGTAGACGTTAGTGGATAATCTGCCCTCTATGATGGAAAAGAGAGATCAAGCAAGGGGAGAGAAGTGTCACAATAGTCTAAGTGAGTACCAGTAAAGGTGATGAAATTAACGAGTTCTGCACGGATGCAGCCATAATGCGATCATCAATGTCATGGAGAATGTATTGGAGAATGGTGCCAGGGTATCCACCCATCTGCCAATCACATCCCGTGACCTGTATCCACCTATCACTTAAGATAGACGCAAATTGCTGGAGTAACTCAGCAGGTCAGGCAGCATCTCTGGAAAAAAGGAATGGGTGAAGTTTCGGGTCGAGACCCTTCTTCAGTCTAAAGGAGGGCCTCAACCCGAAACGTTACCTACTCTTTTTCAGTAGGAAGAAAGGTTTCGACCCAATACTCCACCTATTCCTTTTCTCCAGAGAGGCTGCCTGACCCGCTGAGTTACTCCAGCATTTTGTGTCTATCTTCAGTTTAAACCAGCATCTGCAGTTCCTTCCTACACATTCACCTATCATGGTCGGGCTTTGCCTTATCCTTTCCAACTTTCTCACCCCGTTCCCTTCCGTCTGAAAAGTGATTCAGACCCGAAATATAATGTTTATTCCCTCCACAGATGCTGCCAGACCTGCTGATTTCCTCCAGCACTTTGCTTGTTGATCAAGATTCCAGCATCTGCAGTTTTCTATGTCTGTACTTTAATCAATTTCTGGCCTGCTTCCCATCTTTCACATTTTCCCATCTTAAACGGTCATTAACAATTCTTGCATTCATATCCTTATTTGTACAATGTGATGTTCATCCATCACCCGCATTCCCTAATCAGTGTTGGCTCCCAGTTAAACAAATCCTTAAATTTACTTTGTATCCTTAAATAATTCCCCAAATTCCCATTGTTGCCAATTATCCAGCACGATAACCCTCCTAGCAATGTATTTTCTTCAATTTTGGCCTCTTGTGCATGCCTTATTTTAACTTTTACCTTTGGCCTCATCAGCGACAACGACGAGTCGGCCTATAGGGAGGAGGTCCAGCTCCAAGCAGCATGGTGCGCTGACAACAACCTGGCCCTTAACACCAAGAAGACCAAGGAGCTCATTGTGGACTACAGAAGGTCTAGTGGTGGCACACACACCCCCATCCTTATTAACGGGAAAGAGGTGGAACGTGTTTCCAGCTTCAGGTTTCTGGGGGTCAACATCTCTGATGACCTCGCTTGGACCCACAATACCTCAACACTGGTCAAGAAGACTCACCAGCGTCTCTTCTTCCTGAGGAGACTCAAGAAGGTCCATCTGTCTCCTCAGATTCTGGTGAACTTCTACCGCTGCGCCATCGAGAGGATCCTTACTACTGGATCACTGTATGGTATGGCAACTGCTCTGTCTCCGACCGGAAAGCACTGCAGAGGGTGTTGAAAACTGCCCAACGCATCACCGGTTCCTCACTCCCCTCCATTGAGTCTGTCCAGAGCAAGTGATGTCTGCGAAGGGGGCGCAGCATCACCCCAACCACAGATTGTTTACCTTCCCCCAGTGACTAATCTCCCCCCCCCCAGAACTACTGCTACTGTATATACATATATATATTTTACTGTTCCATTATTCTGTGTTCGCACTTCTGGGTGAGATGCTAACTGCATTTCGTTGTCTCTGTACTTGTACACTGCACAATGACAATAAAGTTAGAATGTGAATCTGAATCTGAGTACACGGATACGTGACATTTCAGGTCGGGACCCTTCTTCAGAATCATTGAAGACCACATTGTCTCAAATGCATGACCTCACCAGTCAGGATTCAACACCACCTACCATTTTTCAGTCCATTTCACCACAAGATCAATATCTCTGTGCAACGCAAGAATTACTTCCACACTATCAACAATAACATCAATCTTTCATTGTCGCAAATGCAGTTCAGAAGTGACCGGAAATGATAGAATCGAGGTATTTGGAGTCCGGTGGGGGAGGCGATGGCAGAAACAATGGATTTGCCAAGGCAGTCCTTATTGTGGATTTTGGGAGATGGTGTTGGGAACTGCAAGATGTGGAGGGGAGGTAGCCAGAAGTGATGAGATCATGGCAACCTGGCTTGGTATTCATCCATGGGGTCATGGTCACGAGGTTGGTATGAGGGGGCAGTTGGAAATAAAAAAAGATCCAGAGAGGGTACCATGAAGGGATGGAATGTTGGAAGGTGCTGCCTGACTTGCTGAGTTACTCCAGTACTTTGTTTTATTGTAGAGCTACTCAGAGCAACTCAAAGACCTAGCTTCTCCGGTCTCTCTTCATAACTGAACTGTTACGAAGAGGCCAACGGACTTGTACTTCAAGGTCCCTCTGTTCCCCAATGCTCCTCAAGAGCCTATGATTCATGTTGTATGTCTGAACCTCATTGGCACTCCCAAAATGCATGACCTCACCAGTCTGGATTCAACACCACCTACCATTTTTCAGTCCATTTCACCACAAGATCAATATCTCTGTGCAACGCAAGAATTATTTCCACACTATCAAAAATGACATAAATCTTTCTGTCATCTGCAAACTTACTGTTCTTGTCTTCCACATCCAACTCATTCACATGTATTACAAAGCCCTCAGCACTGATCATTGTGGCATACTATGTCAAAACCATCCGATCACAATAAACAAACCTCCACCATCTCCTATGTTTCGTATTGCTAAGCTAATTTCATATCCAGTTTCCTGACTTATCCTGAATCCTAAAGGCCCTAACCTTTAGAACCAACCTCCCATGTTGTATCTTATCAAAGGCTTTATGTTCACGTAAAGTTCATATAAATCAGATCTTCTATCCTGCTCAATATACTCCGTTACCTCAAAATCATATTTGAAAAGGTTATATGCTTTTAAATATATAAAAGATACATGGTGGAATACTCGACTGTAGGTTGAAGCTTATATTACGTCTCAAGCAGGCTTTCTCTAGTTGAAAAGTAAGAGAAAGATTCAAGCCCAAGCTTGTCTCAGGTTGATGTATATTGAGAAAATGACCAGAGCTCGAAATTAATGGTTGCCTGGTTGCCAATGGCCACCTAAAGTCCCGCCGGGCAACCTAAAAGCCGTGTCATTTTTGCCCAGCTTGATACTGCAGATACTGGTTTATACCGAATATAGACACAAAAAACTGGCGTAACTAAGCGGATCAGGCAGCACCTCTGGAGAAAAGGAATAAGTGATGTTTCGGGTCGGCGGCAACTCCACCTCTTCCCGCACCCCGCCCGCCCTCATTGCGGCCTCTGCGTGCCACTCCGCCATCGGCGATAACTGCCTTCAAAACAAACCCTCCCGCACTCTGAGGCCGGGAGGAGGGGAGGAGGAAGGGGGAGGCCCCCTTCCGCCGTCTGAAGCATTTGCACCGCACGGCCCCGCACCGTCCTGCTGGCTGGCGGAGGAGGGGAGGCGGTGGCGAGGAGATCCCAATAACCAACCTGATCTTCCGGTGGCTCAGCACTTCAACTCCCCCTCCCATTCCAAATCCTACCTTTCTGTCCTGGGCCTCCTCCATGGCCAGTGTGAGGCCCACCGCAAATTGGAGGAACAGCACCTCATATTTCGCTTGGGTAGTTCACACACAGGCAAAGGTGGGTGAAGTGTCTTGCCCAAGGACACAACGACAGTATGCACTCCAAGCGGGATTCGAACCGGCTACCTTCCGGTTGCCAGCCGAACTCTTAGCCCATTGTGCCATCTGTCGTCCCAACGGAGACGAGGAAACACTTTTTCTCACAGAGAGTTGTGAGTCTGTGGAATTCTCTGCCTCAAAAGGCTGTGGAGGCCGGTTCTTTGGATACTTTCAGGAGAGAGCTAGATAGGGCTCTTAAAGATAGCGGAGTCAGAGGATATGGGGAGAAGGCAGGAACGGGGTACTGATTGGGGATGGTCAGCCATGATCACATTGAATGGCTCGAAGGGCCGAATGGCCTACTCCTGCACCTATTGTCTGTTGGCTCAGCACTTCAACTCCCCCTCCCATTCCAAATCAGACCTTTCTGTCCTGGGTCTCCTCCATGGCCAGAGTGAGGCCCACCATAAATTGGAGTAGCAGCATCTCATATTTTGCTTGGGCAGTTTACACCCCAGCTGTATGAACATTGACTTCTCCAATTTCAGGTAGTCCCTGCTTTCCCCTCCCCTTCCCAGCTCTCCCTCAGCCCACTGTCTCCGCCTCTTCCTTTCTTCTTCCAGTCCCCCCCAGCCTCACATCAGTCTGAAGAAGGGTTTTGACCCGAAACGTCGCCTATTTCCTTCGCTCCATAGATGCTGCCTCTCCCACTGAGTTTCTCCAGCATTTTTGTCTACCCAATTCACACAAGTTCTGTTATCCCACTTTCCTCACCCACTCCCTACACATTAGGAGCAATTTTACAGAGACACGTCAATGCGTCTTTGGGATGTGGGAGGAAACCCACATGCTTGCAGGATGAATGTGCAAATTCAACACAGTGCCCGAGGACAGGATCGAACACAGATCTCTGGCGTGTGAGGGAGCAAGTCTACCAGTTGTGCCACTATATTTTGTTTTCCAACACACAAAAAATTATACGTTGATTACTTTGGTTACTAAAAAAAAAGAAACTATCAATTTTAAGTCTTAAATCTCTAAGTGACGCTATGTCCCCCTTTACAGCTACTGTATGTTTTAATTCAGTTCAAGACTATGGGGCAGTATATTAGCCATAAAGTCGCTGCCTAAAAGTGCCAGATGGGTTTTCTCCGGGTGCTCTTGTTTCTTTCCACATTCCAAAGGTGTGCAGGAACCTTTTTCAGACCCAACCCAAAACATAATATTTTCCTTTTGTCCAGAGATTCTGTCTGACCTGTTGAGTTACTCCACCTTTTTGTGTCTTTCAGTTTAAACCAGCATCTGCAGTTCCTTCCTACACACACGATAGAACTTTATTAATCCCAAGAGGGAAATTGTGTGTGTGGATATATATATATTATACACACACACATACATATATATTTATGTAGTTATATATTCATATATAAATATAACATTGTTTACAAAGTACAGGTGCACAACCTTTTATCCAAAAGCCTTGGGACCAGACACTTCTCGGATTTCGGAATTTTTTGGATTTCCGAATGGAAGATTTTTAGCGTAGATTAGGTAGGGAGCGCGGGCGGCTTGAAAAGTCTGGAGCGGCTGCCTCCTCCCTGGAGACCGGGGAATCATTGTAAATCATTGCTTAAATGTTAGTCAGTTAGTTTGGAGGGATTTTATGTGGTGGGGGGGGGGGGGGGGGGGGGGGGGTGAAGGGGGAAACTTTAATTCTTAGTCCCCTACCTGTTCGCCGTGCAGTAAGCTCCGGAGCGCTGTGGCCGCCGACTCCCAACATGGATGGAGCTCCGACCCCGGCAACTCTACCCCTGGCTGCGCGGCGCTCCAAATCCAGTGCCGCCCGCGGCCGGACGCCCGCAGCCCCAGCTCCGCGATGTTGGGAGTCGGCGGCGTCGCAGCGCTGGGATACCAGCGGGGAGCGGGCAATGCCTTACCAGGTCGCCGTGCGGTAAGCTCCGGAGCGCTGTGGCCGCCGACACACATCGCGGAGCTGGGGCTGCGAGCTACAATCGGCGCCGCCCGCGGCCGGACGCCCGCAGCCCCAGCTCCGCGATGTTGGGAGTCGGCGGCCAAAGCGCTCCGGAGCTTACCGCACGGCGACCCGGTAAGGCATTGCCCGCTCCCCGCCTCTCCGACCAGGTAGGGGACTAAGAATTAAAGATTCCCCCTTCACATAAAAGCCCTCCAAACTAACTGACTAACATTTAAGCAATGATTTACAGATGTTTAAGTGTCTCCCCGGTCTCCGGGGAGGAGGCAGCCGCTACAGTAGTACAGACCTGGGTTGACCGTGGGTCGTTTCGGGTCAGGTTTGGCGCCAAACGCGAGATTTGGTGTGCAGACGACATCCTGGAAAAAATGTCCGGTTTTCGGAGCTTTTCGGTTTCCGGAACTCCGGATAAAAGGTTGTGCACCTGTACTATGTTTACATATTCTGTTGTGCTGCTGCAAGTAAGGATTTCATTGTTCTAACTGGGACGTGAGAGAATAAAACTCTTGACTTACGTCGCTAATGTGTGGGATAGAACTAGTGTACGGGTGAACGGTGGTCGGCGTGGACTCGGTGGGCCGAAGGGCCTGTTTCCATGCTGTATCTTTAAATTAAATTAAAAACACTAAAACCAGAGGGAGTCTAAAGAAGGTACTCTACCCGAAACGTCACCCAATTTCTTCTATCCAGAGATGCTGGTTGCTCCATGGAGTTTCCCCGCACAATTAAAGCATGGAATAGTCTTCACCCTACCATAGTTGTCCTTGAGGTGTCCTTGAGACTCTTGAAAGGCGCCCATAAATAAAATTTATTATTATTATTATTATAGTTGCCCTGCCAGACGCAACTAATTATTGTCATGTGTCCCAGATAGGACAATGAAATTCTTGCTTGCTGCAGCACAACATAATATGTAAATACAGAACAGGAGATAAAAGTTCAGTGTGTCTATATACCATAGACCATATACACAAAAAATAAACAGATAAAGTGCTGTTATTGTTCAGTTTGGAGTTTGGTGGCGGACCCTCCACCACCTCCAGTTTAAATTCCATTTGGAATATTTATGGAGGACCAGGAAACCAAGAAGCAAGAGTTACTCCAGCTCCAGGAAGTGATTTTGCGTTGGTTTTCAGCGGTCGCTGCGAGGCGGCGACCGGACAGCAATGGCGGCCAGATCTCCCACAATAACCATATAACCATATAACAATTACAGCACGGAAACAGGCCATCTCGGCCCTACAAGTCCGTGCCAAACCAATGCAAAGGGAGGGAGAAAGTGCCCGGCGCCGACCAGTTGCCATGGCAGTGCACATGTGCAGGGCGGCCGATGATGTGCTGGTCGTGGTTGTGCGCATGTGCAGGGCGGCCGATGATGTGCTGGCCGTGGTTATGCACATGTGCAGGGGGAGGATGTGCTGGCCGTGGTTGTGCGCATGTGCAGGGGGAGGATGTGCTGGCCATGGCAGTGCGCATGTGCAAGGCGGCCGGCCGTGCCGGCGGATGAGGAGCGGATGGAGAGCGTAGAACCGGCGGCCCGGACACGGATGGCGGGCGGGGGCGGAGATGGAGAAACAGAGAGAGAGAGAGAGAGAGAGATATAAAGAGGGGGGCCCCGTTCAGAGTTGAACGGTAGGTGTCCCGGGTGCTTGCCAAGCCGGGCAAAATTACACGACTTTTAGGTTGCACGAACGTTAGGTGGCCATTGGCACCCGGGCAACCGTTAATTTCGAGTCCTGCTGTAATTAAACATAATTATGTATAATTTATTATATAAAAATAATATAATGAATATAATTGTGAGTGTGTTTTTTGAATGAGATTGCCGCAGAGGTCCAGTTCTTGAACCAGCCTAATTAATGATTGAGGGCAGTTCCTCTGGGTTCCCCCGTTTACTGAACCCCACTGACTGCCAGTGTGCAGAGTGGGGGTCACGACCATAGTGGGACTGGAGCAGTGCCAGGCTGGGGGAAGGCTAAGGCATCTTCCACTGACAGGAAAATGCCTAATCCTAACCCGCCCACCTTCCAGAGCTGCCCACGGCTGGAGCCGGAGGCGCTTTGGGACCGGCTGTGGGCTCCGTACGTGTGGCCCTGCAGCACGTCCACCTTGGCCAGCATGCCCTTCTGGATCATCGTGGTGATGATGCTGGGGAGCAGCACTGCCCTGGACACCGCCCGGCCGCCTTCAGCACCCCCATGGCGCCAGCTCCATCAGACCGCCCGCACACTCGCTGCAACACTGGCCTAGCAACAGCCCGACCAACCACTCGCAGCACTGCCCTGGACACCGCCCGGCCGCCTTCAGCACCCCCATGGCGCCAGCTCCATCAGACCGCCCGCACACTCGCTGCAACACCGGCCTAGCAACAGCCCGACCAACCACTCGCAGCACCCACTGGCCGTCCGATCATTCGCAGGACCCACCGGCCGTCCGACCACTCACCACCCACCGGCAGCCTGGCCCGGCCGACCACTCTCACCACCCACCGGCGGCCAGGCCACTCTCACCACCCACCGGCAGTTCGGTCACTCTCACCACCCACCGGTGGCCCGGCCAGCCACTCTCACCGCCCAACGGCAGCCCGGCCACTCTCACCACCCACTGGCAGCGTGGCCCGACCAACTAATCTCACCACACACTGGCGGCCCGGCCACTCTCACCATCGGCAGCGCGGCCCGACCAACTACTCTCACCACACACTGGCGGCCCGGCCACTCTCACCACCCATCGGTGGCCTGGCCCGGCTGACCACTCTCACCAGACACCGCCACTCTCACCACCCACCGGCGGCCCGGCCCGACCGACCACTCTCACCATCCACCGGCGGCCTGGCCCAAAACTCACCCCCCACCGGCATCCCGACCGATCCTCCACAGCATCCATCAGCCTACCGACAAGCCCGACTGACAGACTAACCGACCGACTGAATACCCGACTGACCCTAACCCTAATCCTAACCCTAGCTCTACATTTGTTTTTTATCATTTTTATTTAACAGTTCACATCATAACTTTATAAAGATAAATCAATTGAAAAACAAAATGATCAGCAAGGTTAGCATTACCTTTATTCCTTCGAAACCATGTTATTGTTTTGATGTAATTAGGAAGCAGCCATGATCCCAGGGTCCTCGCTGCCTAGCAACCATAAAACAAAGCACGGGATTGGTCAATTTGCATCCGACCTCAATGTGCATTGATTGGACAATAACTACTCGGAAAACTGGAAGTTTTTCTCATATTTTTAAAAAATGTGCAAGTTTGACGAGTTTCAGGTATGATTTATATAATATTTTTACACAATATGTTAAAAATTCACGTAGTTCCGTGAGTTGGGTCACGTACATGAACGAAAAAGCTCGGCGCACAGCCTATTTGTTTAAATAGGTTTTTATCCTGTGGAAGTGGAAACAAATCTACAGGCTCAAAGGTAAATTGTTCAACTTGCCTTCTCTTCTGAACCAATGTACTACAATATTTCATAAATGACAATTTGCTTTTTCAAATTTCCTTCCAAAGTGATTACTTTATATTTTCCCCCACATTGCTCTCCATTTATCAATTTTAGACCAATTAAATTAATTCATACCCATTCAATTTGGGGCAGCATGGTGGCGCAGTGGTAGTTGCTGCCTTACAATGCCGGAGACCCGGGTTCGATCCCGACTATGCGTGATGTCTAGACGGAGTTTATACGTTCTCCCCGACCACGTGGTTTTTCTCTGAGATCTTCAGTTTCCTCCAACACCAAAGAGATGTACAGGTTGGTAGGTTAATTGGCTTAGGTTAATAGGCTTAATTAATAGGTTAAATCCCTCGTGTGCGTAGGGTAGTGTTAATGTGCAGGGATCGCTGGTCGGTGCGGACTGAGTGGACCGAAGGGCCTGTTCCCGCGCTGTATCACTAAACTAAACTAATCTATCTATATCCCTTTTCCCGACTTCATCCTCCTCTCAACTTGCTAACCTACCTATTTTTGTATCATAAGAAAATGTGGTCCCTTCATCCAAATCATTAATAGATAATGTAAATAATTGATGTTCCAGAACTGAACCCCATGGCACAATATCAGCTAGTGATTGCCAATCCGAAAGTGAACTATTTATTCCAAATATCTAGCCTATTCTGTGGTTCAGACATTGTAAGTCAAAGAGTCTGTTCTTGTGCTGTACTGTTCTATGTTACATTTTAAGTCTCCATTTTCATCCAATCTCACAATTCCCTGACTTCAATTCAACCCCAAAGCCATGTTCCTACTCGAATACTCTGTTTAGTGTGTATCTTCATGGGGCGCTAACAGTTATGCTTCATTCTCCAGTGTTAAATTTAGCATCATAGTTCTCAGCTGTTGAGAACAAGTGCAGTTCGAGTTTCTCTTCTCCCTTTGGATTATGTATACTTTGTATTACACTTCTACTGAGCTTAGATTAATCTCAATTAATTCAATTTTCTTACCAACTTTACAAATGTAACAATTAACAATTGCTCTTGTCAGACTGAAGAAGACTCTGAAGAGTCTCGACCCAAAACATCGCCTATTCCTTTGCTCCATAGATGCTGCCTCACCACCTGAGTTTCTCCAGCATTTTTATCTACCTTCGATTTTTGCAGCATCTGCAATTCTTTCTTAAACATTGCTCTTGTCAGTGTCGTAAACACATTTTTAGGGTCAGACCAGGGATTACAGTCAATAATCATAGATCAAAAGTATCACAATGTTACTAGTGGTAGCCGACAGATGATCCATCTACCTATCATTAGATCTAATTGCAAGGGCTCCCCAGTTACCAAACGACATACTTGTGGATACCCAACTTAACGCAAATTCTCCCGCACATTTTTTGAAACAATTTTCAAGCATGACTGACAGTGGCATTATTAATAATATTAAAAAATCCATGTTTCATGGTATTTATTAGAAACTGGATACAGCATATATCCGAATAATTTAATAGTGTGCAATTACTGAATTAAATAAAATTATACAAAGTGTTTACGGGTCAATGCAATATGAATTACCATGGAAAACGTACATAATTGACTTTTTATAACCATATAACAATTACAGCACGGAAACAGGCCAATCAGCTTTTGAACAGTTTAGGTTAAGCATAGAAACAGGCCCTTCTGCCCATCGAGTTCGCACAAATCATTGATCACACGTTCACACTAGTGCTATTATCCAACTACTGCATCCACTCCCTACACATCAGTGGCCAACTAACCTAAAAACCTCCTGTCTTTGGGATGTGGGAGGAAACCAGAGCACCTGGAGGAAACCCATGTGATGACACGGAGAATGTGCAAACTCCACACAGACAGAACTCAAGATCGGGATTGAACCCAGGTCTGACGCAGTGAGCTAGCAGCTCTACCAGCTGCTCCACTGTGACCCTTCTCAGGACAGCTCTCAGTAATTGAACCCCTGCAATACCTGGAGACTGGCTGTATCAGATGTTTGTATGAAAATCTGGCAATGTATTACCATTGCAAATGCTCAGAGGTACGGAACAACACAATATATCTTTCCCTGAATAAGATCCAAACAATATAAAGAACTCTGAATGTGATCTCAACAAAAAGATTAACAATTGTGGCAAGGCAACCTTACTTTTCTACTCCATTCCTCTTGTAATGAAAATTAACATGCTATTTGGCTTCCAAACTATTTGTCATACCCAGATGCTAACTTCATGTTTCTTCTGCAAGGATATACCGATTTCTCTGAATGTCAGCATTAATCGACCGATGTTTGATACTCCCGATGTCACACATTTATTAGCTGGTAATTTAACAAGAGAATTTCTTATTGAATAAAGATCAAGAGTGTCTATTTGTCATTGCTTCGGATATGAACAGGAACAATTAAATTCTTACTTGCCACTGCTTTACAGGCACATTCAATACAACAAATCAATATGCAATAAATTATCAATTATCCTAAGTTAAATAACCATGATAATGCAAAAGCAAAAGTACATAGAGCAATTCATGTCGTGCAAAGTCCACAGTTGTTTGGCGCAGAGGCAGGGTTGTGGTAAGAGCAGAGTAGTTCAAGAACCTTATGTTGATGGAAAAAAGTTTTTTTTAAACTGGGAGGTCACGGTTCCCAGATTCCTGTATTTTCGTCCGATGGTAGCAGGGAAAAGTTAACTTGACCAGAATGGTGTAGGTCTTTGATGAAAATAGTGACTTAGTCATCATAGAATCAAACAGGTCCTTTGGCCCAACTTGTCCACTTGAACTTACATGCCCCATCTGCACTACTCCCACCTGCCTGCACTTGGCCTATAACCATCTAAACCTATCCTATCCATGTATCTGTCCAAATGCCCCATGAATGTTATGATAGTACATGCATCAACTACCTCCTCCAGCAGCTCATTCCATGTACCCACCATCCTTTGTGTAAAATCCATCCTCAGGTCCCTATTAAATCTCTCCCTCCTCACCTCAAACCCCAAGTCCTCTAGTTCTTGATTCCCTTACTCCGGGGCAAAAGGACTCTGTGCATTTAACCAATTTATTCCTCGAATGACTTAGTAAACCTCTAAGATCACCCCGCATCCTCCTGTACTCCTGCATTCTAAGGAATAAAGTCCTAGCCTCCTCAACCTCTCCCCATAACTCAGACCCTCAAGTTCAGGCAGCATCCTTGTAAATCTTCTCTGCACCGTTTCCAACTTGACAATGTCTTTCCTATAACACGGTGACCAAAATTGAACACAATACTCTAAATGTGGCCTCACCAATGTCATACAACTATAACATGACCAGACAACTTCTATACTCAATACTCTGATGAAGGCCAATGTGCCAAAAGCCTTTTTAACCACCCTATTTACCGGTGATGCCTTTCAAGGAACTATGTACCTGCACTCCTCGATCCCTCTACAACACTCTCCAGAGCCTTACCATTCACTGTGCAGATCCTGCCTTTGTTAGACTTCCCAAACCACCTCACATTTCTCTGTATTAAATTCTATCAACCATTCCTCAGTCCACCTGACAAACCAGTCATTTTTTGATAATAATCTTCACTACGTACAATACCACCCACTTTTGTGTCATCCACAATCTTGGTAGTTATACCTTGTAAGTCCTCATCCAAATTATTGATATAGATGACAAATAGCAACAAGCCCAGCACCATTAGTCACAGGCCTCCAGTCCGAAAAACAATCTCCCACCATACCCTCTGCTTCCTTCCATGAAGTCAATTTTCTGCCCATTCAGCTATCTCTCCTTGGGTCGCATACGATCTAACCTTCCAGAGCAGCCTACCATGCGGAACCTTGTCAAATGCCCTGTTGAAATCCATATTAACAATGTCTACAGTTCTGTCCTCATCAACCGGGTTAATTCCCGGGATGGTGGGACTGACAGATGATGAAAGAATGGGTCGACTGAGCTTGTATTCACTAGAATTTAGAAGGATGAGAAGATATCTTATAGAAACATATAACATTCTTAAAGGATTGAACTAGCTAGATACAGGAAAAATGTTGGAGAAGTTCAGAACCAGGGGTCACAGTTTAAGAATAAGGAGGAGGCCATTTAGGACTGAGATGAGGAAAAACATCTTCACTCAGCGAAGGAATCAAGGAATATGGGGAAAAAGCATGAATGAGGTACTGATTTGAGATGATCAGCCATGATCATATTGAATGCCGAATGGCCTATTCCTGCATCTATTTTTCTCTGTTTCTATGTTTCCAACCTTTTTGGTCACATCTTCACAAATCTCTTTTTAAGTTTCTTCTGTTAGCACTTCCTGTAGATCACTTCAATGTTAGGGAGGTCAGTACTAAAAATGTACCAATCACCGTCCACTTTTTGCGGCTCCCTTCTTTCTTGAGCATTCAAATTGCTAAATCAGGCCATGATATGTGCTCCACTATACACTTGTAAAAGTCTGAATATTCAGCAACATGACAGATTTCCTTAAACTTCTGAGGTAGATGTTTACCTGAGATTTCTTTGCGATTTCATCAATGTGCCAAGACGGGTGTTCAGAGATTTACCTACCTCAGAACATGAAGTTGTTGACTCTCTCCACCACCATCTTGCCGAAGACAATGAGTTAATTGACCTTTGGCTTTCCATTCCTGAAGTTAATAATCAGCTTCTTGATTTTGCTAATGTTAAGAGCAAGACTGGTGTTCTGGCACTAATCAACAAGATCATCCATCACCCGCCTGTACTCTGACTCATTATTACCTGTTATTCGTCCAATGACACTAGAATGATCAGCAAATTTAATGATGTGAATACTCTCAGCAGAAGAGGGCAGGTCTTCTCTCGATCCATCGGCTTCTCCGGCTCCTTCTTGATCTCCTCCTGCGTGACTCTAGACTCCACGGCCATGTTCCCCGCCCGCCTTTCCCTCAGCGATGGCGACCGCACTATCGGTGTCGAGTGGGGCGGTTATATGGTTATAAAATTTTTTTAATGATCTGTTGGAATCGTGTCTGCGACGTCATTGGTGCAGGGAGAGTAGAGCAGGGAACTCAGCACACACGTCTGTGGTGTCCCAGTGCTGATGATCAGTGTGAAGGTGATGCTGTTGTCAATCTGTATTGATTGAAATCTGCTGCTGAGGAAGTTGAGGATTCAGCTGCATAGGAGCAAGTAGAGACCCAGTTCTCAGAATCTGATGACGAGTTTAGAAGACATGATGGTTTTAGACGCCCAATTATAGTTGATGGACAGCCTGATGTATGCATTCTGGTTGTCCAAGTAATGCAGTCCAGAGCAGAAACCAGCGATATCATTATAGAGCCCCCTCTATAATGTTTGGGACAAAGACCCATCATTTATTTACTCGTCTTTGTACTCCACAATTTGAGATTTGTAATAGAAAAAAATCACACGTGGTTAAAGTGCACATTGTCAGATTTTATTAAAGGGGTATTTTTTATACATTCTGGTTTCACCATGTAGAAATTACAGCTGCGTTTATACATAGCTTCCCCCAATTTCAGGGCACCATAATGTTTGGGACACATGGCTTCACAGACATTTTTGATTGCTCTGGTGTGTTTAATTGCCTCCTTAATGCAGGTACATGAGAGCTCTCAGCACCGAGTCTTTCCTCCAATCTTTCCATCACCTTTGGAAACTTTTATTGCTGTTTATCAACATGAGGACCAAAGTTGTGCCAATGAAAGCCAAAGAAACCATTATGAGACTGAGAAACAAGAACAGAACTGTTAGTGACATCAGCCAAACCTTAGGCTTACCAAATTCAACTGTTTCGAACATCATTAAGAAGAAAGAGAGCATTGGTGAGCTTACTAATCGCAAAGGGACTGGCAGGCCAAAAAAGACCTCCATAGCTGATGACAGAAGAATTCTCTCTATAATAAAGAAAATCCCCCAAACACCTGTCCAACAGATCAGAAAAACTCTTCAGGTGTGGATTTGTCAAAGACCACTGTCCGCAGAAGACTTCATGAATAGAAATACAGTGGCTACACTGCAAGATGCAAACCACTGGTTAGCCGCCAAAATAGGAAGTACTTAAAAGAGCAACTACAGTCCTGGAAAAAGGTATTGTGGACAGATGAGCCGAAGATTAACCTATATCAGAGTGATGGCAAGAGCAAGTATGGAGGACAGAAGGAACTGCCCAAGATCCAAATCATACCACCTCATCTGTGAAACAGTGTTATGGCCTGCGCATGTATGGCTGCTGAAGGTACTGGCTCACTTATCTTCATTGGTGATACAACTGCTGATAGTAGTACCATAATAAGTTCTAAAGTGTACAGACACATCCTATCTGCTCAATTTTCAGATAAATGCCTCAAAACTCATTGGCCAGTGGTTCATTCTACCGCAAGACAATGATCCCAAACATAGTGTGAAAGCAACAAAGGAGTTTTTGAATGCAACAAAACTGGTCAATTCTTCAGTGGCCAAGTCAATCACCCAAACTGAACCAAATTTAGCATGCCTTTTATTTGCTGAAGGGAAAACTAAAGGGGACATGCCCCCAAAACAAGCATAAGCTAAATATAGCTGCAATTCAGGCCTGGCAGAGCATCACCAGAGAAGACACCCAGCAACTGGTGATATCCATGAATCGCAGACTTCAAGCAGTCATTGCATGCAAAGGATATGCAACAAAATACAAAACACGACTACTTTCATTTACGACATTGCTGTGTCCCAAACATTATGGTGCCCTGAAATGATGGGACTATGTATAAACACTGCTGTAATTTCTTCATGTTGAAACCAAAATGTATAAAAATGGCCTTTATTAAAATCTGACAATGTGCACTTTAACCACATGTGATTTTTTCCATTACAAATCTCAAATTGTGGAGTACAGATGCAAATAAATAAATGATGGGTCTTTGTTCCAAACATTATGGAGGGCACTGTATCTGCTGTTGATCTGGAGACACAATGCAGATGCTGGAATCTTGTGCAAACACAAAGTGCTGGGTGAACTTAGCAGGTTACGTAGTTTCTGTGGAGGGAATGAACAGATGATGTTTTGGGTCAGGACATTCTTTACATAAGATGTCAACTTTGGTAAGAATACAAACTGAAGCTTGAAGCATGTGAGATGGATGAACATTCAAATAAGGTTGAGAGGGATGTGGAACCTGCTCCTCTATACATCAAAGGAGACATGGTGGAGAGAGTCACTGGCTTTAAGTTCCTGGGAATAAACATCTCCCAGGACCTTAAATGGCAAATGAACACCGTCACTCTCGTGAAGAAGTCACATCAGCGGCTGTATTTCCTGAGGTCTCTGCGGAGAGCAAACGTCTCACAGCCGCTGCTGTTGTCCTTCTACCGATGCGCCGTGGAGAGTATCCTCTCCTATGGAATCCTGGTGTGGTTTGCTAGCTGTACTGTGGCTGAGAGGAGGGCGTTGCAGGGAATTATAAAAACTGCGCAGAACATTAGAAACGCCCAACTGCCCTCCTTGGATGACATATATAGGGCCCGATGCTTGCGCCGGGCCACAAATATCAAGCAGGACACATCCCACCCTGCCAACCACCTTTTTACTCTGCTACCCTCTGGGAGGCGATTCAGACAGGAGGCTCTGTAGACTAAAGAATAGTTTCTACCCATGTGCGATAAAAGAGCTAAATTCCAACAGAGAATGCTGGGGAAGCAAAATGTAATTCTAAGAAATGCCGCCAAATTCTTTTAAATTCTTTTAAAACACCTATTTATTTTTATTAATAAGTGTACATATGTGTCAATGGTTGTCGTGTTTGTATTGTTTTTAACCGGAGGAGATGTAATGGAATTTCGTTGCACAGTATTGTGCAATGACAATAAACGTATTCATTCATTCATTCATTCATTCATCTCTACAAGAAACAAAATTAGTATGTACGTATGTGTAAATAAATAAGCAAATGGAATATTGGTCTGTTGCACTAAAGATGGGATGCAAGAGTAAGAGAGTCTTTCTATAGCTGTGCAGAGACATCATCTAAGAACATCATGTACAATTTTGGTGTCCTTATATATCAAGGGTGCACTGGCATGGTGGCAGTACGAAAAAAATAAATATTTAAAACAAACTTCTGCACCCCCTTCCCCTTGTCTGATGGGAGAGGGAAGAAGAGGGAGTGACCTGGGGCAAGACTGGTCCTTACATATACTGGTGGCCTTGCCGAAGCAGCATGACATGTCAATGGAGTCAATGGAAGGGAGGTTGTTTTGCCTGATGTTCTGGGCTACATCCAGAACTCTCTGATTTATTGCAGTCTGGGATACAACTGTTGTCAAACCAGGTTATGATGCATCCCGATAAAATGCTTTCTATAGCGAATCTCTAGAAGTTGGTAAGAGTTGTTTAGGACAAGCTGAACTTCCTAAGGCTTCCAACGAAGTATAATTCCTGGCCATGTGGCTGTTCAAAGACAATTTGCTGATGATATTTATTCCTAGGAACTTGAAACTCACAATCATCTCTACACGTGTGTGTGTGTGTGTGTGTGTGTGTGGGGGGGGGGAGTGGGTGGGTGTGTGTGTGTGGGGGGGAGTGTGTGTGTGTTTGTGTGTGTGTGTGTGTGTGTGTGTGTGTGTGTGTGTGTGTGTGTGTGTGTGTGTGTGTGTCTCTTCACCTCCTGAAGTTAATCATAATTTCCTTTGCCTTGGTGACATTGAGAGAGAGGGTATTGTCCTGGCACTTGTTTACAAGGTTCTCAATCTCCTTTACTTACTGCATCTCATTATTATTTGATATCCGGCCCACTATGACGGTGTCGTTGGTAAACTTGTTCATTGAGCTGCATTGGTATTTGGCTGCACAATCATGAGTGCATAAGTAGTATAGAAGGAGGCTGAGAATGCATCATTGCAGGGCACCAGTGTTGAGAATTATCGCAGAGGATGATTTGTTACCTATCTTCACCGACTATGTGCGAGGGCCCTAATTAAGATTCTGAAGGGGCTTAAATTGCTACAGGAATAGCTCTCCTGGAATCTAATAATGGGATACAAATCTCAAGATAAGGTGATTTCCATTAAGAAAATGATAAACAGGAGTTTCTTTACTCAGGTGATTGTTAATCTTTGGAATTCCCCTCATGGAGAAATATAGTTTGAATCATTAAATCATTTAGTATATGTGAATTTTTACAATACTGGAGAGATTTCAGCACAGAACAGTAAAAATGTCCTATCTCCACTGTTTCTCGACATCTCTGCGACTTTAATCCACAGCAACGGGGGGGCGGGGCCAGGACGCAGGTGGGCATTGGTCGGCATGTGGGCATTGTGACGTCAGCAGCTGGTGAGACCATTTAGATTTTTTTATTGAGTTTTGTGATCAATTTTATTCAAAATGTGGGGAAATAATTGACCAAGGAGTGGATTTCTGAACTCATAAGTTAAATCTCCACCTGGGTCTATTGGGTTGTTCCTCCAAAGCACGGTTGCGGGGTGGGAATCTGGCTGGGGCTGGTGCAAAGGCATATGTAAATGGATCCATTCCGATTGGACATCTGTTAGCATTGTGACATCACACGATGGGACGTTCACCAGGGGCCGGGGCTGGTGCAAATGCATATGTAAATGGATACAGTCATAGAGTTTTAATATATAACTGGACCAAATGCAGACCCGTTGGGTCTGTTTCCCCAACGCGCGTTTGGGGGGGGGGGGGGGGGGGGTGAGGCGTCACACTAACCACCTGGGTCTATTGGGTTGTTCCTCCAAAGCACGGTGTGCGAGGTGGGAATCTGGCTGGGGCTGGTGCAAAGGCATATGTAAATGGATCCATTCCAATTGGACATCTGTTAGCATTGCGACATCACACGATGGAACGTTCACCAGGGCCTGGTGCAAAGGCATATGTAAATGGATCCATCCCGATTGGACATATGTGAGCATTGGGCATTGTGACATCACACGATGGAAACGAATCAAAAGGCAGATAGGCAGCCGGACGGACGGACGGCGGCAGCCACAGAGTTTTAATATATAATAGACAGATATGATTTTTGGTGTCCATCATCACACGCGTAACACCAGCATTTTGAGGAGCTCTATTTCCATCAAATTATGTACCTGCAGTCTCTTATTATATATGAACAATTACTTCCATAAAGTTTATTCAAAACATGAGAAAGAAATTACAAAAAAAGAAATACTGTAAGAAACAGGAGCTACTTTCATTTTGGTGTCCACCCTTGGACACTGTGTAACACACGCAATGCATGTTTCAGTTGATAACAGGAATATTTCTCATTTGTTCACATACTTTGTTTATAGCAAGAAAGTACATTTGTGTTGAAAAAAAACAGCAAAAGTGAAGGAATCCGCTATCATGCTTTAGAAAAAAAAAACTTTCTTAATTTCATGTAACGGGTGTTATGGTGGACACCAAAGTGTAAAACAACGCATAGGAATGCATGTTATACAAGGAATTTTGTTCATTAATGAAATTTTCTCAAACTTCACGGACTATCTCTTCCTGTCATGTACTGCCGCTGTGAGGATTTTTGATTAATCCGAAACATGTTGAAATAATTTATTTGTGAACTTCTGTTTTATGTATGATGTCACACTTTTTGTACCCATTATTGTAAAAACACACATTTGCATGAATGACCCAAAGAATCATTCTCAGTCGTCTAATTTGATGGAACCCGTCATTTCTTCCTTAATCTCAAATATTGTTGTCACGTGGTGAGACCATCATATTGAGATTTGATGGAATGAACTGCACTAAAAAAATCTCTGAACAGATTGCCATTGATATAATCCAAAAACCTACTTTCAGAATATATTACTATACTTTACCCATGATTTGCCTGTTGATTTTTTTTTTACTTAAATACTTAAAAGATTGCAATAAATCTTAAGTGCACTGGATAACCATGCATTTTCCTTCCTTAATTGGGCCAATCTAAAATAGCCCTCTATTTTTAGCCTGATAGTAAAGTTCTATATTTCAGCGTTGACCTCAGTGGTGAAATAGTCTGTGTCACATACACAGCCAAAGATCAACAATATTTATTTACAAACATGTTTGGCTGTATTTTAGTTGAACAAACCTTCGGTAAATATACAGTTGAAATTAGAAATAGATGCAATGTTTTCATAATATACGATTCACTGGTTATCATAAAGGCACTGATACTACACATGTTGATTCAGAGGATATATAAATAAGCATTTCCTCTTCTACATTTTTGACAATTCTATTTAAATTGAATGTTTTCAGCAGGAAAAAAAAGTTTCATACTGAAAAGTCACTTTAAGAATAAATTGCATGGATGCACAGAAGTAAGGGGGGGGGGGGGAGGGGATTCAGCTAATAGAATTACTGATGTAGGAAGGAACTGCAGATGCTGGTTTACTTCCCGGGAGCAGCTATTGATCCAACAGGTAGCAGAGACCACTACTTGTTGAGGTGAGATAGTCACCGTCAACATTTTCCAACACTTATGACACAAGGCTGCACTTGGGAGGCGGTTGGGATAGAAGATTATCTCTTGGTTCATGGGAAATAATCGCTAAACTAGTGCAAGGTGAAAAAAAGAACAAATGAAGCTGACTTTAAAGAGAAATTCAGCTACTGTGAAAATTCTTACATATTTCAGTAGAGATTTTCCTTGTTATTTTAGTTCATCTGTACATTTGGTACATTATTTTCCTGACTTTTTTAGTAAAATTGTTGACCATTCTGACCTTTTTTTTAAATAAAATCTGGCTGATGCCCAGCTGCTGACGTTACAATAACGGTGAAATGTTTACAACTTCTGGCAGAAATTTTCCTTATGATTTCAAAAATCCAACCCTCTATAAATTTGGTCAATTATTTCCCAAGATATAAAAGGGGGGAGGGGGGAGAAAAAGGGGGGGGGGGGGGAGAGAACAAATGGGGGGGGGGGGGGGGGAGAGAACAAATGGGGGGGGGGGGAGAGAGAAGGTTGGGGGGGGGGGGGAGAAAAAAAGGTGGGAGGGGGGAGGGAGAGAAAAGGTGGGGGGGGGGAAGGAGAGAAAAGGTGGGGGGGGAGGGAGAGAAAAGGTGGGGGGGGAGGGAGAGAAAGGGTGGGGGGGGGGGGGGAGAGAAAGGGTGGGGGGGGGAGAAAAGGTGGGGGGAGAGAAAAGGGGGGGAGAGCAGAAAAGGGGGGGAGAGAGGAAAAGGGGGGAGAGAGAAAAGGGGGGGGAAGAGAGAAAAGGGGGGGGAGCTGAGAAAAGGGGGAGAGAGAAGAGAAAAGGAGGGGGGGAGAGAAAAGGGGGGGAGAGAGAAAAGGGGGGAGAGAGAGAAAAGGGGGGGAGAGAGAAAAGGGGGGGAGAGAGAAAAGGAGGGGGGGAGAGAAAAGGGGGGGAGAGAGAAAAGGGGGGGGAGGGGAAAAGGGGGGGAGAGAGAAAAGGGGGGGGGAGAGAGAAAAGGGGGGGAGGGGAGAGAGGAAAAGGGGGGGGAGAGAGAAAGGGGGGGGGAGAGAGAAAGGGGGGGGGAGAGAGAAAAGGGGGGGGAGAGAGAAAAGGGGGGGGAGAGAGAAAAGGGGGGGGAGAGAGAAAAGGGGGGGGAGAGAGAAAAGGGGGGGAGGGGAAGAGAAAAGGGAGGGGAAGAGAAAAGGGAGGGGAAGAGAAAAGGGAGGGGAAGAGAAAAGGGAGGGGAAGAGAAAAGGGAGGGGGAGAGAAAAGGGAGGGGAAGAGAAAAGGGAGAGAGAGAGAAAGGGGGGGGAGAGAAAAGGGGGGGAGAGAAAAGGGGGGGAGAGAAAAGGGGGGGGAGAGAAAAGGGGGGGGGAGAGAAAAGGGGGGGGGGAGAGAAAGGGGGGGGAGAAAAGGGGGGGGGGAGAACGGAAACTGGGGGGGGGGAGAAATGGGGGGGGGGAGGAGAAAATGGGGGGGGAGAGAAAGGGGGGGGGAGAAAGTGGGGGGGGGGCGAGGAACTGGGGGGAGAGAAATGGGGGGGGGAGAGAAATGGGGGGGGGAGAGAGAAAAGGGGGGGGAGAGGAAAAGGGGGGAGAGAAAAGGGGGGAGAGAAAAGGGGGGGAGAGAAAAGGGGGGAGAGAAAAGGGGGGAGAGAAGGGGGGGAGAGAGAGAAGGGGGGGGGAAGAGAACGGGGCGGGGGGAGAGGGGGGGGAGAAAAGGGGGGGAGAAAAGGGGGGAGGAAAAGGGGGGGAGAAAAGGGGGGGAGAAAAGGGGGGAGAAAAGGGGGGGAGGGAGAAAAGGGGGGGGGAGAAAAGGGGGGGGGAGAAAAGGGGGGGGGGGAGAAGAAAAGGGGGGGGGGGAGAAAAGGGGGGGAGGGAAAAAGGGGGGGGGGAGGGAAAAGGGGGGGAGGGAGAAGGGGGGGGGGAGAAAGGGGGGGGGAGAGAAAAGGTGGGGGGAGAAAAGGTGGGGGGGAGAGAAAAGGTGGGGGGGAGAAGAAGAGAAAAGGTGGGGGGGAGAAAAGGTGGGGGGAGAAAAAGGTGGGGGTGGGAGAAAAGGTGGGGTGGGAGAAAAGGTGGGGTGGGAGAAAAGGTGGGGGGGAGAAAAGGTGGGGGGGGAGAAAAGGTGGGGGGGAGAAAAGGTGGGGGGGAGAAAAGGTGGGGGGGGAGAAAAGGTGGGGGGGGGGAGAAAAGGTGGGGGGGGGAGAAAAGGTGGGGGGGGGGGGGAGAAAAGGTGGGGGGGGGAGAAAAGGGGTGCGAAGGGGTACTGGAAGATGGGAGGGTGGCTATATTCTGCTTCCATTTTAGAAAGGTTGTAAAGAAAAACTTGGGAAACAGAGATTAATAAGCCTACCATCTGTGGTGGAAAAGTTACTGGAGAGGATTCCGAGGGATGTACTGCACATGCATTTGGAAAGGCAAGGATTGTTTAGGGATTGTCAGCATAGTTTGGTGCATTAGAGATCGCATCCCATAAATTTGATCACATTTTTTTAAGTAATACCCAAAAAAGTTGATGAGGGCAGGAGGTATATGTCGTATATGTGGACTTCAGAAAAGCCTTTGATAAGGTTCTGCGTGGTATGCTGCTCCAAAAGGTTAGATCTCATGGGATCCAGGGAGTGCTAGATAACTGATTACAAAAGATGGACACAAAAAGCTGCAGTAACTCAGCGGGACAGGCAGCATCTCTGGAGAGAGGGAATGGATGGTTTCGGGTCGAGACCCTTCTTCAGACTGAAAGTCACGGGAAAGGGAAATGAGGAACATAGACGACGATGTAGAGAGATATACAATAATGAATGAAAGATATGCAAAAAAGTAATGATAAGGGAAACAGACCATTGTTAGCTCTTTGTTGGGTAAAGGAACAACTGACACAAGGAAGTACAAATGCTGGCTTACAAAAAATATAATTCCCCTTCCCATACTGACCTTTTTATTCCGGGCCTCCTGCATTGCCAGCGTGAGGCCACACACAAACTGGCGGAACACCACTTGACATGCACAATTTATACCTCTCCTGATCTTAGTTTTCTGTCTTCTTTTCATCTCTGGCCTTGGTCCACCCAACAGCCAATCAAAGAATGAGGACATCTTGGATCCCCTGGTATGGAACACCTCATTTTGGACACAGAAGCAGCGTAGACGGAGGAAGAGTAGGAGATAGTCTTTGCAGAAGGCAGGGTGGGATATTGATATTGATTTCTCTAATTTCAAGTAACTCTTGCTTTCCCTCCAACTCTGTCCCACCCCACCCTAGCTCTCTGACTAGTTTCATTGTCCTCCTGATAAATTTTACTGTTTGTATGCCTCATTGTCACCTTCCCCCTCAACCAACAATTAACCATTCTACATTTCCTTAACGTCTGCTTAGATTTGTCATTTTCACACTTTACCCTTCCATATCTCGAGTTTTCCTATCCCCCGACAGTCTAGCCTTGACTCGAAACGCCGCCCATTCCCTCTGGGTTACTCCAGTATTTTGTGTCTATCTGTATTTTGTAAACCAGCATCTGCAGTTCCTTACTCCACCTATTATTTGCCAGGCCTTGGCCCACCCCTCCTCTATTTTCTGTTCCCCTCTCCCCCCACTTCAATCGGTCTGAAGGGTCCTGACCCAAAACATCAGCTATCCATGATTTCTTGCGATGCTGCCTGACCCGCTGAGTTACTCCAGCACTCTTATTTTAAACTGGATGCAGAATTGGCTTAAAAGAATGAAATAGAGGGTGGGGTTGATGGTTGCTTTTCATATTGGAAGCCTTGACTAGTGATGAGCCTCAGGAATTAGTGCTGGGCCCATTGGTGCTTGTCATCTGTATCAATGACTTGGATAAGAATGCACAAGACATTATTAGTAAGTTTGCAGATGACACTAAAAAAGATGGCATAATAGGCAGTGAACAGGGTTACCAAGAATTACAGCAGGATCTTGATTAGCTGGACAAGTATACCGATGGAGTTTAATGATTTACGAGGATGTTGCCAGGCCTCAAGGGCCCGAGCTGTAGTAAGGGTTACGCAGGTTAGAACTTTATTCCTTGGAGGACAGGAGGCTAAGAGGTGATCTTATAGAGGTGCTTAAAACCATGAGTGGAACAGATAGGGTGAATGCACAATTATTGTCCCAAGATACAGGTGCACAACCTTTTATCCGAAAGCCTTGGGACCAGACACATTTCGGATATCGGAAATTTTCGGGTTTCGTAATGGAAGATTTTTAGCGTAGGTTAGGTAGGTAGCGCTGGCGGCTTGGAAAGTCTGGAGCGGCTGCCTCCTCCCCGGAGACCGGGGAATCATTGTAAATCATTGCTTAAATGTTAGTCAGTTAGTTTGGAGGGATTTTATGTGGTGGGGGTGAACTTTAATTCTTAGTCCCCTACCTGGTCAGAGAGGCGGGGAGCGGGCAATGCCTTTCCGGGTCGCCGTGCAGTACTGTGCCGCGGCTCCCACATCACAGAGCTGGGGCTGCGGGTGTCCGGCCGCGCTGGATTTGGATTTGTAGCGCCGCGCAGCCAGGGGCAGAGTTCGCCGTGGTCGGAGCTACAACCGGCGCCGCCCGTGGCTGGACCACCGCAGCCCGGACCGGTTGTAGCTCCGACCACGGCGAACTCTACCCCTGGCTGCGCGGCGCTACAAATCCAAATCCAGCGCAGCCGGCCACAGCCCCAGCTCCACGATGTTGGGAGCCGCGGCACAGCGGTCCGGAGCTTACTGCACGGCGACCCGGTAAGGCATTGCCCGCTCCCCGCTTCTCCGACCAGGTAGGGGACTAAGAATTAAAGTTCCCCCCAAAAGCCCTCCAAACTAACTGACTAACATTTAAGCAATGATTTACAATGATTCCTACCCTCCCGCGCAATATACACTCACCCAATAAACTCTCACCTTCTCTTTTATGAATTGGGATTTAGTTCCCCTTTGTTGGAGGACCGACCGAAGGTTCCGCTGTCACCTCTGCGGGCCGCCCTCGGGGAACGTCGTCAAGGACCTTTCTTCAAGGACCGAAAAAATGTCCGTTATTCGGAGCTTTTCGTTATTTGGAATTTCGGATAAAAGGTTGTGCACCTGTAGTAGAATCAAGAACTGGACGGCATAGGTTTAAGATGAGAGAGGAAAGATTTAATTGGAACCTGAAACGCAACTGTTTCACACAGGTGGGCATATTGAACAAGATGCCAGAGGAAGTGGTTGAGGCTGATATAACTACATTGAAAAGACACATGGATAGGAAAGGTTTAGACGGATATCGTCCAAACACAGTCAAATGGGAGGAGCTTGGATGGATCATCTTGATAGGCATAGATAAGTTGGGCTGTCGGGCCTGTTTCCATGTTGTATTACTCTGGCTCATCCACTCGACAAATGTCAGAACATTTTTCAGCTTTGTATTTATCACTTTTGCTAGAATCCATCATCTTTGATAATATGGTATTCTTTCTGCACTTAGCTCCTATTAGCTGCTTAACTCTGTTCTACCATTCACAAATGACATTGTATGACTGTGGTAGACAAAAATGCTGGAGAAACTCAGCGGGTGAGGCAGCATCTATGGAGCGAAGGAAATAGGCAACGTTTCGGGTCGAAACCCTTCTTCAGACTCAGTGATAAGGTTATGATTTATAAAAGGTCCATTTTATTTTCAATCATAAGGCTCTCATATTCGTTTCTGTGCATTGGCAAACTGGATAAAATTAGGTGAGGAGTGGTTCTGCTGGCCAAGGTTGTAATTTAGTTTTTTTGAAGAGGTGTCAAAGGGGATTGATGAGGATGGTAGATATTGTCTGCATGGACTTTAGCAAGACCTGCACAGCAGGCTAGTCTGGATGGTTCAAATCCAGGGTGAGTCAGCCAATTAGATACCAACTTGGCTTACTAGGAGTCAGTGTGGTAGGAAGGGTTGTTATTCAAATTGAAGGCCTGTGATCAGTGGTCTGCCACAGGGATCGGAGCTAGATCCACTGTTAGTCACTTATATTAATGGTTTGGATGAAAATGTAACATGCTTATTAAGTTTTGTGGGTGACACCAACATTGGTGACATAGTAGATAATTAAGAATAATATTTGCTACAACAGAATATAGACCAACTGGCAGAGTAGGCCAAGGAAGTATTTAACATTACAAAAATATCTGGATGAATGGTGGAAGTAAGCCAAGGAGTTGCAGATAAAAATTAACTTGGACAAGTGAGAGGTGCTACATTTTGTAAAGCTATATCAAAGGCGGCTTTTATCAAGTGAAAGGCGAGATATTTAAAAAGGTGTTTAATAGTCTCAGTGAGGGTCTGCAATTAAACGAAGATAAAAAATGGCAGGAGATAGTTTTAATCTTCAAAGGTTGAGTAGAGTTAGTGTGCCGAGCAAGCTTTTTGAAAATTCAACAGAAGAGTTGAGAAAAAAAAGTTTCCAAGTCATGGAAGGATTTTACCAAGTTAAAAGAGTGACGTCTAAAAAACAGGCATTTGATTGGCTCAGTTGTGGTCCCAGTGGCAATAAAAGGAAGGGAGGGTTTAATGGAATGGCCTGTTGGAAAGAGGCTGTGTTTGATGTTAAGTGCAGTACTGAGGCTTCGGCTCAAGATGCATCAGCATGAGGGCTGAGCAACGGATAATGGCAAGTTAAGATACAGTCTGTTTCTCTGAAATTTTTCCTAGGTTCAAGTTTTATTAAGATGGCAGGATAGGATGGTCCCTCCTGCAGGATGTTGGAAGTCAGGGGGATTTCCAGTGTATGCCACTCCCCCAGGACCAAACCGTTTACGGCCTGTGTCAAAAGATTAGAGCATACCGAATAGTGAAAGGCATGGATGTGGATAGAATGTTTCCACTAGTGGGAGAGTCTAGGACCAGATGGCACAGCCTCAGAGTAAAAGGACATACCTTTAGAAAGGAGATGAGCAGAAATCTATTTGGTCAGAGGGTGGTGAATATAAGAAATTCATTGCCACAGTTGGCTGTGGGTAGTTTTAAAGCAAAGATTGACAGATTCTTGATTTGTAAGGGGAGAAGGCAGGAATATGGGATTGAGAGGGAAAGATAGATCAGCCATGATTGAATGGCAGAGTAAACATGATGGGCTGAATGACCTAATAATGCTCCTATAACTTATGAACCAGATGTGTGTCACTGGCATCCATAATTCTCCTAAACGTGCAGGGCTGTTTCAGAAGGCAGTTAAGAATGGACTTTGGGGCTATAGTTAATGTGAATTTGCTAATTGGGCGAAAGCAATAGTTCCATTTGTTCCAATAGTTCCAAAATGAAAATGGTTACCATCGCAGATGTAATTTCCAATTTTGTGAATTGAAATTCCCCAGCTGCGTCATTCTGCTATACTGTTCTGTTCCATGTAAATCAGGACAGGATTTGCACACTAAGTGACAGAGTCCTGGAAAGTGTGGAACAGAGACACTTGGAGATATAGGTACCTAGTTCCCTCAATTGAATCCTTTATTTGTCATTCAGACCTTTCGGTCTGAACAAAATGTCGTTGCCTGCAGCCATACATGTAATAATAACAACACACAATAAACACAAATTAACATCCACCACAGTGAGTTCACCAAGCACCTCCTCACTGTGATGGAGGCAAAAATCTTAGAGTTACTGTCTCTTCCCTCCTCTTCCTCCTCTTCTCCCTCTGCGCTGAGGCGATACCCCATCGGGCGATGGTAAGTCAGTCCCGCGGTTCAAGCTCCGCGGCCCGGGGGTCAGTCCAGCGGACGCAGCTGTTGCCACGGGAGCTCCGGAAAACAGGCACCAGCCTGTGACCTGCGAGCTCCCAACGATGTCGTCCACTGGCCCGCGGCCGAGCCCCGGATTCAGGTCGCCGCCACCAGAACGCCGCCTCAGCCACCGGAGCACCGTCTCCGCCCCGCACCGGGCCGCCCACACGAGAGCGTCTCAGCCCCGCACCGGGCCGCCCACACGGGAGTGCCTTCCAGTCGGAAGCCGGGCCGCCCACACAGGAGCGCCTTCCAGCCGGGACCCAGGCCGCCCACACGGGAGCGCCTTCCAGCCGGTAACCGGGTCGCCCACACAGGTGCATAGGGAACAATGGGTCCGGTCAGGCAATGTTTCGGGTTGAGACTCTTCTTCAAACTGATTGAAGTAGGGGGAAGAAAGCAAGAAGAGAGGTACAGGGGGACAAAGCCTAGCTATTAATAGGTAGATAGATGGAGACAAAGGGATATCAGACAAGGAGAGGGGATGTAGGTGGAAGGAAAAAGAGGAGGATAAAAGTGGGACAGGGATGCGAGATGAGTGTACAGAGGAGAGAAGGGGAAAGGAACACAGTGACTTGGGGGAAAAATTACAGTAGGGAGTGCACTTGGTCTAGTAACCTATATAACTATAACCCAGTTACCTTGACTATACCTCCTCCCACCCAGCCTCTTGAAAGTTCGTGTTCATAAGTAATTGGAGAAGAATTAGGCCATTAGGCTCATCAAGTCTACTCCGCCATTCAATCATGGCTAATCTAACTCTCCCTCCTAACCCCATTTTCCTGCCGTCTCCCCCAACCCCTGACACCCGTACTAATCAAGAAGCTATCTATTCCTGCCTTCAAAATATCCATTGACTTATTGGGCAGGGAGTTACGGAGGGAGCGGTCTCTGCGGAGAGCCGACAGGAGAGGAGATGGAAGATGGGAGGAGATGGGAATTTGCAGTGGGCCTCACTCTGGCCATGGAGGCCCAGGACAGAAAGGTCAGATTCGGAATGGGAGGGGGAGTTGAAGTGCTGAGCCACCGGGAGATCAGGTTGGTTATTGCGAACTGAGTGGAGGTGTTGTGCGAAGCGATCGCCAAGCCTGCACTTGGTCTCACCGAGGTTGATCATACGCTGAATAATCCAACCAGAATGTTGTTTGGAAGTGGAAAGAATAGAAATTGTATTCATTGCAACGTGTAAAAAGAGATGAGATACTGTATTGTAATTTTGCTGCATGTTATTGTGGTATATATCATGTCTTGATTGGTGAATATGTTTAGTTTGTAACTTTATTTGAAGCAGAAATAATATGAGAATGCTTCATTGACCATAATTCTGACTGGTAACTACGCACTTCGTCCGAGCACATTATCGCATGTGTCATACAAGCCGTCTTAAATGACCATCTAAACTGTCATTTGGCAACCTAAAAAGCTGCCTAGTTTGCCCGGCTGACAACAGGGGAAAAAAGTTAAGCGAGAGCCCTGAAGTAACCTTCCACCATCACCCTCTGCTTCCTTCCATGGAGCCAATTTGCTATCCATTCAGCTATCTCTCCTAGGATCCCATGCGATCTAACCTTCCAGAGCAGCCTATCATGCAGAACCTTGTTGAATGCCTCACTTAAGTCCTCTTTTCAGTAAATGTGCCTTCTCCCTGCTTTGGACGGAGTCCTCACCTGTGCCTGGGTCCCATAGTTCTGCTTGCATTTCCCCTCCTGCCCCCTCGATGAAACTGATCCTCTCCTTTCACCCTAACTGCCTCTGCAACAAACGCATTGTTCCCCGACATATCTGCCTCCATCAACAAGATTCCACCTCCAGTCGCATCTTCCCATTCTCACTCTGTAATGACCTCTCCCTCCGCTCCTCGGTTCACTCATCTTTTTCCAACCAAGCCGCCCCCTCCTCAGTTACATTCCCCTGCAACCATATGAAATGTAACACCTGTCCGGCACCACCCCTCTCACTTCCATCCAGGGATACCCAGCAGGCCTTCCAGGCGAGACAATGTTTATGTGCACCTCTTCAAACCTTGTCTACTGCATTCAGTGCTCCTGATCTGGGATGCTTTAAATTGGCAATACCAAGCATGTCCAAGTGACTTTTTCACTGTATACTTGTACTCTGTCTGCCAAGGTTTGCTGGATCTCTAGGTTGCTAACCATATTGACACCGTCGAATTCTGACTTTTGTGTCCTTGCCTCCATTGCCAGAGTGAACCCACAAGCAAAGAATACGAAGAACAGCACCTCATATGCTGCTTGTTTAGCTTACAGCCGAATGGCATGAACATTTAATTCTCCAATTTCAAGTAATACCCCTCCCCAATTCCCTTTCCTGTGCCCAGCACCCCCCATTCCAGTGCACTATCACTTCTCAATCTAACCCCCCCCCCCCCCCCGTCACTCTGTTCCTTTCCCACTGTACACTCATCTCACATCATTGATTCCTCAATTTCCTTTATAACCCACCTTTCTCAACCCCTTCTACCCACATGCTTAACATGTCACTCCCCCTGTCCTTATTTGTCTCCTTTTTGCCTCTAGCTCAGTTATTCAGCCCATCTGTTAATCAAAGCCTCCACACCTGTATCCACATATCACTTGTTGGGCTGTCTCATTCACACCTCTTTTCCAGCTCTCTTCTCGCTTTTCTATATACCCACTGAGTGAAAATGATGCCCCTCGGGTCCTTTTTTAATCTTGAGCAACGTAAAGTAGTGGAGGAACTCAGCAGGTCAGGAAGTGTGTGAGGCTGTGGCTGTGAGGAAGATGCTAGGAGACTGCAAGGTGACTTGGATAGGCTGGGTGAGTGGGCAAATGTTTGGCAGATGCAGTATAATGTGGATAAATGTGAGGTTATTCATTTTGGTGGCAAAAACAGGAAAGCAGACTATTATCTAAATGGTGGCCGACTAGGAAAAGGGGAGATGCAGCGAGACCTGGGTGTCATGGTACACCAGTCATTGAAAGTGGGCATGCAGGTGCAGCAGGCAGTGAAGAAAGCGAATGGTATGTTAGCTTTCATAGCAAAAGGATTTGAGTATAGGAGCAGGGAGGTTCTACTGCAGTTGTACAGGGTCTTGGTGAGACCACACCTGGAGTATTGCGTACAGTTTTGGTCTCCAAATCTGAGGAAGGACATTATTGCCATAGAGGGAGTGCAGAGAAGGTTCACCAGACTGATTCCTGGGATGTCAGGACTGTCTTATGAAGAAAGACTGGATAGACTTGGTTTATACTCTCTAGAATTTAGGAGATTGAGAGGGGATCTTATAGAAACTTACAAAATTCTTAAGGGGTTGGACAGGCTAGATG
This sequence comes from Amblyraja radiata, assembly GCF_010909765.2. Lineage (NCBI taxonomy): Eukaryota > Metazoa > Chordata > Chondrichthyes > Rajiformes > Rajidae > Amblyraja > Amblyraja radiata. The sequence goes on from NC_045957.1 coordinate 87,237,235, forward strand.
CAGGAAGATTGCTCCCGATGTTGGGGAAGTCCAGGACAAGGGGTCACAGCTTAAGGATAAGGGGGAAATCCTTTAAAACCGAGATGAGAAGAACTTTTTTCACACAGAGAGTGGTGAATCTCTGGAACTCCCTGCCACAGAGGGTAGTCGAGGCCAGTTCATTGGCTATATTTAAGAGGGAGTTAGATGTGGCCTTTGTGGCTAAGGGGATCAGAGGGTATGGAAAGAAGGCAGGTACGGGATACTGAGTTGGATGATCAGCCATGATCATATTGAATGGCGGTGCAGGCTCGAAGGGCCGAATGGCCTACTCCTGCACCTAATTTCTATGTTTCTATGTTTCTATTCCATCAGTCTGAAGAAGGGTCTTGACCCAAAACACCACTTGTCAATTCCCACCCCAGATGCTGCCTGACCTGCTGAGTTCCTCCACTACTTTACGTTGCTCAAGATCAAAAAAGGACCCGAGGGGCATCATTTTCACTCAGTGGGTATATAGAAAAGGCTGCCAGAGGAAGCTGGTACAATTATATTTAAAAGACCATTGTATAGGTACATGGAGAGAAAAGATTTAGATTGGTATTGATTAAATACAGGCAAATGGGACTAGCTCAGATAAACATCTTGGTCAACAAGAGTGAGCTGGGCTGAAGTGCCTGTTTCCATTCTGTATAATTGGTACGAGACAGGAACGTACTCAAGTTGATTGGAGTAGGTCGTTTATGGGCAAAGGAACGTTTGGAAAGTGGAATGCCTTAAAACGTGTGATGCTAAGAGTTCAGAGCATGCCTGTTCCTGTTATAGTGAAGGACAAGGCAAGTGTGCACAAGGAAGCTAGCATGAAATAAATTGAGGTTCTGGTCAGGAAAAAAAAGACATGGTACAGGAATAGGCAGCTGGAATAAAGTGTATCTTTGGAGTTTTGGGAACTAAGGAGAATACAACAGAAATCAGGAGGACAAAAATGGGGACAAGAGATAGCTCTGGCAGATAATATTAAGGGAAATCCAAAGAGATGTTAAAAGCACATTAAGGGAAAGAGGGTGGCGACAGAGAGAATAGGGCCCCCAGAAACCAACGCGGTCATCTGTGTGGAGCCTCACGAGATGGGCAAGGTCCTCAATTAGTATTTCTGCTCTGTTCTACTGTGGAGAAAGACAAAGACCAAGAAACCTGGGACAGTTAATGGAAGTGTCTTGAGAACACAGTATTACATCAAGGAGGTGCTGAACGTCCTCAGGCATATGAAGGTAGACAATAGACAATAGGTGCAGGAGTAGGCCATTCGGCCCTTCGAGCCAGCACCACCATTCAATGTGATCATGGCTGATCATCCCCAATCAGTACCCCGTTCCTGCCTTCTCCCCATATCCCCTGACTCCGCAATTTATGAGCCCTATCTAGCTCTCTCTTGAAAGCATCCAGAGAATCTGCCTCCACCGCCCTCCGAGGCAGAAATCTCCTGGACCTGTTCAGATATATCCATGGATACCATGAGAAGCTAGAGTTTCCCTGGCTGAGATATACAAATCATCAATAGATTCAGGTGAGGTGCTGGAAGACTTGTGCATGGCTAATGTTTTGCCTCTATTTCAGATGGGCTGCAAGGAAAAGCCTGGGGACTATAGAACTGTGAGCTTAACATCTGTGGTAGGCAAACTACTGGTGAGGATTAAGGGATAAGATGTAAATGCACTTGGATAGACAGGGGCTGATGAGGGATAATCAGCATGGTTTTGTACGTGGGGGATTATGTCTTATGTATCTGACGGAGTTTAATGAAGAAGTAACCAAAATGGTTGATTAGGGCAAAACTGTAGACATTGTCTATATAGATTTCAACAAGACATTTGATAAGTTTCCACATGATAGGCTGCTCTGGAAGTTTAAAATCGTATGCGATCCAGGGAGAGCTAGTAAACTGAATTTAAAAATTGGCTTCATGAAGGAAGCAGTGGGTAATGGTGGAAGATTGTTTTTCAGATCGGAGGCCTGTGACTAGTTTTGCTGGGCTGTTTGTGGTTCATATCAACTTGGATGAGAATATGCAAGGCAGAATTAGAAAGTTTGCAGATGACACTAAAGTGGGTAGTAAAGTAGATAGCAAAGATGGTTATTAGAAATTACAGCAAGACCTTGATCAGTTGGGCAAGTTAGCTGAGGAATAGATAATGGAGTTTAATGCAGATAAATGCGAGATGTTGCATTTTGGGAAGTCAAACCAGGGCAGGACCTTCAGTGAATAGTGGGGCTCTGGCGAGTGTTGTGGAACAGAGGGATCTGGGAATGCAGGTACATAGTTCATTGAAAGTGATGTGTGTGGTACTTAGGGTGGCCAAGAAGGCTTCTGGTACAATGGACTGCACGAGTCAGGGTATAGAAGTATAGAAAATAGAAACAAAAAGCTGGAGTAACTAAGCGGGTCAGCATCGCTGAAGAAAAGGAATAGGTGACATTTCAGGTCAAGATACTTCTTCAGACTTAGAGTCAGGGGAAAGGGAGATACAGACAGCGATATAGAGAGAGATGTAGAACAAATTAGTGAAAGATACGCAAAAAAGTAACAACGATAAAGGAAACAGGCCACTGTTAGCTGTGGGCTATGTGAAAAATAATTGCAGACAATAACAAGACAACTTTGAAGCTAGCCCAATGACTTGGGTGGGGGAAGGACGCAGTGGGGGAAGGACGCAGAGGGAGGGGATGCAAGTGTTACTTGAAGTTCGATAAATCAATATTTATACCGCTGGGTTAAAAGCTGCCCAGGCGAAATGAGGAGCTGTTCCACTAATTTGAGTTTGGCTTCACTCTGACAATAGAGGCAGCCCAGGACAGAAAGGTCAGCATGGGAATGGGAAGGGGAATTAAAGTGTTTACTTTAACTTACAAAATTCTTAAGGGGTTGGACAGGCTAGATGCAGGAAGATTGTTCCCGATGTTGGGGAAGTCCAGAACAAGGGGTCACAGCTTAAGGATAAAGGGGAAATCTTTTAGGACTGAGATGAGAAAAACATTTTTTACACAGAGTGGTGAATCTCTGGAATTCTCTGCCACAGAATGTAGTTGAGGCCAGTTCATTGGCTATATTTAAGAGGGAGTTAGATGTGGCCCTTGTGGCTAAAGGGATCAGGGGGTATGGAGAGAAGGCAGGTACAGGATACTGAGTTGGATGATCAGCCATGATCATATTGAACGGCGGTGCAGGCTCGAAGGGCCGAATGGCCTACTCCTGCACCTATTTCCTATGTTTCTATGTTTAGCAACCAGGAGATCAGGTCGGCCCACACGGACTGAGCGAAGGTGTTCAGCAAAACGATCACCAAGTTTATGTTTTGGTCTCGCCGATGTATAAGAGACCACACCTTGAACAACGGATACAGGGCATGAGGCTGGAGGAGGTGCAAGTAAACCTGAAAGGACTGTCCGTGTCTCTGGACAGAGTCAAGGGAGGAGGTACATAGACAGGTGTTGCATCTCCTACGGTTGCAGGGGAAGGTACCTGAGGAAGGGGTGGTTTGGGTGGGAAGGGATGAATTAACCAGGGAGTTGTGGAAAGAACGATCTCTGTGGAAGGCAGAAGGGGGTGGAGATGGAAAGATGCCTAGTGGTGGGATCCCGTTGGGTGGAGAAAATGTCGGAAGACGTTGTGTTGTATGCGACGGCTGATGGGGTGAAAGAGTAGAGGTTAAGGCATTACGTTACAAGAAAATATGTTAGTATTACAGTTGCACAAGAAGTAGGTGAGGCCACATTTGGAGTATTGTATACACTTTTGGTCACCTTGCTGTAGGAAAGACGTTGTTAAACGGAATGTATGCAGAGGAGATTTAAGAGGGTGTTGCCAGGACATGAGGGCTGAGCTATTGGGAAAGGTTGGGAAGGATGGAACTTTATTCTTTGGAGCACAGGGGGTTGAGAGGTGATGTTTTAGAGGTATAAAAGATCATGAAGGAATAGATCAGGTAGATGCAGTTTTTTAATCTAGAGAAATTAAGAACCAGAAGACATTGGGGTTATAGCGAAAGGGGGATGGTTTATTAGGAATCTAAAGGGTAATCTTATCACACGTTTCCAAGTTTCCACACATGCAATCAAGTTTAATGGCGCAAGTTTCCATGCATTGATCCAGGTTTTAACCTCGTGCACACACTCTCTCCCTCTGTCTCTTTTTCGTCTTTTAGTAACTGGTCTTTCTTGTCAATCTTGTGCTCTTTTTATGCCATTCAATTTAATATTTGTGATTATAGTTTTCAGAGAGAAATGTATATGTATTTGCCGATTTGTCCCCCAAGGAAGAATAACAGATGTTCTCATTACAGCATACAAAATTCTTAGAGGGCTTGGCAGGATCAATCACCCAGAAGTTGAGACTCTTCATAATTCTTCACCCAGGAGGACTGTGGAGACCCGGTATATTCAAGATAGAGAATGATAGATTTTTTAATATATCAGTTTGCTGACCTGTCATTGGAACTTGATCAATCATCATAGATTAGTTAAGTATAGATTGAAAAAAAATAAAGTGTAAATAAAGGCAAAGCTTTGATGGAACTGAGCAGGAGTAAAAGCTACAGAAATTCAGCAATATCTGTGTGTGTGTGTGTGTGTGTGTGTGTGTGTGTGTGTGTGTGGAGGGGGGGGGTGGGGGTGGGAGCGGGTGGAACATTTCACATGGTGATCTTTTTTCACTATTGGAGTAGAGGAGTGATAGCAAGAGGTGAAGGGAAAGGGTGGGGCAAGATCTGGCAAGTGAAGTAGAAAGAGGTGAAGGGAAAGGGTGGGGCAAGATCTGGCAAGTGAAATTTATCCAGATGAAGGGTTAATTTGGTAGTTGAGTGAGGCGAGGTCCAGAAAGGTTGAGATAGTCACAAAGGATTCAATGTTCAAGCCATTGGGTTGTAAGCTACCCAGGCTTATAACCCTGTTCTTCTTATGTGGCCTCATTCTGACCATGAAGACCATCTATGAGGAACAGGTTTGTACACGCTTGGGAAGGGAAATTAAAGCAGCTTACAAACAGGTTACTCCAGCTCTCTGGTGGACAGATCGCACGTGTTCAGCAAAGTGGTCACCTGGTCTATGCTAGGTCTCATCGATGTAGAGGAAGCCGTGTGGAGAGCATAAAATGCAATAAACGAGGGTGGAGGAGATGCATGTAAGCCTCTGACTCACCCAGACAGACTGTTTCAGTCAATAGACAATAGGTGCAGGAGTAGGCCATTCAATGTGATCATCCCCAATCAGTACCCCGTTCCTGCCTTCTTCCCATATCCCCCGACTCCACTATCTTTAAGAGCCCTATTTAGCTCTCTTGAAAGTATCCAGAGAACCGGCCTCCACCGCCCTCTGAGGCAGAGAATTCCACAGACTCACTACTCTCTGTGAGGAAAAAGTGTTTCCTCGCCTCCGTTCTAAATGGCTTACTCCTTATTCTTAAACTGTGGCCCCCAGTTCTGGACTCCCCCAACATCGGGAACATGTTTCCTGCCTCTAGCGTGCCCAAACCCCTAACAATCTTACACGTTTCAATAAGATATCCTCTCATCCTTCTAAACTCCAGAGTGTACAAGCCCAGCCGCTCCATTCTCTCAGCATACGAGTCCCGCCATCCCGGAAATTAACCTTGTAAACCTACGGTGCACACCCTCAATAACAAGAATGTCCTTCCTCAAATTAGGGGACCAAAACTGCACACAATACTCTAGGTGTGGTCTCACTAGGGCCCTGTACAATTGCAGAAGGACCTCTTTGCTCCTATACTCGATCCTCTTGTTATAAAGGCCAACATGCCATTAGCTTTCTTCACTGCCTGCTGTACCTGCATGCTTACTTTCATAGACTGATGAACAAGGACCCCCCGATCCCTTTGTACTTCCCCTTTTCCCAATTTGACGCCATTTAGATAGTAATCTGCCTTCCTATTTTTAATACCAAAGTGGATAACCTCACATTTATCCACATTAAACTTCATCTGCCATGCATCTGCCCACTTCCCCAACCGAGCCATGCGGTACCCCACTAATCTCTGCCAGCCATTCTGAAAGGGACCCGTTAATTCCTACTCTTTGTTTCCTGTCTGCCAACCACTTCTCTATCCATGTCAGCACTCTACCCCCAATACCATGTGCCCTGATTTTGCCCACTAATCTCCTATATGGGACCGTATCAAATGCTTTCTGAAAGTCCAGGTACACTACATCCACTGGCTCTCCCTTGTCCATTTTCCTAGTTACATCCTCAAAAGATTCCAGAAGATTAGTCAAACATGATTTCCCCTTTGTAAATCCATGCTGACTCGGACCGATCCTGTTACTGCTATCCAAATGTGAGGCTATTTCATCTTTTATAATTGACTCCAGGATCTTCCGCACCACCCATGTCAGGCTAATTGGTTTATAATTCCGTTTTCTCTCTCCCACCTTCCTTAAAAATTGGGATAACATTAGCTCCCCTCCAATCCACAGGAACTGATCCTGAGTCTATAGAACATTGGAAAATTATCACCAATGCATCCACAATTTCTAGAGCCACTTCCCTAAGAATACCCTGAGATGCAGACCATCAGGCCCTGGGGATTTATCAGCCTTCAGTCCCAGCAGTCTACCCAACACCATTTCCTGCTTAATGTGGATTTCCTTCAGTTCCTCCGTCACCCCAGATCCTCTGGCCACTACTATATCAGGAAGATTGTTTGTGTCCTTCAATGAAGGTAAAGAGGTGGTGTGGGGACAGATGTTGCACCTCCTGATGTGGCTGGGTAAAGTGTCTGAGAAATGTGGGGGGGGGGGGGGGGGGGGTGGGTGTCCTGACCCCAAACCTCACCTGACCATTTTGCTCCACAGATGCTGCCCGGCACACCTCCAGCAGTTGCTCAGGATTCCAGCATCTGCAGCTCAACTACATTTGAATTATGTACACTTTATCACCCCAGACATGTTTTAAGTCCAGGATACACAAAAACAAGGCAGGTTGAGTCAAAGAGTGTATCATTTTATAAAAAGCCATTATTAGGCAGAGGCCATGGGAAAATGGAAGAATTGAGAACAGGTCTCGCAGAAAGTATTCAGATTCAGATTCAGAAAACTTTATTGTCTGTCGCAACAGAAAATCTTCTTTGACGTGGCTCCACATACAAACAGGACAATTTACTGACAAGCAGTCATACAACACAGACTTCTGCGAGCACAGATCTCAAAAGCAAGTACAAAGATTACCGTGGTAGTCATACTTGCTGTCGTTAAATACCGCACTTAATGACTCTCAGAAAACCATTAAACAACTCAGAAAACATGCAAACATACGGGAGTAGCGCCCCGCCCCTTGGGTTGTCAGCAGCGATACAATAATAAAGAACACACAAAATGTAACACAAACATCCACCACAGCATTCATCACTGTGGTGGAAGGCACAAAAATTTGGCCAGTATGGAAGGACATCCACAATATCAATGACAAAAATAAAATATTATTACCCATTTTAAGGATATCAATTCCTTCCAAGCTTTTCAAAGACTGTATTATTGTAGCTTAGGAATGAAGTGATATATAAATGTTTCATATACAGCCAAATGTATAGAAATCTGGCAAATTACTTGACAATATTACAACAGACGAGAATAAGTGGATTTTAGGCAAATTACAGCTCCAGTTTCCTTTGAGAAATGATTACCAATATGGCCGGAACACTTAAAGCAACGACATTAGTCTATAAATGTCACAAATAGCAGTAGCAAGCAACTATTCACTGCCCAAGACTACTTGTCCATTCAATCCGATCTTAGCTGATCAAATCTTAGCCTGAATATTATTGTTTCTGATCTTACCCCATAACTCTAGCCCCTTAACCCTTAACTGCCTAATAATTCAAATATTGGCCAAACTCCAACCTGAATATATTTGATGCCCGTTTCCACATCCAAGGATACAGTCTACGTCGATCATCTCTTCACACTTGTTCTGTTATCCTACTTTCTCGTGCGCTCCCTATACATTAGGGGCAACGTCACAGAGGCCAAGTAAACTACAAATCGGTATGCCTTTGGGACGTGACAGGAAATAAGGAGCACCCAGAAGAAGTAAACATAGTCACTGAGAACATGCAAACGCGAAACACAGAAAGAACCCGAGGTCAGAATCAAACCTGGTCCTTGGTGCTGTGAGTCAGCAGCTCTACCAGCTATGCCACTATGCTGCCCTGTTGTATGAAATAGATAATTTCATAGTCAGAAGAAATTCTTCACAGGTTGCCCTTATTCTCTGACTATATTGCTAATCTCTAGATATCCTTACAAGGGAAAAATATACTCAACACCCATTCTGGTAATGCCTTTAGAACCTTACAGATTTCAATAAAATTATCTGCCATCGTTCTAAATTCAAAAGTTCTGAACCAGTCTTTATAGGCAAACTCCCAGCCTATAATATTTAAGGACAGCATTAGAGTCATAGGGTAAGACACCACAGAAACCGACCTTTTGGCCCCGTGTTTTCTTGCCAAAACGATGCCCCATCTGAGCTACTTCCATTTACCCGTATCTGGCCCATATCCCACAATCTTTTCTATCCATGTACCTATCTGAATGTCTTTTGAATGTTGTTATTATACCTGCCTCAACTACTTCTTTTAGCACCTTGTTCCATATGCCCACCACCTAAACAGTTAAAAGGTGACTCCTCATGTTACTATTAAATCTTTCCCCTGTCACCTTAAGCCTCTGCCCTCAAAATATTGATTTCCCATACCGTGGGTGAAAGAGTCTGTGAATTTACACTATCTACTCCCCTCAGGATTTTATACACCGTTTTAAGATTGCAGCTCAGCCTCCTGCGCTCCATTAATAAAGTCCAAGCCTGTCCAACCTCTCCCTGTACCTCAGGCCATCAAGTCCTGGCAACATTCTCATAAATCTTATCTTAGCTGTTTTCAGCTTAATAACATCTTTCCCATAGCATTGGGTGGTAGTGCAGAGGAACTGTCTACCAACATTTAGTGGCAAAGCTCAATTATCTTGCAGACATCAATGAACAAGTGGCAGAATTGGAACTTGCTCTCTGAACATGTGTATATGCAGTTTCCATTTCTCCTGTGTATTCCACTCCAGTAGGAAGCTTCTTGTAAACTGGGTATAGTATTGTAGTGAGAAAGCCCGAGAAAATGATTGGACCAACGCAACCAAGATTGATACCAGTTCGCACTGAGGTTAGATCTACTGTGGACCCACTTGGCAAAACCATGGCTTGCATTTCATTATGTTCTAGAAAAGAATAGAGATCAACTTCAGCGTGGCCAAATTTGAGAAAGATACTGCCAGTCCCTCTCAGCGACCAGGCCAAAAGGAGATCAAAAAGGCTGCGTATAGCGATTGATACCGCACCTTGCATTTTGTTGAAGTATATGTGCAATGAAGATCGTGCTCACTGGTTATCTAGATTGACTGTATTCACACTGGCTAGGAGTCCAGCCTCAAACTAGCAAGTGAAGATCATTGACTTTCTCTGTGCCAGAGAGAAAGGGAAAAACTCCATAGCTCCACAACCACCTTTGAAGATGGTCAAAATCATAGCAACTCTCAAATCCCTTCCTCCTTTCCAGATGTGGGAGATGAGGCTGAGAGTTTAGAGCCAACATTTATTTCTGCCAAGATTTAGAATTTTAGCAATGATTCCCTCTGCTGCCAAGGCTCGCTTTTTCTATTCTTAGTTAAACTATGAATTTTTCAACATCTTGATGTTCTGGGATCACAGTAAGACTGGAGCAGATATTTTGCTGTGGAATGGAGTCAAGGGCATTGTCTCATTCGAGGACTTCGTATGAGTTTAAGTGCTCTCTGCTTTGCTACATAGATATATTTTCTACAGGGCAGGCGCTTGGCATCTAGGACACTGGGATAGCTCTGAGGGATCCGAACATAATAGTTAGTGAACCCCCTGTAATTTTTCCATCCATTATCTGTTCTTTAGGTCATGTGCTCGCTGTTCAGTCTGGGTCTTCAGGCCTGCAGAGATATTTATTTTCCATTGTAACATGATGATGTTCCCAATGTAACAAAGCCTTCGGTCAATGGGAAATTAGACCATTCCGGCATCTGAAATTCGATTGGTCGACTTCATACCAGTTCAGGCACTGTAGCAACTCTGTTGCTCTATTGGAATGGCAGTCATCAGGCTGTCTCGGTTTTAAAGATTTTTATGTTTACAGGGATTCCTGCGACTGTCGACATTGATTCTCTTGATATTTCAGTTGCCGTCATCATTTTGAGGGCAGGCAGATAGAGGCAACCGTGGTCTAGACAGTGCTCTATCCAACAGTTATTAGAACCTATCATGAAGCTCTAATGAAACAGGATTCTGGTTTAACAAGTCCCCATTCTAAGCATTTTGTCAGGAGGGCAATTTTACTGGAGTTCACTTTATATACTCCCACCTTGCCAATCACATCCTTTCAACTCTTGGGATAAGATCAGTGTGTCTCCCTCAGGGAATGCAGTGCAGGGTTTAAAATTCGAATATAAATCCTCCTTGGCTTCCACAGTTGGAGCATATGTTCTCTCAGATGCAGTTTGTCAATTCCACAACAGATTAAATCGAATGGTTAAGATGCAACACAGTAAGATACATCATGTCATTCTTGACACCAAACTCCTCTTCCAGTTTTCCCATCAAGAAGAGTAATGGGCCTGTCCCACTTAGGCGACTGCCAATGACTAGTTTTAATCGAATTCACCTACAACACCATCAAGAAGAATAGTACGTCTTTTCTTTGTGGTAGCTATCGCCTGTCTATCATGTCGTGCACAGAGCAGCAATGTCAGAGTGCAAAATTCCTGCGATCTGATAGTGTAGTGACATTCAAAAACTATTGCTGTTGTGGCTGTCATTTCCAAACTATCATGAGTGGAAGTTGTCGGTACATTGCTTATTTTAAAGTATGAAATTATGGCACAGCAAATACCAGACTTCACAGAGTGGGACCGTTGACAGAGTTGGACTAAGGGGAAAGAGATGGGGGAAGAAGGTGATCACTCATGGAAACATAGAAAATACATGCAGGAGGAGGCCATTCAGCCTTTCGAGCAAGCACCGCCTTTCATTGTGATCATGGCTGATCGTCCCCAATCAATAACCCGTGCCTGCTTTCTCCCCATATCCCTTGATTCCACTAGCCCATAGAGCTCTATTTAACTCTCTCTTAAATCCATCCAGTGATTTGGCCTCCACTGCCCTTCCACAAATTCACAACTCTCTGGGTGAAAAAGTGTTTTCTCATCTGAGTCTTAAATGGCCTCCCCTTTATTCTAAGAGCCTCCGCTTTATTCTAAGATACTATATACTTTATTCTAAGATATTCTAACATTCAGTGATACAAGTTCTGAGGAAATGGAGGGTGTAAATATCAGAGGCCAATCTGCAGTCATATTTTATCCCCTCAGCCTCTGGGTTATTGCATCACTCCGTTAAGTCTGTGTGGAAGATGGTGTGAAACATGAACCCACTCCAATGTAAAACTTCTTTAATGTAGGAAGCAATTTCCCAACCAATTGTTCAAGCGCTTTTGATTGCAACATGCGCCTTAATTTAGTTCAACAAAGAAACTGACAAGTTACTAAAGATCCATTTATTTGTGGATTTTAGTGCATAAAAATTACATGCCAGGTGGTAAATCACAAAAGAAAGATAAAACAGTGAACAATAGATTAATGAGTCTCAAAATCTTCACTCAACACCTGCGTGCAGAAGTGTAGATTACTGCCTCCAAAGTGCATTGTTGACCTCACTTTAAGTGGTTGAATTACTCAGTTGACAATTATTTATTCGAATTAATAAAACAAAACTATTCACTACAAAACTATAAAATTCCCTACAAATTTTCAGTAAAGCCTCCCAAAGGTAAATGTGTACACAAGCTTTTGTTTAAAAAATGTCGTTCTTGGCAAAATAAATAAATATGCACTTTTTACATAATCACCCATGTGAAACGGTTTGGCTTCAGTACCTTGAATCAATCGTTCCACAATCTTGTCTGCCATTGCCAACCTTCACTTTGCTTATACCCCACCCCCAAAACAAAACAAACTTTCCCCGGATTTATAGGATTGGCCGCTAAAATGCTGTTTTATCAATTTGATATTTCTCCAGACAAGTTACCCAAATATATTCATGTTCCAATAATCGTACCCACATTCATCGGGAAGTTTTAAACATAGCATTTGTCAAAATTTCGCCATTCAGTAATTAAGCCGTCGTTTTATAACCACACATTACAATCTTTTGTATGAAAGTAATATTTCTAAATAGCTGCAATTCGACTTCGTTCAAGAATCCAAATATCGAACACAGTTCTGTATCCAAGTGGAAGTGACGTTAACATTTTTTGGATAGAGTTGGTTCTTCGTTTGGTGAGAAATGCTGTAACATTCTCCGGTTATGCGCAACTCAAAACACTAAGCTTGCCCAGCATTATATTTAAAGTGACCAGAGAAACATACACGTAACAACTTAGTAGCACAGTTACTTTTCCACATATCAAAACAGTTAACAAGCCTGCTCCTCGTCTATTTCACGGCCCCACAGTTTGTAAACTGTATTTAAAGAGATACCTGTATTATTTCAGATCCTCGCGGCCCAGTCAGGCTTCAATGAACGAATATCATAAAGTAGTGACGCATAAAAAAAAAGCGTTATCTCAGAAATGGTTTACAAAAAAAAGTTTCGACGAAGTAGCATAATACTCAGAAATCCCAGAGCAGCTTTTCCTGTTCCTTTTCGCATGCCGGGTCCATCCGTGGTGGAGTGTATTGTAATGTAAGCGACACTGAAGTCAAAAAGCTCACTTTAAAAAATAATAGTACTGGGGCACGCTCGTGGTACTTTAAACCAAGCTGAACTCAGGTTTTCAGCTGCACTGGACGCAGACTCTACCTCCGTCAAGCGATGTGGACGTGCACCGGTCGCTATGACCCTTGACTGAAAACGCACAACGTGCCGAGGGGACTTCCAAAAAAAGAAACTGCGAGACACCCTTGACCACCACTTTACACGCTGCACACCAAACAGCCGGACATTTCACAATGCACCAAAACACTTTTCAACTGCTCCTCCCCTCCCAAGAGCACACGATAAAACTAACAGATATTCGCCCACTCAAGATAAGCTGGGGAAGGGGTTGGTGGGGAGGAGAAAGAAAGTAAAGTTAAAGCAAAACGCACACTTACTTCTGGTTCTGAGACTTTTTTTTGTGTGAGTGTGTATGTTCACTGCCCTGGGTAACTGACCGCCTGCCTCTAACCACACCCCACTCAGACTCACTCACTCACTCCCACCCTCTGGCTCGCGACTCTCACCCGGTAGCTCCTCCTTAGCGCGCGGGTGCGCGCTGCAACCAGTTTAAACGAAATGGCCTCGCCTGTGCGTGCGTGCGCGCGCCCGTAGCCAAAGCCAACTTCTTTCGCCGCCCGAGAGAGAAAAAGCAAACGCCTCTGCGCGTGAACTCGCTCAACTCAAGTCAAGCTCCCACCAAAGATCTTATCCGCTATAAGATCTTTGGCTCCCACCGCCCGCCCGCGTGCGCCCAGGCGGCAAAGTTGCCCCACGGCTCCAATAGAATAACCGTCGGCGTGCGCGAGCATTGGCTCGAGCGACGCCGTTGCCTCCACGCGGGCACAATGACGGGCCATCGGGCGATGGAGGGAGGGAGGGAGGGGGTGAGAGAGTGAGGAACGGTGAGTGAGGAACGGTGAGTGAGGAACGGTGAGTGAGGAACGGTGAGTGAGGGTGGAGTCCGACGGTGAGCAACTGGCGGAACAAAGTATTTTAATTTCATCATTCCACAGCCCATTCTCTCCCCATCAAAAAAAAACGTTTACTTCTGTACCGCTCCTTGGCACAGATGGCGAAGGAACCGAGTGACTGGATTTTTGTTTACGACACGCGTGGGAAATTGCAAAGTCGGAGCCACTTGCGTCCGAGAGCTGAAACTGAAGGCTGTTTCCTTCTCGCCTTGTGCAATGCCAGCGGTGAGATTGTGCAATTCGGGGAGAATGCGTGCATGTGGTTTCCAAGGCGTCAGCTGTTTGACTTGTTTGACTTACCTCCTTCAATGCTTGCGGCCGCCGGTGCAGTGTACATTTTGCTGTCCGATCGCGCAGAGGCGATGGGCACTAATTCTCACGCCCTGCGCTTTTATTGTGTTGATATTTTGACTGCTCAAAGGTTGCAGTTTATTTTATTCCATACTTTGCCTGTCCACTGCAAATTTACGGTTGACTTGTGCATGCACATGGCATCACCCAGAGGCGTCCTTTCGCCCAGCTCGCACTCGGGACGACCATCATTGCTACGGTGCAACAAAGTCAGTAAGCTAGGAGGAGCGCAGATTTACCCAGCCCCTCAAGTTCTCCCTGTGTAATTCTGGAGCAAAGTTTCTGTTCGGGCTCGAATATTTTAATCGACCCATTACTGCTCATATGCTTCAACCAGATCATGTATATTCCACAACTTCATTGCTCCGTCTACAAACGCGAGGGACCACGCGTTTCATTCTCACATATAACATGTCTTGCTCTTGTTGGTTGGCAATAAGAATAATGCACTCGTTACTATTTGTAAAATTCTTCCAAAACCTTTTGTACAGAAGGAAATGGAACACTATTGTGAAAGCAGTTCCATTAATAGTAACTCTCGGTCCTACTATTTAAAGCAAATTGGAAGTGTTCAAGGAAATGGTGTTCAAAGAAGAAGAAGAATTCAGCAGTGCACAAGTAGTTATAATAGTTGGGCCAAAAACCTTCACTTATGTTCTCCAAAGAAATCTGAGCTATAATGCATTTTTTACTAATGAAAACAAATGCAGTGCATCAACTGAAACCTTTAATTTTCAAATTCTCCAAAGAAAGTGGTTTTGATGGGTTGAGACTGATAAATTATTCTAAATAATATATAATATCACTATTTAATGCAATATAAACAATTGAAAAATGTGCATAAAAATGTTTCATTTTGCTTTCATTCAGCTATCATCTTCTTGATATGCACCATGATCAACCTCTCAAAGCACTCCATCACCACAGACGTGAGTGCCACTGGTCGATAGTCATTGAGGCACGTCACCTTGCTCTTCTTGGGCCCTGCTATGATTGATGCCCTTTTAAAGCAGGTGGGAACCTCAGACCTCAGAAGTGAGGGGTTGAAAATGTCTGTAAAAACTCAAGCCAGTCGGTCCGCACAGGTTTTTAAAACACGACCGGGTATACCATCAGGTCCAGACGCTTTCCGAGGGTTCACCTCACTGAAGGATCTTCTGATGTTAACCTGTGTGACTGTGCCCAAAATACCATCACGGCGAATGGGGGCTCGGGAAGGCACATCAGTGTTCTCCCTATCAAAGCGTGCGGAAAATGCATTGAGCTCGTCAGGGAGTGATGCTTCGCTGACATTTGAGCTGCCTCCTGATTTCGCCTTGTAGTAGGTGATTGCATTCAAGCCCCGCAAGTTGCCGAACATCCGTCTCATCCTCCAACTTGGAGCAGAAGTCCCTTTTGGCCTTTTTGATGGCCTTACCAAGGTCGTATCTGGACTTCTTGTAGACCTCTGTATCTCCCGACCTGAATGACTGGGATCTGGTCTTCAGAAGAATGCGGATCTCATGGTCCATCCAAGGCTTCTGGTTAGGAAACACTGAAGGTTTTTGTTGGGATGCAGTCCTCCACACATTTCATTATGAAGTTTGTAACGACTGGCATATTCATTCAGGTCTGTTGCCGAGTCCCTGAACATTGCCCAGTCTACAGACTCCAAACAGTCCTGGAGTTGTTCCTCTGCCCACCTCCCCCACCAGCACGCCCCACGCACCCCCCCCCCCCCCCCCAACCAGCTTGGTACAGTCCACACCTCTGGGGGAGCGCTCTTCAATTGCTGACTGTAGGCAGGAAGAAGCAGCACCGCAGTATGGTCGGATTTACTGAAGTGAGGGCGAGGAATGGAGCGATAGGCGTCTTTGATGGTCGTGTAGCAGTGGTCGGGTGTGTTTGGTACTCTGGTGCTGCAGGAGACATGTTGGTCGAAGTTAGGGAGCGATTTCTTCTGTTGGCTTTGTTGAAATCCCCAGCTATGGTGGTAAATGCCTTGGGGGTAAGCCGTCTGGTGCTTGTTGACCACGGCGTGCAGCCCCCCCCAGTGCCAGGTGGACATCTGCCTGGGGAGGGATATAGACCGCAGTCAGGATGATGGAGGTGAATTCCCTCAGTAGGTAGAAGGGACGGCATTTCACAGCCAGGCGTTCCAGGTGTGGAGAGCAGGAGTTGGATATGACTGCCACGTCTGAGCACCACGCGGAGTTGACCATGAGGCAGACACCCCCTCCCCTCCCTTTCCCAGATGCCAGTGTATGGTCCATGCGATGGATGGAGAAACCTTCAGGCTGGACTGCTGAGTCTGGGGAGCTAGGGGTGAGTCATGTCTCTGTGAAACAGAACACAGAGCATTCCCTCACCTCTCTTTGGTAAAGCAGCCTTGCTCTTAAGTCCTCCACTTTATTTTCAAGGGACAATAAATAGGAAGAGGAAAGTAATCGTAGATCCATTTTAAGTTCAAATTATGCTTTATCTAATATATTTTTAATGAGTTGATGGTAGTTTTCAATAAGAGGGTGAGATGAGAAGAAAGATTGCTGGATCTTCTGCTATATAGTTCTATTGCTAACCTCATTTAAAAATATAGCTTCACCATAGTCTTGCAATCATTTGAGATTTTTTCAACGTCTCTTCCCTTCCCCGACTACATTATCTCAATTTATGGGAATAGGTAAGAGGCAAGTATACACTGCAAGAATAACATGCAATTCTTACAGCTACTTTGACTACAACCCTTCTTCATTTAATTCATGTCAATTCTGCCCTGCTAATTTCAACATTCTTCTCTGTGGATTGTCACCTTGTCGTAGTGGAGAAGCTTGTGTGGTCCTGAGATCCTGAGAGGAATGTCGTCTGGAGCTATGCTCCTGGTAGGGTCCCCTATGGTGATAAGATCGAGGGGGAGGTCTTTAAGAAAGAGCAATCCAACCAAGACCTCAACGGTGGAACAGGCGGGGGATGATGGTTGACTTTAGTGGAGCGTCACAACGGCTGGGAAGGCGGATGAAGGCTGCAGCAGAAAGGGGTCCCTGGTCGTCTTGGATTCCATGCCACTGGATTCTGACCCAGAACTGTCAAGGACCGTGTGGTGGCTGTCTGTACACCAGTCTCCCCACGTTAAACAAATTCACGCACAGGCGTCCTCCATGAGAGGACAGTCATATTTGTTTCGAGTGACCGCCGATGAATTTCAGCATTCAAAAGTGAATGGCTCCCATGCAGCTGTTGTGGTTCACTCTGCCATCCCCACCAATATGCTTTATGTTTTCATGACACATTCCCATACAACTGCTCAAAATGCAACACCTTATTGTTGACTTATCCTCGCATTCACATGAACACACAGTTTTGTATGTTGTATTTGTTGCCCATGATAAAAGATTCTGTACATTGTAAGGGCCAATTACCGATTGGCTTCCTGCTTTGTGAAACACTTCTATTCAGTCTGAAAGCATGAGAGTTATGTATCATTTTAATTCTCGGCCTCAATCCTACCTTCCTTTCCTATGCTTTACTTGTCTCTATTTCTATCAAGTTCAAAGCATGCTCAAAACCAGTATTTTATCTTCTGACTGGACTTATTATAGCTTCTGGTTGCAATGATTTCTGATAACCATTCTGTTTGGCATTTTTATTTGATTTATTTTATTCTACCTTCCTATAGCAATTTCAGATAATTATTTTGTATTTATAATTACTCCATGTTAATTTTTTTTGTTGCCTTGCTTGTTTTATTTCCTCCATTTTTAAACCTAAACTGCAACCCCTTTCTTGGTAAATCTCTCCTACCTTCAGTTATCACCGACTTTCCTATTCATTCTTTTGTCTCTAATTTCTCTGCATCGGGAAATTATTTTATCTTAGTCTTCCCATTTCCATTGAAAGTTCATCGATCTGAAATATTACCCATTTCTTGCTCGACAGTCTGACCCACTAAGATTTTCCAGCATTTTGCAATGTCTTCTGTAAATTGCACAAGAAAATAAAATGTAATTGGCAGAATTACAAACAAATTATTTCCGCATATAGATAACAATATGTATGGTTACATTGACTTGCATCATCCAGCTACATTAGATTGAACCATTAATCATGGTTGAAACAATTCTGTTTTTTTGTTCTGAACTAGATTCTCAGTAGAGCTGATTTGTAGTTGTATATAAATGATGAAATAGGGATATTGGGTAAAGCAAATCTATTCCAAAAACATTCATGATGTAAGTTGATCCTTGTTGGTTTCATTCTAAGAAATTCATTCAAGTTGTGTAACAACCTTGAGACTCATTATCATCACACTGCTTACTTTAACTTTATTTATTGTGGTAAAAAGTAGCAATAACAACATGTTTGAAATTAAACTCATCTTAAAATCATACGGTCATAAAGAATAGGAGTAGAATTAGGCCATTAGGCCTATCAAGTCTACTCCACCATTCAATCGTGGCTGATCTATCTCTCCTAACCCCATTCTCCTGCCTTCTCCCCATAACCTCAGACACCTGCACTAATCAAGAATGTATCTATCTCTAATGCCAATAAAAGTAATCCATGCATCACACTAATGTATATCATCACTACACTTCAATGATCCTTGATGCATCTCATATTTGAATGCAGAAGGGGTAATCATGTTAAATAATCTGTCAGTCAAATTGTCCATTTACCATAGATCCATACAAGAGCAATTTTCAATTATTTCAAGGTAATAAGGCAAGTTCGGCCTGACAGACTTACCGAGCAACTGTTGACCATTGTATTTTTTAATCTAATCTTTAGTCTGGAGTTATTATTGTATAATTGAAAGACTGAATAATTATTTTGAGTTATATATTCAACATTTTCATATGAAATAGATAAGCTCTAAAAAGCTAAATATTAAAAGTCTGTAGCAGCTGGAAATTCGAAAAATAAAACAGAAAATGCTGAGTTCACTCAGCAGGTTAGGTAACATATATGGAAAGAGTTAGAGTCAACGACACTTCATCAAAAAGTGAGAGTTTCTTCAAGGTTGACATTCCTGGAAAAGTACTAGTAAATTAAAAAGTAAGTGAAAACAAAAAGAAAACTGCAAATATTGGATTAGCAAAAAGTGGCCTGAAGCATTGCGGGAGCCCTGGTTGAAATTTATGAGTCCTTAATTACAGGAGAGGTACCAGAGGATTGGAGGGTGGCAAATGTTGTGCCTCTTTTCAAGAAGGGCTGCAGGGAAAATGCTGGGAACTATAGGACGATGAGTTTAACATCTGTAGTTGGTAAGTTACTGGAGAGTATTCTGAGGGATATGGGAAAGGGCTGATTAGGGACAGTCTGCATGGTTTTGTACGTGGGAGGTCGTGTCTCACAAATCTGATTGATTTTTTGGACGTGAGCAAGAAGGTTGATAAAGGCAGAGCTGTAGATGTTGTGTACATGAACTTTAGTACGGCGTTCGACAAGGTGCCGCATGGTAGGCTGCTCTGGAAGGTTAGATATCACGGGATCCAAGGAGAGAAGCTGAATGGATAGCAAATTGGCTCCATGGAAGGAAGCAGAGGGTGATGGTGGTGGGTTGCTTCTCAGAATGGAGGCCTGTAACTCGTGGTGTGCCACGGGATTCAGTGCTGGGCCCGTTACTGTTTGTCATCTACATCAATGATTTGGATGAGAACATACAAGGCAAGATTAGCAAGTTTGCTGATGATACAAAAGTTAGTGATACAAAAGTCGATGAGAGAGGGGGTGAGAGGAGAGAGATGGGGAGAGAGGAGAGAGAGGGGGATGGGAGAGAGGGGTGAGAGGAGAGAGAGCAGAAGAGGGAGTGGGAGGGAGAGAGAGGAGAGAAAGAGGGGGAGAGAGAATGGAGGACAGAGAGGTGAGAACAGAGAAAGGAGAGTGAGGGGGAGAGAGAGAGGGGGATAAAGAGGCAGGGCTGCCAACTCTCATGCATTGAGCGTGAGAATCACGCAATTAGCCAAATTCTCACGCTGATCACAAATTTCTCACGCTCTGTCGTGAGAAATTCTGTGATCAACGAAAACGTCAAAACTCATATCAACTGCATGGGCCACGGGTGTTGGAAGCAGAAGCAGCGGCGGGGACAGATGCGGACGGGGAGCGGGGCTGGCGAGTGTTTGCTGGGCTGGCGTCGCTCACTGCAGCTCCGGCCATGGAGTAGTCTCAGTGCAAGAGTCCCGGGGCGTCGGAAGCGTTGCGCCGCTGCCGTGAGAGTCTCTGTGGCAAATTCGCCCAGGTGACCGGCATGGATCAGGCTGCGGCTCGGTGTATCGTGGAGGACAACGAATGGCTGCTGGAAGTATGTACCAAGCACTGCATAGAAACGGTGGAAGACAGTGGACTTCAAATGGGAGTGATTGCAGAAAGCATCCTGCTTGCCTGCTATATTTTCACTTGCTGTAACTGCAGGAAAAATGTTCCCGATGTTGGGGGAGTTCAGAACCAGGGGTCACAGTTTAAGAGTAAAGGGTAGGCCAGTTAGGACTGAGATGAGGACAAACTTTCTTCATACAGAGAGTTGTGAATCTGTGGAATTCTCTGCCACAGAAGGCAGTGCAGGCCAATTCACATGATGTTTTCAAGAGAAAGTTACATTTAGTTCTTGGGGCTAATGAAATCAAGGGATATGGGGAAAAATCCAGGAAAGATTTTAAATGAATAGCCATGAGCATATTGAAGGCAGTGCTGGCTCTAAGGGCCGAATGGCCTATTACTGCACCTTTGTTCTATGTTTCTATGCTTGAGTACATGGCAATAAAACTCGATCACTTGATTTTGAAGCATTCATGCATGGTGGAGGTATAATGTAGTCATAGAGTGACACAGTGTGAAAACAGGCCCTTCGGCGCAACTTGCCCACACCGGCCAACATGTCCCAGCTACGCTACCTGCTTTTGGTCCATACCTCCAAACCTGTCCTATCCATGTATCAGTCTAACTGTTTCTTAAATGTTGCGATGGTCCCTGCCTCAAATACGTCCTCTGGCAGCTTGTTCCATACACCCACCACCCTTTGTGTGGAAAAAGTTACCCCTTAAAAAGTTACCTCTTAAAAATACTTCATACAAAAAGCATTGAAATCATACTTCTCCAATGCACTAAAACATGATTTTAATACATCAAATTTCAAAAAGTCCCTACCCTGGGAGGGGGGACACCCCCCTTCCACACCCTCTCCCCACTCAGTTGCTCCACACCCTCACTGGGTACCCCCAAGGCCAACGATCAGTGATCGCGCAGCCCCCCCCCCCCCCCACCACTTTCAAAAACGCTCCGCGGCCCCTGGCTCAGACGGAGAACACGTGCCAGTTGTCCGTGATGTCTGGATCCCAATGCTCAGCGCTTCATGTTTCGGAGTTGCTAATGCTATTGATTTGTAATTTGCCTGATTTGTAATTAGTTGACATAACCTTAATTTATTAATCCGGAATATCCAGGGGGATGGGATAAGTGTAATATTAAAATGACATGCAAGGTGTCAGGCTGTCTGTCGCAACATACAGCCCTGATAACCCATTATTTCCTTCAGTTAAATATTGGGAAGGTGGCACTATTGTAATTTGCCACTCAACTATTATGTTTGTTTACCTCACTGACTATTTCTAAACCCCCTCCCCAACCAAATTCCTTTGACAGGTTCAATAGAAATGTCCCCAATCTTGTTGTTTTATTAATTGAACACGTAGATGAACATCCTCAAGGAGTGTAATCAGATGGAAACTGATTCAGATGCGATATTTAAGAGCTAGTTCAAAGAAGGGGCATATTTTAAGAGTGACAGAGATACTTGCAGGGGAATGTGTGAGGAGATTATTATTTGTCTTTAGTTTTAGCTTGAACCAGGACATCTGAAAATTCAAAGTTTAATATAGTAATTGTGCTGATACTGACCCCAACCAACCACATAATATCATCCATTCCGGAGATTTTACTTTCGTGATGCCATCTAAACTTCACTTGGATATCAATCAGATCTTTTTATCATTGTGTTATGAATACCACAGAAAATATTATGTACTCTCAAGATCACATTTAATTGAATAATGTTGCTTAAATATATAGTTATTGGACTTTGCATTTCGGAAAAGTCCCAGCTGAGAGGAAGACAGCAAAATACTGAAAATATTGGGGGTGAAAATGACTTCAAGATACAAGATACATTTATTTGTCACATGTGCCAGATGGCACAGTGAAATGTGATTACCATACAGCCATACAATAAAAAGAAAGAACACAACACACGATAGAGTTCAACATAAAAACATCCCCACACAGCAGAATCAAAGTTTCCCACTGTGAGGGAAGGCACCAAAGTCAGTCATCTTCCTCTAATGTTCCCCAATGTTCACACGTGGTTGGGGCCACCCCGAGCCCTTCGCAGTCGCCGCTACGGGCGGCCCGATGTTCAGGCCCGCTTGCCGGGGTGATGTAAGTCCGATGTAGGGGCTGGGGGACATCAGAGTCGGCCACCTCCCACTGGAGTTCGCGGCTCCCAAAGTCCGAAGGCCGCGCTGGGCAGAGATGCAACGCTGGGCACAGATGCAACCTCGGCAAAGTGCCCCAGGACTCCGCGATGCCGGTCAGCGTTGCCCGCGTTGGAAGCTCCCCCAAGCCGCAGCTCCACGATGTTGGAGCAGCGGCCCAACGCTCCGGAGCCCCAAACGGCGATCCATGTAGCCATCGCCCGCTCCGCGGTAAATTCAGCGCTGCGCTGCCGCTGTTGCAGCTCTGGTCTGGTTCCCGGTCCCCGGGAGGAAAGGCCTCTCCGATCCAGGTGGTAGGCCGCGAGGAGGGGGGCGAGGACGTGACTTGGAGAAATAGTCGCGTCCCCGCCAGGAAGCGACTGGGAAACAGTCTCCCCCTTACCCTGCCCCCCTCCCCCACATAGAAAATTAAAGTTTCCCCCACAAACACACTTTAAACTAACTAAATTTTTTTTTAAAAGACTGAAAAGACAAACAGGCTGTAGGCAGAGGCTGCCATCAATGCGGCGCCCCTAGTGGACAGTTTGGTCTGGTTCCCGGTTCCCGGCAGGAAAGGCCTCTCCGATCCAGGTGGTAGGCCGCGAGGAGGGGGCGAGGACGCGACTCGGAGAAATAGTCGCGTCCCCGCCAGGAAGCGACTGGGAAACAGTCTCCCCCTTACCCTGCCCCCCTCCCCCACATAGAAAGTTAAAGTTTCCCCCACAAACAGACTTTAAACTAACTAAAAAAATTTTTAAAAGACTGAAAAGACTGCCGTCAATGCGGCATCCCTAATGGACAGTTTGTGAGGAAAATGAAATAAATGGTAACAGAATACTTTTACAGCTGAGTGAGTATCATTTTATGGATGAGAAATTGTGTTCAACCAATTGATGACTTCTTTGACAAAGTAACTAGCATGTTAGATAACAAGGAAGCCAATGGGTGTAGCAAATGTTGTTATACATAATTTGGTCTGTGCAGTGCCCCATAAAAGATTACCGCATTAGATAAGCACCTGTGAACTTGAGCATAATAGGTTAAGTCAAAGGGGTCAGATATGGGGCTTTATGTGTGGGCCAGATATATTGTCAGTGCAGAGGGGCTAGAAGCAAGGTCAAGTGTGCATCCAGAGTCAAGGTCTGGAATAGTACTAGGTGTGCAGTCAAAGCTGGGACCAGGGGAGTGTTCAGCACTGGGAACCTAAGCATGTAAGCAGCTATGATCAGGGTAGAATAGGGGGCCAAGTGTAAGGCTGGACTCAGGGTCAGGAATGAGAGAAGGTATGCAACTGGAGTCAGGGTCAGGAGTAGTACCAGGTGTGCAGTGAGACCCAGATTGGTCAACATGGGCCAAGTGTTTGATTATAATCTGATTTCCATACATGAATATACTAAGATCATTCACGTGCTGCATGTGTTGATCAGAGCCTGGGCTCTACTGCGGAATGTAATTAGGAATGTAATTTAGTCTAACCTTATTCATAGCTAATGCAATTTAAAGCATATATATTGCATTCAAGTGTAAGTTAAAAGACTACAGTATGCACCATATTGCACAATTTCAAACTGGAAAAATGCAAAAGCTCCGTACCAATGGGATGGGGAACACCATTCTCCACCCCTTCCCCCCCCCCCCGGTCGCTACGCTCCCTTGGGCTTGGTCTCTCGCAATCTCTCACTCCCAACTCTCACCCAATGTTGGCAGCCCTGTGGTGTCAAGTTGGGAAAAGGGGAAGTACAACGGGATCTGGCGATCAGTCAATTAAAGTAGCAAGCAGGTACAGCAGGCAGTGAAGTAGGTGAATGGCATGTTGGCCTTCATTACAAGAGGAGTTGAGTATAGAAGCAAAGAGGTCCTTCCGCAGTTGTATAGGGCCCTAGTGAGACCACACCTGGAGTATTGTGTGCAGTTTGGTCCCCTAATTTGAGGAAAGACATTCTTGCTATTGAGGGAGTGCAGCGTAGGTTTACAAGGTTAATTCCCGGGATGGCGGGACTGTCATATGCTGAGAGAATGGAGCGGTTGGGCTTATATACTCTGGAGTTTAGAAGGATGAGGTTCAAAGGTTATTTTATTGGTCACATACACCTAGGTGTAGTGAAATGCTTCTTGCCATGCAGCACATAAAGAAAGAATACAGACATAACAGTAATAAAGAAATGTAAACATAAAAACATCCCCCCACAATGGTTCCCATTATGAGGGAAGGCACAAAGTCCAGTCCCATCCCCAGTTCACCCATAGTCAAGCCTATTGAGGCCTCCACAGTTGCCTCTACGGAGGCCCGATGTTCCAGGCCGTTCTCGCCGGGTGATGGTGCTCCGGCGTCGGGAGAATCCTCACAGCGGCTTGCTATACCTGGAACGGCCGCTTCCTTACTGGAGGCCGTGGCTTCCAAAGCCAACAAGGCCGCGCCGGATGGAGCTCCACAACTGGTGATCTCGCCGAGAGATCCCAGGCTCCCGATGTTAAAGTTCAGCGCCGCCGCCCGCGGCTGGCCGCTCCACAGTCCTACAGCTCCGCGATGTTTCATCGGCGGTCTCAGCTCACCGGAACTCCAGCGCGGCGACCCGGGCAAGGCAACGCCCGCTCCGCGATAGCGCTCCAGCGCTGTGCCGCCTCCGAAGCCGAGGTTCTGGCCGGTCCCCGACAGGAAACGCCGCTCCAGGCCCGCTGGTAGGCCGTGAGGATGGGTCGACGGTGCAGCCCGGAGAAAAGCTGCCTCTCCGATCAGGTAGGGAACCCTAGAAAGCAGTTTCCCCCTTCCCCCCCCCCCCCACCCCCACATAAAAAAGGCTAGAAATCCAGAACAAAAAACTCAACTAACTAAAAATTTAAAAAAGAGAGAAAAAACGGACAGCTGCAGGCTGGGCAGCCATACCACACAGGACGGCGCCCCCTCATGAGAGGGAACCTTATTGGAACATATAAGATTATTAAAGGTTTGGATACGCTAGAGGCAGGAAATATGTTCCCGATGTTGGGGGAGTCCAGAACCAGGGGCCACAGTTTAAGAATAATGGCCCTGTCCCACGGTACGAGTTAATTCAAGAGCTCTCCCGAGTTTGCCCTGATTCGAACTTGGAGATTTACGGTAATAGCCGCTCGTCGGTACTCGGGGCTCTCGTGGACATTTTTCAACATGTTGAAAAATCTTCACGAGTCTTCCTGTGCTTACCTGCCGTTAGCGAGTCTTCCCGAGTACCTGCTGTTAGCGTTACGAGCCGCTAAGAGACGTCCCCGAGCTCCGACGTACCCGCTATGTTCATTCTCCGTGCTTACCACGAGTTTGATTTTTTTTTAACTCGGGAGAGCTCTTGTAATGAACTCGTACCGTGGGACAGGGCCATAAGGGGTAAGCAATTTAGAACGCAGACGAGGAAACACTTTTTCACACAGAGAGTTGTGAGTCTGGAATTCTGCGTCAGAGGGCGGTGGAGGCCGGTTCTCTGGATCCTTTCAAGTGAGAGCTTGATAGGGCTCTTAAAGATCGCGGAGTCAGGGGATATGGGGAGAAGGCCGGAACGGGGTACTGATTGGGGATGATCAGCTATGATCACATTGAATGGTGATGCTGGCTCGAAGGGCCGAATGGCCTACTTCTGCGCCTATTGTTTATTGCTCCCTGATCCCTCTGCTCTACAACATTCTGCAGATCCCAACAATTCACTGTGAAAATCCTGTACTGGTTTGGCTTCTCAAAATGCAACAACCTTGCACTTAAGTGGTGGAAGTAGAGGCATTAAGATAGGCACATAAACAGGCAGAAGAAAGTAGGATTATTGACCATGTGCGGCTTGGATTATTATGTTTGGCTCGCACAGCCAGGGGCATATTCCTATGTTCTATTTCTACTTCAACATGGATCCACAAACGGCTGAGAAATCTTCTAAAAATGTTCTAGCGCTGAGATAAATTACTTCCTTGTGTCAGTATGATTCCAACCACTGCAAAATTTACACCTCATTTGACCTGAATCTATTAAATGCAACATCTGGTCAAGGACAATCATGCTACTCAGGGAACTTGCTCTCACCTTGACCTATGAATTTGAGCTGATATTAATACATTTTATCTCAAAGTGTGTTACACATCGAATTCCAGCCAATGACAATGAAGGAACGGCCATTTATTTGATGAGACCGTATGTGCCTTGGAGGGGAATATGCAGGTAGTGATGTGCCCGAGTGCCGCCTGTTCTAATCACACTACATGGTTAAAGTTACAGGTGGTGGGGGGGTTGAAGCTTTGCCAAGTTGCCGAAGTGTATTTTGTAAGTGGTCTATGCTTGTGCCAGTGAGTTAACCGAGTGAAAGCTTAGGGTGGACATTAAACAAACCACTTTCCCCTTGTGTTGAACCGAGTCCTGTTGGAACTGGACTCATCCAAACAAGTGGAAAGTAATCCAGTGCTCTCCTAACTTATGTCTTGTAGATGGTAGAATTACAATACAATACAATTTATTTGTTGTCATTTGAACCCAGAGGTTCAAACAAAATTTGGTTTCTGCAGTCATACAAACAAGAAGAACCAAGACACAACACAATTTACACGAACATCCATCACAGTGAATCTCCTCCTCACTGTGATGGAAGGCAAAGTCTTATCTCTCCCCTGCACTCCTCGTTCTCCTCCCGATGTCAGAGTCAAAGCCCCCGGCGGGCGATGGTAAATAAGTCCCGCGGCAATTATAAAGCCGCACCGGGTGATGCAAGGCCGCGCTCCGGGTCTTGGTATTGGAGCCCCCGGCGTGCGCTAACAAGTCCCGCGGCCATTTAAAGCCGTGCCGGGCGATGATGTAAGCCCCCGCTCCAGGTCATCCTCAACCCCGCAACTCGGGCGGGAGATGTTGCCGTTGCAGAAGCCCCGAAAAGTGGTCTCCCAGCAGGGACCCGCGGGCTCCCGGTGTTACTGTCTACCAGACCTGCGGCTGGAGCCTCCGAATCTCCTGGGTCGGGTCGCAGCAGCGCGCCACCATCGTTCCTCCCGCTCCGAACTCAGCCAGCTCCACGATGGTGGGTAAGTCCGCAGCTCCGCGACTGGAGTCCCAGGTCGTTCCGGTATAGTTGTCCACGGTGCTCGGCCCCAACGACAACGGAGACCCGACAGAAAAGGTTGGGTTCTCCGTGCAGGCGAAATATTTAAAAAAGTTTCCCCACCCCCCGCCCCCCACATGCAAACCCAGTTTAAAAAAAAAAAAAAAACTACATACAAACGAGACAAAAAATAAAAAAACGACAGACGGGCTGCAGAGGCCGCTGCGACATGAGTCGCGCCGCCCACCCGATCTGTGATTGCTCTGGAGAATCAGGATGCGTGTTCTTTCCAACAGGATAGCTGAGCTCTGACCTGCTTTTCACACTGTTTATGATGTTGGTCACGTTTCTGGTTAATGGTGATCTCGAGGATATGAATGTCAGGTTGAATCTTTCTGTGGTCTGGCAACACCCGTGGAGTGGCATGTTTTGAATCTTTAGTTCAAAACTACACTAATTAATTAAATTAAACTCAGATCTAAAATTAATTAACCAATGTATACCAATCTGAATCTAATTAACTTACTACTGCAACGTTTGCAACAGCATTTATGATGTACAAACTTTGGCTTAATAATTGTTCTCAGAACCCATACATGCGTATCTATACTTCCTCCTGCTCAGAAGATGATAATCCTGGGCAATTTCTGTGGCCTGGGTTTTCTGTGGTTTGGAACTGGTCAGGTTCCAAAGGTGCCAAACTAAAAAGTTTGAATCTCTGCACTGAAATTCAAGGAGAAACAGGTTATTGGTAACTGGTTGTTGGCATTTGTGCAGTGTGAGTGTTTGTGCCAGCATTACAGGTCCCGAAGAGCACAGTGGCCTCCGTCATTCTTACATGTAAGAACTTAGGAACCACAGGACTCTTTATAGAGCTGGCTGCCCGGCCAAACTGAGCAATCGGGGGGGAAGGGCCTTGGTCAGGGAGGTGACCAAGAACCCGATGGTCATTCTGTCAGAGTTCTGTGGAGATGGGAGAACCATCCAGAAGGACAACTATATCTGCAGCACTCCACCAATCAGGCCTTTAGAGTACAGTGGCCAGATGGAAGCCACTCCTCAGTAAAAGGCACATGACAGCCCGCTTGGAGTTTGCCAAAAGGCATGAGAAACAAGATTCTCTGGTCTGATGAAACCAAGATTGAACTCTTTGGCCTGAATGCCAAGAGTCACGTCTGGAGGAAACCAGGCATCGCTCATCACCTGGCCAATATCATACCTACGGTGAAGCATGATGGCGGCGGCATCATGCTGTGGGGATGTTTTTCAGTGGCAGAGACTAGTCAGGATCGAGGGAAAGATGAACAGAGCAAAGTACAGAGAGATCCTTGATGAAAACCCGTTCCAGAGCGTTCTGGACCTTAGACTGGGGCGGAGGTTCACCTTCCAACAGGACAACGACCCTTAAGGGCCTGTCCCACTTACGTGTCCTTGGCACGCAAATTAAGCAACCTCGTCGTCGCGTTGAGGCGCACGGGCATCATATGGCCGCGCGGGGCAGGTCCCACTGAGAAGCGCGGAAGGGTATGTAGTTGTGCGCAACATCGTTCGGGGCTCCGAAATTTTTGTAGCGAACGAAATCTTCGCGCGCCAACGGCCTGTCGCGTAACTGACGGCCAAAGTGGGACAGGCCCAACACCCTGGCGCGACGCAACGTCTCACCTCCAACAGCAGCAGAAGCAGGCAAACGATCGCTGATCTCGGCCTGGGGCTCACGGCCGTTGCGGTCCAGATCTGCCCCCACTTCTACTCCCAGAACAGGGCCAAGAAGATTGAAGATAGACACAAAATGCAGGAGTAACTCAGTGGGACCGACAGCATCTCTGGAGAGAAGCACTGGGTGACATTTCGGGTCAAGACCCTTCTTTCAGACTGAAGAAGAGTCTCGACCCGAAATGTCACCCATTGCTTCTCTCCAGAGATGCTGCCGGTCCCGCTGAGTTACTCCAGCATTTTGTGTCCATCTTCAAATGACTAGTCACGCGCACCAGACAGCTGTGCGGGTGCATGAAATCGCGCGTGACCGTCGCGCCTCAACGCGACCACGAGGTCGCGTAATTAGCATGTCAAGGACACGTAAGTGGGACAGGGGCTTAAGCACACAGCCAAGACAATGCAGGAGTGGCTTCGTTACAAGTCTGTGAATGACCTTGAGTGACCCAGCCAGAGCCCGGACTTGAACCCGATCGAACATCTCTGGAAGGACCTGAAAATAGCTGTGCATCGACGCTCCCCATCCAACCTGACAGAGGTTGAGAGGATCTGCAGAGAAGAATGGGAGAAATTATCCAAATACAGGTGTGCCAAGCTTGTAGGGCCATACCCAAGAAGACTTGAAGCTGTAAACGCTGCCAAAGGTGCCTCAACAAAATACTGAGTAAAGGGTCTGAATACTTATGTAAATGTGATACTTCAGTTATTTATTTTTAATTACTTTGCAAAAAATTCTAAACACCTGTTTTTGCTTTTTTATTATGGGGGTATTGTGTGTAGATTGATGATAAAAAAAAGAATAATTTAATCCATTTTAGAATAAGGCTGTAACGTAAAAAAATGTGGAAAAAGTGAACGGGCCTGAATACTTTCTGAATGCGCTGTATGTGAGAAACTAAAGAATGTGATATTGGATTTGTGTCTTTACTGGAACAGCTTACTACAGGACACTTAAGTCTGGAGGATAGATCTTCAGCTTTAACAGGGATATTATTAAGTCTCTCAGAGTTTGCTCAGTTCAATACACTCAATTGTTCTAGATGCAGTGAAGTGAAGTAAATTGAATTCAACTGGATAACCATTGATATAAGAACCATAATGAAGGCAGATAAATATCACCCATTTGTATTTCTCATTGTTAGAGAATACAGATATTTAAGGCCATATGAACATTACAGCCATCATTGAGAATGGGGTTTATCAAGAAAACCCCTCTTTCATTACAGAAAGGATGTGGAGGGTTTGAATAGGTTTATAAGAAAGCTGCCTGGATTGAGTGTATTACTGCAAGAAGAGTTTGGACAAACTTAGATTGTTTTGTCTGGACTAACAGAAGTTGAGGAGAGACATGATATAAGTATATAAAATTGTGAGAGGCCTAGATCAGGTGGACATGGAACCTTTTTCTCAGAGTGGAAATGTCAAAGAGAGGGAAAAAGGAGAAAGTTTAAAGGAGATATGTGGGACAGGTTTTTCTTTACACAGAGAGTGGTGGATAGCTGAAAGGCACTGCCAGGGTGGTAATGGTAAACATGATAGTGATGTTTAACAGGCTTTCGGATAGGCAATTGGATATGCAGGGAATGGAAGTATATGATCATGTGCAGGTGGAAGAGATTAATTTAGCATCATGATTTGCATAGACATTGTGGGCCAAAGGGCCTGTTCCTGAGTGTACTGTTCGTTAATTCTTAATTACACTTCACTGGGATTGCTTTGAAATTTGACTTGTGATATTGTTGAATCTATTACGGGCATACTGCTTTCAGTGATTCGATATCAATGTACCTCAAATGGCTTGATGATGGTGTCACATACTAGATGAAGAATGTCTTTGGTGGTAATTTTATTTTATCAGATATAGAATGTTAATATAGTGCTAAATCTCTGCTTTAGGTAAAGCTCCAACTTAAAACGTTTTATTTCTAAAGTACATTAGAAATTTACATTATACTGTACTGAGTTACTTAAGTAAATGTACATGTCATTAATCTTACCAAGCTTTAACTATGGCACAGGTTGTATATAATAAACACATGAATATTAAACAGATACGTTACATCTTTTTCTTCTCAGGAACTGTTAAATCACAATTAGTATTTTTCAAGTTTTCAGCCAGCAATAGAAAAATAAATGTCTGTGAATTTAGTGGCGGGTATGTTATGCTTTAAAATTGTACACAGATTTGCAATTAAATTGTTGATTTTCTTGATGGGGTTAAGAATAAATATTCCAACTGGCAATTTAACATACACAGTTCTAATATTAATTTTGTCAAAGGAGGAAAGTTATTGTCAGCACAAAGTAAGAATACCAAATATATCATAAATTACAAAATGTATTTTATTGTTTTTATTAGAAACTGGGTAATGCAACACTTCACCTGCAGGATTTAGAAAAGAACATGAGATTCAAGATTCAATTTAATTGTCACATGTGCCAATTAAGGTACAGTGAACATATTGTTGGCACTGTTGGTTTAAACTTATGTTCAAAAGTATGATGAGAACTACCAATTTAAAATCATTTCAGATTGCCACTTACAAGGACTTCTTAGCACATAATTAATAATATATTAGTACAGGTGAATTTGGTTCTTAGTTCTGATAAAGAGTTCAACTTTAAACAAAAATCTGTGCATTTGGTGACATAAACAACAAAGAACTAGATAATGGATTTGTCAAAGACAAGTGTGCAAACATTTGTTTCCTTCTTTTCTTCTGTGATATCTAAGTATTTTTATTATCATACTTTCACAATTTTGCAGTGTTGTTCATGAAGAAATGTAAGGAGTCCAGCATTTTGACATCTGTACAGAACTTGTTCTTCCATTTATTTGTATTGTATTTGAGGGAATGGAGACCTAAAACAGAAAGAAGGTTGAAACATTACCAGTAACAAACTGTTAATTTTCTAATAGGAGAGCTCACATTAGTAATGCACCACATTGCCCTGGATTCAGACCACTATCCAAAACTGCTGGTCACTGAGCTTGACTGCAAGCACCCATCTGTTCTGGATATAAGGTACCAGTAGCTTCAAATGTCCACCTCCATGGAAAGAGCAGACACAAGTAGATACAAATTGTGTATTTTTATTGTGTGTAAATGTAGACATTTTGTGTCTACCTTTGATTTAAATCAGCGTTTGCAGTTCTTTCCCAGACACAAGTAGATCTCGGGCACAGATATTGAGCTCCTACCCATAGAACACCCTAGAGTCTGAAGAAGGGTTTCGGCCCAAAAGGTTGCCTATTTCCTTCGCTCCATAGATGCTACTGCACCCGCTGAGTTTCTCCAGCACTTTTGTCTACCTTCGATTTTCCAGCATCTGCAGTTCCTTCTTAAACCCTAGAATACCCTAGAATACTCTGAAGGCCACTCCAGTTCCCAACAATCAAAATACTCGATACAAGCATTTTAAAAACTGTTTGAATTGATTTATATAATTGCATTTTTACATGTGACCCTTTGAACAGCACAGGGTTCTGATATGAACAATGCATCTCCTTGCCATTGGGATATTGTTGAGCAGCACAGTGAAAGGTCAGAAGCTCCAGGCAGAGAGTGAATGAGGACATGATGGAAGTCAGCTTTAGAAAAAAATCAAATATTTCATGAGACTGAAGAGTGATAAATCTCTTGGACCTGAAAATCTGTATCTAAGGTTTTGGGAGAGATCGGAATGAAAACAATATGTATTGATTGTCATGTTCCAAAATTCCCTTTCTTTCAGAACAATTCTTACTAATTCAAAAGTAGAAAATAATAAAGTCGGGACATCTGCTCACACCACACCAGGTAGCCTGAAATCTTTAGCAGGGAAAAAAGTGGAATTTATGATGATGCAAGTGGTAAGAGATTACTTTGAAAATAATAATAGGATTGGGCCGAGTTAATATGAATTTATGAAGAAAATTATGTTTTGACAAATCCGTTTTGAGGTTCTAAGTGGCAGACTAGATTTGGGAGAATTAATGGACTTGATAGAGTGCCAGAGAAGAGGTTCTTAAACAAAATTAAGCTCCTGGGTTTGATATAATGCACTGGCATGGTATAGGATTATTTAAAAGGCAGAAATATTTTTTCTGAATGGTTTCGGATGCAGCAGAAAATGGCGGAGACACAGCTGTTCACAATACACAATAGGTGCAGGAGTAGGCCATTCGGCCCTTGGAGCCACCGCTGTCACAATGTATATCAAAGATTTAGGTCAAGGACACGCACACGCACACGCGAACACACACACACCTAAAACTCATCTTGTTTGTTTGCAGGTTTGTGTTGTACCTCTATTTGCACAAAAGCCGTACAAGATAGTGCCAACATTTTTGCCCCACCTTACTCACCATTGTCCTGTGCTTTAAATGAAGCAAGTTTTATTCAGATTGATGGTACATTTTAAAAGTTATTAACATTTAAAAATAAATTAACTTAAAACAGCACCATGCATAAACTGTTGTCAAATTTAGTACAGGTGCACAACCTTTTATCCGAAAGCCTTGGGACCAGACACTTTTCGTAATTCAGAATTTGTCGGTCTTCGGAATGGAAATTTTTTAGCGTAGATTTTAATGGCTGGCTCAGTGGTAGAGTGCTCGGCTCATATCCGCAAGGTCGCGAGTTTGCGCCTTGATCCTGGCAGTTACTCGATCGCGAGTTTGAGTCTTCAATGTCGTTTTTTCTTGCAGAATAAATGTTTGTATAAAATACAGTGTAGGAGAAGTGTACTGACTGTGTGGGCAGAACTTTGGAAGTGATTGCCCACCAGTCTAAAAAGCCGCAGTGTCTCCCTGTCCCTGGGATAGCAGGGGGCGAT
Organism: Amblyraja radiata; assembly: GCF_010909765.2. Lineage (NCBI taxonomy): Eukaryota > Metazoa > Chordata > Chondrichthyes > Rajiformes > Rajidae > Amblyraja > Amblyraja radiata. The sequence goes on from NC_045957.1 coordinate 87,271,387, forward strand.
CAAACAGCACAATACCCCCCTCCCCCTCCAACTCCAGAGGAATCCGCTCCCCGATGGGCCGCTACCAAAGATCATAGAGAAGCTCCTCTATGATCTTTGGCCGCTACAGCGACAAGTGGCAGTTCGCCCACAGCCCGAGCTGCGCCCCCTCATCCGCCACCCCAAGAACAAGACGTACCTTGCACACCATCAGCTTCTGCCCCTACGTGTTCCTCTGGAGTTGGAGCGGGGCTGGGCTGGAGTTGCTGCTGGCTGTGGGTCTCTGGGATCTCCGTGCTTGCAGTGGGCCTGGGGGTCGGTGGGCGGCGGTGGGAGCTGTGGACCTACGGACCTACCTCCGTGGAGCTAGCCAGCTTCGGAGCGTGGAGAGTTGCGGGGGCGAGCTGCTGCGACCCGACTCCGGTGGATGGTGACACCGGGAGCTCGCGGGTCTCCGGTGGGAGACTGCTTTGCGGGGCACCGGCAGCGGCGACTTCTCCCGCCCGAATTACGGGGTTGAGAGCAAACATCATAGAGGTTGAGAGTGACCTGGAGGGGGGCCTTACAACGCCCGGCGCGGCTGTCAATTGCCGCGGACTTGCTAGCGCCCGCCGGGGGCTCCAACATCAAGACCGGGGCAGGGCCCTACATCTCCCAGCGTGGCTTTGAGTGGCCGCTCCCCGATGGGCCCCTACGACGCCCCGAGCTGCGCCCCGTCATCCGCAACCCAGGTTCCTCTGTAGTTGGAGTGGGGCTGGGCTGGGCTGCTGTTGGCTGTGGGTCTCTGGGATCTCCGTGCTTGCGGTGGGCCTGGTGGTCGGTGTTCAATTGGTCCTGGCACGGTCCTGCTGCAATCGCCGATATGAAGACAGTGCAAAGCCCCCGCGCCGGTGCAATGGGCGGGGAGCTGGAGAGGGGAGGGAAGCAGAGTGGTGTAGGTGGGGTGATACTGAAGCGAGCGACAATCTGCTGCTGCCTCCTGCCCCGCTGAGTTAAAAAGTTCCCACGCAAGACTCACGAAACACTGTATATCGTGAGTCTACCGTGGGAACTTTTTAACTCAGCGGGCAGGCAGCAGCATATTGTCAATTATTAACCCTCCCGCGCAATATACCCTCATCTTCTCTTTTATGAATGGGGATTTAGTTCCCCTTTCTTCGAGGACCGACCGGAGGTTCCGCTGTCACCTCTGTGGGCCGCCCTCGGTGAACGTTTTCAAGGACCTTTCTTCAAGGACCGAAAAAATGGCCGCTATTCGGAGGTTTTCGTTATTTGGATCTTCGGATAAAAGGTTGTGCACCTGTAAAAGGTTTACTAAAAAAAGTTGTAAGTTGTCAAAAAGAAAAAAAGGAGGCATATGTAGGATTTCGAAAGCTGAAATTGGACAAGGCTTTTGAAGAATATAAAGGAATCGGGAAATAACTTAAACAGGGGTTTCAGAGGGTTATGAAGAGTTCTTGGCAAGTAGGCTTAAGGAAAAGCTCAGCATTTTATACATTCATTGAAAACCAAGAGGATGGCTAGGAAAAGGAGAGAGGAACAGTCCAGTCAAGGACAAAGGAAATAATTTATGCCTGAAGCTGAAGGAAATGGGTGAGGTTCTATTGAGTAAGAAGAAGGTGGGTGATTGTGAGATCAGGGAGAGGTATGTTGTTTAAGGTATTGATACTAAGAAAGTGGTGTTGAATCTCATGAAGAACATAAAGGTGGATAAGTCCCCCGAGCTTGCTGCAATCTAGCCTAGGATGCTGAGGGAGTCAAGGTAGCAGATTATTGGGGCCTTGGCCAAGATCTTTGTATTATCTTTCATTCTCCAATCTCCCAGAAGATTGTAGAATAGCCAATGTTGTTTTGTTTAAGAAAGACATCAGGATAATCCAGAAAATTATAGGTTAGTGAACTTTATATCAATAATAGGAAAATTATTTAACGTTCTTATGGATATCAGTTACTCTCATTTGAAAAAGCATAGACCTCTTACAAACCCGATTGGGTTTCTTTGAGGAGGAAAGAAAGATGATAGATGAGCATAGAGCAGTGTACATTGTATACATGGACATACATTTGATAAGGCCTCTCGTGGCAGGCAGGTCCTGCATTAGGAATTTTTACTTTGGCTGTCCTGACAGCAATTTACATCACAGCCTATGCAAATATGACACTTGCACTAGATTAACTATATGCCACTACCAATAATCTTGAAATTAAATATCAGACTCTATTTATCATAGCCAGGGTCCTCAACCAGCCAAATGTGTGCAACCAAAATCCACTGTTGCATAAACCTGTTTTTAACCAAACTCCATACAGAAAGATATGTAGCTATTTTTTTGTTTAATATATTAACTATTGAGTACTGTGTTTACAAACCTGTTGTGCTGCTGCTGCAAGTAAGAATTTCATTGTTCCATTTTGAGCCAAAAGATAATAAAACAGTCTTGACTCTTGACCAAGGGAATGAGAGCAGATTACTACTTATGATTCATATCCACAGCCAACTATGCCTCATAACATTATGTTTCACCATGTTTGTAACACGAGCATTATCAAAAAATGCACAGGCATTGATCTAAATTGATTTATCGGCAAAAAGTAGGACCAATCCAATCTGCATTATTGCTGTTAGGCTGATCATCAGCAAAGTGACGGAAGGGGTCATCAACAGCGTTATCAAGTAGTCTTCTCACTGTATGCTTTGGCATTACCACATGATCCAAGATGTTTTGCTGACTTAGTTCAGACAAGAGACAAATTGCAGTGGTGAGCCGTGAGTAACTTTCCGTGACATCCAAGCAACCCTTGACCACAAGGGGTATAAAGGAATCAAAGGGAAACTGGTTGGAATTATATCTAGTACAAAGTGAAAATGGTTGAAATTCTCAGAGACTTATAATCTCAGACGTAAGGTATTGCAGTAGGAATTCTTAGGGGAGTATTCTACAGACAATCATCTTCAGTTGCTTCACTATTGACCCTCCCTCCATGATAAGGTCACAAGAGGTAATATTCCTTGATGGATTTATCATGCAAATTTCTTTCAGAAAAATAAAGCATGCCTTATCTGCATCATAAGCCTGTTAATAATTGGCAAGTTAACATTTGAACCATGAAACAGTCTAACCACCATTAACTAAATTACAGTCACCAAATCTCACCCCAGATAGCACCCTGAATGGAGGTATGGTTGCCATTGACCAGGATCTTACTGTACGAGGTGAGAGGTGAGTATGCTGTACGAGGTGAGAGGTGAGTATGCTATGGCAAATGACTCCATTCCTGCCACTCCAAGGACTTTCCATCATAGAGGATGTATGTTAGACATATGAAAGAATACTCTCCACTTTTGTTTTTACAAAAAAGCAAATCCAACAACATAATGTTCAAACCATCTAGGATATTACAGTCAACTTTATTATGATTTCATAGTCCATCCGAAACATTCAATCCCTTCACCTCACAAGCACTGTGGCTGCATGCTAATAAGCTTCATAGACACCACAAAGGTTCTTTCTCAGCATCTCCCAAATCCATGACCTATGCCTTGCAGAAAGACAAGAACAGCAAGCATGTGGGAACACCACCACCTGCATGCTCCCCTCCGACCCAAAAATGTCCTTATGCAGTTATCTGGAAATCACTGATTGCTTTTATTTTCACTTTTTAAATCATTCAACTTCCTACCAATAGTGCTTATCGATACCTTCGCCAGACTGGAGTGGTTCAAGATGACAGCTCACTTGTACCTTAGGGGCAAATAGGGTTGGGTAATAAACTTTGTCCTGTCAGCAATGCTCACATCGTGCAATTAAATGTGAACCTTGCCTTTCTTGTTACTGAGCTGATAAATCTACATTTAGGAATCTCTCTTCCGCTGGTGGAATAAATAAATTCCTTTCTCTCCTTCACCGCTTTCAACAAGGAAATCTAATGACCTGTTTCCTATACATTTTATACTTTGCAGGAATTAAAAGCAATGTTGTCAGTAAATTGATTGAAATCTGTTTAAGGAGATGCATTTTCACTTGAAATAGGCCTCTGAAAGATGATGAAAATTACATCCAGAAAATGCAGATTTTATTTTTCTTAGCCCATAAGTCAACCCACCTAGAAATTAAAATATCTGGACCAGATATCTGGTCAATGAGTGCATTTTGTATTTGCACAACTGAAACAAAGTTGAAAATCAACCCCTTCATGTCAGATTACTACATAAATACATTTTGGGAAACCATATTTATTTAATGCCAGAATCTCAAGGTTAGATATGTCTCAATTCATTTTGGTAAATTGGTTAATAATATGGTTCCAGGTGAAAAGAATCCAGCTGTGTAAACCATACTCGTCTAGTTATCAAACAAGTGATTCTATTAAATATCAATTGGAATTGTTGAAGGTATTCTTAGAGCAATTTTGATCTACTATTCACCTGAACCAAACGTTAGAAAATATAAAAAGATTAAAGTTTATTGCAATGTCTCCATGGTTCCTCCTTGAAAGAACCTTTAATTAGAAAATGATTCTACCCTCCAGCTTTGTACCCTTCTGTCAGTTTGATTCCGAAAGTTAAACAAAATTTAAAAGGATTGCTATCCATTTTCAGACCACTTCCCAATACTGCCAGGTCTCTTCAAATCCTTTGATTTCGTAAATCATACTATTCCTGGGAGTAAATTGTTTAAAATAAAATTGACCAAGCAAGACTATGGCACAACTCTGCCCACAAGTATGGAAATAAATGTGGGAATGGCAACATATTTAGATTTGTCACAAAACTCAAAGAAGCAAGTACTAATCTGCCATTTCTTTTAAATTACTTGTCAAAGGTTTTTGTATAATTCAGTGAATTTCAAAGTAGAGAACAAAATCTGAACTATTTGAAAAGGGACAGTGATGAGAGTGGGTGGAAGTTCCTGGGGATTCAAATTTATTATTATTGGAAACAAGCAGAAGAAGTAGAAAAGTAAAAATATTCCTTTCGAGAGATATTGCCCTGAATTGGCAAACAGCTATGCAGAAAAGTATTCTATATTTCTTTGGTCTCTCCTAGAATGCTGTGAGCTGCAGGTTCTCCAACCAGATGTCTTTGTACAGGACATGTGCAAAATACAGCAAACCACAATAAACATTTTTCAAACTTTGATCAGTTGGTTCTGCATGCGGCATTTTCATGTCCTGTCTATGAGCCATAAGCATTGTTTCGGAATTCCAGGTGTCATTTTATATTGGCCCTGGTCATATTTGTACTCATGCAGAGTGGAGGCGATGGGCGACTTTGCAACAACAAATGTCAGCAAAAGTCGTTGGCTCTATGATGCAGCATTGTTCGATGCCAATCTTCATTGAGATTATGTAGATCCATTGGTAAGGATCATGCTTTGCATACCATAAATCAAGCATAAGAGATGAATTTCTGTATTCAGTCAAATTTGACGAATATTTGGCAATGACATTCAAATGATGGAGATAATTACTTAAATCAAGAAAGCCCATGAGGAAACCTCTGAATTTCTCAAAGTTGACATCCGGGGATAATCATGTCTATACTGCCATTTGAAGAACAGTTTTTGCTGGAGGTAGAGGTGGTTAATTATGATTTTCCCTGCGATACAGCTGCAAATTCTCTCTGTAGTTACAGAGAAAAAGCTTTCAGGATGGCACGAAGAATTTTGAGCGCATATTTTGGAAAAAATTCCCCAACATAACAAGTAGCAAGAAGTCACTATTTGCAAAACCATCTACCCGCCTCCCTGCAGACAAATTCCGGCCACTGTGGAAGAATCTGCATTTCCCATACTGGCCTTGGAACTTATGGAATAAGAGTAGCAACAACTGATTCTCAATTGCAACACGTGGCCTAGGACTGAAGACAGGAATGAAAATCAAATATGTCTCCTTCAGCTAAGCCATGCATACTATCATTCACCCTATGAATTCGTCAAAATACTACTATTCTAAAAAGCCTAATGGGCCTGTCCCACTTAGGCGACTGCAGGAGACTATGCGGTCGCCACATGGTCGCCACATGTTCGCGGGTAGTTGCCGGGAAGCGCCTTCATGGTCATGAGGAGTTCCCGCATTCTGGGAACTAGTCGCGGCCTCATTATGGTCGCCACAAATTTTTCAGCATGTTGAAAAATTAGCGGCGATCAGAAAGAAGCCGCCATGGAGAGTAGCGAGAATTCTCGTGCCGTAGGTGGGTCGCCAGGTCCTAGTGGGTTGCCAGGAGGTCAAAGGTTCTCGTAGGTTGTAGCTGGTGCTAACCGGTGAATTTCATTGGCTCACTGGGAGAAAAAAAAACGTAAGCAGTAGTTTTCAGAACCAAGGATAGCCGACTTAATGTCCGCCGAGCTTCACAGCCGTGTATCTCTGGCTTCTCAAAAGTTGTCTCCACTCCTCCCCCCCTCTTTTAAAGGACTTACATGACCCTTCCCGTACACAATGCTTTCACCATCTTAATTACAGCGCCAACCTTCCTGTTCATCGCAGTGTGTCTGTATCACATTTGTTTGCACCGTGTGAATTTCACTCAGACAGCGCTCCCCCCGCTTGCCCTGTCCCCCACCTGCATAACAGGCTGGTGAAGGAAGTGATGTGTGTGTGTGTGTGTTCCACTCCGACAGTCTCCTTTCCAGTCTCCGTTTTTTCAGGCGACTGCCAGCAACTTGACAGTTGCCGGCAACTTGACAGTTGTCGGCAGTCGCCTGAAAAATTGCCTAAGTGGAACAGGCTCATTAGTACATTGCTCCAAAGGAGACTGGATGTATTTGTCAGCTCTTGAAAAAAAGATATCCGCAACCTATTTAATGCATGAATGCTTATAAATGTGTGCATTGCCCGAGAGATGCAAAATATTCAGTACTTCTGTAGATAATGAAAGATAATAACATTTAATGTAGTAGTTCTTTTGATTTCCAGTGCCTGACTGTATCTACTTAATGGTGTGGTTGGAGGTTTGAATGTATTCATCATGAATATAACAGGGGTCTTTTTTTTGCAGTGAGCTGACCTGATGTTTTTCCAAGCCACAGGCTGTAATTGGCACAAGTGCAGTTCTGACATCAACTGTGCAAATGCTGCCAAATTAGATTTGCAAACTGAAAGGCCCAAGATCGAGTGCACTTTTATGTTGGCCCAAGGTTGGATACGCACATAGTTTGGGGTGGGGGCAGGGCATGGATCTGTGGTAATCTAGCGATTCCTCTCTTGCCCAGATATTTTTGTAAATTATCCAAGACTCTGAATCCAATCTGCAAAAATTCCAGATATACATGTGTCATATGAATGCCAGTGCCCACCGTCCAAAACCTCAGTGGCCATGCATAGGTTTTAGGCAATGAGATATGGTGCCTATTCCTGTTTCCTTAACTCCTGGCCATGATGTTATCAGATACCAGATTAAATAAGCCACTCTATCTTGCATTCTGACCTACTTTATGGCAGCCTATACAAACACACAGCGTACAAAAGTACCATACAATGCTACTTTTAGGGCTCACATTAGGTAACTTCCATAGTTCAAGCTCCTGAATGTGTTTGTTTGTGTATTGAGTGGACCAAAGCAAAACGTTCTGAGGCTTATTGGGGATTTTATCTGCGTTAACCTAGTGACTTTCAGCCCCAAAGGTTTGCTATGGAAGCTTATTTTGTAGTATTAATTCTTGTATATAATCTAATGTTGAAAAGTTAGAAGCAACCTGCTTCACATACTCAGCATACAGGTCTGATGTTGGTTATCGAAAACTAGATGAAAGTAACTAGTTAACAATAGGTACATAGGGTTAGGGGAGAAAAGAGAGAGACATGAACTCATGCATGGATTAAAAATTCATACCTTTCTGAGACGTGCAGCACCAGTTCCAGACTGAATTGCTTTCAATAATGCAGTCCGTGCATCTTCTTCATTGACAACAGACTTGGTTGAAAACTTTTCAGATTTTGTAAATTCTGCTGGTGGGGGAGGTGGAGAGGCAAGGTATTGTGATTCTGATTGAGAATATTCTCTTGCTGATGCAGAAGATACAACATTGTTTGTGTTCTGTATTTCGCTAGAAGCTGTTGAAGTTGTCTGTCAAAATAATAAACATTGTTTTCACCAAAAATATGAACCGTGAAAAATTGTGAAAATTCATTGCAAGTAATAAATAGAACATAATGCAGGTAAAACTAGTGCATTTATAAATGACTTCCTTGCACCAAAGTACCAATAACATAAACTTTCACAGTAAGGCTTGATAACAAACTTTAAACATGTGATATTCATGTTTAAACTTTGTGATAAATGCTATATGTGGATAAGAAGAAAAGTAGCCAGTGCCATTTAACATGATTGTGGCTCTTTTGTCTGTAACTTCATTTCTGCATTCCCATCTACTCACTGTAATCCTGTTGCACTTTTGTTAACAAAAAATATCAATCTCTGCCTTAGATATGCTCAAATTTCTTTTCTACAGATAGAAACAGAATTCCAAAGATTCATGGTGCTCAGAGAAAAAAAGTGCCCCATGTCTCCATCTGAATCCATGACTTTTGATTTTTAAATGATGACCTCTGGTTCCAGATTTATTTTTCGGGAGGAATCATCCTGTCCACATCTATCCTGTGTGGACCCTTTCAAATCTTATGTTCCATTCAAGTACCTTCTCTCTCTTCCAAACGCCAGCAAATGCAAGCCCAGCAAATCCAACTCTTTTAAAGTATTTTGAATAAAATATTATTCCATTCTTTATGTCATTGGCACATCAACCTTCTTTTCAGGCTAGTCTAACAGAAACATGTTTGGTGCTGTTCCATCAAATTATAATACTTACCCATGGAAATGCTACATATCCAAAAATAAATCTGGGATACTGTGTGCAGTTCCTGTTGCCATACTATCGGAAGGATGTGATTAAGCAAGAGAGGATGCAGGAAATACTGATCCGGTAGTCCTGAATTATGAGGAGAGACTGGATAGGCTGGGACTGGTCTCCCTGAAGTGACAAAGGCTCAGTGAGTGACCTTAATATATAAAATAATGACGGGCACAGATAAGGTGGATGGTCACAGTCTTTTTCTAAGGGAAGTGGACTAAAACTAGAGGGCATAGGTTTAAGGTGAAAGGGGAAAGATTGAAAGGGGACCTGAAAGTAAGCTTTTCCACACAGAGGGTAGTAGATATATGGAATGAGTTGCCAGAGGCAGTGGCAAAGTACAATTACAATATTTTAAAGAGATTTGGTCGTTCAACCGTTCATGGATGGGAATGATTCAGAGGGACATGAGTCCAATGATGCCAAGCTGGAGCCACTTTCTTTGAAGAAAGCATACAACTTTCTTGCCTTATAACCTGAAGATGAAAGAAAGGGGAGTCACTTGTCACGGGATGCATGGTGGTTGATATGTTCTTGCTTCTAATGCATTTGTGTGGCTGGTCCAGTTAAATATTTGATAAAGTCCATTCTACATTAATAGTTAAGAATTACCTTCTTAATGATGAAGGTGATATGGTAGAAATAATTTCAATGCCCAATAAAAAAATTTTTTAAAGATCTCACGATCAACAAATGGACAAAAGGATTTGACAGCTCATTGCACTCAGTTTGAGGAATGATTGATCCCTAAGCACTGATTCGAACATAAAACGGTCTACCTGAGCCTTCAGTAACTCACTCTGCACCTCTTTAAGAATTCCCAAGATTCACAATCTCTGCAAAGGGTGGAGGCAGGTATAAAAACAGCATTTAAAAGACATTTGGACAGATATTTGGATATACTCTTGGCTTGCGAGACATGGACAGACAGCTTAACCACTCCCATCTGACCCATCTGCGCAGAATATTTCACCTCAAGTGACAAGACAAGATTGCAAATACCTAGATTCTATCCCAAACAAACCTCACCACCATTTTTACATTGTTGATGAGGTGGCAGGACATGTCAGAAGAATATCTGATGAAAGAATACCAAAGTAGCTACTCTATGGAGAGCTGACTGAGGATAAATTATCATGTGGTGTACAGGAAAAGAGATTCAAAGACTGTCTTTGAATATCCCTGAAGAGTTCCAACATTGACCAACAAAAATTGAATCAACATTGGGTCCAAGTCCATAACTCCCTGAAATAGGCAATAGAAGGAGATGAGTGGTAAACAAGGCATACAATATGCATGCCTTCATTGGTCGGGGCGTTAAGAATCAGTAGCATATGTAATTCATACAATTGTAAGGGATTATGCAAAAAAGTAAGCATGTTACCAAATTATTAAAGGGCCTGTCCCACTTGGGCGTCACTTGCGCGTCACACAGGTGGCGCGCAACGATTTTGAGAATCCCAAAATACCGTGCGTCACTGCTTACGCCACCACGCGCCATGCGCACGTAATGCACGCCATACGCGTGTTGTGCGTCATGACTCGTAAATGATGTAGCGTAAATGAAGCGCAAATGATGCCCAAGTGGGACAGGCCCTTAAGTGTTAGCTAAAATAGATGAGCGCGTGTCACTAACAAGATTTGTGAGACAACAAGACTATTGTATCACATAACTAAAGGAGAAAAAGCAATACAAACCATTTCCACATGTCCTGCAAGAGGTTTTAAACATTCAGACCCAGAGGTGAGGATATCAAGTGATCCACAATTTCATTTAAAGTTTTTATTCAGCTCTGATTTTACTTCTGGTTTTAAATATTGAACTTTTTAAGGTTTCTTTTAACTTTTGAGTATTATTGAAGATACTGAGCTTGCTTTATCTCTTGCATAACTATATTTTCTTAGGTTGCTCTCACCTTCATTTCTATACTTAACTTTTCCTGTTTTCATTTTCTTTTGCATTCAGTTTTCACAACTTAATTATTATTCCATCACACAATGCTTTACCAACATTTTTAATACAAATAGTGAAGAATAAAGGATGTACATTTCCATGAAAGATTGTACTCCATAAAACATTTTCCATCTCTCCCATTTCCTTTGAACATCATGTTCCACAATTAAGTTTTCCACATAGTTTGGACTGGTATTTGCTGTTCGTTCTTTTTGAATTTAATCTTTGATCTTTCCTAATGTTTTCATGCAATGCCAGTTCTAATTTTATAATGGTTTCATAACTTTGTGAAGGATGAACATACTCCTAACTGATTTTTGTATTCATCCAAGACTTGAAATTACATTGCGGTCCAAGATATAAAATGCTCCACATGATCATGTGATACATTTTTCAAACACAGAATGATCATTCAGGTTAAAATAGGTTGGTTAATTCTTCTACTGGATACTAAATATGGATACATACATTAAGTTCAAGGTTCAAGGTTCCAGACAGTCATGGCCAAGCATCATGTGCCGGGCCAAGTGGCACATCTCATCCTGGACTATTACAATCAGTTCCGCATGAGAGTCTCAGCAGGGTCAGTAACATGGGAGTGGCACAGATTGGAGGTTGGGATCATTACAGGCTGTACCATCTTTGTGATCCTTTTTGCCTTGGCGATGAACATGATCGTCAAGTCTGCTGAGCCAGAGTGACGGGGCCCTCGGACCAAGTCAAGAGTGCGCCAACCACCAATCAGAGCCTTCATGGACGACCTGACTGTCACCACTGAGAGTGCCAAGGGATCCTGTAGGGGTTGGAGAAACTGATTGGATGGGCAAGGATGAGGTTTAAGCCAGGAAAATCAAGGTCACTGGTGCTGAAGAAGGGCAAAGTCATGGACAGGTTCTGCTTCAGCATCGAAGGGACACCAATCCCAACTGTCTCCGAAAGGCCAGTGAAGAGTCTTGGCAAGGTGTTTAACAGCAGCCTGAAGGATACAGCATCTGTCCAGGCAACCTGTCAGGAGCTGGAGAGCTGGTTGAGAGCAGTGGACCAGTCGGGGCTTCCCGGGAAGTTCAAGGCGTGGATTTACCAGCATGATATCCTGCCAAGGATACTCTGGCCACTGGTTGTCTACAAAGTCCCAAACTCCATCGTAGAGAGCTTGGAGAGAAAGTCAGCAGCTTTCTCAGGAGGTGGCTGGGACTGCCCAGGAGTCTTAACAGCATTGCCCTTTACGGATATAACATCAAGCTCCAGCTGCCCCTGAAGTCCCTGGAGCAGGAGTTTAAGGTGACTCGGGCCAAAGAGGTGATGCTGTACAGGAACTCTAGCAACCCCAAGGTGGCTCAGGCAGGGGTGGAGGTGAAAACTAGGAGAAAGTGGAGAACCGGCAAAGCCGTGCTGCAAGCGGAGTCTCGGATACGCCACAGAGTCCTGGTGGGAGCAGTGACTCGGGGAAGAGCTGGCCTGGGAATCTTCCCAACTCCCCAGTTTGACAAGACCAAGGGGAAGGAGAGGCGCAGGCCGGTCCAGGAGGAAGTGAGGGCAGTGGTGGAGGAACGATCTACCAGAGCGGTTGGCTTGAATCTGCAGCAGGGGGCCTGGACAAGGTGGGAGCAGGCCATGGACCGAAAAGTCACATGGACTGAGCTCTGGCAGGCTGAACCACAGTGTATCAAGTTCCTGGTCCAGGCAGTGTACGATGTCTTGCCCAGCTCAGTGAACCTCTTCATCTAGGCAAAACAGAATCTCCGGATTGCCCGCAATGCTCAGGCAAGGGGACGTTGGAACACATCCTTGGCTGTTGCCCAAAGGCTCTTGGGTAGGGCCGGTACACCTGGCGTCATGATCAGGTTCTTAAACCCAACCTGGTGAAACAGCTGCAGTTTCCACGGCACATCGCCACAACCACCCTGAGGCCAGACATCCTCCTGGTCTCAGAGACCACCAAAAACATTGACTTGTTGGAACCGACAGCGCCGTGGGAGGACCGTCTGGAGGAGGCACACGTGAGGAAGATGACCAAGTACGAACAGCTGGACTGGGCTGGGCAGGGCTGGAAGGTAAGGTGTGTGCCCATCGAGGTTGGCTGCAGGGGTTCTGCAGGGCAATCGCTCTACAAAGGCTTGAGTGCACTGGGCATGAACGGAATGGAGAGGAGAAGAGCCATCAAGAACACCACAGAAGCAGCGGAAAAAGCCTCGAGATGGCTGTGAATCAGGAGAGGAGGTACATGGGGAGGAGCGAATGCCACCTGAACACGTCGTGGTCTGATCAACCACGGCTGGGTCGCCTGGGCGAGGGTGTCTGATGTTGAAAGACCCGAAACACTCAATGACCCCAGTGTTCAGGATCATCAAGAGATGTATTTTATCAATTACGGATACAGACATTAAGGTTCAACGTTTTTTATTGTCCCAGGTACCAATTAAGTTTTATGTATTTATCTGTAGCAAAGTCATCTAAATACTCAAATTTCTAATGGACCATAATTATTCAAATTACAGCCTATTAATATAAAACAGAGTAGGTCAGCACCAAAACAGACCATTCAGCCCACCACGCCTGCACAATCTGGATGCCATTCCAAACTAATTTCACCTGCTACATAAGATCCAGATCTCTCTATTCCCTCTCTGTTTATGTGTCTGTCTAAATGCTTCATAAATGTTGATGTCATATCTACTTTTACTACCATCCCTGGCAGCGTATTTCTAGCTCCCATCACCCTCTGTGTAAAACAGAAACTTGTCTTGTAGATCTATTTTAAACTTGTCCCCTCTAATTTTAAAACTATGCCCTCCAGTATTTAACATTCCCTTCATGGGAAAAAATACGCTATCTACCCTATCTATGGGTTTCATAATTTTATAAACCTTTGTCAGGTCATCCCCTCAATCTCCAATGGTCCAGTGAAAACAATCAAACCTCTGCTAATGGCTAATACTCTCCAATCCAGTCGATATCCTGATGAACTTCTTATGCACTCTTTCCAAAGCCTCTTCCTGTGGTGCGGTGACCAGAATTGTATTCCAAAATTTTATACAGCTTCAACATGATTTGCTAACTTTTTTAGTCAATTCCCTAGACTATGACGGCAAGCATACTATATGCCATCTTTACCACCCAATCCACTTGGAGCTATGGAGTTGCACACCAAAAACCTCTGTAAATCAATGCTCCTAAAGGTCCTGCCATTTACTGTATGATTCTGCTGTGTGGGGATGTTCATGTTAAATTCTATCGTGTATTGTGTTCTTTTTATTCGTAGTCAACAAAATAGAGAGAGTACAGAGGAGATTTACTAGAATGTTGCCTGGGTTTCAGCAACTAAGTTACAGAGAAAGGTTGAACAAGTTAGGGCTTTATTCTTTGGAGCGCAGAAGGTTAAGGGGGGACTTGATAGAGGTTTTTAAAATGATGAGAGGGATAGACAGAGTTGACGTGGAAAAGCTTTTCCCACTGAGAGTAGGGAAGATTCAAACAAGGGGACATGACTTGAGAATTAAGGGACTGAAGTTTAGGGGTAACATGAGGGGGAACTTCTTTACTCAGAGAGTGGTAGCTGTGTGGAATGAGCTTCCAGTGAAGGTGGTGGAGGCAGGTTCGTTTTTATCATTTAAAAATAAATTGGATAGTTATATGGATGGGAAAGGAATGGAGGGTTATGGTCTGAGCGCAGGTATATGGGACTAGGGGAGATTATGTGTTCGGCACGGACTAGAGGGGTCGAGATGGCCTGTTTCCGTGCTGTAATTGTTATATGGTTATATGGTTATTATATGGTATGGCTGTATGGTAATTCAAATTTCACTGTACCAATTGGTGCATATAATAATAAATGTCTCTTGAACTCTTGAACTTTGCTCTTCCATTTAACCTCTCAAAATGCAGATATTCCTAATGTACTGATTAGAACTTTTTTTTTCAGGGAAAATAATTGCTTGAATTATACATTCTTTTAGGTGAATTCTAAAGCAAGGTTTGGGGTTAATCGTAACATCGACAATTAATGTTAATTTTTAAAACTAATCTCTTTTTCTGAGAAAGTAGCCAGATATACTTTTCCATTCAGAACAATCTTCTCGACAATGCAAATATAAAATGCAAAACATTGTAATCAATCATTGTGAATCTAAATGGCCTTAGTCATAAAATCATAGTACAGAAACAAGCTCTTTTGACTTTCAAGTTCACTCTAATCAAGTACTGATTTACACTAATCCTATACTTATCTAATTTTATCCTTCCCACATTGCCATCAATTTCCACCGCCCCACCATGATTTCATAATCTCATCGCTTGTGTTTTTGTTTTGTTTATAGAAGATTATCAAGTAAACTAGTGAGACAATACCAAAAGCTTGGTAATTGTTGTTACACAGAAATTAATTTGAGATTAAGATGGCACATTTTTCCATTTAAACGTTGGAAGAATTTCTACACAAGATATTATAGATGAATGACCACAGTGGTCATTGCATTTAGCTCTGATTTTCTGATCCAGTAGAAATTAGGACATTAACACAAGTATATCCTGGAGATTTTAGGCATGAAAAAATAATGTTGTGTGGTAAAAAGGCCACATTCAGATTAGGAATTTAACACTGCCTACATATTTATGTGTGAGCACAACACATGGAACGGCCATAGCCACTTGCTGCTTGGTGCAAGTAGCTATTGGAGCAAGTAGCTAATAAAGGGAATGTCAAAAAGATCTCTTCAGAAATCTTTTGAATTGGATTACCTGAATTCTTATTTGCATTATTTTAGTTTTTCCCTCTCAAACCTAGGTGTTCAGGGTCTGATGCTTCTCTTTTTTTTCAGTTAGGAATAACTGAATTTTTTTGCAAAATTGTTATTCCCATGACAAACAATCTGCTTGCCTATTTGCAATGTTTTTCTTCGCAACAGCCAGAAGGCCTTGATAGTGGCATTAGAAGCCACAAGACTAATACTCCTTGCTCCGCTTTTCTATCTGTGTCTATTCAAATGCAGCCACAGCTAAAGATCAGCCTAATTATCTTTTACAATCTTAATGAGCAAAAGGCCTGAAACATACTTAACCTCTGTCAGAAGTTATATAGGGAATCCCCGGTGATTTCCACCTTTTGTGTCAGTTTATCTGGATTCCATGTCTGTGCATTGCAACATGAAAATCAGTGACAAGCTGATGGTCAGATGCTGCCACATCTGGCCTCCTGTTCAAACACTGGACTCACCTGTTAATCCAGTTTTGGAACATAGATATCCTGAGCTAAGCGGCTTTATCCAAAATACATTGGTGCCTTTAACCTTAATTGAAAAATTGCAAGCAAGTAATTTAGTTTAATTTCTTATGAAGAACTTTCTGATACTTTAAGGTTTTAATATAATACATTTTGATATGAATTTTGTGAAAAGTATTTATTTTATGTTTTCTTCTACTGCTCGACTTTATAAGCCAGTACTTTCCGAGGTTTAAAGAGGTTTGACATGTCAGCGAACACTCTCCTAAACTTCTACAGATCGACTGTAGAAAATATCCTGACTGGTTGCGCCATAGCCAGTCACAGCATTTCCAACGAACAGGAATGCAAGTGGCTGCAGAGAGTGGTGGGCTCAGCCTGGTCCACCACAGGCATAGCCCTCCCCAGCGCTGAAAGCATTCACATCAGTTGCTGCCTCAAGATTATGGCATCTATCATCAAAGATTCCCCACCATCTGGGTAAAGCCCTCTTCTCTTTGTTAACATCGGGTAGGAGGTAAAGAAGCCTGAAGTTTACACCATCAGGTTCAAAAACAGCAGCTTTCCTATAATTATCACTATCAGGTTCTCGAACCGACCTGCAGAGCCCCTATCCTACCTTGGAAATAGAAAACTACAGACCACCTCTTACACTGACATGGACTTGTTTATTTTTCTACTTATGTTTTTTTTATTTTACAGTCTTTTTCTCTTATCACTGTCCTGCAGAACTTATTTAATTTATGTTTGAATTATTTTTCTGTTTGTTGTCTGCATCCATGTTCCTGTGATACTGTGACGCTGCTTAAGTAAGATTTTCATTGCATTCATACCTCTTCGTACTTGTGCATATAACAATGTACACAATATGATTGGACGACTCAATGATTATCAGAGCCATTCAACAATCTCACTGAGAGTTGTTTGGCACTTGCAGTGCCCTCCATAATGTTTGTGACAAAGACCCATCATTTCTTTATTTGCCTCTGTATTCCACAATTTGAGATTTGTAATAGAAAAAAATCACATGTGGCTAAAGTGCACATTGTCAGATTTTATTAAAGGCCATTTTTATACATTTTGGTTACTCCGCTATCTTTAAGAGCCCTATCTAGCTCTCTCTTGAAAGTATCCAGAGAACCTGCCTCCACCGCCCTCAGAGGCAGAGAATTCCACAGACTCACAACTCTCTGTGTGAAAAAGTGTTTCCTCATCTCCGTTCTAAATAGCTTACCCCTAATTCTTAAACTGTGGCCCCTGGTTCTGGACTCCCCCAACATCGGGACATGTTTCCTGCCTCTAGCGTGTCCAAACCCATAATAATATTATTTGTTTCAATAAGATCCCCTCTCATACTTTTAAATTCCAGAGCATACAAGCCCAGCCGCTCCATTCTCTCAGCATATGACAGTCCTGCCATCCTGGGAATTGACCTTGTAAAGCCATGCTGCATTCCCTCAATAGCAAGAATGTCCTTTCTCAAAGTAGGGGACCAAAACTGCACACAATACTCCAGGTGTAGTCTCACTTGGGCCCTTTACAACTGCAAAAGGACATCTTTGCTCCTATACTAAACTCCTCTTGATATGAAGGCCATTCGCTTTCTTCACTGCCTGCTGTACCTGCATGCTTACTTTCATTGACTGATGAACATGGACCCCCAGATCCCGTTGTACTTTCCCTTTTCCCAACTTGACACAATTTAGATAATAATCTGCCTTCCTGTTTTTAGGGCACCATAAACCACATGGCTTCACAGGTGTTTGTAATTGCTCAGGTGTGTTTAAATGCCTCCTTAATGCAGCTCTCAGCACCTAGTCTTTCCTCCAGTCTTTCCATTACCTTTGGAAACTTTTATTGCTGTTTATCAACATGAGGACCAAATTTGTACCAATGAAGTTCAAATAACCTATTATGAGACTAAGAAACAAGAAAAAAACTGTTAGAGATATCAGCCAAACCTTTGGCTTACCAAAATCAACTGTTTGAAGAAGGGTTTCGGCCCGAAACGTCGCCTATTTCCTTCGCTCCATAGATGCTGCTGCACCCGCTGAGTTTCCCCAGCAATTTTGTGTACCTTCGATATTCCAGCATCTGCAGTTCCTTTTTGAACATGTTTGGAACATCTGTTTGGCGGTGCAGGCTCGAAGGGCCGAATGGCCTACTCCTGCACCAATTTTCTATGTATCTATGTATCATTAAGAAGAAAGCGAGCATTGGTGAGCTTACTAATCACAAAGGGACTGGCAGGCCAAGGAAGACCTCCACAGCTGATGACAGAATAATTCTCTCTATAATAAAGAAAAATCCCCAAACACCTGTCTGACAGATCAGAAATACTCTTCAGGAGTCAGGTGTGGAATTGCCAATGACCACTATCCGCAGAAGACTTCATGAACAGAATTACAGAGGCTACACTGTAAAATGCAAACCACTGGTTAGTCGCAAAAATAGGATGACCAGGCTACAGTTTGCCAAGAAGTACTTAAAAGAGCAACCACAGTTCTGGAAAAAGGTCTTGTGGCCAGATGAGAATAAGATTAACTTATATCAGAGTGATGGCAAGAGCAAAGTATGGAGGAGGGAAGGAACTGTCCAAGATCCAAAGCATACCACCTCATCTGTGAAACACGGTGTGGGGGTGTTATGGCCTGGGCATGTATGGCTGCTGAAGGTACTGGCTCACTTATCTTCATTGATGATACAACTGCTGATGGTAGTAGCATAATGAATTCTGAAGTGTATAGACACATCCTATCTGCTCAAGTTCAATCAAATGCTTAAAAACTCATTGGTCTGTAGTTCATTCTACAGCAAGATAATGATCGCAAACATAGTGCTAAAGCAACAAAGGAGCTAAAAAATGGTCAATTCTTGAGTGGCCATCAATCACCCAATCTGAACCCAATTGAGCATGCCTTTAATATGCTGAAGACAAAACTGAAGGGGACTAGCCCCTAAAACAAGCATAAGCTAAAGACGGCTGCAATACAGGCCTGACAGAGCATGACCATAGAAGACATCCAGCAACTGATGATGTCCATGAATCGCAGACTTCAAGCAGTCATTGCATGCAAAGGATATGCAACAAAATACTAAACATTTCTACTTTCATTTACATGACACTTCTGTGTCCCAAACATTATGGTGCCCTGAAATGGGGGGAGGGGGGATACTATGTATAAACACTGCTGTAATTTCTACATGGTGAAACCAAAATGTACAAAAATGGCCTTTATTAAAATGACAATGTGCACTTTAGCCACATGTGATTTTTTAAATTATAGATCTCAAATTGTGGAGTGCAGAGGCAAATAAATAAATGATGGGTCTTTGTCCCAAACATTATGGACGGCACTGTAGGTGCATGAGAATGAGGAATATGGATGATGTGCAGGCAGATGAGAATAGTTTATTTTAGTATCATGATAGGCACAGGATTTGTGGGCCGAGGGGTCTGTTCATGTGCTGTACTATGTTCTATGTTTTTTTTTTGTAGATCCTGGTTAATCAAAGGATATAGGATTTTCAAATAATTATTTGTAGCTGAAAACCTTGTGAATAGGGTTTTGGGCAGTTTATTGAGAGAAATCACAATAATGTTACGAGTTATAAAAGGAGGTGGTGGGGGTGTTATGGCCTGGGCATGTATGGCTGCTGAAGGTACTGGCTCACTTATCTTCATTGATGATACAACTGCTGATGGTAGTAGTATAATGAATTCTCAAGTGTGTAGACACATCCTATCTGCCCAAGTTCAAACTAATGCCTCAAAACTCATTGGCCGGCGGTTCATTCTACAGCAAGACAATGATCCCAAACATACTGCTAAAGCAACAAAGGACTTTTTCAAAGCTAAGAAATTGTCAATTCTTGAGTGGCCAAGTCAATCACCCGATCTGAACCCAATTGAGCATGCCTTTTATAGGCTGAAGAGAAAACTGAAGCCCTCAAAACAAGCATAAGCTAAAGATGGCTGCAATACAGGCCTGGCAGAGCATCACCAGAGAAGACACCCAGCAACTGGTGATGTCCATGAATCGCAGACTTCAAGCAGTCATTGCATGCAAAGGATATGCAACAAAATACTAAACATGACTATCATTTACATGACATTTCTGTGTCCCAAACATTACGGTGCCCTGAAATGGGGGGGGACTATGTCTAAACACTGCTGTAATTTCTACATGGTGAAATCAAAATGTGTAAAAATGGCCTTTATTAAAATCTGACAATGTGCAGTTTAACCACATGTGATTATTTTTTCTATTAAAAAACTCAAATTGTGGAGTACAGAGGCAAATAAATAAATGTCTGTGTCCCAAACATTATGGAGGGCATTGTAGATATCAGTGTATTGTAACTGTGGTCGGTCTTGGTCGTCCACTATGAGTGTTCACAGATACAAACCCCATATTCTTTACAAAGCAAAATCTGCTTGGGCTGTATGTTATGTGTAGTTGTGCCAGCAGGAACCTTGCACAATTCCTGACTTCCATCTGGTACTCCACCAGCAACGTCGCCAGGGATTCATTCTGGAATAGCTGATTGTGAAGGTCGGTTTTTAACATGTTCTAATGAGCAATGTGGCTATTTACTGCTGTTGCAGGGTTGAGACTGCATCCTGAGTGGCACAGCAAGTGTGGGTCATTGCTGGGACTGGCATATTGAGCCAGGTGGTGGCAAACAGCCTGGGTCCAACAGTCTCTCTAATGGGGCGTCAACACAGAGCAGGTGCTGCCATTCCCCAGCAATGGGTCAAATTAATGTACCAGCCAGGATGCACCTCTGAGCTTTTAATCTTCATGCTGAGCAGCCACCAGCTTTGACTTTGCCAGTACCAGCCCACAAAGGCGACTCCAACACCTCTAAATGCCTTCTCATGTGGGCCGCATGGTGCCACAGCTGTAAAGTTGCTATCTTACACGCCAAATACCCGGGTTCGATCCTGAGTACGGGTGCTGTCTTTATGGAGTTGTACATTCTCCCCGCGACCTGCGTTGGTTTTTCTGGGAGCTCCGGAATCCAGTAATTGTATATTGCCCCTTGTGTGTGTTGAAAAGTGTTAAGGGCCCGTCCCACTTGGGCGTCATTTGCACGTCACGCAGGTGGCGCCGGAGAATCCCGAAATCCTGGGGCGCCGCGCGCTACTGCGCGTCACTGCCTACACCACCACGTCTCACCACGCGCCATGTGCGCGTAATGCACGCCATGCGTGCGTTACACGCGCGTCGTGACGCGTAAATGATGTTGTGTAAATGACGTGCAAATAACGCCCAAGCGGGACAGGTCCTTTAATGTGCGGGGGATCCCTTGTCAGCACGGACTTGGTGGGTGGGCCAAAGACCCTGTCTCTGTGCCGTGTCTCTAAACTAAACTAAACTAAAAATGTCTGAGCCAAGATCGCATGGTAAATCCTTTGCTGTTAAAGGGCCAGTGTGGAGAAGGGTCTTAACACAGCATGAGGACGACAGGAGTTTGCAATCAGCTTTCTGATATTTAGGTACCTGGGAACATGTCCTGAATGTTTAGCAAATTACCAGTACAGCCATGAGCTATCAAAATGCCATCAGTGCAACTGGGGGGCTGGCAACAAAACCTACCACATGCTGAGTCCTACAGAGTGAAAAAGTGTGACCTCAAGAGCCGAATGAGAAAAATATGTGTGGCAGGTTGGACTGAATGTGCCATCCTGCCCAACATTACAAAAGCAGCACCTGTCCACTCTCTTCACCTTGTGCGCCTCCCTGAATCGAAGAAAAATTGAGTTAAATTATCTAAAAAGAATCCCATCAGTTTTTCAGTCTCGCGGTATTTACCTATTACCATAACCCGTTATTCTTGTTAAATATTGATAAATTTTCTGTGCCGTCTCAGCAACATGTTTTTATTGCCCGTTGATTTTCCCATAGAACTGTTACCATAACAAAAGGAAGCTTAACTGTTAAGACCTGAATGACCAGGAAATCCTTCTGAACACTCCCAATCATTTTTCATTATAAACAACATTTTATATAAATAAGCTCTGGTAGAATTCTCATTACTGACTCTGAAACTCATGGGGTCAACAAGTTCAAAATGTAAACACTTAATTTGATCTGTCACGTTAATGTTGTAGCAAGGAAGGGGTCAGTGCTGAAGTTCCTGCCTTTCATATGTGAAGATATGTCCATTCATAGAGAAGGACCTATGATAGGATTCTGAATGATTCAGGTGAAATTCCAGGTTATCCTTGAGAATTTACATCCTTCAACATATCATTTCATGTTTTATAATCCTTGTTTGTGCAACCCAATTGTGGACAATATCTTTATGTCACCTTATGTATTTTTGTTTACCAATTGGTGGCCGACTAGGTAAAGGGGAGATGCAGCGAGACCTGGGTGTCATGGTACACCAGTCATTGAAAGTAGGCATGCAGGTGCAGCAGGCAGTGAAGAAAGCGAATGGTATGTTAGCTTTCATAGCAAAAGGATTTGAGTATAGGAGCAGGGAGGTTCTACTGCAGTTGTACAGGGTCTTGGTGAGACCACACCTGGAGTATTGCGTACAGTTTTGGTCTCCAAATCTGAGGAAGGACATTATTGCCCTAGAGGGAGTGCAGAGAAGGTTCACCAGACTGATTCCTGGGATGTCAGGACTGTCTTATGAAGAAAGACTGGATAGACTTGGTTTATACTCTCTAGAATTTAGGAGATTGAGAGGGGATCTTATAGAAACTTATAAAATTCTTAAGGGGTTGGACAGGCTAGATGCAGGAAGATTGCTCCCGATGTTGGGGAAGTCCAGGACAAGGGGTCACAGCTTAAGGATAAGGGGGAAATCCTTTAAAACCGAGATGAGAAGAACTTTTTTCACACAGAGAGTGGTGAATCTCTGGAACTCTCTGCCACAGAGGGTAGTCGAGGCCAGTTCATTGGCTATATTTAAGAGGGAGTTAGATGTGGCCCTTGTGGCTAAGGGGATCAGAGGGTATGGAGAGAAGGCAGGTACGGGATACTGAGTTGGATGATCAGCCATGATCATATTGAATGGCGGTGTAGGCTCGAAGGGCCGAATGGCCTACTCCTGCACCTAATTTCTATGTTTCTATGTTTCTATAACATGTTTCCTCCTTTTATAACTCGTAACATTATTGTGATTTCTCTCAATAAACTGCCCAAAACCCTATTCACAAGGTTTTCAGCTACAAATAATTATTTGAAAATCCTATATCCTTTGATTAACCAGGATCTACAAAAAAGAAACATAGAACATAGTACAGCACATGAACAGACCCCTCGGCCCACAAATCCTGTGCCTATCATGATACTAAAATAAACTATTCTCATCTGCCTGCACATCATCCATATTCCTCATTCTCATGCACCTACAGTGCCGTCCATAATGTTTGGGACAAAGACCCATCATTTATTTATTTGCCTCTGCACTCCACAATTTGAGATTTATAATTTTAAAAATCACATGTGGCTAAAGTGCACATTGTCATTTTAATAAAAGCCATTTTTGTACATTTTGGTTTCACCATGTAGAAATTACAGCAGTGTTTATACATAGTCTCCCCCCTCCCCCATTTCAGGGCACCATAATGTTTGGGACACAGAAGTGTCATGTAAATGAAAGTAGAAATGTTTAGTATTTTTGTTGCATATCCTTTGCATGCAATGACTGCTTGAAGTCTGCGATTCATGGACATCATCAGTTGCTGGATGTCTTCTATGGTCATGCTATGTCAGGCCTGTATTGCAGCCGTCTTTAGCTTATGCTTGTTTTAGGGGCTAGTCCCCTTCAGTTTTGTCTTCAGCATATTAAAGGCATGCTCAATTGGGTTCAGATTGGGTGATTGATGGCCACTCAAGAATTGACCATTTTTTAGCTCCTTTGTTGCTTTAGCACTATGTTTGCGATCATTATCTTGCTGTAGAATGAACTACAGACCAATGAGTTTTTAAGCATTTGATTGAACTTGAGCAGATAGGATGTGTCTATACACTTCAGAATTCATTATGCTACTACCATCAGCAGTTGTATCATCAATGAAGATAAGTGAGCCAGTACCTTCAGCAGCCATACATGCCCAGGCCATAACACCCCCACCACCGTGTTTCACAGATGAGGTGGTATGCTTTGGATCTTGGGCAGTACTTCTTGGCAAACTGTAACCTAGCCATAGGTACACAAAAATGCTGGAGAAACTCAGCGGGTGCAGCAGCATCTATGGAGCGAAGGAACATGTGTCCCAAACATTATGTTGCCCTGAAATGGGGAGACTATGTATAAACACTGATATAATTTCTACATGGTGAAACCAAAATGTACAAAAATGGCCTTTAATAAAATCTGACAAGCGCACTTTAACCACATGTGATTTTTTTCTATTACAAATCTCAACTTGTGGTGTACAGAGGCAAATAAATAAATGACGGGTCTTTGTCCTAAACATTATGGAAGGCACTTTTACACCACTAATGTATCTTGCTCGAAAACAGTTTTGGTTTACAGAATCAGAAAAGTGACACTAGGGCTCTGATTACATATTAACTACTTTGCAAGTTGAAGGACAGCCACCACTTGACAGGGTACTGCTAATCAAATTGCAGGATACTCAACACTTCTGTCAGATCTAGGGAGGGAAGAATGTGCATCCAAATGCTCTTCCAATACCCAGAGACACACCAAGCATTCATGATGTTTTCCTAAATTGATAAGAAAAATATTGAGCACATTATATTTACCTTTGTCAGTTTTGAAAGACCACTGTGTGCTCTTATTGATGCCAAGAGTGCAGAGTGTTCATTCTCTATTGCAATAATTGACGATTGCCTCATGTTACTATCCATCATTTTATCAGAAGTCTAGCAAAAAGAGAACATTCATCAGATATGACACATTGAAACAACTGGATTCATCATTAGAAAATCAAAATTAAACAATCAAATGTTTTATACCTTTCTAAGTCGTTCTTTGTTTTCTCCTGACTGGATAGCTTTCATCAAGGTGCTGTGTCTGCATTCGTCTTTCGGGACAGGCTTCGGAATGATGGGCTTGAATTTCTTGACAGGGCCAAATATGCTGGAATTGGGTTTGATATTAAAACGATTTAAGTTAAAGGACTGTGAATTTTCTGATTCCTCAGTTGATGCTATTTCAGTTCTAGCAACAGAGGTTGTTGGCAGATTTAAGGCAGAAATGTTATCTGAAATGCAGTCACTCTGTCTTGCTTCAGTAGAATGAGTTTTAACAGAGACTGAAAATGAAGAATATGGAGTGAATGTAAACGTTTTGGTCATGTCAACTATTTGATCATTTGGAGAACTGGAGATCACACCTTTCACAGATGCTGATTGGAAGGTACTTTGTGGAATTAAACTCTTTGCAGTGCTGATTTGCTCATTTGTGGAAATTGATTCCTTTAATATTATCTGGGATGGTTGTTTCTGGAAAGTAATTTTGTTAAAGGCATTTGTTTGATCTGATGCATTTTTAATTAAGCAGTTCTGATTTAGAACATCATCAGTATCAATGCTTTCTTGTGGCAAAACATTTAATTTATTCAGCACTTTTGTAACATCTTCTGTGTTACAGCTGGAATTATGTGCAAACTCTGTGTTCAGTGGGCTTCTCATCTTTGAAGATTTGGGAGAAGATTTCTCCTCAACAGAACTAAATTTATTTGTGTCATCAGATCTTCTCTCAAATCCATTTCTAAACTGACCAAAAGATTTATTCCTAGCTTCAGTTTTTGTTGCTTGTAGTCCTGTGTAACGGCAAATTGCTGAGGCAACATCTTGGCTTGAGCTTCTTCTGTAGGGCCTGATAAAATTATTTATTTTGGGCTGACTATTTACAGGCATGCTTGTCATTTTAACATTCGACGGCACATCTGCCACAAATGGTTTCTCCTCAGTGGATTGCGAATAGTTTTTACCTTTGGTACTTGCAGCTGCAACCTGTGCAGTAACTGCAATGGATGTGGGGAATAGAATTGTTGACTGTTTTTCTGGCCCTTGCTGCTGCAACTTAGCAGCTGTGCATTCTGATTTATTTATCGTCCCAATTTTAGCTGTATTGGCATACTGCAGGTTATTCTTATCTGTACTTTTCACATTCCAAAATGCCTTTGCCCTCCCTACAAGTGATTCTTTGTCAGTGGCTAAACTCTTTGATGCAGTCTCTTTACTTATTCTTTCATTGCTCTTTGCATGCATTAAATTGCCTTGATCATCAATCTTGATAGCAAATGTGTCTCGTGACAAGTGTTCTCTTTGCTGAGGTTTTACCGTTGGCTTTAGTGGAATAACTGTGAATGTTCTCATACCTACTTTTGGAACACAGTCATTAGTAATTTTGTTGGCAGTGATTAGCCGTCTGTCTGATGTATGTATGTGTTCTCGAATATGAGTTGTTGCTGAATACCTCTCAACTTGCCTCCCATGTTTTGATTGGCAGTTTCTCTCTTCCAATACTACTGTGTCAATCTTTGCAGGTGCAGCGCTGCGCATGTTTTTCCCAACATTCCCTCTAATCTGCATATCACATGCCAGTTCAGTTGCTGGGAAAGTCATTTTTAATTTGCTTTCTCCAGGCTTCATCTCATCTTGAACAACCTCTGTTTTCAAATGTTCCTGTGTTTTTTTAATAGGCTCTCTTGACACATCAATGCAGTCAACAACATTTGAAGGATGGGATGTGCTGGATGACATATAAGATGGGGACCGCTCATAAATATTGGTTATGCAAATTCCAGTTGTAACTTTTGAGTTTGTTCCTCCATTCCTGTCTGTAATAGCTAATCCTTTTACTTTTGAAGGTTTTGGAACTTCTTTCAGTAATACCTCTTCGACTTTCTCTTGGCAAGTCCATGGTACTTCATCAATGATTGTCACTGGCACAGTTTCCTGCTCATCAACTGTTCTTTCAGACAATGTAGAAGACTTTTTGGAGGCCAATTCTTCTTGCATTGCTGCCAAATAAATATTTAGAAATCGGTACATGTTTAAATAAAACCTTTTGGTTGCACACAAAAAGATTACACGGATTATTTTAAGAACACTCACCCCTCTACCGCCTAGTCATCTCAAATTTCACTGATTTTGTTGAAAGAGATTTGGTACAAATCCAGTTAATCTAGAGCATTACAGGCGGGAGGGAGGGAGGAAGGGAAGGAGGATTTAGAATTACCTAACGGGTGCTGTAAAATTCACACTAAACTAGTAGTATATATTTTTTCAGAACTTTCTCATATTTTAGCAAAATTGACAGATCTACAAGCTACTTTGTGCATCAAAAGGCACAGTAGTTTGGCAACGTGCCGCAGACCTGTGCTTATTTTCTGCAACATTCTATGGCTAAGACACATGGAAAATAGCATCAGACTTTCAGTTTAGGGTGTAGGATCTTCAAGGTCAGGTTTAGTATTGGTGAGTTGGGTGGGGAAGTCTTGATTGCTTTAAGGCAAAATGGTTGGGCAGCATAATCAGGGAAGCAACTATTTTTTTTGGTGAGCATCACAATACGAATTGGACTGTTAGTCGAGTGGTGACGAGAGGAAACAACATCAGCTGCCTTGTGGGGTTGGGAATGGAAGAAAAGGCTGTGCATTCCACTGAACAGCCACAGGCTAGGTAAGAGTGGTACTCTAAATGTAGTGGAATGACATGGAGAGTTGAGATGATGGAGGAAATAAGCTGGGGAGAAGATCTTGGAGGAGGAGGTAAAAGTGAAAATCAAGTTGCGAGAGCTAAACAGTACTGCAGAAAAGGATGGCTGGGAATGGTGGATGTGTCAGAGAGTGAATTGTGGGGAAAGGTGGCGGGACTAAGGGAGAAAATTGGACATAAGATTATTCTAGGGATGGGAGGAGGAGATCAGAGAAAAATTGGAGCAGTCAGTGGTGAAATTAGAGGTACAGGAATTGAGATTGCAGGATGGTGTGAGTTCATTGTATTGGGGGGATTGGTGGGGGGGGGGGGGGGGGGGGGGGGGGGTCAGAAAACAGTGATATCTACCTGGAGGAAGGCCAAAGCAGACATCAACCCTGTGGCTGTGACCTGTTTCTGCACTTTCTTGGACCTCTGGTGCTTGTAAAATGATATCAAATGAGTGGTGTTTGCCAATTGACATCACTGCATATGCTCAGTCACCTCAGTGGGCAGTATGTCATTTGCAAGGAAATCTCAGCAACAATTTCAGTCAACATCTTTGGCTTGACCGGAAAATTACCCTCTAACCACAAATATTTATGAACCTCCTCGGGTTATGGATTCCTTTTCCTTATGTTTCTTCCAGCACTAATCAAATGAGTCTTGGATATCAAGTGGTTGATTTTAAATCCCTAACTTAAGGGGACTGGCTCACACTCCTCTTACAATATTTATCAGTGACACTTGTACAAGTTACTACTCTTAGAGTGCCCTGAAGCCTAATAACAGAAGTCACAACACCAGGAGAGCCCTGAAGCCTTATAGCATTAATGCTGTGCTCCATCATGTTGATGTACACCAAAATACATCTTGAAAATGGAAGTATTGGCCCAGATGCAGTTTTTATTCAAAAAATCTACTATAATTGGATTTTAGTTGCATTGATCAAAAATAAGCCAAATATATTAAATATGAAATTATGTAAGTATTTTTACTAAAAAAATTTTCAAAGCTCTGAAATACTGAATGAAGCAATTCTGACCTGGCAGTTCTGCGTCCAGTTCGGCCAATGACAGATTCACCTGGGCTGCAATGGAGACTTTACCTTCCTCTTTCCAGTTAGATTCAGCATGCGAGGCAGTTTCAAATCTAAGTTACACAGGTTCAATGGATTAAATGCAACTATATCATCTGTACAAATGTTTCACAATAATATGGTAATATTTATTCAAATACAATAACCTTCTTTAATTCAGGATTTGAGCATTTCAAAATCTTTATTATTTCCAAGATTTAGACGAGCCTAATCCTTTTATTGGAATTTAAAATATGCCCTTGTTTACTTAAATCCAGTTTGGTATTAATTTATCTGATATACCAGCAAACAGAACCAATATATTCTGTACACTTTATACATCTGGCACATTACAACAATATGCAACAATGACTAGAGCAGTATGTTGTAATGTCCTTTTTAACAGATAGCTTATGCAGGCGTAGTATACGTATTGAAGAAAAGTAGTAATATTTAATAAATTATAACAATAAAATTTCAGTTCAGTTAGGCAATAATTTCTCCTTTTGTTTAAAGTTAACATCTAACAGGTGGAGTAACTATTTGCTCCAAAACAAATAGACGTCAGCAACAATACAATTTCGCTAAAATCTGACTTTGCTTAAATTTGTACAATGTAAATTCTTACAGAATTCACAAATCACGAACAAAATTTGAGATATGGAATAAAACTAATTTTCACGCAATTTGTGTGAAAGTAAATAAATCAACACAATTATTTTCGACTTGGCAGAATTAGAGTTGACACAGCTTTGCTTCAGGAAAAATCGCAATACTGTCTGTTTTCTGGGAATGCTACTCCCCCATATAATGGAGGTAGATTCTATAACCTGTGGTTTGAAACAATATTTCACATTTTCTCCATTGGCATGGTGTGTAACAAAAAACTGTGGTCTGAATTATACCCTCACTTCAGCTATTATCCCGGAGCAAACCACCAGCAAACATCATCATGTTCCAGACTTCATTAAAGATAGCACAGTGGACAAATGCCAGTACATCCAACTTCATATCCAGCAGCCAGTTCGGTTTTGTAATATCAAGAACTGCTGATGCTGGTGTACATATTCTTAAGTTCCTCGTAGTGTCTGTCCACGGATGCAAGAAGACTTTAGAGACACAGCGTGGAAACAGGCCCTTCGGCCCACCAAGTCCATGCCGACCAGCGATCATCCTGTATACCAACACTATCTTACACACCAGGGCAAATCTATCAAAGCCAATTAACCTGCAAATCTGTACATTTTTGGAATGTGGGAGGAAACCGGCAAAAACCGGAGAAAACCCACATAGTCACAGAGAGAACATACAAACTCCATACAGACAGCACCCATAGTCAGGGTCAACCCCAGGTCTCTGGCGCTGTAAGGCAACAGCTCTACAGGGGCGCCACTCTGCTGCATAACAAACTTCCACAATGTTCTCATCTCCAGGACTGGGAAATTTGCTGACTGAGTTTGCACCACATTAAATCTGGCACAACACACTAAAATGAAGAGACACAAAAAGCTGGAGTAACTCAGTGGGTCAGGCAGCATCTAAGGAGAAAAGGTAATGTTTCGCATTGAGACCCTTCTTCAGACTCAGACTTCAGCCTTTTCTTCATGTCTGAAGAAGGGTCCCAACCTGAAACGTCACCTATTCTCCAGAGATGCTGCCTGACCTGCTGAGTTACTCCAGCACTTGGTGTCTATCTTTGGTTTAAACCAATATCTGCAAATCCTTCCTACCCCTTAAAAAGGAATCCAGGAAATCAGGAAGGAGTGAATGTGAAAGAGAGATATTTGTGAAGTTCCCAAAAGATTTTGAATATATCTTCATTTTAAAGGCAGCTTGAACAGTCAGTGAGCCAGTGTACATAAGCTGTCACCAGTTGTCAAAGCTACCTTGACAGCATAGTCAACCAACTATGCTGGGAGTGGCCAATAATACATTGTGCTGTGCTGGGAACTGGCTTCCCCCTCCCAAAAGGAACTACCGGGACCACACGGGAAGTTAATAGCACATTCCATGAGCGGGGAGACAATTTTCTCAGGCAGTAAATTACCTATCTGATTAGAACAAAATATGCAACACCAAATACAATTTTTTTAGCTTACAACTACAATGGGAACTTGGAGGATACATGAATTGTTTTGAAACTGGACCTGTTGTGCCAGTTTAGAAAAGCTTGCTTATCTATTATGGCCAGACATGCTTGGGTAAAAGCACAATAACAATTAAAAAAAGTTTTTGGACACAGTTGCATTTAACTATTATATAACCAAAACCCAGAGAACATTCGACTTTGCAGTTTTATGTGAATTGATGTGTGTGTCATTGATAAGCTGTCATCTTCAGAGCTCTGTATCAAGTGCTAAAATGTGGATGAAGCTGGGTAGCTCTCTCTTAGCTGGGACAGGGCCAAATAGCCTCCTCCTGCATCATCAATTTTCCACAATTCAGCCCACAACTCTTTCCCTTGTTATTCCATGGCTACTTAAAATGCTGCACATCAAAATTAGACTACAATGAGTGAAAAGCAGAATAATTGTTGAAATATTTACGAGTTTAGGAATGGACAACCACAGTGCATTTTGAAACGCATTCTGAAAAGTCAAAATATCGTGCAAGCAGGACTAAAAGTATCTCCCTTACTATGCAAAAAGAGGGGGCACCTTTTAACCCCCAGGAAGGGCTAACCTGCACTTTAGTGGAGGATTGGCAATATTAAATTTGGTATTGGGGTTAGAGCCTCAGGTTTTATCAATCATTCAATTGCGAGAAGTGTTCTCTGCATATGAGAACCTACATGATAAATCAAAACAGGAACTTACAGATCCGACTGTTTTTACCAAATTACTTGCCTGTCAGAAGGTGAACAAGTGCTTGCCCCAGGCCCTCATGCTAGCTGTTATTCTGTTCCCTCCCACCACACCATATATTTGCAAAATGCAGGGTGGAAGGAAGTGTAGTCCAGATAACTGTGGGAGTCAGTAGGTTGGTAAAATATGTCAGTCGATAGTTTATCCCCTGTGATAGAGACAGAGAGACCAAGAAAGGAGAGAGAGGTTTTGGAGATAGTTCAGGTGAATTTGAGAGCAGGGTGAAAGTTAGTAGTGAAGCTGATGAAATCATTGAGCTCTGTCTGGATGCAGGAGTTGTTGATTGATGATGAAGTTGTTGATGTAGCGGAGAAAGAGTTGGGGGAAAGAGCAATGTTTGCTTGTTCTTTCTTTCTCCACATATAAACATGCCTCAATAGTATTAGGACCATCTTTTCCTTAAAGGAATCTCAATGTTTTATAATTGTATTTTCTGCTCTCTCTTAGACTTACTTAGACTTAGATTCCTTTATTGTCATTCAGACCTTTCGGTCTGAACGAAATTATGTTGTCATTAAAAGTGTGTAATATGTGTACAAAGTGAAGTCTTCAAGTCCATTGCAGGGACTTCAGATTAATACACAAAATACTTAAAATCATTCAAAAGATCTACTCAGAATACAGTACTATATAGAGTAGTGTACAAGTCTATGAGAATTAATCCAGGAAAATCCCATCTGCAAGAATGCAGACGGTTGCTGTTATAGCGAGACAATCTGTTGGAAAGTGCAATAATGTACTACATGAAGTACTTTAACATGAATGCACTGTTTTCCAAGTTTTCAAATTAGGTCAATAATGATGATCAAAATGATTGTAATAGACTTCTTTAGTTCTACATTCCACTCCATAAAAAGAGTAAATGAATTATGAAGGTGATGTAAATGAAGGATAAGATGCATTTAATAAAGCACAGTAACAATACACACAGAACTGAATTTTAATGAAAAATTCATATTGCATGGAAACATTGAGTTTAGTTTAGAAGTACAGTGTGGAAACAGGCCCTATAATCCACTGAATCCACGCCGACCAGCGATCATCCTTATACTAGTTCTATCCTAGGAATAATTTACAGAAGCCAATTAACCTACAAACCTGCACGTCTTTGAATTGTGGGAGGAAACAGGAGCACCCGGAGAAACCCCACGCAGTCACAAGGAGAATGTAGAAACTCCATACAGACGGCACCATAGTCAGGATTGAGCCTGGGTCTCTGGGACTGTAAGGCAGCAACTCTACTACTGTGCCACTGTGCTACCCTGATATTTCAATTACTTCAATATGTCATGAATTACCAGACTTCTAAAAGTCTTGATTTGTTGTTGGCAGTGACATTGTAAGGTTGAGATATTCACAGCCTAATAAAAGGAACTGGATGGGAAACCATTGGCCATGCTGAACCTGGTCAACAATATCACCCAGTTGTTTAAAAAGTCTT
Organism: Amblyraja radiata; assembly: GCF_010909765.2. Classification (NCBI taxonomy): domain Eukaryota; kingdom Metazoa; phylum Chordata; class Chondrichthyes; order Rajiformes; family Rajidae; genus Amblyraja; species Amblyraja radiata. Next base: position 87,304,409 of record NC_045957.1, read on the forward strand.
AGTTTGATATATAATTGAACTTAATCTATTAAACAATAGATAAGTGTAGCTTACATTGTAGCTTGGCTGTTATAGATTTATTCATAAATTAGAATACAAATACTTTAAGATTAGGCACAATTTTAAACACCCTCAATTTCAGTAAATTTCAACAGAATGTCCACAATAAAACATGTAAACTTGTACCTGATGGTCTTGTTCCCAAAAGAATGACCTGCATCTTCAGTGTATCTTGCACCATTGCTCCATGCTCGTTTTTCTACTGTACCAAATATTTTATCTGAGGCTTCCAGGATTTCATCTGCATCAGTTTTGTTGCTCAACCTGAGGCTGCCAGTGGGAGAGGAGAACATAGTAGTCTGGGCGATTACAGTCGCATCATCATCAGATTTCAACATTTCATCATCCAATGCTGAAGTGTAATTTGAGCAACTTTGCTGAAAGCTGTCACTACTTTTAACTGAAGCAGTCTCTTCTCCATCTCTAGATTCTATTTCCATAATATTATCACCAACTCCACCATCTTGATCCGATCCCAGGTCTGCTAAGTGATGAAAATAAAGAGAAATCATACATTTAAGTCAGGGAATGACATGACAACATATATTAATATTTTCATTATTTAAAACAAATTCATATATCAAAATTATGATATAATTACAAAGGCTAAAATGCATATTCTGACCTACAATGAGAATGTAATTATATTTTGTCAACCATTTTATGATTATACACTTCACAATTTTTAATCAGATTGTTAAATTTATTTTAATTGGAATATGACCAAGACAAGCATGAACAGTTATACAAAACATAGAAAAAACAATGAAATAAATAAAATGGTATATCTTACTTTTTTTTTTACAGTTTGTAGATTTCCCATTTGAAGAATAATAATTGTTATTCAAAAATGTATTTGGAATAAGCAACTATAATTTAAGGGATGAAATAACCAAGAATCTCAACAAATCAAAATTTCCAATGCGGACCTCATTTGAACCACAAAACAATATTACAGACCATAAAAGTTATAATGCAGACGACATAGCTCTCCTTTCACACACACAGATACAAATGCAGGAGAAGAAGGACAGACTCTCACAAGCTGCAACAAAACTTGGTCTTATACCCAATACAGCAAAGATACAGGTGATGAGGATCCACTCCAAAACCAGCAACCCTATCCTTATGCAGCACTGTTCTAGAGGAGGTCGAAACATTCACATACCTAGGCAGTGTTGTGGACATCACCGGAGGGGCAGAGGCAGACATAAAAAGTAGAATCAATAAGGCTAGGGTGGTGTTTAACATGCTCAGGAAGATCTGGAGCTCAAAACACATCTCAATCAACACCAAAATATGCATCTTTAACTCAAATGTGAAACAGGTGATGCTGTATGGATCAGACATAGAAAACAACAAAACACACTACAAACAGGCTGAAAACATTAACACCTGCCTTAGGAGAATACTTAACATCTGGTGGAGAGACAAAGTGAGCAATATGGACCTGTTTTAGTTTTTTTCAGTGTTTTATGTGGGGGGAAGAGGGTATGGTAAGGGGGAAACCGTCCTTCAGTCACTTCCTGACGAGGATGCGACTATTATCTGAGGCGTCCTCGCCCCCCCCACTCCTCGCGGCCTACTAACTGGATTGGCGCAGCCTTTCCTGCCAGACCGGACCAGAGCTTCAGCAGCGGCGGCGAGGCGCTGGAAACATCGCGGAGCGGGCGAGGCCTTACCTGGGATCGCCGCTTGGAGCTCCGGAGTGTTGGGCCACTGCTCCAACATCGCGGAGCTGTGGGTGCAGAGCTCCCACCGCGGGCGGCGTTGACCTCGACATCGCGGAGTCCTGGGACCCTTTGCCGGGGGTCGCCAGCGCGGATCTCCGTCCAGCGCGGCCTGTGGACATCGGGAGCCGCTGAGGATGCTCTCCCGTTCGACGTCGGGGTTCCATCGTTCCCGGCGATGGGGTGCTCGGGAGGCCCTGACCACGGGTGAACATTGGGGAACATCAGTGAGGAGGTTGACTCCTCACAGTGGGGAACTTTGGTGCCGCTGTGGGGATGTTGTGTTGTGGACTACTGTGTTCTGTGTTTTTGTGCGGGGGGGGGGGGGGGGGGGGGGGGTTTACTTATTTGTATGACTAAGGGAAAAACAATTTTGTTGTCTCTTAATTGAAGACAATGACAATAAATTAAATCAAATCAAATCAAATGAATATTAATGAGATTGTTTTCAGATCTAATTTTGAAGTATTAGATATTTGGGTGGACCTGACCTAAATACTTTTGGTCTACCTGAACTACAAAGAAAAACAGTAAATTAGTGCACAAAGTAACTGCAGAAGACCAACTACAATTTAAAACGGTTAGATGAATATATCTGAGAGAAAGAACCAAATTCAGAGAGATACCAAAGAAATGCCTTAGATATTGTTACATAGGCTATTTATGATGAATAAGGAATCATATTTGTTTTCAATGCTTCTGGTGAACGGGGAACTTTCCTAATTAGTTCTCTTTAGGGTAAAGTTTGAATCCAAAGCATGATTGCTCTGGCCATGGCATCAGCAGGCATTTCTTCAACAAGGGTGAGAACGGTGTTTTAAACACCTTTTACATTTTGGCAGATGTGGAGACTCCTTTTATATAGATTCCTACTTATTTTATGGGATGAACATACAATGGCTCACAAAGCAGCCGATCTTAGATAACGCAATAATAAATTAGAGGCACTACATAGAGGCACAAAAAACTACCAGTAATTCCACAAAGTACGAAAGCAGATGAATAGAGATTCTGTATTAATGCATCATACATTTGGAAAAATATTTAAGAATCACATTTGAAAACCAATATATGAACACATTTGACTCCTGCTGTTTAGGAGGCTGGAGTTAATATGTACAATGATCAGCCGCTTGAAGCACCATGTTGGTGAATGTAAGAGCCTCCGAATGGTCATCATTAAGACATGCCAACTTGTTTTTCTTTGGCACCAGGATGATGCAAGGTCTTCTCAAAGCAGATAAGAACTTCAGATTGGAATAGGGAGAGGTTAAAGCTCCTACCAGCTGGTCTAATGTGTCAACGTACTCCATCCGGGTCACTTGCTTTGCCTAGGTTCACTCTCATGAAGACCATGGGAGCAGGTGAACCCAAGGCCATTGTCTGGACTTTCTGTTCAAAATGAGCATAGAATGTATGGAGCTCATTGGGGAGGGATGGGAATTGCAAGCGATTCTACCCTACTTCACTTTGTAGCTGACACAATTGATGCGTCTATGTGTGCTAAGTCTGAGGCTCTAGCTTGGATGGTTTTGCCACTTGATGATCCTGATGTCTTTGTGAAGGTCGTACCTTAATTTCCTGCACAGCTTGGGGGTCACCTGTACTGTGGACAATATTGGTCTTTCACGCGGAGGAGGTTTTATCAGATATAGAGAGAGAATGGAACAACAGTTCAAAATGTGGATTTCTTGGAGTCTTAAAAGGAGAAATTAAGCAGTCTGGGTGCATATTCTGCTGAATTTAGAAGTATGAGCTATCTCAATAAAGCATACATTTTGATGAAACAGGGCAGATGTAGGGGTGATGTTGTGACTGACGAGAATCTTTAGGGCCAATGTCTACAATTTTGATGTCAGGAACTGGGCATTTAAGCTGAGACGTGAAGACATTTCTTTATAGTTTGAGCTCTCAACTGTGGACGTCTTGTTGAGTATATTGAATAACAAAATTGATTGGTTTAACATTCAAAAATCAATTAAAGCCCATGGGGTTAATATGACACCATTACATACAACAGTAAAGTAGAAACACAAAGAACTGTAGATATTGGAATCTTGAGCAAAACACAGTGAATAGAGGAACTCAGTAGGTCAGACAACATCTGTGGAGGAAATGGACTGGCGACAGTTCGGGCTGGGACCCTTCTTAAGACTGATAGGGTCTTGACCCAAAGCTTTGCCTGTCTATTTCCTCCACAGATGTTGCGTGACCCGCTGTCTGGAATACAAAGTATAAGCTACAAGGAAAAAAAACAATACAGCACAGATGCAGGCCCTTCAGCCCACAATGTCTGTGCTGAACATGATGCCAAGTTAAACTAATCTCCTCAGCCTGCACGTGATCCATATCAGTTTTTCAAATGTAGCTTGTTTTCCCTGGAGCATCAGAGGTTTAAGGGAGACCCTGATGAAAATGTATAAAATTATGAGAGGGTAGATACCCCAAATCTTTTGCTTGGAGTGAAAATGTCTAATACTAGTGAGCATCATGTTATGGTTAGAGGATTAAAACGTAAAGATGTGCAGGGCATGTTTTCTTACATAGATAGTGGTAGGTGTCCAAAATATGATGCCTGGGAAGGTGGTGAATGCAGATACGATTGTGAGGTTTAAGAAGCTTTTAGATAAGCACATGAATATGCAGAGGGAATGGGGGAGATATAGATCACATGGAGGCAGTGGAGATTAGTTTAACTTGGAACCATGTTCAGCACAACCATAAGGCCAGTTCCCTTGCTGTACCGTTTTATGCTCCAGTATGCACCTTAAAGGTAATAACGTTTAGTGCAAGATAAAGCCCAGTAAAGTCAGATTAGTCCAAGGGTCCCCAATGAGATGGATGGTAGGTCAGGACAACTCCCTAATTGGTGATAGGATGGTTCAGTTGCCTGTTAACAGCTGGTAAGAAACTGTCCCTGAATCTGGAGGTATGCATTTTCACACTTCTGTATCTCTTGTCTGATGGGAGGGTGTGTCTGGGGTGAGACTCGTCATTAATTATGCTGGTGACCTGGCCGAGGCAGCATGGAAGGGAGGCCGGTTTGTGTGATGGTCTGGGCTGTATCCACAATTCCCTGCAGTCTTAGGTGGAGCTGTTCCCACTGCATTTCGTTGTCTCTGTATTGTACACTGACAATGACAATTAAAGTTGAATCTGAATCTGAATGAATCTGAAACCATGCTGTCATGCATCCCAATTTTTCTTTTTTCGTGTCCATCATCTATGTTTCAAATGTTCGGCCAGGCTCTTGCACAGCGGACAGCCTTTTCGTTTGCCACCGCTAGATCTTCCAGGCAGCATTGTTCACCAAGAAGTGGGCATCTTAGTAGGTGTGGCACGGATTGTACATATGTTCCACATTCACAGTCTGTGTCTGCCGCATCTGCATAGCCCCATTTGTTCATATTGGTCTTGCATCGGCCCATCCCGGTACAAAGCCTATTGATGGACTTCCAGGTCTTCCAGTCACACCTGTGACCAGGTGGTAGCTGTTCCTTGGTTGGGATAGGCATCTTTACGTGATGGTGATTTTCACTGCGTTTCTTTTCCCACAAGGCTAGTCTGGTTGCTTGAGGAGACTGTGACAGTGGCTGGATTGTGTGGAGGAAGCTCTTCCTCGACTTCAGCAGATTTGGGCTGGGTGATGGGAATGACAGGAATGCATCCGAATAAAATGCTTTCTACGGCGCATCTGCAGAGGTTGGTGAGAGTTGTTGGGGACATGTCGAGCTTCCTAAGCTTTCTAAGGAAGGAGAGGCATTGGTGTGCTTTCTTGGCCAGGCCCAGGACAAGTTGCTGGTGATATTTACTCCTAGGAGATTGAAACTTTCAACCATCTTTAATTTGGCGCGATCAATGTATATTGGGGTATGTGTACTGCTTCACTTCCTGAAGTGAATCAAAATCTCCTTTGTCTTGCTAACATTGAGGTGGTTGTCTTGGCACCAGGTTACAAGGTTCTCAATCTCCTTCCTGTACTCCATCTCATCATTATTTGATATCCGGCCCACAAGTTGGATTTGTATTTGGCTGCACTGTTGTGAGCGTATAAAGAGTAAAGAAGGGGGCTGAGAAGACATCCTCGCGGTACACCAGTGTTGAGGATTATCACAGAGGATGATTTGTCATCTATCATAACTGATTGTGGTTTGTTGGCCAGGAAGTCAAGGATCCAGTTGCAGAGGTGAGTGCTGACACCATTTCACAAGCTTAGAAATGAGCTTGGATGGGATAATCATATTAAAAGCAGAGATATAGTCTATTAATAGAAGTCTGACGTAGTTCTCTCTCTTATCCAGGTGTTCCAGGGATAAGTGGAGGGCCAAGGCATCAGCCATGGACCTGTTGTGGCGGTAGGCAAACTGCAGTGGTTCAAGGTTGCTTGGTAGACTGGATTTAATATGTTCCATTACCAGACTCTTAAAGCACCTCACAATAGTAGATGTCAATGCTACTGGACAGTAGTCATTAAAGCACGAGGTCTTGCTTTTTTTCAGCACCAGGATGATAATGGTCTTCCTGAAGCAGGTGGGTCTGAGTGGCTTGCTAAGATTAAGAACATTGATGGGTTGAGGGTCATATATAACTAAGGCTAGATAAGAAAAACAGATTTTCTTGACTGAAAGATGTGAGTGAAGTGGTTGTATTTTTCAATCACTATGCATTACTGATACTGTTGGTTTATTCTGGAATTATATAATTCAATTCCACAACAGAAATACAATCTTTTATCTCTGGATTGACCAGGCAGATCTCTAGATACTGCTTCAGAAACTTAACTACGATATTACAATACTTCAAACAAACTGCTTGTCTGTTTTGGTTTCTGTGCACAGTTGTTTCCATTTTTGGTCATGCAATGACAATATACTTCAGGACTCCTTCAAGAATATTCTTCATGCATATTAATTTTATATTTTATAGATATAGAAGCTAAAGCAAGTCATACTGGGAACCCTAAGTTACTCAAATAACAGTTCCTAAACCATTACCATTTTAACGAGGACAAGGCCAACAGTGATATGCAAAATCACCATCTGCAGATTCCTCTCCAAAACACACATCATATAAATGCCAACACTTCATCATTCCTGAGCATAAATTCTGGAGAGCCTGACTGAAGAGCACTTCTGTTGCATCTTCACAATACTGATTTTCATGGTTCAAGAAGTTGGCTCACCATTATTCGCTTAAGTGCAATTAGGAATAAACAATAAATGCCACCAACACCCAGATGCTGAAAACTTGAATTAAAAGAACAAATGATCCATATTATTTTATTATTCAATTATATGTCTGGGGAATATCAAAACACTTTTGCCATAGTCAACTAAAAAGAGCCATGCACTATCTTTCTATTTCTCAATGATATTAAACAACATTTACAACATTTTTTCTCAGCAGTTAGCATGAAATGATGTAATGGTTCATAGGTAAACAAAAATGCTGGAGAAACTCAGCGGGTGAGGTAGCATCTACGGAGCGAAGGAAATAGGCGACATCTCGGGTCGAGACCCTCTGAAGAAGGGCCTCGACCCGAAACATCGTCTATTTCCTTCGTTCCATAGATGCTGCCTCACCCGCTAAGTTTCTCCTGCATTTTTATCTACCTTTGATTTTCCAGCATCTACAGTTCCTTCTTAAAAACTTAATGATTCATAGAATACTTTTCACAATCTAATGTTGAAAAATGCAAACTTGAAAGAGATTACTGGTTCAAGGAAAAATATTTAATTATAGTAATAGGTAGGATCAAAAAAACTGCCATGTCCAACAGTATGTATTCATTAACATTAAAGTTACATAGAGCTTTGTGTCTTAGAAATAAGTTAATGCTTCAGATTTTTGAGGTGATTGCTATAAACGACAAAAATAGAGGTAAAAATAGATGAAAACATTTCAATAATGCAATTTTTAAAAATATTTTCCTTTCCATGGAATGAACTGCAGGAGGAGGTGGTTGAGCAGGTACTATCACAACATATAAGAAAACATTTAGACAGGTACATCGTTAGGACAGGTTTAGAGGGATATGGGCCAAACACATGTAGGTGAGACTACTGTAGATGGGACCTTGGCCAGTCTGGACAAATTGGGCCAAAAGTCCTGTTTCCACAGTGTAAGACTCTATATATTAATAATCCTTTCATTAAAAACAAAGAATGCAATCATTAAACATCCAGAACTCTGTTTTAATACCTTGTCGTGTCTTCATATACATCTTTAATATTTTTAGACTCATTTACACAATGATAGAAATGAGGCCGCTTGAAAGATGCTGACTCATGAATCAAGAAACTCAATTTCCAGTTGCAGAAGAATGCAGTGTGTCATCTCTGAATATTAACATAACGCCAAGGCCACACTCTGTCAAGCTCCACAATGTAAACCTGACACTGTAATTAGGTATGTTGCAAAGCCTACCTGAAGCGTCGTTGAAGATCTGCTGCTGAGGGTGTGCGCGATTTTGGCGCCGTTTAGAGGGGGCGGGTTTAAAACGCGATTTTCTCTAAGCTGTTCCAATCGAAAATGTTCAGCCTAGTTAATTATTAACGAAAAATCGCTGGAAGACCCCGTCGCAAAAGCTATTATTAGGTTTAAAGGCCTTGAATAATAGTTATAGTAGTTTAAAAATCAATCTCTAAACCCGCGACCGCCAGCAACCGCAGGGTCTCATAAAGCAAATAGCAGAAGTTAGGTTGTATATTTTTACATTAAAAAGGGCTTCTAAAGATCCCTTTATACAAAGTTTAATATTGCGAGTAGCTCAATTTGGGCCCATTATATCGCGCAGTATTTTTCTCGGCATTTGGGGCACAAATCTACCGCAATGTGAACGTTCTAAACCAGCGCGTTCCACAGGGACCCACTGGAAAGCTGATTTAAATGGGCATTTATTTACAGCAATTAAACACTAAATTCCTTCCATTTGGCCTATAAATTAATGTAAATGAGATTTAAAAATCATGTTTTATTGTGAATTATTTGTGAATATTATTTGGACATTTAGGCTATTTAAAAATGTTAATCATTTATTAAGAAATGGATAGATGTTTAGATCTAGTAATTGAAGTCTGAAATTAGCTACAATTAGGTAACTAACTAATTATATGCTTTAATTTCAGGTCATCCAAGTAAGATTATTTTATATTTGTTTCAGAATGCTTCAATCTATGATAACTGAAAATTTCATTCAGTTCTCTTAATTTTTAAGAAAGTTATGGGCTTTTGACTGTTCACGATCACAGCTTTTTTGTTATGTCCATAGAAAATCAATAGGGAACAAGATGCTCATTTCCCAGTATGAAAATGGCCATAACGTTTTAAATACTTGAGATATGAAAGTGAATTAGGTGTCAAATTAAACTTATTTTTATGCTTTATCTGATGGGATAAATTACAGACTTGATTTTTAAAATCTCAAAATTTTGTAACATTGCTACTGTAATAATAATAGAGACATGTAATTCATGCTATTTGAAGGTCTCTCCATGATATATTAAAACAAGCATATTTTTAAAAATATAATTGAAACCCAAGAGCCTAGGAATTGCTATTATACATCAATAATGTTTGCAAACAGCAATATGCGAATGTCCAAAGAGTTCAGGTTTAAGAATTTTTGGGTTACGTAAATGAAAATGTATTTTGTTATAATATTTACTTAAACATGTTTGAAAAATGGCTATATTTAATTCTATGATCTGTCACGCGTGTGGGATTTTCATCAGGCATGACAGGTCATAGAACTATGGTATTAATCTGCAAAAAGAAAACTCATGCATTCAGGCCAAATGTTTAATATTGACCATGAAAAGCAAATACACAGTAGAGATGGTTAAGTGCTGTCTAAATGTGATGGGTCTAAATAAATTAAGATAATATGAAGTAGATGATAACCAAAGAAAAACTATTGGGGCCCAAAATGGGAACTTTCAATGTGGCAAATTCAACCCTACAGAGAATGGGATCATTAGGTTTAAAAACCAAGGAAGGCTATTGGTTACATTTCTTTCAAAAATGTGCCTTCTATTAAAACTTGCCTATGGCTGGATGTTTGTAATTAATACAGATTTCAATAGTAATGGTAATAATCTAGATGTCATGAATGGAATCAAACTAATTTATTTGGGAACATTGTTGTTAAGATTGAAGAAGATGTTGACCCCTTGACTTTGAGAAGTGGACTGCAGTGGTGCTCCGGCCTCCTTCCTGCTGCACTGTCTCCTCGAGTACACAACGCCAGAAGGTTAATTGGAAATTTATGTAATCTCTTCTGAAATTAATTCTGAAATTAAACCTGTAAATTCATTGATTTAATTCAGATCGCAATTGGAAGCGTCGCTCTAAAGAGACCCTTCCTCAACTTAGAAGAAACCTATTCAGGTCGATGCAGCAACTTTGAATACATAGGCAAGGTTTTTACACATGATATATTTGAGCAATGTGTGTAAACAGTATTAAATGTTTGTATAGCCTCCGAAAGTGTCGGATGAATGTTTTGCATGATTCATGTATTGTATATATTTATTACTTGAATAAAGTCTATTTTGAAATTAAAAAAAGGTCCGCTGCTGGACATAGGTGGGCAGGGTGTGGTGGAGACGCCCCTCAAAAATAAGGGAAGGGATTCCACGCCAGTGGGCCACATGAGTGACAAGGGTGGGGATACATTTGTGAAATTTGAGCAATGTGTGTAAATTGAATGTTTGTATAGCCTCTGAAAGTGTCGGATGAATTTTTTGCACAGTTCATCAATTGTATATATTTATTACTTGAAAAAAGTCTATTTTGATTTTTTTTTTTAATTATTAAAAAATGAGGAGGGCTAATGCATTGGAGCCAATTTACACCTTAACAGACAATCACTGTAAGCCAACAAATATAGTCATCATTTTGTGGCAAAGGAAACATAGAATCATAGAAATTAGGTGCAGGAGTAGGCCATTCGGCCCTTTGAGCCATATTCAATATGATCATGGCTGATCATCCAACTCAGTATCCTGTACCTGCCTTCTCTCCATACCCCCTGACCCCTTTAGCCACAAAGGCCACATCTAACTCCCTCTTAAATATAGCCAATGAACTGGCCTCAACTATCTTCTGTGGCAGAGAATTCCAGAGATTCACCACTCTCTGTGTGAAAAATGTTTTCCTCATCTCGGTCCTAAAAGATTTCCCCCTTATCCTTAAACTGTGACCCCTTGTTCTGGACTTCCCCAACATCGGGAACAATCTTCCTGCATCTAGCCTGTCCAACCCCTTAAGAATTTTGTAAGTTTCTATAAGATCCCCCCTCAATCTTCTAAATTCTAGCGAGTACAAGCCGAGTCTATCCAGTCGTTCTTCATATGAAAAAAGACTGAATAACAGAAAATGCCACAAAGTTCATGACTCGAGAACCAAATAATGATTAATCTAGTCACAAAGAATAACGAGGGGTATAAAAAACTTTGCACTGATGGTATTGAAAGGAGGTAAGTTATCCAATTCACAAAACCTACAATAACATCTTTCTTCTGTTATTAATGTAACAGTTTACTACGAGAGGAATCCTATGCTTGAGATGGATTCTATTTCATAATTGTGAAGAAACCATTTAACATTCACATGCTAATTAATAACAAGAAACACTTCCAACATGAAAATGCAATGTTCCTGTGAAGAGCAAAGAACAGAGTGCTCCATCTGCAAATTTCAAGTTTTCCAAAAAATAGAGTACTTATAATTTACTCCTGTGATCCTGATAATTACATGAATACATCAAAAGCCGTGTTAATTGTACAGATGTTTTAAAAGATACATAATTAGCAACTGAATTCCAGTTACTCATTGCAAAGTTTAGTTTAGTTTATTGTCACGTGCAACGAGTACAGTGAAAAACTTTTGTTGCGTGCTAACCAGTCAGCGGAGAGAAAATACACAATTACAATCGAGCCATTTACAATATATAATTTGTTAAACATATTAGTAGAAAATACCAATTCAATTTTAAAATAAGCAACTCTAATGAGATGAATAATGCCCAGATGAGAATACTTTCCAAAAAATGTTTTTAAGACAAAGAAAAATCAGTAGTAAGGAAGGCAAATGCAATGATAGCATTTAGTTCAAAGGGACTAGAATATAAAAACAGGGATGGATTGCTGAGGCTTTATAAAGCACTGGTCGGACCACATTTGGAGTATTTTGGGCCCTATATCTGAGGAAGGATGTGCTGGCATTGGAGAAAGCTCCAGGAGGTTTACGAGAATGACTCCAGGAATGAGTGAGTTAACATATGATGAGCGTTGGGCCTGTATTCGCTGGATTTGAAAGGATGAGGGTCACCTCATTTAAACCTACCGAATGGTGAAAGGCCTGGATAGAGTGGATGTGGAGTGGATGTTTCCACCAGTGGAAGAGTCTAGGACCAGAGGCTTTAGCCTCAGAGTAAAAGAACGTTCATTTAGAAAGGAGATGAGGAAGAATTGCTTCAGTCAGAAGGTGCTGAATCTGTGGAACGTGGCACAGAATGCTGTGGAGGTCAATTCAATTGATATTTTTAAGGAGGAGATTGATAGATTCTTGATCAGTAGGGGTGTCAAGGATTATGGGGAGAAGGGAGGAGAATGGGGTTGAGAGGGAATGATAGATCAGCCATGATTGAATGGTGGAGTAGACTTGATGGGCTGAATGGCCTAATTCTGCTCCTAAAACATGTACTTAGAATGTACTTATAATGACTTCCAACTATATCATTGGGATATTCAAAGTAAAATAAAATAAACCTGTAAACACGTCAATTTCATTCCAGATCGCAGCTGGAAGAGTCACTCTAAAGAGTCCCTTCCTCAACTTAGAAGAAACCTATTGATGCTGACACAGCAATCTTGAATTAACAAGGTTTCTGCGCATACAGTGAATGAGAGCTAATTTCACCACATTCAGTTGTCTGTTGGCTAAATACGGTGCATGGAATTCCAGACTAAAAAAATTGTTACGGAAATGCAGGCCATTCAGCCATCAAAAAAAAATGCTGACTCCTGGTAGCACACTCCCTCTATTTCCTAAAATTGTTCTCTCTCAAATAACTATCCAATATCATTTTAGAACCTCACTAATTGTTTCTATCGCTCCAAATAGCAATGAGTTTCAAATTACATTCCTCACCTCCCCTTTGCATCGGTTCCCCATATTTTAAATCTATGCCTCCAACCTATAAATCATCATAGAAACATAGAAAATAGGTGCAGGAGTAGGCCATTCAGCCCTTCGAGCCTGCACCGCCATTCAATATGATCATGGCTGATCATCCTCAATATGATCATGGCTGATCATCTTTCCTCTTGATCCTGTTCATTGGTATCAAGTCTCCTTTCCTCAATTAAAATAACCCTTGTTTCTGCTATCCAACATTCCTGAAATTATGTCAATAAATGTTGTCCCCACCTTCTCTCGGTTTTTTACATTTGAAAGTTAGGTGATCAGAATTAGATGCAATGCTTCATTTGAGACCTAACTGCTGCTTCCCCTAGGTTAAACAGAACCACTTTCTCTCAAGAGTTAAATGTAGATGAGTTCATAACAAGCTGCCAGCTTTGTAGGTTTATGCAAATGCAAACTCAGATTCGTCTATTCCAGCACTATCAATTGTGTCATCTTATTCTTTCCGCATTAGTACATCACTTTACACTTCTCTCCATTAAAATACACCTGACACTCAGTCTGTACATTTTGCTAATCTGTGTCCTCTCATGGTTTCTATTCACTGTTTAGCATACATTACTCACATCTGTATACATTGCTCTCAACCCCAATGTTTAGTTTATTAAAATATATTGTTTAAACTTCTCTGACCTATGTTAAAAACAACAATCAGATAAACTCCATTTCTATCAAAAAATATGTTGGAAACATGGTGACTTGGTGGTTTGGATTCAGAACTGGCTAACGCACAAAATTCAGAGGATAATGGTGTCAGGATGTTATTTTTGCTGGTGGTCTGTGACCAATAGTGTTCTGCATGGATCGGTGCTGGGACCTCTGTTGCTTGTGATATACATAAATGGACGAAAATAAAGATGAGTTAGTCAGTAAGTTTGTAGTTGACAAAAATTGGTAGAGATGCTGACAGTTAAGAAGGCAGTCAAAAGATATAGAATAGTTACCTATATGGGCAGAGAAATGGCAAATTGGGTTTAATATGGACTCTTGTGAGGTGTTGCACTTTGGGAGGTCAACACCAAGGGAAAAGTATATAGTTAATGGCTGAATTAATGCAGAGAGTGATCTTGGGGTCCAAACCTACAGTTCCCTGAAAATAGCAACATAGGTAGATGAAGCAGGAAAGAAGGCGCATGGTATATACATGCCTTCATTGATCGGGGCATTGAGTGCAAGAGTTAGCAAGACATGTTGCAGCTTTACAAAACTTTGGTTAGGCTGCATTTTTCTTTCCAAATGCATGTGTATCTTACACCTCAGAATCCTCTCCAGTACCATTACAGTTCCAAGGTTTTTCTTTACACCTCTTTTCAAAAACAGCACAACATTAGCTACTTTCCGGTACCTCATCCATGTTTAACGATGTTTCATCTATCACAACCATAACTCTTGCAATTTCTCCTCCAGCTTACCACATTTTCCTTGGATATACTTCATCAGGCCCAGGAGATTTACCTACTTTCATACGTTTTAGGACATTCAGCATAATACAGACTGTCCTTTAGGCTTCACCATTAACTTTCCCAAGTTCCCTTGTCTTCATATCATTTTCCATGGTAAAAACTGCAGAGAAATATTAATTGAGGGCCTTGCCCAATCTCTGCGGCTCCAAACAGGGAGACCACATTGGTTTCTTAAGGGGCCCTACACCTCTTTCATTATCCTTTTCCCCTTCATACACTTAATAAATCTCTTTAGATTCCCCGTGCTTATCATCCAGATCTATCTCATGCCCCCATTTTGCCCTCCCAATTTCCTTAAGTATGCTCTGAATTCCCTGCCGCGGATACACTTGATCCCAGCTGCCGACACCTGATCAATACCTCCTCTTTTTGCTGACTAGAGCCTTGATTTCTCTCATCACCCAGGCTTCCTTACCCCTGCCTGCCTTGCACCTTACTCTAACAGGAACCTGCATACCTTGTCTTGGGGCATTGTTTTTTTCTTTTTGCACTATTAATGTATGCATGTGCGTGCGTGTATTGTTTATGGAGTACAGGTGCACAACCTTTTATCCGAAAGCCTTGGGACCAGACACCTTTCGTAATTCAGAATTTGTCGGCCTTCGGAATGGAAATTTTTTAGCGTAGATTTTAATGGCTGGCTCAGTGGTAGAGTGCTCGGCTCATATCCGCAAGGTCGCGAGTTTGCGCCTTGATCCCGGCAGTTACTCGGTCGCGAGTTTGAGTCTTCAATGTAGTTTTTTCTTGCAGAATAAATGTTTGTATGAAATGCAGTGTAGGAGAGGTGTACTGACTGTGTGGGCAGAACTTTGGAAGTGATTGCCCACCAGTCTAAAAAGCCGCTGTGTCTCCCTGTCCCTGGGATAGCAGGGGGCGATCAAACAGCACAATACCCCCCTCCCCCTCCAACTCCAGAGGAATCCGCTCCCCGATGGGCCGCTACGGCGACAAGTGGCAGTTTGCCCACAGCCCGAGCTGCGCCCCCTCATCCGCCACCCCAAGAACAAGACGTACCTTGCACACCATCAGCTTCTGCCCCTACGGGTTCCTCTGGAGTTGGAGCGGGGCTGGGCTGGAGTTGCTGCTGGCTGTGGGTCTCTGGGATCTCTGTGCTTGCAGTGGGCCTGGGGGTCGGTGTCCCGTTGGTCCTGACGTCTCCGTCCACCCCCCTGGACTGGAGCTGAGACTGGGAACTGTACCGCCCTTGCCCCCTCCCTCTGCAACTGCAAACAACCCCACACTCCTGCAAGGGCGGTACAGTTCCCGGAGGATGGCAGGTGGCCGGAGACGTCAGGACCAACAGGAACCCGCTCCCCGATGGGCCCCTACGACGCCCCGAGCTGCGCCCCGTCATCCGCAACCCAGGTTCCTCTGTAGTTGGAGCGGGGCTGGGCTGGGCTGCTGTTGGCTGTGGGTCTCTGGGATCTCCGTGCTTGCAGTGGGCCTGGGGGTCGGTGTCCCGATGAGGGGGCGCAGCTCGGGGAACGGCTTCTGGTGGTCCTGACGTCTCCGGCCAGTTTGCAGTTTTCCTCTGGAGTTGGAACGGGGCTGGGCTGCTGCTGGCTGTGGGTCTCTGGGATCTCCGTGCTTGCAGTGGGCCTGGGGGTCGGTGTCCCGTTGGTCCTGACGTCTCCGGTGACTGGCACTGACCTGCTGTCATCGCCGACGTGAAGACAGTGCAAAGCCCCCGCGCCGGTGCAATGAGCGGGGAGCTGGAGAGGGGAGGGAAGGGGTCACACACATGGCCGGGAAGCAGAGGGGTGTAGGTGGGGTGAAACTGAAGGGAGCGACAATCTGCTGCTGCCTGCCCGCTGAGTTAAAAAGTTCCCACGCAAGACTCACGATACACTGTGTATCGTGAGTCTACCGTGGGAACTTTTTAACTCAGCGGGCAGGCAGCAGCATATTGTCAATTATTAACCCTCCCGCGCAATATACCCTCACCTTCTCTTTTATGAATGGGGATTTAGTTCCCCTTTCTTCGAGGACCGACCGGAGGTTCCGCTGTCACCTCTGCGGGCCGCCCTCGGTGAACGTTTTCAAGGACCTTTCTTCAAGGACCGAAAAAATGTCCGCTATTCGGAGGCTTTCGTTATTTGGATCTTCGGATAAAAGGTTGTGCACCTGTACTATGTTTACATATTTTGTTATGCTGCTGGAAGTAAGAATGTCATTGTTCTGCTTGAGACACATGACAATAAAACACTTGACTCTCTTGACGTGATTATGCAATCGAAGAGATTGTCCTTTAACTGACATGAGGCAGACTGGTGTATTCTTCACTCCTCTCCAGTTACTTATTTAAAAAGTTACTTATTAAAGATTCAGGGGGAAAAAAATGCGATGAGTACAAAAGCCAATGCACATGTGAAGATATATCCACCGCCAGTTCCACTAACTTATTTCTAAAATAACTTTCTTTTCCAATTTATTTCTCAACAAACATAAATATCTATTTCCACCATTATTCAAAAAAATTCCTTTTTAAAAACTCCCTGCTAATCCATCCTCCATAATTACACACCCCCACCCTAATTTTCCCACAACCCCCTCCCCCTACAACTCCCCCACTTCCTCCTCAACAAAGCAGGGCAATGCCTCCTTTATCTGTTTTACGCGTTATATTCTTATACTCTTTATCACAGAGAATCTCCTCAAATTGTGGATAAATGTTTTATCATCATTTGAGAAAATGCAAGAGAAGCACAAGGAAATCTGGAGACCACTTAATAATCTGCTTTCTAATTATATTGTTTGGAATGTACAATAAATGTACTCTCCCTGGGAAAGTTGTTTTCAACAGAAAATGCTAGATTAATAGGTTCCTTATGCATGGGGAATGTTCAACGTGTGGGGAATCAATGGATACAAGACTCGAGGTGTTGAAATACAAGATTAGTTAATGTTCTTGAATGCAAAACAGGTGCAGTGCCAGGTGACTTGTGTCGGTTTCTTATGTCCTAATATTATCGAAACAGTGCTGATTAAACATGTGTTTTACAAGAAGCCAATAACTGATGCACCTATCTCCCTGGTTTCTTATCTGCCACAATTTATTTTTCATGTCCTTGTGAAGAGTATCAGAAGACAACAATGGAAGTGCTGCACGTGAACCAATGATACTCTTGAAGACACAACGTGCTGGAGTAACTCGGCAGGTCAGGCAGCATCTCTGGAGAACATCGATATGTTTCGGGTTGAGACCCTTGTTCACAGATTGTAGGAGGGGTGAAGAAAATTAGGAGAGGGGAGAAGCAGGACAAAGTGTGGCAGGTAATGTGGATTCAGATTCGGGGAGGGGGGGAATTGATAGGCAGATGGTTGGAACAAAGACCAGAGATAAAATCAGACCGTGCGAGACAGGTTGGTGAGTTGCGAGTTGCAAATTGTGAAGTTAGAGGAAGGAAAGTAGAAGGAGGGGTGGGGGTTGGTGGAGGGGAGAAATAGGTTGTAGTCTAGTGAGGAGAAAGGGAGGGGTAGGGGGAAGAAAAAGAGATGTGTGGGGGAGAAATGGTGGGTTTGTGGGGGGAGGAGGGGGGGGGGGGGGGTTTAGTAAGAGGTTACCTAAAATTAGAGACTTCAGTGATCATACCGTTGGTCTGTAGGCTACCCAAGTGGAATGATGCCCTTGCGTGTGCAGTGCATTCTGTACTAGGTCATTTTTAAATGTTTTTTTTTAGATTTTAGAGATACAGCACAGAAGCAGGCCCTTCGGCCCGAGTCCATACCGACCAGCGATCCCCGCATATTAATACTATCCTATACACACTAGAGACACTTTAGACATACACCAAGCCAATTAATCTACAAACCTGTATGTCTTTGGAGTGTGTGAGGAAACCAAAGATCTCGGAGAAAACCCATGAGGTCACAGCGAAAACGCACAAACTCCATACAGACAGCAGCCCCAGTCGGGATCGAACCCGGGTCTCCGGCGCTGCAAGCGCTGTAAGGCAGCAACTCTACTGCAGTGCCATCATGCTTGATTAGCAGTGGTTGGTTACATCCTTCATAAACTGGCAATAAAGCAGACTCAGCCCTGGCCAGAAGCTGCAGGGCTTCAGGAGAAAGTGGACGACGAGTAAAATGGGTAGCAACGCTGGGGCCTCTTTCAGGCTATAGTGACCAGCAGCATACTCATAAACAGGAGATTTTAAGTACCCATAATAAATGGTATTTCCATTGGTGAATCCCACAGCCATACATCCTGATAGAACAATAGTGACCACCAATGGACTTTAAATTAGTCCGAGGCTGGGAATTAAACAGCAAGAGTTTTAATTCTTAACTCCACAATCTATTGAATCTTCTACGAAATGATCAGTAAACTGCAGGGCCTTGAGGAGAACTGATATATATCCAGAATAAATTGATATAATCAAGATGAAGCAGCGTACTTTATAATAAAACATCAAATGTCAATGATGAACAAAGTATCTAGTAGAAAGTAACCTAGAATAAAACAAATTACAATAATGTCCAAGAATTGAAAAATTGCTTAACATTTTAGTTTAAAGAAGCAAAACAAGGCAGAAACTAATTAAAAATGCTCAATCAGGTTCGATGATAAAGGACAAATTAAAACTATTGATTAATAAATTCTAAAATATAGATAACATGTATATTTAAATGAATATGCAGGATTGTGCATTTAAAGATGCAATTTGTGGGTCAGATTTGCAACATTCATATTTGGCCAGTGTGGAATGAAATGAATATATTAGTTAAACCAGTCTTGGAGTTCGATTCTTAAGTCTTTCAATGTTTGATCCGAAGGATGGTGATTCAAATTAACTTAGTTAATTATTGTATGAATTGTGCACCCTATTGAATTGAAATTGAAATTTACACCTATGCATAAGCACGGTAGGGCAAAGGATTGCAGGTGAGGAAGCATTCCTTCAAAATGGGACATTACTATTCGATTTTACAGTACAATCAAGCATTTGGAATTAAGGATAAAGATAAAATGACACTGTTCCATATAGGGATGGAAGTGGATTTGTACCAAATGGCCCATGAAGTTTAGCATCAGGGCAGGTTTTATGGGCACATGCACTGCTGCGTTTTAATGGTTGTTACCATAAAGGCACATCCAAATAATAAAATAACAAAATTACTAAAGCATTTAACTCAAGATTTATTTATATTGACCCCTAGTCAAGGTACGTGTGTACACACACACCTCTTCATCCAAGAGTGACCAATGTCTGAGATTGAAGATCAGTTTCTGTTATAATACATTTTCCTGTTGAAACTCCAGCTGCAGATTTGAGCAAATTCATACTTTTCCCATTAGCTCTAAATACATCCAAAGTAGTAGGAATAGCATTGAATGAAAAGCTAGGAGTTCCTTGGTTTTTAACTCACTAATAGTGAACTATTTCACTTGTATCTAAAATTTTATTAAACCACAAAAGCTCTAAATTTAGGATTAAGTAATTACTGAGTGAACATACTGTAGCTTGTGTTTCCCAAAACTCCTTATGATATCTAATATTTTGAAAATCAGAAAGCAGCATTTGATATGCTTGATTTCAGGGCCTGGAGCATTGAATACAAGAGTTGGTCGTCATATTGCAGTTGTGCAAAAAATTAGTTAGACCGCATATGGTGTATTGTGTTCAGTTGTGGTCCCCACACTACAGGAAGGATGTGGTAACCATGGAGAGAAAGAAGAAGAAATTCACCAGAAAGATGCCTGGAATAGAAGATTGTAGTTATAAGGAGCAATTGGATTGGCTGGGTTTCCTTTCACTGTAATACGGTGATTTTCTACAAGTTTATGAAATTATGAGGGGCATATGTAGGAGATAGTCAGAATCTTTTTCCCAGAGCATGGAATTCCAGAATGAGAGGGTTAAGGTGAGAGGGAGAAAAAGGAAGGATATCTGAGGGGTAGGTTTTTGCACTTACATGATGTGGTTGACTTGAACAAACTATCAAAGAAGGTGGCAGAGGCAGATACAATTACAATTAGATGGGAAAGGCATAGAGGGATGCGCAACTAATTCGCATGAATGGGATTCGCACAGATTGGCATGACAGTCGGCATGGACAAGGTGGGCCAAAAGGGCCTGTTCCTGTACCATATAATTAAAATGATTCTCTATTTATGATTTGCTAAAATAGGTGTAAAATTTGCATTGAATAAAGTGAGTATTCAACCATTCCACAAACTAACAAAACTTCTTGTGTGATGCTATTTATTTTACGTTTTAAAAAACATTGGAGATTGGTTAAGTTACTGGGCCAATAATCTGAAAACTTTGACCAATAACCTGCAGAAATAACTCAGAATCCCAGAATAGCTGCGAGGGAATTTAAATTCAGTAAGGTCAAAGGAATAACACTGTTGACCACGAAACATCTGACTGTTCTTAAAACCCTTGTTTGGCTCACGTATTGAAAATCTGCTGCTTTTACTTAGTCTGCCCTGCATGTGACTATAGACCCACAGCCAAGGGATTGGCTCCTAATCACCCTCTGAAACAGGCTACTCTGTGGTCCAGTTGTTGAAGTATATTATTTAAATTGGAGTGACCCCAATCGCCGACCTAGGTGCCAGATTTAGAAATGACAAAGATGTGCCCAGCCAAGTTAATGCTGCAAAATCCACCTCACAAACATCTGACACCACGGCTGAATGAGGAGAACAGCGCTACAGATTAGTCAAACAACACCCTGACACGGTAATCCTCACAGGATCATTGTTCTAATGAACTCATGTGTCACAGTTAAAATATTAAGATTAAAAAAAGTTAATTATTCGCAACTTGAATT
Organism: Amblyraja radiata; assembly: GCF_010909765.2. Taxonomy (NCBI): domain Eukaryota; kingdom Metazoa; phylum Chordata; class Chondrichthyes; order Rajiformes; family Rajidae; genus Amblyraja; species Amblyraja radiata. The sequence continues at coordinate 87,325,653 of NC_045957.1, forward strand.
AAGATCTCACCCACAAAAAGTGCCCTCCAACTGACTTCAAAAGTCACACTTCAAAAGATGTATAAAAAATTGAAAGTGTGCCTGACCAATAATTGACCTAACGATTTCACAATCAGCCTCTAAATGACCTCAGGACGTTTATGGCCATTAAACCTTGAAGCATACATCATGCCATAAGATGCACTTCAATGGTAAAGCAAGCATTTTACTATTAGCAGTATAAAGCCAAGTCCTAAAAAAACACCAAATTCCCTGTTATCTAGGAGGAGGATTTAAAATAAAAATCAACGTCAACATACACAACTTCACTGAAATAGTTTTAATGTCAAAATTCAGTGCTTCATACTGTGGTGTTTTGTCAGTATAATAATCATATTGAAGTTTCTTGAAGCAATAAAATTAGATTGAATTTTACTTTCTGACTTTACTCACAAGTTGTTTATTTTTAGCCGATACTAGGATTGTATGTTAGAATACTTCTCCAAATGTGCCTTATCTCAGCATCAAATTTGAGCATCATCTCTAAAATTCAGTGAAGCATATGTTATGTTTTAGATATAAATCTCACACATATATTAATACCTCATGCTCCATTGCTTTTACACAATGCACCTAAGAAATGCAAAGTATACAACTTAATACTCCAAGATAATTTCCTTTCGCCAGTAGTATGAAAATAGTAGATTTATCCTTTTCAAAATATGTAATAAAAACATATTTTCCAAGTGAAAATACTGGTTCAGTTGAAAAAAATAATAAGAATTGCTTGTAGTCTCAAACCATATATGAATCAAACTCCAGTGCTAAACTGTGATACCCAATAACCAAGTTGACACTCCACACTAAATTATATAATGCTCAAATAACCATCAAGCTGGCAAGTTGCTCCCATCTGCTTAATTGTGTTTGATTTAGTTATGAATGATTACTACTGTTTAAATTATTAACTTTAAACTGAGTAACACATTTGGCTGCTTATCACTCAAATCTGAAAATTCTTAATTTTAAGGCACATGCTGGAAGCAAAAAACTACAAGTAAATGCTAATAATCAAAATACAGCACAATTAGTTTACCACTTTCTAAAAGAAATAGGCGATCAGTTAATAAGGTGCCTTTATGAAACCTGCCTCCTTGTGCGCTAAATATAAATATAATTTTTCATTAACTCCTTAAGGGCATCAATAAAAACAATGCTAACTTTTCATTTGGTTTTAATATGTAAAGGAAGGCAGAGGCAAAATAAAATGTTGCTCCGAACAATTGCACTTTCTGCAAATCAGCTGTTTAATCTCATGCCCACTGCCACTTCAGACAACGCCATAATCTGTTACATTTGCATCATGTTATCTCTGATCTGTTCTACCAACACCTTAAATACATTACTCTTTAGAATTCTTGCATCCAAATTTAGTTTGGCTACTTAATTACCAATTCTTAAAATGTCCCAATGAAATCTAGTTAGTGATAATTACATTTGTTGCAGGAGTTAAGTTTTGGAGTGGGAACGTTTCTTTACAACATATACAGTGCCCTCCATAATGTCTGGGCCAAAGACCCATCGTTTATTTATTTGCCTCTGTACTCCACAATTTGAGATTTGTAATAGAAAAAAATCACATGTGGTTAAAGTGCACATTGTCAGATTTTAATAAAGACCATTTTTGTTTCACCATGTCGAAATTACAGCAGTGTTTATACATAGACCCCCCCCCATTTCAGGGCAACATAATGTTTGGGGCACAGCAATGTCATGTAAATGAAAGTAGTCAATGTTTAATATTTTGTTGCATATCCTTTTCATGGAATGACTGCTTGAAGTCTGTGATTCATGGACATCACCAGTTGCTGGGTGTATTCTCTGCCAGGCCATCTTTAGCTTATGCTTGTTTTGGGGGCTAGTCCCCTTCAGTTTTCTCTTCAGCATATAAAAGGTATGCTCAATTGGGTTCAGATCGGGTGATGGACTTGGCCACAAGAATTGACCATTTTTTAGATTTGAAAAACTCCTTTGTTGCTTTAGCGATATGTTTAGGATCATTGTCTTGCTGTAGAATGAACCGCCGGCCAATGAGTTTTGAGGCATTTGTTTGAACGAGCAGATAGGATATGTCTATACACTTCAGAATTCAATATACTACTACCATCAGCAGTTGTATCATTAATGAAGATAAGTGAGCCAATACCTTCAGCAGCCATACATGCCTAGGCCATAACACCCCCACCACCGTGTTTCACAGATGAGGTGGTACGCTTTGGATCCTGGGCAGTTCCTTCTCTCCTCCATACTCTGCTCTTGCCATCACTCTGATATAAGTTAATCTTTGTCTCATCTGTCCACAAGACCTTTTTCCAGAATTGTGGTTGCTCTTTTAAGTACTTCTTGGCAAACTAACCTGGCCATTCCTATTTTTGTGGCTTGCCTGTGGTTTGCATCTTGCAGTGTAGCCTCTGTATTTCTGTTCATGACGTCTTCAGCGGACAGTGGTCATTGACAAATCCAAACCTGACTCCTGAAGACTGCTTCTGATCTGTTGGACAGGTGTTTGGGGATTTTTCTTTATTATAGAAAGAATTTGTCTGTCATCAGCTGTGGAGGTCTTCCTTGGCCTGCCAGTCCCTTTGCGATTCGTAAGTTCACCAGTGCTCTCTTTCTTATTAATGATGTTCAAAACAGTTGATTTTGGTAAGCCTAAGGTTTGGCTGATGTCTCGAACAGTTTAATTTTTGTTTCTCAGTCTCTTAATGGCTTCTTTGACACAACTTTGGTCATGTTGATAAACAGCACTAAAAGTTTTCAAAGGTGATGGAAAGACTGGAGGAAAGACTAGATGCTGAGAGCTCTCCGATACCTGCATTAAGGAGGCATTTAAACACACATAAGCAATTACAAACACCTGTGAAGCCATGTGTCCCAAACATTATGGTGCCCTGAAATGGGGGGACTTTGTATAAACACAGTTGTAATTTCTACATGGTGAAACCAAAATGTATAAAAATACTCTTTAAATAAATCTGACAATGTGCCCTTTACAACATGTGATTTTTTCTATTACAAATCTCAAATTGTGGAGTACAGAGACAGATAAATAAATGACGGGTCTTTGTCCCAATACAGGGCACTGTATTACTGCTCCTTAGGCTTTGCAGCTTCAATACTGTCAAGTAATGCCTTCATACATGCGAAAAAGTATAATACATAAATGTGATGATTTTATTCTTTTCATCTTCGTTGTCATTAAAATTATTTTTAAGCCACAAATGATAATCTTCCATACCCAAATACTATTACATGAATTTAAATTGTACTTTTGGTTCAAGCAATTCCCTCCAGCCCAAACCAAGCTTTATACTTGGGTCTCTTCCAGGAATTTGAATGATTATTAGCAATTGCTCAGGCCCATTAGTTACTAATTAGTTTCAACATTGTGAATAGTCACACAAAGGAAGAGCAGTTTGGACCATGCAAAGCCTCACAGTTAATAACTCCAACATCTACAGTATAACAATGTCATCACATTGGGCACATTTCCAATATAAGGATGTATTCACATGCCAGATTAAGGAGTGCAATAAAAGAAAAAAACTAGTACAATTTTTTTAAAGTAAAAATACATGAAACCATTTATGAAACAACTGACATTAAATCCAGGGCATGCTCACCTTTCACACCATTTCCTTTTATAAAATCATTTATAATTCAATTAATCAGATAAATATAAAAAGATATAGAAGATAGATTAAAAAAAAACAATAGCTATAAGCACAAATAAGTATAATACTTAATTATTTCAAAAGAAGTTTTACATATGTGTATGCCTAGTCCAGAGCTTTATCTGTTAGAATGCATTGAGATCATGGACATAGAGGCAAGCTGAGCCTTCAGTTGTGTTTGTCCATTAGTAATTGGAAAATGCTTTTGAGCACAAGCTCAAATTCCTAGTATGCATTTCAAACAGCTCAAGCTCCATGCCAGGAATGTGATCTAGTAGAATTTATATTGAATTCACTGAATGGACTGTTTATTTAAAGTATGCAGAACACAAAATACTGTTGAGAAGTAGATACACTCATGTTCAAAAGCATGGGTGTTCAAACTGCATCTAAATAATCTTGAATCTTGGCAATCCAGCCTTTAATTCAAGGAAATCTGAGCTAATCTCTCTTAAATTCATTGATGTAGTTCGTAAAAAATCACTTTATGCAGATCACTCATCACCCCTGGATAATTACTCCAACAGGACAATGATCGATCAGCAGTAACAAATTTAAATTAAGAGAATATAGGTTTGAAATTTATTTTTGATTCCAAAGATAGTACTAAATGATGTTACGCAATTCATTGCCCAAAGATGAAGCAACCATTTCATTGAAGGTTATACATTCATTCAGAGGACTTTCACCAAACAGGTTGTAAATAATACCATTGACAAATTAGCACACTTAATATTATATTATCATATAAACTTTCAACCCAAGTTCTTTGCAGGTGAAAATCAGCCCATCAACAGGAAAGTATGATAAAAATTGAGATGAATGCAGATGAAGACAGGAAAGTTCACTGCTGGAAGAGTTCAGAAGCAGAAGTAAAGGTTGTCAGAGACGATTCACCCGCATAGGAACAGGAGCACAACAGGTGACTGGAAAAGAGGATAGTAAAGACAAAGATAAAACATATTTTTGCAGCTGCATGAAACAATTAATTCTATGACTGATAGAAATTATACATTAGGAAAAGATTATTAGTGTATACTTTCATTAAAAATACTAGCTTCTTGAATTCAATGCCTTGGCCCATGTTGGAACCAAAATAACCCATCATAAAACACACACATTTCCAATATATTGTATGATTAAGATTTAAGCCTTTCTTTATTTTCATTTCAATTATTGGAAGTCCCCAATGCAATGGCAAGTGAAGGCAAATTGTATCGTCACTGGCTTGAACTGCAGCACTTCTCTCATACAGAGAATATAGTGCTTGAAAAAGGATGGCCAATGTGATGGGGGAGTGATATGGGAATATTTTTTAAATTTACACTCAAACACATTTCAACAAGAAAAAATACAATATTTCTCCTCATTGCTGAAACATTGCTAGAATACTCAAATAGCTATAATACTAGAATACTAAAATAGTTCTGGTCTACCGGGGAGTATAAGATCGTGAGAATAATTTGCCAGTCAAATGCGTGAAGGGAATATTTCCAACTGCTCCTGTCTCCGCTCACCAAATGAGAGTAACCAAAACCCCAGACATAGAGGAGGAATTCTTTTGAAATTTGGTCTGCACTTTAAATGAGATGCGTGAACCTAGGAAGCTAAGTTTTCTATTTATGTCAGAACTGATTTAAGATGCAAGTGTTAGCCATTGAGAAGAGAATGAGCATGGTTTAGATAGGAAAAGAAAATGAGTGAAGGTCTAAATTCCGAGCTGCAATTTTTCTATTTTAAGTGAACCATTAATGTTCCATTTCTTGTCCAGTGTCACTTCACTTTGATACTGAGCAGATATCATGCACCAGACTTCAGGGACGGTTGGAAATGGATGGACATGTAATGCATTACCAGCTACAACCTACTGTCGGTTTTCTACAGGAAATAGCTTTTACCAAAAGCTTGTGCAATTACAATGTTCGACTTTTGCAAAGTTCCACTAGAAATTATTGCAGATCCACATAATATTTCAGTTATAAACATGACAAGGAGTTTTGAAGCAAGATTGAGTATTTAGTATCAGAATCAAGAAGTCATGTTGCAGCTTTATAGGACTTTATTGTGGCAATATTTTGAGTATTGTGTGGAGCTCTGTTGCCCTTTTACAAAAAAAGGATGTGGAGGCTTTGGAGAGGGTGCAGAAGAGTTTTAGCGGATTTGCCTGGATTAGAGTTTATGAACTATACAGAGAGGTTCGATAAACCTGAATTGTTTTTTCAGGAGCACCGAAGACTGAGGGGTGACCTGGGAAGAATGGATATGGTAGACAGTCACAACGTTTTCCCAGGGTGGAAATGTCAAAGACAAGGGGGTACAGCTTTAATGTGGGAGGGGCAACATATAAAGGTGATGTGTGGCGCGTTATTTATTTATTTTTACACAGTGAGTGGCGAGTGTCTAGATGTTGCCAGGGATGGTAGTGGAGGCTGATACAATTGTGACATTTAAGAGGCCTCTACATGCCTACAGGGATATGCAGAGAATAGAAGGATATGGATTACGTGTAGGCAGAGGAGATTAGTTTAACTTGGCATCATGTTCAGCATGGACATTGTGAATCAAAGGGCCTGCTCCTGCACTGTACTGTTCTGTTTGAAGATAAGAATTACACTCATGCATCTGCACAGACTATAATTTAACAAGGATCTGTACTATATAATAAAAATGAAACATTATTTATTTTCCTCTTAAACTTTCTGAACAAAGGATTTTACAGACTGAGAATGTTAATTCAAAGCAACCTGGAATATGTTATTGTATGCTTTCTCTTCCATAATGTAAATTATGATACATTATTCAAGTAAAAACATGAACATACAGGCAGAATCTGTGGAAGGACAGATAAAAATTAAACATTTTAAGTCAGTGACTTTCATTACAGATCAGAAAGGTGAATTTTAAGTCCTATGTTTCCCCATTCATTTTGGCTCCATGAAAAATGCTGGCCATAGCAACAGATTCTTTTCATTCAATATATTCATCCTGAAGGGGTTAGTTCAAACATTACAAGTGGGAGACTCCTTTCAATATTTATCTAAATGATTATTATTCAAGTATATAGTTTCGTTTAGAGATACAGCGCAGAAACAGGTCCCTCAACCCACCTAGTCCGCCCGACCAGCGATCCCCACACACTAATACCAATCTGCACACATACAAAGGACAACTTTCAATTTTACCAAGGCAATTAACCTATAAACCCATCTTTGGAGTGTGGGAGGAAACCGGAGATCCCAGAGAAAACCCATGTTTAGGAAAGAACTGCAGATGCTAGTTTAAATCGAAGGTAGACACAAAATGCTGGAGTAACTTATCGGGACAGACAGCATCTCTGGAGACAAAGAATGGGTGATGTTTCGGGGCGAGACCCTTCTTCAGACTGAGATTGCAGAAAACCCATGCAGGTCACGGGGAGAACGTGCAAACTCCATATAGGTAGCGCCTATGGTCAGGATCGTGAATGTCATGGTGCAGCTGTTAACATTGCTATCTTGCAGCTCTGCAACCTGGGTTTGATCGCGACCCCTGCTGTTCCTATGGAGTATGTTTGACCTACCTCAGACCATACCAGTGTCCTCCAGGTGTACAATTTTCCTCCCATATCCCAAGATAAATAAATTGGCCACTGTGAACTATCAGTAGTGTTGGGATGTGGCAAAACATTCAAAAGGGTGTTAGGCATGTGAAAGGGGATAAGTTGCAGGAAAATAAGAGAGAGAACGGATCTAATGGGATTGCAGTGCCGAGAGCCTGCATGGACACAATGGACCAAATTGCTTCCTTCCATGTTGTAACAAACAGCAAATAACAAGTCTCCTGCCCTGGAGCTTAGAAGGCCGAGAGGCATGTCCAGAAAGAGGCTTACAAATTCTTGAGAGGTATAGAAAGGATGAGTGGTCAAATTCTTTTCCCTGAAGTAAAGAATCGACAACAACAGGGCTCAGGTTTAAGGTGAGAGGGGAAAGATTTAAAAGAGACCTGAGGGGCAATTTCATCATGCAGAGGTTGTGTGTATATGGAAAGAGCTGCCAGAGGAAGATGTGCATATGGGTGCAATGGCAACTTTAAAAAGACATGTACATGGATGGGAAAGATTGAGAGGAATATGGGCCAAATTCAGGCAAATAGGACTAGCTCGGTTATAAATCTTGATTGGCATGGATGATTCCCAAAGCAAGCCTGTTTTCATGCTCCATGACTCAATGACTCAAATGTCAGGTGGATATTTTAACATACAGTCATGGACCTCATGATTAAGTTTCTATCACAATTTCAATATCTACACGCAAACACCTGCCCATTAAAAAATATGTTAACAAAGAAATCCTACCCCACAATATACCTTGTTTCACTCAATTTAAAATTCAATGATCAGAATCAATGCTGGGCATGGTTCATTGATCAAGAAACGAAACTATCTGCATGGAAGGCCAAATAAGCAGACAGTTTGCACTCAGGATGTCTACGGCATGGAATTATAAAATTGTTATGGGTTTGGACATGCTAGAGGCAGGAAACATGTTCCCGACGTTGGGGGAGTCCAGAACCTGGAGCCACAGTTTAAAAATAAGGGGTAAGCCATTTAGAACAGAGATGAGAAAACTTTTTCTCACAGAGAGTTGTGAGTCTGTGGAATTTTTTGCCTCAGAGGGCAGTGGAGGCCGGTTCTCTGGATACTTTCAAGAGAAAGCTAGATAGGGCTCTTAAAGATAGTGGAGTCAGGGAATATGGGGAGAAGGCAGGAATGGGGTACTGATTGGGGATGATCAGCCATGATCGCATTGAATGGCGGTGCTGGCTCGAAGGGCCGAATGGCCTACTCCTGCACCTATTGTCTATTGTCCATTGATTGCAAGGCTTTCGAGGGATGTAGGCCTCAGGCAGCTTAGTCTCAGGCTTGAAACACTCTGACAGAAGGCAGGGCTGAGGTCAAAGCCTCACGTTTTCCCAAAGTGTGTCAAAATATTGCAGCTGTTTAATTACTGCTGATGTTCAGAGATGTTTTGCAAGCTTATAAAAATAATTCACATAATGAAATTAAAAACATTGTTTGGAAATATCAAAATGATATATTATTCAAGTGATTAAAGTCCGTGCTCCCGTGACCGATTTGACTCGTGTACCATCAGAGGCAGATTTGTCTCACCATCAGAGTGGTGTAGTGTGACATCGATCAGAGTACTGAGGACAAGAGTTGGGTTGTCACATTATAGCTGTTGGTCAAGACATTGGTATAGCTACATTTGGAATAATGTGCATAGTTCTGATCACACTCCTGCACGAAGGATGTTATTAAACTTGAAAAGGTGCAAAAAGGATTCACATGGATATTACTGGGTCTGGAGGTTTGAATTATAAGGAGAGGATGGTTCTTTTTTTTCCTGGACTGAGGAGCCTTACTGACATTATATTCAATTATGAAGGGCATATATTTCAGGGACGTAAATTTTCCCTTTAAAAAAAATGATAATCTCATTGAAATTATGACAGAAGAGGATGAGGGCATTTAAGGCCTGGATCCTCTTAATTCCATTTTGATACCGAAGAGTTTAGGGTACTCAAAGGAGATGGATATTTATGATACAGGGTAGATCAAGTACAATGCACTGAAAGATGGAGAGATGTGTTTCTTACTTCAAAATGGTACATGAACATATGCTGTGAAGAAATTGGCCTCACAAAATGTAATGCATGCACTCTTTTCACAATAATTAAGACCCCTATTCCAGCTTCACATGAAATGCACAAAAACAGCAAGAACTGCAGCGTGACAGTCTGGTATTTCTGCTTTTATCCATCTTGGAAATAAAAAAATAAAAACCATAATAGAAATTGTTGAGATAATTCAAATGAAATAGAGACTGGAGTCTCCTTAAAATTAGATATTGCCCTTTTCTGCTCTATATAAGCTGATTTAGGGCTCCCTGCATGGAAGGTCTTTATTATTTTAAAATGTTTGCTGAAACAGTTTGGTAGGGGGATTCAGCAGGGTGGTGGAAGATGTGTTGGCAGGAGAGAGGGACGGTGACTGGGTGAGTGTGGTGCAGTGCTATGTGATATCCTTTAATGTGCAAAATGGACAATGTGTCATACACAAACAAATCATGAATCCCACAACTACAGTACAGATCAGTGTAGGGAGAATCCATTATTTCAAATGTAGTGGGAGAAATACAATATTTCCTGCACTGGGAGACATATTAAGGTGTTTACACCCATGCAACTGCATGCAGTTAAACTCAATCTGAACAGGGATATGAAATTGATCATAAGGTTGCAGTTGGATGATAGAGTAAATGAATGCATACAGTAGCCTATCTTCCAGGACACATCAACTAATATTTCCCAGGGATGTGCACAACAGTCTCATCTTTTCACCAGGTAGACACAAAATGCTGGAGTAACTCAGTGGGACAGGCAGCATCTCTGGAGAGAAGGAATGGGTGACGTTTCGGGTCGAGACCCTTCTTCAGATCATCTTTTCACCATAGTTATAAATGCTATTATTGAAGGAGTAGGCCAAATATCCAAGTTTACTGACAACAGTCCAGATAGGTGGTAAACTGGCATGGAGTAGATGATTGTAAAATAACATTATAGATTAGGTGAAGGGGCTAAACAATAGCAAATGAAAGTTGAATTTCAATATAGGTAACCAGAAGTCATCCAGATTGTACATAGGTTAGAAGGACTAGAGTATTCAAGACATGCACGCTATTGTGTTGCAAGGGTGTCATTAGCCGTGCACTGTATGTCAACAGACGTCATGGCTGTGCATTCAGTCACTTTGATGTGTGTATGTGTCATGTTATCAATGAAATGGTCACATTATTTGGTAACATTTCTAATTCCATATTACTTTCTGAACTCAGAATATGTCATAGCAGTGGAGAGGGCCAAAGGAGATTCACAAGCATGTTGTCTGCGATGGAGCATTTCAATTATGAGGAGAGACTAGGGAGGGTTGTTTTCCCTGGAGCACATGTTAAGAGGAGACATGATTGAGGTATAAAATTATGAGGGTATAGATAGGGAAGACTGCAGGAAACCTTTCCCCACATTAGAGATAGATAAAAATAAAGGACATAAATTTGGAATAAGAGCTAAGAGGCTCAGAAGGAGTCTGACTGGGACCTTTATCTTCCATAGAGTGGCAAGTACTTGGAATACCTGGCTTGAGGGAATGGTGGAGGCAGTCGCTGACAGCATTTAAGAAGTATCCAGTTAATGACTTCAATCACATACAAGGCAAATGCTGAAAGATGGAAATAAACCAAATGGGTGCCCACTGGTCGGAGCAGACATGGTGGGCTGCATGGTCTACTCTATTCCATACTGTATGACTATGATTATGACGTAGGCCGAATAGAACCTAGTCCATAGTTAAAATGAAATGTTTAGTTTAATTTAATTTTGTTTAATTTATTGTCACATGTACTGAGATACAGTTGAAAAGCTTTTTTTGTGGCATGCTATCCAGTCAGGTAAAACTATACATGATTACAATCAAGCTGTCCACAGTGTTCAGATGAAGGACAAAGGGAATAATGTTTATTCCCTATGTCCTATATCTATACAGGATAAAGTCAAGTAATGTCCAAGGGTCTCCAATGAGGTAGATGGTAGGCCAGGACCGCCCTCTAGTTGGTGATAGGATGGTTCAGTTGCCTGATAACAGCTGGGAAGAAACTGTTCCTGAATTTGGAGATATGTGTTTTCACATTTCTGTGTCTCTTGCCTGATGGATGAGGGGAGAAGTGGGAGTGTTCAAGGTGACACTCGTCCTTGATTATGCTGGTGGCTTTGCCGAAACAGCATGATGTGTAGATGGAGTCAATGGAAGGGAGGTTGGTGTGTGTGATGGTCTAGGCTGCATCCACAATTTCTTGCAATTTCTTGCGGTTTTGGATGGAGCTGTTGCCAAACCACGATGTGATGCATCCTCATAAAATGCTTTCTATGTATTTCTGCAGAAGTTAGTGAGAGTTGATGGGGATATGCCAAACTTCCTAATCCTTCTAAGAAAGTAGAGGCATTGGTGTGCTTTCTTAGCCATTAATTCAATATGGCTGATCCAGGATCTGTTCCTGAATGTTACTATAAATGCAGGGTTGTGAGAGCATAGCTTATCATTTGTGTCTGGAGGCAGAGACTTTATAAAACAAAAGTTTAAAGGAGATGAATGAACAGTCGTCAAAAATAAAATTAAAATAAATGGAGAAAGTGATGAGAAATAAAATTAGGATTGATAGACGCAGTTAAGAGGAGAAAATGCTTGCATAAGCTAGATGAAAAAAGTTCCTTATTTTGTGCTTAAGAAGGAACTGCTGATGCTGGAAAATTGAAGGAAATAGGGTCTGAAGAAGGGTTTCGGCCCGAAACGTTGCCTATTTCCTTCGCTCCATAGATGCTGCTGCACCAGCTGAGTTTCTCCAGCATTTTTGTGCACCTTCCTTATTTTGTGCCATTTTTTCTATTAAGCCATGAAAAGGAACGTACTTTATGTAGTGTACAGAACCTTGAAGTAGCCTCGTGGACTGCTGTACGGGCATAATTTAGCTTGATATATTTGATCATATATGCTCTATTGACTATTAATAACAAAGCATTTTAGACTAATTTAGTCAGTTTTCCCCAGAACTGTATTTTTCAATGTTCATAAAATCTTGTATTTATTGTTTCATCCATTATCTTGTAATGGAATGTTACAATGCTCTGTGTTGACAGGGATTCCATGTGATTGATGAAGGATGACATTTGTTATCAACACGAAAGGAGTCAGTACTGGGAAACAAACCATTTGGCCACATTTCTTGTGTCAGCATCAATTATTCTCTAGTAAAGTAGGTTACAGACCTGATACAGAGCACTTGAACAAATATGAAGTAAATAATTGAAGCCAGCTAGGATCTGCAGAGATGGTAATGTCTAAATAATGTAGTTGGATTTTATTTGAGTTCACTAAAATTGTGGTGAATAAGGAACTAAGGATTTTAATTGTGAGGACATCCAGAAGGGATTTAAAATGGTTCCACACAAGGAACTGCAAGCAAGAATGAAACTGTATATAATAGAAGACAACACAATAAACATGGGGAAATAGGAATATGAAATCTAATTGACAAGGTGAAACTAATGTTGTGGGGGATTATAAGGATGTGGACAGCTGGTTCAGTGCCTTACAAGATTTATCATGTCTATGTTAAAAGGACATATACAAATTTACAATCACAGAGTCATAGAGTGATACAGTGTTGAAACAGGCCCTTCGGCCCAACTTGCCTACACCGGCTAACATTTCCCAACGCCACTAGTCCCACCTGCCTGCGTTTGGTCCATATCCCTCCAAACTTGTCCTATCCATGTACCTATCCAACTGTTTCTTAAATGTTGGGATAGTCCCAGCCTCAACTACCTCCTCTGGCAGCTTGTTCCATACATCCACCACCCTTTGTGTGAAAGAGTTACCCCGCAGATTCCTATTAAATCTTTTCCCCTTCACCTTGAACCTATGTCCTCTGGTCCTCTAGCCTCCACTCTAAGCAAGAGACTCTGTGCATCTACCTGATGTATTCCTCTCTTGGTTTTATACACCTCGATAAGATCACCCCTCATCCTCCTGCGCTCTAAGGAATAGAGACCCAGCCTAATCAACCTCTCTCTATAGCGCAGACTCTCTAGTGCTGGCAATATCCTCGTAAATCTACTCTGAACCCTTTGAAGCTTGACAATATCTTTCCTATGACATGGTGCCCAAATCTGCAGGCAAAATTAAAGTTAAATGTCGTAGAAGGATGATGGGTACAGAAAATTGTGAAGCAACATTCTCGGATTAAGATAGTGTAGTAACTTGGAGAAGTTCAATGTGAGAAAGGGTGAAGACATCCAGTTATGACGGGTTAAATAGATTAGTGTTTCTCACAGATAATAAAAAGTGAAGGTATTCAGGTGAAGAAAAATGTAATGATCCTTATAACATACAGTAATTAACACACAGGATATACTATAATTAAAAATGCTTTAAAACAATCTTGTGGCCACCCCAATGATGTCTGTAATTGGATACTTTGCAGAACAGTAATGTCAAGCTTTATGTAAAACTCTGTAAGAAAACTGATAGTTTTAGTTTCAGCACAGGGTACACTTGCTCTCTTGCAAGCATTTGTAGCTGCTGGTATATAGCTTTGCAGATGCAATCTCTGCAGCCTGTTCTTAAAGGAATGCACAACATGTGAGCAGAACCCTCCCAGCTACAATAGAGTGTTACAACTAAACGTGTGGAAGTTGTTGCAACAATTGGAGAGTTTCTGAAACAATTCCCCTTGGATCAGAGCTATCTGGATAGCAGGTGAAAATGGAACCAATAGGAGGCATGCTGTATGTGCAAAACCCTTCAATGGTCCAATGGTATGTTATTGTCACATGTATTAGGTTCAGTGGAATTCCATTTTTGCATACAGTTCAGTAAAAATCCTGTTATACATGGCCACAATCATACTTAAGTACAAGAGCATAAAAAGAGTTGATTACACCGAGGCAGTGCATAAGAGTCGCCTTGTTTCTGGCAGCATTTTGTGAGATTCAGGTCCATTGTTGTTCACAAATTTTAACTTTGCCGTTCAATGCTGGCTAATTCTAGCAGGACATTGGCAGGGAAGTTTTTGTAACATCTGTAAGTTATTGGGGCAAATCCTCCAAAATTATGGAAGAACTCGGGGATAAGGACCTGGACATTTTTAAAATGGACATGCTGGCTGCAAAACCCCCCCCAAGGGATCACAGAAGAACAAGTTTAAAGCCTGTCTGTGGGCCTGAGCAGCCACATGACTATGCAAATGGTGAGAACATGAAAGGCCGGGACGGAGATAACGAGATTATCTTGGAAAGACAAAGGAAGGAACCGAGCCTAGCAGAGGGGGGTAAACAGCCCAGCAGCAAGACAATCACCATCGTAAATGGCCCATCCATCGGGAAAATGGGAGCCCATCCAGGTGATGGGATAACGATTAGGCTGTTGCATCGTGACATCAGCAAACCCATTATCATCATCGGAAGCCTATTGTTCATGCCAGATCGAAACTGGGAATCATCGAAAGACCCTTTTGTCCAGAGGACGACCTGGGAGTTTTCAAGGGAGAAACTCTCGGGTATAAAAAGCAGGAGGCAAGCAAGGGTTCTCTCTCTTTTTTCTGCTCTGTTGGACGGCTCCTGACCCTGCATCGATCTAGCTGTAAGTACCCTAGACGACCTGGTGAAGTTCCCGAAATAGGATAGAGGTTGAGAGAAGAAGGGGAAAAGTGGTGTATTTGTGATTAAAATTGTGTAAAGTAAGTTTTTACGACATGCCCGATAATTTTCTTTCCATAGTCTTAGTTTAAAGCATAAGTTTAGTATCATGTAGTGTTGGTGAGATTCAATTTCTCATTTGTTTAATAAAGCCTGTAAATTTTAGACTTGCTTTGAGTCCGTCTTGGTTTCTGTTTTCTCTCATCAGCACGCTCTGGTCAAGTCAACCTTTTTATCATATCCCATCATAATTCCGAGGTCTAGAACCCAGGGGAATCTCCCTTTTTTTGTATTCTCTCTTGAGAACCGCTCGAGTGGAGTGGTGGCCGTTTGACCCACCGACAAGGGAGAGAATCACTCAGGCAGTTGGGCCCGAAGTGGAGCAAAGGGAACCAAACCCCTACACACCTGAGCACAGTCCATGAATACTTGGCAAAGACAACAATATAAATTCTACCTGCTCCCATGGGCTGAAGGAAAAGTGGATGTGTTTATCGAACTTATTTATGGAATTTGGTGAACTCTGAGATGTTATAAACAAAACAGTATGCAGTGCTGTGCCTTGACAAAGTAGTCATTTCCATGGCTTCCCTGCATCTCTATTCTATCCCTTGCCCAATAAAGCTAACTATCGAATAAGCCATCTTTTAAACACCTCTCTGTCCTGCAGTCTTTCGAGATTTGTGGATGTGCAAACCAAGGTCCTTCTGTTCCTCTCATGCCTCATTTACTGTGCATTATAAACTTTTGGTTTCCCACGTCAAATGTATTATCTTTCACTTCAAGACCCAATTCCAATGTTCCATTCCTGCCCAAATGACCAAACCACCAAACCCAGGGACGGTTGGAGCAGCTGGTGCAGCGTCCGGGCGGTAGGTTCTAAAACCGAGCGCGGGGCTTTCTTCTCACACAGGCCCAGGAGCGGTTGGAGCGGCTGGTGCAGCGTTGCCCACTCTGCAACGTTCCATCACATGGAAAATAGGTGCAGGAGTAGACCATTCGGCCCTTTGAGCCTGCAACGTTCCACAAACATAGAAAATAGGTGCAGGAGTAGGCCATTCGGCCCTTTGAGCCTGCACCGCCAATCAATATGATCATGGCTGATCATCCAACTCAGTATCCCGTACCTGCCTTCTCTCCCCTTAGGCTGCCAGAAACAAGGGACTCCTGCACTACCTGCCTACTGCTACGCTGGCTAGTGGCCACCCATTCCCTTTCTGTCCGCTTAACTTTTACCTGTGGTGTGGCCAACTCACTGTACGTGCTATTCACGACTTTCTCAGCATCGTGGATGTTCCAGTATGAATTGTTAGTATCGTGGATGCTCCAGTATGAATGATATTGTTCATCCCAGTTTGGCAAAAGAATAAATCAGGGAAGGTAGTGCATCCGTGGATAACAAGGGAAATCAGGGATAGTATCAAAACAAAAGATGAAGCATACAAATTAGCCAGAAAAAGCAGCCTACCAGAGGACTGGGAGAAATTCAGTCCAGCAGAGGAGGACAAAGGGATTAATTAGGAAAGGGAAAGTAGATTATGAAAGAAAACCGGCAGGGAACATAAAAACTGACTGCAAAAGCTTTTGTAGATATGTGAAGAGAAAAAGATTAGTTAAAACAAATGTAGCTCCCTTGCAGTCAGAAACAGGTGAATTGATCATGTGGAACAAGGACATGGCAGACCAATTGAATAACTACTTTGGTTCTGTCTTCACTAAGGAAGACATAAATAATCTGCCGGAAATAGCAGGGGACCGGGGGTCAAATGAGATGGAGGAACTGAGTGAAATCCAGGTTAGCCAGAAAGTCGTGTTAGGTAAATTGAATGGATTAAAGGCCGATAAATCCCAGGGCCAGATAGGCTGCATCCCAGAGTACTTAAGGAAGTAGCCCCAGAAATAGGGGATGCATTAGTGATAACTTTTCAAAACTCTTTAGATTCTGGAGTAGTTCCTGAGGATTGGAAGGTAGCTAATGTAACCCCACTTTTTAAAAAGGGAGGGAGAGAGAAAACGGGGAATTGCAGACAATTTAGTCTAACATCGGTAGTGGGGAAACAGCTAGAGTC
This sequence comes from Amblyraja radiata, assembly GCF_010909765.2. Lineage (NCBI taxonomy): Eukaryota > Metazoa > Chordata > Chondrichthyes > Rajiformes > Rajidae > Amblyraja > Amblyraja radiata. The sequence goes on from NC_045957.1 coordinate 87,342,724, forward strand.
AGTTATTAAAGATGGAATAGCAGCACATTTGGAAAGTGGTGAAATCATTGGACAAAGTCAGCATGGATTTATGAATGGTAAATCATGTCTGACGAATCTTATAGAATTTTTCGAGGGTGTAACTAGTAGAGTGGATAAGGGGGAACTAGTGGATGTGTTATATCTGGACTTTCAGAAGGCTTTCCCACATAAGAGATTAGTATGCAAACTTAAAGCACACGGTATTAGGGGTTCAGTATTGATGTAGATAGAGAACTGGCTGGCAGACAGGAAGCAAAGAGTAGGAGTAAACGGGTCCTTTTCAGAATGGCAGGCAGTGACTAGTGGGGTACCGCAAGGCTCAGTGCTGGGACCCCAGCTATTTACAATATATATTAATGATTTGGACGAGGGAATTGAATGCAACATCTCCAAGTTTGCAGATGACACGAAGCTGGGGGGCAGTGTTAGCTGTGAGGAGGATGCTAGGAGGCTGCAAGGTGACTTGGATAGGTTGGGTGAGTGGGCAAATGCATGGCAGATGCAGTATAATGTGGATAAATGTGAGGTTATCCACTTTGGTGGCAAAAACAGGAAAGTAGACTAATATGTGAATGGTGGCCGATTAGGAAAAGGGGAGATGCAATGAGACCTGGGTGTCATGGTACAGTCATTAAAAGTAGGCATGCAGGTGCAGCAGGCAGTGAAGAAAGCGAATGGTATGTTAGCATTCATAGCAAAGGGATTTGAGTATAGGAGCTGGGTGGTCCTACTGCAGTTGTACAGGGCCTTGGTGAGACCACACCTGGAGTATAGCATACAGTTTTGGTCTCCTAATCTGAGGAAAGACATTCTTGCCATAGAGGGAGTACAGAGAAGGTTCACCAGACTGATTCCTGGGATTGCAGGAATTTCATATGAAGAACGACTGGATAGACTTGGCTTGTACTCGCTAGAATTTAGAAGATTGAGGGGGGATCTTATAGAAACTTACAAAATTCTTAAGGGGTTGGATAGGCTAGATGCAGGAAGATTGTTCCTGATGTTGGGGAAGTCCAGAACAAGGGGTCACAGGATAATGGGGAAGTCTTTTAGGACCGAGATGAGAATTTCTTTTTTCACACAGAGAGTGGTGAATCTGTGGAATTCTCTGCCACAGAAAGTAGTTGAGGCCAGTTCATTGGCTATATTTAAGAGGGAGTTAGATGTGGCCCTTATGGCTAAAGGGATGATCACGGGGTATGGAGAGAAGGCAGGTACAGGATACTGAGTTGGATGATCAGCCATTATCATATTGAATGGTGGTGCAGGCTCGAAGGGCCGAATGGCCTACTCCTACACCTATGTTTCCATGACCTGAAACATCGCCTGTCCATTCCCTCCACAAATGCTGCCTGAGCCACTGAGTTCCTCCAGCACATTGTTTTTTGCTTTAAATCTATTCGAATAGTTTTTAAATGTCTCTGATTAGGAGACATTTAAAAGTCTTTGACATGTGACAAGATTTCAATGGATAACTGATAATTCTGGTAGTGGGAGCTCAGAATACAACACTTGCCAAATACCTTCTCAGCACTGATGATTGCTGGCAATTGCAGGGGGTACTTGGGTCACCTCAATTATTTGATGCACATTTTGATAAAAGTTACAGGAGCTGACAAGGACCCTGAGAGCTGGTCCAGGCTGCAGTCTTGCGATATTCCAGAAGAATGCTAACAAGCATTCACAAGACTGCGGGCAAGCACAGTGCAGTTCTGTACATGCTTCGCCACAGCCTGTAGCCTTTACAAGTTGAAATAGCTTTACAAAGTACGAAGAATTTGCAGAATCATTCCAAGTCTTAAGAGAAATCAACCAGCCATCAACCTTTATGTGTCGGGTGATTTAAAAAAAAACCTTTGTGAGGTGAAGTCTTTTCAGCTTACATTTGGTCAGCTGTTTATATTTAATGAAGGGTGATAGTGGAGCTCCAAAACACCTACACTAGCACCCAATCTGCCTCCACAAATTCACCCACCAATTGTGAATAGGCACCACAAACGTCATTATGCAACTTTTAGGATTAAATAAAATGCTTACCAACAAATCCATTTTCTGAATCATTATGTAATGTAAAAGTTCAAATTTTCAAACAAAAGAGGACCAGGGAACCAAATGATCTCATACTGTATAAAATCCAAATGATATGAGACTTTTCTTCAGATATCTCTCCACTTTCTTTGATCAGATTCTGACATCAGAGTTGTACTACAACTCAAGAACATTTGACTGCCACTTTGGGGACAAATACTCCTTGCAGTTATTTCAATGTAGCGTTTTATTTCCTTTGTGCTTGAAATTATTGCATTTTGTATCTGGAACTGAGATAGCCCAAAATTACATAATTGAAGATCCTTTTAGCAATCAGAAAAGAGACTTTCTCTTTGCCAGTTTGTGTTCGACAGAAGGCTCATATTCCAAGCACGATGAAGGCAACACTCTTATCACTCATCTTTGATTCCACAAATAAACTTAAACTTATGGATATGTCATGGCATATGTCATAAGTATGCAAGAAGAGTTGCCAAAAAAGTACCAGATCAATTTGGTGATAGTATAATCAAATAAATAGTCACTAAAACAAAGTAATTTGGGAAAACTAAATTCCTGATTTTGAAATTTGTTGAACAAAATCTGAAAATGGGTGATAAAGATAGGAGACATTCAGTGCTAATATCTAATTTAACTGATAATTCTGCAGAGAAATGTACTATTTGAAGGACCTACATTCAGGTATCGATTCACCGTGTTCAGGAACATCAGGCACCACATGAGTGAAATCAGACATTCCTGGCTGGCTCACATTCTCATTGTCTGCAGAAGGTGGGTATTCTGGGGGAGGAGGAGGAATCATTAATTGGGGTGGATTACGTGGTTTGTCTGAGATTGACAATGTGCCTCTTGGAGGCTTTAGTGGCACTTGACATCCAGCAACACCTAGATAGGGGATGAAGTAGGGAGGTAAGTATGTTTGGGGTATATCATTGAAAGCTTCAAATGATCTAATGCAACATTTTCAATGTAAATATAAAACATTACAAAAATATATGTGAAGCTCTCAATATGAATTAAACATTAACTATACTTATATCATATGGGTATAATTTAAAAGAATGTCATCTGCATTTACATTAGATGTTAGTGGCGGCGCCTAACGGCAGCGACTCGACTACAGTCGTCTGTCTTTTTTTATTTTTGTCTTGTTAAATGTATGTCTTGAGTTAGTTTTTATTATTTTTTTTAGCTGTGTATATGTGGGGGGTGGTGGGGGGGGCTGTGGAGAAACCGTTTGAATCTCTTCCCTGTGCGGGGACCCGACTATTCCTTGTCGGGTCTCGGATGTCGTTGGGCCTAACATCGTGGAGCCGGCGGCGACCTCCGGCCGGGACTAACCAGAGCCTGCGGAACGGACATCGCGGAGCTGGCCAACTTCGGAGCGGGAAGAGCTGTGGTGGCGCGCGGCTGCGACCCGACTTTTGGAGTTCGGAGGCACCGGCCGCAGACCCGGTGGACGGGAACATCGGGAGCTCGCAGGTCCCTGGTGAGAGACCGCTTTTCCGAGCTCCGCAACGGCGACTTCTCCCGCTGGAATCGCGGGTTTAAGGACATGGAGCCGGGGCCTAACATCGCCCGGCGTGGCTTAAACGGCCTCAGGATTTACCATCGCCCGCCGGGGGCTTTAACATCAGAGCCCCAGTTCGCCTCGACACTGCAGTGGGACTGCTGGACCACGGGAGAAGGAACAAAGGGAAGAGATAAAGACTTTGCCTTCCATCACAGTGAGGAGATGTTGGAGACTCACTGTGATGGATGTTTATGTAAAACTGTGTTAAGTGTGGGTCTTGGATTGTGTTGTAATGTTAAACTGTAGAAATGATATTTCGTTCAAACCTAGGTTTGAATGACAATAAATTGCATTCTATTCTATTCTATACTGCGTAACCAATTGGGAGACAAATGTTTAGCTGGAGGATTGTGCAACGGTTTTGGGGATTTGTTTTGCGTATCAAAAATTTATGCTGCAGTTATGAATCAGCAGTTACAGAACTATCATTATTGTGCAGCAAATGTTTTATTGTATTCAAGTGAATTAAGGTACACTGAGAATTCAATCTTGGAAACGTATCTTAGGTAGACATTTTCACATTTTCCTAAAGCAGTGGTTCGAGTCAGATGCTTTTGTTTATGCAGCGTAACAGCATATTAAAATTAATAACTTTGTACTTGTTGCCGAGTGAAAATCCTGGGATTTCTTATCCATTAGCAGTGTCAGGATACCTTCACCACAAGGACTGCTGCCGTTCAAGACAGTGGCTTTCCACCACCTTTTTTGGGCAATTTGGGCCATAAATGCTGTTACAATAGACATTGGACAATAGACAATAGGTGCAGGAGTAGGCCATTCGGCCCTTCGAGCCAGCACCAATGCCCAGACCACAAAAATTAACAAAAAGATAAACCAGAAAAATGTGGTTTTGAGGTTAAAAGCAATTCCATATTTTGGTTCATTGAGACTGAATAAACTGGTAAATATTTCAATGTGTTTTAAAAACGTTTGTCACATGCTTCATTATAATTCTGTCCTTATAAAGATTTGCTGGTGCTCATACCCCCTGAAGCTTGACAACATCCAATGTACTCACACATCAGTGATTTGAAACTACAAAAATAATACAGCATTTGTAAAACATATTCTAAAAATTCAGAAACTATAGTAAAACTGGACCATTATACATGTTAATGGTTAACAAACTAACTAGAATGGAGTGTCATTGATTTAATTTTATTGCCTGATTTAACTGGTCTTGCTCTTTCAGAAAGGAAAACAATTTCACCAATTTGTTTTTCAATACTCTTAGACTCTTCAGAAACCATTAATATGCTTATATTTTCCATCCTGTGTACCAATATCTAGACAAAAAAATCAAATGTGACTGAGGAAATTACTTACACTCACCAATGGTATTGCTTCTATCAAATTCTGTTCTTTCCAACTTATTTTGGGTAGGTGGTGGGGCTGGAGCACGTCGTTTTTTCTGCCAAGAGTTTACTGATTCAGCACCAATCTGAAAATAAAACATAAAATGTAACCTCAAGTGTTCTTATATTGTGTTTCATCTAGTTTGAATTCCACACTTCCAATTTTAGTCCTGCTCTCAACCTAATAATAATTATAAAATATAGCAACGCACAAGTTCTTTATTATTCACCAACTGGCAAATTACAGTCAGTATTCAAATAAAGATTTCAATGCTCCAACGCCATCTTATATGAAACATATTGATTATCTTGATAATTTGAACTCTTTAGTGAGAGTTTTCCTTTAATGTCTATGACCTACCTAACCAAAATCAAACATTTGTCAAATGGGTTAGAAAAACAATATAAGCTTGGTACGACAGTACATCGTACAATGAACAAGCTGTGCCATCAAAAGTGTTAATCAGCTATTCAATTAAAAACAAACCAGACCACCCGTAAAGGGTCACATTACATGGTGAAGGACATCCTGAGAACTTGGATAGCTTGTCATAATTTATTTTGTTCCAAATGAAATGATGTAATGTACAAAAACTCTAACAGTTAAAATCATTTTTCATCAGCGTGGCTTATTGGAGCAGTTCTCAAGACATTTTGTCCAGACTTCAATAACCAGAACACTCTGGTCGCAAATCTCTTTTGAAAATGCAGTATTTAATCACCACTTGAATGTACGTCACAAATGCCTCATTGTCCAACCTGCCATTTGCAGAAATCTGGCTCCAAGAGTTGAAATAGCGACATGCACCCACAAACTTTAACAACTCTGTCAAACTACCGACTGAGCTTGACAGGCTGTCTTGAAGTATTCCTGTATCATACAGGTGTCTCCCATGTGAGCCATCACGCATGGAGGGAGGTACTAACATATGACCGCATCACTAGCACTTGCTGATAACTCCAACCAAAAAGACTGGGCTCACCATGTCACCTTATGTACTCAGAGGAAAAAACCATTCTACTGCACATGGTGTAAGACAGGAAAAATCCAAGACTTTTTCATGGTAACTGTAGTGTTGATGCTATTCTAGTATTACAACTCCATTTTTGCCGTGATGAATATAATGTACTTAAGGACATCTTAACCTTTCTGGAGCTAAAAATAGATGTTTTTATTCCAACTATAAATAGATGAGGGATATTTTGCTGTTGCTTGTTCTTTTAATATTCTTCTTTCTACATTTATTTCATTGAAATTCTCCTCTTGTGCACCCTCATCATGATTGTGGCAGACAGCCCAGTAAAGGGCCTGTCCCACTTTGCGATTTTTTCGACGGCTGCGAGCGTCAGTGACTGACGTCCGTAGTTGTACGACATACACAATGACGTATGCTGTCCTGCGGGTGACGCCCAGTTAGGGTTAGCATCAGGGTTAGCGCTAGGGCTAGAGTTAGGGCTAGGGTTAGGGTTAAGGCTAGGGCTAGGGTTAGAGTTAGGTCTAGGGTTAGGGTTTCCTCCCGCACTCCAATGGAGCACAGGTTTGTAGGTTGATAGGCTTGGTATAAGTATAAATTTTCCCTAGCGTGTGTGGGATAGTGTTAGTGTGCGGGGATCGCTGATTGGTGCGGACTCGGTGGGCCGAAGGGCACTGTATCTCTGAACTAAATGTGACATAGGGTCCCAGGTGTTGGACTCTAACCCCCAATGTTCTGCCCGCTCCTCATGGGAACTAAACTGTTGGCCACGAGTTGTCTCATAGGGCAGATCTCTCTTCCAATGGTCTCTCCAAACCCCTAGAGGCAGCGGGCTTTTCAACTGGGTGCAGGCAATATTATCAATGTACCAGTACCACCACCTGCTCCGGCCACTGAGTCTAAATACCCACCACCCATTTTGAAGCAAGGGGGGTGGGGGTCTGCATTTATCCCATAGTCAATGTTACTAAAACAGATGATGTGGCCTTGGTGCAGTACTATTAGTGGGATCTAGCTGTCACAGGCTGGGTCCACAAATGGAGGGCATCGGGGAAAGTGGGGGGGGGGGGGGGGGTTGGAGAATGGGAGAATGGAGGGAGAGGGGGAGAAGGGGATGTGAGGGGAGGGGAGGAGGAGGAAAAGAGAGAAGCGGAGCGAAGGGAGGAAGGGGGAGGAAGGGAAGAAGGGGAGTGGAGGGGAGAGGGGAGTTCAGTCTACACTCACTGAATACATCCCTGTGAAAAGTTAGAGATGGTGATTGGATCTGGAAGCGGACCAATACATCTGTAAATAAAACTGAACGACTCAGACATCTTTTCATTTGCACAATTGAATTTATTGTATTAATTTTAATATATTAATGTTTAAAAGCCATGCATTGAAGGAAGAATATTTTACAGCCCATCTGTGGTCCCTAACCCTAACCCTGCATCACCCGCAGGACAGTATATGTCAGCGTGTGACAGGGCGCACGGCATGATGAGGCACCCAGATGTCGCCCCTGGATTTTGAACATTCCAAAATCCAGAGAGGACAGGGAGACACCGCGGGTCACTACATGCGTCACGCTGCATCACGACCCGACCACGACGCGACAACCTCTTTACAGGCTGTCGCCGAAAATGTCGCCCAAGTGGGACAGGCCCTTAAGGTTGATACATGGCCATAACAGTGGCACACTTGAGCTAGGCGGGCTGTTCTGTATTGCGTGCTGTTTTGTATTGCGTGCTGTGCTACTTTTGAAAGCTACTGCGACTTCTATTATTTCTATTTTCATTTTGAAACTTGAGCACTTATTGGACTTTTTTTCCTGATTGTATGCCCCCAGCAGGAAGTCTTGTCCACTGCCTATACATATTAGAATTCATAAATGGAAATTCATGGGCAATGCACTTTCATTTTTCTGACGTACACAGCTGGTGGGCAAGGCTCTGTGTTCGTAATTGCATCATCTATATTTTCTGGTTCTGACCAGTGAATAAATATAAAAGGAATCATGAAGAAAACCCAACTCTTCCGCCCACTGGAGTTTCTGTGCCAACGACCCTGTTTCTTCTCAGGGTCTCACTCAGCCAAAAGCCTCCTGTTATTCAGCCATCCAGATGCTCCGAGACGTCTCGATGGAGTCTGGGTGGCTGCCTGCTAACACGATGTCTGGGAGTTTCCTCGTTCCCAATGGCACACTGAGTTACTGGTAAGTGTGCAGTCAGAGGGGTGCAGGCTGAGGGAGCAGCAAGCAAATCCAACCCGGACAGACACATTCCAACTGGAAATGAAGGCCCTAACTGCTCATTGAAGGGGGCAAGAGTTGAATATTCTGGCCCAAAGTCACATGTCACTCCACCACAAGAAAGAGAAAAGCAGAACATTCAGTTTACCCCAAGGCACATGTGCCTCAAAATCTATATTTTATTGGCCTTCAAGGCAGCCACAATATTATTTTCTCCACAGATAAAATTTGAATTAGTTGAAGTTGAGGCAGTAGAATCTTTTCCAATGAGAAGTCTCATTAAATTTTAACAAATCTTTCGACACATAAATCAGCCAGGCTTAAATAGTGATACCTATGACATAATAGACAATTTTAATTACAGTTCCAAAATGTATTTTGAGGTTTGGAAATTTTGGAATCTAGAACAAATCCTTCGGCTCGGTGTCTATGCTGAACATGGTGCCTTTATCTGCCTGCATATAATCCATATCTCTCCATCTCCTGCATATCCAAAAGTCTCTTAAATGTCACTCTCGTGTCTGCCTCCATCACCACGCCTGGCACTGTATTTCAGGCACCTATCACCCTCTGTGTAAAAATCTTGCACCACAAAACTCCTTTAAATTTTTCTACTCTCACATTAAGGCAATGCTTTCATATTTCCATCCTGGAAAAGGTTATTTATAATTTTATATACTTCAGCAACGAGTCCACATGACGAACCAATCAGTTAATATAACTGGCTGGTCCTGGTCCATTTGAACATTCCATCAAATTAGATATATCCCATATTATACCTAGAAAACAAGAAATATACGAAACAAACTGAATTCTGTCACACTTCACAAAATTTTGAAAACTTACGGTTAATTTACCATATTAAAGGAGCTGAATGAGGTATTATTTTACGGATATTTTTCTACACTTTCTAACTTTACAATCTCAATGATAGTCACGTTGGATAGAGTTCAGTGGGATTTGTTCACTAGATTGTTACATCAATTAGGATGGCACTCTTTATATGCTCAAAAAAGATTGGTAAAATTGGTCCCTGGTTCAGATTCCAAAAAAATACACATGATTTTTGTTTTGTGAACAAACTATTCTCTTGCCAAATAAGCGGGAAGCCAAAATCTAACAAAATAATACATCTTTCATTCACACATTTGTGTATCAAAACAATAGTACTTTAAGTCATTTATCATGGTTTACTGGTTCCTTTATGAAGAATTCAGATCTCAACAATCGTATTCAAGTAATTCTCCAACTAACCTTTAAAACTCTGACTTCCATTGAACAAATCAGCAGGAATGCCTCAATTATTTATGTTCCTGCTTTTCAGCACTTTTCACAAAATTAATCCTTATATTTTCAGCATTTTGGTTAATTAGTGGTTCTGAACCCAAATTAGGATTTTCATCGCCAAATGAATTTTTACAAAGCATAAGTCAGTTATAGTCTTCATAAGCTTACTGCATGACCTATTTCTGACAGTTCGGGATTTTAACCACAGAATAAAGAGAAACGCTAATGATTCTTAGGATGTACAAAAAATATGAAATGCCCCACTTTCCTGCTTTTGTAAAGAACTTTAACATATCTCCTTCTAAAGATATTAAAAAGGCAACCAAATGAGTACTCAAGTATCATGGCTTAAGAATGGGTGATGTGATGAACCACACTTGAAAAGACTATGGGCAATCCATTGCTGAAATGATAGGCAAATGTCAAAAGACTAAATGGCCACTTTGACAATAGCTGGGAAAATGCAGATATCAAGGATGAAGACTAATCAAAATTGGATTAAAGACTAAAATGAAACAAAAGTAGGTTGATGAGAAAAGAGTGAATGGACAGATGACAAGGTAATGTTTCAGTTACATAGGACTGCATCTAGAGTATTGTGTACAGCATGGTCTCCTTATATAAAAGATGGTGCTAATGCCTTGGAAGCCGGAAATCCTACTAGATTTTCTGAAAGTAGTCTGATTATCTTGTAAAAGTTGGATGTCAAGACTGGAGTTTGGAACAGTGAAAAGGGGCTTAAATGAAGCAAAAAAAGAGGTCTTGCTAAAGAGCATGCACGATGTTTGCTTATGTGGGCGATGATAAATCTGAGAGCTGGTTTTTTTTAAATGAGGGCTCTCCCTTTTAAATCATAGATGAAATGATTTATTTTCTCTAACCGGATTGAGAGTGTTTTGCAGCTCTCCTCCTGAAAGGATGGGGGAAGTAGCGTTTGAACAATTTTAAGGCAGGTAGATACTTGAAAAGCATGGGTGTGAGAGATTACCATAGACACAAGGAACTGCAGATGCTGGAATCTTGCGTAGAACACAATGTGCTGGAGCAGCAGGTCAGGCAGCATCTCTGGAGGACATGGATAGGCATCGTTTTAGCTCTGGGCCCTTCTTCAGACTGATTGCAGTGAGAGAGAGAGAAAGTTGGAAAAAGTTGGGGCAGGATAAAGCAAGTGATGTGGATACAGCAAAGGGTTATTTTTCATTGGCAGAAAGGTGAACAAGGGCTCGAAATGAAAAGGAGGCAAAAGGGAGACAAAAGGCAAGACACAAAATACTGGAGTAACTCAGCGGGTTAGGCAGCATCCCTGGAGAACATGGATAGGTGACATTTCAGTTCAGGACCTTCTTCCAGGTTGAAGAAGGGGCTCAACCTGAAATGTCACCTATCCATGTTCTCCAGGGATGTTGCCTGGCCCGCTGAATTAATCAAGCATTTTGTGTCCTTCCTTGGTAATCCAGCATCCTTGTTTCTACCGAACACAAAAGGGTGTAGATGAGAGAAGAGGAATGAAAGAATTGTGAAATGTACAGCATGAGGGCATGATATAGGTGGAAGGGGATTGGGGGGGTGGTGGGAAAGTGGTAGAACAGGTATGCACCAGATTCAAGAAAGAGAGGGTGAGGGGGGTGGAGAAGAAGAGAAAAAAATGAGGTGGGGTGTTATCTTAATTGGATAATTCAATGTTCATACCGTTAGTTTGTAAAAGATTGCTGCTGGCAATGCAACGATGTTACAATCAGATCAATCATAATCTTATTGAATGGTGGAGCTATTAGCTCTAGTTGCTGAGTACCCTAATCCTGCTCCTAATTTGTATCTACATCAAACAAACGGAAATACAAAATTAATGAATAAAAGTGAGAAATATGAGTAAAATATAAACCCATTGGTCCTAATATTTTTTAAGTTCAGGAATTGGAACTTTACGTTGGAACATTAAAAAGGTCACTTCAGAGCTGTCAGTTTAACGTTAATTATAAAGTACTTTCTGTACACAGCTATATAAGACAGGTTATAGTTTTTGCTAGATCTTCCAACTCTCTCTCTATATTTGGCAATTCATTCCTTTGGATGTGGTGTCTCCTCCACTTGGTTCCAACAATGGATGCAGTACTTGGGATAGACAAAACAAAGGTTTAGTTATTCATACAGTGCTTTCTCCTTATGCTATCCTATGCCTTTATGTTTGTAGTGCTGGCTCACAAAGTAACGAAGATCTGAGCTTTCGAAGTAACATTCAGATCTTCTTTTCCTTTCAGTAAGGCTTGTCCTTTGTTTTCAGGTGGGACTCATGCAGATGGGGTAACTTGCTCGATGCGGGCATGTGGGCCGAAGAGTCTGTTTCCATGCCGTATGACTAAATGACTAATTTATTCTCTAGTTTTCAAGAGTGAGTTACTGCAGATTTAGTTCTTAGGGCTAACGGAATCAAGGGAAAGGGGAAAAAGCAGGAACGGCGTACTGATTTTGGATGATCAGCCATGATCATACTGAATGGCGGTGCTAGCGCGATGGGCCAAATGGCCTACACCTACGCCTATTTTCTATGTTTCTATCGGCTTTATTTGCACAAATGCTTCATGTTCATTACTTGATTAAAGTCTCTCCTATAATCTGAATCTGTGTATATAGTTATTCATGGGCGGCCATAGTGGTAGTGTTGCTGCATTACAGCGCCTGAGACCAAGATCAATCCTGATGCCTTGACGTTTCCACGATGCATCTCTAAACTAAACTAAAAACTATTCCGAGATGGACAGACACTCAGATCATTCATCTCCCTTCTTCCTGATGCACTGTTTCCAGCCTATTCATCATTTATTTTAGATGTCCAATAATTATAATGTTTTTGTTTACACACCTTCTTACTTTTTAAAGCAGTAAAATGTTTTTTGTTGCTCAGAAAAAATTATTGCCAACGCAAGCTGGGTTAATTGTTTCACCCTTAGTTAAATATTGATTATCATCTCCCAACCTAAGAACAAAGTAGCCATTGTACTGTACATGCAGAAACAAAGCAATTGTTGTTAACGATATATCCATTTGGATAAAACAACATTCCTGTATCGACATTATTGTTGGCAGTGTGAATGATCAACCTAGACTATTAATCATCTTCTCAATCACAGTGTTAGTGTACAAACTGGCAAAACTATGAAGCGGTCAATGTATTTGAGCATCCTTTGGTGTCTACAATTTCTATCCCCCTTGTTCTGGAATGTTTTATAAGCCTTAAGAAACTATATGGCTCAGAATTAATACATTACAAAAGCAAAGCACCTTTACACCATTATAGCCCACATTGTAATGAATGCTCCTGTTTTTCAGACAATAATAAAGAATTTGACAATTGCTGGTATAGTTTCATTTGGCTTTTATTTTCTGGGACTTTCTCAGATCTTTGCTGCATTATTTGTTCTTTCTAAATGTAAACATTCATTATAAAAGGATTAAAGAGGTGGAGAAGGAATACTATTGACATTATGGTAGTGTGACATATGTATCCCATGTAAACTGCGATTAAGTAGTACAAACTTTTAAAGAACCTATGTTCATAATGTGAATATATGTTGAAATGGTTAGTTTTTCTTAAAGTCTTCATTAAATTTAGAAAGGACAAATAATCCTGCAAAGATCTAGAAAAGACCCTGAAAACAAAAGCCAAATGATATTCAAGTCAAAAATATATTCCTGGCATCACATTGACTATTTCAGGTATGATGAATGAAATGACATTCAAATAGTGCAACTTTGCACAGGAAACTATGTGTAAATATCGAGCCATTTAAATGTCGAAAATAGCTGAGATATCCTCCCTGTACTGGAACCCATTATGAATGGTCATTTCCACTGAGGAAGTTGTGCTGCAACACCAAACATTTCCACATGTATCAAACACTTGGACCAGAATGAACTAAGGATGTTTATTTCAGCTGAGGAGTGCACTTCCTCTGTAATGCAGAATGCAATGCAATCACCTTGGCTACCTATATTAAAAATAAATCTGGGTTAACATATGATGTTTCTATTAAAAAGTGTTCCAGATGGTTACCAGGTTTAAACTATACATGGCATGGATAATATTTTCATAAATGTTATTAAAATTAAAATGCCTATCAAATGTAGTAACATTTAGAATATGAAAAATGTTCATGCTTATTTCAACAAAAATGCCACCTAAATTATCTCCACAAAACAAAGGCTATGCATTTATAATTAATTTCTGAGCCAAGGTTTCTAATTTGCCTCCTGCATTCTGAAGGCATTGTCGGAATATCGTTCACAGGGCTGATTGTTGCTGCATTGTTTGACTAATCATTATTTACATAACAGGTTGGACACGGAGTAGCAGTAGACCTGCAATAGTAGCTAGGAATAGAGGCCTTCATCTGAATGTATCCTTATCTTTTAATTATAAATCTCTGATGTGGATGTGAGTGTGTGTGTGTGTGTGTGTGTGTGTGTGTGTGTGTGTGTGTGTGTGTGTGTGTGTGTGTGTGTGTTTATTTGTTTGTGTGCGATCACATCTACTCAAAGAAACGACGCACTAATGGTAAAATGTTTACATATTCCGGTAGAGATTTATCCCGCAAATCATTAAATAAAAATCTCATGCATTATTTCTCAAGTTATTTATAAAAATGTTCACAAATCTCAAATAACTTAGAAAATAAACGAGATGGTCTAGCTGATGACATCACAATGGATCTGCCTGCCTGCCTCTGCTCATGCTGCGAGTGATGTCACCCCTGTTCTGTCTTCTGTACTTCTTGGCTACTTAACTTACACTTCTTTAAATTTGTCACTTAGCGTTTTTAAACTGTTGCTTAGGTCGTGCTGCGCGCTCCGCTGGGCTCCTTGAAGTTCTAGAACATGACGGCGGCGGTCGTTATTGGCGCGCGGGTGAGGGTGCGGGCATTAAAATGCTGCTCATGTCATGCTGCGTGCTCCGCTGGGCTCCTTGAAGTTCTACAACATGGCGGCGGCTGTTATCGCCGCAAGAGCGCGGGGCAGCGTGATGGGAAGGTGACCGTGGTGGCCATTACTCCCTCTGGGAGAGGCCGTCTATGGAGACCTGCGATTCCTCTGTCAATCGCAGGGACTCGGGGAATTGTGAAACCTTTTCCTCGCTGGTGAAACCCGATCCCACCTGGCGAACTCTGGCCGCGGGTGGGTGGGCTTCCCCTCGCGGAAGCAACAATCGGCTGGCCCTCCGCTGCTTTTGACCGTCCTCAGATCGCTCTGGGCCTCGCTCGGGTCCACGCCCGCCCGCAGCCACGCCCACCCTAGCTCCTGGTGGGGAGGCTGCTGCTCTACGAACTGAGTTACGGGTGCTGCTTCTACTCCCTCCCCCTCCCTCTCAACCCCCTCCCTGGGGCAGAGAAAGAGAGAGAGGGAGGGTGTTACTGCAGAAGGAACTAGCTGCTAATCACGGCCTACGCGATGTACCGTAATTCCAGTGATCCACGTGATACCGTGGTTAAGTTGAACAAAAACTGATTTATTTCCAAACATGTTCAAAACTTACATGCACGGTCAGAAATGATAAAACACGGTAAAACATGGTCCGACACGATAAGAAAACCGTGTGACTCCACAGCTAGTTCTATGATTCTCACTCTGATTCTGTATTTTTACAGCACACCAGACAGAAGTATAAATGAGGAGCGCCCTCTACAGGACATACTATACATATATCAAACATGATAAACCAGTCTGTTCTAGGCACAACAATGCAACAAAAAACAGTAATTAAACATTATTATACTCACTAAATATGCTTATTCTGGTAATAGAATAAAAATAATTACAAGATAATTCTTGCCCCATACAGAGGGGGAGGAGAGAGGGAGGAGGGGGGAGAGGGGATGGGGGAGAGGAGAGGGGGGAAGAGGGGGAGGAGAGGGGGGAGAAGATGGGGGAGGGAGGCCCCGCTTGGGTACATGCCCACCCGCACCGTCGGAGGGTAGAGATGGAGGGGGTAGAGATTGAGGGGGGTGTGCGACATCACAGGGGAGGCTGCTGCGCTGCGACCTGAGTAGCTGCTGCATTTACCCCCTCCCTCTGCACCCCCTCCCTCTGCACCCCCTCCCTCTCTGCCCCCCTCCCTCTCTGCCCCCCCTCCTTCTCTGCCCCCCCTCCCTCTCTGCCCCCCTCCCTCTTTGCCCCCCTCCCTCCCTCTCCAGGGAGTGGTGAATATTGGGACCGATGGGTGAGTGGTGGAGTATTGCATTCGGGAACCAGCCCTCCCCTGTGATGTCGCACACCCCCCTCAATCTCTACCCCCTCCATCTCTACCCTCCGCCCACTCCCTCTCTACCCACATCCCCCTCCCTCTCCAGCCCCCCAGCCCTTCACTAGCCGCGCCTACGCAGTTGGGGGTTATGCGTGAGTGGATAGGGCGGGGGATGGGGTAAAAGCGGCAAATGAATAATATTAATATATCAGGGGGGGGGGGGTTAGTGTGTGTGTGTGTGGGGGGGGGGTTAGTGTGTGTGTGACACCGAAGGCTGCCCCCTCCCCCGCAACTGCACGTTGAGGGGATGGGACCCAACGGGTCCCACTTCGTCTAGTTTCCAATAAAGATGACTGTAGATTGAACAGTAGTGAGAACTCTAGCCAATTTTCTGGTTAGTAACACAGAAATTCTGAGCCAGCCTAGTTGAAAATTGTGAAGTCGGAAGAAATAAAGGAATTTAAAGAAAACGGAATATGAGCTGCAGTTCCTCCAGTTAGCGTGTGCCCTCACTCTGGAAATGGAGGAGGTCCAGGACCAAATGGTCAGCATGGGAATGGGAAGAAGAGATAAAATAATTAGCAAACACAAGATCCAGCAGGCCATGGTGGACTGAACGCAAATGTTCGGAAAAAACCGTGGCTGAGTCTACGCTTAACCACGCCGAGGTAAAGGAGGCCACATCAGGTCACCAGAAGCAGTAGATCAGGTTAGAGGAGGGGTGGAAGATTGCAACCTTCACGTGATCCGCCCTGTTTCGACTAATGTAATCAATTCAACGTGCACAAACAGAAGATCAAATAGAACAAGTTGTTCAACAACTTTAGGCTGTGCACGCCACATGAAAGAAGAAGAAGGTTAGAGGAAGTCCACGTGAACTGTTATCTAATTTGGAAGGACTGTTGGGATCCTTGGTTGAATACAAGAGAGAAGGTATACGGACAGGTAATACTTCTCTCTTGCGATTGCCGGGGAAGTTATCTGGGGAGGTAGATTAGAGGCTCATGTTATGAATAATGCTTTGTACTTATACCTACTAGTTTTTTAGTGTCGCACTCCTCTATGCTCCGCAGTTTTGGAGTACACTCCCAAGTGAGAGCTTGTACTTGTTTGTCTTGAATAAACAATATATAACCCGACATGGCATGAGGTCTTTATTATCACAAGGGCCATAAATAACATGGTGTCAGAAGTGTATGATCTCAACCTCCGATTGATTATATTGTTTTTATCTTAGTTTATTTTTTTAACTACGACTATGGCTGCTGCTCTCAGAAAGCCCGATGTCTTGGTGTTTGATGCTGATCTAGCTGAACGATGGCGTGTGTTCGAGGAGGATTTCACAATCTACATTGATGCAGCTTATCCGAACGCAGCACCCGCTCTTCGTGCCTTGATTCTCCTTAACTTGGCAGGCAGTAAAGCTGCACGACGTGCCAGAATATTTCACTATTGGTGTAGATGCTAATGGTGTACAGATTCCAGCAGAGTCCATCCGAGATCCTGAGTGCCTCCTATGCAAATTCCGACAGCTTTGTGAGTTACAAATTAATGTGAGCATTGAAAGACATAAATATTTCTAAATGTGCCAGAAGCAAGCAGAACCGGTCGAGCTTTATGTCAATGCATTGAAGCAGGTTGCTAGTCGATGCGATTTCAGAGAGATCAAATCTAGTTTGATAAGAGACAGATTGATACATGGCATATTGAATGATAAACTACGTGATGAATTGTTGCGTGAAGTGGGCCCGACCTTAGAAGCTGTTGAAAATCGCTGTCGCATAACTGAATTAACCAATGCCCACATTAAAACGCTAACTGCTTCTCAAATTAAAAAGAGGGGTTCACGCATTGAAGTGGTTCGCATATGACTCAAAGTTTAAGCCAGGGGTGTATGATTCAAAATTCAAAGAATGAGCACATAAAGGCATAACGGCAATGTATGCAGTTTCAGAAAATGGCGAGTTTATGAGCTTCCAAGATTTAAAGTCAAAGTATGGTCTCGAAAACAAAGATTTTTTTAGATACTTGCAATTAAGAGACTACTTTATAAAAGAGATCAGGCCAGAACTAGATGAAATTTCAAATAATGTGATCAAGGGACTAGAGACGGAAATTAGCTACTGATTGGCTACAATCTCACATATTTACATGCAAAATGTTCATTAATATGCACTGTCCCTATAAAAAAACAAAAAAAAAACAAAAAAAACACAAAAGGTGATTGTGGATGCATACAAACAGAAGGGGTCTCGGGTCATCTCTGCTTTCTACCAAGCTCTGGTGGAAAGCGGGGGAGAATCAACGCTCTACATAAAAACAAAATGGGAAGCAGAATTAAAGATTCAAATAACAGAAGAAGAATGGTATCAAATGTGTGAAACACAATGTTCATCCACAAGCTCACTAGTATGGAGAGAATTTTGCTGGAAGAATCTATCTCGCTTTTTTATAACACCAAAAATAAAAAGCAGACAACTTGCTGTCCAACAACACTGTTGGAGGCTGTGTGGGGGTACGGAGGCAGACCACTCGCATATTTTCTGGAACTGTGTAAAGATAAGGCCATACTGGGAAAATGTTAATGCAGCTGTAAATAATATCTTGGGTTATAAAATCCCAAATACCTGCCCTGTGATGTATCTGGGGCGTATTAAAGATAGTGTAAAAATAGAAGATACATATTTGATTAAAGTTTTGCTTGCAGCAAGTAAGAAGGCCATTACCAGGCAGTGGCTTAATGAAAAAGTCCAAAATAGGAACAGTGGTTAGAAATTGTGCGAGACATCTTTAATATGGAGAAATTGACATATTCCTTGAGATTCAAGGAGAATTCATTTGAGAAGATCTGGGAAAAATGGACTGTTGAATTATCTCCAGATAACTAATCAATGTAATGTTTTTTCTTTTTTTAATTTGGTAAGTGAACCACATGGTCTTATTCCAATTTTTTTTTAAATTTACTTCTTTTTGTTTTTTGCCCCGATCTACTTATTTTTTTATTTTGATTGCTGTTTTTCTTACTTTGTTTTATGCATGGTGATGGTGTTGCACTGTTTTGAAAATATCTCTTAAAAATCAATAAAAATTTAAGTGAAAAAAAACAAAAAACGCTGACTGCTTCTGCTGTTCGTGAAGTCAATGCGGCCAGCGTGTCTAATCAAATTACCACTCGACGGTTTCAGGGGCCAGTTAACAGCCCAAGATGGATTACTAATTCCTTTAATTGCGGAAGTTCACATGCTGCGGTTCGTAATCAGTGTCCGGCATTTGGAAAGACCAGCAGGCTCTGTAATAAAAGAAACCATTTCGCAAAATACTGTAAATCAAGAAATAACAGATCTCAAACGAACCAGTCGGTCAGCTTATTAAACTAGGATGAATATCCTAGCTCCCAGTTCCCACAAACAGGTGAGGACAGCACAGAGATTAATGTGGATGCTTTGTCTGGTTCAGCATCCAAACTCGATCCCAAGGTCAAACTGCTCATTAACAGCAAAACCCTTTATCTCAAAGTAGATTCCGGGGCCAGGTGCAACGCAATCTCGTTGGCTGTCTTCCAACAGCTACAAATCACAGAAACTCTAACTAAGACAACTGCTTCACTTATCTCTTTTAATGGAGCAGCACTGCACCCTATCAGTCAAGTAAAGTTACACTGTCGTCTCAATGCGTGTGACCACATCCTGGATTTCTACGTGGTACGCGAGAAGGTACCATCCATACTGGGTGCCGATGCATGTCATGACATGGGTTTGATTTCCTTCAGCCCTTCCGTCTGTCCAGTGGCTGTAGACTGTGATTTTACACATCACATTTTAACACAATACAAGGACTTGTTTAACGACGAACTGGGCAGGTTGCCTGCCAAATGCACGATTATTATTGACCCCGAGGCAATCTCAGTTGTTCGTCCAGCTCACAGGATTCCCCATGCTATGCGGGATGGTGTACAAAGTGAACTTAACAGAATGTTGGCTCTTGGTGTGATTACTCCTGTAACTGAACCCTCAGACTGGGTCTCCTCAATGATTGCCACTATTAAAAAGAATAAAGACGAGATAAGGATTTGCATTACCCCCAAGAATTTAAATGCAGCAATAAGAGACAACGTTATCCAATGCATACAGTGGACGAGATTGCGGCACAGATGGCTGATGCAACTGTATTCACAGTGCTAGATGGCAAGAATTCATTCTGGCAGATTCCACTGGAACAGAGAGTTAGATAGAGCTCTAGGGGCTAGTGGAGTCAAGGGATATGGGGAGAAGGCAGGCACGGGTTATTGATAGGGGAAGATCAGCCATGATCACAATGAATGGCGGTGCTGGCTCGAAGGGCCGAATGGCCTCCTCCTGCACCTATTTTCTATGTTTCTAACTTTCAGTACACTCTCAGGTCGTGTTTGCAGGCCGGTTGTGAAGTATCCGGACTATGTTTGACTTTACATATGTTTGTCATCGGTTGTGATATTTGCTTTGTTTAGTTATGGGTATGCAGTGTTGTTAATTCTTTAAGAGGGGGGGGAATGTAGATTAGAGGCTCATGTTATGAGTCATGCTTAGTAGTTACGCCTACTAGTTTATTAGTGTCGCACTCCTCTATGCTCCGCAGTTTTGGAGTACACTCCCAAGTGAGAGCTTGTACTTGGAGGGCAGGGTAACTTGGTCAAATCCCTCCCCACCTATGTTCTAGACACCTCAGACACTCTCCGCCGCCTCCACGCATTCCACTCTCTGGGCCCTCACCCCCTCATCTTCACCATGGATGTCCGGTCACTCTACACCTCCATCCCCCACCAGGATGGCCTCAGAGCCCTCCGGTTCTTCCTCGACCAGAGGAGCAACCTATACCCAGCCACTGACACTCTCCTCCGCTTAGCGGAGTTGGTCCTCACCCTCAATAACTTTACATTTGACTCCTCCCATTTCCTCCAAACACAAGGCGTAGCTATGGGCACACGCATGGGCCCCAGCTACGCCTGTCTCTTTGTCGGGTACGTTGAACAATCCTTGTTCGAGGCGTACCAGGGCCCCATCCCCGACCTCTACCTCCGCTACATTGACGACTGCTTTGGTGCCACCTCCTGCACCCACACACAACTGACTGACTTCATCCACTTCACCACCAACTTCCATCCGGCACTCCAATACACCTGGACGATTTCCGACACTTCCCTACCATTCCTTGACCTCACCATCTCCATCGCAGGGGACAGACTCCTGACCGACATACATTACAAACCCACTGACTCACATGGCTATCTGGACTACACGTCTTCCCACCCTGCCCCCTGTAAAGACTCCATCCCCTACTCCCAATTCCTCCGCCTACGCCGCATCTGTTCCCAGGATGAGACATTTCATACCAGGGCATCGGAAATGTCCTCGTTCTTCAGGGAACGGGGATTCCCCTCCGCCACCATAGATGAGGCTCACACCAGGGTCTCATCCATACCCCGTAACACTGCTCTCTCTCCCCATCCCCGCACACGCAACAAGGGCAGAGTCCCTCTGGTCCTCACCTTTCACCCCACCAGCCGGCAAATACAACACATAATCCTCCGCCATTTCCGCCACCTCCAACGTGACCCCACCACTCGCCACATCTTCCCATCTCCCCCCATGTCTGCCTTCCGCAAAGACCGCTCCCTCCGCAACTCCCTCGTCAATTCTTCCCTTCCCTCCCGCACCACCCCCTCCCCGGGCACTTTCCGTTGCAACCGCAAGAAATGCAACACCTGTCCCTTCACCTCCCCCCTCGACTCCATTCAAGGTCCCAAGCAGTCGTTCCAGGTGCGACAAAGGTTCACCTGTATCTCCTCCAACCTCATCTACTGCATCCGCTGCTCTAGATGTCAGCTGATTTACATCGGTGAGACCAAGCGTAGGTTGGGCGACCGTTTCGCCGAACACCTCCGCTCAGTCCGCAATAACCTACCTGACCTCCCGGTGGCTCAGCACTTCAACTCCCCCTCCCATTCCCAATCCGACCTCTCTGTCCTGGGTCTCCTCCATTGCCAGAGTGAGCAACAGCGGAAATTGGAGGAACAGCACCTCATATTCCGTCTGGGGTCCTTGCGTCCTTATGGCATCAACATTGAATTCTCCCAATTTGGCTAGCCCGTGCTGTCTCCTCCCCTTCCTTCACCCTCTAGCTGTCTCCTCCCACCCTCCCATCCGCCCGCCCTCGGGCTCCTCCTCCTCCTCCCTTTTTCCTTCTTTCTTTCCCCACCCCCCATCAGTCTGAAGAAGGGTTTCGGCCCGAAACGTCGCCTATTTCCTTCGCTCCATAGATGCTGCTGCACCCGCTGAGTTTCCCCAGCAATTTTGTGTACCTGAGAGCTTGTACTTGTTTGTCTTGAATAAACAGTGTTTAACCTGACATGGCATGAGGTCTTTATTATCACAAGGGCCATAAATAACAGGTGGGTTCAGTGGGAAGGAATGAGCGAACTAAGGAATTGCAGAGGGAATGATCTCTACAGAAGACAGAAAGGTATGTGGATGGGAAAATAGTGGTGGAATCATGTTGGAGGTGATGGAAATGTCAATAAATGGATGCGGAGGCTGATGAGGTGAAAGGAACTCTATCCTTGTTCCCCAAGGAGGAGGAGAGCAAGAGTAGTATTATATGACACAGAAGAGACATGGATTCAACATGAGGAGAGCTGTATCCCTAAAGTCCAAAGGGTGAGAGATTCATCTCAGACTGTAAGGGACAAATCACGTTCACTATTGAGTGAACAAATATACTTTCAATGATGCTTGTTTGACTTGAATGACAACCACGTTAAAACCATGATTCCTGAAAATTGAATTAATTGACTAGGATTTTTTTTAAATCTCACTTTTTTATTGTTCATAGTCTTACCTACACCAGCCAGCATGTCGTTTGGCCCATATCCTTCTAAAATGTCCAATCTATGTTACTATCTAAATGTTTCTTAAATATTGCGATACTACCTCTTCCAGCAACTCGTTCAATACATCCACCACTCTTTGTGTGAAAAGGTTACCCCTCACGTTCCTATTAAATCTTTCTCATTTCACCTTCAACCTATGTCTTCTAGTTCTTGATTTCCCTACTCTGGGCAAGAGACTCTGTGCGTATACCCATTTTATTCCTCTCATGATTTTGTACACCTCGATAAGATCACCCCTCATCCTCCTGCGCTCCAAGGGATAGAGTTCGAGCCTGCTCAAGCTCTCCCGACAGCTCAGACCCTCGAGTCCTGGCAACATCCTCGTATATCTTCTCTGTACCTTTTCCAGCTTAACAACATATTTCCTATAACATGGTGCCCAAAAGTGAACACAATACACTACATGCAGCCTCACCAATGTGTTATACAACTACAACATGACTTCCCAACTTCTACACTCAATGCTGACTGATGGCCAACGTGCCAAATGCCTTTTTTGACCACCCTATCTACCTTTGATGCCACTTTCAGTGAACTATGTACTCCCAGAACACTCTGCTCAACACTTCCCAGAGCCCAACCGTTCATTGTGTCAGTCCTGCCCATGTTAGTGCTCCCAAAACATAGATACATAGATACAGAGAGAATAGGTGCAGGAGTAGGTTATTCGACCCTTCGAGTCAGCATCGCCATTCAATGTGATCATGGCTGATCATCCACAATCAGTAACTTGTTCCTGCCTTCTCCCCATATCCCTTGATTCCGCTAGCTCTAAGAGCTTTATTTAACTCTCTTTTGAATGCATCCAGTGAATCGGCCTCCACTGCCTTCTGTGGCAGAGAATTCCATAAATTCACAACTCTCTGTGTGAAAACATTTTTCCTCATCTCAGTCCTAAATGGCCTACCCTTTATTCTTAAACTTCCCCTGGTTCTGGACTCCCCCAACATCGGGAACATGTTTCCTGCATCTAGCCTGATCAATCCCTTAATAATTTTATATGTTTCTAAAAGATCCTCCCTCATCCTAAATTCCAGTGAATATAAGCCCAATCGCTCCATTCTTTCATTATATGACAGTCCCACCATCCCGGGAATTAACCTCGTGAACCTACGCTGCACTCCCTCAATAGCAAGAAAGTCCTTCCTCAAATTAGGAGATCAAATTGGCACACAATACTCCAGGTGTGGTCGCACCAGGGCCCTGTACAACTGCTCCTCTACTCGACTCCTCTCATTATGAAGGCCAACATGCCATTAGCATTCTTCACTGCCTGCTGTACCAAAACGCAAAGCCTCAATCAATATCTTTATCAATTTTCTACCATGTTCTTTCCTCACTGTAAAAAGCAGATTAAATGTGTGAACAATACTGCTATAATTCATACTGTCACTAAACTTGATGAGAAAGTTTTATTTTAGAGTTGGCATCACTGACTATAGTGCAACTGTATACATAGTTACTGAAAACAAACCTCAACCCTGGAAGGAAATAGGTTTTTCTTGACGTACATCCCAGAAAAACAATATTTTCCATAAGCGGAAGGTTTAAACAATGGTTTAACATTTTCTCTGATTAATGCCAAAAATCAGAAAGCCTTTTCATGCTTACAGTAATACTGCAGCCATATTACTGTATCTAGGCTTAGAAAATCTAATGTCAGGAAGACTAAAATAGTGGTGAGTCAGTTAGTAAGTTTGCAGATGACGTCAAAAATGGTGGAGTTGCAAATAGTGAGTAAGGCGGTTTAAGAATGGGATATGTTTTAGGCGACTACAGACGACTAGGCTGTCGCCACATGGTCGTCGGGGTGTTGCCTGTATGGTCGTGAGTAGTCTCCTCAGTCGCCCAAAGAGTCGTAGCGTCTTTCTGATCGCAGCTGGATTTTCAACATGTTCAACATTTTTCGGCGACAGTAGGTTGACGCCAATGAGCGTAGCTTGACTTCTCCTGACGTAGGTACTGTCGTAGGTTGTTGCCAGGTGACGTAGATTGCCGCTGATCCTGTGCTGTACTGTTCTACATTTAAATTTTCTATGCTAAAAGGTTTTCAAGTGTTGTAATACATGGCCCCTTGGCAGTTTTATGGGAGATCCTCTAAATCCTATTGTACGAGGTCTAATGTAACACTTACAATGGAAAAATCCCTTTTCAACTGAACTCCAAGCAATTTCTCCCATGAGCTTCATCAATGTGATGCTGGCAAAGTATGATAGTTTACAGATAAAAGGCGAGACACACACTGAAAGGCAATTTGTTAATTTGGTGGGGAGGAGGAAAGAGTATAGGAATCCAGGGGCTTGTTTAGTTTTAGGTTTATTGTATTGAGGTACAGAGAAAACTTTGTTTCGTTTGTAATCCAAACAGAGCAGATATACCAGACATACATATAATCAAGTCAAACTCAAGCGTAATAGATAGAGCAAAGGGAAAGATACTGGATGCAAAATATAGTTATATTTGTATGGCAAGAGGCACCAGGGTGATGACGTGTCACGAGAGGATAGTGTTCATTCATCAGGTGTTCAGATACTCTATCATGGAGTGGTAGGGGGCTCAGTATTGAAAACCCCTTGAAATCCAAGGAGGAGGTTGTGGTCAGCTGTGGATTTGAATGGGGTGTGCCTCACAACACAGGATAACGGTTCGTGACTGGGAAAGGAGGGAGCAAAATGGGGGAAGGAAGGCACATGAAGGAACTAACCGGAAGATGACAGACACTTCAGACACCTCTGCTGTGGGTCAGGGTAAGTTGGTCCTCTTATTTCAAGCTGAAACAAGCCTTAATTCTCCGGTTGAGGGTTCAGAATTGATCGACTGGGCTTATAGAAGGATGAGAGGCATTTAGAAGGATGAGAGGGTATCTTACAGATACATATAAAATTCTTAAGGGATTGGACAGGCTAGATGCAGGAAAAATGTTTCCGATGTTGGGGGAGTCCAGAACCAGGAGTCACAGATTAAGAATAAGGGGTAGGCCATTTAGGACTGAGATGAGGAAAAACGTTTTCACCTAGAGAGTTGTGAGTCTGTGGAATTCTCTGCCACAGAAGGCAGTGGAGACCAATTCACTGGATGTATTCAAGAAAGAGTTAGATATAGCACTTAGGGCTGACGGAATCAAGGGATATGGGGAGAAAGCAGGAAAGGGGTACTGATTTTGGGTACTGATTTCAAGAAAGAGGTACCGATTTTGGATATTGAATGGTGGTGTTGGCTCAAAGGGCCGAATGGCCGACTCCTGCACCTATTTTATTTGTTTCTATTTTTCTATGTTTTTATGCTACACTATTAGTGGGCACTGCAGTAAACTCACTATATAATCATTTTTATCATAGTGTAAGCTGCCTTGGAAACTCATCTATTGAAGACGATGGTATCAATCGTGGAGGCAAATACAATGAGCTAAAGTGACTACCAATAGATTTCCAGGCAAAGGTTTTGGCCAAGGGAAATCAAGAAACACTCTGAAGAAGGGGCTCAACCCGAAACATCACCCATTGCTTCTCTTCAGAGATGCTGCTTGTCCCGCTGAGTTACTCAAGCATTTTGTGTCTACCATCAAGATAGCCATTGTATTCTGATGTCACTACACACAGCTGGAAGGCGCTAAGCAATCACGTATCATACTCAGAAAGAACTTGAATTTAGTATACAGTTGTGTACTGAGCATGTAAATATGACCCAATAAGAGAGTGTTCAGCTAAAACAAATCAATTATGCACTGCAAAGAAATGTTTTGTTTTGTGGAATATGTTCTAGCCTCCTGGAATTTAAACAGACTGGACTCTTATCCATACATATGGACCTTATCCCTATTTAAAATAAAACTAATTTGATATCTTCCTTTTCTTCTCTCCAATGCAATGCCCACAGTGAAATGCAGCTGTATGGTTGCAAATGAGCAAGTGGTATATGTCATTACTGGCCATTATTCAAGTGAGAATGTTGATAAATACATCAACGGTATATTCAGCTGTAGGATCAGAGCAGAGATTTTGATTGTACTAAATATTTGCAAATATACCTTAATCTGAAGTCTCAAGTTAGTCATCTATGAATATTCTAGTCAGTACAGTATTTTCTTCATTGTTACATCTGCCTTGCAACAATCTGTGGTCCTCCTATTTCTGCCCTAAACTAGTTCAGCAGATTCAAAGACTTTGCGTTAACGTTGTGTTTTTCTCTACACCAATATACACACACCATCTCTTTAAAGGACAGAATTCTTCCTTTTAATTTAACTTATTTTATCCATCATTTTTTTCTTCAGTCACCCTTCTCTCTTTCGAAACAACCTGCTAGACCCAGTGTTGCTCTAGTTAGTATGCTGGCAATGTTCATGTCTGCATTTATTTCCATGCAATTGAGTTGTATAACATTTATTGAAAAAAAAAAAAAAGTTTGAATCAAAAATGTAATTAATTCCATAAATAATACACTTATGTTGTTAAAATTATGCAATTTAACTAAAGGTACCAATAAAAATATTCACCTTAAAAATAAATATGTGTACAAAAATTACATTTTATGTTGTTCTCTTTAAATAGGAATGTGTAAATTAACTTGATTTCATAATTGAAGTGCATCAGAATAAATTATATTTCTTCTCTTTGGGTATGGTGTAAAAATCGGACAGATTGTTTTTATCTCCAACTCTGGAACAAACAACATATAGCTGACCATGGGTAAACACGAGTTTTGAAATTAAGGCCAACAACTTTCAGTGATTGTCCTTGCATCTTGTTCATGCTCATAACAAAAGTATGATGAACAGGGAACTGAGGCTGCTTGAATTGAAAATGTAGATCAACTGGAATAATTGGCATCCCAGGGATGAAGACATTTTCAGTCATTATTGTAGCCCCAATTGCATGTGGTAGAATTTTTGAATCGATAATCTTGTGCTTTGCACTGCATTGGTGGATCCAAATTACTGAGTAACAAGATTAGAGCTCCTTCTTTTAGTTCATGGTTATGTCATGGCACGCCAGATGGTGACAGAGAGTTTAAAAATTCAACAGCAAAATGTACAACCTCAATATCCATCACACTGTCGATAGACTTATATCGTCCAGGTTCTCTCGGAGTGCTTTGAAAGAAGGTCTTTATTCAAAGGCTGTTTAATCATTTTTGGATGTTTAAATCACTCTATCATGCAATCATTGGGCATTCAAAGAGTGCTGAGCAACATTGGGGGAAACAGCTTGCAACAGATATAACACTTGGGTTCAAAATTTTCACTTAAAATATTTCTGCTGAATCTATATGACAAATTTCCCCCTTTATTAATCCGAGTAAATTTGAAGCAAACTCTCGCAGATGGATTGCCCGTCAAATGTGTTTGCATGTTGGTTTTCAACTGCAATCATTTAAATTTTTCTCAAATGTATGTTTTAAATTTGGCTTTGAATTCATGGAATTATCAATAGAATTTGACTAAAATCTCCAGCTGGCACTAAAGTAACATTTGATACATTGCTCAATGACCACTTTGGGAGCCATTAGGCATTAATCAGAGACAATAAATATGCAGCCTTTAGAAACTTCTCCTTTGCAGTTCCCAGACCATCGTTACATGTTTGAGTCACCACATTTGTCAAATTTGAAAGGAGTTTAAAAACAAAATGTGCAGTGTTTTCCCCATCAAAAGTGTTGAAACAATGTCTGAGGATGCCATGTCAATTAGATTGATACGAACATTTTTTCCCATTCCACCAGAGACATACAAAAATGTGATTCCTAGTCATGTTAGTTACTATAAACACCCTCTGCAAGAGTATCTTGGATATTTCTGTGGTATTTAAACTTGTTTCTTTCTCTTAGACATAATTGCCTAACTGGTTTAAATAATAGCTGGCTACCCACAGAAACTTGGTGCACAAATGTTCAGTTTTTCTTTGTGGCTCAGGTAGATAAAAAGTACTTTGGCCAAGTTTGCCCAAAGGTTTAGTTAGTACCTCAAAAATAGATCTAGAAAAATCTTAAATGTGTGAGCGTAGAGACAGAGGGGTGTAAAATGAGGGTAGAAGCAATAGGTAGCAAGGTGAAAAGTAAAAGTGGCAGGCCGGCAAATCCAGGGCAAAAATCAAAAAGGGCCACTTTTCAGCATAATAGTATAAGGGGTAAGAGTGTTGTAAAAACAAGCCTGAAGGCTTTGTGTCTCAATGCAAGGAGCATTCGTAATAAGGTGGATGAGTTGAATGTGCAGATAGCTATTAATGACTATGATATAGTTGGGATCACGGAGACATGGCTCCAGGGTGACCAAGGCTGGGAGCTGAACATCCAGGGATATTCAATATTCAGGAGGGATAGACAGAAAGGGAAAGGAGGTGGGGTAGCGTTGCTGGTTAGAGAGCAGATTAACGCAATAGAAAGGAAGGACATTAGCTTGGAGGATGTGGAATCGATATGGGTAGAGCTGCGAAACACTAAGGGGCAGAAAACGCTAGTAGGAGTTGTGTACAGGCCACCTAACAGTAGTAATGGAGTTGGGGATGGCATCAAACAGGAAATTAGAAATGCGTGCAACAAAGGTAAAACAGTTATAATGGGAGACTTCAATCTACATATAGATTGGGTGAATCAAATTGGCAAGGGTGCTGAGGAAGAGGATTTCTTGGAATGTATGCGGGATAGTTTTCTAAACCAACATGTAGAGGAACCAACGAGAGAGCAGGCTATTCTAGACTGGGTATTGAGTAATGAGGAAGGGTTAGTTAGCAGTCTTGTTGTGCGTGGCCCCTTGGGCAAGAGTGACCATAATATGGTTGAGTTCTTCATTAGGATGGAGAGTGACATCGTTAATTCAGAAACAAGGGTCCTGAACTTAAAGAAAGGTAACTTTGAGGGTATGAGACGTGAATTGGCCAAGATAGACTGGCGATTGATTCTTAATGGGTTGACGGTGGATATGCAATGGAAGGCATTTAAAGACTGCATGGATGAACTACAACAATTGTTCATCCCAGTTTGGCAAAAAAATAAATCAGGGAAGGTAGTGCATCCATGGATAACAAGGGAAATCAGGGATAGTATCAAAACAAAAGATGAAGCGTACAAATTAGCCAGAAAAAGCAGCCTACCAGAGGACTGGGAGAAATTCAGAGACCAGCAGAGGAGGACAAAGCGCTTAATTAGGAAAGGGAAAATAGATTATGAAAGAAAACTGGCAGGGAACATAAAAACTGACTGCAAAAGCTTTTATAGATATGTGAAGAGAAAAAGATTAGTTAAAACAAATGTAGGTCCCTTGCAGTCAGAAACGGGTGAATTGATCATGGGGAACAAGGACATGGCAGACCAATTGAATAACTACTTTGGTTCTGTCTCCACTAAGGAAGACATAAATAATCTGCCGGAAATAGCAGGGGACCAGGGGTCAAATGAGATGGAGGAACTGAGTGAAATCCAGGTTAGCCGGGAAGTGGTGTTAGGTAAATTGAATGGATTAAAGGCCGATAAATCCCCAGGGCCAGATAGGCTGCATCCCAGAGTACTTAAGGAAGTAGCCCCAGAAATAGTGGATGCATTAGTGATAATTTTTCAAAACTCTTTAGATTCTGGAGTAGTTCCTGAGGATTGGAGGGTAGCTAATGTAACACCACTTTTTAAAAAGGGAGGGAGAGAGAACACGGGGAATTACAGACCAGTTAGTCTAACATCGGTAGTGGGTAAACTGGCTAGAATCAGTTATTAAAGATGGGATAGCAGCACATTTGGAAAGTGGTGAAATCAATGGACAAAGTCAGCATGGATTTATGAAGGGTAAATCATGTCTGACGAATCTTATAGAATTTTTCGAGGATGTAACTAGTAGAGTGGATAAGGGGGAACCAGTGGATGTGTTATATCTGGACTTTCAGAAGGCTTTCGACAAGGTCCCACATAAGAGATTAGTATACAAACTTAAAGCACACGGTATTGGGGGTTCAGTATTGATGTGGATAGAGAACTGGCTGGCAGACAGGAAGCAAAGAGTAGGAGTAAACGGGTCCTTTTCACAATGGCAGGCAGTGACTAGTGGGGTACCGCAAGGCTCAGTTCTGGGACCCCAGCTATTTACGATATATATTAATGATTTGGACGAGGGAATTGAATGCAACATCTCCAAGTTTGCGGATGACACGAAGCTGGGGGGCAGTGTTAGCTGTGAGGAGGATGCTAGGAGGCTGCAAGGTGACTTGGATAGGCTGGGTGAGTGGGCAAATGCATGGCAGATGCAGTATAATGTGGATAAATGTGAGGTTATCCACTTTGGTGGCAAAAACAGGAAAGTAGACTATTATCTGAATGGTGGCCGATTAGGAAAGGGGGAGATGCAACGAGACCTGGGTGTCATGGTACACCAGTCATTAAAAGTAGGCATGCAGGTGCAGCAGGCAGTGAAGAAGGCGAATGGTATGTTAGCATTAATAGCAAAAGGATTTGAGTATAGGAGCAGGGAGGTTCTACTGCAGTTGTACAGGGTCTTGGTGAGACCACACCTGGAGTATTGCGTACAGTTTTGGTCTCCTAATCTGAGGAAAGACATTCTTGCCATAGAGGGAGTACAGAGAAGGTTCACCAGACTGATTCCTGAGATGTCAGGACTTTCATATGAAGAAAGACTGGATAGACTCAGTTTGTACTCGCTAGAATTTAGAAGATTGAGGGGGGATCTTATAGAAACTTACAAAATTCTTAAGGGGTTGGACAGGCTAGATGCAGGAAGATTGTTCCCGATGTTGGGGAAGTCCAGAACAAGGGGTCACAGTTTAAGGATAAAGGGGAAATCTTTTAGGACCGAGATGAGGAAAACTTTTTTCACACAGAGAGTGGTGAATCTCTGGAATTCTCTCCCGCAGAAGGTAGTTGAGGCCAGTTCATTGGCTATATTTAAGAGGGAGTTAGATGTGGCCCTTGTGGCTAAAGGGATCAGGGGGTATGGAGAGAAGGCAGGTACAGGATACTGAGTTGGATGATCAGCCATGATCATATTGAATGGCGGTGCAGGCTCGAAGGGCCGAATGGCCTACTCCTGTACCTATTTTCTATGTTTCTATGTTTATTGATTTTCAATCTGGAAAATTAAAATTATACTCCCTTTGGTTGATGGAGGGCTTCCCGGGGCGTGTGTATTTGTACCCGTGTGTGCATATGTGTCTGTCTGTGTTTACGTGTGTGTTCTTGCGTGTGTGCATTCTTGTGTTTGTGCGTTCTTGCATGCGTGTGTTTTTGCGTGTGTTTTTGCGTGCACAAGCGTGTGGAAAAACCAAGGGTGCAGTGCACATCATGCTAAATCTAACTCACATGCAACATTAAGATTTCTTGGCTCTGCACAGCCACTTTGTATCACTTTAGATTAAAATCTACCCACCATTGTGCTTGTGATTCTGTCCCAGATTTGATCATGAATCCCTTATCCCCTTCCTTTATCATCACTTTCCTGCATTTCAATACCTTCTCCATTAACTTGAACTGCATACCAAATAAAGACAGCTGAAAAGATGCTGGAAATGCAAAGTTATCATGTGACAATCTTAATTATAGACCTACCACCAACTCTTGATTCAGAGAAATTCCATGAAACCTCATGCTTTTATCGCTTTATAATATTCTGTTTAACATTTGTGCCATTGCTTCACTGAACATATTGATTCTCTAATATTTAACAGCACTTTATTTTTTATAAATGTCATTTTCCTTGTGTCACAACATTCAAGCAGTATCTATACGAGAACTTGAATACCCCAGGGAATAATTAATTATTTTTTAAAAACAATATTAAAGATGAATACAGGCCAAGTACTGATAAATGTAAGTAGTATAAATAATTATTTGTGGTCGCCATAGATTGGTGTACTAAGTGACTATTGGTGTACCATATGACTATGTATTAATACCTCGTGTGCACTGTCAGCCACATGTTTCACATCTGTATGTTCTGGCGGAGCCGATGGTGGAGGAGGTGCTCTCCGTTTCTTTATATCCATCACTTGTGATATTCTTGAAATGTTGCTTGCAGATAGCGATGGATTCAAAGTGGCTGAGCGTGCATTAACAGTTGGTGTGGATGGAGTAGTTGAACAACTCTGCCATTAAAATGGAAAGATAAGTGACTCACTAAAATAATGTGTATTCAATTACTTTTTCAAAAATTATTCCTCTTTTACTAGAAATCTGAAATAAAACATGTTAGAAATATTCAGCAACTCAGGTGGCATCTGCAGATAGAGAAAATGGAGTAAAATTTGTAAATCGTACAGTAAACAAGCAGTAGATGAATAAAGACATGCATTGGTGCACTTTCACCTCCCTCTATTAATAAAACATCCAGGCAGAGCATCTTCAATTCAAAGGCTTTCACTACCCTCTCACTGCTGGCATCACCGTCATTAGTTTCACAGTCTCTTGGTTCCCATCCCATTATAGGCATTTATTCCTTCAATACTCGCCCTTTATCACAAAATAAAACTCCTTGCTCCAGATGAATTGCATCTATCCATCTTAAAAAAACATAACAAATAAGAAACAGGAGCAGGATGAACCATCTGGTGCTTTGAGTCTGCTCTTCTATTCATCAAGGTCATGGCTAATCTTTCACCTCAATGTCATTTTCCTACAATATCCTCTCTTATCCTGCTAATGGTAGAAAGGAAATTAAATTCATGTTAGATATAGTCAGTAGAAATGGTAAAAACATTGGGATAGATCTAACCCAATCACCTGAATGGAAGGTAACAAAAGATATTTGTGGAAATAGGGGAAAAACATAATTGGAATTGGTGTTGGTCTATCATTGTCATGTGCACCAAGGTACAGTGAAAGCTTTTGTATGAGTGCTGTCCAATCAATCAAACAATACCACAAGCGAATACAATTTAAGTGCTACACATGCACAACAGGTAGAGCAAAGGGACAAATACCAGTGTGCAGAATGTAGTTTCTCAGCATTGTGGCGTAACAGTTCCAGTAAAAAAAAAGTCCAATGATCACGATGAGCAGGTTGGAAAATTGGCTCTGTATCCCAGTTTATGGAAGGATTTGTCAGAAGTCTGATAACAGAGGGGAAGAAGCTGTTCCGAAGTCTGGTGGTACATGCTTTCCGGTTTTAGTATCTGGAGCGGGGAGAAGAGGGAATGATCTGGGTAGGAAAGGTCCATGATTATGTTGGCTGCTTTTACGAGGCAGTGTGAAGTCTCAACTAAGTCATTAGTGGAGAGTCTGGTCAACATGATGGACCGGGCTACGTCCACAATTCTCTGCAATTTCCTGTGGATTTAAGCAGAGCTTTCCTAAACCAAACTGAAAATTGTGGATGAGGTAGCTTGACATTGCTTTCATTGGTAAAATACTGGAATCCACCAATGAGTTTGTAGTAAAAATTTAGAAAATCTTAATGTGAATAAATAAATCTTCAGAACATTAAGGGGGAAGAATGAGTTTATCTTATTGAACATCACAAAATTCTTCAAAAGATTGAGAGTAGACACAAAAATAATATTTCCCCTTGTGGAGGAATCTGGAACTAGAGGTTCTGAGAAAGGGTCCCTGACCCAAAACATTGACTGGTTTCTTTTTCCACAAATGTTGCTTGACTGGCTGAGTTCTATCATTTCTGTTTCTGTTTCATATTCCAGCATCTGCGGTTTTATTTGTGTTCAAGTTTGGAACTAGAGTATAGGGTTTGATATCACAGCTGCACCTAGGCAAGAACGGAGATTGTTTGGGCGTCAACGGAGATCTTTGTATTTTTGGCAGCTCCAGGCAAGTTCCCAGAGGATTGGAGAATAATCTGTGTTGTTCATATGTTAGAGAAGGGCAATGAGGACTAACCAGGATATTATAGGCTGGTGAGTCTTACATCATTAATCGGGAAATCCTAGGGACAGGTTTGACACACATTTGGAAAATAACTTATTAGAGATAATCAGCATGGCTTTGTGCAGGAGAGGTCATGTTTCACAAACGATTATGTTTTTTGAGGGGGTGGCAAAGATGATTGATGAGGATACGGCAGTGGCTATTGTGTACATGTTACAGCTGTACAAAACTGTGGGTAGGCCGTATTGTGAGTATTGTGTGCAGTTCTGGTCACTGCATTCCAGAAAAGTCGTGGAGACTTTGGTGTTGCAGAAAAGGTTCACCAGAATGCTGCATGGGTTGGAGAGTAATAGCTATAAGTGGAGGTTGGACAAACTTGGATATTTTCTTTGGAGTGTCAAAGTGGGTCATGAGTTCCTCAAGTTGTACACTTGAAAGACATTGGGACTAGGAAGTGATGTTGCTCAATCCCAGGAACAAATTCCCAAGGACCCGAAGGAGTGCTGCAGAAAACTAATTGCACATGGTTGTTAAAAGGGCAACTTTAAAGTTCATCTTCCACCATCAGTACTGTAAACCTCAAACACATCATATATTGTCACAACCCCATCAACAATCTCAAGCAATTACCTTAAATCTAACCTTCCTTAGCTTCACAATACCTTCTAACACAAATTCTAGCATGCCAGAAGCTGAAGAGAGTTCAATAACAGCATCCATATCTTACAAATATATTGTGACACACTTAAAAAATACTTCTGTCCCTTTTGCTGGTCAATGTATCAAACAACATGGGGCAGCAGCACTGGAATGTTATATAATTTAACAAGAAATTGTGATTTTCACTGGAATGAGAACTAAATAATTTTCTGGATGCAAATGTATAACCGACTATGGGAAGAAAGCAAGAATATCATATTGTGGAGAATAAGCCATAATTGTATTATACGATATAGCTGGCTCAATAGGTCAAACAACGTCCTCCTACTCCTAATTTTCTGAACATTTTCTGCAAAGATTTCATATTACATAAAATACAGTACAGAAAAAGGTCCTATAGCCTACCATGTCTGACCCCACCATGATTTCAATCCAACAATTCCCTGCCTGTTTGTGTGTCCATCTAAATGCCTCTTAAACACTGCTATTGTATCTGAGTCCACACTCTGTTTCTTCACTCCGCCCTCATCTTTAGCAGCACATTGCAGACACCTATCTCTCTGTGTAGTAGAAATCTTGAATCACAAATTTTCTTTAAACTTTCACCCTTCTCACTTTAAATCTGCGTCCTGCAATATTTGACATTCATAGCCTGGGGAAAAAAACTATCAAGCCTATCCATCTCCCTTATAATTTTATATTCTTTATCAACTTGCTCCTCAGCCTCTGATTCTCCATAGAAAACTACTCAAGTTTATCCAAACCCTTCTTGCAGCCAATGCAGGCAACAAACTGGTAAATCTATTTTGCACCTCTCCAAAGCCTCCTCATTAACCCTATAGTGGCGACCAAAGCTGTATGCAGTATTCTAATCTTGGCCTAACTGCAATGTTGTACAGCTGTAACATGATTTGTCATCTTTGATAATGCCCTGACTGATGGAAACATGCTACATCCCTTCTTTACCAACCTATCCACCGATGCTGCCACTTTCAGGAAAGTATGTACATCCCATGAGCCCTCTGTAAACCAATTGTGCCATTTACTGCACACTTTCAAGAGTCAAGAGTTTAATTGTCATATATACCCACAATGGGAAAATTATATTCTCATTTGCACATCCCCCCGATGCGGGAGCGGATCGCCTCGCCGCGGAGGGCCCAAACGCCGCCGGCTAAGGGAGTCAAGATCGTCCCCTCGAGGCCCACGACCGAGGAAGAACTAAGGGAAGGACGTGAACTTTATTTCACCTTCCATCACAGTGAGGAATGTGTAGGAGTCACTGTGGTGGATGTTCATGTTAAAATGTGTTTTTGAGTGATCTGTTGCTTTTAATTGTATGACTGACCTGGCCAATGAAATTCCTTGTATGTTGCAAAACATACTTGCCGAATAAAGTGTGATTCTGATTCTGATTCTGTATCTTATGCCCGATGGGAGCAGGTTGAAGAAGGAATGACTAGTGGAACAAGTCTTTGATTATCTGGGCTGATTTTCCAAGGCAACGTGAAGTGTAGATGGTGTCAATGATGGGAAGTCTGATCTATGTGATGGACTGGGCTACAACCACTACTCTGCAATTACATGCAGTTTTGAGCAGAGCTGTTCCTAAAAAAGCTGCAATGCAACCAGACAGTATGCTTTCCATGGTGCATTTGTAGAGATTTGTAAGTCACTGGAGACAAACTGAAATTCCACTCACACCTTTCTTTTAAAATAGTGACCGCTTGTTCAAGATCTTCCATATGGAAGCATTGACTTCTCATCAATGTTATCAAGGTTGGTCATCAAAAATGACAGCAGGATCTTTGATCAGTTGGGTAAGTGGGCTGAGAAATGGTTAATGGAGCATAATGCAGATAAGTGCCCATTAAACCATAGGTTGTCCAAACAACCATCACAAACATGTGGAATTTTGTTTAATTGAAATGTTATTGGTTAATTATAGCTTATTTCAATGCAGGCAACCCGCAACAGGGTGTGGGAGGGGGTTGGTTATATTTGTAGAAAATGTGCTGCATGCATAAAAAAGCATGATTTACAACACATCTGGAGACAGCTTGGACAGAATTAAAACTGTATTGTCCAAAGATGTTCAAAATTTTATTTTTATACTGAAGACATGTTCAAATGAAAAATTAATGCTGCTCAAATTTAAACATTAAACAGGAAAGTATTAATCCAATTGATGCACTGAACGTTTACAAATCTCGAAGTTCCAATTTAAAAATTCTACACAAAACCCGAGCCTCTGTACCTTCAAGTATGTTTTCCCTGATTAAACAGCAAAACACAAAATTCTAACTGGAAGTTCAACTCATCGGTGAAAAAAAGAGGGTACAGTGCCCTTTGAAGCATTCACTTTTCGAAAATAAAGGGTTACAGATGTAAAGTATCGTGAAAGTAAACACAGATTTCTGGGAGTTTCCTTTGGAACATAGCAATCGGGATATGAGGACTCTAGATCCCAAATATTTGCTTCTATTTTCTTCATATTTGGCTGCATGCAGATCCACCCCGACACTTTTCTTGATGTATGTCATTCAAACAAATGCAAGTTAGTTCATCATTTTTGCATATCTAGCTTAGATTTGTCCACTTGGTATAGAAATTACGCTACTTCATATCACAATACTTAACAAAGCTATGTTCAGCTCAGCCCTTGCAAGGACCTTGTACAATCCAGAGAGATATGCATCACATATACCAATCCAACTCAATCCACAAGTTCACAGACAATACCACTGCACTGGGCCAGATATCAAACAATGACAAGATGGAATACGGAAAGAATAATGAGAAACTTGGAACTTGGTGCCAGGGTAACAACCTCTCCCTCAATGTCAGCAAGACAAAGGAGATTGTGATCGACTTCAGGAAACAAAACAGTACACACACCCTACTATACATTGATGGTGCCAAAGTGGAAATGATCAAAAGCTTCAAGTTCCTAGGAATAAAATCACCCACGATTTGTCCTGCACCCACCACATCAAAGTTATGGCCATTAAAAGCACACCAATGCCTCTACATCCTTGGAAGGCTTAAGAGGTTCAGCATTTACCCAACAACCTTCACCAACTCCAGAGATACGCTGTAGAATGCATTATACAGGGATGCACCACGGCCTGATTTGGGAATAGATCCATCCAAGACTGCAAAAAATTGCAGAGTTGTGGACATAGCCCAGACCATCAGCCAAACCAACCTACCTTCCAATGACTCCATCTACACTTTGCACTGCCTCAGCAAGACCACGGCATTATCAAGGACCAGTCTCACCCCAGCAGGCACATGCTGTGAGTAATTACACAAGGTAGGCAGTCAGCTGGCTTTAAAAAAAAATCTTAAACCGTGCATGCGCAGATTGTTCTCTCCGTAAAAAATAAAAATAAGTAACAATTCAATTTTCCCAAGGCTTCTAAATCTCCTTCATTTTTTAATTACTGAATGAGTGGGGGATGGAGGATGAAAGCAGGTGGAGAGATGGTGGGAAAAATGGCAGCACACCGGGACGTTGAATCAGTTGTCATCTTATTGAATGACAATACTAATTCAAGTGTCCAATTGGAGGGAGAGTTCCTTTCACAGCGTGTGGAGAGTCTGTGCCAGGGGTTAAAGATGTGGGGAGGGCAGGAGTGTTGCGGGAAGCCGGCGAGTGGCAGGAGCGAGGTTTTCAGACGGAGAGCACTGCCAGAGGCATGCGGGGACCGGCAGAAGGGGTTGTCCGGTCCCGGCGGCCACTCGCAGCCACCCGAGTTAATTCACTCCCCGGCCACAATGCAGTGGCTCTGCGCCCAGAGCGTCGCATGTGGGTTACTGGCCCCGATCCTATCCTTCACAACGCTCCTGCCCTCCCCGCAACTTTACCCCGGGCCAGACTCCCCAAACACTGTAAAAGGAGCTCTCTCCCCCCACCCCGGGAAATACAGTATTTAAAAACATAAAGCACCATGAAATGTACTTGCCAAGTTATTGGTACATGAAGTCCATTCTTCACTCTTTGTTTCCTAAGATACTCTTAAAATAATGGGAATCCATATTTGAAAATCCCGCCAAGAAACTCACGCTGCGCATGTGCAGTAGGCTGCTGCACATGCGCAGTACTGCAAAGGCCGAATTTCTGCTGCCTTCAGCTCCCCTTGAAATTGACGGCTTCAGGCAGCGCTGACGGCACGTGGGCTGCACAGAGCTTCCCGTGTTACAAGTGCTGTGGTTGAAAGGCACGGAGAATTATGCTTACCTAATCGATCTCTTAGATAGTCACAATTCTCCCATGCCTTTACTATTTATATTTAATAATTGCCATTTCATAATTTTAGTCAGGGCAGGCAGTGCCTACCTTGCCTATCCTGACAGCACGTGCCTGCACCCCAGTCACTTCCTCTTCTCTCCTCTCCCATCAGGCAAGAGGTACAGAGGTACAGAAGAAAACGCATACTTCCTGATTCAAGGACAGTTTCTTCCCAGCTGTTATCAGGCACTGAACAGTCCTCTCATCATGAAAACCTTTGAATTATCTTTAATCGGACTTTATCAGACTTCAATGTTATACCTTGGAGTAAACGTTGTGCCCTTTATCCTTTATCTGTGCACTGTGGACTGCTTGATTGTATTAACATATAGTCTTCTCTTTGACTAGATAGCATGCAAACAAAAGCTATTCACTGTACCTCGGTGCACGTGACAATAATAAACAACTAACAAACTACTTGGTAGATACCACAGTTTCCAGCAATGCAATACCAAGATTACCACTAACAACCTGATATCATTGCCTCTTCTTAATTGCTGAATTTGTTCATCTCCTTGAGGATCAATTACTTTGATCATAAGTATTGTCCTCTACTTTTCAAACTTAAGCAAAACTATATGTTAAGTTTAAATCCTGTCCATGTAGCACTTTAATTTCTAGACCCTGCAATTACTGAGTAATTACATTGGCAGGTACATTGGAGCTGAGTGTCTACACCCCTCCCCATCCCCCTCAGATGATGAATCAATACCACTCCATGTAAAACACCCCGGAGAAAGCACTGAGAGTGGCAAAGGCAATGAATGTACTCTGGGTGTGGGACATCAATGTGCATCAACAAGAGTGGCTCAGTAGCACCATTACTGACCAAGCTAACTGATGCCGGGATATTGCTGCTCGATTAGGTCCATGGCAGGTGTTGAGTGAACCAGCGAGAATGCAACACCTACTTCATCACAGCCTCACCAACCTACCTGTCACGTGCACCTGTCCATGATGGTAATAAGTAGAAGTAACCACTGCACAGTCCTTCTCAAGATGAAAACACATCTTCGCAGTGAAAATACATTTCACTGCCTTGTGTGGCATCACCACCATGCTAAATGGGTCAGTGCGCACAGATGTAGCCACTGAGCACTGGGTATCCATGAGGCTCGACAGGCCTTTAGCAGCAACAGAATTGTACTCAATCACATTTTGCAGTCTCATGGCCTGGAATACTACACATCTCCACCATCCCCATAAAAGCAGGAGATCAATGTTCCTTCCAATGTCCTCCTTAACTGCTCATTGAACCGGGAAGGGGAGGAGGGGGGGGGGGGGGGGGGGGGCCTTCCCGGTTCAATGAGCAGTTATGGAGGACATGTCAAGATCAGCACAAGGCATTCCTCAGATGAGGGATCAACCTGGTGAAGCTACAAAACATGTCATACAACATAAATAGCATGCATGGACAATCTCACAAACATTGGTGGTGGACAATTAAACAAGTTGTTGGAGAAGGAGGCTCCATAAATATTCCCATTCTCAATGATGGGGGTCCCAGCACATCAGTGCAAAAGATAAAACTGAAGAATTTACAAGAATCTTTAGCCATGTGATGAATGGATAATCCTTCTCGCCATCCTCTTGTGATTCCCCAGCATGTAAGATGCCAGTCTTCAGCCAATTCAATTCACATGATACCTGGAAATGGCAAACGGCATTGGATACAGCAAAGACTATGGGCTCTGACAACATTACCCTGTCGATAGTACCCAGGACTAGTACTCCAGAACTTGAGCGGTGGGGGCGCTGCAATGGCGGCAGCCCTGTCAGCAGCGCGTTAGTTTTTTCAACTTTTTTAATTTTTTTAGTGTGTTTTAAAGTATGTTTTTAGTGTTTCTTTGTGCGTTTTGTGTGGGGGGGTGGTGTGGGGGGGGGGTGAGGGGGAAACCGCTTCGGTCGCCTCCTCCACGGAGAGGCGACTTTTTCCATGTCGCCTCCCCCGTGGCCTAACAACAAGGATTGGCGCGGCCTTTCCCGGAGACGCACCCGGGGCGTCAGCGGGGGGCGCAGCGCGGACTCTCGGCATGGAGCGGGCGAGCCCTCGCTGGGGCTCGCCGGAGGGGAGCGCTCCGTTTCGCTGGCCCGTGGCAGCCGGCAGCCTGAAGCCGCGGTCTGCAGAGCTCCAGCTGGCGCGGCGTCCGCAGCCCGGGGGACCCGGGGGGAAGAAGAAGCTCCGAATGCCGGCCCGCGGCCTACTTCTACCGTGGGCCCGGTGTGGACTTACTCACCATCAGCCCTGGAGGGGAGCTTCGACTGCCGGTCCTTCGGTCTGCGGTGCTTCTGGCTGCGGCGCGGCGGGAACTTTAAATCTTCGACCGCTGGCCTGCGGCCTACACCAACCTAAAGCCGCGGCCTCCGGTGGGGAAGAGCCGACTCTGGACTTACCTGGACTTGTACCTTGTCCTTTTACCATCTGGACGCCTGCAGCGATGGCTGCGGAGGGTTGAGGTCCCGACCACGGGGGGAAATGGAGGAGGACTGGCCAAATTTTGTGCCTTCCACCACAGTGATGAATGCTGTGGTGGATGTTTGTGTTCAACTTTTATTGTGTATTGTGTGTTCTTTATCATTGTACCGCTGCAGACAAAATCATTTCACTTGCACTTTATGTGCAATGTGAGGATGAAAACTGTATTGTATTGTATTGTATTGTATTGATGTGCACTTGAAAAAGGTTCCAGGTCAGCTACCACACTAGCATCTACCCAACAGTGTAGAAAATTGCCCAGTATGTCCAGTCCACAAGAAGCAGGACAAATCAAACCCAGCAAACAACAACCCCATTCGTCTGCTCCTGATCATCAAAGTGACAAAAGGCATCATCAATGGTGCTATCAAGCTGCACTTGCCAAGCAACAACTTGCTTCACAAAAACTGTTTGGGTTCTAAAGTCACTCAGCTCCTGTCCACATTACAGGCTTGGTCCCAACATGGACAAAAGAGGGAGAGAACTCTCGAGGGAAAGCGAGAATAACCGTCTTTGGCGTCAAGGAGCCCTGGCTAAACTGCAGTCAGTGGAAATCAAACAGAAAACCCTTTTCTGGTTGGTAATCATACTTAGCAGAAAAGGCAGATGGTTATGGTGGCTGGAGGCAGTATGATTGCATTCAGAGCTGAAATTCATTATGATTCAAGATTTCATCATAAATAAATGTATTTTACATTTAATTGTTAGTAGGATTATGGACAATTACTGGTATGCACTCCACAGAACATGATAGACTGCCATTCAGCTGTGGTTAAACAATCATTATTTTCCAAAATCACCTGTTCACCTTTCTGAAACAGAAGTAAACATTGCTATTGCTAGATAAGGAGCATTAAACAATTAACAATGTCATCCTAATAGTTTGCTAGAAAATAACATTAATATTCAGTGGCCTTACTGTCAACAAAGTCAACATTTATTTAAGAAAATAATAGCTTAATCTTATAGTTCTATTGGTAAAACTTTGTGCCAAGGACACTTCTGAAATTGAGACTTTGTCCATCCAGTAACAAGGATCAATTATTGGTGACATGCATCCAACTTTATGTCTCAACTGTCTCTCCCAATCTATCAACTACAGCAACTCTGTTTTCTGATACAGGTCCAGCATCCATTCTTGCATGCAACAATCTCCTCCAGTAAAATATTGGGAAGCCTTTGCTTCCATGTTACTTCATCTCATTCAAAACATTTTTAAGCAGATTTGTGTCCAACTCCTCACCACCTCTCACCTTGCAGCTCAGGTCAACCTCTGGTAACCCAATGCCTCAAATATAAGATTCTCACCCTCAAACGCAAGTCCTTTCATGGCTCAGCTTCCCTCTATCTCCATCTTTCTTCAACCATGCATTGAGCACCTGGCCCCTGAATGAAGAGATTTTTTCAGAACCTGCTCCACTGTGTACACCTTTGCTGTGCAACACCAGTGATACCTGTGCCACCAGCTATGATGACTTTTATCTCTGACAATCCTTATCTAAATTTTGTGTGCCTTTCTTCCTCTCTTTGAAACGATTTCCTGAAAATGTCCCTTTGACAAACCTTTATCATTCCTATTGTCTCTTTCCTTAGTGTGTGTCTATTCTTGAATACTTGTATTCAAAATGACTTGGAGAAGTTAAAGGATATTGAAAATCATCAATGGTTAAGTTGATTGATTAAATAACAAAGTGGCTGACTGGTGGTAAGTTTATTTCTTTCAAGACTTAAGACAACTACAAGATACAAAGTTGATAGAAAGTGCAGAGAAGGTTCACCAGACTGATTCCTGGGATGTCAGGACTTTCTTATGAAGAAAGACTGGATAGACTCGGATTGTACTCGCTAGAATTTAGGAGATTGAGGGGGGATCTTATAGAAACTTACAAAATTCTTAAGGGATTGGACAGGCTAGATGCAGGAAGATTGTTCCTGATGTTGGGGAAGTCCAGGACAAGGGGTCACAGCTTAAGGATAGAGGGGAAATCCTTTAGAACCGAGATGAGAAAAACATTTTTCACGCAGAGTGGTGAATCTCTGGAACTCTCTGCCACAGAAGGTAGTTCAGGCCAGTTCATTGGCTATATTTAAGAGGGAGTTAGATGTGGCCCTTGTGGCTAGAGGGATCAGGGGGTATGGAGAGAAGGCAGGTACGGGATACTGAGTTGGATGATCAGCCATGATCATATTGAATGGCGGTGCAGGCTCGAAGGACCGAATAGCCTACTCCTGCACCTATTTTCTATGTTTCTAAGAGATGCCTAAAGTTGGAGCCCACATGCCATTTTTTTTAGGAAAAGGAAAGCTGATTGAATCACACCTCTAATTACATATCTGAAAGAAGAAACGGATTGTATTAGAAAATGCAATGGAGTCAAACACGGAATTAAGTAAATCTAAAACGTCAGAAGTTGCACTTCATGACAGAAATACAGATTAGACAGACAGTATTGATGAGTTTCATTGAGGCAGCCTTGATGTCTTCATTTAGGAAAATATGCAGAGTGTGGAAGGCATGAAATTGGATTGCAATACTGCATTCAAACACATTATAGATACAGGGGAGAATAGAGATGCAGCAACAGCTTGAAGTGAGGGTGAGGTTTTAATATAGAGAGTGATGGCAGCCATTTTGAAGGCAGGCAAATGAATGCCTAAAACCCTGAATGGATTATCCAGCATTATCCAAAGAGAAGTAATTGATTGATCAGATGCAGAAAAAGGCGATTATGGAAATTGAAGATGAGTCTAGAAATACAGCTGTTGTGTAATGGATCAAAGAAAGAAGGGCTTAAACAAAGAAATCCGCAAGTGCCCCAGATCTTC
This sequence comes from Amblyraja radiata, assembly GCF_010909765.2. NCBI lineage: Eukaryota > Metazoa > Chordata > Chondrichthyes > Rajiformes > Rajidae > Amblyraja > Amblyraja radiata. Next base: position 87,387,437 of record NC_045957.1, read on the forward strand.
TGTCACAAATGAGATTAGTTAAGTACCTCATAACTACATCGGTGAGACCAACACCCCCGCTCGGTTCGCAAAAACCAACCTGATCTCCTGGTGACTCAGCACTTCAACTCCCCCTCCCATTCCGAATCCGACCTTTCTGTCGTGGGCCTCCTCCATGGCCAGAGTGAGGCCCACCGCAAATTGGAGGAACAGCACCTCACATTTTGCTTGGGTAGTTTACACCCCAGCGGTATGAACGTGAACTTTTCCAATTTCAGGATGTCCCTGCTTTCCCCTTCTTTCCCCTCCCCTTCCCAGCTCTCCCACAGCCCATATCTCCATCTCTTCCTTTCTTCTTCCCGCCCCCTCCCCCCCACATCAGTCTGAAGAAGGGTCTCGACCCGAAACATTGCCTATTTCCTTCGCTCCATAGATGCTGCCTCACCTGCTGAGTTTCTCCAGCATTTTTGTCTACCTTAGTTAAGTAAGAGCAATGTTTAAGATAGAGAGATGAAGCAGTGTGTTAAGTCAGTCAGTCCCAGGTTACCTTGTCCTGTTGGATCGTGAATACAATGGCCACACAGAATTCATGCTACAGCTGGAGTTCCATTTAAATAGATAAACTAATTACTAAACTACCATAACCAGCACTGTAACTTTGATAACTTATCATTGTCTATACTGAAAAACAGTCACTTTGAATAATTCTTGGCTGGAATCATTATCATCATGTTGTGGGTATCGTCTGCTTATCAGCGTCATTTGTCTAGAAGTTAAAAGAAAGAATTCTGTACAAAACAAAATCAGCAACATATTGTAGATTGAACAAATTCAAAATACCAAATGCAGTATATTTCACTAGTTTACAGATTGACAGAGTTCAAAAAGCACTTACCTTTGTTTTCTTTCTGCCAATTTTCAAAAAGCCCAATAATCCTTTGTCTTCCTTTTCATTCATGTCAGTGATAGTTAGAGCACTTTGGCTCAATTCTGTAAAAAAAATCTCAATTAAATGTTTAGTTCACAAATCCGTCTTATGCTCAATTTAAAATACACACATCCACAAAGAAACAACCCAGTTATTCAGAGGTGAAATCGTAACGTCAGAATAATATACTAGGTTATCTTGCACTTTAAAAAAAAACATGCTCCACTAAACAGCATTACATACATTTTGATGGGCAGCTTGTTTGAATGATCAGCATCTATCAAATCCAGCTTGTGCCAGATCGTAGGACTTCTACTTATACAGATATTAATACAATCTGGAAATTTAATAACCACAGAATTGGTACAAGCTTTAAATTCACTTACGATACCTTTTTGAAATAAAATGAAGAGAGCTTTAATGTGAATTGTGGAAGTCACAAATAGAAGCTTCCATTTTTTGGTCTCTAATTCTTTTAACATTTTCTTCTGGTGAAATGTAGAACATAGCACCGTACAGTAAAGGAACAGGCACTTTAGCCCACGATGTCTGTGCCAAACTTAATGCCAAATTAAACTCCCTCCCGCCTGCACATGATCCATATCTCTTCATTCCCTGCATCTACCTCTTAAACATCATTATAGTTTCTGCTTCCACAACCTTCCCTGGTAACATGTTCCAGACACCAGCAACCCACTCTGTCTCACCTTAAAGCTAGTATTTAACCCTTACACCCTGGGGAAAAGATTTGACTGTCTAACCTACTTATTCCCCTCATAATTTTATAAACTTCTCTCAGGTCTCTCCTCAGCCTCCAACATTCCAGAGAAAACACTTAAAGGTTGTCCAGTCTCTCTTTATAGCTAACACTACTAATTCAGGATGCTTCCTGGTAAACCACTTCTGCATTCTCTCTAATGCATAAAAATGAGCTAAAAATTGTGTGCTTTAATTCCTGATTTGCCATCCAATAATTCATAATGTGATAACTGCTTCAGTGAGCATGGTGGCTGGATACTGCTTAAACAAACTTCAGAAAAAAATGAATGGTGGAGGAAATGGTGGGAAAGTACAGCTAAATGTCATCAATGTACAGTGCCCTCCATAATGTTTGGGACAAAGACCAATCATTTATTTATTTGCCTCCGTACTCCACAATTTGAGATTTGTAAAAAATAAAATCACATGTGGTTAAAGTGCACATTGTCAGATTTTATCAAAGGGTATTTTTATACATTTTGGTTTCACCATGTAGAAATTACACCTGTGTTTATACATAGTCCCCTCAAAAGTCATCACCTTAAAGGAGCATGAAGGTCACATGGATCTAGCATAAATGTAAAAAATACCAATAATAAACACTTGCATAACTGGGACACATTTATTTTTTCATTTGCAAAAGAATACTTTAGACTTTAGAGACACAGCACAGAAACAGGCCTTCGAGTGAGCCTGCACAGATCACGATTACCCCATCACAAACACCAGCCTACACAATAGGGACAATTTACAATTTTTTACCAAAGCCAATTAACCTACAAACCTGTACATATCTGGAGTGTGGGAGGAAACCGGAGCACCCGAAATCCCACACAGTCACAGGGAGAAGGAGGTCACAGGAAGGAGTTTGAGAACCTTGTGTCCTGGTGTCGAGACAACAACCTTTCTCTCAATGTCAGCAAGATAAAGGAGAATGTGATTGACTTCAGGAAGTGAAGCGGTACATCTACCCCAGTTTGCATTGACGGTGCCGAAATAGAGCTGGGTGCAAACTGGGTGAAAAATTCGTAGGAATCAATATCACCAACAACTTCTCCTGGACCACCCATATTGATGCAATGACCAAGTAAGCATACCTCTGGAAGGCTTAGGAAGTTTGGCATGTCCCCAACAACCCTCACCAAATTCAACAGATGCGCCGCAGAAAGCATTTTATCGGGATGCATCGCAGCTTGGTTTGGGAACAGCTCCATCCAAGACCGCAAGAAATTGCAATCAATTTAGGACGCAGCCCAGACCATTACACAACCCAACCTCCCTTCCATTGACTCCATTTATACCATACATTGCCTTGGCAAGGCCAGCAGCATAATCAAGGACGAGTCGCACTCTGGCCACTCCCTCTTATCCCCTCTCCCTAGGTTAAAAGGTATAGGTGTGAAATCGCACACCTCCAGATTCAGGGACAGTTTTTTCCCAGCTGTAATCAGGCAATTGAACGATACCACTACAACTAAAGAGCAGTTCTGAACTAATATCTACCCTCGGACTATCTTTGATCGGACTTTACTGGCTTTACCTTGCACTAAACGTTATTCCCTTATCATGTAACTGTGAATGGCTCGATGGTAATTACGTATGGTCTTTCCGCTGTATGGTTAGCACGCAACAAAACCTTTTTCACTGTACCTCGGTACACATGACAATAAACTAAAACTGAAAACTGAAACTGAAATAGGAATGTACAAACTCCGTTCAGATGGCACCCGTGGTCAGGATCGAACCAGGGTCTCTGGCGTTGTATGGCTGCAACTCTAATGCTGTGCCATTGTGCCACCCAATGCTTGAAATTGAAAAAAAGCTATATCTTCCTTTTGATCATTTTAAGTCAGAATACTGTGTTCTCTGTTCAAAACTGAGCCAGAATAATACCTCAAGGAATTTCTTACAGGTTGTTTATTAATTGGACATTACATAACACAAGTTCAGATCGCAAACTATATTGAGTTGATCAATATTTCACAGGAATTTGAGGTGCTAATGTGCTTCCAGGAAAGATAATGGGGAAGCTTTGAATAGTTACAAAACATTAATCTGCAATAACTTAATTTATAAATTCAGAACGAATATTCATCTTGAGCTTGGCTTCAGTTATAAATTTGCACTTGCAATTTTAACATATTCATGGGAAATAGTAACTGTTTATCTTCACAAAGTCAATTAACAAATAGAATTGCAGCATTCTGCCATGCAGAGCCCTTTTGGCCACTCAAGTACTTCAGTTTATACTGCAACAGTGAATCCAAGCCCATTTTATAACAATACGCCTCTTGTCTAGTCCTATGATATGGCACTTGTCTGCCTTAACGTTGGCTTCGAACAATGTTGCCTCTTGTTCAATCCTATGATTGTTGCATGACAATTGGTATTAGGCAATAGATTTTTGCTCTGATTTTTAGAAAATGCCATACTAAAATCTCAAATGGTACAGGTCATTAGAACACTGCCTTAGAAGTTGCATTACAAATGTGAAATTACTTGACTTTAATACTCCACTATAGCTATAATATCAACATTGCACACATTATATTGGTGCATTTATATTTAACCATTTACTGCAATGTTGCAGATAAATATCTATCATAGGACATTTCCCAAAAGCCACATATCACAAAATAATACTTTAGTTTACTCAACTACCTTAAGAAATCATTGTTGTTCTTTACAGATACAGTATAATGATAACTTTCAAAAGTTAAACTTCATAACTTTCGAAATTATTGGGCCTCATCTCACTGGGTTATACATTTCATATAGTAAGCTTATGTTCAAAAGCCCCATATATTCTAATATTTACCGCACACTTGTTGCTCCATTTAAATAAATCTGACAAGGTCATTACTTCTTTAATTTTCTATTTTATTACTCAGTTTTCATTCAGTTGCATAAAGATTTATAAATGTAAGTCACAATCCTAAAAATACACACCTGTATGTTATCCAGAACCTGCAAAATCTTCCTAAAAATGGAATCCTATCATGTAATCGTTTCAAGTTATCTCTTCTATGGGTATAAGTGGCTGAGGCAAAGTAAACTAATTATTCATTTGAACAACTTCAAGGTAAAGGTATTTCTGCATAAGCTCACCTCTGCTGGTATCCAGAGCATACAGTTCTCTGGTTTCCAAATCATTCAGTGATTTTGAAAGATCCATCTTTTCCCTTTTGATGCAGTCTTTCAAGAGAACAAGATGCTCTAATTTGAAGTCACACTTTTCGCATATAATTGGTAACAATTCTTGCAAAGGCACAAGTGGACTGACACGTAGCACAGCTTTTTGTGTCCTGAGGAAATTCACAATCAGCCTCACAGTTTTCTGTAAAAATCATAGGCTTGTATTAGATATTGTGGTCATCGCATGGCACACCAAAATAGGTAAATATATTAAATTATTGACCCCCTCATTTTGCCACCTTTATTGGTTTTTGGCTCTGTACAATAAATCCTCCATCAATAAGTCAGTATAAAAAATGCACAAATACTTCACTCACTTATGTCGGAGAAATCAAAATTATGCGTCAATACATTTATACCATCTATTCAATAACAAAATAGCATTCTTAACTTGCTTTTAATTACACAATTTTTGCTTATCCATCAACATTCCTACACTATTCTCTCCCTTGAAAGTATATGTTGCTTATTCCAAAGATTCTCTCTTTTACCACATCATATGTTTTGTGAATATTTTGAAGAACAAAAAACTTTTCAGTCATAGTTATACACAGTTAACACAAATTCAGTATTTTGAGTGCCCTAAATCACAAACAATTTAAAATAATTTATATTTAAATTTACTACAACAAGCATTTTGATTTGTTACTTACTTCAGGCACTACAGGTCGAGGTCTTCTTGGCTTATCCTCAATAACTTTCTGCTTTATGAGCACTTTGTCTACATCCAAAATCCCAACAGCAGTATTTGGCTTGTAGCCTAATGGTTTGCGTGTCTCTCTGGATTGCAGTTCAAGAGTATGATGGGTTGGATTTAAATGATATTGGCTGCACAAGTCAATGAGTAGATCCATCACTGCTTTACTGTAGTGGAAAAAAAATCCCATAAAAAAATTATTTTAGATATGTTCAAATTGATGTCTTGTAAGCATCTGAATGATTAATAAAGAACTCAAGCAGAATGTTTCATTAATAACTTTACTATCCAGCTTCCAGGGTAATTTTGTTGCCAGTTACAAAAAGTTAAATTTCTATTTGACTGACATTACGATATTGGATTCACAACTGAGATTTTTTCATTGGTATTAGTCAAATATCCCAGAAGCTGCTGGTTTAGTCATAGAAACGGACTAATCTTGTTCTACATCTACTGGCAAAGTGAAGAAAACTCAGTTTCTTAGTTTGTGTACAATCTAATAATCATTCAGAAAGAGATGAAGTTTAGTGTGAATAATAAACAGCTTTATTCCTCCTCAAAGCAAATCATACAGAGCAGAGTGGTTTAGTTCAACTGATAGTACTTGGATTCTTGTAATGACATGAATACAATGTGCGATGGGCTGATTATCTTAATGAAGTAGAAAACAACTCCATAAAATAATTGCATTCTATAATTCCATAGCAGGATGTATAAGTTTTACATGCCATCTTTTGACTTCTTTCAGTCATTTCCAAAATCCAAGTTTCCCTCTCAATTCTCATTGCAGTCCCAGCATTTAGTAAAAATTTACTAATCACAACTCCTGTTCACAAGGCTAAATCACCAAGGACCCCTTCAGAATTCAAATGAAAAGAGCTGGCACAGCATCAATGTGTGATTAGTCACCGAAATGTTAAATTGTTTTGTAGGGATGTCAATTCTGAACCCTACTCAAGATTTAATAGGCATGGCAATCAAAACTTTTCTGTGAATTTAATCCACATAAACTAAACCCAAGTGCAAAAAACACCTTTTTAAATGATTCATCTCAATTCTTTCCAGGAAAATAGTCACAAAACTTGGGAAAACATTTTCATAATTCATTCATTGTGAAATGATTACCAACAGAACCCCATTCAGTACAGAAAAAAAAACCGAAAGAAAATACACTCAAAAAGCAATGCATATTATTAGAGGAATTTGATACGCTAGTTAAAACTATTAACAAAACGTTTTATTAATTTTGCACCATCTTAAGGCAAAATTCAAATTTAATTGAAGGAATTCAAAGGATCAACGTTATAGGTTAATCCTATAGAAGATCCAATGGACGTAGATAGACTGGAGACCAAATTTTTCATGAATTTTTGATTATGTTGAAGTTTTTTATTTCCAGAATATTATTTCTTGAAAGCCTCATTAGAATTCAGTTGTGCAATAGTTGAATCATGGGTGATAAGACATTTAGACTAAGAAATTAGACTATGTAACACTTTGAAGTGTGATGTGATTGAATTGCAATGTTTTTCTGACTAATTATAAATATGTGGTCATTCTGTAGAAATTATACGGTAGTGAAATTTGACTGAGACTTCTGGCCACAATGTATACAAGCACAATGATTAGGAAGGGTTTCAGGGGTTATAGGGGTCCACGCCGACCATCGATCACACATTCGCAAGAGTTCAATGTTTTCCCACTTTCTCATCCACTCCCAACACACTGGGGGCAACTTTAACTTGCAATTTTTAACTTTAACCAATTAACTTGCAAACCTGCACGTCTTTGGGATGTGGTAGGAAACTGGAACACCTCGATGAAACCCACGTGGTCACGGGGAAAAGTGCAAACTTCATACAGACAGCACCGCGATCGTCATCGAACTGGGATTTCTGGTGTTGTGAGACCGCAGCTCTACCAGCTGCGCCACTATGGTATCATGCATTGTTTAAGGTTCATTTTGCATATTGGTGGCATAAATTCCTGTGGCTAGTGGTGTGCCTCAGGGATCGGTGCTGGACCCATTGCTGTTTGTGGTTTATATCAACGATTTAGTTGAGAACGGAGAAGGCATGACTAGTAAGTTTGCATATGACACTAAAATGGGTGGTATCATGGATAACGAAGATGGTTATCAGAAACTACAGCAGGATCTTGATCAGTTGGGCAACTGGGCTGAGGAATGGTTAATGGAGTTTAGTGCAGATAAATGCAAGGTGTTGCATTTTGGGAAGTCGGAGCAGAGCCGACATTCACAGTGAATGGCAGAGCCTGTGGTGTGTTGTAGAGCAGAGGGATCTTGGAGTGCAGGTCCATATTTCCTTAAAAATGGCATCACAGATAAATAGGGTGGTCAAGCAGACTTTTGGTACATTGACCTTCATCAGTCAGGGTATTGAGAATTAACGTTGGGATGTATTGTTTCAGTTGTACAAGACGTTAATGTGGCCAATTTGGAGTTCAGTTCTGGTCAGCCTGCCATTAGAAGGATATTGTTAACTTGGAAAAAGTGCAGAAAAGATTTACAAGGATGTTACCAGGACTTGGGGGCCTGAGTTATATGGAAAGTCTGAGCAGGCTAGGACTTCATTCCATGGTGCGCAGAACGCTGAAGGGAGATCTTATGGAGGTGTATGAGGGAAATAGAGGGTGAATGTCTTTTACCCAGAGTAGGGGATTCAAGAACCAGAAGGCACAAATTTAAGGTGAGAGGGGAAAGCTTTAATCAGAACCAGAGGGAAAATTATTTCACACAGTGGTTATATGGAACAAGCTGCAAGAGGAGACGGTTGAGGCAGATGCTATAAAAACATTGAAAATACATTAGAACAGATACATCGATAGGAAAAGTTTAGTGGGATATGGGCAAAATGCAGGAAAGTGGGACTAATGTAGATGGGGCATCTCGTTGGCATGGAGAAATTGGGCTGAAGGGCTTGACTCTGTGCTGTTTGACTTCATAAATCAGATCAAATTTTTCTGATTTAAAAAATCTGTTCACCATTGAAAAGGAAGCATGTATTCCTGAGGTTCAACCAACCAATATAATCAAAAGGCTACTCGCCTGGCTGAAACCCACACTGTAGTCTGCCGTAGAACACAAGAGGCTGCTTGGTGACGCAGCCAGCTGTTGTAAGGCCACGTAGAGTCATTGGGTGAGGTGCATTGCCACTTCTCTACATATAAATCCTTTGCTCTTTGTCTCACTGGGTGTACTATACAAGCAGAACAGGCATCGAAGGTAGGGCAAACATACCCAAGGGCCCCAAGGGATGTGGAGAAGTATTCATGTCTGAATAACCTATCCTTCAAGAGTGTTTGTTCAGCGAGCCACACATATCATTCCCTTATCATGTATCTATACACTGTAAATGGCTCGATTGTAATCATGTATTGTCTTTCTGCTGACTGGATAGCACGAACAAAAGCTTTTCACTGTATCTCTGCACACATGACAATAAACTAAACTAACTTCATAACTAAATAAAATAGCTTCAGCCTTCCAAACAGCAATGTAACAGGAGATTATGTTTTTTGGAAATTAGTGGTGACAGCAAACCGTGATTTCTTGTGGGAAGAGCTCATTTTACACACCCATGCCTTGACTGCTCTTCCTATGGAGGTCAAGGTTAGGGTCACCCTGAAATTCCTAGCCCCCAGGTGGTGGTGGCTGATCTGTGTCATATTTCCCATGTTATCGGATATCTCAGCATGCACGAGGTCACCAAGGTCTCTCCAAAAACCCCCCAACTATCTTCATATCTTTGTCCTTCAGCAAAGACTATTAAGATTAGCAAACACACAGATCTGAGAGGCTTAAGGGGTCCCAGAGGTTCGGGGAATGTGGCTCTTCCCATTCAGAAGTCATGACTCCATGTTAACAGCGAGGGTCATCTTTCTCTGAGCATACCATGAGCATCAATGCTATACTTACGTAGTTCACTTGAACCTTATTTTCAAGAAATTGCTGTTCCTTGCTGTCTGAAGGTCTGAACCATGGAGGCAGCAAGACATGTGCATGCTCTTTTGTTTCTGATTCCAGCCGGTGTTAATGTACACCATTATACTGAATGTCTGAGTGCCACAAGGTGCCCAGTAGTAAATGGCAACAGAATGCTCAAAATAAGATTCTATTGTCCAAATCTACCTAGGGACACCATGATGTCTTTCCCAAAGAGGATTCAATACCTGCTGACATTTGCTGCATTCCGGATAACCTCACCAACAGATAAGCTCATCTTTTGTCTGAGCTTTTGTTCCCATGCTAAGACAGGGAAATAATAAGCATGGAGATGATGGATGAGCCACACACCACTTGCCTAAGGTTTTTAGTCATTAAAATGCCACGCCAAGATTTTACATACAAAAGTAGCAGACCTCAACTGAAGTTACTTGAGAAATCTGAACCAAAGATCATAGAGTGGAGCAAGATACGCTACTCGGCGAAAAAAGAGATGGGTGACCGCGCCATTTTAATGGGCGTCAACATCTACATCTATAGCTGATTGTTCTGCTATAAATTGCTCTAATCACCAATGTAGATTATCATACCTGCCTTTCTTCAGGTTCCCCAATAACAAAGAAAGTAGGTATGTTACAAAACTTACCTTCAGCGGCGCTGCAGTTCTGATACTGGCCGTGTGCGCGACTTTTTGCGTCTTTGAGAGGGGGGCGGGTTTAAAATGCTGTTTTCTCCAGCCTGTTGAAATCGATCTTTGTCAGGTTGTTTAGTTGCTGAAGAAAAATCGCTCCGACATCCGTTTTATCAAGTTTTTTTTAAATAGCGCTGGATAATTTAATAGCAGGAGTAAAATAAAAATCGTCTTCTAAAGGCGTCAACGCCGACAACGGAACGGATCTCACGTACGGGACAAAGCAAGGTACGCCATTTATTGTTACATATAAACGTGCTTCTTAGGATGCCTTTAATCAAAATTTCACGTTGTGAAAAGGTGATTTAGCCCCATATGAACCGGCAGTGTTTTTCCTGTCGATATGGGGTTTAAATTCACCGCAAATGCAACGTTCCAATCGATCGCGTTCCACAAAATCTCACTCGCAAGATGATTTAAATGGCCATTAATTTACCGGAATTAAACACTAAATTCCTTCCATTTGGCCTATAAATTCATGACAATGAGATTTAAAAGTCATGTTATATTGTGAATTCTTGTGTGAATGTTATTTGGACACTTAGGCTATTTAAAAATGTTAACCTTTTCTTACGAAATGGATAGATGTTTAGATCTAGTAATTGAATTTTGTAATTAGCTACAATTAGGTAACTAACTAATTATATGCATTCAAGTAAGATTGTTTCATATTTGTTTCAGAATGCTTCAATCTATAATAACTGAAAATTTCATTCAGTTCTCTTAATTTTTAAGAAAGTTATGGGCTTTTGACTGTCCTTGATCACAGCTTTTGAGAAGTCAATGGAAAAGCAATAGGGAACAAGATGCTAATTTCCGAGTATGAAAATGGCCATAACTTTTTTAATACTGAAGATATGAAAGTGAATTAGGTGTCAAATTAAACTTCTTTTTATGCTTTATCTGATGGGATAGATTGCAGACTTGATTTTTAAAATCTCAAAATTTTGTAACATTGCTAAAGAAATGTGAGGAAACATTACTGTTTTCTGTCGATATTGTAATGTTTGAGACCACGTAAGGCCCTATTGTGACTAGCACAAAGACAACACGTCCGACATCTTGTAAGTAAGATTTAATCTGAACAACCCACGGAAACTTCTCGAAGGTCACCTGACCTCAATCACGAGGCACAGGCATTTATATTAAAGGGGCACCGGCATTTATATTACATATACATCACAGATATTATTATGTCCTGAAAATGTTATTTTCTGTTCCCCCATCAACGGTCAATGGGAAACTAGGTTTGTCGGTACATTAGAAAGTTATTAGATTTTTAGAAAATAGATCTATAATTACCACAATAATAAAGTATATCCAGAATACTCGTCGACAAGATCTCCTACACCGAACTCCGGTGTACTTGTCAACCAACTGCCGTCTTTGTTCTGAACACTGAACTTGACCAGTTTTTCAACAGGCAAACCAATAACAGGCTAAATTGGAATGCAGTTCCAACGCTATTTGACATCCCTAACCCGCCGAAACGTCTGTTTTCCCAACGCAGGTTACCCAAGAGGAAGAATGAGAACCTCCCGTTACCCACAAAATTGTGCAAATTATGATTTATTTATCTATATTACTAAATCTCTGATCTTGACCGCTTTTGGCCGACTGTGCTGCGATTTCCGAGAGAATGCCGCCACCTACGGCCGTCATTTTTGGCCACCTCGCTCAGAGCCCCCCTCCGCCATATGAGTGCAGAGGACTTTTTCCGTCGATGAAAAATGAGAGAGATATTAATGTTTTTACAAAATTCCCCATTCTCTCTGCTGCCCCTGCTGGTGGCAGGGGGAGGGGCTATAAACCCAGGAAGTGTCGTGCCTCACTTAGTCTCTGCCAGACCCAGGAAGTGAGAGGTTCACGGCTCTCTGAGCTGCGAATAACACTGAACGCACGTCTACTCCACGGTGAGTCCCCTCGATGCGGCTGTAAAGTGGCTGCAGCCCTTTTTTAAAAGTTTGTGTTCACAAAATGAATTTTGGTTGTCGGGTGTCTGCAGCCCAATTGTTTGCCTCGCCTTTTTTTAACAAGTTTGTGTTCACAAAATGAATTTTGGTTGTCGGGTGTCTGCAGCCCAATTGTTTGCCTCGCCTTTTTGACAAGTTTGTGTTCACAAAATGAATTTTGGTTGTCGGGTGGCTGCAGCCCAATTGTTTGCCTTGGCTTGGCTTTTAAAATCGTTGCAACAGTTGGATGCCAGCCCAAGCATCCATACGGCCCACAATGTCTATACTAGCCCTCTGGAAACCAGTACCTTCAGCCCGCAACACCCATACTAGCGCAACAGACTGCCCCCCCCCCTGGCGAGCAGTATTGGAATTGGTGGAGAGGTGGAATATTGCGTTGGTGACCAGCCCTCCCGTGTGATGCTGGGACCCAACAGGTCCCACTTAGTCTAGTTATTGTATATGTTGGAAATGTTGTCCTTTTGGGTAAGAAGGGGTGGGGCTATCATTGTTTGAAATATGTTGAATTTTACATCACTTTCATTGGTACGCTGATACGCAAAACACTGCAACCCTAAATATCTCGCGCACAAAATGATGTAAATTATGTAAATATTACCATGAATGACAGAAATTAAAAGTGTTTTCCTTGTTTATGAAGTTCAATTTAAAATTATTTGAAATTGTGGGGGTTGGTGCAATATACTGCTCACCCACAAATGTGTCGTTATGAGACATTCACATTTAAAAAATCCATGTCTCAAAAAAAAGCAAGAAAGGTCCCCACGTTATTTGACCAACTTATCGGCTGAATTAAAAGATGTAAGTATGTATGCACTACATTTTATTACGCTAATATAGAATGAAAGAATGGAAAAATATTTTGACATTGTGTTCATGGATATTTTATTCACAATATTAGGATTTCATATATGTGTGTGTGTGTGTGTGTGTGTGTGTGTGTGTGTGTGTGTGTGTGTGTAAAAGGTTGCTAAACAAATTAGAGGAAATTACAAGAAAGAAACTAGAGATATATATGTGTGTGTGTATATATTCATCAATATCACATATTGTTTACATCAATTGGTCATCAAAACTAAGAAACTCAGCCAATCTTCAATTTGGCAACACACTGTCTCACCGGCCATCTATGTCACATATCCATAAGGTAATGTACGGTTTAGATCACATGCGGTATCCACTTAGATGGATGCAGTATTCTACTACATGATCAGGTGAATGATGTGGAAATGGTGTTTGCAATTTTATTGTTCCATGTGGTATTCATCAACATAGAAAGGAATAAGAAATAGGTGCACTTACTGTGCCAACCAGGTCTCTGGTGGACACCACGCAACAACTGTTACACAAAATGTATTTGTGTATTCTGATGCCATTTTCGGAAACTTGCCAACAATGTGCTTTCTTTTCTTATATTTGTTATTGATACTACGTTAGTCATGAACCCAATAAAGTGCTTGTCAAGAAATTTGAAATTTGACCCCATATGTCATATTTTTGTGTGCAGTTTTGTGCATTAATATATTTATATAAATATAAATATAATTGCCTTTATGGTTTATGTACATCATCTGACAAATGAGATAAAGATATAGTGTTGCTTTAAATCAAAGTTGCTTCTGATCCATGAGAAGGAACTTTGAGATCTATTTATCTCTAACTTGCCGCTCACACACAAACACACATTCATATATGTATATATTTATATATGCTAAATTTAATTTTGTGCTAAAGCAATACAAGGGAAACTGCACAATACAATACAAGGAGTGATGTAATTAGTGAAGGGGGAGATATGATGTAATTAAAGTGAAGGGGGAGATGTGATGTAATTAAAGTGAAGGGAAAATCTACTGTATTTTCATTTATATGCCGTCGCGTACACGTAAATGAACCCCAATGATGAAGGGGGAGATGTAAAGTTTGTATTTGTCATCAATATTAGTATTGTAAAAAGTTTGTTATCCACGTTAAATTGATTAAAGGTGAAATTGTTTAGTATTGAAAATAGTTTGTATTGACCCCAACGTTGAAGGGGGTGATGGGATGTAATTAAAGTGTAGGGGGAGAGGTGATGTAATTAAAGTGAAGGGGGAGGTGTGATGTATATGCAATGTAAATGCCAGTGCCCCTTGAGGCCAAAAGCAGAAGCTGGCAAATGTACCTGTGCCTCGTGACTGAGGTCAAGTGACCTTCTAGAAATTTCAGTAATGGCAAATTAAATCCTTCTTACAAGATGGCGGGCATGTATTCATTGTGCTGGTCACAACAAGGTCTTACAGAAGACATTACACAAGGGAAACTGCGCAAAGGAGGAGGCTGGGGAGGAAGGATGGGAGAGAAATGGGCAGAAAAAGAGAGATTAAGCAAGGGGAAAACATTAAAAAATAAAATTAACTAAAATATGTGACGTGATAGATGCTTATATCATACACCGTTCCCCAACAACGCTGATTTAACACATTAATTCTGAAGTAATGTTGCAAGGATCTAATTAATTCAGACAATCATCTAATAGACTGGTAACTCAAGAAAACTATTAAGAATTCAGACCCACATGGGTGTCACAGAATTGTGATACCTACCCACATCTATTTGCATGCTAATTAGCTTCTAAACCAAGTTACAATTTACACCAATTATTCTCAAATGAATTTGCTCAAAAAAATTGGTCATCCAAATTAAATAAAGAAGCACTATTCAGCTAGTCAAATGGAAATATCATCTAGGGGGCGCTGACCTGTGCGCGGCTGCCAAGCCAGCAGCTGTCTGTCTTTTCATCTTTTTTTTTATTTCTAGTTAGTTAAAGTGTTTTTGTTTTTGGAGTTCTAGACTTTTTTATGTGGGGGGTGGGGGGGGGGAAAGGGGGAAACTACCTTTCAGGGTCCCTACCTGGTCGGAGAGGCAGCTTTTCTCCGGGCTGCAGTTTCGAACCGTCCTCGCGGCCTACCAGCGGGCCTGGAGCGGCGTTTCCTGTCGGGGACCGCCCAGAACCATGGCTTCGGCAACGGCACAGCGCTGGAGCACTACTGTGGAGCGGGCGATGCCTTGTCCGGGTCGCCGCGCTGGAGCTCCGGTGAGCTGAAGACCGCCGGGAACAACATCGCGGAGCTGCGGGTCTGAGGAGCGGCCAGCCGCGGGCGGCGGCGCTGAACTTAACACCGGGAGCCTGGGATCTCGCGACGAGATGGCCAGTAGTGGAGCTCCAACCGGCGCGGCCTTGTTGGCTTTGGAAGCCGCGGCCTCCAGTACGGAAGCGGCCGTTCCAGGTGTCCCAAGCCGCTGTGAGGATTCTCCCGACGCCGGAGCACCATCACCCGGCGAGAACGGCCTGGAACATCGGGCCTCCGTAGAGGCAACTGTGGAGGCCTCAATTGGCTCGACTATGGGTGAACTGGGGTTGGGGACTGGACTTTGTGCCTTCCCTCATGGTGGGAGCCATTGTGGGGGGATGTTCTTTATGTTTAAATCTCTTATTAATGTTATGTCTGTATTCTTTCTTTATGTGCTGCATTGGCAAGAAGCATTTCACTACACCTAGGTGTATGTGACCAATAAATAACCTTTGACCTTTGAAATATCATGTTATTAAATATTTCATGGTTTTGTTATTGCAGTCCACAAAACTGTTAATATAAATTTGCAGAATGAGGAGTTCCACTGCGATTGGAACATTGGATTTATTATTGTCAAGTGTACCGAGACACAGTGTAAAACCTTAGTTGCATGTTATTCAATTCATATCATACACATTATATCTCAGTAGTGCAAGAGAGATGTCCAATGGCTGGAATAAGGTAGATTAGATCAGGAATTCATCTTTAGCACATCAGAGGTCCGTTCAAGAGTCTGAGATCAGAGGGAAAGGATATCAGACATTCTGCAACCAATTATCTAAGCAATTATCACAAATGGACATCTGGTCCACAAGAAATGCTGTTCTCTACACCTTCCGCACCCCAATGTACCTCCTCACTGTCGCTCCAGTTTTTCACTTCAGTGTCTCATTTCTTGGACAACTGGTTGATTGTATAGTATCAAGCAGTTCAAATAATTCCACCCCTACTATCCCCATTAATGAATGAATCATGTGAACTGCCAAGAAAATATCCAATTAAATTGACACTTGGTCATCTCTTAGCACTAAATATTTTTTCAGAACAGCGTTAAGAACATTCAATACATGGGCACGGAGTGAGACAGAGGTCCTGAGATCAGAATTTAATTCCTAAAGAAGTTAATATACCCTTTCGGCGGTGGCGACATCACCATGGAGGTCCGCTGGACTGGAGGGCGGCATCTCCGGCCTGGATCGATCGCCTCAGCGCAGAGGGAGAACAAGGAGGGAAGAGACGGAGACTAAGACTTTGCCTCCATCACAGTGAGGATGTGCTTGGTGAACTCACTGTGGTGGATGTTTGATTTGTGTTTATTGTATGTTTTGTTTTTATTGGTTCTGTGTATGACTGCAGGCAACATAATTTCGTTCAGACCGAAAGGTCTGAATGACAATAAAGGAATCTAATTTTAATTCTATGTGGGACGATATACAGTGCATTCAGAAAGTATTCAGACCCCTTCACTTTTTCCACATTTTGTTATGTTACAGCCTTATTCTAAAATTGATTAAATTCTTTTTTTTATCATCAATTTACACACAATACCCCAAAATAAAAAAGCAAAAACAGGTGTTTAGAAATTTTTGCAAAGTAATTAAAAAGAAGTAAATGATATATCACATTTACATAAGTATTCAGACCTTTTAGTCAGTACTTTGTTGACGCACCTTTGGCAGCGATTACAGCCTCAAGTCTTCTTGGGTTTGATGCTACAAGCTTGGCACATCTGTATTTGGGTAATTTCTACCATTCTTTCTGTAGATCCTCTCAAGCTCTGTCAGGTTCGATGGGGACCGTCGGTGCACAGCTATTTTCAGGTCCCTCCAGAGATGTTCGATCGGGTTCAAGTCCGGGCTCTGGCTGGGCCACTCAAGGACATTCACAGACTTGTCACGAAGCCATTCTTGCGTTGTCTTGGCTGTGTGCTTAGGATCGTTGTCCTGTTCGAAGGTGAACATACGCACCAGTCTGAGGTCCAGAACGCTCTGGAGCAGGTTTTCTTCAAGGATCTCTCTGTACTTTACTCTGTTCATCTTTCCCACGATCCTGACTCCCAGTTTCTGCCGCTGAAAAATATCCCCACAGCATGATGCTGCCAACACCATGGTTCACCGGAGGTATGGTGTTGGCCAGGTGATGAGCGGTGCCTGGTTTTCTCCAGATGTGACGCTTGGCATTCAGGCCAAAGAGTTCAATCTTGGTTTCATCAGACCAGAGAATCTTGTTTCTCATGCATTTTGGCAAACTACAAGCGGGCTGTCATGTGCCTTTTACTGAGGAATGGCTTCCGTCTAACCACTCTACCATAAAGGTTCTCCCAAATCCACAGAGGAACTCTGAAGCTCTGTCAGAGTGACCATCGGTTCTAGGTCACCTCACTGACCAAGGCCGTTCTCCCCCGATAGCCCAGTTTGGCCGGGTGGCCAGCTCGATGAAGAGTCCTGGTGGTTCCAAAGTTCATCCATTTAAGAATGACGGAGGCTACTGTGGTCTTTGGGACCTGCAATGCTGCAGAAATTGTTTTATACCCTTCCCCAGATCTGTGTCTCGACACAATCCTGTCTTGGAAATCTACGGACAATTCCTTCATCTTCATGGCTTGGGTTTTGCTCTGACATGCACTGTCAACTGTCGGACCTTATATAGACAGGTGTGTGTCTTTCCAAATCATGTACAATCAATTTAATTTACCACTGGTGAACTCCAATCAAGTTGTAGAAACATCCCAAAGATAATCAATGGAAACAGGATGAACCTAAGCTCAATTTTGAGTGTCATAGCAAAGGGTCTGAATACTTTTGTAAATGTGATATTTCAGTTATTTCTTTTTAATTACTTTGCAAACATTTCTAAACACCTGTTTTCGCTTCTTCATTCTGGGGTATTGTGTGCAGATTGCTGATAAAAAAAAGAAGAATTTAATCCATTTTAAAATAAGGTTGTAACGTAACAAAATGTGGGAAAAGTGAAGGGGTCTGAATACTTTATGAATGCACTGTAACTCCTATAGCTTTGTGATGACGTGGGAATTTTTTTTCATTGTCCTCAATCTCAAACTCTTTACAGATTACAGACTAGTTTATGAAGTTATATGAAGCTCCAAAGACAGTATATACACACAGTAATGATAAATACAGCAGAAATACAATGACGATTGCAAATCAGCAAAGATTGTGGTGCAAAAACTGAGTAGTACAAAATCCTTTGAGGGAGAGGTCTTGGCACCAGATAATGAGGTTCTCGATCTCCTTCCTGTAGTCCATGAGCCTTGACCAATCTTCATTATGGTCAATGTTAGAGTGACTCAACAGTATTAATTTAGACAGGTCATTTCATTTTGCTTGGTGACTGGAATGATGGAGTTTCCTTGAAGCAGACAAGAACAGGTTGAAGAAGTTGACAGAAACTGTGGCCAGTGGACTGGTGCCCAATTTCAGAACCTATCCAGGGATTCTATCAGGGTCAGCTGCCTTTCAAGAGTTTTTTTGCATTAAGGTAAATCTGATTTCTGCCACCAACACGTATGGGGGGGGGGGGGGGGGGGGGGGAGGGGTGCTTCTAGGCAGAAGTTTGTTAGGATGTTCAAAACTGGCGTAAAAGGCATTACGTTTTTCACACATGGCCAAAATTTGTGAAAATTGAAGGTTCTTATCTTTCTTCATGCTATGATTAAAGGAGTGTAATTACTGTCAGAAAGTTATTTCTGTGTGAGCACGCACACACACACACCCTCTCTACGGTTCATCGTTCGATCACATGTCTACTGGATATATACTTGAATTAAATAGAATGCTGGATTTTCAATTCTATCTTGCAGAAATTGGTCCAGCCCCAAATTCTCTGGAAGAATTAATTCACCTTTTCGTGTAAGTTAGCTTAAGGCAGTTTGCACAGTCAACTGGTTCAACCGGTTTAACAAAGCTGATTCAATATCTGAAGCAGGTAAATTAGCTTATCCCCTGGCTGAAAGTATGAAAACACTGAAATGTGCAGGGAAGCTTTTTAATTTTCTGTGCCACAAATGTCTTAATTTTCTTCATAGTCCACCAAACATCTGATGATCTTGCCTTCTGAACCATTATCGCAGTGAGTATTCCAAACCTTACAGCCAAGATTACATTTTGCAGGTTCCAATGGTGAAAACAGTTGTCTTCACTTTTAAGTAATACCACATACCTGCCCACCTAACTATGGTACCTGATCACAAAGCAGTAACAATCATGAACTTTATAATAGTCAAGCTAAGTGGAAAGAGCAAGAACACCTAAACACCTGAATCACAAAAACACCTCATCTTTTCACTCACCATCCAATAGGATTATTGCTTGCTTCCAAAACAACCTATGAACATGCATTTCCCTTCATAATTGATGCAAAAACCTTGCAAAAAGAAAAGTAATCTTCTTTATAGACTTTTTTCATAATGCACAAAGTTGAAAGCCACTGCAAAACAGTAAACCCTCGGTATAACAGACCATGGGGGTGGGGGGGGGGGGGGACTAGTGTCCGTTATTGCCGATTGTCCGCTGTAACCAAGTACTGTATTATCATTGTATGTAGTCGAAACAGATAACTGCAGATGATAGTTAATACACAGTAAAAGGACACAAAGTGCTGACGTAACCTATAGGTCATGCAGCATCGCTGGAGAACATGGATAGGTGATGTTGGGACTCTTCTTCAGACTGATTCAGTTCAGCACTTTGTGTCTTTTCACCTTAAAATCAATGCCATTGGTCTGCACCAGCTTGCCCTTTTTTAACAGTTGCAGCTTACGTTGTAGTCCCTGGCCATCAGCACTTTTTTTGGGCGCCACCACCGACAAGTGCCTGCGGTCAATGTGGGGCTCTCCCCCCTCATCAGCTGTCGCTTCTTTCTTTGCTCTGTCCACTCCCCACTCCACTGTCGCCTCCTTCTCCCCAGTAGTCAATGATATCGTCCAAACTGCAGTATGTCAGCGACTCCGGGGGGAGCAGGAGGAGGTGGTGGTGGTGGTGGAGGGGGGTGGGTGATGGAGATCGAGTGAACAGAGCGACAGGAGAAGGACGACGTGGCAGGGGATGACGGAGTAGACAAAGTGAAGGAAGAAGTGGCAGATGGTGAGAGGAGAGGGAGCAACGGTGACCAAGCGCGTCCTGTCAGTGGTGGCAACCTGAAGAAAATGCTGACAGCCAGGGGCTACAACGTGAACCACAACAAACAGCTCTGTCAACCGGACTGTGCGGTGAATGAAAAAGGCCTCGTTGGTGCACCTTCTGAGTCGGGGGTGGCGTCGCAAGCTGAGGCTTTAGGCGGAGGGTTGGTGGTGTGACCTAGGGGTGGCATCGGCAAGTCCATCCGCTGTAACCAAAATCCGTCATATAGAGGTCCATTAAAACAAGGGTTTACTGTACTTTTGAAAATATAGTCACTATTGTGTCAGAAACTTTGCAGCAAAATTCCATATAGCAAAGTTCTACAAACAGGTGTTAATAAGGTGGCCCATTATTAGTTATAAGCAGAAAACAAAATACTGGAGTAACTCAATGGGGCCTCCACTAGGGGCGCCACATTTATGGCAGCCTCTGCCTACAGTCTGTCCGTTTATTCTATCTTTTTTTTATTTTAGTTTGTCTTATCAGTATGTTTTGGAGGGTTCTTTAGTTTTTCTATGTAGGGGAGGGGGGTAGGGTAAGGGTGGAAACGGTTTCCCAGTCACTTCCTGGCGAGGATGCGAGTATTCTCCGAGTCGAGTCCTTGCCTCCTTCCTTGCAGCCTACCACTTGGATTGGAGCGGCCTCTCCTGCCGGGGACCGGACCAGAGCTTCAGCTGCGGCGGCGCAGCGCTGGATTCACCGCGGTGCGGGGCGATGCCTACCGGGATTGCGGATGATGCTCCGGAGGTTTGGGCCGCTGCTTCAACATCGGAGCTGTGGTTCGTAGAGCTTCCAGCGCGGGCGGCGCTGACTACAACATCGCGGAGTCCCGGGATCCCTTTACCGAGGGCCGCCAGCGTAAATCTCCGCCCGGCGCGGCCTGTGGACTTCGGAAGCCGACTCCGGTAGGAAGTGGCCGATTCGGAGGTCCAAGCCGCTCAGGTTGTTCTCCCGTTCCGACGTCGGAGTTCCAGCATCCAGGCGAGCGGGCCCGCAGCGGCGACTGCGGAGAGCTCGGGAGGCCCCGACCACGGGTGAACATCAAGAACATCAGAGGAAGAGGACTGACTTTGGTACCTTCCCTCACAGTGGGAAAATTTGATTCTGCTGTGTGGGGATGTTTTATGTTGGAGTCTATCGTGTGTTGTGTCGTTTTTTTATTTGTATGGCTGTATGGTAACCACACATTTCACTGTACCAACTGGTACATGTGAAAAATAAATGTATCTTCTAAGGCAGCATCTCTGGAGGACACGAATAGGCAATTTTTTGGGGTCGTAACCCTTCCGTATGTGAATCTATTTTTAGTTGTTAGTTGAGGCAGAATTAACCGCTATTCTAAAAATTGGAAGCAATTATTATTGCCCGAGGGAACAGTCCTTGTTTAAATAATTCATCCAAGAAAGTGAAAAGTTGATGTAAATTTCCTGCTCAAGTATTTCTGAAGCAACAATCTTATTACTCAGAAGTGACTAGGCTACCATGAGGTCAATAATAACATCAAGACAAATATAAACAAAACTATCAATGTTCTTTTTTGGTCATTTCTCAATGGAAATGATAGTACCTACATAAGTTCATAAGCGATAGCAGCAGAATTAGGCCATTCAGCCCATCGTCTACACCATTCAATCAGGGCTGATCCATCTCTCCTTCCTAATTCCAATCTCTTGCCTTTTCCCCATAACCCCTGTCACCCCTGACTTTAATTTAATTTACTATCCTGTTTTAAGAATGGAGTCCAAAATGTTTCCAAATTTCACTTTCATGAAGATTTTTCAAAGGATTGGCATTTTGATGACCTTACCAGCAAAGAGTAGGAGTAAATGGGTCCTTTTCACAATGGCAGGCAGTGACTAGTGGGGTACCGCAAGGCTCAGTGCTGGGACCCCAGCTATTTATGATATATATTAATAATTTGGACGAGGGAATTGAATGCAACATCTCCAAGTTTGCGGATGACACGAAGCTGGGGGGCAGTGTTAGCTGTGAGGAGGATGTTTGGAGGCTGCAAGGTGACTTGGATAGGCTGGGTGAGTGGGCAAATGCATGGCAGATGCAGTATAATGTGGATAAATGTGAGGTTATCCACTTTGGTGGCAAAAACAGGAAAGTAGACTATTATCTGAATGGTGGCCGATTAGGAAAAGGGGAGATGCAACGAGACCTGGGTGTCATGGTACACCAGTCATTAAAAGTAGGCATGCAGGTGCAGCAGGCAGTGAGGAAGGCGAATGGTATGTTAGCATTCATAGCAAAAGGATTTGAGCATAGGAGCAGGGAGGTTCTACTGCAGTTGTACAGGGTCTTGGTAAGACCACACCTGGAGTATTGCGTACAGTTTTGGTTTCCTAATCTAAGGAAAGACATTCTTGCCATAGAGGGAGTACAGAGAAGGTTCACCAGACTGATTCCTGGGATGTCAGGACTTTCATATGAAGAAAGACTGGATAGACTCGGTTTGTACTCGCTAGAATTTAGAAGATTGAGGGGGGATCTTATAGAAACTTACAAAATTCTTAAGGGGTTGGACAGGCTAGATGCAGGAAGATTGTTCCCGATGTTGGGGAAGTCCAGAACAAGGGGTCACAGTTTAAGGATAAGGGGGAAATCTTTTAGGACTGAGATGAGGAAAACATTTTTCACACAGAGAGTGGTGAATCTCTGGAATTCTCTGCCACAGAAGGTAGTTGAGGCCAATTCATTGGCTATATTTAAGAGGGAGTTAGATGTGGCCCTTGTGGCTAAAGGGATCAGGGGGTATGGAGAGAAGGCAGGTACAGGATACTGAGTTGGATGATCAGCCATGATCATATTGAATGGCGGTGCAGGCTCGAAGGGCCGAATGGCCTACTCCTGCACCTATTTTCTATGTTTCTATGTTTCTATGTTGCTTGCTGCCAGACATTTTGTTTGCCAAGCATCAAAATAGGGAGCAATCTGTCTTTGACGAGATCTTTATTCTCGGTCAGTTGGAAATTCTGCTACTTTACCATGAGCCACAAATTTTGGACCAATGTGAAAACATTTAACCAAAAATAAGAAAAAGTATATAATTACATTTCAAAAGATGTCAATTTTTTTAGAAATTACAATTGAGTGAATAAGTCTCAAGTCTACAAGCAGCCAGATCAATGAAAATAGTTACTACAAGGGGTTAAGAAAAGTTTGAAGATGTGGAACATTGTTGCAGTGACTTCTTCCTGCTTCATACAATTCTGGCAAGTGTTCCGTGTGCACCTGCCAACAAAGTGGCTGGTCACAAGTATGCATGTGATTATGCATGTGCCAAATTGCCATTGTGCATCCAAATAGCACTCATGAGACTGAGCAATGGGTGCAGTCATACAGGGTTTGTCCCTGCAACAGGTACAAGCATGCTAAAGTCTTGAGGCAAAACAAAGACAAACTGGCGGGAGTATTTAGTTTACACGGGTGGGTTTAAACTAAATAGCGGGGGGAGGGGTCGACAAATTGGAAGTATAAGGATGGAGTTAAAAGGAAAGAGAGTACAGGAAAAGTTATGAAAGACACCCGAATTAATGGGACAGAAAGTTCAAGACGGGGAAGAGAGTAAGGGCAGGTGAATTAGGAATCTGTGTGAGAGCGGAGGTGAATACCAAATTAAAAGTGTTAGATATGAATGTGCAAAGTATAAGAAATAAAGTAGATGAGCTTGAGGCTCAGTTAGAGATTGGTAGACAGTAAACAAAGAGTAGGAATTAACAGATCCCTTTCAGAATGGCAGGCAGTGACTAGTGGGGTGCCGCAAGGCTCGGTGCTGGGACCGCAGCTAATCGCAATATACAGTGCCCTCCATAATGTTTGGGAGAAAGACCCATCATTTCTTTATTTGCCTCTGTACTCCACAATTTGAGATTTGTAATAGAAAAAAATCACATGTGGTTAAAGTGCACATTGTCAGATTTTATTAAAGGCCATTTTTATACATTTTAGTTTCACTATGTAGAAATTACAGCTATGTTTATACATAGTCCCCCCATATCAGGGCACTATAATGTTTGGGACACATGGTTTCATAGGCGTTTGTAATTGCTCAGGTGTGTTTAATTGCCTCCTTAATGCAGGTATATGAGAACTCTCCAGTCTTTCCATCACCTTTGGAAACTTTTATTGATGTTTATCAACATGAGGACACAGGTTATGCCAATGAAAGTCAAAGAAGCCATTATGACTTCTTTAAACTTTTAGAGACATCAGCCAAACCTTAGGCTTACCAAAATCAACTGTTTGCACATCATGAAGACGAAAGAGAGCACTGGTGAGCTTACTAATCGTAAAGGAAATGGCAGGCCAAGGAAGACCTCCACAGCTGATGACAGAAGAATTCTCTCTATAATAAAGGAAAACCCCCAAACACCTGTCCGACAGATCAGAAACACTCTTCAGGAGTCAGGTGTGGAATTGTCAATGACCACTGTCTGCAGAAGACTTTGTGAACAGAAGTACAGAGGCTACACTGCAAGATGCAAACCACTGGTTAGCCGCAAAAATAGGATGGCCAGGTTACAGTTTGCCAAGAAGTACTTAAAAGAGCAACCACAGTTCTGGAAAAAGGTCTTGTGGACAGAAGAGACAAAGATAAACTTATATATCAGAGTGATGGCAAGAGCAAAGTATGGAGGAGAGAAGGAACTACCCAAGATCCAAAGCATACCACTGCACATGTGAAACACAGTTGTGGGGGTGTTATGGCTTGGGCATGTATGGCTGCTGAAGGTACTGACTCACTTATCTTCATTGATTCTACAACTGCTGATGGTAGTAGCATAATGAATTCTGAAGTGTATAGACACATCCTATCTGCTCAAATTCAGACAAATGACTCAAAACTCATTGTCGGCAGTTCATTCACAGCAAGACAATGATCTCAAACATACTGCTAAAGCAACAAAGGAGTTTTTGAAAGCTAAAAAATGGTCAATTCTTGAGTGGCCAAGTCAATCACCTGATCTGAAGCCAATTGAGCATGCCTTTTATATGCTGAAGAGAAAACTGAAGGGCACAAGCCTCCAAAAAAAAGCAGATTACTATCTAAATGGCGTCAAGTTGGGAAAAGGATCTGGGGGTCCTTGTACATCAGACTATGAAAGTAAGCATGCAGGTACAGCAGGCAGTGAAGAAAGCGAATGGCATGTTGGCCTTTATAACAAGAGGAATCGAATATATGAGCAAAGAGGTCCTTCTGCAGTTGTACAGAGCCCTAGTGAGACTACACCTGGAGTATTGTGTGCAGTTTTGGTCCCTTAATTTGAGGAAGGACATTCTTGCTATTGAGGGAGTGCAGCGTAGGTTTACAAGGTTAATTCCCGGGATAGCGGGACTGTCATATGCTGAGAGAATGGAACAGCTGGGCTTGTACACTCTGGAGATTAGACGGATGAGAGGGGATCTCATTGAGACATATAAGATTGTTAAGGGCTTGGACACGCTAGAGGCAGGAAACATGTTCCCGATGTTGGGGGAGTCCAGAACCAGGGGCCACAGTTTAAGAATAAGGAGTAAGCCATTTAGAACGGAGACGAGGAAACACTTTTTTCTCACAGAGAGTGGTGAGTCTGTGGAATTCTCTGCCTCAGAGGGCGGTGGAGGCAGGTTCTCTGGATGCATTCAAGAGAGAGCTAGCTAGGGCTCTTAAAAATAGCAGAGTCAGGGGATATGGGTATAAGGCAGGAACGGGGTACTGATTGTGGATGATCAGCCATGATCACATTGAATGGCGGTGCTGGCTCGAAGGGCCGAATGGCCTACTCCTGCACCTTTTGTCTATTGTCAAAACAAGCATTAGCTAAAGATGGCTGTAATACAGGCCTGGCAGAGCATCACCAGAGAAGACATCCAGCAACTGGTGATGTCCATGAATCGCAGACTTCAAGCAGTCATTGCATGCAAAGGATATTGAACAAGGGGCCGAATGGTCTACTCCTGCACCTATTTTCTATGTTTCTATATTATCCAATGACATCTTCAACCTCTCGCTTCTGCAGCTTGATGTTCCCAACCATATCAAAAAGTATATTTCATGCTGAAGAAAAGTATCTATTGTGCAGCAGGTGACCTGGCTCAATGTCTACCATCTGTTGGCACTTACATCCATGTAATGAAGTGCTTCAAGAGGTTGGTTTGGGGAATTTTCAACTCCTGCCACAGAAATGACCTTGTTCTGCTTCAATTTACCTTTGGCCACAAGTCAACAGCAGATATCTCTTTGGATCTCCACTCTGCTCTGGGCCATTTAGATAATAGTAGCTCACGTTAGGCTGCTGTTGATCAACTATAGCTTGGCATTCAACACTATCGTCTCCTCCAAACTCAGAAACTCTTTAAAACTTGGGCATCTTTACCTCCCTTTGCAACTGGTTCCTTGACTTCCTCAATGGCAGACCTCAATCAATAAGCACAGTTCCAAGGGCATCTATAAATTAACCGATGACGCCACTGCAGCTCACTACCCAATGGTTGGAACATTAAAATCTCTAATTTTAGGTAATGTACCCACACACCCTCCCATTCCTTCCCCCACTACCTCCTCCCCCGTCCCCACCTGAACTTGCCTCTATTTCCACCTACCCCTCCCTTTCCACCTATATTGCTTCCTCTAGCCTCGCAATTTGCAACTCTTCAATTCTTCTGGCCTTTGTCCAACTATCTGCCTATCAACCCCCTCAGTCACCTGTAAAACAGGTGTTTGGAGTTGTTGTTTCGAGCCATTGAGCATGCTAAGGATAAGTTATTTACAATGGAAATAAGTGCCAGCCAATGGTCAATTCTTACACATTAAAGAAAGAAGTCACAGAAGGCACGATAACAAAGTATGGCACGGAGAGCTGGCCAAGGCTAGGAAAGATGAAGGAATAATCTGGAACATCTAGAAAGTCTAGAATGAAAGATTCCAAATCTAGAAAGATTCCAAATCTAGAAAGTCAATGGCAAAAGAGAAACGGATGAATGAACTCAGTAGGTCAGTCTGAAGAAGGGTCCTGTCTTTTCCAGCATCTGCAGTTCCTTCTTAAACATCCTGTCTCGGACGTTGCCTATCCATTTTCCACCATAGATGTAGTCTGACCCATTGAGTTCATCCAATAATTTGATTTTTGCTCAATCTGATGGCAATGGGAAAGTGGATTGTGTCGAGAGGACCAATGAGCAGCGTTGGAGAACTGCTTGACATTAGAGGACAAGGGTCTGCTGTGATACAGCACACTAAATATTGGCATGAGCCGGGAGCTAAAATACAGGTTAGAGATGACGCAAGTTCAACTGGAAATAAATCCCAAAAAATAACACGGAGAAATAGATCACAAATTCAATCAACTTCAGATTTTAAACAGGTGGCTTTCATATTAAATTACAACTGTGGATCTTTTAATGATTCATATGCAATTTTTTTCACAACAGAACTCTTAATATTATTTTGCTGATTGGAGAATTGTGGCACTCACAATCTTCTCTCAATTAGCAAAAGTGCCACCAGGTGGCCAGAAGGATTATACTGCCGCAAGAGAATGGCGATATATGAATTTGGTATTTTTCCATTAAAGTGTTGATGTAAAACAAGTATTAAAAACTGATAATAGAAAGTAAAGAGAGACATGAGGTGTCTGCCACAGTTAAAATCTTTAATGTGTTACCTGATGTGCAATAATGATTTAAAAAAATAAGCCTATATGCTGCACATGGCAAAAACATTGAGAAATTTCTGCACAACCAAAAATGTAAACTGTTGTTTTAAAAATATTTTCTTCTCTATTTCCTTGCAATCTCATTTGCATAGTACTAACTCTTGCAGAACCCATCTGAACTAGGAAAGCTTTTGAATGTCATTTATTCCTTAAATACTTGTTTTAAAATATATTTAATAGCAACTTAATAAAATTTGAAATCTATACATAACTAAAACTCTGATCTTGTGCTCTTCCGGTTTGTGGGTTTTTTCTATTTGCGCATAAACGGTACACGATAGCACTACGATTTTTTTTGCCATGTTACTCATCGTTCTCCTGTGCTGTGAGTGCAACAAGTTTTGTTCCGATCAGTGGTATATTGTAAAAGATGTAGAGGTTTAAAATTCTTTAAAAACGCTTGTGCGCAGATTCCTTCAGAGCGCCACGTAGATTGGTCTTTTCTGCTGTCAGTCAATGCCACGGCCGGGATGGCGATGCCCCTTCCTCCTCCACCGGCGGCAGCCTGTCCCGCCTCACTCACAAACTCCTCTCTCCCCTCCTCCTAGTAACTTGCCTATCGTCTCCCCCACCACCGGCGGCAGCCTCAGGGGGGGGGTTCAGTGGAGGCCCTGGTCCCGTCTCTCTCTCTCTCATCACTCACCCAACTCCCTCGCCCGATCTCTGCGGCAATGGAGGTCCTGTCTACCCATTCCCCCGGGTCCATCTCCTCCACCGCCGCCATTGCGGTAACTCACCTTCACGGCCTTCTCTGAGGAGATCTTCTCCACCAGCTCATCAAAATTCGTGGTGCCCTTCTTGATGAACACCGACTCCATACCCCCGCCCGCGGCCCGGCGCCGGCAGCGGGCAGGCAGGCAGGTGGGCAGGATGGTGAGGGCCGAGCGGCTGCAGCGGACGGGCAGGGCGGGAACGGGCCGAGCGGCAGCAGCGGGCGGTCGGACAGGACGAGCAGCGGCTGAACCGGAGTGGGCAGAGGTAGGGAGGGAGAGTCGGGTTGCAGGGTGGCCAAGCAGTTTGTACGGAGTTTGAGTAACTCACACACACACACACACACACACATTGCAAACTGGTCCAATCGTCAAGTCAACGGGATCTAAATCACAGCAAACAATGAATGACCTGTTGAGGAAAGAACTGCAGATGTTGCTTTTTATGGATGGAGGGAGTGACTGAAAGTAGGGGAAAGGAGAGGGAGGGAGGGATTGGGGGAGAGGAAGATGAGGGGAAAAACCCAGGGGAGTTGAGGAGGGAGAGTGGGGGGATTGAAGGAAAGGAAGGGGTAGGGAAGAAGAGGGGGAAAGTAGGGGAGGTAAGGAAAGTGGGGGCGGAGGGGGAATAGAGGGAGAGGAGGGGGGATTGGGGGAGATAGGGAGTGGGGAATAGAGGGAGAAAAGGACAGTGGGGGAGGTCAGGAGGGATAGTGGGGGGATAGGGAGAGGTGAGGAGAGGGATAGGACGGGGGTAGGGAGGGGAGAGGAGTTATGGAGGGAGGGAGGGAGTAACTGCGGGTAGTGGAAAGGAGAGGGAGAGTGAAGAGGAGGGGGAGGGAGTGCTGGGGGATGAGGGGAAATGAGCCGTGCCTGCGCAGTTGGGGTCTATGCGTGAGTGGTGCCATATTGTGATAGGGGGTGGGTTGCATTGGGGTAACGGGTGAGTAGTAGAATATTGCTTTGGGGAACGGGTTGCGTTGGGGTACCAAGTCTCCCGTGTGGCAGGGACCTAACGGGTCCCACTTAGTCTAGTAAATTGCAAAAAGTGGGTTGATTAAAAAACATGCTTTTTAAATTCACAGGGATAATCCACCATCTGCAAGGAAATTTTATAAATCTGAAACAAAATAATTTCAAGGGAGATTGGGATTAAGCAGAGTGCCCTGTGAAATTTTACAAAATATCATTCAAAAGAATAATTTTGTGTCAAAAAGATCCAAATAAATGTTTGCCACGAAAGATCTGTAAATGAACTGAATTAACAGGAACCAACAAAACCCCCCTGTATCCACCTATCACTTGCCTAATTGTGCCCCCACCTCTCTTCCAGATTTCCCCCCCTAACATAATCAGTCCAAAGAAGGGTCACAACTCAAAACATCGCCTATCCATGTACCCCACTAAAACATTTGGACTGGCTAATGGATAGAAAAGGTTTAGAGGGATACAAGCTAAATGCAGACAAGTCGGACCAACTCAGGAAGGCACTTTACATGCATGGATGAGTTGAAGGACTTGTTTCTGTGTTGCATAACTCCCTGACTATGGCTCTATAATAACCCGCATTTAACTTTAAAATACTATTCTTGGAGCCATTCTTTTCTCCTTCACACTGAAAGTAAAATTCAAATCAGATATAATCTCTACACTGATCATTGGCAATTGGCAACCATGAATGATGATGTGCAATACTTCTTGCTGTATCCACCCAAGTGATTAACAATGTAAACTTTGGAGGCATCCATTTTTTTTCTGTTTTTGGGATTAGGAATGGACTCGTTTAGCCACCTGGACCCCAATTAAAGACACAACAGACAAACTACATCATGTCAAACTACTTCCCTGTCAAACATCAATAAGAATGAAAATACTTAAAATTGAATAAAAATAACCTTTTCATCTTCTTTTCCCACTTAAATGCTTCAACGTCCCCTCCACTGTGGGAACAAAGCCAAACATAATGTTCCTTTCTAACCATCAAGAACCAGCCCATGCTCTTCCCTTTCTGAGTGAGCCAGAGATCCTATTCTTTCCCATAGTTTCCTATATAGAAACATAGAAAATAGCTGCAGGAGGAGGCCATTCGGCCCTTCGAGCCAGCAACGCCATTTATTGTGATCATGGCTGATCGTCCCAAATCAATAACCCGTGCCTGCCTTTTCCCCATATCCCTTGATTCCACTAGCCACTAGAGCTCTATCTAACTCTCTTTTAAATCCATCCAGTGATTTGGCCTCCACTGCCCTCTGTGGCAGGGAATTCCACATATTCACAACTCTCTGGGTGAAAATGTTTTTTCTCACTTCAGTCTTAAATGGCCTCCCCTTTATTCTAAGACCGTGGCCCCTGGTTCTGGACTCGCCCAACATTGGGAACATTTTTCCTGCATCTAGCTTGTCCAGTCTTTTTATAATGTTATATGTTTCTATTAGATCCCCCTCATCCTTCTCAACTCCAGTGAATACAAGCCTAGTCTTTTCAATCTTTCCTCATATGACAGTCCCGCCATCCCAGGGATCAATCTCGTGAACCTACGGTGCACTGCCTCAATCACCAGGATGTCCTTCCTCGAATTAGGAGACCAAAACTGTACGCAATACTCCAGATGTGGTCTTACCAGAGCCCTATACAACTGCAGAAGAACCTCTTTACTCCTATACTGAAATCCTCTTGTTATGAAGGCCAACATTCCATTAGCTTTCTTCACTGCCTGCTGTACCTGCACGCCAACTTTCAGTGACTGGTGTACAAGGACACCCAGGTCACGCTGCACCTCCCCCTTACCTAACCTAACCCCATTGAGATAATAATCTGCCCCCTTGTTTTTGCCGCCAAAGTGGATAACCTCACATTTATCTATATTATACTGCATCTGCCACGTATATCTGCCCACTCACTCAACCTGTCCAGGTCACCCTGCAACCTCCTAACATCCTCTTCACAGTTCACACTGCCACCCAGCTTTGTGTCATCCGCAAACTTGCTAGTGTTGCTCGTAATTCCATCTTCCAAATCATTAATATATATGGTAAACAGTTGCAGCCCCAACACCGAGCCTTGCGGCACTCCACTTGCCACTGCCTGCCATTCTGAAAAGGACCCGTTCGCTCCTACTCTGCCAACCAATTTTCTATCCATGTCAACACCCTACCCCCAATACCATGTGCTCTAATTTTAGTCACCAGTCTCCCGTGCGGGACCTTATAAAAGGCTTTCTCAAAGTCTAGATACACGTCATCCACTGGCTCCCCTTCATCCATTTTACTTGTCACAACTTCAACAAATTCCAGAAGATTAGTCAAGCATGAATTCCCTTTCATAAATCCATGTTGGACTAATCCTTTTACTGCTATCCAAATGCCCCATTATTACATCTTTAATAATTGACTCCAGCATCTTTCCCACCACTGAAGTCAGGCTAACTGGTCTGTAATTCCCCGTTTTCTCTCTCGCTCCTTTCTCTTGAAAAGTGGGATAACATTAGCTATCCTCCAATCCATAGGAACTGATCCTGAATCTATTGAACATTGGAAAATGATCACCAATGTGTCCACTATTTCTAGAGGCACCTCCCTGAGGACCCTGGCATGCAGACCATCCGACCCAGGGGATTTATCATCCTTCAGTCCCATTAGCCTACCCAATACTACTTCTCGCCTAATGAAAATTTATTTCAGTTCCTCTACCCCCTTAGATCCTCTGTCCTCCAGTAAATCTGGGAGATTGTTTGTGTCTTCCTTAGTGAAGACAGATCTGTTCAACTCTTCTGCCAGTTCCTTGTTCCCCATAATAATTTCACCCGTGTCTGCCTTCAAGGGGCCCTCATTTGACTTTGCTACTCTTTTTCCCTTAACATATCCAAAGAAGCTTTTACTGTCCTTTATATTCCTGGCCAGCTTCCCCCTGTACTTCATCTTTTCAGCCCGTATTGTCCGTTTTGTTTCCTTCTGTTGTCCTATGAAAGTTTCCCAATGCTCTGGCTTCTGGCTACACTTTGCACTTTGCTGTGTTATACATCTTTTCTTTTAGTTTTATTCTATCCCTAACTTCTCTTGTCAGCCACGATTGCCTCCTCCTCCCCTTAGAATCTTTCTTCCTTTTTAGAATGAAATGATCCTGCGTCTTCTGGATTATGTCCAGAAATTCCTGTCATTGCTGTTCCACCGTCATTCCTGCTAGGATCCCTTTCCAGTCTACCTTGGCCAGCTCCTCTCTCATGCCTTCATAGTTCCCTTTGTTCAACTGCATCACTGCCACTTCCGATTTAACCTTCTCCTTCTCAAAGAGTCAGAGGTCTCTCAGTAATCCAACTGTGTCAAAATATCTTAGCTCAACGTAGATCAATGAGAAAGGAGACTACCCTTTGACATACAGGCCAGGAGTTTCAGCTTCCGGGAACATAGTGAGGAACCAACTACCATTTGGAAAGGTACACGGATAGGACAGGTTTAGAGGGATATGGATTAAATGCAGGCAGGTGGGACTAGACGGGACTTGTCGGTCGGTGCGGGCAAGTTGGCCGAAGGGCCTGTTTCCACGCTGTATGACTATGACTAACTCAGTTTGCTGATGGCAAGCAGTTGAGAGATCTGAAATCTGGGATTCAGTTGATTCCAGCCACCACATGACTTAAAATGAGGAGTAGTATTAGCAATTAATCTAGTTGAATGATTCGACCCATTGCGGAGATTGAAATTTGTGCACACTCATGCCATGGGACCAGAGTCAGTTTTCGAATGAAAGCTGGCCAAGTTATCCACAGTTCAGATTCCCCTGAATAGTCCTGGATTAAGAGAGGAATGTGCATGAGCAAGTTGCAATAAATAAATAAATGTGTTGGTTATTAATTGCTCTGATATCTTTTAGTGTGTTTCATACAACACCTAAAAAGATTACACAGTGCAAAAATAATGCCAATAGATAGTGTTTTGCAGATGATGGTTTACACCGAAGATAGGTCAAGGTTTCAAGGTCAGTTTATTGTCACATGTAACAATTAAAATACAGTGAAATTCGAATTACCATACAGCCATACTAAAAAAAAGCAACAAGACACACAACTACATAAAAGTTAACAAAAACACCCACCACAGCGGATTCCCCATATTCCTCAGTGTGATGGAAGGCAATAAAATCCAATCCTCTTCCTCTTTTTTCTCCCGCAATCGGGGCAGTTGAACCATCCACAGTCGGGGCGATCGAAGCTCCCGCAGCTGGGGATCAAAGCACCCGCGTCGGGGCGATCAAAGCTACCATGTTGGGGCGATCGAAGCTCCCGCGTCGGTGCGGTCGAGGCCCCCCGCGTGGTGGCGATCTAAGTTACCACATCGGGGCGGTCGAAGCTCCTGCGGTTTGGAGTTCCCGAAGTCAGTCTCTGACCAG
The DNA here is from genome assembly GCF_010909765.2 of Amblyraja radiata. Classification (NCBI taxonomy): domain Eukaryota; kingdom Metazoa; phylum Chordata; class Chondrichthyes; order Rajiformes; family Rajidae; genus Amblyraja; species Amblyraja radiata. The sequence continues at coordinate 87,421,675 of NC_045957.1, forward strand.
AGACTGCGAGCTTCATGATGTTAAAGTCCGCAGGCACCCACAGTGGAGCGCCAAATCTCGATAGGGATCGCAAGCTCCGTGATGGTAAGTCCGCAGGCTCCCCGGTGGAGCTCTCGTCGGTCTCCAGCAAAGACCGCCAACTCTTCGATGTTAGGCCGCAGTGCGGACGGATACGATACGGAAAAAATCGCATCTCCGTCAAGGTAAGAGATTAGAAAAAGTTTCCCCCAACTCCCCCACCCCTCCACCCCCCACATAAAACAAGCTGAAGAACACTAAAACCATACATATAACACATACAAACATACAACAAAAGAAGGAAGGGACAGACAGACTGTTGGCGATGCAGCCATTTCTGGTGCCACCACAAAATGCTCTAGTAACTCAGCCGAACGTCACCCATTCCTTCTATCCAGAGATGCTGCCTGTCCTGCTGAGTTACTCCAGCATATTGTGTCGATCTTCGACTATAAATAGATTGCTAGGCATCAATAGCTGCACGAAAGCAGCATGTGAGCTCTACCCTAGAATACCAACTTCTCAGGAGTAAATATTCCATTTATCCTCTTGTAAAAATAATTACCCATGTTTTGTGGTTTGTGACAACCTCCACCCGACAAAAAAAAAGATTTTCCTCCCATGAGAAGAAGTTGCTGTGAAGTGCCAGAAACATCTTCCGTGACAGGGCTGTCCACCCAAAGCTCATACCAGCTGCTGCTTTGGTTCAGGCCAGGCATAAAACTGTTACAAACAATTGGCAAAGTCAAGTTTGGATTAACTGGTTGTTATAAAACTGAATGTTTCGGAAAGATTTTCAAGCCTTTAAACCTGAAAACCTTTCAAAACTGCAGTTATATTTTTAAAAGTTAATACAATAAACAAAAATAAATTAAAGTACTGATACATGAATCCCTTGCAACCCCTCAAAAGGAGGGCATCAATAGATCTAACCTATTCTAGCTGATTCTCCTCCCAAAGAGCAACTGGAGCAATTCGAGATCGGTTTCTGAACATCAGTGAACCACAAACGGCAAACTACTGTTCGAAAATTTTGAACCAGCACATCCACGGACCTTTATATGTACAAACCTTTGCTGGGAAGTGTTGGCAGAAATGAGCAGAACTACCAGCATTTCTTTGTCAAGCCCAGCCCAATTATTTGTTATGAACTTGATCACTTAATGCACTAAATAAACAAGAGTAGAAAATGAACGAAACTACTCAAGAAGAAAAATATTTAGGTTTACTACTCCCACCATTGCCTAACCTGGTGTGTACCTGGAATAATACAGAACATTATAAATGCATACAGATCATCTTCTCTCATATAAAAATGCCCTGACTGCTGCTAAATCCTCCTACTACTCCAACATCATCAACAACAGTGAAAATAACACTCAGACTTTATTCTCCACTGTCAACAAACTACTTAAGCCTCCTGAAACCTCGAATCACCTCACCTCCACTGCTCAGTGTAATACGTTTTTGGACTTCTTCAGTACCAAAATCACCAGCATTCATCACCAATTGAACTCTTTCTCAGCTTCTACTCACAACAGCCCACCCTGGACTTCCACACTGGACTCCCCACTCTCCACCCTATCTACTTTCCAGCTTCCAACAGTCGAAGAAATAACTAAACTCATCACCAAGTCCAAGAACTCCTCCTGCTTGCTTGATCCCATCCCTACTGTCCTGGTTCAATCCTGTCTGCCCTCTATCTCACCCATCATAACGTCCATAATTAACTCCTCCCTATCAACTGCTACTGTCCCTACATCTCTCAAAACAGCTTCTGTCACCCCGATTCTAAAAAGACCAGGTTCTGATCCAAACAATCCAAATAACTACCACCCCATCTCCAACCTCCCATTCATCACTAAACTTCTGGAAAGGACAGTAGCGACACAACTTCAAGTCCACCTTCAAAACAATAACCTCTATGAACCATTTCAGTCCGGGTTTTCGCCACAATCACAGCACTGAAACAGCCTTGGTAAAAATTACAAATGATCTCCTTCTCGCAGCTGACACCGGCCACTTATCCATCCTGATCCTCCTCGACCTCACAGCAGCCTTTGACACCATCTCCCACCCAATTCATCAACAACAATGCACTACTTTGGTTAGGGTCCTATCTACACGACAGAAAACAGTTCATCCAGGGAAATAAAGTCACATCCACAACTGCCACAGTCACCCATGGTGTTCCTCAGGGATCGGTGCTGGGGCCACTGCTTTTTATCATCTATATTCAACCTCTTGGCAATATTCTCTGTCATTTTGGAATCAATTTTCACTGCTACGCCGATGATACACAACTTTACCTCTCCACAAAACCAAACACCTCCCTTCCCCCAACTGCCTTCCCCCAACTGCCCTCACCACCTGTCTTCAAGCTATCAGCAACTGGATGTCACTCAACCTTCTAAAACTCAATGGAAATAAAACAGAAATCATGCTAATTGGCTCAAAGTCCACACACTCCAAAACCCACCCGTTCACCATTTCAGTTGATGGCTCACCCATACCCACCTCCTCCCATGTCAAAAGTCTCAACATCATTCTGGACAGTACACTTTCCTTTGGCCCCCACATCAGCAATATCACACGCTCTGCATACTTTCATCTCCGCAACATCTCCAGACTCCGCCCCTCCCTCTCCAAAGACAATACAAAAGTCCTCATCCACGCTCTGGTCACATCCCGCATCGATTACTGCAACGCCCTCTTCACTTGCACCTCCAATAAACTTCTTCATCGCCTCCAATGCATTCAGAACTCTGCAGCCCGGATCATCATCCGCACCAGATCATCGGACCACATCACACCCATCCTCATTCTGCTCCACTGGCTCCCTGTGCACCACCGGATTAACTACAAGATTTTACTGCTGACCTTCAAAGCCCTACACCACCTTGCTCCCCAATACCTCTCTGACCTGCTGCTACCATACACTCCTTCCCGGTCACTTCGTTCCTCCTCAGCTGCAATTTTAACTGTCCCCACATTTAGACTCAGCACCATGGGTGCCAGAGCCTTCAGCTGCTCTGCCCCACATCTCTGGAACACTCTCCCACCTCCCATCCGTCACCTAGACACTATTGATCAATTCAAATCACAACTTAAAAACACACCTGTTTAGATTAGCATACCCGACATAACTTCCACCATGTTCACCCTGATTTTAATGACTTAAAATGTTTTGTGTATTTTTGTTTTTTTTGTTTTTTGTTTTTAATCAACTTGATTTTAATATTGATAATGTATTGTGATTTTATGTCCTGTAAGGTGTCCTTGGGTGTCCACAAAGGCGCCAGCAAATAAAATGCATTATTATTATTATTATTATAATAAGCATAACTATCATCCTTTACAAAGAACTGATCTAAACAACCAAAAGAGTTTTGGTGGTAATTTAAAAAAAGTCACATCTCTCTGCTCATTAACAGTTGAGTAGCTCTGAATGCTTGGCTGGAGCCAGTGGAGTTTTAGAACAAAAACACAATGCAATGTATTTAATATCGGTCATGACCCAAACTAAATGCAATTAGGGTTTTGTTATTTGGATGAAGTTTTCATTCTCCCTTGTAATGCATGTTTGAGATGAAAGCTAACAACAGAAAGACACCCGGATTGTAAAATAATACATATAAATGTTACGGAGTTTGTACCTTCTCATTTCTATACCGACTCATTAGAAATTCCAAATTAACAAATTGATTTCTCACCAACATTTAATCTGAATCAAAAATCTTTTTTAATTTTTAAACACCATTTTATCTTTCAAATGTTTTGAGCATTCCTCTGCAGATTTCTAACATTTCCATTTTGATACATCTTTAATTAAAGCAGACAATTTGCACTAACTAATCTGATAAAACCAATTATGAATTTAGATTTAGTCTTTCAATATAAATTCACTTCAGAAAATCATTGCAAGCATATCTGCAAGTATATTATTGCCTTCACACATTTTGCAGTTCACAATATTAAACGGCTACAACCATCTCTTTGACCAGTAGTTTATGACAAGAAGGCTTTATGAAACACATGCTATATTAAAGTTAAATGATGGAATGACTTACATTTATCCACCAGCTGTCCGTGCAATGCGTAATTTGGATTTCCCCTTAATCTGCTTACAGTAGACAATAATTTCAATTTGTAATATAAAGCATTGTTTTCATATTGAAGAAGTTATTGTTTACCTTTCATTGACTTGAATGGATTTTTCTGCACCATTTGGTAAGGTGACCAATAGGTCCACTATCCCAGGCAATACGTTTTCTTTCATGTCTCGAGGATTCTGCTCACTTTGTACAACTTTACAATTCTTAGTAGCAGTGAGGATCCTGCGAGGAGCTGGCTGTGGTGGTGGTTGTGGCGCTCGACCCTTCATTCTACTGAAAAAGAATGAACAGATATATAAATACAGAGAATAGCGCAAACAATTAAATTCAAAACAAACAATTTAAACGTATACTTTCGTTTGACAAAATCAGTTACATGTGCTGGCCACATATAATTGACCCAGGGGGAGTGGGAGTGTGTGTATCTTCTCGAAAAAACGATGCGGTAACGGTAAAAGATTTACATATTCTGGTAGAGATTTTCCACTGGAGTCAAAATCACCTTATCTGAAAAATTCATGTTTTATATCTCGAGTTATTAAGTAAAATGTTCAAAAATCTGACAAAACTTTGAAAAAAAACTGACTGTCTTTCACTGATTACGTCACAATGGATCTGCGCGCCGTTCTTCCTCGTGCTGCGAGTGACATCACACCCCCCCACCCCTCCCTCCCTCCTCCCCCTCTTTATTCAAAACTTGGCCCGTCGACTGAAGACCAAAGATCATAGCTGAAGACCGCGGCGGTCCAACTCGCGGTCCTTCTCTCTCTCTCTCTCTCTGCCCTCTCTCTCTACCCTCCCCCCTCTAGATGCACCTGCGAGTTGGGGGGCTATGCGTGAGTGGATAGACCGGGGATGGGGCAAAAGGAGCGAATGAATAATATTAATATAATATCAAGGGGGTTAATTAGTGTGTGTGTGGGTGGGGGGTGGGGGGTGGGGGGTGGTTAGTGTATGTGTGTCTATAGGGGGTGGTTAGTGTGTGTGTGACGCCATAGCCCCCCCCCCCCCACCCCACCCGCAACCGGTTCCCACTTGATCTAGTTAAGTATAAAAGTCACACAAAAGACGTGATTGAACCAAGGCTCTGATGATGCCTGGAGAAGAGCGGTTCTGGTAAAACCCAAACGTTGAAGAGATTCTTAATGAAAAGGTACTAGTTGATAGTAATGTTGACAACAGCTTTCATCGTGTTGATACTGATTAAGAGAACATTAATTGTCCTGATTTTTTATGAACAGAAAAATGCCAGAGTTGTAATTGTATTGGAACATCTCAGTTGGCGCAGTTAATCCTGAGTTGCAGGGGGTTTTTGTACTACATGTGAAATGTTGTCTGCTCCAATAGATTTTGACATATCCACACTACCTGGCCTTTTATTATCATGTGAAATGAATCAAATTGCCTGGCTTCTGCGATGGAGGCATTCTCAGGAAGCAGCAAAGCTGTCTGAACCAAGCTGTGAATGCTTGTCATTCTTCATTCAACTGTGGCACATTTGGTTTTAAAACAATTCTTCCATCTGTCAGTAGGTGGCATGCATGAACATCCTAAACCTGTATGTACATTTTCAACACCTTCCACAAATGGGTTGTTCTATTTGTATTTATGAATGAGCAGTGCTGGAGAAATGGCAGCTAGCTCCTTTTGAATCAGCTAGTGAGCATCACTAAATACACTAAAAACAAGGATGGATTTTGTTATTTCTGTTTCCAATGATGGCTAACACTAAATGCCAATTTTCTTTTCCATTCATCGTGCGGAGATCTCAAATGGTACGCCACCTGAAACACCATCAGTGTTGGATAAATCCATTCCCTCTGGCAGATAAGTGGATTGCAATGTAATGAGTTGGACACAAAGAAATATTAACTATACAAAGCTCTCCTTTCTAGACGTGCTTACTGCCTGATAGTGGCAGTCAAAGTCTGCCAGGTCTGCCCCCCTTTATTAGAGTAAAGAACAAACACCTTTACCATACTTTGAATACAATTATCAAATAAGATAATTGTTGTCCTCGAATTTGAGGTATGTGTGGGAATCTGGATATTGCTTATTGATTGTCCTCAAAGGACTCAATTAGACAGTGTATGAGAACACAGAACTCTTGTTCTTTGCAGTTTCACTGCAAGCAGAAAACAAAGTACAGGAATAACTCAGCGGGTCCAGCAACATCTCTGGAAGACATGGATAGGCAACATTTCAGATCAGGTCTCTTCCTCAGATAGAAGATGGGCCCCGACTCAAAACATTGCCTATCCATGTCCTCTAGAGATAATGCCTGACCCACTGATTTACTCCAGCACTTCGTGCTCTGAACAAGATTCCAGTATCTGCAGCTTGTGTCTCCACAAGTTACAAGCTTCTGTTTTTCAAATTATTTTTCAATTTTACCATTTTATGCTTTCTTTTGCTTTTAATAGAATTTTATACAACCAGCACATTACATCCGAAAAAGTTTTGTCAATGCATTGTTTTAAATGCTGTTCCACTTCAGCATGACAGACTGCTAATGTTGAAATGTTACTTTTTAAGATTAATGAAAATATAATTTGATTTCAGCAATTTCCAGTTTTTAAAACAATGATACATGGCTGTGACATGTCACATTTACAAATACAATATGCCCACAGAGGTGACTTCTGCCCATACATTCAAATTTCTTGTTGAGTTTAGTTTATTGTCACGTGTACCGAGATAGATGAAAAACTTCAGTCAGCGGAAAGACAATACATGATTACAATCGAGCCATCCACAGTGATAAAGTCGAATCAAAGATAGCCCATGGGTCTCCAACGAGGTAGATAATCGTTCAGGACTGCTCTCTAGTTGTGGTAGGATGGTTCAGATGCCTGAGAATAGCTTTGTATAAACTGTCCCCGAATCTGGAGGTGTGCGTTTTCACACTTCTATATCTTTTGGGAGAGGGGACAAAAGGTATAGAAGATATCCAAAGACGTACAGGTATGTCGGTAAATTGGCTTGGTAAATGTAAAAATTGTCCCAAGTGTGTGTTGGATAGTGTTAATATGCGGGTTACGCTGGTCGGTGTGGACCCGGTGGGCCGAAAGGCCTGTTTCCGAGCTGTATCTCTAAACTAAACTAAAGTTTACTGAGTACTTCGAATGATTGTCCAAGTTCCTGCAGTGAACAGTTTCTTCTGATCTCTACTCAATCATTGCGAGCCTTTCACAAACAATTCATGGGAAACGTTTTTGTGACATATCTTGGAACGAAAAGTACTGTCGGTAAGCAACACGAACCTTTACAGAATACTATTTTTCAGCTACAAACAGTCCCTAGTACCGGAAGTGGTGGCGCTGCCTTGCAGCTGCGGCTCGTCTGCAGTCTGTTTGTCTTTTATTTTTTTGTTTCTTTTGTCCCGTTGTTTATTTCGGTTTATTTAGTTGTGTATGTGTGTGACATGTTTTTTTACTCTTCCTTCGGGGGGGGGGGGGGGGGGGGGTGGGGGGGGGGGATGCGACCTTTCTTGCCGAATCCCCGTCTCCGTGTCCGTCTGCGCTGAGGCCTATCGCGGAGCTGGCGGCCTCCAACTGCGACCGACCTCGATGCTCCGTAGGCAGAGCCAGCCAGGACCTACCAATGCGAGGCTGACCGACTTCGGGGCTGTGGTTGCGGGGCGACCAAACCTCCGACCCAATCTATGCGAATGCCACACTTGCATTAATTTTATACCCCTCAATGCCAGCTCATTCAACTGCTTAGGACGCGTCTTAAAAGTTGGTACTGTTTCCACCTCCATAACCTGGTAGCTTATTTCAGATACCAACTACTCATTGTTTGCAAAATTCACCCCTCAGATCCCCTTTAGACCTACTTCTTCTCACCTTAAATCTATGCCCTCTCATTTTTAGAAATCACTTCCATAGAAAACAGACTCTGGCTATCTATATCCATACATCTCATAATTTTATACATCTCCATCATGTCACATCTCAGCCTCCCTCATTTATAATTGCCATACATGGTAAACATGCATTTGTACCCAAATCACTTATCATCATAGTTTACTCATCATACATACTTTAGATTTCAGGCAAGATTTTAGACATGTATTCCATCTTTCTCCCTTATAATTTTAAAATGAAAAACAATGTTATGGTTAACCATCAATACTTTTAAGATAAAGCACGTTGTTTCTTATCAAATTTTGCCTGACAGCCCAAGACCTCCAATCCAGGTAACAACTTTGTGAATCTTTTCTGCACCCTCCATCTTAATTGTCCTATAATATGTGGTCCAGAATTACACATAATACTCTGAGGTCTAATCTCAGAGGTATTTTTTTACTCTGGTATTCTGCTGTCCCAACTTTTATAATCAGTGCATCGGCTCATGAAGGCAAGCATACCATACACCTTCCTCCCCACCCTATCTATCTGTATTTCCATTTTTATGGAACTATGCATATAGCAGGCCCGTACGAAGCTTTTCAAAAAGGGGGGTGGCATAACAGGATTACAAAAAACTTAATGTGAAATAATGTGCACGCTGCGCACATCACGAGCGCGAAGCATGAAGTCCCTCGAGTCCAATATTTCAGAAATTAACAGGAATCTGAGAGGTAGCTTTTTCACACAAAAGGTTGCTGAGTGTATGTAATGAGCTGCCAGAGGAGGTAGTTAAGGCTGGGACTATCGTAATGTTTAAGAGACATTTGGACACGTACATGGATAGGACAGATTTAGATGGATATGGGCCAAACGCGTGTGAGTGGGACTAGTTTAGATGGGACATGTTGGTCGGTGTGGGCAAGTTGGGCTGACGGGCCTGTTTCCACATTGCATCAATCTATGACTAAAAAGTGAAGAAGAAAAATGCATGTAGATAAGTAGAACAGATTTGAAAGAGGAGTGAAATGTAAAGGCAGAGAGAGGTTTATGGGTGGAAAGGAACATAGGAAAGGAGGGGGGAGAGTGGGCTTGGGCAGATGGGTGAAGGGAAAATAGTCACAAAGTGCTGGAGTAACTCAGCGGGTCAGGCAGCATCTGCGGAGAAGATCAATAGGCAACGTTTCACAGAGTGCTGGAGTAACTCAGCGGGTCAGGCAGCATCTGTGGAGAACATGGATAGGTGACGTCACAGAGTGCTGGAGTAACTCATTGAGTCAGGCAGAATCTCTGGAGAAAAGGTATAGATTATATTTCGGGTCAAGACCGTCCTTCAGTAATATTCATGATGAGACATGCATAGACATTTCTGAATGTTACCCAAACCATCGTGAGCTACTTTGTTACGGTGCTTGCCCTCTCCTATAACATATCTGCTGCCTTGGGTGATGCAGGACAGGACACAAGCTTTGGGACATAGTGTGAAGCTGTTGCCGTCTGTCCCAGCCTGGTAAAAACCTGGATGGAGTGGATTTGGAGAGGATGTTTCCACTAGTGGGAGAGTCTAGGACCAGTGGCCACAGCCACAGAATTAAAAGACATTCCTTTAGGAAGGAGATGAGCAGGAATTTCTTAAGTCAGAGGGTGGTGAACTGTGGAATTCATTGCCACAGACAGCTGTGGAGGTCAAGTCAATGGACATTTTTCAGGAGGAGGTTGATAGATTCTTGATTGATACGGGTGTCAGAGGTAATGGGGAGAAGGCAGGAGAATGTGTTTGAGAGGGAAAGATAGTCATAGGGTGATACAGTGTGGAAACAGGCCCTTCGGCCCAGCATGTCCCATCTGCACTAGTCCCACCTGCCCACGTTTGATCCATATCCCTCCGAACCTGTCCTATCCATGTACCTGTCTAAATGTTGCGATAGTCCCTGCCTCAACTACCTCCTCTGGCAGCTTGTTCCATACACCTACCACCCTTTGTGTGAAAAACATACCCCTCAGATTCCTATTAAATCTTTTGCCCTTCACCTTAAACTTATGTCCTCTGCTCCTCGATTCACTTACTCTGGGCAAAAGACTCAACCATAGCTATTCAAATCATGATTTTATACACCTCTATTAGATCATCCCTCATCCTCCTGTGCTCCATGAAATAGAGTCCCAGCCTACTCAACCTCTCCCTATAGCTCTGGCCCTCTAGTCCCGGCAACATCCTCGTAAATCTTCACTGTACCCTTTCCAGTTTGATGACATCTTTCCTATAACATGGTGCCCAGAACTGAACACAATACTCTGAATGCGGCCTCACCAACTTCTTATGCAACTGCAACATGACCTCCCAACTTCTATACTCAGCCTGACCCACTGACTTACTCCAGCACTCTGTGAAACGTCACAGAACAGGGCAAGATTAGCAAGTTTGCTGATGATACAGAAGTGAGTGGTTTTGCAGATAGTGAAGATGGTTGTGAAAGATTGCAGCAGGATCTGGATCAATTAGCCAGGTGGGCAGAGGAATGGTTGATGGTCGCATGGTTCCATGAAGGTTGTGTCGCAGGTATATCAGGTGGTCAAAAAGTATTTTGGCACTTTGGCCTTCATCACTCAGAGTATTGAGTATAGAAGTTGGGAGGTCATGTTGCAGTTGTATAAGACGTTGGTGAGACCGCATTTAGAATATTGTGTTCAGTTCTGGGCACCATGTTATAGGAAATATGTCAAACTGAAAAGGGTGCAGAGATCCCCATCCTGGATCAGTCCAATCAGGGTTGTGCCGTCCGCAAACTTGAGAAGCTTGACAGAGGTGTCTGTAGAGGTGCAGTCATTGGTGTGGCGAGAGTAGAGGAGAGGGGAGAGTACGCATCTTGCGGTGCTCCTATGCTGAGCATTTGCGGGTCCGAGATATGCTTTCCCGCCTCACATGCTGCTTCCTGTCTGTCAGAAAGCTGGTGATCCACCGACAGAGGGGTTCAGGCGCAGTCAACTCAGAAAGTTTGGAGCGTAGTAGCTCTGGCACAATGGTGTTGAATGCAGAGCTAAAATCAATAAAACAAAATCCTCGCCTACGTCCCCTGCGGTCTAGGTGCTGGAGGATGAAGTGCAGGCCCAGATTGACTGCGTCATCCACAGATCTATGCAAAATACAGAGGGTCCATCAGAGGGATTGTGATATTTTTCAGCTTGGCCAGCACAAGCCTTCCAATGGTCTTCATGACTACAGAGGTCAGTGTGACAAGCCTGTAGTCGTTAGACCAGTAATCCTTACCTTTTTGGGTGCAGGGACAATAGTGGAGACTTTGAAGCAGGCAGGGACAGTACATCTTTGCAGGGACTGGTTAAAAATGAATAATTGGGTGTGAAGTGGTGATTGGAGTGGGGTGGGTGTAGAAGGGCCCAGTCTTTGCAGACGGAGGTCAGGCTGTGAGTGGGTGTGAAGTGTTGGTTTGGGTGGGAAAAGGTCCACTCTTTTCATACTGGAGACTTGCCTTAAGTAGGTGTGAAGTGGTGAATGGGAAGGAGAGGGTGCAGGGTTCATTCTTTGTATTGTATTGTAATGTATTCAAATTTATTGTCATTGTCTCAATTAGAGACAACAAAATGAATTTCCCTTTACAGTCAGTATCATAAAAATAAATAAATAATAAATAATAAAACATATTAAAAATAAAATAGAATTTAAAAAAAAAAAGCACAAACACAGAAAGTCCACGACACAACATAACACAATGGCACCAAGGTGAGGAAGGCACCATAGTCCAGCCAGCCTCCCCTCCGATCTTCCCAGATGTTCACCCGTGGTCGGGGTCTTCCAAGCACCCGCAGTCGCCACCCCGAGCGGCCCGATGCTCAGACCCTCTCGCCGGGCTGATGGAATGCCGACGCCGAACCCCGACGGTGAAAATCCTCCTCAGCGGCCCGGACCTCCCAATCAGCCGCCTCCCATCGGAGTCCGCAGCTCCCGAGTCCGCAGGCCGAGCCGGGCAGAGTCGCAGGACCCTACGATGTATGTCAGCGCCGCCCGCGTTGGGAGCTCCGCGAACCACAGCTCCAGGATGTCGGTGCCGCAGGTCCAGCACTCCGGGCTCCAGACGGCGATCCCCGGTAAGGCATCGCCAGCCCCGCGATGTTACAGCGCTGTCCCGCCGCTGCTGGAGCTCTGGTCGGTCCAGACAGGAAAGGCCGCGCCAATCCAGTAGGTAGACCGCTGGGGGGGGGGGGGCGAGGACGCGTCCTCTCCAGGAAGCGACTGAAGGACGGTATCCCCCTTACCGTACCTTCTTCCCCCACATTAAAACATTAAAAAAACCATTAAAAACACACTTCAACATAACAAAAAAACAAAAAGATACCGGGCTGAAGGTGGAGGCAGCTGGCACCAGCGCCACCGGACTGGGGTCTGGCTGTGTTTGTTGGGGAAGAGGCACCAGGGTTACGTTTCTGATTTTCAAACCTGCAGTAAAATTCATTCAGGTCGTTCGTCAGCTGATGATTGTCCAAAGAGCAGGGGCCTTTCCTCTTATAGCTGGTGATTTCTTGCATGCCCTTCCAAACTGAAGAAGAGTCACTAGCTGAGAACTTGCTCCTCAACTTCTCAGAGTACCTTTCCTTGGCAGCTCTGATTCCTCTTCTCAGCTCTTTATCGATTAGGCTATCTTTTAACTCTTTAACGATTAGGCTATCGGCTTGATGCATATTTGCCCCCAACCCTCCCCCCCATTCCCGCCGATCTCAAAATGGAAATGTTACATGTGTATATAATTATCCCATTAAAATGTGTATTTATGTCACAAACTATGGAATTCACATTTTTCAGTATTGTTATCAAGGAAAAGAAAGCCGTTCCAATTGTTTGATATTATTTGATATTGTTTAATATTATTCATATGGAGAAAATATAATAGCTCTAAAACATAACTTAATTTTGCAATCTCACTAAAGATAATCCCCCTTTCCCTCTCCCCTCCCCATCTCTCTCTCCCTTCCCTTCCTCTCTCTCTCTCTCCCCTCCCCCCTCTCACATCCCCCCCCTCTTTCTGGCGGGGGGGGGCGAAGATGAAGGTGGCGCGGGCCCAGCGGGCGGGGGGGGATGAAGGCGACGTGGGCCCAGTGGGGGTGGCGTGGGCCCAACGGGAGTGGCGTATGCCCAGCGGGGGTCAGCGGGGGAGGCGTGGACCCAGCGGGGGTGGCGTGGGCCCAGCGGGGGTGGCGTGGGCCCAGCGGGGGTGGCGTGGACCCAGCGAGGGTCAGCGGTGTGGCGTGGACCCAGCGGGGGTGGCGTGATCCCAGCGGGGATCAGCGAGAGTGGAGTGGACCCAGCGGGGATGGCGTGGGCCCAGCGGGGGTGGCATGAGCCCAGCTGGGGTGGCGTAGGCCCAGCGGGAGTCAGCGGGGGTGGCGTGGGCCCAGCGGGGGTGGTGTGGGCCCAGCGGGGGTCAGCAGGGGTGGCGTGGACCCGGCGACGGGAGAACGGAGAACTGGCCGTTTCCAAAGTGGAAACGCTGATTTTTAATTTTTACCGATATTTATTTTTTTTCGATTTTTTTTTTTTTGGTGATTTTTTCTTAAGGGGGAAAAAAGGGGGGTGCGATTGCACCCCACGCACCCCCCCTTCAGACGGCCATGATATAGAACATAGAACAGCACAGGAACAAGTCCTTTGGCCCACGGTGTCTTTGCCGAGCATGGAATACATGCCCTTGCACCCAAATCGCTCATCATCAAACTTTATGATAGCCTAGATTTCAGGTAAGATGTTAGAATTATAATGTATCTTTCTCCCTTATAATTTTAAAAGTAACCCACGTGTCCATTCAAATAAAAAACAAGGTTATTGTTAACCATCAACACTAAGAAAAAGTACTAATCAATATTTAATTTTAAAAAATTGCTGATTGCAATTCAAATGCGAATTTAATTGCTTACAGGTTGTCAGGAGTAATGGGGAGAAAGCCGGAGAATGGGGTTGAGAGGGAAATATAGATCAGCCATGATTGAATGGCAGAGTAGACTTGACGGGCCAAATAATCTAATTCTGCACCTAGAACATGAACAGCACATCCTAACATACCCAGTTTTCAAAACTAATTACATAAATACATTATTTGTTAATCACCATATTTCCTTGACCTGTTATGTATTTTGGAATTTTCAAAACCCATGAAGGCATTGATAATTTGCTAGGCCAGCTTAAATTAAATTTAATGCAGAGATTGAACATCATTAATACTTGATGACAGCTATTCCCTGAAAGTGAAGTAAAGAAGGGAACAAGCTCCATAGTGAGTAGTACAATGTTGAGAAATATGCTGGGAGAGTTGGTTTGCCTCACAGCAATGTGGACCTTTCAATAAGCAACAGCAGCACGTGTCCTTGAAACTGTTCCTCTACTGCTGTTAGTAAACACTAGAAACAGCCATTGAAACAAATCAATGTGCCTTAAAAGCTAAGAACAGATTTCCACATCTTCTACTGTGAACTTAATTCATGCTTAATTCACTGCTACCAGAGGAAAGCAATTCATGTTGTGCTTCTAAGAAATCTTCCCAAAACAAGTTAGTAAACTGCGTACTATGTGAGCAGACTCAAATCTGTAGATTGTTAAATAACCTCTATATACAGATTTACAATCTTGAATTTGTAATAAAGCAGTAAGACAATATATGGAAATGTCAGTATCTGACACACATTAAGCAATCCAGAAATGTACTGTTTATTAAATGTAATGTTCCAATCCATCTCTTTTTTGTGGGGAAACCTAATCAAAACAGTGCCTCAATGACCATGAAAAGCAATTATATTTTTTGCTTAACAGCTTAAGTCTGTACATCACATTAACAAATGGAATAGAGGAGATCAAACTAAATTAGTGAAATAAGAATGAACAACAAATCATACAACTACTTCACAAAAACCGTTAAAGATCACAATTAAAATTACCAAAGAAAATCTGCAAACTTACTTTTCTGGAGTTCGTATCAGAGAGTCAGGCGGTATGGAAACAGGCTCATCGGCCTGTTGAGTCCTTGCCAATCAATTTGCCTACCTGAGCATTTACATTAATCAGTGTTTTTTTTAATTCCCTCCAATTCCCATCAACACTCTGTACATTCTACCAACTCACCCATACCCTAGGAGTATTTAACAGTGGCAAATTAACCTAAAAATCCACATGCCTTTGGGATGAGGAAACCAGAGCATTGTGAGGAAGCACAAATGATAACAATGAGAACATGCACATTTCATGCAGACAGCATCGAAGATGAGGATTGAACAAGGGATTTTACTTCGGAGTCACGTGAGTGACTACGTGAAGAACCCGCTCAGCACGCATGCGTGTCATTACGCTACACGCATTGCGAAACGTCAGACGCGGTGGAAGGACGGGTCAGGGAGGACCGCGAAGCAGGACCAAGTCCTCGAAGCAGCAGGATGGTCAGGGGAAAGAACTTCCAGTTATTTTATAACAAACCAGTTAGAGAGACTGGAACATTTGCAGAAAGAAATTTAAATTCTGTAAATTAATTAAAACCCATAAATAGGGTTATATTTGTGTTAATACATTTTATGATTTCAATAACGGAAAGAAAGGAATAGAAAGGAATAGGCAGAGACAGTAGGCTGTGGGAGAGCCGGGAATGGGGGGGAAGGAGGGAGAAAGCAAGGACTACCTGAAATTGGAGAAGCCAATGTTCATACCGCTGGGGTGTAAACTACCCAAGTGAAATATGACGTGCTGTTCCACCAATTTGCGGTGGGCCTCACTCTGGCCATGGAGGAGGCCCAGGACTGAAAGGTCGGATTCGGAATGGGAGGGGGAGTTGAAGTACGGAGCCGCCTGGGAGAACAGGTTGGTTATTGCGAACTGAGTGTAGGTGTTCTGCGAAGCGATCGCCAAGCCTGTGCTTGGTCTCACCGAGGTTGATCATACGCTGAATAATCCAACCACATTTTTGTTTGGAAGTGGAAAGAAATAATAGAAATTGCATTCATTGCAACGTGTAAAAAGAGTTGAGATACTGTATTATAATTTTGCTGCATGTCATTGTGGTATATATCATGTCTTGATTGGTGAATATGTTTAGTTCGTGACTTTATTTGAAGCAGAAATAATATGTGAATGCTTCATTGAGCATAATTCCGACTGGTAACTACGCACTTCGTCCGAGCACAATATCGCACGTGTCATGCAAGCCATCTTAAATTACCACCTAAACTGTAATTTGGCAACCTAAAAAGCTGCCTAGGTTGCCCGGCTGACAACAGAGAAAAAAAGTCAAGTGAGAGCCCTGATGCTTGGGTAGTTTGAGATTAAGGAGGAGGTGGTGCTGAGGTCTTGAAGAGATTGAAGAGATGGGGCACTACAATGCTGAGAGCTTGCACTTTGTATCTTTCGCTTTGCTCTACATATTGTGCTTGAGTTTGACTTGATTGTATTTATGTATAGTATTATCTGATCTGATTGAAGAGCACGCAAAACAAAGCTCTTGGTATCTGTGACAAGAATAAATCCTAACTTAACCTAAATTGGGGTAAAGCTAATGTTGATGGCATTAGACGGAAACATGCAATGGTTGATTGGGAGAGGTTGCAGGGAAATAGTGTTTCATGAATCTGATATAGGTTTTTGAAGAACTGGCCCAGATCATTCATGAGGGCAGTACACAATGTCTACATTGAATATAGAAGTCTTTTGATAAGGTCCGCATAGTAGGTTGGTCTAAAAGGTTAGATCTCTTGAGATCCAGAGTGACCTGTACAATTTTAGATTCAAAATTTGTTTGGTGGTAGGAGCGAGAAGGTAGTAGTGAAGGGTTGTTTTTCAGACTGATAACCAATGGTGTGTCACATGGATCGGTGCTATATCCACTGTTGTTCGTCATCTATATTATGTTGTTAATGGTTAATATTATTATCATGTATGCTGAGATACTGAGATTGAGGTTTATAAAATCACGAGAGACATAGATAAGGTGAATGGCCACCATCTTTTTCACAAGGTAGAAGAGCCTAAATCTAGAAGGCATAGAAGGCAAAGATTAAAAGGAATGCAAGGCCTTCACAGATGGTGGTGCCTAGAAACTGCAAGTGAAAGTGGTTGAGACAGGTATAATAACATCGTAAAAGACATTTGGACAGTTACACGGATAGGAAACGTTGCGAGAGATATGAACCATTGGTATGCAAATAGGTCTAGCTTAGATGGTCATTTTGGTTGGCATGGATGAGTTGGCCTACTTCCATGCTGTATAGCTCTATGACTGTAACCTTTAATGTATTTAGAACCATGTATTGGGTCAATGATAAAACTGTGGCAATTCAGTTACAGATGAACGATTAATAATCCAAAACATTCCTCACTGTGGGGTCAATGTTGTGGAGAAAATAAATTATTGAAGAAAACCTTGTGCAATCAAGAACCTATAGGTGAAGCAACTAAGGCATCAGGTCCGTAGCAACCTATAAGTGACAGAACCAGTAATTCTGAGATATACCATGTCACAATTATGTACCATGTTCCAAACCTCTCTCTTTAATATTTTACATGAAGCACCTTTGCCAATCTGAATTAACATCTCCATTAACGAAGGGTTGAAAATTAACATTCATGCAATCAACACCACATGTAGACCCACAGATGTGCCAGTTACATACTTTATGGTAGAACTCCTGAGATCAGATAAAGAATCAATACAAAATTGATCAAATACTGCAAAGTAAACTGCCATCTAGCCCATGTCAACAAAAAAGCCACGTAGAAAGCAAGAAAGCGAAGGACACCAGTATGTAGAACAAATAGCAAGTGTCAATTTCAAATATGACAAATAAATGAACATAGCCTTTGAGAATTAATTGGGGCATCTCGGAATTAGAATACTTGCAGAATAATTGTATGAAATGTTACAAATTACTACTTATGCAATAGCTAGGTATTATGTAATCATGGCATTCATGTTGGAACAAGAGTGCCCAGATCAGAATTCTATATCGGTTGGTGATTATGTAACCAACCTACAATCTGATATGCAGTCCTGTTGAGAAGCAGTGAAGTGATGATTTAAATCCTGGCTTATTTACATTTTGGTAATACTTATTCTTCTTGCTTCCCTCCCTGCGTAGAATTCAGTAACAGGTGGTGAGATTACCAAAGACCCTAACTGAACTACAGGTATAGTGAACAGTTGAGAGGACACTTCAGCCTTCACTGTTAGAATTTTTGCAGAGGAGGCATTAAACAGAGATATCTGCCCAGAGGAATAAAGTCACATAGTGTGATTCAAAACAAAAAGATTTTGAATAGAAACATAGAAAATAGGTGCAGGAGGAGGCCATTTGGCCCTTCGAGCCAGCACCGCCGTTCATTGTGATCATGGCTGATCGTCCCAAATCAATAAGACGTGCCTGCCTTCTCCCCATATCCCTTGATTCCACTAGCTCCTAGAGCTCTATCTAACTCTCTCTTAAATCCATCCAGTGATTTGGCCTTCACTGCCCTCTGTGGCAGGGAATTCCACAAGTTCACAACTCTCTGGGTAAAAAAGCTTTTTCTCACATCAGTCTTAAATTATCCCCTTTATTCTTAGACTGTGGCCCCTGGTTCAGGACTCGCCCAACATTGGGAATATTTTTCCTGCACCTAGCTTGTCCAGTCCTTTTATAATTTTATATCTTTCTATAAGATTCCCCCTCATCCTTCTAAACTCCAGTGAATACAAGCCTAGTCTTTTCAATCTTTACTCATATGACAGTCCCGCCATTCCAGGGATCAATCTCGTGAACCTAGGCTGCACTGTCTCAATCACAAGGATTTCCTTCCTCAAATTAGGAGACCAAAACTGTACACAATACTCCAGATGTGGTCTTACCAAAGCCCTATACAACTGCAGAAGAACCTCTCTACTCCTATACTGAAATCCTCTTGTTATCAAGGCCAACATTCCATTAGCTTTCTTCACTGCCTGCTGTACCTGCACGCCAACATTCAGTGACTGGTGTACAAGGACACCCAGGTCACGCTGCACATCCCCCTTACCTAACCTAACCCAATTGAGATAATAATCTGCCCCCTTGTTTTTGCCCCCAAAGTGGATAACCTCAACTATATCTATTTTATACTGCATCTGCCACGCATCTGCCCACTCACTCAACCTGTCCAGGTCACCCTGCAACCTCCTAACATCCTCTTCACAGTTCACACTGCCACCCAGCTTTGTGTCATCTGCAAACTTGCTGGTGTTGCTCCTAATTCCCTCTTCCAAATCATTAATATATATGGTAAATAGTTGCGGCCCCAACACCGAGCCTTACGGCACTCCACTTGCCACTGCCTGCCATTATGAAAAGGACCCGTTCACTCCTACTCTTTGCTTCCTGTCTGCCAACCAATTTTCTATCCATGTCAACACCCTACCCCCAATACCATATGGTCTAATTTTAGTCACCAGTCTCCCGTGCGGGACCTTATCAAAGGCTTTCTGAAAGTCTAGATACACTACATCCACTGGCTCCCCTTCATCCATTTTACTTGTGACATCTTCAAATAATTCCAGAAGATTAGTCAAGCATGATTTCCCTTTCATAAATCCATGTTGACTTGGACTAATCCTTTTACTGTTTTCCAAATGCCCCATATTACCTCTTTAATAATTGACTCCAGCATCTTTCCCACCACCGGTCAGGCAAACTGGTCTATAATTCCCCGTTTTCTCTCTCGCTCCTTTCTTGAAAAGTGGGATAACATTAGCTATCCTCCAATCCACAGGAACTGATCCTGAATCTATTGAACATTGGAAAATGATCACCAATGCGTCCACTATTTCTAGAGCCACCTCCCTGAGGACCCTGGTATGCATACCATCCGGTCGAGGGGATTTATCATCCTCCAGTCCCATTAGTTTACCCAATACTATTTCTCACCTAATGAAAATTTATTTCAGTCCTTCTACCCCCTTAGATCCTCTGTCCTCCAGTTCATCTGGGAGATTGTTTGTGTCTTCCTTAGTGAAGATCCGAAGTACCTATTCAACTCTTCTGCCATTTCCTTGTTCCCCATAATAATTTCACCCGTGTCTTCCTTCAAGGGACCCACATTTGACTTTGCTACTGTTTTTCCCTTAACATATCTAAAGAAGCTTTTACTGTCGTTTTTTATATTCCTGGCCAGCTTCCCTTCATACTTCATCTTTTCAGCCCGTATTGCCCGTTTTGTTTCCTTCTGTTGTCCTATGAAAGTTTCCCAATCCTGTGGCTTCCGGCTACTCTTTGCTGTGTTATACATCTTTTCTTTTCTTTTATTCTATCCCTAACTTCTCTTGTCAGCCACAGTTGCCTCCTACTCCCCTTAGAATCTTTCTTCCTATTAGGAATGAAATGATCCTGCGTCTTCTGGATTATGACCAGAAATTCCCGCCATTGCTGTTCCACCGTCATTCCTGCTAGGATCCCTTTCCAGTCTACCTTGGTCAGCTCCTCTCTCATGCCTTCATAATCCCCTTTGTTCAACTGCATCACTGACACTTCCGATTTAATAGCAACCAGAGCACTGCCTCTTTACAAAATTGCCCCAAACTCCTCATCAAAACCACTTTCCTTCCAAATTAAAATCTTCACAATACCATCTGAAGCACATCAAACAGCATGCCACTAAGAGGTTCTACAGATGTCCTTGCCGCTGCCCTCAAATTATTACTAACTAAAACAGTCAACACCAGTAAAGCTGAAGCCAACCATGAACCTGAATGAATGAGTGCGAAGAAGGGTCACGGCCCAAATCGTCATCCATCCATGTTATCTGGAGGTGCTGTCTGACCCGCTGAGTTACTTCTGCACATTATGTATTTTTTTGTAAACCAGCATCTGCAGTTCCTTGTTTTGAATGAATGAATGAATAAGTTTATTGGCATACAAGGAATTTGCCTTGGTGCTCCGCCTGCAGGTGACAACATGACATACAGTGACAGTTAGGAATGACACATAAAACATTAAACATTAATAATAAAACATTAGCGATTAAACATGTGAATTAAATCAAATACCAGAGCAAAGGGAGACTGCAGATTTTTGGTTATTGAGTAGTTTGGTTATTACAGCTCGTGGCAAAAAGCTGTTTTTATGCTGTGGCAGCTTAATGGCCCTGCCTCACGGTACGAGTTCATTCCAAGAGCTCTCGTACCAAGTTTGCCCTGATTCGAACTCGGAGATTTACGGTAATGGCCGCTCGTCGGTACTTGGGGCTCTCGTGGACATTTTTCAACATGTTGAAAAATCTTCACGAGTCTTCCCGAGCTTACCTGCCATTAGCGAGTCTTCCCGAGTACCTGCCGTTAGCGTTACGAGCCGCTGAGAGACGTCCCCGAGCTCCGACGTACCCGCTACGTTCATTCTCCGTGTTTACCACGAGTTTGATTTTTTTTAAACTCGGGAGAGCTCTTGGAATGAACTCGTACCGTGAGACAGGGCCATAACAGTCCGGAGTCCAGAGGGAAGTGATTCAAAGTGTATGTGGCCAGGGTGAGAGGGGTCAGAGATGATCTTACCCACTTGCTTCCTGGCCCTTGCAGTGTACAGTTCATCAATGGAGGGAAAGTTGCAGCCAAAAACCTTCTCAGCTGATCGGACAATTCGCTGCAGCCTTCAAATGTCGTGCTTGGTGGCTGAGCCAAACCAGACCATGATGGAGAAAGTGAGGACAGACTCTACGATGGCCATATAGAATTGGACCATCATTGCCTGTGGCAGATTGTGCTTCCTCAGCTGCCGCAGGAAGTACATCCTCTGTTGTGCCTTTTTGACTGTGGAGTCGATGGTGGTCCCCATTTAAGGTCCTTGGAGATGATGGTTCCCAGGAATTTAAAAGTCTCCACAGATGTGGCTGTGGTGTTGTTGATGGTGAGTGGGGTGAGGGGAGGGGGAACTCTCCTAAAGTCTACGATCAATTTCACTGTCTTAAGAGCATTGAGCTCCAGGTTGTTGCGATGGCACCAGGACGCCAGCTGTGTCATTTCCTGTCTGTATGCAGATTCCTCCCCATCCTGGATCAGTCCAATCAAGGTTGTGTCATCTGCAAACTTGAGAAGTTTGTCAGGGGAGTCAGTGGAGATGCAGTCATTGGTGTAGAGAGAGTAGAGGAGAGGGGAGACTATGCAGCCTTGCAGAGCTCCTATGCTGAGGGTCTGCGGGTTTGAGATGTGCTTTCCCAGCCTCACATGCTGCTTCCTGTCTGTCAGGAAGCTGGTGATCCACCGACAGAGGGGTTCAGGCACAGTCAACTTGGAAAGTTTGGAGTGTAGTAGCTCTGGAACAATGGTGTTGAATGCAGAGCTAAAATCAACAAATAAAATCCTCGTATAGGTCCCCTGGCTGGTGCTGGAGGATGAAGTGCAGGCCCAGGTTGACTGCATCGTCCACAGATCTATTGGCCCGATATGCAAACTGCAGAGGGTCGTGATATTTTTCAGCTTGGCCAGCACAAGCCTTTCAAGGATCTTCATGACTACAGAGAAAAGTGCGACAGGATGTAGTCATTAAGACCAGTAATCCTTGTCTTTTTGGGTACAGGGACAATAGTGGAGACTTTGAAGCAGGCAGTGACAGTACAGGTTTGCACAGACTGATTGAAAATGTCTGCGTAGACCGGTGCCAGTTGTTTGGCACAGAGCTTGAGAGTAGAGGGGGAAAAATTGTCCAGTCCTTGAGATTTCCTGCTTTTCTGTCTTCTGAACAGCCTCTCTACCTCTATTTTTATTGTTGATGATGGAGAAGTGATGTTGTGCAGCACGGAATGGGTGGGTAGTGGACGAGGCCACAGTCTTTTGCAGTTAGGCAAATGGCCATACCATCACCATCTTTATGATATGGTTAATAATCCTGCTTTCTTATTTTTTAATTTGCACTGATTGTGTTAAAAATCGTTATGCCACAAAATATATTTGTAGCACTGACAGCAGCCATCCTGGATTACTCTTAACAAACGCTAAATAACAAACTCATAAAATCAACCATTTCAAATCAGGTCTGGGTTAACTATTTTCACTGTAAGGCAAAAATCATCCATTTCAGCAACCCACAAACAAGTGAATGCAATTTTCAAATTCTCACAAATAACCTTACTTTTATAGATAATAATTCCAATAACATCTGTCACAAATGAAATTATATCAATTCATCCTGGACAAATTCCTTATCCTCACCCAGAATTTTCCCAGTGTACAATCGGATCTAGCTTCTCAATCATTCAGAGTTTTTTTTGCACAATATTTTCATTATTTTTATTTTAAGGCATATTATTTCCTGTACAGCAAACGTATCCCAACATTGCCATTTAATTGGGTGACAAAAAGGTGGTGATGTCATCTGAACCGAAACTGATATTTTCTTCTGCTCCACCTGAAAATTAGACCATTATTTCAATCAATGATATCATAATCTAAAAGTATATTACCAAGAAATGAACAATCAAATGTGTTAATAGTTACAATAGTTACACAGCTGCTGACTCTCTTAATTTTATTTTCATGAATATATGTTGCGTGCTGGACTTGGCAGGCACTCTCGGCCAGTGGCTGCTGAAGTGATTATAATGTTCAACTTATGCTTCTGGATCATTTACGGTTTCTCAATCAGCGATGCGTAGATTTATCACACGTCAAGTTTGCAAGAAACATATGAATTATCCTCTCATCCAAGACAGAATGAGAAGACATTTGGATTTGTGGCTATGTCTACATTCTTACAGCTGCAAACTATTAATAGTTCTGCTGAACTTGGTCAAGACCAGTAGCCTACAGTAGATTACTGACAAAGCAGAAAGAATATCCATTAACGTGGTGCTGGGAGATGACAGGCAACCACAATTAGACACTTTACCGACTGTGTGTAAAATACCTTCATACTGTCATGATTACTTGATTAAATTCCTTAAATTCAATTAGGGAGTAGCTGTCAGGATACCTGACTAAATGTGTGATCCAGCAAGGATTCAATTGGGATTCATGTGCCCCAACAAAAATCATTCGTCCACACAGAATGATATAGATTAAATCAATGAAATGCAACAAATATATTTTAGGTTCCTTCACCATCCTGAAGGACCCCTTTAATATGTGCTAGTCTGTGTCAAAAACGATAGCGGTCTAAAGCACTCACCCGTGTGTTGCCAATGGAGACAGTTGGATGTACATATCATCTCATTACACATGGATACAAACACAACTTCCACAAGAATCCAGACTGCATTACCACATGACAATCAAATGTGCACCTTATCCTAAACTCAGGTTTAATGCTCAAGTGAGATCACCAACTCAGCTGAGGAATGAACAATCAAATTTGATCATAACTACAATAGTTGCACAGCTGTTGACTCTGAAACTTATTTACAAGAACACGCGTTGCCTGCTTGACTTGGCTGGCACTCTGCATGTGACTACTGAAAGGGATCATGATGCTATCCCCCAAAAAATGTTTCATTGAACACTTACGCTCGGTCCACCTATTGGATCTTGCCTTTACTAAAATCTTTAACTCCCTTTCCCATTCCAACCTTTCTGTCCTGGGCCGCCTCCATTGTCAGAGTGAGGCCACATGCAAAATGGAGGAACAGCACCTCATATTTCACTTGGGATAGCTTTCAACTCAATATTATGAACGTTGAATTCTCCAATTTTAGGTCACTCTGCAAACACCTAGCTCCTCCTCCTCCCCTGCCCCCTCTCCCCCTTCCATGTAATACTCCTACTTCCTTCACTAAATGTCCGTTAACCAGTTCCAAGGAGCGCAATGATGCATCCCTCATGGGCTCACACAGTCGCTAGACAAGAATTGGCTTGTCATGGAACCTCCTTACAACAGGTATTCTGTTGCTGGCTCTGATCTATCCTGTTTCCTTTTACTTCCAGTTTTTTCCCCCACCACGATTAGTCTGGAGAATAGCTCGACCGAAACACCACGCCCATTTTCTCCAGAAATGCTGCCTGACCTACTAAGTTACTCCAGCATTTTGTGTCTATCTTCAGGATTTTTAGGGTTAGTCTAGTTGAATTAATGTCCTCATTTTCAAATTGAATTTTCTTGTGAAATTGAATGTCTCTTGACCCTACCCTAATGAACTCCTGAGGAGATGTCCTGTGGCTGAGGTGATTGATCTCTAACCACCAGAACCATCATCTTTTTCTGCCAAGCATGATTACCAACCAGCAAAGGGTTTTCTCCCTGATTTGCATTAAGTCCAGTTTAGCTAGGGCTCCTTGATGCCAAGGATGGCTCCATTCACTTCACCTCTGGAGTTCAGCTCTTTTGTCCTTGTTGGGACCAAGCCTGTAATGTGGTCAGGGGCTGAGTGACTTTTAGAACCAAACAGCTTTCATGAAGCAAGTTGATGCAAAGCAAGTGCAGCTTGATAGCACCATTGATGATGCCTTTTGTCACTTTGATGATCAGAGACCAATGGGGCAGTAATTTTGATGCACTGAATTTGATTTGAACTGGATTTTTCTTGCTTCCAGCTTCCAGCTTCCCACGACCACCACCACAATCAGACTGCGTGTGTGCGCAA
This sequence comes from Amblyraja radiata, assembly GCF_010909765.2. NCBI lineage: Eukaryota > Metazoa > Chordata > Chondrichthyes > Rajiformes > Rajidae > Amblyraja > Amblyraja radiata. The sequence continues at coordinate 87,447,210 of NC_045957.1, forward strand.
ACCTTCTGGAAACATTATCCAATAATAACGTAGGTAGACAGAAGGAACAGCAGATGCTGATTTATAAAAATAATAAGGTGCTGCAGTAATACAACAGGTCAGAAAATGTGATAATGTATACAAGAACAATACAGAACTGTGTTAAATTATGTTCAGATTTGCTGATAATAAAAAATATCATGATTGTTAGCGAACATTTCAAATGTTTTCAAGTATTTATTTACAACTTGCATTGGAATTTATAAAAACAACAGAACTATGATCTCCTCAAGCCTCTTTGTCCATTTAACAAGATCACAACCAATGGAACTCAGTAAATAATAGCCTTAAGTTCTTGTACCTGATAGTCTTGTACCTGATAGCCTTAACTTCTGTTGGTTAACAAAATAATCAATTTCAGATTCAAAATTTAACAAAGATTGAACTGGTCACTGGTTTCCAAATTGCTTCCAGTCTTTCTATCCAGAAACAATGAAGTAAGAAATTAGTCTTTGGTTGCGAGCATTAAATACATACACAAACATCATCTGTCAGTTGTATTCATATTGTTCCACAGAAACCAATGGAAACTAAATGCATCAAGGCAAGTACCAACAGCTGGAAATACTCATGGCACATTTAATTCTCACAAAGGAACATTTTCCCCATGGAAAACTTTTAGTTTTTAATTTTAATTTTTAATTTTAATTAATTTAGTTTTAATTTTTACAAAAGAACAAAGATGCAAAATTATATATTTTCCTGTGGCAAATCCTGTTACTCTATTTTCATAAAGCATTTATAACCTCTTGTCAAAATATCTGAACAAAGGTAAAATGAAATTTTAATAGTTGCCTCAGAAACCATCAATATTAAATGAGTTGAGCTTTATTAAAGAAAACTTAAAACAATCACAGATATCATGTAATGCATTTCTATCAGCAAGATCCTTGTAATGCATTTGGACAGTGACATACTGTACATCCGTTTAAATGGTTAAAAAAGGCAACAACTCACAAATGTGAAATTACAAAAATACTTGTTCGAGAAAATGTGATAACGTGTACAGAGTGTTATATCAAATGTTCAGCATGAACATTTTAAAATAACAGTGTTAATGAGAAATATAAATAACTTGTTTACCATGGACATATTTAAATTCATACATTGGACCCAGCTCTGCCTGGCTATTTGTTGGGCTCGTGGAACAGTCCTGGAGCCAAACCTACCTTAACTCCCTCTCCTCACCTCTTTCTCAGCTCTCTTTTCCACCTCTTTCACACACAATGACTGAACTGGTGCTACTTCCTGAAGTTCCTACGGAGTTCCTTTTAGAGATACAGCAAGGAAATAGGTCCTTTGGCCCACTGAGTTCACGCCGACCAATGATCACCTGTACTCCTCCCTCGATGAGCAATTTTACAGAGTCTAATTAACCTGGAAACCTGCACATCGTTAGAATGTGGGAGGAAACCACAGCATTCAGAGAAAACTCATGTGGGCACGTGGAGAAGGTGCAAACTTCATGCACACAGCAGCTGTGGTCAGGATCAAACCGGGTCTCTTGTGCTATAAGGCAGCAACTCTACCGCTGCACCACTGTACCCTCTAGTGTGGCACAGTGGCATACCTTGCTCCATCTCTGTCGCATCCGTTCTCATGATGAGGCTTTCCATTCTGTGACATAAAATGTCCTCCTGCCTCCGGACGTATGGTTTCCCCTCAGCCACAGTGAACGGAGCCTTCATACATACCTTCCATGTCTCCATGTCAGCTCTTGTCCCACTGTATCCCAAACATAAAAGTCCTCATCTTTCATCCTATGAGCCTCTGCATCCAGCATGACATTCTTCACCATTTCGGCCAACTCCAATGGAATCCAGCTGCAAATCACATCTTCCCCCTTGCCTCCATCTTCCTGCTTTCCACAGGGACCACTCTCTCACCCACCTTCTCTCCTATCTCACCCACCTTCTCTCATTCCCAGACACTTTCCCCAGCAACTCTTGTTCCTTCATTACCTCCCTCAACACAATTCATGGATCTAAACACCCCTTCCCGGTGAGGCAGGGGTACACGTGCACCACTTCCAAACTCATCTGTTGCATTCAGTGCTCGCATTATGGTCTCTTGTACATTGACGAGACCAAGCGTTGATCAGACGACTGTTTAGCAGAGCATCTGTGCTCAGTCTACAACAGTCATCTTGAACTTCCAGTTGCATGTCATTTCAATACAGTTCCCATTCACAGTGGCCTTTTCCACTGCCTGTCTATTTGTTGACTACATTGTAGTCTTTATCCTAAATCTACTCTTGCTCTCCTGACTCTTTCTCCATTACATCAATGACTGCATTGGTGCTGCTTCCTGCAGAAATTGTTAGTTCTATTATTGTACACACTCTGGCAGAGAATAATTTGTTTTTTCTCTCTTAAGAATCCAGATTTTACCTTTAACATGCCACTGTCTGTAATCTTTTCCATTTCTAATGATTAGTCGACACCTGAAGTTATTAACTTTCAGCTTATCTACACCAATTAATCATTTTCTTTACTTAAACACGATCAGTTAATTTTCAAACAATTCTGACATCTGCTGGAAAAAAAGGGGACATTCTCCATTCTCAAAGAAACTATGCAGCAATAACAGGATACCGTGCAAGCAGATTCTTATTTATGATACCCTGGCAGCAACTGCAAAATATTACTTCCTATTTTTAGTCAGAGAAAATTCCATAGTAATCCTCGAGTCAAAATGGGGAATGTATATCCAACCCAAGCTGGGTGCAGAATCATAAATATACATGAAAGTGAGCATGCTACTGAACTGCTAAAGCCTATGTTTATAACACCACTTAATAAAAATCACAAATTTATCTGTGTAATCTCAACTCTAATTTAATCTAGGCTTATCATATCTACCCGCAATAACCTTTCATCCCCTTGAATACCAAGAAACTATCAAATCCTACCTTGACAATCTTTATTCTGTTTGCACTGTCCTTTGAGGAACAGACTCATGACAAAAAAAAGATTAATCTTAGTCTTAAATGGATGACATCATGTTAAAACAGTGTGCCCTAATTCAGCAGCCATACCTTCTGTACCTTCACCAAGTAAATCGCAAAACATTGAAGCCCCTGCATTACACATTACATCTTGCCAACCAGATAAAGATCTATTTTTGCCATTGCCTCTCAGCTAACCAATCTTCAATTCACGCACAAATTACCTCCTTTACCGTGAGCTTTTATTTACCGCAATAACATTTGATGCATTACCTCAGCAAATGCTTTCTGGAAAGTGAAAGACATATACTCTTATTTTCAGCATGTTGGTTACATTTTTCACAAAAGCATGTTCACATTGCTTGATTTTTTCTAAATGCTCCCCAACACCATTTTTAATAATAGCTTCTAACATTTTCTTAACACGAACAGTTCTAAGCAGTTTTTCAGATTGATCAAGGCTATGGTCTACCCAAGCTGACCTCCTCCCCCCTCCTTGCAGCTGATGGCAAAACCCTGGTGAAGGATAAAAGCAGCATCTCAGACAGATGGAGAGAACACTTCGCCAACCTCCTCAATAGACCCTCTGCCGTTGACCCAGTCGCTCTCGACCAGATCCCACAAAAACCAACACTTGATGACCTTGACCTCCACCCATCTTTGGAAGAGATCAAGAAGGCCAACAGTCAAACCAGCACACGCAAGGCATCAGGCATGGACGGAATCCCTATTAAACTCTACAAGGCCAGCAGGTCCTGAGACACTAGATGACTTCTACAACATCTTGCCCAGCATCTGGGAGACAGAAAGTATGCCCGATGAATTCAGGAATGCCACTGTTGTCTCCTTGTTCAAAAACAAAGGTAGCAAAGCTGACTGTGGCAACTACCGAGGCATCTCCTTGTTGTCCGGCGCTGGAAAGATACTGACCCGTGTCATCCTCAACCGCTTAATCAAAAAGGTCGTGGAAGCAAGCTTGCCGGAGTCTCAGTGTGGTTTCAGACCAGGTTGCAGCACTGCTGATATGATCTTCACGGTGAGACAGATACAGGAAAAATGCATCGAGCAGAAGGTGGACCTCTACGCAGTCTTCATCGACTTGACAAAGGCCTTTGACACGGTCAACTGGGAGGTTCTGTGGTTGATATTTCACAAGCTCGGCTGCCCAAGAAATTTAATCCAGATCATCCGCCTCTTCCATGATGGCATGACAGGAACAGTTCTGGTCAACAGCTAAACTTCTGTACCTTTCGACATCTCCAATGGAGTGAAGCAAGGTTGCGCTCTGGCCCCAACACTCTTCAACCTCTTCTCCAGCTGCGTCCAGAGTCACGCACTCCAGGACCTCGATCGTGGCGTGTACCTGAAGTACCATCTGGACTGATCTCTCTTTGACCTTCGACAACTGAACGCCAAAGCCAAGAAGCACGAATGGCTCATTCTCCAAGCCCTTTTTGCGGATGACTGCGTCCTCATGGCTCACGAGCAGTCTGATCTCCAATCTGACCAAATTTGCGGAAGCAGCACAGGCTTTTGGTCTCACAATCAGCCTCAGCAAAATGGAAGTCATCCACCAGCCGGCTCCAGACTGCAGCACCGCCCCCAAATATGCACATTGACAGCACACAGCTGAAAGTCGTTGACTCCTTCAAATACTTCAATGAATGAATAAGTTTATTGGCCAAGTATTCACAGACAAGGAATTTGCCTTGGTGCTCCGCCCGCAAGTGACATTACATACAGTGACAGTTAGGAATGACACATAAAACATTAAACATTAATAATAAATCATTATTGATTAATTGAATCCTTTATTTGTCATTCAGACCTTTCGGTCTGAACAAAATGTCGTTGCCTGCAGCCATACATGTAATAATAAACAACACACAATAAACACAAATTAACGTCCACCACAGTGAGTTCACCAAGCACCTCCTCACTGTGATGGAGGCAAAAGTCTTAGGGTTGCTGTCTCTTCCCTCCTCTTCTCCCTCTGCGCCGAGGCGATACCCCACCGGGCGATGGTAAGTCAGTTCCGCGGTTCAAGCTCCGCGGCCCGGGGGTGGTCGAAGCTGCCGCCCTCCAGTCCAGCAGACGCAGTTGTTGCCACGGGAGCTCCGGAAAACAGACATCAACCTGTGACCCGCGGGCTCCCGACGATGTCATCCACTGGCCCGCGGCCGAGCCCCGGATTCAGGTCGCCGCCGCCTCAGCCACCGGAGCACCGTCTCCGCCCCGCACCGGGCCGCCCTCACGGGAGCGTCTCAGCCCCGCATCGGGCCGCCCCCACGGGAGCGCCTTCCAGCCGGGAGTCGGGCCGTCCTCACAGGAGCACAAACGTTAATTAAATAAAATACCAGAGCAAAAGAAGGCTACAGATTTTTGGTTACTTGAGTAGAGCTACTACTCGTGGAAAAAAGCTGTTTTTATGTCTGGCTGTGGCAGCTTTGACAGTCCGGAGTCGTCTTCCAGAGGGAAGTGATTCAAATAGTTTGTGGCCAGGGTGAGAGGGGTCAGAGATGATCTTACCCGCTCGCTTCATGGCCCTTGCAGTGTACAGTTCGTCAATGGAGGGAAGGTTGGAGCCAATAACCCTCTCAGCTGATCGGACAATTCGCTGCAGCCTCCGGATGTCGTGCTTGGTGGCTGAGCCAAACCAGACCATGATGGAGAAGGTGAGAACAGACTCTACGATGGCCGTATAGAATTGTACCATCATTGCCTGTGGTAGATTGTGCTTCCTCAGCTGCTGCAGGATGTACATCCTCTGTTGTGCCTTTTTCACTGTGGAGTCGATGGTGGCCCCCCATTTAAGGTCATTGGAGATGATGGTTCCCAGGAACTTAAAAGACTCCACAGATGTGACTGTGGTGTTGTTGATGGTGAGTGGGGTGAGGGGAGGGGGAGCTCTCCTAAAGTCTACTATCATCTGATGATACTTCCGCTGATGGAAGTGTAATATAATCTGATGGCTCCCTGGACAAGGAAATCTCAACAAGAATCAACATAGCCAGTCAAGCACTTGGATGACTGCGTACATGAGTGTTGAACTACCACAACTTCAAGCTGTCAACTAAACTCAAAGTCTACAAAGCAGTTGTGCTTTCAAGCCTGCTCTATGGCTGTGAAATGTGGACCTTGTATAGGAATCACACCCGTACACTTGAGACGTCCATATGCGCTCGTTACAGTCCATCACGGGCATTTGCTCGCAGAACAAAATGCCCAAACTAGAAGTATTGTCCACGTCCAGCTTCACAAGCACCGAGACAATGAGCATCAAAGCACAGCTCCGATGGACTGGGTACGTCATCAGGGTGGATGAAACCCGCATGCCTCCACAGGTCTTCTTCTACGGCGTGTTATTCCAGGGACAAAGGAACCATGGGCGTCCCAGAAAGCGGTACAAAGAGTACATCAAGGACCATCTCCACTATTGTGGTCTTGCGCCCAAGCAACTGGAAGACTGTGCCAACAACAGAACACGCTGGCGCGCAGCAGTTCGAACAGCAGCCAGCAACTTCGAGCAGCGCCGCCTAGAGCGACTTATCAAAGCCAGGGAGAGGAGGAAGGCTGCCGCCCAGAACTCACCAGCGATGACCTTCATCTGCCCCCACTGCCCTCGAGTGTCCGGTTCATGTCAGAACTCACTAGAATTGAGTGGACAACCCGGCATCGTCGTTACCGACGGGCCACCACCATCATACACCATGAAGGTGGTTAATCAGAATCACAGCAAGACCTTCACCAGCTGAGCAAGTGGGCAGAGAAATGGCAAATGCAGTTATTCAGATAACAGAGGTATTGGATTTTGGGGATATCAAACAAGTGCGTGTCCTTCACAGTGTACGGCAGGGCCCTGGGGAATGGTGCAGAGCAGAGGGATCTAGGAGTAAAAGTACATAAATTGCTGAAAGTGATGTCACAGGTGGTGAAGAGGGCTTTTGACATGCTGGTCTTCATAAATCAGGGATATAAATAAAGAAGTTAGAATGTTATTTTACAGTTGTACAAGACGCCGGTGAGGCTGCACTTGGAGTATTGTGTCCAATTTGTGGTTACCCTGCTATAATGCTTGAAAGAGTGCAAAGAAGATTTACGTGGACGTTGCCAAAACACAAGGACCTGAGCTATAGGAAGAGGTTGGGCCGGCTAGGACTTTATTCCTTGGAGCACAGGGGGCTGCGGCAAAATGGTGAATGCACAGAATTTATTAAGGGAGGACGAGGGATGCTTGCCGATGAATTTATAATGTTCAATTTATAGACAATAGACAATAGGTGCAGGATTGTCCATTCGGCCCTTCAAGCCAGCACCGCCATTCACTGTGATTAAGGCTGATCATCCACAACCAGTACCCATTACCAGTATCCTGCCTACTCCCCATATCCCTTCACTCCTCTATCTTTAAGAGATCTATCTAACTCTCTCTTGAAAGCCTCCAGAGAATTGGCCTCAACTGCCTTCTGAGGCAGAGAGAATTCCACAGATTCACAACTCTCTGTGTGAAAATGTTTTTCATCTCCGTTCTAAATGGCTTATCCTTTATTCTTAAATTAATTAATTTCTGATCCTAAACTTTATCATCGCCTTCATATTTTCTTACATTAGGCCCATAGAGTGAATGCTCAATTATAAATCCCATAAATCTAATTCCCTCTCTTACTTCCCTGCAACTTATTCTCCCTCATAGGACCACCAACTCCCTATGATACTCTTACCATCACCGATGCCAATGTCAATTGGCAACAGCAAGTTATCTCAATAGCTAGCAGGTCTTTGGGATGTGGGAGGAAACCTATATGGTGACACGAAAAATATGCAAACTCCAAATCCACAGCAGCTTTGATTTGCAACCTCTCCTCAGCGCATGAAGAAATCTACACTCAGACATAGCAGGATCAGGATAAAATTCAGGCATGGGATGGTAGGTGACAAGCGACATTTACGCCAAAAGATGCCTGCATCCTCAACAAAAGAGAGTTTAACCACAATACCCTCGACATCCAATAACATTACTGTTACCAAGTCTCCCATCATCTAGTCATCAAACTCAACCAGTAACGTAAAGATCATGGCAACAAGCACAGATCAGAGCAGAGTTGCTGCATCTCCTGCAGTAAGTATCTCATTCCCAGTACACCAACGCTTTTCTTCCATCTAAAACAATGTAAGTCAGGTTTGTGATGGATAACACTCCATATGCTTGGACGTGTACAACTCCGGCAGCAGTGAAAATGCTCAACACTGTCACGGCCAAAGAACTGCTTGATAGTAACATAGAAACATAGAAAAATAGGTGCAGTGGGCCATTCGGCCCTTCGAGCCAGCAGGTGGTGAATGCAGGCCATTCAATATGATTATGGCTGATCATCTAAAATCAGTACCCCATTCCTGCTTTTCCCCCATATCCCTTGATTCCTTTAGCCCTAAGAGCTAAATCTAACTCTCTCTTGATACCCCATCAACCACCCTCAACATTCATTTTCTCTATCTGCGGCACAAAGTAGCCGCATTGTGTACCATCCATAAAATGTATCGCCACTCCTAAACCAGTCCAGCAGTACCTCCCAAACCCATGAAGCCAAAATAAATATTTCAGGTGCATAGAAATTTCACCACCTGCATGGTCCCATCCAAATTGCACATCACAGACTTGGAACTTCATCCTTATTCCTTCACAGAGTTTAATCTTAGAATTGCCTCCCCAATAAAATTGTGGGCATTACAATCATTAGAACGATAACAACAGTTTAACTAGAAACAATGCCCCGATCCTGAGAAGGAATTTTGTTATTACACAAAAAAGTCAGATTGTTGTAATATAAATATTCATGTTGATAAACAGATCAATTGTGTCTGAAAGATTTCAGCAACAATATATTGCAAAATCAATAAAAGGACATCATATCAGATTTAACGACTTTCAGCAAAAATTAGTTAACAGCCTAATAGTGCATAAATACTCATGTAGTAATGATCATAACGTGATTGAACAATAGTGCTTCAACCTCAATATGAAACATTGTGCCCAGAGTAGCCTGGACATTAATATTGTTAGTTATAACAATTGAAAGATGTTGGGAAATGTAAACAAAAATAATTAATGTAGCTACAGAAATTTGAACATGCATACCTTCAGATTCAGGGCAGTTTCTTTCCAGCTGTTATCAGACAACTGAGCTGTCCTCCCACCAGCTCGAGTGTAGACCTGACCTATCTACCTCATTGGAGACCTTTGAACTATCTTTAACAGGCTTTATCTTGCACTAAATGTTACACCCTTTACCTGTACACTGTGGACGGCTTGAATGTAATCACTTATTTACTTCGATTGCATAGCAACAAAATGCTTTTCACTGTAACTCGGTACATGTGACAATAATAAACAAACCTGAACCTAAAAAAAAAACTAAAACAGTGGTGAGGATTTCCATCTATAGAATGGCGTTGATGTCATCATTCCCCAATCTCACTAGTTAAAGCTCTTTACTATCAATGAAGTGCTGTAGTCGCTCATTATAATTAAATAAATTCTGCTGCCAAGTTGTACATTTCTAAGAAAGCTTGCTATATATGTTCAAATTAGGAATAAACATTGGCCGTGACCAGCTTTTTCTTTGTGACGGTGCATAGTGGCAACTCGAAGAGGCTCAAAATTTGATTTAATTTGTTTTTAGAATTTTTAACATTGCAACAAAATTACTAAAGTTTAAAAAATAAAAGTGATTAATTAAATTAGATGAACAAGCCCATAAACAGATTAAGCAACTCACAGAATGATGATCCGCTATGAACACCAAAAGCAAGGAACGATATGCATATTGATATGATAAACGTTCAGCGATGAGTTGCTGCCTTGCAGGACCAGAAACCTGGGTTCAATTTAGGGGCTAGTGGAATCAAGTGAAATCAAGGGAAATAGACGCATCTCGTCCATGCCGACCATGATACTGATCAATACTACTACTTACATGCATTGGTTACATACTGTATCCCTCTATGTCTTTCCTATCCAATTACCTGTCCAAATGCCTTTTAAGTCTAAAGCAAGTTCAAGTTCAAGTGAGTTTATTGTCATGTGTCCCTGATAGGACAATGAAATTCTTGCTTTGCTTCAACACACAGTAGGCATTTACTACAAAACAGATCAGTGTGTCCATATACCATTGTATAAATATATACACACATGAATAAATAGACTGATAAAGTGCAAATTTACTGGATAATAAAATATTTGTTTTAAAACACACTGAAATCCAAAATATAAGCACATATTCAGGCAACTAGGAAGTAACTAGGAACAACAAACAAATGGCAAAAAGAATGCAAAATTTACAACAGCAAGAGAAAAGATAAAGTACAATTATATTATAGGAAAGAGGAGAATAATGAGTCAATGAAAACTAGTAATGACTGAAAGAGAAAATTGATAATACATTGAACAACTTTGCATCAACATTTACAGTAGAACAAACGAGAGGACGGAAGAATAATGCATGAAAGTAACAGACCAGTTAGCCTGACCGGTGGTGCGAAAGATGCTGGAGTCAATTATTAAAAAGGTAACAATGGGGCATTTGAATAGCAGTAAAAGGATTAGTGCAAGTCAGCATGGATTTATGAAAGGAAAATCATGCTTGACTAATCTTCTGGAATTTTTTGAAGATGTGACAAGTAAAATGGATGAAGGGGAGCCAGTGGATGTAGTGTATCTAGACTTTCAGAAAGCCTTTGATAAGGTCCCGCACGGGAGACTGGTGACTAAAATTAGAGCACATGGTATTGGGGGTAGGGTGTTGACATGGATAGAAAATTGGTTGGCAGACAGGAAGCAAAGAGTAGGAGTGAATGGGTCCTTTTCAGAATGGCAGGCAGTGGCGAGTGGGTGCCGCAAGTCTCGGTGTTGGGGCTGCAACTGTTCACCATATATATTAATGATTTGGAAGAGGGAATTAGGAGCAACACTAGCAAAGCTGGGTGGCAGTGTGAACTGTGAAGAGGATGTTAGGAGGTTGCAGGGTGACCTGGACAGGTTAAGTGAGTGGGCAGATGCGTGGCAGATGCAGTATAATATAGATAAATGTGAGGTTATCCACTTTGGCGGTAAAAACAAGGGGGCAGATTATTATCTCAATGGGGTTAGGTTAGGTAAGGGGGAGGTACAGAGAGACCTGTGTGTCCTTGTACACAAGTCACTGAAAGTTGGCGTGCAGGTACAGCAGGCAGTGAAGAAAGCTAATGGAATGTTGGCCTTCATAACAAGAGGATTTCAGTATAGGAGTAAAGAGGTTCTTCTGCAGTTGTATAGGTCTCTGGTGAGACCACATCTGGAGTATTGTGTACAGTTTTGGTCTCCTAATTTGAGGAAGGACATCCTTGTGATTGAGGCAGTGCATCGTAGGTTCACGAGATTGATCCCTGGGATGGTGGGACACTCATATGAGGAAAGATTGAAAAGACCAGGCTTGTATTCACAGGTGTTTAGAAGGATGAGAGGGTTCTTATAGAAACATATAACATTATAAAAGAACTAGACAAGCTAGATGCAGGAAAAATGTTTTCACCCAGAGAGTTGTGAATTTGTGGAATTCCCTGCCACAGAGGGCAGTGGAGGCCAAATCACTGGATGGATTTAAGAGAGAGTTAGATAGAGCTCTAAGGGCTAGTGGAATCAAGGGATATGGGGAGAAGGCAGGCACGGGTTATTGATTGGAGACGATCAGCCATGATCACAATGAATGGCGGTGCTGGCTCGAAGGGCCGAATGGCCTCCTCCTGCACCTATTTTCTATGTCTATGTTTTCTATGTTAACATAAACAAAACAAAATCCGAATCATGAAGAAAATAATACATGAGTAAAAGTTCCCACGGGCTTGATGTTCACCATCCCCAAGGAAACCTCGAACAATCTAGATATCCTTTTAACCCGATTCTTTCTACTCAAGGAGAGACAAATTCTCCTCCCCTTAAATACATCCATGATCCAGGAATGATTCAATGTTAAGGAGTTCAGGACAATAGCAAATTCACATCCATAAGTAGTCACCACTAATATGAATGATCTTAGCTTCTGGGCACAATGACCTTCAGATGCAGCCAGGGAAGTATTTGGTGGCTCTGGGAAATGTTCTTCCAGGCTGCATTCCTTCTTCGTTTGGGCTCCTCTGAGGAAACACTCATTATCAATTCTTCTTGGTAACGCCGATTACCCTATTCAAGTGATGAATTGATGATATCACCAAAAACATTTAGAATATTTCAAAACTGCAGCTGCTCCAATATTCTGTGGTCCCAACTCCAACAAGCACATTTCCAATTCATCTCCTGACAAATTTGCAAGAAATTGTTCTTCTTTAAATAGATCAGGAATAGGCTTTATTCCACCTGTTTTGTGCACAGTCTGCACCATGTGTTAACTGCGTTGAAGGGAATCATTTACAGAATGGAAGTATCAATTATTAATTGCTTGTGAAATGACAGTACAGGTGCACAACCTTTTATCCGAAATTCCAAATAACGAAAAGCTCCGAATAGCGGACATTTTTTCGGTCCTTGAAGAAAGGTCCTTGAAGACGTTCACCGAGGGCGGCCCGCAGAGGTGACAGCGGAACCTCCGGTCGGTCCTCGAAGAAAGGGGAACTAAATCTCCATTCATAAAAGAGAAGGTGAGGGTATATTGCGCGGGAGGGTTAATAATTGACAATCTGCTGCTGCCTGCCCGCTGAGTTAAAAAGTTCCCACGGTAGACTCACGATACACAGTGTATCGTGAGTCTTGCGTGGGAACTTTTTAACTCAGCGGGCAGGCAGCAGCAGATTGTCGCTCCCTTCAGTTTCACCCCACCTACACCCCTCTGCTTCCCGGCCATGTGTGTGACCCCTTCCCTCCCCTCTCCAGCTCCCCGCCCATTGCACCTGGCGCGGGGGCTTTGCACTGTCTTCACGTCGGCGATGCCAGCAGGTCAGTGCCAGTCACCGGAGACGTCAGGACCAACGGGACACCGACCCCCAGGCCCACTGCAAGCACGGAGATCCCAGAGACCCACAGCCAGCAGCAGCCCAGCCCCGCTCCAACTCCAGAGGAACACGCTCCCCGTAGGGGCAGAAGCTGATGGTGTGCAAGGTACGTCTTGTTCTTGGGGTGGCGCAGCTCGGGCTGTGGGCGAACTGCCACTTGTCGCCGTAGCGGCCCATCGGGGAGCGGATTCCTCTGGAGTTGGAGGGACAGGGAGACACAGCGGCTTTTGAGAATGATGGGCAATCACTTCCAAAGTTCTGCCCACACAGTCAATACACCTCTCCTACACTTGTCTCCCGCACTAAGATCATCTCGCAGAGAATGATCCCAGCCTAACCCTCCCTATTCTCTCCTATTCTGCAAGAAAAAACTACATTGAAGACTCAAACTGGCGATCGAGTAACTGCCGGGATCGAGGCGCAAACTCGTGACCTTACGGATATGAGCCGAGCACTCTACCACTGAGCCAGCCGTTAAAATCTACGCTAAAAATCTTCCATTCCGAAAGCCGAAAAATTCCGAATTCCGAAAAGTGTCTGGTCCCAAGGCTTTCGGATAAAAGGTTGTGCACCTGTACCTGTATGCCTCAAACGAAAGTTTATAGTACGTGCACACTACCACTAAATAAAGGTTGCAATGAGCACCAAGTTTTGAATTTTAGGCTGTTATTTAATTCCATTACATATATAAATCGTATGTGATTCAATTGGATTTTGCATTCCTTTCAACCATTAATGTCACTTTTTCCAAAAGGAGAATTTGTTTATGCAGATTCTGCCAAAACTACAAATGTGATCTGTTTTTGATTTTAAATCATACTGATTAAGTGCCTTCAAATGTTACTGGAAGTAAAAGAGGCTGAGTAAATTCATCCCGCATGCAGAGCACTATTGAATGGTATTTGACCCAAAATGTTACCGTGTTCCACTTGTCATAGGTACTACCTGAGCTGCTAGCTCTTCCAGCATGTTCTGCTTCTGTATAACATTTATTGTGGCTCTATTGGGAGTTCCAGCAGTCAATGACCGTTGCAGAGTTCAGCACAGTAGTTACGGAGCACACTTGTAGCTGTTGGTTTATTTTGTTTGGCTTGGAGCCTTGTACATGAATGAATCCAAATGTAGCCCAGAGCCAACTGGCCTCAGCATAGTTTCCCTCAGCTCTTCCAGCTTCATTGAATAAAAGAGTGATGGTATGCTCAAATGTAGCTGTTGTGTGGGTTGATACTGCTGTAGTTAGTTGCCCAGGAACTTCAATAAAATAACCATGTTCAGTTAAATAAAATGCAGCATTTTCCTTTCTTCCGTTGCAAATTATATTTTCCAAAAAAAACATTTTAAATGATTGTGGCCTGTGAATGAATTTAATCCAACTTGACTGCATAAGAGTTCCGGCTTTTGGTACAACTGGCAAATTAGGCGTAGTCTGCATTAGTTTGAAAAGACTAGCAAATGCAGCCAATATAATCAAGGACCATTTCATCCTGGTAATTCCTCTTCCATCTCTCATTAGCCAAAGATACAATGGATTGAAAGCATGTATCATCAGATTCAGGAACAACTTCCTTCCACTGTTATTAGACTATTGAACGGTCTTCACAGAAACTATCTCCCTTTTGAACGGTGTTCACAGAAACCAGATCTCACAACCTACCTCATTGTGAACCTTGTACTTTTTTTTTAACCTGCACTTTCCCTGTGACTATGGCACTGGAACACTATATTCTGCACTCTGGTAATTTTCTCTTTGCTTATTTGATGTACTTATGAATGGCTTGATTGTACACATAAATAGTATGAATTGAATGGATAGCATGTAAACAACATTTTTGATTGTCTCTCGGTACACATGACAAATAATAAATCAACACCTCCACATTATTGTAATGAATGGTTCTGATGGGGGCCAATTAACATGAACATTTATTTTGTCTTCCCTGCCGAGTTACAATGGCACAGAAAGTGGGTGTTCCATTCTCAATGACTAATTAACAGTGGCAACCACATTGTTACAAGTATCATTGCAAAAGTATTAATAGAAACAATTGCTTGTCAATTTCCAAAGTAACTCCCTTAACTGCCTCCCAGGGTGAAAATGACAACCTGCATTCTTAAGAAATAATGGTGAATGATTACCACCGGGAAGTTACGTGTAATACAGGTTTCATTTTTCCACAAGACTGATTCTCATCAGAACTTAGTAATATTTATGGGAGCTTGTTCGTATGCATGGCATGTCCATAAGTCAAGGTTTATAATCTAGGGAGGACCTGTACTTCTGTTCTTTTAAAAAGTCTATTAACAATCACTTCTGGATTGAAAAAGCTTAAATACAGATAATTTAGAAGCAAAATAAGAAAAAAAAAACCCTCCTCAGAAAGATGCATTAGTTTTGTAGAAACAAGGAATTGCAGATTCTGGTTTACCAAAAAATAAAGTGCTGGAGTAACATAGCAAGTCAGGCAGCATCTCTGGAGAACATAGATAGGTAATGCTCCAGATCAGGACCCGTCTTCAGTCTGAAAGCCTCCACATCTTTCCTGCCCCATTGCAGGAGGGATGTGGAGGTATTGGAGAGAATGTAGGTTTACCAGAATGCTTCCTGGGTTAGAGGATATTAGCTATAAGAAGATGTTGAACAGAGTTGGATTGGCAATTGAGTTACCTTTCACTTGGTTCCCCATTCCTCTGTTGGCTACCAATCCTTGTCAAGAGCGCAGGTTCACTGGGATCATAATGGAGAGTACCGAAGATATTCCTATGGCTAGACCAATTAGTACTCTCCAAGGACAGTCTTGCACTTTGGAGAAGTAAAGTACTCTCCGTAGGTCTCACACCTGTCCTTTATATGATGCACCCCAACATAGGTCTACAAAGCTACATCTCATAATCATAAGCTGGATGGGAACAAGGAGCCTCAATCAACAGAGATAGCCTCTCCAGGTGTCAAGATATTGAAATTCACTTGGGGTACTTTCATCCAGCATTTCGGGAGGGGGTTAATAACTGAGGCCACAACACAACTTAAAACAAAACAACTTTGGGATTGTCGCAAGCATATCACCAATGAAATCTATAGCCAGTTCATAACCAGCCATATTATGCGGTAGACATTAGCACCACTTGATCATCTAAAGGGCCTGTCCCACTTGGTGATTTTTTCGGCGACTGCCAGCGTCATTGACTGATGTATCAGGGTCGCCGAAAGATTTTGAACATTTCAAAATCCAGCGGCGACAAAAAAAATGTCTGTGACACTTGAGACACCACGCATCAATACGTCGTCACGCCGCATCACCGCCGCAACTTTTTCGGTGACCTGACACGTCAGTCAATGATACGACAGTCGCCGAAAAAAATCACCAAGTGGGTCATATCCTTAAGTGATGCACTGCTCACTGCAGAGAAAATGGAGACAAATCTCAACAGACTCACTAGCAACTCTGCTATATTATTTACTGTCTCTGCACTAAAAAGTCAAGACCCAGCTGAAAATATAGTAATGCCTTGAAAGCCAACACCAGTTGAAGTTTTGTAACAGCAGTAATCAATAACCAGGATAGAAGATGCAACAAGGTGGGCCTCAAGACTTCTCTGCTCTTCTTCTCAGTCAGAAGAAGTGTCCTGACCTGAAGCATCACCTGCCCATGTTCTCCAGAGATCCTGCCTGACCTGCTGAGTTACTGTGTCTTTTTATGTAAACCAGCATCTGCAGTTCCTTATTTCAACTTATTTCCCATGTTAACCACTTTGGTAGTTAATTCTCTGAACCCTGCAGCATAATGCATTAAAGCAGATATAAATCAAATCAACTATTATAAATTGAATAAGTTAAATACCAAGGCAAAAGCAGCTTATACATTCTACAAGGATAATTGTCACTAATCATCCTCGGGCCTCTTTAGTGATTGCTCGCCAAGCTGGTTTATGTGAGGAATGCAAAAATAGACTTGTGTGGCAGCAAGACTGGAAGAACTAGATACTGGATGCACACATTGTACTAATTAAATACACAAAATAAACGTACAAAGCTCTGACATGGTTTGACAGACTGGACACAGAGGGATCTAGAACGTCACAGTGACAACACAGGAGGCTTGAATGAGGAGAAACACAATTCCTCTTCTTATAGAAACATAGAAAATAGGTGCAGGAGTAGGTCATTCGGCCTTTCGAGCCTGCACCGCCATTCAATATGATCATGGCTGATCATCCAACTCAGTATCCTGTACCTGGCTTCTCTCCATACCCCCTGATCCCTTTAGCCACAAGGGCCACATCTAACTCCCTCTAAAATATAGCCAATGAACTGGCCTCAACTACCTTCTGTGGCAGAGAATTCCACAGATTCACCACTCTCTGTGTGAAAAATGCTTTTCTCATCTCGGTCCTAAAAGACTTCCCCCTTATCCTTAAACTGTGACCCCTTGTTCTAGACTTCCCCAACATCGGGAACAATCTTCCTGCATCTAGCCTGTCCAACCCCTTAAGAATTTTGTACGTTTCGATAAGATCCTCCCTCAATCTTCTAAATTCTAGCGAGTACAAGCCGAGTCTATCCAGTCTTTCTTCATATGAAAGTCCTGCTGTCCCAGGAATTCAGTCTGGTGAACCTTCTCTGTACTCCCTCTATGGCAAGAATGTCTTTCCTCAGATTAGGGGACCAAAACTGTACACAATACTCCAGGTGTGGTCTCACCAAGGCCCTGTACAACTGCAGTAGAACCTCCCAGCTCCTATACTCAAATCCTTTTGCGATGAATGCTAACATACCATTCGCTTTCTTCACTGCCTGCTGCACCTGCATGCCTACTTTCAATGACTGGTATACGATGACACCCAGGTCTCGCTGCATCTCTCCTTTTCCTAATCGGCCACCATTCAGATCAGGGCTCGAAATTAGCCGTTGCCCGGGTGCCATTGACCACCCAAACTGCCGGCGGGCAACCTAAACGCCGAATCATTTTGCCAGGCTTGGCACACAGATACTGGTTTATGCCGATAGACACAAAAAACTGGAGTAACTACGCGGGTCAGGCAGCATCTCTGGAGAATAGGAACGTGACATTTCGTGTCGGCGTCGGCTGTATTGCGGGGCAAAGGTGCGGGGTGACGAAGGGTCGGAGCGAATGACGGGCCCCGAACAGCGGCAGCAGCGGTG
This sequence comes from Amblyraja radiata, assembly GCF_010909765.2. Taxonomy (NCBI): domain Eukaryota; kingdom Metazoa; phylum Chordata; class Chondrichthyes; order Rajiformes; family Rajidae; genus Amblyraja; species Amblyraja radiata. The sequence goes on from NC_045957.1 coordinate 87,465,377, forward strand.
CGATAGCGGCTCCACAGCCTCCTCCTCCCGCACCCCGCCCGGCGGAAGGAGGCCTCCCTCTCCCTCCCTCCATCCTCCTGGCCTCGGCGTGCGAGAGGGGTTGTTTTGAAAGCGCCATTGGAGGATTTGCAAACAGCGGCCACTATCGCCGTGATAACGGCCGCTGCTTGCAAATCCTTGAGCTGATTGCAGATCTTTGAGCTGCACCGCTCGGGCCCGCACCTTCCTGTCGGCAGGCGGAGGAGGGCAGGCGGTGGCGAGGAGATCCCAACCGCCACCACCTTTGGCGGCGGCACTTTGGCGTTGGACAGGGACGGCCATGGCAGCAGGCGATGTTGTCCGAGGAGCGTTGACCTTCCTTCCTCCCCACCTCCTCTGCCCCTTCCTCCCCCTCTCCCTCTCTTGTATGCCCCCCTCCACCTCTCTTATCCTGGGACCCCTCCTCTCCATCCCGCACTGATCCCCATTCCATCCTCTATTCAGTCCTCACTGACATCCCCTGTGCTCCCCTCCCCATCTCCCCCCCCCCCCCATCTATTCATCACCCTACCCACCTCGCATTGATTCTCCTGCCACCCCCCCATCCATCCCACACTGGTCCACCATTCATCCTGTACTGACCTCCCTTCCCAGTCATCCTGCACTTCTCCCCCCATTCATACTGCACTGATCCGCCCATTCATCCCGTACTGACCCACCCTCCATTTACCCTGCACCAATCCCCCCATCCATCCTGTAGTGATCTTCCCATTCATCTTTTACTGATCACCCATTCATCCTGTACTGATCCCCTCATGCATCCTGTACTGATCCCCTCATGCATTCTGTACTGATCCCCTCATTCATCCCGTACTGATCACCCATTCATCCTATACTGATCCCCTCATTCATCCTGTAGTGATCCTCCATTCATCCTGCACAGACCCTCCAATCCACACTGTCCTGACCCCCCCCCCTCCCGCCATTCATCCTGTACTGACCCCCCCCCCCATTCATCCTGTGCTGATCCTCCCCCTGATCCCCCCCATCCATCCTGTACTGATCCACCCATTCAAGAAAAATGTGGGGAACAGTCTGAAGGGTCTCGACCCGAAACATTGCCTATTTCCTTCACTCCATAGATGCTGCCTCACCCGCTGAATTTCTCCATCATTTTTGTCTACCCCATTCATCCTGTACTGATCCCCCATTCATCCTGTACTGATCCCCCCGCCATCCATACCGTACTCATTCCCCCCATTCAACACCACTGACATCCCCCGTGCTCTCCCCTCACAATTTTACATACTCCAACCAACACGTACTAATTCACCTGCCTCAATCCATCCATTCCGCACCGATTGCCTTCTCACCTCCCCCCCCCACCCCCCGCCATCTATCCACCCCACACTGATTCACACACCCCCTGACCCTATTGTGCTTCATGGTCTTCAGAGCGAACATTGACTATGTTTGATAACGGAATGCAATCAAATGTGTTTTAATTCCCAATGTTATTATTTGTTTTGACACCTTTAAACATATTACCAAAAGAACATTTCCTGCAGTTATGTCCTTTGGCCAACTCTTGTCAGTTAGTGTAATGTTTAACCTGTCAGATGGTTATAGTCGGTTTTAACAGCTGTTATCATAAAATGCCTTTAGAAATTACCTTGCAACCTGTATATTTTGTTATGGATAAATTATGTGGGAAGTCAGAGTGTTTCTGTGGCAATAGCAATAACGACCCATGCTCTGGTCATGTCATGGTAATTTTCGGTCCTTCACAGAAAACATGCTTGCATCAATCTGTCGTGTGCATGGTTAAGCATATATGTTACCAGGGCCCAGGATTTATTGACACAGGTTGATCATATGCTGAATAATCCAACACATTTTTTGTTTGGAAGTGGAAAGGACTAATAGAAATTGCATTTATTGCAATGTGTAAAAAGAGTTGAGATATTGTATTATAATTTTGCTGCATGTCATTGTGGTATATCATGTATTGATTGGTGAATATGTTTAGTTTGTGAGTTATTTGAAGCAGAAATAATATGTGAATGTAGACAAAAGTGCTGGAGAAACTCAGCGGATGCGGCAGCATCAATGAAGCGAAGGAAATAGGCAATGTTTGGTGTCGAAACCCTTCTTCAGACTGATGGGTTTCGGCCTGAAACGTTGCCTATTTCCTACTCTCCATAGATGCTGCTGCACCCGCTGAGTTTCTCCAGCACTTTTGCCTACCTTCGATTTTCCAGCATCTGCAGTTCCTTCTTGAACATAATATGTGAATGCTTCATTGAGCATAATTCCGACTGGTAACTACGCACTTCGTCCGAGCACATTATCGCACGCGTCATGCAAACCGTCTTAAATGACCACCTAAACTGTCATTTGGCAACCTAAAAAGCTGTCCGGCTGACAACAGGGAAAAAAAGTTAAGTGAGAGACCTGCAGATAATAGTCTACTTTCCTGTTCTTGCCACCAAAGTGGATAACCTCACATTATACTGCATCTGCCATGCATTTGCCCACTCACCCAACCTATTCAAGTCACCTTGCAGCCTCCTAGCATCCTCCTCACAGCTAACACTGCCCCCCAGCTTCGTGTCATCCGCAAACTTGGAGATGTTGCATTCAATTCCCTCATCCAAATCATTAATATATATCGTAAATAGCTGGGGTCCCATCACTGAGCCTTGCGGTACCCCACTAGTCACTGCCTGCCATTCTGAAAAGGACCAGTTTACTCCTACTCTTTGCTTCATGTCTGCTGGCCAGTTTTCTATCCACATCAATACTGAACCCCCAATACCGTGTGCTTTAAGTTTGCATACTAATCTCTTATGTGGGACCTTGTCAAAAGCCTTCTGAAAGTCCAGATATAACACATCCACTGGTTCTCCCTTTTCCACTCTACTAGTTACATCCTCGAAAAATTCTATAAGATTCGTCAGACATGATTTACCTTTCATAAATCCATGCTGACTTTGTCCAATGATTTCACCACTTTCCAAATGTGCTGCTATCCCATCTTTAATAACTGACTCTAGCATTTTCCCCACTACCAATGTTAGACTAACTGGTCTGTAATTCCCCGTTTTCTCTCTCCCTCCCTTTTTAAAAAGTGGGGTTACATTAGCTACCCTCCAATCCTCAGGAACTACTCCAAAATCTAAAGATTCTTATGAAATTCGTCACCACAGAATGCTGTGGAGACAAAGCTGTTGAATATATTAGAGGTTGTATACAGATTTCTAGGCACAAAAGGCATGCAGAGAGAGCAGGAATGTGATCTTGAAACAGTAACTCAGCCACAATCATATTGAATGGTGTAGCAGGCTAAAAGGATCAGGTAGCCGTCTCCAGCTTCTATTTTCCTGTGCTTCTTTGCTGAAGAATTCCTCTCCCTTAGGGTCAATTACATTTTGGAATTTTTATGACCATTATCTTACCAATGAGAATGACTTTTATCAGGAACTTGTAACAAATGAAAATTGTGTTTAGCATCAACTAACAACAAGCATCCTTATTTACAAGGAATACCAATAACTGGGATTTACTTTTGAGATAGAAATATGATATTTTGCATCTCCCTTTCTGCTTAGTTTGCCCAGCTGCTTCATGCTGCTCTCCAGCTCAGAAAGGGGGCAAAGTAAACATCATGGCTCAGACTGGGGATATCTTGGTAAGTTGCAAGTGTTTACAAGTTAGTCAGTTTATGCTAATAAAATGTCTCGATGTTTTGCCCCACAATTTGTAATATTTTTCCACTGAAAATGAAGTCAGTATTTAATCAGGACTAAGTCAGTATTAAAAAGATAGTGTATTTAAATGTATGTTCTGATAAAAAGCCTTAACCTGTAACACTTCCACACAATTTTCCTGTTGAATTGACTTGACTTGATATCTGTCCTTCTATATTTAATACACGAGTTACTGACATTTAAAAAAAAAGGTTGAGGGCTCCATAAGCCAAATACTTAAAAATAGGTTGAAAATACGAGTTTTGCCAAATCCTGGGACAATTATTTTCAACTGAACTGGTTTATCTGTCAATTATTATTCATAGCAGAAATATACAAAGATGTAGCCAAATGTTAGCAGAATGAGTCAAAATCAGTTGCTATATTAAGCCACACAAAAATAGTGATAATGTACATAATTCAGGAAGATTTTCCCGAGAGAAGAGCAAAACTGAGCTCATTTCCAGACTTCTTGATGTCCATTAGAAAATTTGGAGCCTTGCAGTATTGGAATTTTTGTTGACGCTAGGAAATTGCTCCCACCATAACATATTTACAGAGTTTGAGATGCAATTGGCTACATCTTATCAAGATAATCTCAAGACAGCATGTGACCTGTAAACCTCACTTTCACTCATTTTCTTTTTTCAGGACAATTTCAGCCAATGTTGTTCACCTATGTTGTTAATTGCTGCAATAAGCGAGTTCGGTATTCCGACTGCGCATGACCAGGTCAAAGGTCACTCTGCATAAACATTGCTGGAAGCAGTAGAGCTGTATACATATCGACCTTCATTTCATCCGTTTTTTCCAGCTTTGATTCTTCAATTTAAAAAACTACTGCTTTCAAACTATGAATTAGTTGTATTTATTGTTCCTTTGTAAAAAGCTACGATGATTTGGTCGTTTTTATTGCTTTATGCTTCGGTGAGTGAGCGAGATCGTGCTGCTGCGTGGGGTTGGGGTTGGGCCCGGGTTTCCGGTGCTGTTGAGTTGCTGCTGGGCCGTCCTCGTCCCCTCTCGGGTGTCCCATCCCTGTCCGGGGGCAGCCGGAGGTATCGGGCCGGACTTGCAGCCGGCGCGGGGAGGAGACGCTGGTTCCGGCTCCCGGAGTGGGGGGGGGGGGCGTTCCCCGGCAGGACAGGGACCATCGGCTGTGCCTCACTCCTTGTCCAGTGGATGTCAGTTTGCCCCTTTGGTGCTGGCGGGGGCCGAGTGCCGGTCATCGGCGGGGATGCACACGGGGTGCTGCGGTGGCTCAGGCAACATCTCTGGAGAAGGGTCTCGACCCGAAACGTCACCCATTCCTTTTCTCTGGGGATGGTGCCTGACCAGCTGCAGCGATTTATATGTATATCGCCCAGGATGTCTCAGCCCACTCCCCAGGCGGGGATGGGACACTCAGGATGGGGGGGGGGGCAGTCCAGTGGTGGTTCGGCAGCACTTGCGGCACCTGGGACCCGGGTTCGATCCTGGCTGCGGATGAGGTGCGGGTCTGTGTGCGCGCTCTCTCCCCTGTCTCCCACTCGCATCTGCCCCCTCTCTCTCTCTCTCTCTCTCGCTGTTACACCCAGCTCTCCGTTCCTTTGCGAGGGATGAGGAGTTGACCATTTATGGGAGTCTCTCTGGAATCGAGAATTTCACTGCTCATTTGTATTCATAGATGAGGCTGAAGAATTCCATTGCCTTGAAATTAGCAGAATAGTGAAATTCGACTCAGAAACTATCATCGTTGTGTTGCAGTCTGGAATACATTAATTTTCCTATAATGTGACCACACGGCACCCCCGTTTCTCAGATTAAATATATTTTTACACATAAATTATGAATAAAGATAAAAATTTATACGCAGTTTCTTCAGCCAGTTCTTTGTTCCTTGCGTTTTTCGGAATACCGAACTGGCTTATATTGAGGTCACCAAAGTGCCTTACACAAAATAAAATACTGCACCTGCTTTTCTTTTAGCCCATACTTTGGTATTTAGTAGCATTGAAGCAAGAATCACCAAATTATGGGCATTACATTAAATACAGTAAAACTCTTTATCTGGCAAAGAATCTTTGGCGGTGCAGTTCTACCAGATTTTATGGACGACTGGATGTTATTCCTATTCTAATATGTACCTTTAGAAAAGAGATGAGGAGGAATTTATTTAGTCAGATTATGTGGAGGCTGTCATTGAGTAATTATAAAGCGGAGTTGACAGATTCTTGATTAATAAGGTAGTCAAAGGTTATGGGGGGAAAAGGCAGGAGAATGGGGTTGAGAGGGAAAGAAAAATCAGCCATGATTGAATGGCAGAGAAGACTCGATGGGCTGAATGGAATAATTCTGGTCCTATGACATGAAGTAACACACTTAAAATCCACATTTTAAATAAAAAGTAGCAATACCCGTTCTAAATTTTCCCGTGAATCAAGTAAGATTAAAGTGAGTGTAGGAAACACAATACCAATGTGTCAGGGGAAGCATGGGAATTAGATTCCCATAACTCACCTGTTTCACAGTTCCAATTTAATAATCAGAATTTTACTGTACAGTGTTTCATTGTAGCCTTGTCCCGAGCGTAGAGAACATTCTTTTTATGGGTGACATTTTCCTGGTCAAATCCTCCAAGATGCCAGGACTCGCTAACTCTCTCTTCCCCCACCAACACAGCAGCCATCCTTGAATCTGCAACATTCTCCCAACATTTAAAAGAATGCTACCGGATAGAGCATTGGGGCGGTACAGTGACGCAGTAGAGTTGCTGCCTTACAGCGCCTGAGACCCGGATGCTGTCTGTATGGTGTTTAAATAAAACCATGTGGGTTTTTTCTGGGTGCTCCAATGTCCTCCCACATTCTATAGACGTACATGTTTTTAGGTTAATTGGCTTCTGTAAATGTCCTGAGTCTGTAGGAAGGGCACTTTTTTTTACACACAAAGTGCGGTAGTTGTATGGAACAAGCTGCTGAAGTAGCTGAAGCAGGTACTGTCACTACGTTTAGGAAGCATTTAGACAAGTACATGGATAGGATAGGTTTAGTGGGATATGAGCCAAACAGAGGTAGGTGGGACAAGTGTAGATGGGACATGGAGAACGCCAGGTGAGCCGCGGGGCTGGAGAACGCCAGCTGAGCCGCGGAGCTGGAGAACGCCAGCGGAGCCGCGGGGCTGGAGAACGCCAGCGGAGTCGCGGGGCTGGAGAACGCCAGCGGAGCCGCGGGGCTGGAGAACGCCAGCGGAGCCGCGGGTCTGGAGAACGCCAGTGGAGCCGCGGGGCTGGAGTATGCCAGCGGAGCCACGGGGCTGGAGAACGCCACCGGAGCAGCGGGGCTGGAGAACGCCAGCGGAGCCGCGGGGCTGGAGAACGCCAGCGGAGCAGCGGGGCTGGAGAACGCCAGCGGAGCCGCGGGGCTGGAGAACGCCAGCGGAGCCGCGGGGCTGGAGAACGCCAGCGGAGCTGCGGAGCAACGAAGCGGCAGAACACCAGCGCGCACCAAGCCAGCTCGGCCGACCGGAAGCACCAACAGACGGCGACGTGTACGAAAGCAGCGCCGGGGACGCAGAGGTGGGTTAAAGGCCAGGTTAGAGCTAGCCCCACACAGGCTAGCGATTCCTAGCCTTTTCCTCTCCAACGTGCGCTCACTGGCAAACAAAATGGACGAACTCCGGCTAAGGATCACCTCCCACAACTGGACCAAAGACTGCAACATCCTGATCTTCACGGAAACTTGGCTCAACATCGACGTTCCTGATAGCTAACGGGGCGTCATTTACTCCGAGCGGACAGGACAACAGACTCCGGTAAGACCAGAGGTGGGGGGTCTGTGCATTTATGTAAATAAAGCATGGTGCACGGACTCCACCGTCATCGAGAGTCACTGCTCAGCTAACCTTGAGTTCCTCTTGGTTAGATGCAGACCGTTCTATCTGCCCAGAGAGTTTACCTCCACTGTTGTGACTGCAGCCTATATCCCTCCTGATGCTAATGCCAAGCTTGCAATGAAAGAGCTGCATACTGCCATTAGCAAACAACAGACTCACAACCCCGAGGCAGCCTTCATTGTTGCGGGTAACTTCAATCACTCCAAACTGAAGACTGTACTCCCCAAATTCCACCAACATGTCTCCTTCGCCACTAGAGTAGACAAGACACTGGACAAAGTCTACACTAACATGGCTGAAGCTTACAAAGCCGTCCCCCTCCCCCACCTAGGTCAGTCTGATCACCTCTCATTGTTCCTGCTCCCTAAGTACTCCCCACTCATCAGACGGGTTAAACCCACTGTGAGGACAGTTAAAGTCTGGTCAGAGGAAGTGGACTCCACACTTCAGCAGTGTTTTGGAAACACTGACTGGAAGGCGTTTGCAGCCCAGGCCACCCTTGACTCCCACTCGGACATTGATTCCTACACATCCTCTGTTCTGGACTTTATAAACTCCACCATCAATAGTGTCACCTCCCTCAAACGGGTGACCATATTCCCGAATCAGAAGCCATGGATAAACAGCGAGGTCAGGCTACTGCTGAAAGCACCAGACACCGCTTTCAGGTCAGGCGATGCTCGAGCCTACAGTTCATCCAGGGTTAACCTGAAGAGGCGCATCAAGAAGGCCAAGCACTGCCATAAGCTCAGGATTGAGGAGCACTTCAACAACAACTCCGACCCCCGACGCATGTGGCAAGGCATCCAGGCCATCACGGACTATAGACCCACCAACACCACCCCCACATCCAGCGACGCCTCCTTCCTTGAGGAGCTTAACCACTTCTATGGCTGCTTCGACAGGGACAATCTAGAGACAGCCATCAAGGCTGTGCACCCTGCTGATCACCAACCCCTCACACTCATCCCCTACGACGTGTACGTGGCACTGAGTAGGACTAATGCACGTAAGGCTGATGGCCTTGACGGCATCCCCGGGCGCGTCCTCAGGGCCTGTGCTGCGCAGCTGACAGACGTCTGGACTGACATCTTCAACCTATCACTTGCCCAAGCAGTTGTCCCCACGTGCTTTAAAACCACCTCCATCGTGCCGGTGCCAAAACACTCCACTGCGGCAAGTCTCAACGACTTCCGCCCAGTTGCACTTACTCCCATCATCACCAAGTGCTTCGAGAGGCTGGTCCTGGCACACCTCAAAGGCTGCCTACCCCCCACATTGGATCCCTATCAGTTTGCCTACCGCAAGAACAGGAGTACGGAGGATGCCATCTCAACGGCACTTCACTCCGCCCTCTCCCACCTCGACAACAGAGACACTTACGTAAGAATGCTGTTCATCGATTACAGCTCAGCATTCAACACCATTATACCATCAAAACTGATAACCAAACTCGGTAACCTGGGCATCGACCCCTCCCTCTGCAACTGGATACTGGACTTTCTAACCAACAGACCCCATTCTGTTAGGTTAGACAAGCACACCTCTTCAACCCTCACCCTGAACACGGCGTTCTACAGGGCTGTGTGCTGAGCCCCCTCCTCTACTCCCTCTTCACCTACGACTGCACACCTGTACATGGTACTAACACCATCATCAAGTATGCAGATGATAGAACGGTGATTGGCCTCATCAGCAACAACGATGAGTCGGCCTATAGGGAGGAGGTCCAGCTCCTAGCAGCATGGTGCGCTGACAACAACCTGGCCCTTAACTGCAAGAAGACCAAGGAGCTCATTGTAGACTTCAGGAAGTCTAGGGGCGGCACGCACACCCCCATCCACATCAACGGGACGGAGGTGGAACGCGTTTCCAGCTTCAGGTTCCTGGGGGTCAACATCTCCGATGACCTCTCTTGGACCCACAATACCTCAACTCTGGTCAAGAAGGCTCACCAGCGTCTCTTCTTCCTGAGGAGACTGAAGAAGGTCCATCTGTCTCCTCAGATTCTGGTGAACTTCTACCGCTGCACCATCGAGAGCATCCTTACTAACTGTATCACAGTATGGTATGGCAACTGCTCTGTCTCCGACCGGAAAGCACTGCAGAGGGTGGTGAAAATTGCCCAACGCATCACCAGTTCCTCGCTCCCCTCCATTGAGTCTGTCCAAAGCAAGCGTAGTCTGCGAAGGGCGCTCAGCATCGCCAAGGACTGCTCTCACCTCAACCATGGACTGTTTACCCTCCTACCATCCGGGAGGCGTTACAGGTCTCTCCGTTGCCGGACAAGCAGGTCCAGGAACAGCTTCTTCCCTGCGGCATTCACACTACTCAACAACGTACCTCGGTGACTGCCAATAACCCTTCCCCCCCCCCGGACACTCCTCCCACAGGAAAAACACTATGACTGTATGCATGTAAATAGATTTATTTATTGAAATCATATTCTATGTCGCTCTTCCAGGCACATGCTAACTGCATTTTGTTGTCTCTGTACTGTACACTGACAATGACAATTAAAGTTGAATCTGAATCTGAATCTGATGTTGGTCGGCGTGGGCAGGTTTGATGCTATATGGCTCTATTAAAAGGGGCCTGTTTTCACGCTATATGGCTCTATTAAAAGGTGTTGTGCATACCGTATTTCCCGGCAATGAAGACGCACCCCACCACCTCCACCAGTTGCGCCTGTGCCGAAGGGCACTATGGCTGGCTGGAGGGCGGGCCGGCAGAAGGTGCTGAGGTGGCAGCCGGTTTCGGACGTCTTGGACGCTGGGAAATACAGTATAAGCAAAATAAACATATGCATACAAAGTTGCTGATGGTAGGGTGAGAGTGGAAAGCAATAACAGAAAAAATCCACACTCAATTTACTTTTACTATAACTCAACACATGCTCAAATTACTGCTATTTCAAGAACATGCAAAGATCAAAAGAATATTTTAAGTAACTAACTATAGCTCTCTGCCTCCCATATTCAACTCTACTGTGGTTTCTGATTTCCAAAGAGAAGATTCTCTGGCAAGGGAAAAGGGCTGACACAGTGGGAAATACTACCTTGTATCCAAAGCAACAGCAAAACTTGAGATACAAATTATGAGTAATCTACTAACCAGAGGTTTTAACTACATTTAAATTAATGGATCCGTGATATTTATATTATTAATTGTTATAAAAATTATGTAAGACAGTTCAAATTACTATAAATAACAACAGTTGCTGTGGTACATCATGTAGAGCAGGGAATCTAGTCCTTCAGCCCAACTAGCCCAGTGTTTAATGCAGACAAGAGTGAAGTGTTGCATTGAGAATTCAAACCAAAAACTGTGCCTGACATTCACTGTGAATGGTAAGGTCCTGGCTAGTGCTGTAAAGGGATTGAGAAGAACTGGTATATATTTCCTTGAAAGAAGCATCACAGGTAGATAGGGTGGTTAAGCTGTTAAGCTGGAAAGTGTGTAGCGAAGATTCACAAGGATGTTGCCAGGACTGGAAGGCCTGAGCTAAAGGGAGAGGTTGGGCAGGATAGGACTTTATTCCTAGGAAAGTAGGAGGCTGAGGGGGTGATCTTATGGGGGTGTATAAAATCATGAGGTAAATAGATAGGGTGAATGCAGTCTTTTAAAAGAATCAAAAACCAGAGGACATGGGTTTCAGGTAAGAGGGAATAGGAACTCGAGGGGCAACTTTTTCCACATAAAGGGTGCTGAATGAGCTGCCAGCGGAGGTAGTTCAGGGAGGTACTATAACAACATTTAAAAGACATTTGGACAGGAAAATGGATAGGAGATGTTTAGAGGGATATGCTGGGCCATATGGGAGATGTTTAGAGGGATATGGGCCATATGCATCAACAAGTTAGGCCAAACGCCTGCTTCTGTGCTGTGTGACTCCATGATTTTACTTCGGAGTCACGTGAGTGACTACGTGAAGAAACCCGCCAGGACGCATGCGTGTCATATCGCTACACGCATTGCGAAACGTCAGATGCGGTGGAACGACGTTCCCCCGCAGCGGCAGTTTAACAGCCGCAACTTGCAGGTAAGAGTTTACTCTGCGGTCTTTTTTGTTTCCATTTCCAACTACAGGTGGGAACATGGACAAAACAAAGAAGACAAGGTCTGCGACAAAGCTGGTGAGGGAGGACCGCGGAGCAGCGGGCAGCCAGCAGCAGCCAGCGGCACTTGGATCACCGATAGTGGGATCAGCTGTGCCCGATGTCGCCTCCGCACCGGCCAGATCCACGCGGCCGGGCGGTAAGGCTAGACAAAAAACAAACAAGGTCGTGGAGTCAGAGGAGTCCGACTTTGAACAACCGCGGGCGGCCAGCGACCGTGAGCGCTGGAGCCGGATGGAGCGGTGTGTGGAGCATTTGCTCCAACGTGACAGACTCCGGGAGATGGAGTCGGGTCACAGTGGGCCCTATGATAAACCCACAGCAGTACCTCTTGAAGGGCTGCACAGTGCTTCTACCTCATCAGAGGGGAGCACTGCGGGTCAGTTCTGGAAGAGGGGTCCGCAGAAGGAAAGACAAGTGTGTAAGGGGTGCAGGAACGAAAGAACCTACTGGACATGGTGTGGTCTGTCAATTTCATATAGCCAGACCAGACTGGTCAAAATCTGGAGGCAAAGCTAGCTGCCAGTATAGACTATATGTCTCTAAACCAGTTACAAGAACAGGCTGTACTGGACACCACATCAAGACACCTGGCACCGGGCAACTGCATATCCCAGAATGTTCCAATAGTAAACACCTGTATATGGAAACACATTGGAATAGGAGTCAGAAGTATGGACGTCAAATTACAAAAAGTATTGAAACTCCTAACAGCAGGGATAACAGCATTTGCACGCAGTGGATGAAAGGGACTCCATCAAAAACCCACTACAGCCAAAGACAGCACCCCTACGCACCCACCAGCAGTACAAGAATGACTGGTGAAAGCTCGAAGGCCCGGTACTCAAAACATGAGTCTTTTTTAGGCCATGGGCCAGGCCGGCCTTCTTGGAAGATGCGCGGACCTCCAACGCCAACCAAACCACAAATCCAGACACCAGCGCAACAACAGCAGCGAAGAACCTACAAAAAGAAGTAAACCTGCCACTGGTAACTATGGAGGTAGGTGGGTCTGGTTCCCCACAAAATACAGGGAGCATGGAGGTTGGGGGGAGATTACACTCTTTTCTGAATGCATGGAGCATGTTAACAACCGATACTTACATCTTAAGCAGTATCCAGGGATATACAATAGAGTTTATACACAAGTACAGCCCTCCAGTTCAACATATACCGAACAGAATGTTCGTGCTTTCTGATAAAGAAAAATCAGAAGCACAAGCTGAACTGGAGCGGCTTTATGTAAAAGGTGTAATTGAGCAAACTCAACACGAACCATTAGAATTCGTGTCCAATATATTTACCAAAAACAAAAAAGATGGTGGTTGTCGTATCATCATAGACCTGACAAAATTGAATATATTTATACAATATATTCACTTCAAAATGGAAACCTTTGTTACTGCTAAACAATTAATTTCCAAAGGTTACTTCATGGCCAGCATCGATTTAAAAGATGCTTACTATTCAGTGCCTATACGAGGTGACCACAGATGTTACTTAAAATTCAACTGGATGGGACAACAATGGCAGTATAAAGCACTGCCAAATGGCTTATCATCAGCCCCCAGGCTGTTCACAAAATTTTGAAACCAGCCCTAGCGTTTCTACGGAAACGAAAACACATGGTCATGGCATATTTAGATGACATACTCATTGTGGGCAAAACTTTGGAATTGGCCAAACAAACCGTAACAGCCACAAAACAGTTATTTGAAAAACTGGGATTTATTATCCATCCAGTTAAATCTAAACTAACGCCTTCCACTACTATGGACTATTTGGGGTTCACCATTGACTCAGTTCACATGTCGGTGACTCTGCCTAAGGGAAAGGCTAGAGATTTAATAGAGGATTGCAATAACCTCATTGACATCAGCAAACCATCCATCAGATTGGTAGCAAAAGTAATTGGCAAAATGGTGGCTGCCTTTCCAGCCACACAATTTGGACCTCTACATTACCAAAACTTACAGAGAGCAAAAATACAAGCACTCAAAATCAATGCAGGTCACTTTGACAGACCTATGAAACTACCAATCAAAGCTAAAATGGAACTAAAATGGTGGATAGATAACATCTGGCTTTGTTCCAATCCAATCATTGTCAGTAACCCTTCCATGGTACTACACACTGATGCCAGTGCACTTGGGTGGGGAGCCACCAATACCATCACCAGCTGTGGAGGTAGATGGACTGCTCAGGAGGCATCATTATTACTCACACTGGGCATAAACTACCTGGAAATGTTGGGTGCATTCCATGGCCTAAAGTCATATTGTACTGGGTCATATCGCCAGCATGTTAGACTACAGATAGCCAATACCACCGTGGTAGCATACATTAACCACATGGGTGGAAACAAATCGACATCATGTGACAATCTGGCTAATACAATTTGGCAATGGTGTATCCAGAGAGATATTTGGATATCATCCACTTACCTACCAGGAAGACTAAATTTAGTGGCAGACACCAGGTCACGCAAATTTAATGAAAACACCGAATGGATGTTGAATAAAAAAGTATTTGCTGATATTACAGCAAGATATGGAACACCAGATATCAATCTATTCGCATCCAGACTTAACCACCAGTTAGCAAATTATGTTTCATGGGACCCAGACCCTGGGACAGTGGCGACAGATGCATGTTCGCTGCATTGGGGGAAATTATTTATTTACACATCCCCTCCTTTCTGCCTCATCAGTCGGGTATTAAGGAAAATACAACAAGACTCTGCGTCTGGTATTGGTAGTACCCGATTGGCCTACTCAACCATGGTTCCCAGTGGTATTAAACATAGTATTAGAACCATGTATCACCATCCCACATAGACCAGATTTATTGCTACATCCCGTAACAAGGGATAGCCACCCATGCCATAACCATTTGAACTTATTAATTTGTAGAGTTTAAAAACACCTCTACTACAACTGGGACTGACGGACCGAACAGTGAACATGATCTCAGCGGCCCAAAGACAGTCAAACAAAAAAAAAAACAAAAATAAAACAACAAAAAAACAGTATCTGGTCTATATCAGGAAGTGGGAGATGCATTGTCACAAAAACAACATCACCCACAGAGACATGAACATCCCGTCTGTTCTGGAATATCTGGCAGGCCTCCACTATGATGAGCGGCTCAGTCACAGTGCCATCAACTGCGCCAGAAGTGCCCTATCGACTTACCTATGGCAGGGGACAGAGCATTACTCTGTTGGGACTCACCCACTGGTAACAAAACTTATGAGGGGAATTTTTAATACTAATCCCCCAAGAACCAGGTACTCCCAAATATGGGATGTAAGTATTGTCCTGAAGATGCTCAGGAATTGGTCTCCAGCAACAGCTCTGTCCCTACACAAACTGACATTAAAAACAGTCATGCTAATGGCATTGGTCACGGCACAGAGGGTACAGTCACTGCATAAACTAAGACTGGACAACATGACTTCCTCAACTGAAAATATTACGTTTCATATCTATGAATAAGTAAAGCAGAACAGACAGGGATCAGCAGGCCTCAATATACAATTTAGGTCATACCCAACAGATGACCGTCTGTGTATAATAAGACATCTGTCGTTATACATGGAGACAACGAAAATCATAAGAGGCAATGAGAATGCACTTCTGGTCAGCCACAAGCAACCACACAAAAGAGTGACGGTCCAGACCATCTCAAGATGGCTGAAACAGGTGCTAACCCAGGCTGGGGTGGATACTAATATTTTAAAATCTCATTCCACCAGGGCTGCAGCTACATCGGCAGCGATACAGTTGGGTGTACCAATGGACCAAATCCTCAAGGCAGCAGGTTGGTCAGGGGAAAAAACATTCCAACTATTTTACAACAAACCAGTAATGAAACCTGGAACGTTTGCAGAAACAATTTTAAGTTCTGTAAATTAATTTAAACCCATAAAAAGGGGTTATAATTTTGTGTTCATAAATTTTATGATTTCAATGTCGAATTCATGTCCAAATTATGTTAACACAATTCCTCCTACAGTCATCAAGGTAGACGTGATGCATGGACTCGTTTCCACGGCATGAAATCACAGAGCTTTAAAATCTTCACGTAGTCACTCACGTGACTCCGAAGTAAAATAGTAAGATTAAACGAGAACTTACCAGTTTGAAGTTTGATCTGTATTTATGAGGAGTTACGATGAGGGATTACGTGCCCTCCGCTCCCACCCTTGATCATATACTCAACTGGTATCTCTTCTCTAATCTTACTATGTTTAGTCATTACAGTTATCTGTGATTTCACACCGCTGCTTTGAAGAATGTCACGCATGCGTCCTGGCAGGCTTCTTCACGTAATCCCTCATCGTAACTCCTCATAAAATACAGATCAAACTTCAAACTGGTAAATTCTCATTTAATCTTACTATTCTACACCGTATTTTAGTAAGATCTTAAATCATATCCCACACACCTTCTGTCGTTGTAACTAATTAAAAGTTCTTAAATTCCTCTGCCAAACAACTTTGCAGAAGAACCTGATTGAAGATATGAACTATACCTGTTCATTGAACTGGCTCAACCAATTTGTCAAGGCTAGAGGTAATAGAAAATGTAAATAGAGAAATTAAGTTAAAAAAAATAATTGAACATGATCTTTGAAAGAACTGACAAAGATAAGCATTGTTGCTCAACACAAAAATGTATCTTTCGTTTTTTCACAGGAATGTATTGCAACAGACATCAACTACCAAATATTTAGCCGTCAAAAAGTTAGTTATAAAATATTCCTCAATATCACACTCATTCTTTTGTTAATTTGTCTTACTGAGTTGGTAGGCTTTCAGGGCAGTCATCTGTTTTGCAAACATCAACTTAATGATCCCAAACAGAGAGAACAAAGACATTTTTGATTGCTGTAGCATAATCATAGTTTACTTATCTGGTAAGTTACTTAAAATATTTGGATGGATTTACAGCCTGCTACAACAGGGCATTGTATGACAAGGTAGTGCTGCAAGGAGAATGTACTATAGAGCTGTTGTGTCCAAAAAGGTAATTAAAACCCAACCATTCTGGTTCATGCTATTTTGGAAATAATCCCATCTGTAAATGAGATCATAAGAGTTGAACAGGAGTAGGTCGTCCAACCCTTCAAACCAGCTCCACATACAAAGCTTCGAACCATGGGAGATTGTAGATGCTGTAATCTGGGGCAAAACAAACAAAACTGCCTGATGAACTCAGTGGATTGAGCAGTATCTGTGGCGACTGGGGGGAGGGGCTGGGGAATGCAGATAATAATGGTTGAACGTTTTGGTCAAGACCCTGTATCAGGACTGAGGGTAAAGAGGGAAGATTGCCAGTGGGAAGAGGTTGAGGTTGTAAGCAAGGGCCAGTAGTTGATAAGAAGGCTGATACTGGGCATATGGAGCCAGGTAGGGGTTGGAGTAGACAGGGGAGACAGAGGAAGGTGAGATTGGTAGAAGCAGACAAAGAAAAAAAAGGCAGATGGAGCCAGGTGGGAAGGATGAAGGTAAAGACTGTTGATGGAGGGTGATAAGTAGGGACACAGAGGGAATAAATAGTTCAGAATCTGACAAGTAACAAAGGTGACATTGGGAGAGAGATGAAGGACATATGAAACCAGGTGGGTTGGAGATCCGGTGGTTGAAAAGTGTGGGTAGTAGATGGAAGTGTGTGGTGGGGTGGGGTTATACGAAAGGAATAAAACATAGGAGGAGGGGCGGAGGTGGATCGGAAGGAGAGACAAAGGATGGAAAACACAGAAGGTAAGGGTTGTCTGAAATTGGAAAATACAATGTTCATAAATTGGGTGCATATCTTACATGTTAGGCTGTAGACTACCCAGATGGAATACAAGGGGTTGTTCTTTCAGTTTGCATTGGGCCTTACGTGGCAGTGGAGGAGGCCAGGTCAGTGTGGGAATGCAAAGAGAAGTTGAAATTACGTAAACCTTGCTCTGTCCTCAATGGCAACTCCTCCTGCAGTTTGTTTGTCTTAATTCGTTCACATTCCTGCCCTTTCCCCACAACCCTGATTCATTTGTTGACTCATAATCTATCACAGCCTTAAATACACACAGTCGCTGTCCTCACAGCTTTCTATTCCAAGTCATTCCAAAGAAAAACATCTTCCTCACCTCAATATTAACTGGGTGCGCCTTATTGTGAAAATATCCCCTTTGGTTCTGGGCTCTCTCACATTACCCTTGCTTGCTTACCCTAAGAATTATAAGTATTACAATAAGATCATCATCTGGAATGTATACGGGATGGTTTTTTAAACCAATATGTAGAAGAACCGACTAGAGGGCAGGCCATCTTGGACTGGGTATTGTGTAATGAGGAAGGATTAGTTAGCAATCTTGTGCAGAACCCCTTGGGCCACAGTGACCATAATATGGTGGAATTCTACAGTAGGATGGAGAGTGACACGGTTAATTCAGAGACTAGGGTCCTGAACTCAAATAAAGGAGACTTTGAAGGTATGAGACAAGAATTGGCTAGGATAGAATGGGAAATTATGCCTAAAGGCAGGGGTCGGCAACCTTTTCTGCCAAGGGGCCAGGGCATATGTCTGTGAGCGGATGGCGGGCCACATCTATCACGTGTACACATGGATCCTGCCCCCATCCCGCCCTGGATGCCAGGCATCAAATCACGTGTTCACATAGATCCCGCCCCTTCGAGGACGCCACCCGGATCACTGAGCTTAAATATCATACTCACTCGTACCAGGCCTACTGACAACCCCAATCACGACAGTGAAACCCAGACACAGAAGGTGCGCGCTTTGCGCAGGATGCGGTACAGCCAAATCACCTTCCAGGTACCGGAGGTAGAAAAAAATGCTGTAGAAACTCACTCCAGCATTTTTTTCTACCTTCGATTTTTCCTGCATCTGCAGTTCTTTCTTAAACATTCCAGGTACCGGAGATGACGGAAGTCTGCAGGCTGGATGGTTGAGGAAAAAAAATATACGCCTGCGGGCCAGATGATTTTGGGTTACGGGCCAGATTCGGCCCGGGGGACGTAGGTTGCCGACCCCTGCTTAAAGGGTTGAGGGTGGAGATGCAATGGCAAAGATTTTAAGACCGCATGGATGAACTCCAAAAATTATTCATGCCCGTCTGGCAAAAAAATAAAATTGGGAAGGCGGCTCAACCGTGGCTAACGAGGGAAATCAAGGATAGTGTTAAATCCAAGGAAAAGGCATATAAATTGGCTAGAGGAAGCGGCAAACCGGAGGGCTGGTAGAAATTTAGAACAACAGGAGGACGGATGTGGATTCCCTTCAGTTCCTCCCTCCCACTAGATCCTCAGTCCCCTAGTATTTCTCGGAGATTGTTTGTGTCTTCCTTTTCCTCATCTCTGTTCTAAATGGCTTACCACTTATTCTCAAACTGTGGCCCCTGGTTCTGGACTCCCCCAACATTGGGAACCTGGTTCCTGCCTCTATTGTGTCCAACCCCTTAATAATCTTTTATGTTTTAATAAGATGCCCTCTCATCCTTCTAAATTCCAGAGTATACAAGCCCAGCCACTCCAATCTATCAACAAAATAGAGAGAGTACAGAGGAGATTTACTAGAATGTTGCCTGGGTTTCAGCAACTAAGTTACAGAGAAAGGTTGAACAAGTTAGGGCTTTATTCTTTGGAGCGCAGAAGGTTAAGGGGGGACTTGATAGAGGTTTTTAAAATGATGAGAGGGATAGACAGAGTTGACGTGGAAAAGCTTTTCCCACTGAGAGTAGGGAAGATTCAAACAAGGGGACATGACTTGAGAATTAAGGGACTGAAGTTTAGGGGTAACATGAGGGGGAACTTCTTTACTCAGAGAGTGGTAGCTGTGTGGAATGAGCTTCCAGTGAAGGTGGTGGAGGCAGGTTCGTTTTTATCATTTAAAAATAAATTGGATAGTTATATGGATGGGAAAGGAATGGAGGGTTATGGTCTGAGCGCAGGTAAATGGGACTAGGGGAGATTATGTGTTCGGCACGGACTAGAGGGGTCGAGATGGCCTGTTTCCGTGCTGTAATTGTTATATGGTTATATGGTTATCAACATATGACAGTCCCGAAATCCCAGGAATTAACCTACACTGCACTCCCTCAATAGCAAGAATGTCCTTCCTCATGTTTGGAGACCAAAACTGCACACAATACTCCAGGTGTGGTCTCACTAGGGTGCCCTGTACAACTGCAGGAGGACCTCTTTGCTCCTATACTCAACTCCTCTTGTTATGAAAGCCAATATGCCTTTCGCTTTCTTCACTGCCTGCTGTACCTGCATGCTTACTTTCAGTGACTGAACATGGACCCCCAGATCCCGTTGCTCTTCCCCTTTTCCCAAATTGACACCATTTAGATAATAATCTGCCTTCCTGCTTTTGACACCAAAGTGGATAACCTCACATTTATCCACATTACACTGCATCTGCCATGCATCTGCCCACTCACCCAACCTGTCCAAGTCACCCGGCATCCTCATAGCATCCTCCTCACAGTTCACACTGCCACCCAGCTTTGTCATCTGCAAATTTGCTAATGTTACTTTTAATCCCTTCATCCAAATCATTAATATATATTGTAAATAGCTGTATTCCCAGCACCGAGCCTTGTGGTACCCCACTAGTCACTGCTTGCCATTCTGAAAGGGACCCGTTAATTCCTACCCTTTGTTTCCTGTCTGCCAACCAATTTTTTATCCATGTCAGCACTCTACCCCCAATACCATGTGCTCTTATTTTGCCTACTAATCTCCTTTGTGGGACTTTATCAAATGCTTTCTGAAAGTTCAGGTACACTACATCCACTGGTTCTCCCTTGTCCATTATCCTGGTTACATCCTAAAAAAATTCCAGAAGATCAGTCAAGCATGATTTCCCCTTCGTAAATCCATGCAGACCCGGACCGATCCTGCTACTGCTATCCAAAAGTGCCGCTATATCATCTTTTATTATTGACTCCAGCATCTTCCCCACCACCGATGTCAAGCTAACTGGTCTATAATTACCTGTTTACTATCTGCCGCCCTTCTTAAAGAGTGGGATAACATTAGCTATCCTCCAATCCACAGGAACTGATCCTGAATCTATAGAACATTGGAAAATAATCACCAATGCGTCCATGATTTCTAGAGCCACTTCCTTAAGTACCCTGGGATGCAGACTATCAGGCCCTGGGGATTTATCAGCCATCAGTCCCATCAGTCAACCCAACACCATTTCCTGCCTAATTTGAATCTCCTTCAGATCCTCCGCATCCCCAGATCCTCTGGCTAGTACATCAGGAAGATTGTTTGTGTCCTCCTTAGTGAAGACGGATCCAAAGTACCTGTTCAACTCATCTGCCATTTCCTTGTTCCCCATAATAAATTCACCCTTTTCAGTCTTCAAGGGTCCAACTTTGGCCTTAACTAGTTTTTTCCTCTTCACATACCTAAAGAAGCTTTTACTATCCTCCTTTATGTTCTTGGCTAGCTTACCTTCGTACCTCATCTTTTCTCCCCGTATTGCCTTGTTAGGTATCTTCTGTTGCTCTTGATAAGTTACCCAATCCTCTAGCTTCTCGCTCATCTTTGCTATGTTATATTTCTTCTCTTTTATTTTTATACTCTCCCTGACCTCCCTTGTCAGCCACAGCCCCTTACTCCCCTTGGAATCTTTCTACCTCTTTGCTCCCCTTTGCTCAACTGTAATACTGACACCTCCAATTTACCCTTTTCCCTCTCACATTTTAACAGCCAGCATTCCACGTGCCTTAACAAATCCAACACACGTGTAACAGGAATGCATTTCATATGCAAGGACACCCAAATCCTTATATGTTGCAACTTTTTGCAGGTTTTCCATAGAGTAATAAAGCACCATTCCTTGAGTCAAACAGCACGGAAACAAGCCCTTCCACCCAACTTTCCCCTCTCCCTATAGGTCAGGCCCTCAAGTACGGACAACATCCTTGTAAATCTTCTCCGCACTCTTTCCAGTTTAACAACATTCTTCATATAGCAGGGTGAACAAAACTGACCATAATACTTAGGTATGTTGCAAAGCCTACCTGAAGCGTCGCTGAAAATCTGTCGCTGCGGGTGTGCGCGATTTTGGCGCCGTTTAGAGGGGGGCGGGTTTAAAACGCGATTTTCTCTAGGCTGTTCAAATCGAAGATGTTCAGCCTAGTTAATTATTAACGAAAAATCGCTGGAAGACCCCGTCGCAAAAGCTATTATTAGTTTTAAAGGCCTCGTATAATAGTTATAGTAGTTTAAAAATCAACCTCTAAACCCGCGAACACCAGCAACCGCAGGGTCTCATAAAGCAAATAGCAGAAGGTAGGTTGTATATTTTTACATTAAAAAGGGCTTCTAAAGATCCCTTTATACAAAGTTTAATATTGCGAGTAGCTCATTTTGGGCCCATTATATCCCGCAGTATTTTTCTCGGCATTTGGGGGCACAAATCTACCGCAATGTGAACGTTCTAAACCAGCGCGTTCACAGGAACCCACTGGAAAGCTGATTTAAATGGACTTTAATTTACAGCAATTGAACACTAAATTCCTTCCATTTGGTCTATAAATTAATGTAAATGAGATTTTAAAATCATGTTTTATTGTGAATTATTTGTGAATATTATTTGGACATTTAGGCTATTTAAAAATGTTAATCATTTATTAAGAAATGGATAGATGTTTAGATCTAGTAATTCAAGTCTGAAATTAGCTACAATTAGGTAACTAACTAATTATATGCTTTAATTTCAGGTTATCCAAGTAAGATAATTTTATATTTGTTTCAGAATGCTTCAATCTATGATAACTGAAAATTTCATTCAGTTCTCTTAATTTTTAAGAAAGTTATGGGCTTTTGACTGTTCACGATCACAGCTTTTTTGTTATGTCCATAGAAAATCAATAGGGAACAAGATGCTCATTTCCCAGTATGAAATTGGCCATAACTTTTTAAATACTTGAGATATGAAAGTGAATTAGGTGTCAAATTAAACTTATTTTTATGCTTTATCTGATGGGATAAATTGCAGACTTGATTTTTAAAATCTCAAAATTTTGTAACATTGCTATAATACTCCAAATGTGGTCGCACTAACATCTTGTACAAATGTAACAGAACATCCCAACTTCTATACTCAATACGCTGACTGATGAAGGCCAATGAACCCAAAATCTTCTTGATCACCCTATCTACCTGTGACAGCACTTTCAAGGAACTACAAACCTGCATTCCTAGATCCCTTTGCTTCCCCAGAGCCCCGCACTTCACTGTGAAGGTTCTGCTCCAGGTTGACTGCATTAAACTCTATTTCTCAGCCCACCTATGCAACTGATCAACGCCCTGCTGTAATATTATAACAATATTCACTATCTACGCCAGCACCCACTTTATTGTCATCTGTAAACTTACTAATCTTGCTTTCTACATTCCACATGTCTATTCAATTTCTCTTTGCAGCTAAAACACTCCATTTCAAGCAACATCCTGATGAATATCTTCTGCACTCTTTCTAAACCTACCACATACTTTCCATAGTGTGGTAACTGAAATTGCACACAATATTCCAAGTGTGGCAAAACCAATGTTTGTACAGCTGCCACATGATGTCGCAAATCAATACGCCTGCCTGCAAAGGCAACCAAGCTGAATGCCTTCTTCACTATCCTATTCACCATTTTCTATGATCATGCACCCCACAGTCCCTGTGCACATCAACACTTCTAAGGTCCTTGCCATATACTGTGCATGTCTGGCCAGTATTATACAACCCCAAAAAGCATTACCTCACACTTGTCTGGATTAAATTCCATCAGGTTTGCAGGGCTCTCGCTTAACTTTTTTTCCCTGTTGCCAGCCGGGCAACCTTGGCAGCTTTTTAGGTTGCCAAATGACAGTTTAGGTGGTCATTTAAGATGGCTTGCATGACGCGTGCGATAATGTGCTCGGACGAAGTGCATAGTTACCAGTTGGAATTATACTCAAAGAAGCATTCACATATTATTTCTGCTTCAAATAAAGTCACAAACTAAACATTCACCAATCAAGACATGATATATCCCACAATGACATGCAGCAAAATTATAAGACAGTATCTCAACTCTTTTTACACATTGCAATTAATGCAATTTCTATTAGTTCTTTCCACTTCCAAACAAAAATTTGGTTGGATTATTCAGCGTATGATCAACCAGTGTCAATAAATCCTGGACCATGGTAACATATATGCATACGTATAGTTGTGAATGTTGCTCATTAAATAACTACAGTACTGATACTCCATATTAAGAGCATTGATTTGCCGTTAAAATGAATTCTGTAATAACGTGTCAACGGTAGCAGTGACAATCGAACACTGCGGTTTTAATGTTTCACGTGTTCACAATATAATTAATCAATCTTTATAGATTAAAACAAATATTAACATTGGGAATTAAAACACATTTGATTGCATTCCGTTATCAAACATAGTCAATGTTCGCTCTGAAGACATTTCCAGGACAATAGGGTCAGGGAGGGGGGTGTGTGTGAATCAGTGCGGGGTGAATGGGGGGGGGGGGGGGGTTAGAAGGCAGTCGGTGCAGAATGGATGGATTGAGGCAGGTGAATTAATACGTGTTGGTTGGAGTAAGTAAAATTCTGAGGGGAGAGCACGGGGGATGTCAGCGGGTTTGCAAACAGCAGCCCTTATCAGGGCAGGCGGAATGCGGGAGGAGGAGATGGAGCCGCTGTCGCGGCCGCAGCCGCTGCTGCCGCTGTGCGGGGCCCGTCATTCGCTCCAACCCTTCGTCACCACGCACCTAGTATCTTTCCCACGCAATACAGCCGTAACCGCCGAAACAAAACGTCGCGTTCCTTTTCTCCTGAGATGCTGCCTGACCCGCGGAGTTACTCCAGATTTTTGTGTCTATCTTCGGTACAAACCAGTATCTGGTTGCCAAGCCGGGCAAAATGACTCGGTGTTTAGGTTGCCCGGCGGCGCTTTGAGTGGTCAATGGCACCCGGGCAACCGTTGATTTCAAGACCTGGGTTTGCTCCACCCAATTTTCCAGCTGGTCCATGTTCCTCTGTATCTTTATAATCATCCTGACTGTCTACAACATCACCAATCACTGTGTCCTCCACAGACTTGCTCATCAGACAACAGACTTCCACAATAACAAAATGTCCCAGCACCGATACCTGCAATTCATCCCTGGTTACAGATTTACGGTCAGAAAATAAAAACCTCCAACACTTTTAGGCAGAGGTAGATAGATTCTTGTTTAGTAAGGGTGTCAGGGGTTATGGAAGAAGGCAGGAGAACAAAGTTAGGAGGGAGGGATATATCAGCCATGATTGAAAGAGAGCAGACCTAATGGGCCGAATTCTGCTCCTAGCACTAAAGAACTTTTTAACACCATGTCTACCTCCTATTAACATTCCAATTTTTCATCCAATTTGCCAAAACATCTTGGATCCCAATACCTCAACATTCCTGACCAGCCTACTTTGCATGATTTGCTAAAGTCCATGTGTACCACCATCTACCATCTCACCTCCATCAGCTTTCTTGGTAACCTCTGCAAAAAAACTAAATTCAGATTTGAGGAGCACAATCTCTCCCTATATAAAACAATGCTGATTCCCTCTAAACAGTTCTTGCCTTTCCAAGTCTTCATTAATCTCATCCCTCAGTATTTTTTATTATAGTTTCCACACTATTGACATAGACTCACCAGCCTATAGTTTTCTGGCTTACTCTTACTGCTCATCTTGAAGATGGGAACATTTCTCTATTTAAATTATGTGCTATTTTCCTGATCTTCATTCCATACCACTCTTTCCACAGATTATACTCCATTGGTCAACTTTCTGCCATTTATTTTTACATGATTTAGTCAACCTTTCCAGTTAAATGCCTCCCTTCACTAATGTAAAATTGCAAACCAGTTCAAAAAAGTGTTTCAAACTCAATTATTACATACATAATTTCCTTATTAGTATTGCATTCCCTTTTCTTTAAAATAAGCACATTGCCAATTTTTCATTCTAGGATTTCATTGCACATATTTCACGCCAAATGTTGTCCTAGAATTTTCCCGACTGTAACAACACAGGCTAAAACTGCAATCAGACCTGTGATTATTGCATGCTGTTTGCATGCAGATGATTGTTACTGTGTTCACTAATTACTGCCAAACAATTGTGAAGCATTGAATATAATTCTTTTACATTTTAATTGCTGCTGGAAATTTCTCAAAAATTTAAACAATCTCCGTCTTTTAAGCCTCTCTCCCAAACACAACGTTCTTTCCTTCTCTTTATTTTGCGTTCTGTATTTGGATAGGTACATGGATTGGAAAGATTTAGAAGGACATGGACCAAACGCGGCTAAATAGGACTAGCCTAGATGGGCCGTCTTACTCGCCATGGATGAGTTGAGCCGAAAAGCCTGTTTCCATGCTGTCTGACACCATAACTGCTTATTGTAGGAAGGAACTGCAGATAGACACAAGGAATGGGTGACGTTTCGGGTCGAGACGGTCTGAACAAGGGTCTTGACCCGAAACGTCACCCATTCCTTCTAACCAGAGATGCTGCCTGCCCCACTGAGTTACTCCAGCATTTTCTGTCTATCCATGACTACTTGATTTGACTTTGAAAACTTAGTTCAGACTCTCTGTGGGATATTTAATGTGAGATGACAAGG
Source organism: Amblyraja radiata (assembly GCF_010909765.2). Classification (NCBI taxonomy): domain Eukaryota; kingdom Metazoa; phylum Chordata; class Chondrichthyes; order Rajiformes; family Rajidae; genus Amblyraja; species Amblyraja radiata. The sequence goes on from NC_045957.1 coordinate 87,491,789, forward strand.
ATCGAGATTCCCTGTGAAAACCTCCTGACTTCTTTAACTCTCCAAATTCCACATGTCATGGTGCGAAAGCTGAAAGATACCAAGCTTAATCAACAGCAAGTTCCGTTTGCCTCTTCTGTCTTTCCTGTCTGCACTGCTCTCATGGTTTATCATGCAAACGGATGATATGTTCCATAAATGGGATCTAATGCAATTTGTATTATTATAAAGCAAATGACTGTCTTCCAGTAGAAACAAAGAACTGCAGGTGTTGGTTAATACACAAAAGGAGTCATGGTTGTGGAGTAACTCAGCAGGTTAGGCAGCATTTCTGGAGAACATCGATTGGTGACATTTTGGGTTGAAAACCTTCTTCAGACCAATTATTGGAGTGGAGAGGAAAGCTGGAAAAGGGGAGAGGCAGGACAAAGAGTGGCAGGTAATAGGTGGACACAGGTGAGGGAGGGTTTTGATTAGTAGATGGTTGGAACAAACACCAGAGATAAAAGTAGGTGTGAGACAGGAATGAAGAGTAGGTGGGACCCCAGGTGATGGAATTTGAGAATTCAATTCTCGTACAGTTGGGTTGTTAACTACCCAAGCGGATATGAGGTGTTGTTCCTCCAGTTTATGTGTACCCTCACTCAGGTAATGGAGTCAGCACAGAACAAAAAGGACTTACCCCCAAATACCCACCCTTCCTCCCCACTTCCCTGCTCCCTCTTCCATCCCCTGTGCCCAACCTGAACTCCCACCTATTTCACCCCTCCACCCCACCTCCTCTTGCTACATTCCCCCCTCTGGTTTCACAATCCATCACTCTTCAATCCTGTCTCACACCTTCTGCTTTCATGTCTGACCTTTGTTCCAACCATCTGCCTATCAAACGCCCCCCTTGTCCATGTTCACCTATCACCTACCACTCTATGTCCTGCCTCTCCCCTTTTCCAGCTTTCCTCTCCCCACCCCCCACCCCTTACAATCAATCTGAAGAAGGATCTCAACCCAAAATGTCACCAATCGATGTTCTCCAAGTACTGTTTGATCTACTGAGTTACTCCAGCACTTTGTGTCATTTTGACCCAATCTCTCACATGGAACTACAGCAATTTAACTCTGTACTTGAGAAATTGGGCCATTGTTCAGTAATGAAACAGCTACAAGGGAGAAGAGTAAGAAGATAACTTATATTTTTTCAATTAAAATCAAAATTTAATTGGTTCAACTGTTTTTCAACATTTTCATTCTGTGTTTTTATTTTTCAGAGATTTCTTAAAACTTTTAAGACATTAAAATTAAACACTTCCGGTGGCACCATGCTGGACTAGCAGTCGCAACTTTTAGCTCCGCTGCTGTAAAATCGCGATTTTTCGCGTTAAAATCGGGTCTGGAGGTCGGGACCGATTCAAAAAAATTACCGGAGCCCCGGGACGTCGCGCTGATGACGTCATCAGTAAGCGCTGTGATTTAAATGGAGGATAAAGGCTTTTAAATGAAAAAAACGTCTCCAGCTCAGAGCCCTCAGAAAACAATCTCAAAACAACTGCTGAAAACCCAGAAAACTGAAGAACAGACCTCTGAAGTGGATTCTGGAATGGCTACAAGATCCAAGACTGAGATGGCTACTAAGGAGAAAAATGAAATGGAGGAGATAAAGAACTCGGTAAGAGAACTGAGAAAGGATATTGAGGCTGGAAACTCAAAAATGATGGAAAATATTAATGTTAAATTGATGGAAAATATGTCAAACATCAATGCTGGTAATCAAAAAGTTATTGACTGCATTGGCATTATACAAAAACGAATTGAGGATGTGCAAGAAGAGCTAACGGGGAGAATTAATAAAGGGGAAGAAGAATCTACGAAGAAGTTTGAGGCTGTGCATGTAATTGTTTCTTCACATGTAACTGCAATGAAAGACATGGAAACAGTTGTTGAACAAATGGCTGAAGATATGCAGGGAATGAAGCTAGAACTAGACAGCCTCAAGAGTCAACTGGCGAAAGTCTCAGATAAATGTCTTGATCTCGAAGCTCGCACAAGACGCCAAAATTTACGAATACTGGGAGTAACAGAAGGGGCAGAGGGAAACAACGCCCGTGAGTTCACTGCCAACTTAATCAAACATGTACTCAATTTACCTGTGGAACCGGAAATTGAAGTGGCACATCGAATACCCAGATTTAAGCCAAGATCACAAGCAGATCCAGCCCACCCACGACAGATCATAGTCAAACTTCGGGACATTTCAGCACTTGAAGAGCTGATGAAAAAAATCAAATACGGAGTGAAGATGACGTTTGGAAACGACTCTATCAAACTCCTCCGGGATTATCCCTGTGAGATGGTGCAAAAGAGAAGAAAGTTCTCACAGACAAGACAGATTCTCCATGGAGTTAAAGATGTCAGATGTGGAGTTTTTTATCCGGCCAGGATGCGCATTACTTTCAAGGGAAAAGAGAAAACTTTCACTAATTCGGACGCATCTTATAAATATGCCCAAGAGATTGTGGCAGAAACAGAAGATTAATCAAGGCAGCGGGACGATATGGACAAATTCTTTCCTTTTATTACTTCACAGAGAACACCTGAAGATAAGGGAAGAAACACCATTCTCTAAAGTTTAAAATGGAAGAGCATTTCCACGTGCGCTGGTCTAGACACCTTATCTCCTTTGGACGCTTTGGAATTCAACTCAAGGACATTCTTTGTTCAAAATGAAGGAAAGACTGATAAGCAACGCAGAGACGAACAGCAGAGCCGAATGTGGAAAACATCACAAGGACAAATGGCGGTTTAGGATCTTAAAATAGCTTTACAAAATATAGAGAATTAACAATAATTAACAATACTAATATAGAAATATAAATGGAAACTAACCTGAACTATATAATGGGCAAAATGTAATAATGTGTTAAAAAGACTGACTAGCTCGTATATAGAGCGAGACAATTAAGCAGGGATAAAGAACTAATAAATAACAAATTTTAGAATTAACGTAGATAATACTGAAAGTTTAAGTGCTATGTAGTTCGTGTGGGGAAGGGAGGAGACTCAGGCACCTGGCATAATTCCAGGAGCCTGATTCTGGTTAACCCTTTCAGCTAACAGCTTACTATTATCAAAGGTATAACTAATTATAAATAATTAGTAGATGAAAGTGTTAGATATATAAATTTCACAGTAGCTGAACACAAGATCTGATAAGTCTGAATGAAATATATATATATATATATATAGTGTAATTGGGTGAAATATAACTGATTTTGAAATGGTACCGCCCTCCTAGGTTTAGAGTAATAAAGGGAGCGGAGCTAATTGTACAACATCAACTTCGGAAGTCGAATAGATGTCGAATTCCACAGACGGGTGGGACACTCACTACAGTGTCGAATACTTCAGACACTGTAATTTTACTTGTTCAATTTTTTTTTTTATCACAATATGTCACAACTATGTGTTTTTTTTTCAAGGACAATCGCAAAAGGGATCTACCAAGGAAGTTAGTAATATAAACGCCCCACAAATATCCAGAGTCCTGAGGCATGGATGCACCGTAATAAATAAGGGTATTAAAATCAGAGAAAATGCAAGATGATAAACAAATAAAAATGGGAGGAATCACACTGTGTAGCTGGAATATAAGGGGTATTAATGAACCAATTAAAAGGGGCAAAATACTAGCTCAGTTGAAATCATATAACACGGACATTACTTTTCTACAAGAAACGCATCTTAAACATCAAGATCAGATGAGATTGAGGGCGAATTGGATAGGCCAAACATTTCACTCCTCACATACTTCGAAATCCCGAGGCTCCGCAATTATTATTCGCAAAGGAATACCATTCAATTCAAAGAACATTATATCAGATAAGGAAGGGAGATATCTTATAGTTACAGGAGAGATCCATGCTATGCCAATCACTTTGGTAAATATATATGCGCCCAATTTTGATGATCCTCAATTTTTCAGTAAAATCCTGAATACAATCGCAGAATTTAACTACCAAAATGTTATAATTGGAGGAGACTTCAACTGTGTTTTAGATCCGTACTTAGATAAATCGATGCAAAAACAAAGAGGTAATATGAAATCTAAAACTAGTGAACTCTTAAATACATATATAAAAAATACAAATATAGCAGACGTTTGGAGCATCGCAAATCCGACTGGAAGGGAATATTCGTTTTATTCAATGGTACACAAAACATACTCACGTATAGACTATTTCCTAGTGGATACAAAAGTAATCCCTTATCCTACGAACCCTAAATATCACACCAATACGATTTCAGATCACTCCCCGCTAACTTTCGTTTTAAAATTAGAAGGAATGTCTACGAACAAATCGTTCTGGAGGTTTAACTCGCAAATTCTGAAAGACCCACAAGGGAGTATATATCTAAAAAAACAGATGGACCTATTTTTTGAGACAAACGATACACCAGATATATCGCCCACTTTACTATGGGAATCCTTCAAAGCATTTATTAGAGGAGTCATTATCTCGTATCAAGCTTTTCAAAACTAAAAGAATAAGAATGAACCAAGACAATTAGAAGAACAAATCAGACAACTAGATATAGATAATGCTAAAGATCCAACTATGGATAAACATAATAAAATTTTAATACTGAAATTTAAGCTAAATAAATTATTGTCAGAGAAAGTTATAAGACTATTCCAAATTACAAAACAAGAACATTTCGAATTTGGGGATAAACCCCATAAACCTTTGGCACGCCAACTGAAAAAACGTGAAAAAGATCATGCAATTTTAAAGATTAAATCAGATAGAGGGGAATTATTAACACTTCCTAATGATATCAATAAAAGATTTGCTCAATTTTACAAGAATTTATACACATCGAAAACGCTAATAGACAATAATAAAGTTTCAGAATTTCTGGACAATTGTAACCTTCCAAAACTAGAACTGAAGGAACAAGAGGAACTGGGAGCACAAATTACATCTAAGGAAATAGAAGACACAATAAACACACTTAAGAATGGAAAAACACCAGGACCAGACGGATTCAGTAATGAATTTTATAAATGTTTTTACGACATAGTTACACCACGTCTACAGAAAATGTATACATACGCTTTTAAAGAACAAATCTTACCTGAAACACTAGCAGAATCAACGATCACATTAATACTTAAAAAAGATAGATATAGAAGAACCAGGCTCATATAGAGCTATTGCTTTGTTAAATACGGATCAAAAAATATTAGCGAAAACACTAGCTAGAATACTAAGTCAATATGTTAGTAAATTAATAAATGAGGATCAAACGGGATTTATACCTAAGAGACATTCATTTAATAACCTGAGACGTCTGCTTAACATAATGCACTCACAAACCTCAAGAACAAGAGTTATCTATCATTTCATTGGACGCAGAAAAAGTGTTTGATCAAGTAGAATGGGATTATATGAGCAAAGTATTGCAAACATTTCAAATGGGAGAGAACTTCATCGCATGGATAAAATTATTATATAACAAACCCACGGCTAGAATATTAACTAATAATATACTAGCTACGAAATTCCAATTATCAAGGGGCAATAGACAAGGATGTTCATTATCACCGCTGTTATTTGCTCTGGTAATTGAACCTTTAGCTGAAAAAATCAGAACACACCCGGATATTTACGGTTATAATACAAAATATTCAAATAACATAATATCTTTATATGCAGACGATGTACTACTGTATATCACAAAACCCCAAATCAGTATACCAAACATATTAAATCTAATTGAGGACTTTGGATCTTTCTCAGGATACAGAATAAACTGGAACAAAAGTGAAATTATGTCGATAAAACCGAAAGACTCAACACATCTCTTGAAATTCCCCTTTAAAATAGCCACAGAAAAATTCAAATATTTGGGAATTGAAATTACTAGAAACTATCACGCTATGTTTAATGCCAATTATAGTCCCTTACTTAAGAAACTAAATAATCTAATCAAATTCTGGAAAACGCTCCCGATGTCTTTAATAGGTCGAATAAATGCTATAAAAATGATCTTTTTACCACAAATCCTATATTTATTTCAATCAATACCTATATATCTTCCAAAAAAGTTTTAAAAAAAACTAGACTCAGACATTACAAATTTTATATGGGATTATAAATCCCACAGAATACAAAGAGCACACCTTAGTAAACCAAAAGAGATGGGTGGTCTAGCGCTCCCTAACTTTATGTACTATAATTGGGCAGTAAATATTAAAAATATGATTCACCTGCTGGACAACTCTGCCCAGCAGGTGGACTGGATTGTAATGGAGAGAGAGGACTGCTCTCCGTGTAATACAGGAGCGACTCTCCTCTCACCAATGAATCTGAATAACAAAAATTATAATAAAAATCCAATGATACATAGCACAATTAGAATTTGGAAACAAATAAAACAGAATCTAAAATTAAGAAATCTATCTCTTCTAATGCCAATAGTCAATTAAACCGTCGTTTAAACCTTCAATTATAGATAAATCATTTACACAATGGGAAAGAATGGGAATCAAAACGCTCGGAGACTTGTATGAATTAGGAAAATTATTATCATTTCAACAATTACAACTGAAATATAATTTGAAAAATAATCAATATTTTAAATATCTTCAAATCCGTGACTATCTGAAAAAATACACAAAAGACTATCATAACATGCCCCCAGACTTATTGGATGAAGCCATGAAGACAAAGGCTGAATCAGCAAATCTAATATCATACTTATACAACATTATTTTAAATATAAAAATACCTACAACCGATGGTATTAGAAGAGACTGGGAACAAGAACTAGCTATAAAAATTTCAAAAGAGAGCTGGGATAAACACTTACTATATGTGCATAAATGCTCGATCAACGTACGACATACTTTAATTCAATTCAAAACATTACATAGACTATATTATTCAAAAACTAAAATAAATAAACTTTTCCCCAATGTCTCACCCACTTGTGATAAATGTCAGTCACAAGAAGCTACCATAGCGCACTCTTTTGTTTTTTGTATAAAAATCCAAAAATTCTGGAACTAAATATTTGAAATCTTCACAAAATTAATTAAAATAAAACTTGTACCAAAAGCAGAATGGATCATTTTTGGAATATCGGAAGGTAACCCCGAACTAAACATGTTTCAAAAGAACTTACTTAATTACGGGCTAATAATGGGAAAAAAGCTTATACTCAAATTCTGGAAAAAGGCTCCAATACCAACAATAAAAATGTGGATTTCAAACATGTTCGAAACATTACACCTGGAAGAGATGAGACTCCTCCTAGCAGGCAAAGCAGACCACTTCCAAAAGACGTGGTCTGCATTTATGGAACTATTACAAGCATAAGGTGCAATAGTAATTTAAAAAATAGATGGTACCAGGATCTGGTAACGGGGGGTAAAAAAAAAACATGGTTGGTATATCCTTTTTTGCGGAGTTTTGTGTTATAACAGAGCGATTGTTTCTCCTTTTTTTTCTTTTCTTTCTAGGGTCTATTTCCTTTCTTTACTTCCTTCTCTAACTTCTTCCCTAAGGGGCTTTCTTTTCCCAACACTTTCCTGCACCTTCACGACTCTTGCTCACTTTCCTTACTTCTTTTATTTCTACCTTTTTTAAAGCTCGATAAACGAAGTGGTACAACAAATGTAATAAGATATATGTGATGTGTATTACTGTAATTTACTGTACTTCTAATTTAAACGTTTTTTTTTTTTTAAATAAATAAATGAATTTAAACAGTATTTTAACTTTGTGAAAGTAAGAAACTTTTGCAAACATTTAAATTATTTTACAGCCAGTAAACCAAGATGCACCGCTTAATTTGCCATCCTAGGGTGGCACAGTGGCGCAGCGATAGAGCTGCTGCCTTACAGCACCAGAGACCCGGGTTCAATACTGACAATGGGTGCTGTCTGTACGTAGTTCGTACGTTCCCCCTGTGACCACTTGGGTTTTCTCCAGATGCTCTGGATTCCTCCCACGCTCCAAAGATGTACAGGTTTGTAAGTTCATTGGCTTCTGTAAATTGTCCCTCGAGTCAAGGATAGAACTAGTAAACGGGTGGTCGTTGTCGGCACGGGCTCAGTGGGCTGAAGGGCCTATTTCCATGCTGTATCCATGCTGTATCTCTAACCTAGTTCTGATAAATGATCTTTGACATGAAAAGTTGACTGTTCTCTTCCCATGGATGAAGCCTGCCTGACCTGCTATATCCACCATCTGCTATTTTTACTTTAGATATTCATCTGCTTTTTAGTTTTACCGTTCTTTTGATCACCATCCTAATCTGTCAAGAATAACATTAGAGCCCCAGTGTATAAGGAACTTCACTTCACCATAAAACACTCCTTCAACATACGAGAAGCGAAAGGAAAATTTTGGAGAGATAAATAAACCCAACAGTTTCCCTCTTTGAGCATGCCAAGTTCAATACCTCAACTATTTTCTAAAGTTAACATTGAATCATTGCAGTTCCTCAGAGATATCAAAGTATACTTTGAAACATCCCACACAAGGCCTACAATTTACTCATTCAAAGAAATGGGCAGCTTGGAATGGACGGCAAGATTCTCTACAACAAAAACTACATAAGGTCCTTATGATGCTGATTATAAATGCTGGGGAATACCAAATGGAGATTCCCAACCCAAAAAAAGGAAAATTAAACAATTAAATTTAGCCTGAGTAACTCATCTTAGCACATCAACATTGAATTAATTAGAATTAAATCATTGTTTGGTACGATAGCTAATGTTATTGATGCATCCCACCCTGCTTCTTGCAAAGATGCCACCCTCCACTCTCAATTTTTCTGTTCCTGCTGCATCATCCCCCAAGTTGCTTTCCATTTTAGGAAATCTGAGATGTCCTCTTTCGTTAGTGACGTGGTTTCCCCCCAGCTGTCATAGATGGATCCTTCACCCGCATCATCTATGTGTCCCGTAGTTCTGGTCACTCTCTCCCCAGACTGAACAAGAATAGAGTTCCCCTGGTCTTCCCCTTTCATCTCACAAGCCTCCACATCCAACACATCATCCTCCAACATTTCCATCACCTCCAGCGTGAACCCACCACCAGTCACATCTACCCATCCTCAATCCTTTCCGCTTTCCGCAGAGACCATTCCCTCTGCAACTCCTTAGTTCATTGATCCCTTCCCACCTAAACCACCTCCTCTCCAGGTACTTTCACCTGCAACCGCAGGCGATGTAACACCTCGCTATGCCTACTCCCTCACTTCCATTTAGGGACATCGGCAATCCTTCCAGGTGAGACCGAGGTTCTCATGCACCTCCTCTAACCTCATTAACTGAATCCAGAATTCACCTCCTGAAGTTTTCGACGTGGAGGTGGTGAAAATGTTGGCGGATTATATGCTGTATCTGTCCCGCCCAATCCCCTGACACAAGGGTCTCGACCCGAAACGTCACCCATTCCTTCTCTCTAGAGATGCTGCCTGTCCCTCTGAGTTACTCCAGCATTTGTGTCTACCTTCGATATCAAACCAGCATCTACAGTTCTTTCCTACACTGCGTGATTAAGCATAGCTTATGAGACAAGAGAGAGTTAAGAGTCAAGACTGTTTATTTGTCATTTTACCAGCAATTGAACAATAAATTTCTTACTTACTGCAGCTTAGTAGGCCTGTAACACAATAACACACAGGGAGGGGTAGGGGGAGTGGTGGAAGAGGGACAGAGGGGTAGGGGGAAGGGGGCGGGGGAGAAGGAAGAAGGTGGGGTAGAGAGTGAAGGGGGTGGGGGAGAGAGGGATGGGTGGGAGAGGGAGAGGGGTGACGAGAGGGAAAAGAGTGGGGAGGGAGAGTGGAGGGGGAAGGGGGGAGAGAAGTGGAAGAGTGGGGAGGGAGGTGTAGGGGGAGTGGTGGAAGAGGGACAGAGGGGTAGGGGGGAGGGGGCGGGGGGGAGAGGGAAGGGGGTGGGGTAGAGAGTGAAGGGGGGTGGGGGAGAGAGGGATGGGTGGGAGAGGGAGAGGGGTGATCAGAGGGAAGCATAGAAACATAAGATTCTATAAGATCCCCCCTCAATCTTCTAAATTCTAGCGAGTACAAACCGAGTCTATCCAGTCTTTCTTCATATGAAAGTCCTGACACCTTCTCTGTACTCCCTCTATGGCAAGAATGTCTTTGGGCATTGGGCATTGTGACATCACATGATGGAACGTTCACCAGGGGCTGGGGCTGATGCAAAGGCATATGTAAATGTATCCAATCCGATTGGACATCTGTGAGCATTGGGCATTGTGACATCACACGGACATCACACGACATGGAACAAATCAAAAGGCAGAAAGGCAGCGGACGGATGGCGGACGGCAGGCGGCAGCCACAGAGTTTTAAAGATAGACTAGACCAAGTGCAGACCCGTTGCGTCTGTTTCCCCAACGGCGTTTGCGGGGGGGGGGGGGGGGGCTGCGGAATCACACTCACATTAACCACCCCTCAAACACACAGGTGGGGGGAGGGGGGGGTGAGAAGAGGGGAGGGAGGGGAGAGGAGGAGGAGGAAACGGGACAGATTTGGGAGGGAAGGAGAGCGGGGTAGGGGGTGAGAGAGGGGGATGGGGAGAGAGATGTGGGGGAGGGGGGGATGGGGAGGGTGGGGAGGAGGGATGGAGGGGGGTGGGGGAGGGGGGGTGAGAAGAGGGGAGGGAGGGGAGAGGAGGAGGAGGAAACGGGACAGATTTGGGAGGGAAAGGAGAGCGGGGTAGGGGGTGAGAGAGGGGGATGGGGAGAGAGATGTGGGGGAGGGTGGGGAGGAGGGATGGAGGGGGAGAGGGGTGGGGGGAGAGAGGGGAAAGAGTGGGGAGGGAGAGTGGAGGGGGAAGGAGGGAGAGAAGTGGCTGAGTGGGGAGGGACGAGGAGAGTGGTAGGGGGAGTGATGGACGAGGGACAGAGGGTAGGGGGAAGGGGGCGGGGCCAGAGAGGGAAGGGGGTGGGATAGAGAGGGAGGGGGGGTGGGGGAGAGAGGGATGGGAGAGGGAGAGGGGTGAGGAGAGGGAGAGGGGGAGGAGAGAAGGGGGGAGAGAAGTGGAAGAGTGGGGAGGGAGGGAGGGGTAGAGGGGTAGCGGGAGTGGTGGAAGAGGGACGGGGGAGTGGTGGAAGAGGGACAGAGGGGTAGGGGAAGGGGGGGGGGAGAGAGGGGAAGGGAGGGGAAGAGAGAGGGGTGGGGGAGGGAGAGGGGTGGGGTAAAGGGAGAGAAGTGGTAGAGTGGGGAGGGAGGGGTAGGGGGAGTGGTGGAAGAGGGCAGAGGGGTAGGGGAAGGGGGCGGGGGGAGAGTGGGAAGGGGGTGGGGTAGAAAAGGAAGGGGGGTGGGGTGAGAGGGATGGGTGGGAGAGGAGAGGGTGAGGAGAGGGAAACATAGAAATTAAGTGCAGGAGTAGGCCATTCGGCCCTTCGAGCCTGCACCACCATTCAATATGATCATGGCTGATCATCCAACTCAGTATCCTGTACCTGCCTTCTCTCCATACCCCCTGATCCCTTTAGCCACAAGGGCCACATCTAACTCCCTCTTAAATATAGCCAATGAACTGGCCTCAACTACCTTCTGTGGCAGAGAATTCCAGAGATTCACCACTCTCTGTGTGAAAAATGTTTTTCTCATCTCGGTCCTAAAGGATTTCCCCCTTATCCTTAAACTGTGACCCCTTGTTCTGGACTTCCCCAACATCTGGAACAATCTTCCTGCATCTAGCCTGTCCAACCCCTTAAGAATTTTGTAAGTTTCTATAAGATCCCCACTCAATCTTCTAAAATCTAGCGAGTACAAGCCGAGTCTATCTAGTTTTTCTTCATATGAAAGTCCTGACATCCCAGGAATCAGTCTGGTGAACCTTCTCTGTGCTCCCTCTAGGGCAAGAATGTCTTTGAGCATTGGGCATTGTGACATCACACGATGGAACGTTCACCACGTGCTGGTGCTCCTGCAAAGGCATATGTAAATGAATACATTCCGATTGGATATATGTTAACATTGGGCATTGTGACATCACACGATGGAACGTTCACCAGAGGCTGGGGCTGGAGCTGCTTCTATGGGTGAGAAGCCAGTTTTTTTTGGTTTATTTTTGGGGGGGGGGGAGAAGGACTTGATGAAAAATGTGTACATAAACACGACGAAATGTAATCAGGAGCGGATGCTTTGAAAGAAAAGTGAAATCTCTACCGAAATGGAAAAGATCTCGGCGATCCTGCGTCTGGTTTCGGAGTAGCAAGGAATCAAAGGAAGAAAGGCGGCCGGCAGCCGGACAGACGGACGCCGGACGGCGGCAGCCACACAGTTTTAAAGATAGATAGACATATACACACATATCTATCTATCTATCTATCTATCTATCTATCTATCTATCTATCTATCTATCTATCTATCTATCTATCTATCCATCTATCTATTAAAACTCTGTGTGTGTGTGTGTGTGTGTGTGGCATCTGTAATATTTTTCTTTCGCACAATTTAAGGTAGGTCAACACAAGAAAAAACAGGCTATGCAGTGGTAGACACGAACAGAATTTTAAAGATACTGGACCATATTTGAGAACATTACCAAAAAATACATTCGAATATTATAGCACAGGTATGCCTTCAATGTTTTGAATTTCCCCTTCCATTCAATGTGGAACTCTTATCCAACACCATATATTGTTTTTGTTTTATAACCCTCAATATCCCTGCTTAACAAAAGAAAACAACACAGCGGCACAGCTGCTGGAGCTGCTGCATCACAGCACCAGAGACCTGGGTTCAATCCTGACCCCAGGTGCTGTCCGTGTGGAGTTTACACGTTTTAGGGTGATTACGTGGGTTTCCTCAGAGTGCTCTGGTTTCCTCTCACATTGCAAAGATGTGCGGGTTTGTAGGTAAATTGGCCTTTAAATGTTCCCCCATGTGTAGGGAGTGGATGAGAAAGTCGGATAATGTAGAACTGCTGGAAACAGGTAATCAATGGTCAGGTTGGACTCAGCGGGCTGAAGGGCCTGTTTCAATACTGTTTCCCGAAAACTAAAACATTGAGAGTTAAAAAAAAAAAAAATTGGCCAAACAACAGTCATTTTGTGGAGCAGAGTCCCTGATTCGTATAACCCTCTACAAACAGCGATTCAGTTTGCAAAATTTCATTCCTGAAATGCATGGTCTTAAAATAATAATGAGCTATTCAAAAAATAATGAGCTTTCATCATAAACTTCCCAGTCACTGGAAATGTTTTCTCTCCACCTAGTTTGCCAATCCCCCTTAATATCTGGAAACCTTCAATCTAATCACTTGTAACCTTTTGAATTCCAGAAAAACAATTTATTCCCTTGGAATTTAGAGGTAACATTATGGTAAAACTACACAAAACTACTTGCAAGGTCAATATATTTTCTAAGGAGTGGTGCCCAAAACTAGTTCAATGTACTTCAGATATGGTTTTACTCGAGCTTCATTTAGCTGTGGAATAATTTCTACCCTCTTGTGCTCCGATCCCGCTGAGTTTCTCCAGCATTTTTGTCTACCTTCATTTAGATACAAGATCTCTGTTAATAATTTTACTTCTCCAAATGGTTAGACAACTCTTTTTCTATATAGTTCAATACTGTACACTATATGGAAGTCAAGCATATGACTTCCCAATTCACTTCCCTTGCTTTTTGTGGAATACTACTCTCATCAGATACTAACAGAAGTTAGAGAATTCAACGGGCAAACACACCAATTTTAGAAACAAACATACTTATTCCATTATTTGCACTCAATTTTGGCCACAAATTTTAGCTGTTTTAAAAAAAAAAGAAATACTAATATACTGTTGATTTCTCCATCTATGAGAGATTGACAATTGGAGCATTGGGAACAAAGCAATATGCAAAACTGAATTCCTCATTAATAGCAAACAACGAATTACAGTAAATTATAGCTGTTGCAAACATATAAAAGAGAATCAACGAAAGAAACAGAAAACTACATTTGCAACTGAGAAACAACTAAAGTAAACTCACACTGACAAAGTCACAGTGCCAGTCATAAGGCTCATCAATTAACAAGATCCAAGGATCTCATCAGTATTTTCTACAACTTGAGTATTTGTGAAAAATCCAATTGAAATGGTGTACCATTTCCATAGATCTTCCACCAGTCACACAATCCAATCAAAAATCCTGTCCAAATTTATCCCCTTAATAGTTAAATATAATTATGAAATCCAAATAGTATTATGTTCAGTAACAGCAAGATTTACAAAACATGAAATACATCAGAACATTTTTATTCCAGAGTGTAAGCAAATGATCACGCCATTTCTATTTTACTTCGGAGTCACATGAGTGACTACGTGAAGAGCCCGCTCAGCACGCATGCGCGGCATTACGCCAGCAGTGCAACAGCGACGCATCGGGAGTCAGGTGCTCCCGCTACGGGGTGAAAGAACGGACCGTCAGGTAAGCTCTGAGGTCGGGTTTTCTTTCACAGGAGAGCCTTCTGCCTTTCAGGCAGCGAAGAAAGGCTCTTGGACAAACCTGTCCCCCGTTCGACTCCACGGAGGAGCGTTCCATCTGGGGGGGGGGCAGCAACAGAAAAGACCTGTCCCCCGCTCGACTCCATGGAGGAGCGTTCCATCTGGGGGGGGCAGCAACAAGGCGGTAGGACCGCTTACCGGGCGCTCCGCTATTTCCCGACACCGTGCTGAGCCCAGCCCGCTAGCGCCTGAGTAGCAGGCTGGATATAAAGCCACGGAAGAGGCGTCCGGCCGGTGGCTTCCGACTTGTCGGACGGGGACGTCTCTCCACCCGCACGGGGAGGGGAGACAGCCGCATGAGCCGCTTGGAGGGGCGCCCTCGCAGGGGGAGTTCAGGCAATCCCTCCACAGTGTCTAGTGCACTGTCCATTGCTTCCTCCTTACCCGAGGATAGCTTTGGTGACCAGGATGGGATGGTCAAGAAGATGGGACGCTGGCTGAAGATGTCGGGAGTATGCAAGGGGTGCAGGAACAGGAAGAACTGCTAGGTGTGGTGGACCGCTACGTGGCAACCTCACGTGCAGGAGGCTGTTAAAGGCCCTACAGGAGAGGTGGTCAATGAGGCGTATACAGCTCCAGAGAACTGTGAGTTCCTTAAAGTGCCGGCTGTAATCAGCCAAAAGTGGGGGCACGTTGGGGCAAACATTCGGAACCAGGAGCTAAAACTGCAGCGGATCCTCAGGCTCCTGACGTCAGCCATCACATCGTTTGCTCGTTCCGTGGACAAATACGGAGATGACCACAACCTTCGTAAACAAATCATAAGACCTGCCATAAAATCCTAAATTTGCGGGGTTGTGCAAAACCCCAGCCACTGAGCCAGACCCACTGCTCTTTGGCAAAAACCTCACAAAGCATATGAAGGATATGGAGAGGCCTTAACAAGCTTTCGGTCTCATGAGGGCAGGCCCCGGGACGAGCAAACCAAAAACAATAATCCCTAAGCAGCAGCACCCCATCGTGTCCATCAGTCGACGTCTACCATATGGGACTGGTGAAAGCTCGGGGTCCGCATTCTATCCCCGGAAGTCTTCTTTAGACCAGGGCCCAGAGCGGACCCCATGGAAAATGCGCCACCCCCCAACATCATCGCCACGTCAGACAACGTGCAAGACTCATTGGACCGGCAGGAAACAGAAGAATACCCATAACCATGGAGGTAGGTGGGTCTGGTTCCTACCAGCGTATAGAAAATAGGGGCTTAATACTAACAGGGGGGAGATTACACCTGTTTAAAGAAGCACGGGAGTCTATCACGAGTGATCAGTATATACTCAATGGCATTAGTGGATACAAAATACAATTCATACTAGGAAAATTGCCACCAGTTCAACATTCACCCCAGAGGGTATTTTCCCTCTCCATTAAAGAAACGAGAGGGACAAGCTGAACTGGTGAGACTAATTATAAAGGGTATCATGGAAAAACATGAACCCTTGGAATTCGTATCAAATATATTCACTAAACCCAAAAAAGATGGTGGATGTCGCATCATCATTGACTTAACTTCACTAAATATGTTTGTTAAGTATATACATTTCAAAATGGAAACGGTTGTTACTGCCAAACAACTAATTTCCAAAGGATACTTCATGGCAAGCATTGATCTTAAAGATTCGCAAGGATCATCGCAGATACATGAAATTTACCTGGATGGGCAGCTATGGCAGTTTAAAGCGTTACCCAATGGGTTCACATCAGCCCAAGATTATTCACCAAGATACTAAAACCAGCTCTGGCAATATTAAGAAGACAAAAACATATTGTCATGGCATATCTTGATGATATCTTAATAGGAGGCAAGACCATGGAATTGACTATGTTAGCTGTATCAGCTACCAAACAGTTGTTCGAAACCCTGGGATTGTCTTACATCCAGATAAATCTAAGTTGAAGCCATCCACAATCATGGACTCCTTGGGCTTCACAGTTAATTCAGTCTACGTGACTGTAACATTGCCAAGAGACAAAACAGTTGAATTGGCACAATCATGCAACAATTTAATGGTCAACGAACGACCAACCAACTATTCGACAAGTAACAGAGTAATTGGGGAAATGGTAGCAGCATTTCCGGCTACACAATTTGGACCTTTGCACTGTCAAAACTTACAAAGAGCAAAGGTACAGGCACCAAAACGACATACAGGTCATTATGATCGTGTCATGAAGTTACCCACTGAAGCAATATCAGAACTACAGTGGTGGGCAAAAAACGTTTGGCATAGTTTTCAGCCCTATTATCATCACTAACCCAACGTTAGTTATCCAAACAGATCCCAGTGCTCAAGGCTGGGGAGCAACTAACCCTATATCCAGCACAGGTAGTAGATGGACTAACCCAGACTCATCATTACCACTTACACTGGGCATTAATTATCTAGAGATGTTGGGTGACTTTTATGGTTTAAAAGCATATGCACAAATATGCATCACTTGCATGTACGGTTACAAATAGATAATACTACGGTGGTGGCCTACATTAACCATATGGGCGACATAAAATCGGTATCATGCGACAAGTTGGTCAACACAATTTGGCAATGGTGTGTCGAAAGACATATTTGGCTATCAGCAACTTACCTGCCAGGTAAGCTAAATACAGTGGCAGACACCAGGTCACGTAAATTTAATGACAACATCAAATGGATGTTAAACCCCCAAAAATTTGCAAAAGTTATCAAGCAATATGGCACGCCAGATATCGATTTATTTGCATCAAGGCTAAATCACCAGGTGCCTATGTATGTCGCTTGGGAACCAGACCCTGAGGCAGCAACGGTAGATGCGTTCGCGCTGGATTGGGGAAATTCTTCTTCTATGCATTTCCTCCCTTCTGCCTCATCAGTCGGGGACTACGCACAATACAAATGGACTCTGCTTCAGGTATTTTGATAGTACCCAACTGGCCTACGCAGCCATGGTTCCCAATACTGCATGACATGGTTGTTGAAACTCTGATGGTATTCCCCAGTGACCCAGTTATTAACACCCAGTGTCGGGCACAAGCCACCCGTGCCATGAAAAAATCAAACTCCTGGGTTGCAGATTCTGCACAAACCACTTCTGGGACTGGGATTATCAGAACAAACCGTCGACACCATGTCAGCATCCCTCCGAACATCCACTAAAAAACAGCACTTGTCCAGCATCAGAAAATGGGAGAAGTACTGCTTGGATACAGGGACCACCTACTCAACCGCTACAGTTACCAAGGTACTGGAATTCCTGGCGAACCTTCACCACGATGAAGGACTCAGCTACAGAGCCATCAACACAGCTAGAAGTGCCATGCCTGTCTATTTAAAACCAGCTCCAGGACAACAGGCCATGGGGTCCCACCCGCTGGTGGTCAAACTAATGAAGGGTATTTTCCAACTCTAACCCCCTAGACCAAGGTACATCCATATATGGGATGTCAGTGTGGTCCTGACATACCTCAGGGGATTGCCACCAGCCAGATCCCTCAACCTGGAACAATCTATGCTCAAAACACTCATGTTGATGGCACTTGTATCTGCACAGAGGGTCCAGTCACTACACCTACTGCGACTGGACAGCATGCTCACAGCTCCAGACCAGATCGCTGTCGTTATCCAGGGACTGATCAAACAGAGCAGACCAGGAACACCTAATCCAGTCGTGAAATTCCGGGCTTACCCGCCAGAACCACGGTTATGTGCCATGACCCACCTACTATCCTACATAGACACAACCAAAAATATTCGAGGGAGATGAAAAGCCTTGTGGGTCAGTCATAAAAAACCTTATGGTCGGGTGACGAGCCAAACCATTGCGAGATGGCTCAAGCAGGTGCTAAAAGCTGCTGGGATAAACACTAACATGTACAAATCTCATTCTACCAGGGCAGCATCCACGTCGATGGCTAAAAGAATGGACGTGCCTATAGACCACATCCTGGCTACAGCAGGATGGTCGGGGGAAAGACCGTTCAGAAATTTTATAATAAGCCGTTGGCAAAACCTGTTTTATTTGCAGAAAAGTTTTTACAGACTGCAAATATTTAATTTAAGCCCAGGGGAGCGATTTAATTTCTTTGTTGTTATTGTTAAAAAATACCATTGTGTTTTTCTACAAACAGATTCATTGGTTGATTACGATAACACACTTCCTCCCTCAACGACTTCGGCAGTGCGTGAAGTAATACCTGTTACACGGTTTGAAATCACAGAGCTTTGAAGTCTTCACGTAGTCACTCACGTGACTCCGAAGTAAAATAGTAAGATTAAACGAGAACTTACCCGTTTGAAGTTTGATCTGTATTTTATGAGGAGTTATGATGAGGGATTACGTGCCCTCCGCTCCCACCCTCAATCATATGGGTCAAACTGATAAACTAATCTCCTTTTCTTTACTATGTTTACTTCAATAACTGTGTCTATCTGTGATTCCACACCGCTGCTTTGAAGTATGCCGCGCATGCGTGCTGAGCGGGCTCTTCACGTAATCCCTCATCGTAACTCCTCATAAAATACAGATCAAACTTCAAACTGGTAAGTTCTCGTTTAATCTTACTATTTTATATCATCAAATTATCTTGATTAACTTGCACTCTTATAAAATCCCTCCCACCCAACAATGTTTCCATAAGTCTACATCATATACATTTCCATCTTCTGGAGGAGACACTATAAAACATTGCCTTGTTTAAAATGTATCTTTCCAGTTTTATTTCTTTATCCTATTTATCTTTATTATAACACTTGGATATATTTGGTAAATGTTAGAAACACTTCCAGCTCACAGAAATAGCAATTTTGTAATCAACATAAAACATAAGCACATTGATCTGGTGCAGAACACACAAAAAAATGATTACAACTTAAAAATCACACGTTTCTGTTTATGTGAAATACAGCACGACTGACTGAATGATGAAATGTTGTAATAGCAACCAGATTTTTCACTCATTCTAGTCAAAAATATTGAGGTAAAACTTTGAAACAATGCAGTTAATACTAAGGTGAGAGGGGAAATATTTAAAAGAAACCTGAGAGGCATCTTTTTTCACACAGAGGGACAGTTGCTAGAGGAAGTAGTAAATGTGGATATAATTACGTTTAAAAGAGAACGAAAAGATGGCACAGTTGCACAGCGGTAGAGTTACTGACTTACAGCACCAGAGACCCAGGTTCGATCCCGCCTAAGGGTGTTGTCTGTACGGAGTTTGTACGCTCTCCCTGTGACCACGTGGTTTTCCTCCAGCTGCTCCAGTTTCCTCCCACACTCCAAGGATGTACAGGTTTATAGGTTAATTGGATTTGTAGAAAGAATATAAATTGTCCCTAGTATGTAGGATAGAACTAGTGTACGGGGTGATCGCCAGTCGGCGCAGACTCGGTGAGCTGTAGGGCCTGTTTCCATGCTGTATCTATAAACTAAACTAAATACTTGGACAGGTATACAAATAGAAAAGATTTGGGAGAAAACCCGATATATCATTGGAGATGCAGTCAATAAAATCTTCTACTAATATTACCATATTATTTTTATAATTATCTATGATCTCCTTACATATCTGCTCCTCTAGTTGATGCCTATAATAGTCCCATGAAAGTAATCATTTCTTTGTTATTTCTAAGTTTGATCCATATAGTCTCGCAGGACGTTCCCCAAGAATGTCCTCTCTGAACACTATAGTTATGACCTCCCTGATCAAAAAGGCAACTTCTGCTCCGCTTTCTTGATCACTGCATCAAAGGGCTTTCTCACGGTGCGACCTGAAGCAAGACTTAACAAGAGTTTAACATCGTGGGAACCTTCTGCGATAGCAGTACGGCATTCGTGGACCACCGAGGACCTCCGTGGCGCTAACGGCAGGTAGTCGTGTAACTTTGTAAGGTCGGGAGAAAATTCAAAATTTTTTGAATTTCTCCAAGAGTGACTTGAGCAGCGTTGCAACATTGTATGAACGCAGATGCCAGTGCGATATCCGTGCGATATCCGTAATGACTCTTGCGGGTACCGTGGGAACTCCTGCGAACGGTAAACCCGGAAGCTTGACAGAAGGGACATAAGGTGAGTAAAAAAGGTGGTCTCAATATCGCCAATGGACCATGTGTCCATCGAGGACGTCCCACCTAATTGTCATTGTTTGAGAATCTTTTTCACAGTAAAAAGACTTGCAGAGATGCCTCTCAGAAAAGCGCAAAGAAAGGGGTCAAAGAAAGTCAGAAAGTTTTTAGCCATGCAGGTAAATGAGGAGGAAACTCAGCAAGAGAGACAGGTGGAGAGGGAAGAGGAGATGCCAGAGATACCACTGCCTGTGGGCTCCTTGGAGCAGGGAGAGGGTGATCAAGGTGGATTTGAGATTGCCTCCCCAGTAGCTGTTGCCTCCCCAATATCCTCAGCAGACGATAACATAAGGGTAAGATGGCAGAAGGTAAGGCCATATAACTTCAACAGGGAACAAGAGGGGGAACTGGTGGAGTGGTACCAATGCAATGAGATTCTCTATGACAAATCCAGAGAGGATTATAGAAATAGGGAGAGAAAGCGCAACCTGCTGGAGACGAAGGCTGCGGAGTATCCCCGGTGCTCATGTGAATATCTATAACAAACGGCAGGTTTTGCGGACGAACATCTTATAGGAAGCACTTTTCAGAGGACAACACTAGGAAGTCAGCTTATAACATGCAGTAGTGTTCCTGTGGTCGGCTACCCATCAATATAGCTGTCCTGCCACGGCACACTCCCCAATTGTGAATTGTAGTAAGCGCAGAGATGGTCTCTTTGCTCTTTCACACTGGATGTGCCCGAGTTACCTTTCAAACGCTGCAGTGAGACCATTTTCAACTTGTTCGCACCACTTCTCCAAGCACCTAGTGTTACTTCCCCTGTGTCACTGTCCACTATGTCACCGTCCTGGATGGATGTTGCTGATCCAGCAGCTGCACCTCTCATTCGGATCAGGTTGTACAGAACACATGCTGCATATACTATACTCTCCACATTCTTGGGCCTCTGCTCCATTGTCTTGAGCAAGCATCTAAATCTGTTTGCCAAGATGCCAACATAATTTTCTACTACTCTCCTGGCCCTTGACAGCCTGTAATTGAAGATCCTCTGTTCCCTACTTAGATTCCTCTGTGGATATGGCTTCATAATCCAGGGCCGTAGTGCAAAGGCTTCATCAGCAACCATCGCATATGGGATGTCCGGGCTGTCTTCTCCTGACAGAGGTTCTGGATCAGGCATGCCTGCTGTTCCACCTTCCATTTTCTTTCCAAGCCATGTTTCTTTCCAAATCCGGCCATCACCAACACTTCCAGGTGTGCCCACATCCACATACAGGAAGTTGTAGTTATAATCAACCACCGCCATGAGTACAATTGAGTGGAATTTCTTGTAATTGAAATAATTTGAGCAACCTCCGGGTGGTTTACGAATTGCCACATGCTTGCCATCCAAAGCCCCACATGTGTGAGCAAAGTTCCACCTGTTTTCAAACCCCAGTGCAACTCTCTTCCACGCATCTGGTGTACTGGGGCATTCCATCACTTCAGCTGAATAAAATTGGATGATCGCCTCACAGGTTTCTCGGACAATACCACAGATGCTGTTGGTGGCGACAAGAAAGTTGTAAGATAGACTTTTATAAGAATCAAGTGAGGCCAAGTAGCGGAGGGTGATTGCTATGCGCAACCCTGGTTCCAGTGCCTTTCTCATTACAGTGTCAGTCTTCTTCAGCAGAGGTCCCAAATTATTCTTTAACTCATTAAAGAGCTCGGGTGAAATTCTGACAAAGTTTTTGAATGCACTTTTATCCTCTTCGCACAGCACATTAAGCAGTTGCTCATATTGTCCAAATTGAGGTCTCCGTTGAAACATGGGCTTAACCCAGTGAGACTTCCTCTTAATTCTCTTTTTAATTAATCTCACCCTTCTGCCTTCACGCAAGCGTTTTCGATGCACATGTTGCGCTAATGCATACAGCGCGTCAATGAAAATAACAACCAGCCTGTACTCGAACCAACTTTGTATAGGCATGTCTGCAAATGAGCCAATTCTACGAACGGAGGATATTTATATAGTGTGTGAAAAAAAGTGACATCATTTGTGCCACGTGATTAACTACACTACAGTCCACGATGTTCATTCACGATTAACGGGAAAGATCGGGAGACGGACAAGTCACTCGCACAAATGACAGAATTGCCGAGTACCGTGGGAACTCTTTATCTACCCCCCGTTATATCGTGCGGAACTCGTGCTGGACCACGACCACTTCACTCTTGTGACATCTTGCGTCAGGTCGCACCGTGAGAACCGGCCATCAGTGTGAAGGGACCAGGGTAAATTGCTAATGATACGGTTGCTTGGATCTTGAAGATGATGACCATTTCTACAGGAGTTTCATTAATAAAGACAGAGCTGTATTCACCCCCTTGCTTCCATAGGTTAATAACCAATTCTTTGGTCTTGCTGCTGTTAAGGACCAGCTTTTTGTTTTTGATATTATGTTACAAAGTACCCAATCTTTTTCCTGTAGTCAGTCTCTGCATTGTTGTTGAAATGGCCGAAAACTGAGATATCATCGACAAACTTAAAGATTGAGTTGTTGCTGTACTTTGCCCCAGTCTTGGGTGTGCAGGGAGTAGAGCAGGGAACTGAGCAAACATCCCTGAGGAGGTTGTTTGAAGGTTAGGGTGGAGAAATGCTGACCAATTCTAACTGAATTAGGTCTTCCTGTTAAGAAATTAGCAGTCAATAAGAGTATTTTATGACTTACTCTATTTTAGTTCCTCTTAACACCTCTCTTTTGTAGTATATCAGTTTTCACCTCATAAACGTTCGAGTAAACGTGTGGTATTCTTCCTGTGCCTGCAGTGTTATTTCTATAATAATACATTCAAAATTGCACACTGTACAACTGCAGTGCTCTTATCACATTTACCTTTCAAAATTATGTTTTACGTTTCCACTCTTCACAGATGCTACCTGACCAGATGAATGCCACCAACAGTACTTTACTACCAACATTTTTATTTGTTCTGCATACTTAAAAGGATGGATCTTCAGATAAATATCACATTAAGGAACCATGTTAAGCTCTTAACCTAGGAAAGCAGCAAAATCAATACAACTAAGATCCACAGTTAGTATTAAATGCTTGACTTCTTAGTTTTCAATGCACTGTAAGGATTAACAATGTGCCCTTTGTACAGTGGCAAAAATGTAACCTTAGCCAAGTGCAAAGTATTTATGTATTGCTAAACCACAAAAATGATTGAGTTGCGCACAAACTAGTCCCCGTACAAAATTGTTCCTGAACAAATTTTGTTCTTGACACCAAATAAACTCCTGCTTCTGTGGTATAATCATATTAAATTTTGTTACGAATATAATTGTCTACCAGGGAAACATTTGCGGTTAATTACAGAAACCAGGTTCAAAACACAGAAAACATCTATAAATAGATAAAGGCGACACAGATGTGTCACAAGAATGATCCTCATATTTGCATTCACATAGTAATTATACTGCACTTAAGGAGATCCAAAGACCATTAGAAATTGATCCTTGGACACAACTATGGAGTTGACTCAGCTGTTAGCCATCTTTGCAATCGCCCCATCCCTAAGCAGGCATTTGAGGATAGCCCTCAACTTCATGCCATTTACTCACTGGCAGCGACCTTCACTTACATATTTCTACTTTTAAAACCTACCTGTGCTTGAATAGATGCCTGCTAGGCCACACACAGGCGATAAAACTGGATTATCCTACGCAGTGCGGAAGAAGAACATTGATTAAAATTTAACTATTACCTTGGTGAATAATTAATTCCATGAAGTCAACATGACAATCCTGTGCTGTTATAACAAGTTAATGAAACGAATATATGCATCCAGATTAGTAGCTGCATTTACCAGTGATACTGTATATATTTTTAAATTATACTGCTGCACAACATCTAACAATTCATGTTACTCCATATCCCGCCTCCATCAAAACATTTTCACAAGAATTTCATAAATCATTGAAAATTCAGAGCAATGTTTCCAATACAACTTAACCTGCTCATATTTAACCAAAATATCCGGCACAAACTTAACCAAAATAGTGTATTTCAGGTGGTGCAAGTATTATCTGATTGTTTCAGGGAGAACTCCAAAATTTTACCAGGTGTTTTTCCAATATGTGCAAGTTTAAATTTTTTTTTTGTAAAGAGTAGCATAAATGTGGAAACAGATGGTCAGAGACAAAACGCAATGTTTCAATGCATAGATGAACACAGAAAATAAGTGGTCAATTGACCTGCAAAGTTAGCTGCAATTTTCTCTCTCAATAAAGAACACCTAATCTGGTGACTATTTACATCATTCTCTTTTGATATTTCCTATACCAACATTACAGGGTGAAAGTGTTTTATTTTAGAGCAGTTTTAAATATTTAAAGATCTTATGCAACTATTTATTGTCCTTGATTTCAATGTTCTGCTACAATGCTGTACTTATAGAAAGCCTATCAATGCCTCTACTTTCTAAGAAGATTCAGTATGTTGTTGCATACTCTCTTGAACTTCTACAGGTAGCGTGTATATTGACTGGTTGCATCATGGCTTGATTCTGCTACGTGAACACTCAGGAATGAAGGATATTACAAAAAGTGGTGGGCAGAGCCTGGTCCATCATGGGTACTGACTTCCCCACCATCGAAGGGACCTCAAAAATTCACACCACCCTGGCCATGAACCAGGCACATGTCGTGAGTAATTACTCAAGGTAGGCAGTCAGCCGGCTTTTTAAAAAATCTTAAACCGCACGCATGCGCAGATTGTTCTCTCTGTAAAAAATAAAAATAAGTAACAATTCAATTTTCCCAAGGCTTCTAAATCTCAATTCCCTGCCCGACCGAGCCTCCAACCTCATCGTTCCCCAGCCCCGCACGGCCCGTTTTTACCTGCTCCCCAAAATCCACAAACCTGACTGTCCCGGTAGACCCATTGTCTCTGCCTGTTCGTGCCCCACCAAACTCATCTCCACATACCTTGACTCCATACTATCCCCCTTGGTCAAATCCCTTCCTACCTATGTTCAAGACACCTCAGACACTCTCCGCCGCCTCCGCGCATTCCATTCTCTAGGCCCTCACCCCCTTCACCATGGACGTCCAGTCACTCTACACCTCCATCCCCCACCAGGATGGCCTCAAAGCCCTCCGGTTCTTCCTCGACCAGAGGAGCAACCTATACCCAGCCACTGACACTCTCCTCCGCCTAGCGGAGCTGGTCCTTACCCTCAATAACTTCACGTTTGACTCCTCCCATTTCCTCCAAACACAAGGCGTAGCTATGGGCACACGCATGGGCCCCAGCTACGCCTGCCTCTTTGTCGGGCACGTCGAACAATCCTTGTTCAATACGTACCAGGCCCCATCCCCGACCTCTACCTCCGTTACATCGACGACTGCTTTGGGGCCACCTCCTGCACTCACACACAACTGACTGACTTCATCCACTTCACTACCAACTTCCATCCGGCACTCAAATACACCGGGACCATTTCCGACACTTCCCTACCATTCCTTGACCTCACTATCTCCATCGCAGGTGATAGACTCCTGACTGACATCCACTACAAACCCACTGACTCCCATGGCTATCTGGACTACACTTCTTCCCACCCTGCCTCCTGTAAGGACTCCATCCCTTACTCCCAATTCCTCCGCCTATGCCGCATCTGCTCCCAGGATGAGGCGTTCCACACCAGGACATCTGAAATGTCCTCATTCTTCAGGGAACGGGGATTCCCCTCCTCCACCATAGCTGAGGCTCGCACCAGGGTCTCTTCCATACCCCGCAACACTGCTCTCTCTCCCCATCCCCGCACTCACAACAAGGGCAGAGTCCCCCTAGTCCTCACCTTTCACCCCACCAGCCGTCACATACAACAAATAATCCTACGTCATTTTCGCCACCTCCAACGTGACCCCACCACTCACCACATCTTCCCATCTCCCCCAATGTCTGCCTTCCGCAAAGACCGCTCCCTCCGCAACTCCCTTGTCAATTCTTCCCTTCCCTCCCGTACCACCCCTTCCCCGGGCACTTTCCGCTGCAACTGCAAGAAATGCAACACCTGTCCCTTTATCTCCCCCCTCGACTCCATTCAAGGACCCAAGCATTCGTTCCAGGTGCGACAGAGGTTCACCTGTATCTCCTCCAACCTCATCTACTGCATCCGCTGCTCTAGATGTCAGCTGATCTACATCGGTGAGACTAAGCGGAGGTTGGGCGATCGTTTCGCCGAACACCTCCGCTCGGTCCGCAAGAACCTACCTGACCTCCCGGTGGCTCAGCACTTCAACTCCCCCTCCCATTCCCAATCCGACCTCTCTGTCCTGGGTCTCCTCCATTGCCAGAGTGAGTAACACCGGAAATTGGAGGAACAGCATCTCATATTCTGCTTGGGGAGCCTGCATCCGGCGGGCATTGAACATTGAATTCTCCCAATTTTGTTAGCCCTTGCTGTCTCCTCTCCTTCCTTAGCCCTCGAGCTGTCTCCTCCCATCCCCCAGCCCTCGGGCTCCTCCTCCTCCCTTTTCCTTCCTTCTCCCCCCCACCCCCTATCAGTCTGAAGAAGGGTTTCGGCCCGAAACGTTACCTATTTCCTTCGCCCCATAGATGCTGCTGCACACGCTGAGTTTCTCCAGCATTTTTTTGTGTACCTTCTAAATCTCCTTCATTTTAAAATTACTGAATGAGTGGGTGATGGAGGATGAAGGCAGGTGGACAGATGGTGGGAAAAACGGGGGCACACCGGGACGTTGAATCAGTTGTCATCTTATTGAATGACAATACTAATTCAAGGGTCCAATTGGAGGGAGAGTTCCTTTCACAGCGTGTGGGGAGTCTGTGCCAGGGGTGAAACATGCGGGGAGGGCAGGAGCGTTGAGAAGGAGGGGGTCAGAGATCATGTCAGACTCACTCACTCACCGCTGCCGCAGCGCTCCAGGCATGGACAGCAGAACTGGCCGCCTCTTCCGGGGAGGGAAGCAGCTCGGGTGACTGCGAGTGGCCGCCGGGACCCGACAGCAGAACCGGCTGCCACTTCAGCGCCTTCTGCCGGCCCGCTCACCTCTGGGAGTGCTCTCCGTCTGAACACCTCTCACCTGCCGCTCGCCTCACTCATGTCAGCCGCTTCCAGCAAATCCTTAAATTCCCACAGTCGAGTAACCTCAATTGGTCCCTTGAGCGCGCTGTCGGAATTTAAGGATTTGCGGGAAGTGGCTGACATGAGCGAAGCCGACAAGCGGCAGGAGAGAGGTTTTCAGACGGAGAGCACTGCCAGAGGTGAGCGGGAACCGGCAGAAGGGGCTGTCCGGTCCTGGCGACCACTTGCAGCCACCCGAGTTAATTCACTCCCCGGCCACAATACGGTGGCTCCGTGCCCGGGGCGTCACAAGTGGGTTACTGGCCCCAATCCCCTCCTTCACAACACTCCTGCCCTCCCCGCAACTTTAACCCGGGCCAGACTCCCCAAACACCGTGAAAGGAGCTCTCCCCACCCACCCCGGGAAATACAGTATTTAAAAACATAAAGCACCAGGAAATGTACTTACCACGTTATTGGTACATGAACTCCATTCTTCACTCTTTGTTTCCTAAGATCCTCTTAAAATAATGACAATCCATATTTGAAAATCCCGCCAAGAAACTCGCGCTGAGCATGCGCAGTAGGCTGCTGCACATGCGCAGTACTGCAAAGGCCGAATTTCTGCTGCCTTCAGCTCCGCTTGAAATTTACGGCTTGAAGCAGCGCTGACGGCACGTGGGCTGCACAGACCTTCGCGTGTTACAAGTGCTGCGGTTGAAAGGCACGGAGAATTATGCCTACCTAAGAGATCGATCTCTTAGAAAGGCATAATTCTCCCATGCCTTTACTATTTATATTTAATAATTGCCATTTCATAATTTTAGTCAGGATAGGCAGTGCCTACCTTGCCTATCCTGACGGCACGTGCCTGCCATGAACTCACTTCACTCTTGCCATCAGGGAGAAGGTATAGGAGCCTGAAACCATAACTTCTTCCTGATGGCAAGAGTGATCTGCAGGTTCAGGAACAGCTTTTTCTCATCAACATCAGGTTATTCAACATTACAAACACCAACTAAACTATTGACTTCTTGGTTGCACTGGTGACGTTGGGCTTTTATTTTGTTTTGCACTAATGTTGGGGTTTTATTATTTATTGAACAACTTTTATTCGTTTGTTTTTTTATCTATTATTTTATTTGTTTGTTTATCTATTGAGTACTGTGTTTACAAACCGATTATGCTGCTGCAAGTAAGAATTTTATTGTTGGTTTTGTTACATAAGACAATGAAACACACTTGACTTTTAAAGTTTCATGACTGCTCTCCACCTTGAACATCAACATTTCAAAAATGTATTTAAAAAACTTATGCTACAAAAGAAAGGAGAAAAAAAGCCTCCCAGACATCCAAGATGATAATTTCACAGGGAATTGCAGGGTTTTGTTTAGGGGCTTACAGGGAAATACCAGCTTCCCCCCCAAAAGTAAATGATTAAAAAACAGAAGATAAGCATTTAATTATTATTTTCATTTACATCAATTTCAAAATATTTTTAAGTATATGGATGGGAGAGATACTGAATTCATAAACCCCTCATGGCTATTTATTAAAAGAAAAGCACACCCAAGGACAAGGCTTCAGCAGCTGTCAAAGCCAAAACCTGGCACTTCAAGACAGCAAGGTATACTGTACCTCTGTAAATAGACCAGGCTTGTACAAGCATTTGGAAACTTGGGAAGCAAAATCTGGCCTAATAAGAAACTGGACAGACCATACGCTACATGCGAGGTTACCTTCCGATTATCCCTCCCTCCACACCATTGACCAAATACTTAAATGGAGCAGCCGCATAATTATGACCATACAATGTGGAGCACTTATAAGGCTACCTATCTTGCAGTCAATTATCCATCTATTTGACCTCTACTGACTGTGAGACGCAAGTAAACAATGTGATGGAATACCCTACTGTCATGCATGTGGATGAATGCAGCTCCAAGGACATTAAAGAAGCTCCAGCACGGGACGACATAGGAACAACTGATTTACACCAGCAATATTTACACCACCACCACTCATAGCCACCATTGAAAAGTGTTATAGAAGTCTATGTTGTGACAAATGCACAAGGTCATAACCGTTTTTTGATAATCAGATTATAAAAGTAACTCATTATTAGAAATTATATATGCCCTCAAAAACCAGCAGTTTACATGACAGATGTAATCATTTACTTTTGAGCAAAACCTTGAATGTATATTTACAACACTAAATTTATTCAAAGTAACTTATTGCTCAAATAAGAAAGCTAAACAATAAATAGCTTTAGCCAGAAGGGAAAAAATCAGGCTGTGTTACATTTTATGAATGCTGTGAATGATGAAATATAGGAACAGTCGAAACATATTAAAGCAACGGAGGGGGGGGGGAGAAGAGGGGGGGGAAGAGAAGGGGGGGGAGAGAAGAGGGGGGGGGGAGAAGAGAGGGGGGGGGAGAAGAAGAGAGGGGGGGAGAAGAGAGGGGGGGAGAAGGAGAGGGGGGGGAGAAGAGAGGGGGGGAGAAGGAGAGGGGGGGGAGAAGAGAGGGGGGGGAGAAGAGAGGGGGGGGAGAAGAGAGGGGGGGGAGAAGAGGGGAGAAGAGAGGGGGGGGAGAAATGAGAGGGGGGGGAGAAGAGAGGGGGGGGAGAAGAGAGAGGGGGGGGAGAAGAGAGGGGGGGGAGAGAGAGGGGGGGGGAAGAGGGGGGGGAGAGAGGGGGGGGAGAGAGGGGGGGGAGAGAGGGCGGGGGAGAGAGGGGGGGGAGAGAGGGGGGGAGAGAGGGGGGGAGAGAGGGGGGAGAGAGGGGGAGAGGGAGGGGAGAGAGGGGAGACGAGGAGGGGGGAGAGGAGGGGGGGAGAGGAGGGGGGGAGAGAGGGGGGGAGAGAGGGGGGGGGAGAGAGGGGGGGGAGACGAGGGGGGGGAGAGAGGGGGGGAGAGAGGGGGGGAGAGAGGGGGGGGAGAGAGGGGGGGGGAGAGGGGGGAGGGGGGAGAGAGGGGGGGGAGAAAGAAGAGGGGGGGAGAAAGAAGAGGGGGGGAGAAAGAAGAGGGGGGAGAGATAGACCTGCGGAGGGGAGAGGGGTGGGAGAGGAGGGAGGGGCAGGTTCATCTCCGGCAGAGTGTTGAACGAGGGAGCAGCGGGCAGCAAGCGGGTTCATCTCCGGCAGAGACTTGAACAAGGGAGCAGGGAGCAACGGGCGGCTTCATCTCCGGCAGCGTCTTTTGAATAACGGGGAGGGGAGGTTGGAGGACTACGTCACTCGCAGCGCAAGCAAGACGGCAGCAAGCAAAGCCATTGTGACGCCATCAGTCAAAGACAGTGGTTTTCAAATTAAAAGTTTTGTCAGATTCTTGAACATTTTCATTCATAAGCATGAAATTTTCATAAAAAGCGATTTTGGAATCCACGGGAAAAATCTCTACCGGAATATGTAAACATTTTATCGTTACCGCGTCGTTTTTTTTGCTAAGATGTGACAACACACAAAGAAAAAAACATACACACAGCCATATCCAAGATCACAGTTTTATAAGTATAGAGATTCTATTCACTTTAGTGAAAATTTCTGGTATGTTGTAAATAAAAGACCACATTTTTGAGTCAGTCAAATAAAAGGGCCACATTTTATGGCTCCTCAAGGCCTTGTAGAAAAGTCCAGAAACACGAAGATCTCCAAGTCACCGTGCAGCAGCATCTTTGGGAACCTTGCACTGTGTGCTGCCAACAGATGTCAGTCTCTCGCCTGGGGAAACATTCCACCGGCTTCAGGTGCCCGCCGTTTCCAGGGAGACGGATAGAACGCAGCACAACTGGGCGTGATCCAAGTGCGCGACCAGAGCCCTGCCCCACTTTAACCCGCTGCTCGCTGCATCCATGCTACATCCATTCCGCACCACTCGTCTTCATTAGTATTTAAGTGCGCAGATGCATTGTTTATTTAGCTGACCACGAGACGAGAGTGTATTTTTTCAGGTGTTATACAGTGAAGTTTAGGAAATCTTAACATACCCTTTCGGTGGTCTACTAGTTGCTGCAAACTCCATCATTCCGAACTCCTTTTAGCGTACACTCTTCACTTTGTTTTCGTCCAGATCCAACATCGATCTAGGTCACTGTAAATAGTGTTTAAATAAAGTGTAAATAAACTCTCCCAAAGTCTTTACACCCTCCAAAAAAACCGCCCCGTGCTTTTTATCCGAAAATGGTAGTACTCGAATAGACTCAATTAATAATTACAAAAAGTAAAGGTCAAACATTTGACAGCCTGCGCGCTCTCTCTCTCTGACAAACACGCACGACAACTGTCTGCTAAATTAACCCGCAGCATAAGCAACTAACTATGCGTACTCGCCACTCCAAATTCAGACACTTGCAAAGCAACAATTTACCACTGCTGACTTTTTTTTAAATAAATCTTCGTTTTCTGTAACGTTTCTCGATGAAAATATATAAGGTTCTTCTATCTTTGAACGCCCGCTTCTCCCTCTGCCACGACCGTTGTATGAAATTAACCGCCTTCCTCAGGACTCGCTTGTCAATCACCGCTTTGTCTGACCCAGACGGCAGCAGTCTGTGAGGTCGAAAATGTTCTGCAAACGTGTTTCGCTGTTGCCGATCACACGAATCGTTTTCCTTTTCATCTTAACTTTATTCGGCTAAAGCGAAGGCGCCGTTTTGACTGGAGAATGATATAAAATCGCAAAATTATACTTCTCCCATATTTTGAACAAATTACTCCCGAAACCTATTTTTTTAATCAATTGCCATCGCGAGATATTTTTTAAGCGAGAGAGTTGAGGGCACGCGATGTTAAGTATTGAAGGTTTAATAACAAAGCACAGGGTACACCAACAGGAGTTACAGGACCCAAGGCTGAGAGCTCCACGAGTCCTCTAGGTCTATGTCACTTGCCAAAGATAGCTCGTCTATATTTAACACGACAGCATATTTGCTACATCAAAGAAATAAAGCTGCGAGTTCGTCATCATCTTTAATTATTTGTACAAGCCATTGGTAAAATAATTACATGCAATTATGTCTCCCCCTTGTAATCTTTCCATGAACATACATTCTTTGCAGTTTTAAACTCTGGAATAAGCTGATCCCAAATATGTTTCCAAATGTACTGTTTTTATGCGGAATATGGAGAGATTAAAAAACAAATTAATATTCAAAACATATTACAAACTTTCGGATATGTAAAGGTTTTGTATAATAATAATAATAATAATAAATTTTATTTGTTGGGCGCCTTTCAGACATCTCAAGGACACCTTACATAGATTAACAGGAATATAAACATATAATCAGAGTAAAATAAATAATAAAGACATCACAGAGACACAAACTAAAAACAGAATTCAGTCCAAAAACAGAAAATCAAAAACACAGTGTGAAGAGAGAGCAGCGGCAGCTAAAGCGCGCCAGCGTCCACTCTCCCTTCACGGCAGCCATCTTGGACAAAGGCTAACAGGATTACGTAGAGACAGAAAATCATCCCCCCACAATGGATACCACTGTGGGGGAAGGCACAATGTCAAGTCCCCAGCCCCAAGTTCACCCAAAGTCAGTATAAGCAAAGCTTAGCTACATCATCAATAGCTGGCAGAGGATATTGCTCCCAGATGGTAGTTTTGTTTAGGTCTGAGGATCTAAGTAGGTGTGGCTTTCTTCTCAGTTTGCCATTTTTTCAAATTGATCCAAAAGTGGGACAAAAGTCTTTCATCCAAAGGATGAAAGGACAGGCAGCATATCTGGAGAGAAGGAATGGGTGACGTTTTGATTCAAGACCCTTCTTCAGACCTATCTTCGGTTTAAGCCAGCATCTGCAGTTCCTTCTTACACAGTCTTTCATCCATGATTTCCTTCAGAATTCCTCAATCACTGGTATTCAAGGCAGAGCATGCCGGGTCATGTTAATTGATGTTGGCTTTCTCCTTCAATCTATCATGTACCATCATTAGCAAATACATAAAAGCATCATTTGAAGAGTTATTTGTCTTTACTGGGCAGGTAAACCATAAAATGATATTTATTTAAATTCATTTTTATTTCCGTGTTTGATGATCAGCCTGTGCCATGTCTTTCTAAAAGCATAACATAATAAATGGTAATAGAAGGCAGCCATTCAGTTCTTCAGGCCTGATCCCACCTTAAATCAAATCATGGCTGACCTTTTGCCTCAAACCCGCCTTCCTGATTTTACTTCACTCCTTCAATTTCCTTAATGTCTAAAAATCTATTAACCATTTTCTTGAATAAAATCATGTTATGTCAAGGCTGGGAGCTGAACATCCAGGGATATTCAATATTCAGGAGGGATAGACAGAAAGGAAAAGGAGGTGGTAGCGTTGCTGGTTAGAGAGGAGATTAACGCAATGGAAAGGAAGGACATTAGCTTGGAGGATGTGGAATCGATATGGGTAGAGCTGCGAAACACTAAGTGGCAGAAAACGATAGTGGGTGTTGTGTACAGGCCACCTAACAGTAGCAGTGGAGTTGGGGATGGCATCAAACAGGAAATTAGAAATGCGTGCAACAAAGGTAAAACAGTTATAATGGGTGACTTCAATCTACATATAGATTGGGTGAATCAAATTGGCAGGGGTGCTGAGGAAGAGGATTTCTTGTAATTTATGCGGGATAGTTTTCTAAACCAACCTGTAGAGGAACCAACGAGAGAGCAGGCTATTCTAGACTGGGTTTTGAGTAATGAGGAAGGGTTAGTTAGCAGTCTTGTTGTGCTTGGCCCCTTGGGCAAGAGTGACCAAAATATGGTTGAGCTCTTCATTAGGATGGAGAGTGACATTGTTAATTCAGAAACAAGGGTTCTGAACTTAAAGAAAGGTAACTTTGAGGGTATGAGACGTGAATTGGCTAAGATTGACTGGCAATTGATTCTTAAAGGGTTGATGGTGGATATGCAATGGAAGGCATTTAAAGACTGCATGGATGAACTACAACAATAGTTCATCCCAGTTTGGCAAAATAATAAATCAGGAAAGGTAGTGCATCCGTGGATAACAAGGGAAATCAGGGATAGTATCAAAACAAAAGATGAAGCGTATAAATTAGCCAGAAAAAGCAGCCTACCAGAGGACTGGGAGAAATTCAGACCAGCAGAGGAGGACAAAGGGCTTAATTAGGAAAGGGAAAATAGATTATGAAAGAAAACTGGCAGGGAACATAAAAACTGACTGCAAAAGTTTTTTATAGATATGTGAAGAGAAAGAGATTAGTTAAAACAAATGTAGTTCCCTTGCAGTCAGAAACAGGTGAATTGATCATGGGGAACAAGGACATGGCACACCAATTGAATAACTACCTTGGTTCTGGCTTCACTAAGGAAGACATAAATAATCTGCCGGAAATAGCAGGGGACCGCGGATCAAATGAGATGGAGGAACTGAGTGAAATCCAGGTTAGCCGGGAAGTGGTGTTAGGTAAATTGAATGGATTAAAGGCCGATAAATCCCCAGGGCCAGATAGGCTGCATCCCAGAGTACTTAAGGAAGTAGCCCCAGAAATAGTGGATGCATTAGTGATAATTTTTCAAAACTCTTTAGATTCTGGAGTAGTTCCTGAGGATTGGAGGGTAGCTAATGTAACCCCACTTTTTAAAAAGGGAGAGAGAGAGAAAATGGGGAATTACAGACCAGTTAGTCTAACATCAGTAGTGGGGAAACTGCTAGAGTCAGTTATTAAAGATGGGATAGCAGCACATTTGGAAAGTGGTGAAATCATTGGACAAAGTCAGCATGGATTTACGAAAGGTAAATCATGTCTGGCGAATCTTATAGAATTTTCGAGGATGTAACTAGTAGAGTGGATAAGGGAGAACCAGTGGATGTGTTATATCTGGACTTTCAGAAGGCTTTCGACAAGGTCCCACATAAGAGATTAGTATACAAATTTAAAGCACACGGTATTGGGGGTTCAGTATTGATGTGGGTAGAGAACTGGCTGGCAAACAGGAAGCAAAGAGTAGGAGTAAACGGGTCCTTTTCAGATTGGCAGGCAGTGATTAGTGGGGTATCGCAAGGCTCACTGCTGGGACCCCAGTTATTTACAATATATATTAATGATTTGGACGAGGGAATTGAATGCAACATCTCCAAGTTTGCGGATGACACGAAGCTGGGGGGCAGTGTTAGCTGTGAGGCGGATGCTAGGAGGCTGCAAGGTGACTTGGATAGGCTGGGTGAGTGGCAAATGCATGGCAGATGCAGTATAATGTGGATAAATGTGAGGTTGTCCACTTTGGCGGCAAAAACAGGAAAGTAGACTATTACCTAAATGGTGGCCGATTAGGAAAAGGGGAGATGCAACGAGACCTGGGTGTCATGGTACATGAGTCATTGAAAGTAGGCATGCAGGTGCAGCAGGCAGTGAAGAAAGCGAATGGTATGTTGGCATTCATAGCAAAAGGATTTGAGTATAGCAGCAGGGAGATTCTACTGCAGTTGTACAGGGTCTTGGTGAGACCATACCTGGAGTATTGCGTACAGTTTTGGTCTCCAAACCTGAGGAAATACATTCTTGCCATAGAGGGAGTACAGAGAAGGTTCTCCAGACTGATTCCTGGGATGGCAGGACTTTCATATGAAGAAAGA
This sequence comes from Amblyraja radiata, assembly GCF_010909765.2. Taxonomy (NCBI): domain Eukaryota; kingdom Metazoa; phylum Chordata; class Chondrichthyes; order Rajiformes; family Rajidae; genus Amblyraja; species Amblyraja radiata. The sequence goes on from NC_045957.1 coordinate 87,528,018, forward strand.
CTGGATAGACTCGGCTTGTATTCGCTAGAATTTAGAAGATTGAGGGGGGATCTTATAGAAACTTACAAAATTCTTAAGGGTTGGACAGGCTAAATGCAGGAAGATTGTTCCCGATGTTGGGTAAGTCCAGGACAAGGGGTCACAGTTTAAGGATAAAGGGGATATCCTTTAGGACCGAGATGAGAAAAACATTTTTCACACAGAGAGTGGTGAATCTCTGGAACTCCCTGCCACAGAAGGTAGTTGAGACCAGTTCATTGGCTATATTTAAGAGGGAGTTAGATGTGGCCCTTGTGGCTAAAGGGATCAGGGGGTATGGAGAGAGGGCAGGTACAGGATACTGAGTTGGATGATCAGCCATGATCATATTGAATGGCAGTGCAGGCTCGAAGGGCCGAATGGCCTACTCCTGCACCTATTTTCTATGGTTCTATGTGACTGGACTCCAGATGTTTCCAAAAATTCACTACCATCCTGCAAAAAGTAAGATGGTTAAAAGCTATTATTGAAGTCACTGTAATCTAAAAATAGAAAATGCTGTTAAAGCTCAATAGGTCAGACAGCATCCGTGGAAAGAGAAACAATTAACATTTTTGGTCCCAGACAATTTAGGTTCCCCAAATTGTCAGAATTTACAGCACAAACATAAAAGCTTCATTGGCCGGGAACTGCTCCCATTAAGTCACTGTACCAACCCTATCATAGGCATTGAGAACCTAGAATCCTGCTTTGACTGCACGGATTGGAATGTGTTCAGGGAAGCAACCATGAGCCTCGATGAGTATACGGACATTGTATCATCATATGTTAGCTTTTGCGAGGACAGTTGCATTCCAACTAAGACCCGGACATGGTTCAACAACAACAAGCCCTGGTTCACTGAAGAACTCAGACAGCACTGACGGTATAAAGAGGAGGCCTAAAGGAGCGGGGATGCAGACCTTTACAGGCAGGCCAAGTACAAGCTGAGAAGAGGAATCAGAGTTGCCAAGGAAAGGTACTCTGAGAAGTTGAGGAGCAAGTTCTAAGTTAGTGATTCTTCTTCAGTTTGGAAGGGCTTGCAAGAAATTACCAGCTACAAAAGGAAAGCCCCCCGCTCTTTGGACAATTGTCAGCTGACCAACGACCTGAATTAGTTTTACTGCAGGTTTGAAAATCAGAAACGTAACCCTGGTACCCCCTCCACCCCCCTTCCCCAGCCAACACAGCCAGACCCCAGTCTACAAAGAATGGACCCTGAACCCTCTCCTTCCCATTCACCACTTCACACCTACTTAAGACAAGACTCCAGTATGAAAAGACTGGACTATTTCCCACCCCAGCCACTTCACACCCACTCACAGCCTGACCTCAGTCAGCAAAGACTGGACCCTTCTACACCTACCCCCCTCCAATCACCACATCACACCCAATCACCCACACCCTCTGTGCTGTACAACATCACTTATCCAATATCAACAATAAAAAATAGAGTAGGTGGAGAGGCTTTTCAGAGGACAAAAAAGCCGGAAATCTCCAGGACCTGACAATGTTTCCCCCTCTACTCTTAAGCACTGTGCTAAACAGCTGGCACCGGTCTATACACACATTTTAAACCAGTCCCTGCATACATGTACTGTCCCTGCCTGCTTCAAAGTCTCCACTATTGTCCCTGTACCCAAAAAGGCAAGGAATACATGTCTTAATTATGTCATGTTGTTACTTGTGGGCGGAGCACCAAGGCAAATTCCTTGTATGTGAATACTTGGCCAATAAACTTACTTACTTACTTTCCTTTTGTTCTACACATCTCTCCCACACTTTCTCTCATGTTGAAAACTAATAGAAACATAGAAATTAGGTGCAGGAGTAGGCCATTCGGCCCTTCGAGCCTGCACCGCCATTCAATATGATCATGGCTGATCATCCAACTCAGTATCCCGTACCTGCCTTCTCTCCATACCCTCTGATCCCCTTAGCCACAAGGGCCACATCTAACTCCCTCTTAAATATAACCAATGAACTGCCCTCGACTACCCTCTGTGGCAGAGAGTTCCAGAGATTCACCACTCTCTGTGTGAAAAAAGTTCTTCTCATCTCGGTTTTAAAGGATTTCCCCCTTATCCTTAAGCTGTGACCCCTTGTCCTGGACTTCCCCAACATCGGGAGCAATCTTCCTGCATCTAGCCTGTCCAACCCCTTAAGAATTTTATAAGTTTCTAGAAGATCCCCTCTCAATCTCCTAAATTCTAGAGAGTATAAACCAAGTCTATCCAGTCTTTCTTCATAAGACAGTCCTGACATCCCAGGAATCAGTCTGGTGAACCTTCTCTGCACTCCCTCTATGGCAATAATGTCCTTCCTCAGATTTGGAGACCAAAACTGTATGCAATACTCCAGGTGTGGTCTCACCAAGACCCTGTACAACTGCAGTAGAACGTCCCTGCTCCTATACTCAAATCCTTTTGCTATGAAAGCTAACATACCATTCGCTTTCTTCACTGCCTGCTGCACCTGCATGCCTACTTTCAATGACTGGTGTACCATGACACCCAGGTCTCGCTGCATCTCCCCTTTTCCTAGTCGTCCACCATTTAGATAATAGTCTGTATTTGTATTTATCTTTCCCATTTCTGATGATGCGGGTCCCAGACCCAAAAAATTAACCATCTTTTCATCCAGGGATGCTGGTTGATGTTGAATAAGGAACAAGGCAGCACAAGTATGGACCAGCGATGTCTGTGTCAAACATGATACCAAATTAAACATATCCATTTTGCCTGGCACGTGAACCATGAGCCTATCTAAAAGCCTTTTAAATGCCACTATTGTATCTGCTTCCACCACCATTTTTGAACTCATACTTACCACTCTATAGTATATGAAAAAAAACTTGTCTCAGACATCGCCTTTAAACATGTTGTCTCTCACGGGGCCATAGTGTTAATCCTGGTCAAATTGGGGAGGCCAGGACTTTGTCTGGAGCGTAGATCAGAGCTGCAGGAAGAGAATGGGAACATCTGCAGACCCTGACAATTAGATGCAAAATGCATTGAATGGATTGGATGAATGCAAACCAGACATACACTTTGTAAATAATTGTAAATGATGTTGTAAAGCTTTTCTTTCCTGAATGTTGATTGGATTAAGTATTGAGCCTTGTCTGGTTTTCTTGCATATCAGGGCAAATGTTGCGATGTTTGTTCTTCTTCCGAGAAACACTGTTTGAATACAATGCCACTGTATTATTGGGTTAGGGAAATGTCTGTCATGTATGGGGTTAATCGATATCTGTAATTGGATCATAAAGAGACCACCCCCATGTGGGTCTGCCCCTCGGGATCCGGGGACCTATAAAAGTCCGCTGCCAAGAGGTCCTGCGTCGATCTTCTGGGAGAGCGCTTGGGACTGCGTGACCTTCTGGAGTGTCTCTGTTTGAGCGAGGCCTAGAGGGCTTGATCAGGCAGATACGATGATTGAACTGGCGGTGGTTAGGTATAGTAGTTGAACTGTAATTGTGTTTTGTCAAAATAAAGTTTAGATGCTCAAGTGCTTGACACAGAGATTTTTGACTGAAACTAGACTGGGGGGGAAGCTTAGAACAAGCAATTTACATTGGGGGCTCGTTCGGGATCTCAACAGACCCCCAAACACAAGCTTGCTGTTTCGATCGGGCGTGCAGAAATCGGGCCCACTGCGGTTTTCGCACTGGTTTTTGGCACTTTGTTAGTCGGAGTGGATCGATCATTCGCAGGCTTGGGAAAGGGTCTAATCGAGGTCATTAGAACACAGTCGAGCAAGCACGGGGGGGGGAGGGGGGGGGGTGGCGAGGGGTGGCCCGAGGTTAGATTTGGTAACCAATTGGTGAGGTATTGAAACACAGGTCTGACCTACGTATTGATCTATCTTTGCCGGGAGCGCTGATTGGAAAGGTGCAAATGGGCGAATAGGCTAGGTGCTGAACCCTCAGTGCCCAGCAGAGAGGGGTGTCTGCGTGAAGGTGTCTGAGTCCCTCCCTGAAGTGACGGACGAAGAACCTCGTAAAGATACTGGGCTCAGTGGTCAGAGTATAGATTGGCTGGGAATACTCTAGTCCATTCAAGAATTTAATTGGGCAATTTTAGTTTGATTTGAGAGCCCGCGTATGAGGAGGGATACGCACTAAAACTAGGAGTTCGAGAACGAGTCTATATTTGCAGAATCAAATTTCCAAATACAGAATTTCACATTGAAGTTCTGCCCGTAAGGTAGAATTCGAATTCTTGTCGATAGAACTTCGGAGTTTGTGCATGTCCGTGATCGATTCCGAATAGCGGCTGATCAATAGTGAACAGTAATCCTCTGATCGATTGTTGATTAGCACCTGAGTACCTGAGAGACGGGAGCCTGGTTACTTGGTGAAAAGTAATCCGAATGCGAAGGGTACCCCTAATTCTGTAGAACTTAAAGAGGAGGGATAGAGGTCCCCCTATAGAAGTCCAGTCTTAGCGTGAGGATAGTACCATTCGGGAGGAAAAGTTGTCATTTAAGGAGTAGTACCCCTCAGCAAAGAGTAACATAGGCAGGTGAAAATCTTCGGTATCGGAGGGAGAGGTTCACTAATTGATAACACCGTGATGCAGCGTTGAGATCAAGTGTTTGTAAACTGTGCGCTAGTGCTTTAAATCATTTTTGTAAATTGTAAAAATCTAGCTTTTTGTATTGTTATCGGATCCGAATTGTGTAAATATTCTGTGTATGTAAATAAATTTAGAGTGTGTTAAGATTTAGAAAGTAAGATTTAGAGTGGGCTAAATTCGCGGACCGCTTTTTGAATTGTTGTGTATGTGAGTGTTTACGAATTTAGATACTTGAAGTAAAAGTGCGTTTGAATAAAATATTTGTAATTGTTTAGATTGGGGGGTGTTTGGGGTTACTTGTAATCGGGGGAATACTTTCGTTTTTGATTATAGTTTTATTAGCGTGGTTCGGCTTTGTCTGTATGTGCGAACTTAAAGTGGATTGAGTGAAAGATTGCTGCATGGACGAGACTGTGATTTAAAGTTGAAGTTTGTATTGAGAAACCTTTCTTGAGAGATCCTTTGTTTGAAAGTTTAGAGTTGAATGAAGTGATTGTGATTAACTGATAAGAGAGTTGGGAGAACGATTGAATACGAGCGAGCGAGTGGTTTGAATAATTGAATAGGGAGGAGCGATTGAGTGAGTGATTGAGTAACGGTCGAAAGGGAACGATTGCGAGTAGGTGTGAATCTGAGAGACGACTAGCCATTGTGTGGGAGAGACTCCATTGACCTTGGAGTCTGGATGGAAGGAGTGAGTTTGAAAAGGAGTTTGTGTCTGGAATTTTATTTTATATTGTATTTTTCAGAGAATGGGGAATGTCTCAGAGAAGGACCGATCAAATAGGTCAGGAAGCCCGATAAGGAAAATTTGCGAGAAGCTTTCACATGAAGCAGACAGATTAAGAGGATTATCTGGAGAATTAAATGCAGTTTTGAGAAGCAAACTTTGGCCGCTGGGTGGACTAAAATCTGTAATAGGAATAAACTAAATAGAAATGATTGTCAAAAAATATGGAAATAGTGAAGAAGGAAATGAGCAAATTGGAATATGGAGAATGTTCTTCACTAGAAGGAAAATAAATAAAGCGATCCTTGTACTGTCAACTCTAAGAATGGCAGCATATAAATTAGGGATTAGAGGGGAACATGAGAGAACTGGTCCTTCTCGGGACATTCCAGAACAGGGACAGGAAGATAGTAGAGGCCAACAGCAGGAGCAGGAGCAGGGGAGAATACCATCTTCTAAAAGGGAAACTACTGAGATGGCTCTTAAAGGGGAGGTGCCGACTAAAATTAAATTCATTAAATTTGGTAAGAGTGCAGCAATATCTGTAGACCTCGAAGGGAGAGAGGCTCACAATATGCCAGGGTGGGCAGAATTTTTCGTAGTGGAGCCACAGCATTCTTCACAACACTCTCATGTTCCCAGTTCGGAGACACCATGCGCAGCTTGCGAGCAGGGCACACGGGAGGAGTCAGAGTTATCTTTGGCTCCTCCCACTAAATTCAAATCTGAAGTGGAAAAATCGGGGGAGGACCCTCCAGCTCCTATGATTGCTCCACCGGTGAAGGACAGTATGGGAGATCAAGGAGCTAGAAGGAAGGTTAAACCGAAATGGAAACCAAGATTAATTAGAAACTCCAGTAGTAGGAAAGTGAAGTAATCCTTCCTGAAGTACAGACAGAACAAATAGCTTTTCTGAGGGTGAGATAGTGGGAGGATATTGATCTGGACATTGATAATATTGTTATGTCAGAGCAATTCCCTGATGATGGGGGTATAGAACGGATTCCCCGTAGACAGTTTGTTTGTAGAATGCTGCCTACTCTACCTTAGGTATTAAGTCCCACATTAGGTTTAAATGTCTCCCTAGCCACAGACGTTCAGACTTTAATGCAGCCTGATCCAACAGCAGCTGGATCAGAGACTAAAGATTCAAAAAAGGGAAATAAGGACGGAGGAAGACAAGGAGGAGAAAGATCTCAAAGCTTGGATAGATCTACCATTCCGAGAGCCAACCATTCCTTGGTTTGGCTGGAGGGTATATAAGTTTGTCCGACCTGACCAGTGCTACAACTGTGGAGGATTCGGACATTGGAGTCAGTCATGTCCTGTGAGGGGGTATTACCGAGTAGGAAGGGGGCAAAGAAGAGGACCACGGGGTTTCAGAAACCAGTGGATTCCGAGAGGTTACCGGGATACGTGCGACCCTGAGGGTAGAGGATGAGGACACTGGCAATGAGATCGGGGGAAGGGACATTTTGGCAATGGAACCCATTTTATTAGCCCTAACCTGCCAGTTAATACCACCTATTAAATTTGAAGGCATCCTCAAATGGCCCAAAAACAGCAATAAAAACCAGAAAGGACATCACCCCCTTCCAAGTTCTAGGAGGAGACACAAATAATCTAATTCTTGAGAAACCCTCACTGAAAGGAAGAAGTAAGAAACATAGTAGCTGGTGTGAGAAGGAATGGTAACTAAGGAGAAGAAATGGCACGAGGGAGTGAAGAAAGAAACTTATTGTGCAGGAAGTATGGGAGTGGGGAAAGAAGTTAATATACTAACGTGTTACTGAGTTTATGCCTGCAGGACAGTATAATTGACAACATGCTATCTGGGGAGTGAAGTAAAGAATATACAGACTCCTTGAGAACGGGCAGAAGGCAGCAAAGGTAATGTAGCCCCCCCAGAAACAGGAATCAACAAGCAGGAGGAAAGGATACCGTCCTGCCCCTTTAAGACAAATCTGGGAAGGCCAACAGACAGTGCTCCTCAGTATCCCTACTCCCTTGAAACCAACATCAGAGAAGAAGATGATAACCTACCCTAGTGCCCAACTTTAACATCATCTAGCTTTTGAAGCTGGAAAAAGGAAGGAAAATAAAGGACACTATCTAATCTTCCCTAAGGAAACAACACCAACAACCTATGACGACTATTGGGACAAGCTCCTCTTTAAAGAACTGAATTTGAAAAAAACATTCCTCTGGGGTTTGGGGTAAAACATCTAATTTGTGTCTAAACTAGACTAAGTGGGAACCGTTGAGTCCCAGCATCACACGGGAGGGCTGGTCCCCCAACGCAATATGCCACCTCTCCACCAATTCCAGTATTGGTGGCCAGTGGGGGGGGGGGGGGGGGGGGGGGGGGTTCTGGAGCACAAGTATGGGTGTTGTGGGCTGAAGGGACTGGTTTCCAGAGGGCTAGTATGGACATTGTAGGCCGAATGAATTCTTGGGCTGGCAGCTCAGTCACTCAAGCCTGTTGTTCTGGCAGCTCACTCACTCACGGCTGGTGGGCTGGCAGTTGACTCACGGCTATTCCTTGAAATTCCATTTCAAGCAGGGTGCAAGGCCACCAAATTCAAGTGCAGTTTCTTACCACATCAAGCAGGGTGCAAGGCCACCAAATTCAAGTGCAGTTTCATACTATTTCAAGCAGGGCGCAAGGCCACTAAAGACAGCGAGTCGTGACCTCTCCCTCCTCCATCTTGCAGAGACTGAGCCACGCCCACACTTCTGGGTTTTATAGTCCCTCCCCCTCCCACCAGAAGGGGTGTGGCCTTCATGGCGTGATTGACAGGAGAGTGAATCTCAACATTTTTTAGACACTGATAACTCTTTTATTTTTCATCGATGGGAAAAATCCTCGGTACCTGATGAGCGGAGGGGAACTCTGAGTAAGATGGCCAAAAATCACAGCCGTATGTGGTAGCATTTTTTCTAAAATCAATATAAAGTGCAAACAGGAAGTGGTCAAGATTAGACTTTTAATGATATAGAAGGCAAGCCAATTTTAATTAGGCAAGGCAACTTTAATTAGGCAAGGCAACTTGAACTAGGCAACATAGCTTTAGCATTTCCAAACCAAAGACAACACAGCTTTAGCATTTCCAAACCAAAGGCAACACAGCTTTAGCATTTCCAAACCAAAGGCAACACAGCTTTAGCATTTCCAAACCAAAGGCAACACAGCTTTAGCATTTCCAAACCAAAGGCAACACAGCTTTAGCATTTCCAAACCAAAGGCAACACAGCTTTAACATTTCCAAACCAAGGGCAACACAGCTTTAGCATTTCCAAACTATATTTTCAAACCACATTAAGGGCACTGACAGGTCAGTAAAACCACTTACAGTTTAGAAGACACGTGTTCAGTGTTATTCACAGCTCAGACTGAGAGACGTGACCCTCTCGTTCCCCCATCTTGAAGAGACTGACTGAGGCACTCAACAATTCCGGGTTTTATAATCCCTCCGGAAGGGGCATGGCCTTCAGGAGAGAGAATCTCAACATTTTTAAAACACTAATAACTCTTTTATTTTTCATCGATGGGCTGCACAGGGGAGGGGGACTCTGAGTAAGATGGCCAAAAATCACAGCCGTAAGTGGCAGCATTTTTTCTAAAATCAATATACAGAACAACAGGAAGTGGTCAAGATCAGACTTTTAGTAATAAAGATTTATAAAATTTGGATTCGGTCTCAAAATTGTGTGGTGATGAATTGGAGGGACTTTAACATTTTGAGATTTGGAACATACTTGTGAAATTTGGCTTAGGAATATTTGGAGTTTGATTATTAATTGATATTGTCTCATCCCCAGACAGGCAGCCAGAGATGAGAGGATTATTCAGAGAACATCAGGAAGGATGGAACTTGGGTAGATCTGGTAACATGGAAATTATTTTGGGAATATGAGAGTTGGAATTAAAGTTGGAATTAAAATTAGAATTAAAATTGGAGTTGGAATTGGAAATGGTCAAAATAGGAACTGTGAGCAGCAGGACCTCCCTTTAAGAGACCGTGACTAGGAAATTACTCAGTAGTTAGGAACTAAGCGGGAACCCCTAGACTGAGAGCAGAGCCAACATTGTAAGGAAGAAGTACTGGAAGAGAAGTCTATTGAATTAGACAAAGAAACTTGAATGGGTGTAGGAATAGCAGAGCCGATGCATATTTAACCAATGGATCTAAATTGTTTAACCCTTGATGGTAAAGCGGCTTCTATTATCAAGGTAGAAATAAATTGTCCCTGGAGCTGGCATTCTTAATTGGATTTATGATAAAATTGACAGCATATAGCAATTGATTGATTAAATTTGAACAGCTGGGAATTCCACAGGAATTGGGATGGAACTGTGTTATCGGCCACAATGCTGTGGAATAAGAAGGATGAGATGGACTCTGGAATTTAAAATAGTAAATTGAAGGCTGAGATTGAATTTGGTTGAATTGATACATTTTTCATGGTTTGCTTTAAATTGGTCACGCCTGTAGGGAAATCTGGATTGAACCTAGCTGAAATTTATATGAGAACCCATCATCAGATATACATATTATAACATCATGTGAATATGGAGAGAGCTGATTAGTGTTGATCCTAGGATAGTAAAGAGTACATTATAAACAGAATAGAAATAGGAATGCAGTGATAGAGCAGAATATAATAGGAATAGTAATAGTGAAATGGAAAAGGGATAGTATTGAAGAATTACAAAAATGTATGGGGAAGCATTGATGCATGAGTGGTAACTTGTTTTGTCCCAGTTTTTTCATGAATTATAGGTTCGACCATGGAAAGGGATGGAAGAATGGGCGACAACACGGATGGAGGGAATTCGCGCCAACGAAAACTCGGGAGGTGAAGACTCATCAGACGGAAATTGTGAAGCTACGCCCACGAAAACTCGGGAAGCTTGACAAGATTCTGGGAATAAACATCATGATCTTGTGTTGCTGATAGATGGGAAATGTAATGGAAACACATATGTATATCTGGTTAGCTGATTATTTTACTATTTGGTTATCATAAATGATGGGTTATCATATATGATAAAAAGGAAGGAATGTTAATCCTGGTCAAATTGGGGAGGCCAGGACCCTAAAATTGAGTAAAGTCTTCTGGGCTGCTAGGCCATTTGGCCAATTTAAAAGTGCTTTCTGTAGAAATGTGATAAGCTGCAGAATAGTGCCAGTTTGGCAAGAGCCTCGATCGAGCTACAGGAAGAGAATGGGGACATCTGCAGACCCTGACAATTAGGTGCAAAATGCATAGAATGGATTGGATGAATGCAAACCAGACATACACTTTGTAAATAATTATAAATAATGTTGCAAAGCTTTACTTTGCTGAATGTTAATTATATTAAGTATTGAGCCTTGTCTGGTTTTCTTGCATATCAGGGCAAATGTTGTGATGTTTGTTTCCTCCGAGAAACACTGTTTGAATACAATGTATTAGCCACTGTATTATTGGGTCAGGAAATGTCTGTCATGTATGGGGTTAATCAATATCTGTAATTGGATTGTAAAGAGACCACCCCCATGTGGTTCAGCCCCTCGAGATCCGGGGACGTATAAAAGTCTGTTGCCACAAGGTCCTGCCTCGATCTTCTGGGAGAGCACTTGGGACTGCGTGACCTTCTGGAGTGTCTCTGTTGAAGCGAGGCTTAGAGGGCTTGATCAGGCAAATACGATGATTGAACCAGCGGTGGTTAGGTATAGTAGTTGAACTGTAATTGTGTTTTGTAAAAATAAAGTTTAGATGCTCAAGTGCTTGACTCAGTGATTTTTGACTGAAACTAGACTGGGGCGAAGCTTAGAACGAGCAATTTACATTCGGGGCTCGTTCGGGATCTCAACAGACCCCCAAATACAAGCTTGCTGTTTCGATCGGGCGTGCAGAAATCGGGCCCACTGTGCGTTTTCGCACTGGTTTTTGGCACTTTGTTAGTCGGAGTGGATCGATCATTCGCAGGCTTGGGAAAGGGTCTAATCGAGGTTATTAGAGTCTAGCAAGCAAAAGGGGGGGGGGGGAGTTAGCACTCCTTTGGGATGTTGCGATGTTCGTTTCCTCCGAGAAACACTGTTTGAATACAATGTATTAGCCACTGTATTATTGGGTTCAGGAAATGTCTGTCATGTATGGGGTTAATCGATATCTGTAATTGGATTGTAAAGAGACCACCCCCATGTGGTTCGGCCCTTCGAGATCCGGGGACCTATAAAAGTCCGCTGCCACGAGGTCCTGCGTCGATCTTCTGGGAGAGCGCTTGGGACTGCCTCTGTTGGGACTGACTTGGGAGTGTCCCTGTTTGAGCGAGGCTTAGAGGGCTTGATCAGGCAGATAAGATGATTTAACCGGCGGTGGTTAGGTATAGTAGTTGAATTGTAATTGTGTTTTGTCAAAATAAAGTTTAGATGCTCAAGTGCTTGACAGTGATTTTTGGCTGAAACTAGACTGGGGGAAGCTTAGAATGCGGAAACAAGCCCTTTGACCCAACTCATCCATGCTGACCAAGCTGTCCCATCTAAGTTAGTCCCATTTGGCCGTGTTTGGCCTATATCCCTGTACACCTTTCCCATTTATGTACCTGTCCAAATATTTTTAAATGCTGTTATAGTATTGCCTCCACTACCTTCTCTTGCAGCTCATTCCATACGCCCACCATCAAGTGAAAAAGTTGCCACTCCGGCTCGTATTAAATCTTGCCCTTCTCACGTTATAATTATGCAAAGTATTTGACATTTCAAATATGAATCTGACTGTCTATACTCTCAATGCCTCCCATTGTTTTATTAACTTCTATCATGTCTCTCGGCATCCTCTGATGCTGCAGAGAAAACAATCCATGTTTATCCAGCCTCTCCTTACAGCCTACCCAGAGGAACCCAGCATTTACCTTCTAATCTAGATAGCATCCAGGTAAAGCTGTTCTGCACTCACTCCAAAGCCTCCACATCCTTCCTGTTATGGAATGACAGGAAATGTTGACAATACTCCAAATACAGCCTAATCAAAGTCCTGTAAAGTTGCATCATGACTTCCTGATTCTTATACTCAATGCCCCACCCGATTAAGGTTAGCATTTCATATTTCCTCTTTATCACTCCATTTACTTTCAGGGAGCTATAGACTTAAAGCCCAGATTTCTCTGAACATATAATTGTCCCAGTAGTGCTGCAGGAAGTAAGCAATCCATTGTTCCAGTTCATATCTGATGCACATGACAAATAAACTCTCCCGACTTCTTGCCATTATACTTTTCACTTATACGTGACATCCACTTCATTCGTCCCCAGACTTAACTCCTGCCATTCTCGGCCCATATCTGTAAATGATCCATCTCCTGCAATATTCTTTGACAACCCTCTTCACTCCATCAATTTTTGTGTCACCTGTAAACTTACTAATCAGCATATCTACATTTTTGTCAAAGAATGTTACATATAATCACAAATAATAGAAGCCCCAGCACCAATTCCTGCAGAACACCACTGATTACAGATATCCAGCCAGAATAACACCCTTCCACCACTACTTTCTTTGGTTCTATTTCTGAATCCAAATCACCATGAATCCATGCCTCTTAATCTTCCGAATCAGCCTACCCAGAGGAGCCCAGCATTTAATGCCTTACTAAAGTCCATGTAGACAGCATCCACTGCCCTGACCTTATCAATCACTGTCAGTCTGTGAGTTTCCAACATTTTCTGTCTTTGCTTGATTTCCAACATTTGCAGCTTTTTGGGTTTTCTTTCACAAAAGAAGAATGACAGCTATTTTATGGTGGTACAAATGTCGCACAAGCAGAATCAACACATAGCTCATGTAACACACCATTGTTTTAAGTTGGCAGGTCAAGCAGCATCTGTGGAAGCTGAGGAATGGTTGACTTGCATCGAGATTTATTTATTGTCACAAAATAATTGTGAACGTGGAACATTTTTTGCATTCTTTATGTGACCTCATATAGCAAAAGTATACTGTATGTAAACCAGTCTCTGGTTGATCACACTTCAGAAATTAATACCTCCATTCACAGCATCGTTCACAAATTCAGGATACGAAAAAGAACGTACAATCTATGAAATATTGCAAATGTAATTACTGCTAGAGAAAATCAGAGAGATAATGTATGCACAGCAAGTATATAATGTGATCATAATTCAATGATCTGTTATGTATAAACATAATAATTAAATATATTTACACGGCTCTACTTTGACAGTCCTCTGAATAAAGTTCACAATACTCGCAACACTAGGAGAATAAATAAAGCCTCATCTCTGTCTTAAATAGTCGACCTCTTATTTTGAAATGCCTCACACTTGTCTATGCTCCAGCAGATACAAACCTAGCTTACCCAATCTATCCTCACAAGATAACCCTTCCATTCCAGATAATATTTGGTAAACATTCTCTGAACTGTTTGCAATGTATTTATACCCTGAAGTAAGAATAGTTTAGTTTTAGTTTAAAGATACTGAGTGGAAACAGGCCCTTCGGTCCACGTTGACCAGCGATCCCCGCATATTAACAGTATCCTACACAAACTGGGGACAATTTTTACATTTACCAAACTAATTTACCTACAAACCTCTATGTCTTTGCAGTGTGGGAGGAAACCGAAGATCTCGGAGAAAACTCACGCGGTCACGTGGAGAACATACAAACTCCATACAGACAGCACCCGAAGTCGGGATCGAACCTGGGTCTCCGGCGCTGTAAGCACTGTAAGGCAGCAACTCTACCGCTGCGCCACCGTGGCCACCCTGTACTGTCACAACACTGCAGATGTGGTCTACTCATGCCCTATACAAGTGAACTACAACTTACCTACTTTTGATTCAGACATAAGAGAATGTGGGCATTCGAATTTGGAGTAAAAAATAAACTGCAAGGAAAATTTGGCAGGTCAAGCAGCATCTGCGGAATCTTCCAGCCATTTATTGTTTACTTTTGCAAGCAATTTCCTTAGCAATAAACAACAACAATCTGTTAGGTTTCTAATTATTGTAGATGCATAATCATCTTTGGTAAATCATGCACAAGGATTCTCAGATGTCTCAACATTTCAGTGCTATGAAATATCTCAATATTTTAGTGCTTATTTTTATATTAAGGATCGAATTTTTGAGCTATCCTGAATGTATGAAAGTAGTTAGAAACATAGAAAATAGGTGCAAGAGTAAGCCATTCGGCCCTTCGAACTAGCACAGCCATTCAATATGATCATGGCTGATCATCCAAAATCAGTGCCCCGTTCCTGCTTTTTCCCCATATCCCTTGATTCCGTTAGCCCGAAGAGCTAAATCTAACTCTCTCTTAAAACGCTTCTGAAATTTAAAAAAAACTCAGTGCCAGCCATGAATCCTACCTAAGAAAATAACTGCTTTGACTTTATGAAGTAAATCTTCTTCTTCTTGCACATGGCATGCACAGCCTAAAGTTGTAGGACAACTTGTTCTATTTAATCTTATTTGATTGTGCACACCAGGTTGATTGCATTCGTTGAAACAGGCAGGAATTTAAAGATAAAATCGTATCTTAAATTCATCCTTTCCTTCGTGACTTAAGCATCCAATGTTAATTTTGGTTGATAAACAGTGATTTTAGTCCTAACCGAGGTGGAACTGATCTTAATTTCTATGAAAACTGGTGATTGAAACTTGTTGAAAAAAAAGTTGTTGGAAATCAACTTTGTTCCAAGGCTTTTACCTAACAACTGTTGCATTTGGAGCTCAACACTTTACTACTGAGTTAACAAAATATTTATCTGATTGTCTCACTTAATATTCTCTTTTGCTTCAAGTCTCTCAGTTATCACATCTACTTCCCAACTTAAACATTAGACATTTACATTTAACAGTCATTTAACCCTAAAAACAGACACTCCCAGGTTTCCATGATTACTTGCAAACAGCAACTTACTCAGCGTCACAGCTATTAGAACTGCTGCCTCATATTGCCAGAGAATCATCAGAGACACACTACATCCAGCTCACTCCCTGCTCAAACACAAAAACTGCACATACAACCTCAGGCACAGACGAGCGGACAGTATCGCCACAAATAGAACACGCTTTTTTAAGAGCTTCTTCCCTGCAACAGTGAGACTCTTGGCCAAAACAAAACAAAATGAACTGATGTCCTGATATAGGGTTTGTGCAAGTTACAATGCTCTCACTTTCCCCTTTGTATAGGGTTTTAGGCATTTTCTTTTTTTATTTCTGGAGTGGTATGTGTTTTTTATGGATTATGTGTCTTCTGTGTGTCTTTTTAATTTTTTTTTAATTTTTAATTTTAAATTTTTAACTTGACTTGACTTGACTCTCTGAATAGCCACACAAGAGTTCCTATGTGTGTAAGCACAAATGGCAAATAAAGTTTTTGACCTTTTGACCTTTGACCAGGGTTCGATCCTGACATTGGGTGCTGTCTGTATGACGTTTGCACATTCTCCCTGTGACTGCAGGTGCTCCTGTTTCTACCCGCATCCTAGACATGTGGGTCTGTAGGTTTAATTTGCTGCTGTAGATTGCTCCTAGTGTGAAGGGAGTGGACGAGAAAGTGGGATGATGTCGAACTAGTGTGAAGGAGTGATCAATGGACAGCATAAACAGCATGAAGAGCCTGCTTCCATGCTGTATCTCCGAAACTAAAACATAAACCCCAAATATACAGCCATTAGTTCCTTCAGTTGTGTTCCTTCCCAACTTCTGTGGTTCATTTCACCTTCAACCTCAAAATGTTGCCCAATATTAATATGTCCTTCTCCTTACCAGATCAACTCTCTTACTTTAGAAAATACATCATAAAATTAAGTTCATAAAATTATACAAATAGTTTGTAAATACTTACCTGGCAGATAAATATTTAATCCTTTCAGCGTCGTGCCCATTGACGTCTGCGCAATCTGCTTGTTACAGTCATTGTACTCAAACCCTTGAGTTACAATCAACCCTCAACCCTTGACCTTGCTTTCAATAATATTCACTTCTCCAATCTTCTCAGGAGGCAGCAATCACATAATCTTTATTTTGTAAATTAATACCAGCATCACACTTACGATCAGCTGTCATTTATATTTTGTGCCTCATATCCTTTTCCAGTGCCCCAATTGGTCATGTGCATTCATGTCAGGTGACTGCAAACATAGAAACATAGAAAAATAGGTGCAGGAGTAGGCCATTCAGCCCCTAGAGCCAGCACCACCATTCAATATGATCATGGCTGATCATCTAAAATCAGTACCCCGTTCCTGCTTTCCCCCCATATCCCGTGATTCCTACAGCCCAACGAGCTAAATCGAATCTCTCTTGAAAACATCCAGTGAATTGGCCTCCACTGTATTCTGTGGCAGAAAATTCCACTAATTCACAACTCTCTGGGTGAAAATGTTTTTCCTCATCTCAGTCCTAAATGGCCTACCCCTTATTCTTAAACTGTGGCCCCTGGTTCTGGACTCCCCCAACATCGGGAACATTTTTCCAGCATCAAGCCTGTCCAATCTTTTAAGAATTTTATATGTTTCTATAAGATCCCCTCTTATCCTTCTAAATTCCAATAAATTCCCGTGTGAGTTCCAGTGCAACATTCTTGCAATCCTATGATGCAAGGTTCAGAAGTCATTGAACCTGACTGCAAACACTGCCACCTGGCTTGCAATGAGTCTCAGGTCATTCTACTTAGAGTCTTACTGAAAAAGAATCAGGAAAAAGTGCCACAGGAATATCCTCTATGCCCAATTACAGTAAGTTCAACATCTCACAGTTAGTTTTGTTTTGCCACCAATTTCTTAATATTAAACGCAAAGGTTTATGAGAAATTAATTATTTTTTTCTTTGTTCTGGTTTTCTTCAGTGAATGCAACCATTGAATTACTCCATAAATAGTTTTTTGCACAGAGAGTGGTGGGGCTGTAACACACTGCCGGGGTGCAGGGGGGTGGTGGGTGCCTATTCATGTGCTGTACTATGTATAAACTTCCAATGATATCTCTTTCCCAATGTCAACACAACTGAATAATATTCAACTGTGCAAAAGCTATCTAAATATTTGTTGTCAGTTTTGCATTGCCACTAATCTTGGGGTCAATAATCCTCTATTTTGAATCTGGTGCTGTGTCATCACCATGCATGCCAGCAGATGATCAAAGGACAAGCATTCAGTGTCCTGGCCTGGACCATGCAATCAGATTGATCATTATGCAACTTACAACATGGTATGAATATTGATTTCTATAACCTCAATTAACCCCTGCATTCCCTCTCTCCATCCCTCCCCCACCCAAGTTGCACCGGCCTCTCTTTCTCACCTAGCAAATAGCTAACAATAGGCTGTTTCCTTTATCAACTTTACTTTTTTGCATATCCTTAATTTATTTGTTATATATCTCTACATTACCGTCTATATCTCTCGATTCCCCCCTGACTCTCAGTCTAAAGGGTCTCGATCCGAAACATCACCCATTCTCTCTCTCCAGAGATGCTGCTTGTCCCATTGAGTTACTCCAGCACTTTGTGTCTATCTTTGATCATTGTGAACCTTCCTTCAACCTTTTCTGTTCTTTCAATTTATTTCGCGGACCGAAATATGTGACCACAAGGCAGGTTCCGTTTGCCCGTCTTTCGATCATTGGTGTGCCACTCTACACCCTTGTGCAAGGTGAACCCATACTAATGTGGTTATCACATTTCCTCCATCCTAAGTATCAGTATGATCTGATGATCGTAATGCAGAGTGTCTGCCAAGCGTTTCAATAAACCTGTATTACATCTTTTCCTGATTATCCAATAACCTTGTGTTACCCCTCATTGCCTCTGGTTCCCGAGTTCTCATTGCCGCATGTTCTCGTGTGGCTCCCTAAACTTGAGCAAAGTAAGTGCTGGAGTAACTCAGCAGGTCAGGCAGCATCTGTGATGGAAAATGGACAGGTGATTTTCGGATCGGGAAATGTTACTCAAACATTGCAAGGGGGAGGGGAACAAAGCCAGGCAAGTGATATTTGGAAGTTAGATACAAAATGCTGGCGTAACTTCAGACCGAAGAAGGGTCTCGGTCCGAAACGTCACGCATTCCTTCTCCCCAGAGATGCTGCCTGTTCCGCTGAGTTACTCCAGCATTTTGTATCTACCTTCGATTTAAAGCAGCATCTGCAGTTCCTTCCTTCTACACAAGTGATATTTGGATACAGGAGAGATGTGGGGTGTGCTGCGGGCGAGGAGGTGTGGGGGTGGGTTGGAGTGCGGATTGCCAGATGAGAGATGGAAAAAAGGAGACAAAATGGTGACACATAGATAAAGAGAAGAGTAAAATGTAAAAGCCATTTGGGAGGGAAGAGGGGGATGGGAGATGAGAGCACGGAGGAGGGGAATTGCGCAGGGTGACAGTACGAGAAATGGGCGCTCTCAGGTAGAGGGAGAGGGCCGCTGAGTTGCTCCACGACTCTGTGCGCCGCAGCATTTGCTGACCCTGACATGACGGCCCCGACTCCAGGCCGACTCCAGGCCGGCAGCCGTCGCCATGGCAACACGTCGCTGCCTCCGTGTGGGCGGAAGTGACGCCCGCTGGCGGGAGGCGCGGCCGGAAGAGGAAGCCGCAGCGATGAAGTTTCGAGCAAAGATCGTGGACGTCGCTTGTTTGAACCATTTCACCCGTAAGTGGCGCATGGACAAGTCGCCTTCTCCTGCTGTCGGTGCAAGGGACACCTGGTGCCCGCTCACGGTTTACTTCTCAGTGCTACAGTACAAGATGCCGCTCAGAGAGACACAAGCCGGTGCTGCAGTAACTCAGCGTCTCTAGAGAACCGTAACAGGCGATTGATGAGTCTTAACAAATGTCACCTATTCATGTTCTCCAGAGATGCTGCCTGACCTGCTGAGTTACTCCAGCACCCTGTGTCTTTTTTGGTTTAAAGCATCAGCCGCAGGTCCTTGTTTCTCGAGAATACACCCACTTTGGCTTCACTTGTTGCAAACTCTACTCTGTCCAGGCAGTGTCCGTTACGTCCAAGTCATGTTTCTGTCTCGGATTGACCCGCCTTTGAATCCCATCTTCAACCTTTTACTGGCCACGAATTCCTTTTGCATCCTGCCCCTCTCTACTCCAGTAAACCCAATCGTTTCCCACTCCTACTGTCTTGTTTGAAATTGTTGAGCGACCAGAGATGTTGAGTATTTGGAAGTGCTTCCTTCCTTGTAAAGTGCTGCCGAAGTTGAATTGATTGAATTGAAATATACAACATGGAAACAGACATTTAGGCCTAGCGAGTCCACACCAACCATTGATCACCTGTTCACATTAGTCTGGTCTCGACCCGTAACGGCACCCATCCCTTCTCTCCAGAGATGCTGCCTGTCCCGCTGAGTTACTCTAGCTTTCTGCGTGTCTCTTCGGTTTAAACCAGCATCTACAGTTCCTTCTTGCATATTATTTCTATGTTGTCTCACTTTCACATCCACTTCCTTTAGAGATAACATACGGTGGCCAATTAACCTGCATGTCTGCAATGTGGGAGCAAACAAGAGAAAAAGCATGCTTTCACAGGGAGAATATACAAATTCCACAGAGCAAGACTTGATCCTGATGAGGTCAAGAACCAACCCGAGTCTCTGGCACTGTGAGGCAGTGGCTCTACTAGTCATACTACTGTGCTACCTAATTATTCAAATTTCTTAAAGCCTCAGAACTTATTGTACCCCATATCTGTGTCTATTCTTCCCACAGCTCTATATTTGAACCTTATTTTGACGTTCCAGGAACTTTTATTAATTTCCTGACCACCATTTGCCTTTGCTACTGTCTGAGGCTGAACCAGTTTGTTTGAGGATCATTTTCTGAATTAGATCCAATGTCCACACTAAGATTAAAGGGCCTGTCCCACTCAGGCAACTTTTTAGGCGCGTGCAGGAGACTCTGCGCTCGCCACATGATCGCCACATGTTCGCTGGTAGTCTCTGGTGAGTCTTCATGGTCGAGTGGAGTTCCTGCATTCTGGGAACTTGTCGCGGCCTCAGTATGGTCGCCACAAATTTTTCAACATGTTGAAAATTTTTCTGCGACCAAAAATTGGAGAAAATCAATACTTTTGTCGTCTTAGGTGCAGTTGTAGTGGGTTCGACATGTAGTTATAGGTAGTCGGGCTAGTCGTAGGTAGGTTTAGTTAATCTCCTTTGCTGACCGGGCATTTTCATTGGCTCATTGGGGGGAATATAACGTAAACACAAGTTTTCAGAACCAAGGAGAACCGACCGGTAATGTTAAATGCCCGCCAAACTTCACAGCTGTGTATCTCTGGCTTATTAAAAGTTATCTGGCTTCTTAAAAGTGTCTCCCCCCTTCCCCCTCCTCTCTCCCCTCCCCCCTCTTTTAAAGGACTTGCCATACACTGTGCTAGCCGTCTTAGCCTTCCTGTTCATCGCGGTGTGTGTCTGTATCACTTTGGCTTTGCACCGTGTGAATTTTAGACAGCGCTCCCCATGCTTGCCCTGGCCCCCGCCTTTGCGGTGTGTTTGTGTGCGTGTGTGTGTTCCACTCTGACAGTTGCCGTTCCAGTTCCTGGTTTTCAGGCGAGTGCCGCAAACTTGACAGTTGAGGGCAGTCCGTTGAAAAATCGCCGAAGTGGGACAGGCCCTTAACAACTTCAGTGCAGGACTGAGGCGTTGTCGTATCCCTACTCTCTCAAAGGAATATATGTTGAGTTTCGACATGGGAGTTCTCCCCAGTATCTTGGGTAATATTCTTTAGCTAAAAGCAAACTGTTGGAAGAAGATGGGCAGCACCTGTTGGAAGCAAATAGACAGATGTTTTGGGTCGAGCCTCCTTCAGAGGGATGGATTAGAGGGGAGAAAGCTGGTAGGGCAGATTTCTTCTATGTTTTATTCTTTAGCTGACAAAATAGCTCTTAAGCATCCCAGAATAACTTTTATTACTGATCCTGTTTTTTTTAGTACCATTTCAAAATTTAGTCTCCAGCCACCAGTGATAAACATAACCCTAAATCATCATCCTTTGAGGAAGCATAATGATTGAATGGGCTCTGCAAACAGTATTTGCATTCATTGCATGTGTATATATATTGTGTGTGTACGTGATATGGAGGCGTTGTTATGTGGTCTCAGCTATTTCAGGTAAGCTGCTGATTGTTTTTTTTGTGTGTGTATGCGTATATGGCTCTCACTTAACTTTTTTTCTCAGTGGTCAGCCGGGCAACCTAGGCAGCTTTTTAGGTTGCCAAATGACAGTTTAGGTGGTCATTTAAGACGGCTTGCATGACATGTGCGATAATGTGCTCGAACGAAGTGCATAGTTACCTGTCAGAATTATGGTCAATGAAGCATTCACATATTATTTCTGCTTCAAATAAAGTCAAAAACTAAACATATTCACCAATCAAGACATGATACATACCACAATTATATGCACCAAAATGACAATACCGTATCTCATCTCTTTTTACATGTTGCAATGAATGCAATTTCTATTATTTCTTTCCACTTCTAAACAAAATTCTGGTTGGATTATTCAGCGTATGATCAACCTCGGTGAGACCAAGTGCAGGCTTGGCGATCGCTTCGCACAACACCTCCACTCAGTTCGCAATAACCAACCTGATCTCCCTGTGGCTCAGCACTTCAACTCCCATTCCGAATCCGATCTTTTTGTCCTGGGCCTCCTCCATGGCTAGAGTGAGGTCCACCGCAAATTGGAGGAACAGCACCTCATATTTTGCTTGGGTAGTTTATACCCCAGCGGTATGAACATTGGCTTCTCCAATTTCAGATAGTCCTTGCTTTCTCCCTCCTTCCCCTCCCATTCCCAGCTCTTTCAGAGCCTACTGTCTCCGCCTCTTCCTTTAAGCCCCACACCCCCCCACCCCCGACATCAGTCTGTAGAAGGGTCTCGACCCGAAACGTCGCCTATTTCCTTCACTCCATAGATGCTGCCTCACTCGCTGAGTTTCTCCAGCATTTTTGTCTACCCATTCACACAAGTTCTGTTATCCCACTTTCCTCACCCACTCCCTACACATTATGGGCAATTTTACAGAGACAAGCTACAAAGCCAATGTGTCTTTGGGATGTGGGAGGAAACCCACACGCTTGCAGGGAGAATGTGCAAATACAATACAATACAATACAATTTATTTGTGTCATTTGAACCTCATTGAGGTTCAAACGAAATTTGGTTTCTGCAGTCATACACACAAGAAAAAGAACCAAGACACAACAGAATTTACACAAACATCCATTACAGAGAATCTCCTCCTCACTGTGATGGAAGGCAAAGTCTTATCTCTCCCCTGCACTCCTCATTCTCCTCCCGATGTCAGAGTCAAAGCCCCCGGCGGGCGATGGTAAGTGTCCCGCGGCCATTAAAGCGCGGTGATGCAAGGCCGCGCTCCGGGTCTTGGTGTTGGAGTCCCCGGAGGGTGCTAACAAGTCCCGCAGCCATTTAAAGCTGCGCCGGGCGATGATGTAAGGCCCCGCTCCAGGTAATTTTCAACCCCGCAACTCGGGCGGGAGAAGATGCCGTTGCGGAAGCCCAGAAAAGCGGTCTCCCAGCAGGGACCCACAGACTCCCGGTGTCACCGTCCACCAGACCTGCGGTTGGAGCCTCCGAATACCGACGTCGGGTCGCAGCCGCGCGCCACCACAGCTCCCCCCAGCTCCGAACTCGGCCAGCCGCGTCGGGCGGTAAGTCCGCAGCTCCGCGACTGGAGCCCCAGGTCATTCCGGTTGGAGGCCGTTCCACGGTGCGAGGCCCCAACGACAACGGAGACCCGACAGGGAAAAGGTCGGGTTCTCCTTGCAGGGGAAAGATTTTAAAAGTTTCCCCCACCCCCGCCCCCCACACACATACCCAGTTAAAAACACAATTCAACACAGACAGTGCCCGAGGACAGGATCGAACACAGATCTCTGCCATGTGAGACAGCAAGTCCACCAGCTGTGCCACTATATTTTATTTTCCAACATACAAAACATTTTACGTTGATAACTAAAAGAAACCATCCATTTTCAGTCTTAAATCTCTAAGTGACTCTATGTCCCCCTTGACAGCTACTATATGTTTTAATTCAGTTCAAGACTGGGGCAGTACATTGGCCATAGAGTTGCTGCCTAAACGTGCCTGAGACCCGGAATTGATCCTGAATATGGGTGCTGTCTGTATGGAGTTTGCTCCTTTTCCCTTTGATCGCATGGGTTTCCTCCGGGTGATCTTGTTTCCTTCCACATTCCAAAGGTGTGCATGAACCATTTTCAGACCCTTTTTAAAATATTTATATATATTTATATAGTTACATATACATATATAAATGTACACTGTTTTGTTTTCTCGTTTATAACATTGTTTACAGAGTACTATGTTTACATATTCTGTTGTACTGCTGCAAGTAAGGATTTCATTGTTCCAGCTCCAGGGAGTGATTCTGCGTTGGTTTTCAGCGGTCGCGGCAAGGCGGTGACCGGACCGCAATGGCTGCCAGATCTCCCACAATGCAAAGGGAGGTAGAAAGTGGCCGACGCCGACCAGTTGCCGTGGTTGTGCGCATGTGCAGGGGAGGATGTGCAGGCCGTGGCAGTGCGCGTGTGCAAGGCGGCTGGCCGTGCCGGCTGATGAGGAACGAGCGGAGAGCAGAAAACAGACCCGGATACGGATGGTGGGCGAAGACGGAGAGTGACACAGAGAGAGATAGAGTGGGGGGCCCGCTCAGAATTAAACAATAGCTTGTTGCTTGTCAAGCTGGGCAAAATGGCATGGCATTTAGGTTGCCCGATGGCACTTTAGGTCGCCCTTGGCAACCGGGCAACCGCTAATTTCGAGCCCTGATATATATTTGTTTGTGTGTGTGCGTGTGTGCACACTTGTGAGTATGTGTATATATACACACAACATTTTGCTCTCTTTATTATATTGTTTACTGTACAATACATATTCTGTGGTGCTGCAGCAAGTAAGAATTTCATTGTTCTATTTGAGACATATGACAATGAAACACTCTTGACTCTTCATTGATATAATGCCAGTTTGCACGAATAAGGAGAAAACAAGTCTTGCTTGCATCTGAAATTGTTCAGTGATTTTTCTTGTGAAACAAGAATCGGATATGGACGAAATCAGACTGAATTTGAGAGCCCTTTCTTTTGGAAACGTTCCTATTTTCCAGTGTGAAATTGACCGAGGATTATCATAACATATCATGTTTTTTATTCATTGCATTTTGGTATTTTCACAGGTATAGTGAACACAATCTCGAAACTCACAAAATCATGTATTCTGAGGCTTACTTCTGACAAACTTTTCTTCATCTTGTCTGACAAAGTTGCGAGTGGAGGCGTTGCTATGTGGTGTCAGCTATTTCAGGTAAGCTGCTGATTGAATGTGAGTTTTGGTTACAGATATAATTCCAGTTCGTGTACCCTAAATGAGACGTTATATTTCTGTTTATTTACAAACGTTTACATTTACATATTTACCTGTAAGGTAACTTAGTAACCTGAGAACTGGAAGCTGCATTCTTCTGCAAGGCAGTGTGTTGCCAAACAGCATCTAAACTGGAGGTTTTGCCCTGGAACCCTCTTGTTGCTTTTGACCTCTCTGCTGCAGCATATCTTTTGGACTGTTTTTAAATGCCTCTGAAATGCAAGTTCATGGATCGGAGAGGTTCAGACGGATATGGGCCAAATACAGGCAGGTGGGGCTAGTGTAGATGAGGCATCTTGGTCGGCATGGACAACTTGGGCCAAAGGGCCAATTTCCATGCTGTATGACTATGACTAAGTTTGTGCTGCCTGGTGAAAAGCTGAGGAGTAGGATGCAAATGCATCAAGCTCATCAGTTCAGAATGTTTGTGTTTCACTGTGGTGAGTCCAGCAAAAGAGTTGGACGTCAGGCGCTCTAGACTGGACCATTATGTACAGGTGGGGAATTACATTAAGCAGTGGGGAACACATCAGTCGGTGTTTCTAGTGACATCACATGAATTAATGAATTTTAAAAAAACTTTTGTAAATTGCCCCAAGTGTGTCGGATGCGAAAATCGGATAACAGAACTATTTTATGGGTAATCGATGATTGGTGTGGACTCGATGGGCCACAGGGCCTGTTTCTGCAGTATATTTAAACAAAACTAAATGATACTGTCTCTCTTCGTGTTCTTGACAAAAGCTTTTCTTCACCTAAATCGTTGCAAATTTTTGTTCCGACAAAGGTCCTCGTGAGACACCACCAGTTACCTAATGTGACTGAAAATTCATGTAGCTCTTGTTTTTTCCTATGTCAGAATTGGCCATTTCTGCCGCACATCTCAGCAATTTAACATGTGCATTTTCTTCAAATACACAGGGTAATTTTTTTGATGAGTTCCAGATTGAAGGAGTTTCAGCAGAGTATAATGAAATTTATCTGGAACTAACACCTGAAAATTTCTCGAGGTCCTTGAAAACTTCCCAGAATGCTAAAGCTGTGAAAATAAAACTGACCATGAAGCACTGTCCATGTATTACCATTGCTGTAGAACTGGTAAGATCTTTGAAGATTTGTAACGGCAGCTGTTTTCATCTGATGAATATGACGTATCTTTTATTTCTAAAGGTTTCTAAACTGTGACCATAAACATTTTTACACCTTTCAATCATGAAGATGTATCCTTATGAAATTTGCAGTTTAGTTCTTTAATAAATCTTAGTTTTTTGAGTTTGCATGTTGCTTGATATCGTTCATTGCGAGGTGATGCGCTCTGGGAGAACAAACATGAATAAGAACTAATACTAGAATGAGTGGTAGGGTTCCCATGAGTATTGAGGAACAATGGACCTCAGTGTAAAAGTCCAACTATCACTAAAGTTGGTGAAGAAAGCAGACACTATATGGCTTTCATTAGCTGAGCCATCAAACGAGCAGGGAAGTTATTGTGTAACGTAACAAAACATGCAAAGAATCATGGAGTCATAGAACTATACAGCACAGAAACGGCTCCACTAATCCATGCCAACCAAGATGCCTAACCTAGCTAATTCCACTTGCCTTTGCTTCGACCGTAACCCTCCAAACATTTTCTATCCACATTCCTGTCCAGGTGTATTTTAGGAGTTGTAGTTGTACTTGTCTCTACTTCCCTGGCAGCTCATTTCACATGCAAGCCACCTTTTGTGTGAAAATGTTGCTCTGGGGTCCCTTTTAATTTTTATCCTCCTCACCTTAGACCTGCCTGCTAGTTTTGGACTCCTCGAACTTGGGAAAGAGACAAGCTGTTATCTAGGCCCCTCATGATTTTCTGAACTTCTATAAGGTCATACTCCAGCCTCCTGTTTGTGAGGTGACTTGGACATAAATGTATGTGTTATGGTTAGTAAGTTTGCAGATGCCATCAAAGTTGGTGGAGTTGCAGACAGTGAGGAAGGTTGTCAAAGTATACAAGGTTTACATCAGTTACAGGTATGGGCGGAGAAATAGCGGATGGAGTGTAAGTGTTGCATTTTGGGAGGTCAAATGTAAGGGAAAAGTGACATTTTCAGTTGTAGAATTCTGCACACAAACTATTGGCAATTTCACAATTGTGCATAAATGTTAGTTCTATTATTTGTTGGAAATGCTAGACATACCTTGTTTCCTGTTCATGCAGCCATCGCTCTCGAGCCACACTCGGATTGTTACACATGACATTCCTGTTAGCATTATCCCCAGAAAGCTGTGGAATGATTTTGAAGAACCCAGTGTTCCCGATTTTGATGTAAGTAATGAGGTGTATTTCACTTTCTTTATTTTTGATTTCCTATAAATATATTTATTCTTAAATTGTTTCATCTAAATAATAAATACTACTGGTAGCACTGCTGGAAGGTGCTACTCGCATTTGGATTTTAATTTGGTTTAGTTTCAATTTCCTTGTGACATAGCAGTCAGATGGAGAACTAATTTCTTTAAAATGTATTTATTCCTTTTTTTGAAGTGTGAACATTTGGCAGGGACAACATTAATGATGTTCCTTAATTGCAGTTGAGTTGGTGATGGTCAGCCACCACCATGAATGCCTGCAGTTCTTCTTTTGTGATACTCTCACAATGCTGTTGGGTGGAGAGTCCCAGAATTTGCATCCAGCAATAGTGAAGGAATGGGTATGGATACACAAGCAATTGTTCTTTGCTCAGTATTCCAGCATCTGCAAAGTACTGGAGGTACTCAGTGGACCAGGCAGCTTCTGTAAAGAGTAATGCGAAACAATGTTTCAGAGATGACTTTGGTAGGGCAGGAGCAGGCAGAAACAATGGGCCTGTTAGGGCGGTCCTTTTTTTAGATTTTAGGAAAGAAAAATTCAGGGGCGGCACGGTGACGCAGCAGTAGAGTTGCTGTCTTACAGCGCTTGTAGAGCCGGAGACCGGGTTCGATCCCGACTACAGGTACTGTCTGTACGGAGTTTGTAGGTTCTCCCCGTGACCTGCGGGGGTTTTCTCCAAGATCTTAGGTTTCCTCCCACACTCCAAAGACGTACAGGTATATAGGTTAATTGGCTTGGTAAGCGTAAACATTGTCCCCAGTGTGTGTAGAATAGTGTTAAATTGCGGGGGTCGCTGGTCGGCATGGACCCAGTGGGCCGAAGGGGCTGTTTCCATGCTGGATCTCTAAACTAAAAAAAATGGGCAGTGTGGGATTGGGGAACTATATGGTCGGAGGCTATGAGCAGGAGATTGCCAGATGTGATGTGATCAGTAATGGTCTGGGGAATGGTGGACTGATGTTCGTCTGTGGGGTCATTGTCAAGGGGTTAGGTATGCGGTGATGTCTGAGAGCTGCCGCCTGACCTCAGCACGGTCAAGGTTCGTCTCCCTGTCTATAATGGCACTGCTCTTGTCTGCAGATTTGATGGCAGCATTGGGATTAGTAGTGAATGAGCGGAGGGCTGCATGTTCGAAGAGGGGAAGATTGGATTGGGTGAAGGGAGTGGAGAAGTGACACCTGGAAATCAAATGGTGAAGAATGGATAGAAGGCTGATGGGGACTCCAGGAGGAGGTGGAGGAAGGTTGGAGCTGGGAGAAAGAGTCATCGGTGGGGACAGGGGTGAATACTCCTTACCAAAGAAATGGGCACGGAGGTGGAGGCGACGGAAGCGGAGCTCGACATCACGGTAGGTGTGGAACTCATTGGAGAGGGGATTTCAGGGGGACTGGTGAAGACAAAGTGGGGTAGTCAGAGGGGAGAGGTGGTGTAGACATGGGGAAAATGCTTTCAGTGTCGGGAACCTGCTTGATCCAGCAGGGATGGTGTCAGGGGTCCTGGCCCAGAGGTGGCTAGGACAGAAGTAGGAACCAGTGGCAGTGGGGGCCTCAGCCTGGAGGTGGGAGAGCTTGTGGTCCTTGGTGGATGTCAGATTTGGAGAAGAAGCGACAGTTGAAGGCATGGGACTGGTGGAGGATGACGTAGTGGAGAGGTCCTTTGGGAGAGCAAGATCTAAAGCTGCAAATTCAACTGAGAAAAGAAAGTGCCAGAAGATACTAGCACATGGCAGAGAGTGTAAAGCGTGAGGCACAGAAGGAAAGCTGTTGCAAGAAGTGTTGGATGATGTCTAGGTACCCGAGATCCTGGCTGAGCCCAAACTGGGAGGCCCAGAAACGGTGCTGGAAGCCGTGTGGAAGGCGTACTGAGGAAGAACACTTGGCTGTAGTAGGTGAGAACATGGCCTAAGAGCTGGAGAGCACCAGGAATCGTTGAGACGATGCAGTTTGAGAGGATCTCGCAGAACTCCTGTGGAGGGAGGAGGAGAACTTGCTAGTTTAGTGTTTAGTTTAGTTTGAACATCTTCAAGGTAGGCATACTTTGAGGAGTCTGCAGATGCTGGAATCTTGAACAAAAACCAAAGTACTGCAGCGTCTTGGAGGGAAATAGACAGATTGTATTTCAGGTCAAGCCAGGTAATCCCAACCTGTACAAGAAATATAGGTGTTCCACTTGGTTAGTTTCTAGTACCAGTTTTATTTACTCTGTACTCTGATGTTTTTGATGTTGGGTCTGTGATCAATTATCATGAAAACTTTCAACTCTTCCAAGCAAATGAGTCTAATTATTGTCAGAGTATAATCACGTTATATTTATGAACAAATACATCAGTGATTTTTTTTTTTGCAATATTCTTTGATTTTCATATTTTACTTTGTGTTTTGCTATTGTCATTATTCTTCCAATTTTAAAAGAAAGTTACTGGAGAATTAATAAAATATACTGCTGTACCAAGAAATGGCAAAAAGAAGTCAAATGTTAGGAAATGAGAAGTGATAGATTTTGGTTCAATAAAACTGATTTTGCCTGAATGGAAACAGATTTGGCCTTTCAAAAAAGCTTAGGGATTTTGGTGGTACATAATCACAAGTCATTGAATGGCAGATTTTCTCCGATGTAAAGTTAAATCCCAGGTTCTTCTCAGCCATGATTTTTAATCAATGCATGTGTCCTCTAATACTCTCACCACCGTTTCACGCTGAAAATATGTTCAATTCCTCCCAATGTTACTGAATACCACTTCTATCAAAGGCCAGAGATCCTATGCTAACATTTACCTCTACATGGGACATCCTTGTTTTATTGCATTAAAATATTGTTTGTATTTTCCACGTGTTACATCCACTTATCGTTGATTTTAAAGGTCAGTATTTATCTCCCAGTATTGAAGACCATGAAGAGTGTTGTGGAAAGAATGAAGAACCTTTCTAACCATATTGTGAGTGTTCTATATTATATGAATTAATTGTTGCATTGCATTTCTGTGTTGTGAAGTACAATGCCACCTTAACAGCTAAGACATTTCCAGAAGACAATGCTGGTATTAAAGGATCATTGAACTATTCTGTTATCCTATAAGAAGCTACAATGAAAGACATATAAAATAATGAGGGATCTGAATAGAGTTGATATGGATGGCTGGAAGGGACAAGAGATTGTGAGTAGAAAATGATGCGAATGAAAGAACGAAAGGGATAAAAAGATTTTTTACGCGGTGCAGAAGGTTAGAAGCTGGAATGTACGACTTGCTGAACAGGGAACTGGATAAATACGTGTCGGGACAAAAATAATTGTAAGGATATTCAGAAAGAGCCAGGGATGTGTGTTGGGTGGGGATGGGGGAGAGGTTAGTGAGTTGTGCATATAGAAAGTCAGTATGAACCTGAAGGTCTGAATAACCCCATTCTATGCTGCAAATATTGAGTAATTGGAAGATGCAGCACAGGCTCAGGCTGTGCTGCATCTATTACGGCCCATCTATTCCATGCCGATCATGATGCCTATCTACGCTAATCCCATTTATCAGAATTAGGCTCCTGTTCCTCTATTCCTTTCCTTCCCAAGTGCTTATTAAAAATTGTAATTGTATATGTCTCCATTACCTCATCTGACAGTACCAAATATTCACCACCTTCTGTGATCTCGGATCTCCTTTCAATTTCTTCTCTCCTTAAACCTGTGTAGTTCTAATCTAGATTGGCAGCGAATGAGGCAATTGGAAGGCTAGAAATCGGTGCAAAAGTCAATAACAACTTTTAGGAGGCAGGAGCATGGCAGGGAGCAAGGAACGATGGTTGAATTAAGTTGAATTAGGCTGAATTAAGCAATATCATTGCTAGAGACCTAACAGGTAAGGCAGTGAACTCAGAGCGTGGATAGGTGTGTGTGACCGGACCATTTCAGCCATAAAGAAACCTGGCGAAGGGAGTAAAAATGTTTTTCTTTCTTGCAATTTAGGTAATTGAAGCCAATCAGAATGGGGAAATGAATTTGAAAATAGACACTGAATTGGTGTCTGTCACAACACATTTTAAAGAACTTGGGAATCCTCCTTGGGGTAAGCAATTGAATAAAAAAACAAAATGTGCACATTGTGGAAGTAAAACAAAATGTTGATGTTAATTTAGCAGTATAGTTTGTCAAATTGTTGAATGACTCAGTAAATTGTAGTTTGCACATTTGTCCTGTAACCGCATTAAGTAAATTTCAAAAGCTTTTATAAGCATCTTTTCTTTTGCCACCCTTTGCTATTCTACCTGGCTAATGAAGGGAAAGCAATATACATTCATTTATGCTAAGTCTAGAATTGGCTGAAGGCACCAATTGAAAAGCAGAAGTCATTCTTAGTGAATGTTTTGCGCAACTGTATTGATTTTCCACATAAACGAACTGTTTACTTTGGTACTGCTTGGTACTATTTTGGTATTTATATATTGTTTTCTGAATTTTTCATCAGGTCCCAGTAGAAAATATATTTCTCTGAGATAGTGCTAGGTTTAGATTGATTTAGAGATGCAGCATGGAAACGGACCCTACGGCCCACCGAGTTCATGCGGCCATTGATCACCCTTTCACACTAGTTTTATGCTATCCCACTTTCTCATTCACTCCCCACACAAAGGCCAATTTACAGAGGCCAATTAATTTATAAACCTGCATGTCTTTGGGATGTGTGAGGAAACTTGAGCACCTGGAGGAAACCCACGCAGTTGCATGGAGAATGTGCAAACTCAACCTTAGCACCCGAGGTCAGAAACAAACTGGGTCTCTGGCATTCTAACAGTTCTGTTTTGTTGTTTGTAATCTCTTTAAGAAAACAGGCAGTCCCGGCTGTTTGTGAGATTTTCCACCTCAAAATTCTGCTTGCTAAATTGATGTTGAGAAATTATAAATGTTGTTGACATCTTCTTACTGCCATTTATACAATTTGAACTATGATAGACATTGAATTCTGTAAATGTTCATAATATTTTTTTTAAGTGATGATATTCTTCAAATTAAAAATTTCAAATTGATAAATATGTTGTTTTACTTCACATAACAAATTTATTTTTAAAATTCACATTTAGCAAAAAGGTTAAATGTTAAATATAAACCCAAATATTATTTCAAACAGTTGAAGATGGAACCCAATCTGATTCTTTTCAAAGAAGAGATCCAACAAATATGGCTAAAGCAAGGGTCGACATAAAGAGGCTTCTGCAATTTCTTGCTGGGCAGCAGGTCAATCCAAGCAAGGCTATATGTAGTGAGTAAACATTTATTTTTAATTTTAATCTATTTTGTCTAAGAATTTGCAGTATTTGAATCTTCAATACCTTATATCTTAATCATGAACTTTGTGACCCACCCTCTCTTGTGCTAGCAAATTCTGCATTCTTATCACTCTTAAGTAAAAGTTTCTCTTAATTCATGGAGGAAATGGAGGAGGACTGGCCAAATTTTTGTGCCTTCCACCACAGTGATGAATGCTGTGGTGGATGTTTGTGTTACAGTTTTATTGTGTGTTCTTTATTATTGTACTGCTGCTGACAACCCAAATTTCCCAAATTTCCACCAACCCTGGTTGTGTGGCAATAAATTATATCTATCTATCTATCTATCTATCTATCTATCTATCTATCTATCTATCTATCTATCTATCTATCTATCTATCTATTAAATAAAATAGTGAATCGCATTATTTGGCTTTCAGATAAGGCATTCTCCATTTTCCTTTCTGTACACATTGTTGATCCTGGGATGCAGTGAGCATGTGGAAAAAATGTAAAGATATTAAATAGAAGAATTGCCACAAGACTGTACACTTATAATTGCATCTGATTTCCTGTTCGCGTATCAATTAAAATGGCATCTCGTGCAACGCTGTACCAGCCTACTTAGGATTAAAGAGTGCGCAATATTGCTGATAAAGGGCCTGTCCCACTTGGGCGTCATTTGCGTGTCATTTACGCGACATCATTTACACGTCACGACGCACGACGTGCACGTGACGCGCGCATTACGCGCGCATGGTGTGTGGTGATGTAGGCAGTGACGCGCGGTCACGCGTGGCGCCCCAGGATTTGGGGATTCACAAAATCTTTGCGTGCCACCTGCATGACGCACAAATGTTGCCTAAGTGGGACAGACCCTTAAGGCATAAATCATGCGTTTTGGGTAAAAAAATGATCCAACAGCAGTAAATTAATGGAATTTTAAAATTCAAGATTTGTTTTGTTTTATTGAATTGATAGATTATGAAAAATGTATTACAAGTAGCACATTGGAGTAAACATTATGACTAATAGCTGCTTCTATTTATTTAATACCCGTTTTTTCCCCCTCCTATGGAAGCTTGTTTTCCTATTTCAAACAACAAAAATTCTTCTTTGTCCTCAGATTTTGTGATACACATTATCGGATTTGTCCCATATGTTCCATTTGTAATGATTTTTTTCTCTATTTCAATGACTTGCGTATCAGATGTAGAAAGGAAAGATCACAGAAGCCATTATTAATTGTTTGCCTGCCACATTACTAGGACAAGAATTTGTACCGGGTGTTATAACTGAAATGCCTCTAACAACAAATTTAACATTAATGACTTCGGATTTACTTCATGATGTTATTGGTTCATTTTTAACAAAACTCTGATTGTATTTTGCAGATATAGTGAATAAAAAAGTTATACATTTTGTTTTACTACACGAGGATGTCTCCCTTCAGTACTTTATACCAGCTCTTGTATGAAAAGTTTCCTTTCAACATTGAACTGTCTTGTGGACTCCCGTGGAATTATCATCCTTGCTTGAAAACCGTGAGCAACCTTTTAAGAAGATGAACCCCCTAGTTGAGAATTGGTGCTAACATTTGAAATTTTATATAAACCTTTTACGCTTTAAATCTTGGAAAGGTTATTGCAAGATAAAAAAAAACCCTGATTAAGTTTCAGACTCGTGAACAAAAATATGACTCTTCGGCAAGAAAGAAAAATGTCTCATTGGCTGTAGATGTTCAAAAGCTGCTTAAGTTGAAGCTACATTTATTTGTTATCTATTTATCATCCTGTTCGAATCTTGTTTCAAAGTGAAAGAATAAGTTTTAAAGGTCTGTGTTTTCTTCTTGCTGATAAATTGTGGAATGCTCTCTTTCCGTTCCAGGATAACAAAGTGAATATGTCTGCCATATTGTGCCTTCTCCAGTCTTTAACTTTGGATCCCATTGTGAACTGTTGGCTGCTGAAATATGTTTTCTGGTTCAGTTTCTGGTTCAAATTTGTGTGCTAGTATTTCGGCAGTGACACCTCCAATTTTCTGCATCTTCTTTGTTTTCATATTCACTTTGTTTCACATTTTCTGCTCCTTATCTTCCAGCAATAAAAGTGATGCAAAATTTGCCTTTCATACTTTTGTTTGTCTCCTCTGCTTGTTACTGAATAGCAAAGTAGAGGAAATAATTCTCCAGATATTCTTTTCCCATACATCCCAGGACAGCATGGGAGAAATGCCTTAGGACAGTGTTTTATGCTGAACTATCAATGACAATGCCTTCCACCATAAGATTGGAAGTGGTAATGTCCATCAATGATTGCATTCTGTTCAATTCCATCCACTGCTATTGAGCAAATGAAGCATGCCTTCCTGCAGCAGGACCTGAACAACATTAAAGCACAGGCTAACAACCAAGTCTCCCATCACCAATATCCAAGGAGTCACTTTCGATCAGGAACATAGTGGACCATACTCATAATACCATGAATGCATGATGAGATTGGTTATACTGGGGTGAGTGACTTGCATCCTGACACCTTAAGGCCTTTCCCTCATTAACAGGGCAGGAGCTTGATGGAACATGCTCCATTTGCCTAGGTGAGTGTAAGTTCAACAAACACGGGAAGCTGGAAATCATCGATGAAAAGCGGCCTGCTTGATTGGTATTTAATCAACTGCTCTAAACATTAATTGTTTCCACAACCAGTGCAATATGTACCAGCTCCACAACCGAGTCTAAAACTGCAGGGAATAGATTTATGGTGAGAGGGGATAGATTTAAAAGGGAGCTGAGGGCAACTTTTACACAGAGGCTGGTGTATAATGGAACGAGCAGCCAGAGAAAGTGATAACGCCGTTTACATTAAGCTTATTTATATGGTTAATGTGAGTTTGATGCCGCAGCCCCCCCTCCCCCCCCCCCCCCCCCCGCAAAACGCCAGTTGGGGAAACAGACCCAACGGGTCTGCACTTGGTCTAGTATACTTTTAAAATTCTGTGTGTGTGGGTGTATGTCATTTTGATTTTGCCTTTGATTCGTTACTCCGTGAAAACCAGACGCAAAAACGCCGAGATTTTTACCATTTCGCTAGCGATTTTACTTTTACATTCGCAAATCCACTCCTCATTAAATTTAGTCATTTTTCTGTACACTTTTTTAATAAAATTCTTCACCCCCCCCACTCAGTAATTTTTTTGCCTCCCGCTGGCCACCTTCTCATCGCGTGTAGTGCTGCCTGACCTGTTGAATTTCTCATAGTGTATCTACTTTTTCAGATTTCCAGCATCTGCAGTGTTTTATTAGTGTTGAACAATCAACTTCTGATTTACCACAAAGATTCAATTCATCAATTATCTTCATCAATCTCAAGTAGTTTTCAGTGAATGAAAATGTAGACGTTATGACAAAAGAGTTTCTGATGACAAGATGTAAGTCTTCTTTCCATTTTGAAGTTGTTCATTAGCCATCCACTGAGACATCTTAAGTAAATTTGTTGACCACTTTATTTCAAGTTGTATGTTAAGCCCAGTAAATATGTAAAGACTGATAATTCTTGCGATTGAGGTCAGAAAGTGGAATCTGGAGTGATGTGGTTTAAAAGACGGTCTTTTAGCTGGAACATGACGCTGATTCATATCAGTACAGATTTATTTCTATCCAGTAGACAATTTTTTATTCATAATATGTTTGTGTTCTAATCCATCAAATGTTTTGTGGATTCTGTAGCCATTCCACCATTAGATGGCACTGCAAATAAGTGATGATGGGCACTGCAGTCGTTAGCCCTGCCATGTAATGTAAAGGAATGATTGTGACCCACAAGCAGTCTTTAAAACAATTGACCACTTTGGTATTTTTGAAAATGAGGCAGGTGAGTATTTGTGAACTTGATCTTTCTCTGCTCGTGCAGGGCTTCTGCGTACGTTGACACATTGCCACAAAGTTCTGAATACCCATTGTGAATATTCTCTCTCCACCTTCAGTGGTGGTAGTCCAGAGTTGCACTTCTTCAGAGGGCTATGAGCACATTCTTGAAAGCTTTTCTGAATATCAAGTAACAGTCAATCGATATCTGATATACCAATATCACCCGACAAATCCAGGAATATTGGTAGCCATGTTCCAATAGACAGGTGTGTAGGAAGGAATTGCAGGTGCTAGTTTACACTGAAGATAGACACAAAATGCTGGAATAACTCAGCGGGACAAGACAGCATCTCTGGACAGAAAGGATGGGTGACATTTCGATCCGTATTTTGTCCTTATTCTTCTTTGTTGCCACAACCATGGTCGAGACCCAATCTGAGGGGTCAGCGACGGGGGCAATTACACCCAGAGACACTCGTCCTGTGTGGAGGACCTGGTTGCCCGCATTGCTGCTGACAGAACCGTAACTTTCAACACATCTTCACCCTGGTACACACCTGCACTTCGTAAACTGAAACAGACTGGTCGCCGACTTGAACGACTCACAAAGAAATCATCTCTCACAGTCCACCTTGAAGCTTACAAACTCCACCTCACTGACTACAAAGATGCCCACATTGCTGCAAAATCTGCCTACCTCTCCTCCATATTCACCGATCCCTGCCTAAACCACAGAACCCTCTTCTCCACAGTGGGCAACCTCCTCAAGCCTCGAGCCAACACTCTCCCTACCTCTACTCCGGATCTCTGCAACTCATTCCTCCACTTTTTCGCTGATAAAATCAGCACCATCTATCAATCTTTATCCCCTGTACCCGACTCCCCAGCATCTACTCCACCACCTACCAAGGCCCCTCCTTTCAACATCTCCACTGACCTCCTTACCCCTCCTCCACACTGCTTCCTCTCCCAGTTTGACCTGGTCACCCCTATTGAAATCTCCAAACTCATCAGCTCTTCCAAACCCACTACCTGCTCCCTCGACCCTCTCCGCACTCCCCTGCTGTAGTCCTTGCCTCCCCATTCTCTGCCCCTACCTCACTAATCTCTTCAACTCCTCATTGTCCCAAGGAATTGTCCCCTCCGCTTTCAAAACTGCTGCTGTTACACCTAATCTTAAAGAAACCTGGTCTTGATCCCTCCTCTCTCATTAACTACCGCCCAATCTCAAACCTCCCCTTTCTTTCAAAAACCCTGGAGCGTATCGTTGCGTCACAACTTCATTCCCACCTCCTTGCGTATAACCTATTTGAACCCCTCCAATCTGGCTTTCGCCCTCTCCATAGCACAGAAACTGCTCTCCTCAAAGTCCTCAACGACCTCCTCACCTCTGCTGACACTGGTTCCCTCAACATCCTCATCCTCCTCGACCTGAGCGCAGCCTTCGATACAGTGAACCATAACATCCTGCTCACCAGACTCAAAGACCTCGGCATTGAAGGCTCTCCACTCAGCTGGCTCCGTTCCTACCTTTCCAACAGATCCCACTTCATCTCTCTCCACAACCACACCTCTGCTACAGCCACAGTCACTCAAGGCGTTCCCCAAGGCTCCGTACTCGGCCCCCTCCTCTTCATCATCTACATCCTCCCCCTTGGTCAGATACTCCGCCACTTCAACCTGGACTTCCACTGTTATGCTGATAACACCCAGATCTACCTCGGCACCAAATACCCCCACAACCCCCCCCCCCCTCCTCTCCCATATCAACTCCTGTTTGTCAGCTATAAAAACCTGGATGCAACATAATTTCCTCAAACTCAACAGCGATAAGACAGAATTCCTCCTCATAGGCTCCAAAGCCACACTCAGCAAAATCAATAACCCCACTCACCATCGATGGCACCACTGTCTCCCCATCTCCCCAGGCCCGCAACCTTGGCGTGATCTTTGATTCCACCCTCTCCCTTGAGCCTCACATCCGCCATGTCATTAAAACCTCCTTCTTTCATCTCCGCAACATCGCCAAACTCAGACCCTCTCTCACACCTCCCGCTGCTGAAAGACTCATCCATGCCTTCATCTCCTCCCGACTGGACTACTGCAACTTACTTCTCCTTGGCATCAGCTCCACCTACATCAACCGACTCCAACTGGTCCAGAACGCAGCCGCCCGACTCATCACCCACACCAAATCCTGGCATCACATCACTCCAGTCCTCAAACAACTTCACTGGCTACCCATCTCCCACCGGATCAACTACAAAATCCTGATCCTCACCTTCAAAGCCCTCCACCATCTGCCCCCCCCCATATCTCACTGACCTCCTCTCCCCCTACCAACCCTCACGGTCCCTCAGATCCACATCAGCCGGTCTCCTCTCCATCCACAAGTCCAACCTCCGCAGTTTTGGGGACAGAGCCTTTTCCAGGGCAGCTCCCAGGCTCTGGAACTCCCTCCCCCAACTGATCCGCAATTCCGTGTCCCTCACCATCTTCCAGTCCCGCCTCAAGACCCATCTCTTCACCTCTGCCTATCCTTAGCCCCACGTCCCCCTCCCTTTTCATCTGTGCATTAATTGCCTCATATTGTGTTTTGTATTGAATTCTTCTAGTCATGTCTACTATTTATTTCATTCCCCTTACATGTTTTTCCTCTACCTGCTAAATTTTTGTAAGGTGTCCTTGAGACTCTTGAAAGGCGCCCATAAATAAAATGTATTATTATTATTATTACCTTACGGTCGCTCACCTCCGTCATTAAGCGCGGCTGGCCAGACAAACGCTACAATGTACCGCTGCCAGTTCGGCCCTTCTTTGCCGTCCGCGATGAGCTAGTACGGCATTAACATAAAAGGCCTCAAGGCTGTAGTCCTTGCTTCACTGCACAGCAAGTATTTTAACGCTGTCCATGCAGGGCACCCAGGCGCTGAAGCCACTGTCCTACGAGCAAAAATCATGTTTTACTGGCCTGGTATGGCTGAATACATTCTCGAGAATGTGGCATCCTGTGCAGTGTGTAACAGCTTGGCACCTCATCAACAAAAGCAACCACTTCTCTCACACTGACGTATTTGAGTGGCATGGCAAGCAGTACCTGGTACTTGTCGACTCGTATTCGGCTGGTTTGACATCGATTTTCTTAGCAGCCCCACTTCTCACGGGATAGTTCTAAAACTCGCTCGCCATTTTGCAGACCACGGAGCTCCATGCATACTTCTATCTGATAACGGCAATCAATTTCCAGCCAGCACTTCAAAGAGTTTGCGGCATGCTGGGGTTTTTGCCACATCACCAGCAGCCCTGAATTTCCACAGTCGAATGGACTGGCTGAACGGGCTGTCAAGAGTGCCAAACAGCTCATAGAACGATCCCACAGAGCTAATTCCGATGTACCTGGACTTGTTCAATGTACGCAACATCTCCCGCGACCCCATCTTAGGTTTACCTGCTCAACGTTTATTGTCAAGTCAGACCCGAGCAGATCAGGCATTGATCCCACAGGTGGTCCCACCATCGGAAGTCCAGTCCAGGCTGCAACAAAGGCGTGACATTCAAAAACAGTGGTATGACAAAACAAGCAGGCCGCTGGCACCATTAACCAAGGGGCAGGTGGTTCGTTTGCAAACTGACAAAGGTCATGACCGTATCGGTGTAATTTCTGGAAATGCCTCTGAGCCACGCTCATATTTGGTCAGTGCTGATGGCGGCACATACAGACGTACCAGACAACATATCCTGCCTGTGAATGAGCCGGCTCCACCTCCGTATTATCCGGACAGTACAACAGTACTTCCATCCACGTCCAGCGGCATCGGTCCACCTGTACCAGCACAACAATCCACTTCTGAAACGGCTACTCTTCCAATGGCGACGCCTCCTCCACCTGTGCTAAAGTCACCCGTTTCATCACCGGGAATGCTGTTTCAATCTCCGCCACCAGTCATACCACCGACTCTGCCCCCGGTGGCGAAAAATGGAGACTTTATATCGCACACGTGCTGGTCGTGTTTGCAAGCCCACCGTGAAGTACCCGGGCTATTTTTGACTTTCCTCCAGCTTATTATCAATTGCTATGCATGCCTTATTTAGTCAATGGTTTTGTACTGGCATTTAATTCTTTAAGAGGGAGGATGTAGATCAGTGTCACTCCATGTTATGTCATACTGTGGCTCCGCCCACTGGTTTAAAAGAAAGCCTTACTTCCCTTTCTTCCCCAGTCTTGAGTTGTGTGTTAAGATGAAGTTACCCATGCTGTATTGCTAATAGTCTTTGGATCTTAAGCACTGTACGTGAGTTAAGTCATTCCAACAGTCCTGCCCTTGTTCGACATCCCAAAATGTAACACCTCACACTTCTCTGTATTAAATTCCATCAACCATTCCTCTGCCCACCTGGCATATCGATCAAGATCCTGCTGCAATCTTTCACAACCATCTTCACTATCTGCAAAACCACTAACTTTTTTATCATCAGCAAACTTGCTCATCTTGCCTTGTATGTTCTCATCCAAATCATTGATGTAGATGACAAACAGTAACGGGCCCAGCACCAAAACCTGAGGACACCACTAGTTGCAGACCTCGAGTCCGCGAAGCAACCTTCCACCATCACCCTCCGTTTCCTTCCATTGAGCCAATTTGCTACCCATTCAGCTATCTCTCCTTGGATTCCATGCGATCTAACCTGCCAAAACAGCCTACCATACGGACCCTTGTCAAATGCCTTACTGAAATCCATCTACACAAGTTGTACAGCTCTGCCATCATCGACCTTTTTGGTAACATCTTCAAAAAAATCGATCAGATTTGTGAGTCATGACCTCCCACATACAAAACCATGCTGACTACCTCTCATCAGCCCTTGCCCATCCAAATGCCTTTATAACCTATCCCTCAGAATACTCTAGTAACTTACCAACTACAGATGTTAAGCTCACCAGCCTATAGTTCCCAGCATTTTCCCAGCAGCTCTTCTTGAAAAGGGGCACAACATTTACCACCCTCCAGTCTTCTGTCACATCTCCTGTATTTAAGGACGACTCGTAAATTTCTCCTGTAATTTCCTCTCAATATTTAAGATTCAAGAGAGTTTATTGTCATGTGTCCCAGATAGGACAATGAAATTCTTGCTTTGCTTCAGCACAACAGAATATAGAAGGCATGAATACAGTGTGTCTGTATACCATTATATAAATATATACACCCATGAATAAATAAAACAGATAACGTGCAAATAAACAGATAATGGGCTATTAATGTTCAGAGTTTAGTTTGAGTTGAGTTTAATAGCCTGATGCCTGTAGGGAAGAAACTGTTTCTGAACCTGGACGTTGCAGTCTTCAGGCTCCTGTACCCTACCTGAAGGTAACGGGGAGATGAGTGTGTGGCCAGGATGGTGTGGGTCCCTGATGATACTGCCAGCCTTTTTGAGGCAGCAACTGCAATAGATCCCCTCGATGGTAGGGAGGTCAGCCGATGATGAACTGGGCAGTGTTTATTACTTTTTGTAGTCTTTTCTGCTCCTGGGCGCTCAAGTTGCCGAACCAAGCCATGATGCAACCGGTCAGCTTGCTCTCTACTGTACACCTGTAGAAGTTAGAGAGAGTCCTCCTTGACATACCGACTCCCCGTAATCTTCTCAGGAAGTAGAGACGCTGATGTGCTTTCTTTATGATTGCATCGGTGTGCTGGGACCAGGAGAGATCTTCAGAGATGTGCACGCCCAGGAAATTGAAGCTCTTGCCCTCACTAGTTTCTCGCAATATCCTCGGATATATCTGATCAGGCCCTGGAGATTTGTCTACCTTCATACATGACAGTATCTTCATTACTTCTTCGATGGTAACACTGACTGCTCTCGACACTTCCATTGACTGCCCCAAGTTCCTCCACCCTACTGTCTTTCTCCTTGGTAAATACAGAGGAGAAATACTCATTGAGGACCTTGCCCATCTCCTGTGGCTCCACACAGAGGTAATGTCTTTGATTCCTGAGAGATCACACTCTCTCTCTCTCTAGTTACCCTTTTCCTCTTTGTGTATTTATAAAATCTTTAGGGATTGTCCTTAATGCTGCAAGTCGCTGTTGTTTCCATACACTTGCCCTCTTTTCTGTTCCAAGTGGTAGGGGTCATAAGTTTGGGAGGTGCTATTGAAATAAATGGCAATCAAGTGAGTTGCTTTGTCTTGGAAAGTGCTTTACTAGGTAAATGATACAATGGTAACTCAAATTTCACTGTACCTTAGTTGGTTAAGTGACAATAACCGCAAATTTGAACTTGAAATGCAGTGTTGGCATTAACTTTGTGAGAACTAGTATATAAAAACAGGGATATGATGTTGAGGCTTTCTTGGGCACTGTTCAGATCGTATTGTGAGCAATTTTGTGTCCCATAAAACATTTACAAGAATGATTCCAGGGATGATAGGGTTAACGTATGATGAGCATTTAGGGCTGTACTTGCTGAAGA
Organism: Amblyraja radiata; assembly: GCF_010909765.2. Lineage (NCBI taxonomy): Eukaryota > Metazoa > Chordata > Chondrichthyes > Rajiformes > Rajidae > Amblyraja > Amblyraja radiata. The sequence goes on from NC_045957.1 coordinate 87,570,718, forward strand.
TTAGAAGGATGAGGGGGTTCTCATTGAAACTTACAGAATAATGAAGGTCCTGGATGGAGTGTATGCAGAGAGAATGGGAGAGTCCAGGACCAGAGGATGTACCATTAGAAAGGAGATGAGGAAGAATTTATTTTGCCAGAGGGTGCTGAATCTGTGGAATTCATTGCCACATACTGCTGTAGAGGCTACGTCTTTGGGCATTTTTTAAAGCGGAGACTTATAGGTTCTTGGTTCGTACAGGTTTCAAAGGTTATAGGGAGAAGGCAGGAGAATGGGATTGAGGGAAAGACTGGTTTAGCCATGAATGAATGGTGGAGTAAATTTGATGGGTGGAATGGCCAAATTCTGCTCCTATGACTAATGAACTATGTCCAGTTGAACCTGCAGAGTAACGTCAAAAAACAGCATGTGCTTGTCAATGTAACAGAAACAGAATCATCATTCAGCATATCTTCAAGAAAGTTTCATCAAATGTTATATCTATCAATCCATCCTAAGAAATTCATTAACAGGTTATCTTTCAGATAGCATACATTAGCAGAAAAAAATCCAAAAGGGCTTTTGATAAGGGCCATCTAGTTGATGAAAGGGGGGGAAAGGGGGGAATGAAGCCAAGAACTACCTCCCTGAAGAAATGCTTTGTCGGTATTAAACTCTGAAGAAGGGTCTCAACCAGAAAGGTCACCCATTCCTTCTCTCCAGAGATACTGCCTGTCCTGCTGAGTTACTCCTGCTTTTTGTGTCTATCTTCGGTTTAAACTGCAGTTCCTTCTTACACAAACTAACACAATTGCCTGATAATAAAAAATATATTTGCTTCCTCTGAAAACCAGTTCAACAACTGGCAGATAAATCACAAGCGATTTGCTTCTCAAATGAGACCACAATTTATCAATTTATAAGGTAGAATTGAAATGGAAAAGTAGGAATTTTCACCCCAGCTAGTAATTTTGTTCCAGAGTTACTGTTAAGGCATCATTTTCCTGATGGTAATATTGTATTCGAAAAACGAGGTAAGTTTTCCCGCAGCAATATAGAAGAGGATATATTCCCATTGTCTACTGTTACTTTCATATTATTTGCATTTCATTTGAACGAACCAATGAGGAAAGTCAGCTTGCACTAGGGCCGGGGGCAACATTAAACTTGTCGAAGGCATTATGTGAGAACTAGCTCCGCCTGAACACAAGTCTGAAGGATGGTCGAATACTAGCACTTGCGAGTACTTCTCTGTCGAAATCATTACCCATAACAGCAAAGTAAAATTTATGTCAGGGAAATAAAATATTAACCGCACTTGTTCACTGGTTCAGTGATTGCCTTCATGAATATGTTCAATTTCGGACACAGCGACCAGATATTCGAATTGGATAAACATCGATGAATTTGAATTTTATGGAATGATGGTCGTAAAAGATTTATTTTATCTTGAAAGGCGAATAGAAAGGGTGGTTGGCGTAGGGTGGCAGTTTTCACGCCGTGTTTGCTGAAACTGGAGGTGTTTTTGACCCGGAGGAATCCTGCCGAGTGGGTGAACCTCCCACTCTGACGTCGATGAGTAACAGGTGCAGGAATGTTCCTGGGCTTCGAGTGAAGCAGAAGCGGCAGAAGTGGAGGATGTGAATTCTCAGAGAGAGGATGGAAAGCTGGCTGCTTGCTCTTTGCACGCTCCTTGCCATGTCTACGGGGAGGCTCAGGACGTCAGGCGCTGGTGCTAACAACGGTAAGTCCGAGACTTCCAACTTTACTGAATGGAAGTTTGTGAGAACATCCCGTCATTTTGTGCCTTCGGAGGCATTTGAGATTTCATTCCCACACTGAACTGTTGCTCGATGTTTGACGCTGATCAGGGAGTGGGGGCATTTTGAGGTATCCGCAAACTCTGAGAATCGATTGAAAAGCTCGACGATGACATGCGAGGAGCTGGCTGGCTGTAACAACCCACTTGGAGCAAAGCGAATCTAAAAAATGTCATTGTAGTAATTCATTAACTCAATTGACAAGGATTCCCGTGTGTTGTTAGAACACATTGAGTGATGAGCGGTTTTAGGTCAAAGTAGATGCGGGAAGTTTTTAACTTTTCGACATTAAATACTTCCGTCGCAAACCAGCATGGAGCAAGGTTTTGAAGTAAACAATTAGAGGACATGCTTGCAATGCTCTGTTAATTGGGCCATCATCTGGGGAAGAAAAACAGACTCTTCATCAGGTCTTCGACCTGGAATATTAACTCTTCTTCTCTTTGCACAAATGGTGCCCGACCTGCTGAATATTTCTAACAGCTCATACATTAAAAAAAATTTAACATGAAGATCCTGCATTTTTAAATTTTTTTTCCAAAACATCACTTTATTTCGATGTTCTCCTGGTTACGTTTGATTTTCGATGCAACTTGCAAATATCTTGCACATATCGTAGCAAGGTCTTCGTTTTAAAATAATAATCATACGGTAGGATTTGCAGGGACGTGGACCAACCGCAGGGAATTGGGAAGCTCTGTCAAGCAACTTGGTCAGCATAGAGGAGCCGGGCCGAAGAGGTTGTCGAAGTGCTATATAATTCTACAACTGATGAAAAAGATAAGAGTCCGAATGTATTACTTTTTACGATGTGATAGCAGGGATTGCTGCTTATTCTATCATTGTATAGTTCTGTTCGATGTAAAATTAATATGAGAAATACAAACTATCTCGAAATTGCGGTAGTTCAGTAATTTTCCCTAACGCCATTTTCCTTCTCAAAAGAGTATACCAAATTGGTGCCAAATCGGTGTAAAATAGCACGGAATTATTTTTAAAAAAACGAATCCCATATTGACCGCACTGAGTAAATTATTTTCTGTGCAGTTTGCCACTGCTGTTGAATGTCCCAGAGCCCGCAATGTTGACCAAGCCCCAGATTGAAATAATCCCCATGTCGAAGTGCTACAGTTTTGCTCTGTTTCGGATGATGCTCTTCCAACGGATGTCATTTTTATCGTGCGAGTACCAGTCGGTATTTTTAAAGGTCATAAAACACGACGGAACTGGTCAGGGTAAATGAACGGGCCAGATCCACACACAATTGCATCCACACACTTGCATCCTCTCAGCGGGCGACAGGGCCTCCAGGGGCGCCTGGTAGATGCTCACTTCCCTTGGTTGGGTCTCACTAAATGTCTGGTAAAAGAAGCTGATCAGTGAGTTTGTTCCGTTAAATCACATTTTAGGTTTCAATAGAACGCGAAACCTTTGGAATTAAATTAGGTGTATTTATTCTTCTTCTTTCGTGTCCATTTTCCATGTTTCAAATGTTAACATCGCTGTTATAATCACTGCGTTAAAGGAATGTGAAATGTTTTGCGAAGTATATATTAATGATCTGGATGAGGGAATTGAAGGCAATATCTCCAAGTTTGCGGATGACACTAAGCTGGGGGGCAGTGTTAGCTGTGAGGAGGATGCTAGGAGACTGCAAGGTGACTTGGATAGGCTGGGTGAGTGCTCAAATGTTTGGCAGATGCAGTATAATGTGGATAAATGTGAGGTTATCCATTTTGGTGGCAAAAACAGGAAAGCAGACTATTATCTAAATGGTGGCCGACTTGGAAAAGGGGAGATGCAGCGAGACCTGGGTGTCATGGTACACCAGTCATTGAAAGTAGGCATGCAGGTGCAGCAGGCAGTGAAGAAAGCGAATGGTATGTTAGCTTTCATAGCAAAAGGATTTGAGTATAGGAGCAGGGAGGTTCTACTGCAGTTGTACAGGGTCTTGGTGAGACCACACCTGGAGTATTGCGTACAGTTTTGGTCTCCAAATCTGAGGAAGGACATTATTGCCATAGAGGGAGTGCAGAGAAGGTTCACCAGACTGATTCCTGGGATGTCAGGACTGTCTTATGAAGAAAGACTGGATAGACTTGGTTTATACTCTCTAGAATTTAGGAGATTGAGAGGGGATCTTATAGAAACTTATAAAATTCTTAAGGGGTTGGACAGGCTAGATGCAGGAAGATTGCTCCCGATGTTGGGGAAGTCCAGGACAAGGGGTCACAGCTTAAGGATAAGGGGGAAATCCTTTAAAACCGAGATGATAAGAACTTTTTTGACACAGAGAGTGGTGAATCTCTGGAACTCTCTGCCACAGAGGGTAGTCGAGGCCAGTTCATTGGCTATATTTAAGAGGGAGTTAGATGTGGCCCTTGTGGCTAAGGGGATCAGAGGGTATGGAGAGAAGGCAGGTACGGGATACTGAGTTGGATGATCAGCCATGATCATATTGAATGACGGTGCAGGCTCGAAGGGCCGAATGGCCTACTCCTGCACCTAATTTCTATGTTTCTATGTTTCTAAGTAGCTGCAGGAAAACCGAATGACTCGCCAAAAGTGCTTTGTTAATGTTGCTCTCAGTGATACACTTCCTATTGATGTAAATGCAGAGAAGGTGTGAAGAAATCACAGCATCCTGTCCACACTTGGCTCTTTCTTATGTAAAGATGCAACAGCAGATGGTTACTGAATGAGGAATACTTTCTGAAACTGTTTATTCCAAGTTAGTATAATGCTTTGATTCTCAACATTATGCCAACTCAGATTCAGTGCAACGAATTTCATTTTTCATGTAGAAAAAATATACAATAATTATAATTCTGTATTATATTCTATATGATAAATTGTCATTCACCTGAAATATTAATTCTGAGAACTTTTAAATTTATTTGTTGCTAAATAAGGAGACAAATGAAGGACAGGAAGCAATGGACATGGAGAGTAGGGTGGAAAGTGAAACAAAAGAGCACTGAAATAGTCAAGTAAAAATGGAATTGCTCAGAAGACCAGCGGTGGCTGATAGATTTCTTACACGTAATATTGACTTTCCTCGAATATCTCTATCTGGCAGAGAACACATATTACAAACTGTAAAATTGTCACTGAGTGGAGAGACAGTTCCAGAAGCATCCTATTTGCCCAACACGTCTTAAAATAACATTGGACAGTGACCATACCTGGTGTACAGCAAACATTTTGGTTTCCATGTTCGAGGACGGTTATACCTGTATTGAGGACTATAAAGAGAGCAATCATTGGATTGATTCCTGGAGTTAAGGGATGTCTTGTTGAAGATGATTCAGTGGGTTGGCCTTATTGAAATTTGGAAGATTAAAAGGCAATTTAATTGAAACAAACAAGACTCGTTGAGGACCAGGAGTTCTGAAAATGTCAGGACAGGTTTAATTTAGTTTAGTTTATTTATAAATACAGCATGGAAACAGACCCTTCGACCTAGTGAGTCCATGCTGATTGATCATTCGTTCACACTAATTCTGTTATCTCACTTTCTCATCCTGGCGGCAGTTTACAGAGGCCAATTAACCTGTAAACCTGCATGTCTTTGGGATGTGGAAGGAGACCCACATTAACAGGGAGAAGGTGCAATCTCCACAAAGAAGGCATCAGAGATCAAGATCGATCCCAGGTCTCTGGTGCTGTGAGGCATAGATACAAAGAAAATAGGTGCAGGATTAGGCCATTCGGCTCTTCGAGCCAGCATTGCCATTCAATATGATCATGGCTGATCGTCCAAAATCAGTAGCCCATTCCTGCCTACTCCCTATATCCCTTGATTCCGCTAGCCCTCTATCTAACTCTCTTTTGAATGCATCCAGTGAATCGGCCTCCTGAGGCAGAGAATTCCACAAATTCACAACTCTCTGGGTGAAAACGTTTTTTCTCATCTCAGTTCTAAATGGCCTACCCCTTATTCTTAAACTATGGCCCCTGGTTCTGGACTCCCCCAACATCAGGAAAATGTTTCCTGCATCTAGCATGTCCAATCCCTTAATAATTTTATATGTTTCTTTCAGATACCCTCTCATCCTTCTAAATTCCAGTGAAAACAAGCCCAGTCATTCCATTCTTTCATTATATGACATTTCCACCACCCCGGGAATTAACCTTGTGAACCTACGCTACACTCCCTCAACAGCAAGAACGTCCCTCAAATTAGGAGATCAAAACTGCACACAATACTCCAGGTGTGGTCTCACCAGGGCCCTCTACTACTGCAGTAGGACCTCTTTGCTCCTATACTCAAATACGCTCGTTATGAAGGCCAATAAGAATTGCATTTTTAGTTACCTTCTGTTGTTCTTTAAAAGTTTGATAATCCTCTGGCTTTCTGCTCATCTTTGTTATACCTCATCTCATCTAGTTTCATACTGTGCTTGACTTCCCTTGTCAGCCACGGTTGGTTCTTACTCCCTTTAGAATCTTTCCTCTCCTTTGGAATGAAATGAACCTGCATCTTCTGGATTATTCCCAGAAATTCCTGCCATTGCTGTTCCACCATCATCCCAGCTAGGGTCCCTTTCCAGTCAACATTGGCCAGCTCCTCATGCCTCCATAGTCCCCTTTGTTCAGCTGCAATACTGACACTTCTGATTTTACCTTCTCCCTCTCAAATTGCAGATTAAAACTTATCATATTGTGGTCACTACCTCCTAATGGTTCCTTTACCTTGAGTCCCCTTATCAAATCCAGTTCATTGCACAACACTAAATCCAGAATTGCCTTCTCCCTGGTCGGCTCCAGTACAACTAGCTCTAAGAATCCATCTTGGAGGCACTCCACAAACTCCCTTTCTTGGGGTCCAGTACCAACCTGATTTTCCCAGTCTATCTGCATATTGAAATCTCCAATAACCACTGTAGCATTACCTTTGTTACATGCCAACACTCCTGATGCAAATTGAACCCTATATCCAGGCTACTGTTTGGGGGTCTGTAGATAACTCCCATTAGGGTCTTTTTGCCCTTTCAATTTCTCAGTTCTGTCCACAATGCCTCTACATCTTCTGATTCTATGTCACCCCTCACAAAGGACTGAATTTCATTCTTGACCAACAGAGCTACCCCACCCCCTCTGCCCACTTCTCTGTCTTTGCGACCGGACGTATAGCCCTGAATATTCAGTTCCCATTTTTATTTCGGTATTCACTTCCCCTCTCGCACCGGTACCTATTTCACCAGACCTTGCTCTCTTATCCCTTCTTGAACTTTCCGTCCCATTAATTGGGGTGGCTTTTGTAACTTTTCCTGTACTCACTTCCCCTTCAACTCCATCTTTATACTCCAATTTGTCAATCCATCCCCCCGCTATTTAGTTTAAACCCACCTGTGTAGCACCAGTAAACCTGCCTTCCAGAATGTTGGTCCCCTCCAGTTAAGGTGCAACCTGTACCTTTTATACAGGTCACCCCTACTTCAGAAGAGACCCCAGTGGTCTATAAATCTAAATCCCTGCCCCCTGCAACAGTTCCTCAACCACACATTCAGATCTCTTATCTCCCTGTTCCTGCCCTCACCAGCACGATGTACTGGAAGCAAACCGGAGAAAACAACCCGAGAGGTCCTGCTTTTCAGCCTTCTACCTAACTCTCTAAACTGGCATTGCAGAACTTCCTTCCTCTTCTTCCAAACCGCTTCCGGATGCCCAGCAATCTTGAGGATGCCCAGCAATCGGTCTGAGATGTCTTGGACCCTGGCACCAGGGAGGCAACATACCATCCTCGAGTCTCACCTGTTGCCACAGAATCTCCAGTCCGTACCTCTCGAGTCAACTACCACTATGGCGTTACCTGACGTAGGTCTCTCTGGTTGAGTCACAGTGCCAGGATTTGATTGAAAGACCTGTCCGCCGCTTGGACTGGAAGCGTCATCCCTCCTGACCACTTCCAAGAGGGTGTTATTCTTTTCAACAGGTACAGTCTCCTGCCCACCACGCTTACTTCCTCATTGTCACCCACCTTCGCTCTTGTATCCTTGGTGTAACAAAGTCATTGTAGGTACTGTCCAGGAAGCTCTCGTTTTCCTGGATGGTCCTGAGATCATCCAGCTGCTGCTCCAGTTCCCTAACACGGTCCTTCAGGTGCTGCACCTGAACACAATCTCCACAGGTGTGGTTGTCAGACTATACAGGTGTAGTTGTCAGACTGGCAGCAGCTCACCAGTTGCGTTGAGAATATTTGTTTTTTTTAAAAACATTAAATTTTAGCCAGCAGAACAAGAAGGTTTTGTTGAATGACTTCGTTCAGCTTTATCTGGAGTTTTGCATCCAATTTTGACAACTGCAGTTCAGGAAGAATATGAAGGCGATTCAATGTCACTGCGGAATAGTCACTGGACTGGTTTCATGAATATTTCCTATTCAGAAATTACCATTTTACACAGTGTTTGAAATGTTACTTGGCATATTCAACCACATGCAGCTGGGTCTTTACGTAAGAAAGAACTGCATGTTGGCAAGATGCTGTGACTTGTTTTTGTGCTGTCTCCATTTACATCAGTTGGAATATTTCACTGGGGAAATCATTGATGATGCATTTTTCTGAAAGGGAAGACATTTGAGAGAAGTCTTGATAGTAATGATCAATATCATAGAAACTGGAATAATTAATTAAGGGCAAATGGTTTCCCTGGGTAGAAAGATCAAAACTTTGGGAGTCGTTTAAGGTGAATGATAAAAGAATCAACTGTGACATGAGGACAAACCTATTTACGTAGTGACTGACAAGTCTGTAGGAATTATTTGAGGAAATAAATAACAGGATAGACAAAGGGGAGTCAGTGGATGTTGTTTACCTGGATTTTTAGAAGGGCTTTGATAAGATGCCACATCTTAAGCTGCCAAAGAGGATGGGAGCCCATGAATTTGAAATTTGAAATAATTTAATTGCCACACAACCAAGGTCGGTGGTATTTGGGTTGCCAGCAGCGGTACAATAATAAAGAACACAACCACAATAAAAAATTTACACAAACATCCACCACAGCATTCATCACTGTGGTGGAAGGCACAGAGCTTGGCCAGTCCTCCTCCATTTTCCCCCGTGGTCGGGACCACCACCCTCCACAGCCGTTGCTGCGGGCGTCCAGATGGTAAGGGACGAAGTCAAGGTGAGTCCAGGATCGGCTCTTCCCAACCAGAGAACGCGGCTTCAGGCTGGTGTAGGCCGCAGGCCGGCGGTCAAAGTTTTAAAGTACCTGCCGTGCCGCAGCCGGAAGCACCGCAGTCTGCAGGGCCGGCGGTCGAAGCTCCCCTCCAGGGGTGATGTTAAGTCCATACCGCGCCCGCGGTAGAAGATGGCCGCGGGCCGGCAGTGAAAGCTTCTTCTTCCCCCCGGGTCCCCAACGTGAGATCCCGGGCTGTAGACGCCGCACCAGCTGGAGTTCTGCAGACCGCTGCTTCAGGCTGCCGGCTGCCGCGGGCCAGCGTAACGGAGCGCTCCCCTCCAGCGAGGCCTCACCCGCTCCGCGCCAAGAGTCCACGCTGCGCCCGCCGCTGAAGCTCCGGGCGCGTCTCCGGGAAAGTCGGCGCCGATCCTTGCTGTTAGGCCACGGGGGAGGCGACCTGAAAAAGTCGCCTCTCCATGGAAGAGGCGGCCGAAACGGTTTCCCCCTTACCCCCCCCACACCACCCCCCACACATAACACACAAAGAAACATCAAAAACAGACTTTTAAACATACTAAAAAAATAAAAAAAGTTGAAAAAAAAGACGGACACACTGCCGACAGGCTGCTGCCAGTGCAGCGCCCCCTACCGATATGGTATTAGAGGAAAGATACTAGCATGGATAGAAGGTTGGCTTAATGGCAGAAGGTTAAAATAACGGGGGATTTTGCCGTTGGCTGCCAGTGACAAGCAGTGCTGGGGTTGGACAGGCTAGATGCAGGAAGATTGTTCCCGATGTTGGGAAAGTCCAGAACAAGGGGTCACAGTTTAAGGATAAGGGGGAAATCTTTTAGGACCAAGATGAGAAAAACATTTTTCACACAGAGAGTGGTGAATCTGTGGAATTCTCTGCCACAGAAGGTAGTTGAGGCCAGTTCATTGGCTATATTTAAGAGGGAGTTAGATGTGGCCCTTGTGGCTAAAGGGATCAGGGGGTATGGAGAGAAGGCAGGTTCAGGATACTGAGTTGGGAGTGCTGGTGTAGGATTCCCAAAAGATTAATTTGCAAGTTGCATCGGTAGTAAGGAAGGCAAATGCAATGGAAGCATTTATTTCAAGAGGACTAAAATAAGGTAAGTGTAAAAACAAGGATTTGGAGTATTGTGAGCAGTTGTGGGCCCCATATCTGAGGAAGGATGTGCTGGCATTCATAATGCAGCACAGAAACAGGGCCTTTGGTACACCATATTACATTTTAACTACCTACTGCCGAACTAGTGTGTTCCCTGTTTCCCTTTCCATTGTTACTATCTGATTTGCTGAATATTCATCACTTTTTCAATTTCAAGAGCTTCCTTGATGGTCTGCAAATGGTTTGAACTAGCAAGAATGTGCATTGTGACCAATTACAAATGTGCAAAATATTCTTAATCCAGTGTATTGTTTTGGTTGATTCAGGAAAATATATGAAAAATTGCTCAACATAGTGGACATTTCTATCCATGATATTTATTGATTAAAAACAAATTGGAAAAGTCCTTTATCATTTTCTTCTGTTATACTAAGCCTCCTTGGTACCTTAATTTAGTTACCGAATGTCATTGGTCTTTTTAATTTATTGAAATTAATTTTAGGTTCTGAATGGATTCAAACATCATTTATAGAGTTAGAGTTGGACAGCACAGTAACAGGACCTTTGGCCACATCACCACATTGATGCTGACCTTTAGTTCTTACTCAGCATCCAAGGTCAAAAAGACTTAGAATATTGTTGTGAAGATGTTTTATTAATAAATGTGATGAGATTGGCCAAGTAGCTGTGGGTTTTAGGATTCAAATAGCCGAATTACCAAGAAGAATGTAAAACTAACCAACCAGATGGTAGATTTTACATACTTTCCATGAAAAGGGACAGAAGAAAAACTGATCAAAATCAGCACAAAAAGATCATCAGTAGAACCACAATAGAACCAAATTTCTAACCAATTCTGTTAGAATATACAGAGAAAAAACATTTTTGAAACACTAGCCTAATATATCTCATTATTTTATTAATTAAAAACAAAACAATATTTGGAATATTATTTTGGCACACAATTCAAGATTGTGTATATATGTTATGTGTAGGTTTGAATGGGTTCTAAGTTTTAATGTTTTGTTTTTCTAAAGCACTATTACAGTTTAGTTACCTAAGTGTGACATAGAAAATAGTTAGAGGTCACTCATTGGTTTTGAGAATAAGTTACATATTTCTACTCCTGATAACATTGACATGAAGGTAAGGCAGTCTGAAGGGGGAAGTCACAAACAATATGGCACGATGTTGTGGAAGACGTACTGTTTCTATATTTGCACATCATACAGTAATCTGATCACTTTGATCAATTTGTTACAGTGACCAGCTGGTATCGTGGATGCTATAATTATACAAATTTAGCACCTTCAAAACAAATGTTTCAGACATCAAAATTGATTGAACCTGCTATATGTGCAAAGTATTGTCTTCAGGAAAGGTAAGGCTACTTTCATACAATTTTTATGATGATCCTGATCCAATAAAAAGGATATTAGCTTCAGTTATTTTGCCTGAATCCTCCAGGCGGCACTGTCATTGGAACACAACTCTCATCAATTCCAGTGCAAATAATCTCAATAGATATGCTAAAAAATCTGGATTTGTTTCCATAAAGTTTACTGAAAGATCTAGTTGTATCTGTGCGTTGACATTGTCCATTTTCTTCCGTGACAAGATTTGTCCTTAATGGGGCCAGAATGTGTCAACTGGAGCAGCACTACTTACTTTTCAGACAGATGGATGAAAGAGAAAATCTGTCATATGGTCAAATTAATCACTTGTTTCTTGGTGAATCCTCATATCTTAAAACCCATCTATCTGACCATTTCATAAATCCTGATTGTTTGTCATCAAAATCAACAGGCGATGTTTGCAGTTTCCATTCATTTGAGCCCTGGTTTTCATCCTCACTGAAGTCTCCACTCCTACACTCTCTTCCCACTAACTGAATCCCTGGTTCCTGCATTCCCTTCCTGCTCACTGAGGCCCTGGTTCTCTTGTTCCCTTCCTACTTGCTTTGTCCCCAGTTAATATTCACCTTTAAATTCTGTTTCCCCACACGTTTTTAAACTTAACGGGTTCACTGAAATGCTATTATATACTATCCTCTTTAAAAAAAAAAAAAAAAAAAAAAAAAAAAGAATTCTAAGTGTGTTTGAGTATTCATGAAATGATATCTTATAGAAAAAATCTATCAGTCTAGTATCACTATTTTACTGTGTTCATATGCCCTAAGTATAGCCAAATGTTAAATATTGTTTGGTTTATTATTGTCATGTATTCCAAGATACAGAGTAAAACTTTCAAAAAAACGGGAAAATAAACAGTGCAAGATATAGTGCTACAGCTACACTAAATAGCACACAGAAAATGCAAATTTTCAAAATATGCAGGTTGATTGGAAGATCGGGAATTAATCCTTCGCATATATTTAAAGAACTAAATCTCATGTATTGTGCTTTTTATAGGAGTTCACTTAAGAAATTCCTGATGGTGTGCTTGGAATTTTTTTTACCTTTTTGTTCTTTATTGAGTATTCATTCTTTCTTATTACTTCCACTTAATTTTTAAAGACTGTTTGAACTTCAAAAGCAGATATAGATAGCCACGTTATTTTAGACAACTTTTCAAATTGTTATTATGACTGTCAAATCGGTTTTAAACTTGAAATTAAGTTAAAGCTAAGATGGACAATAGGTGGAGTGGGCGATTCGGCCCTTCGAGCCAGCACCGCCATTCACTGTGATCATGGCTGATCATCCACAATCAGTACCCCGTTCCTGCCTTGTCCCCATATCTCTTGACTCCGCTATCTTTAAGAGCTCTATCTAACTCTCTCTTGAAAGCATCCAGAGAATTGGCCTCCACTGCCTTCTGAGGCAGAGAATTCCACAGATTCACAATTCTCTGGGTGAAAAACATATTCCTCATCTCTGTTCTAAATGGCCTACCCCTTATTCTTAAACAGTGGCACCTGGTTCTGGACTCCCCCAACATCGGGAACATGTTTCCTGCCTCTAGTGTGTCCAATCCCTTAATAATCATGTTTCAATAAGATATCCTCTCATCCTTCTAAATTCCAGTGTATACAAGCCCAGTCGCACCATTCTTTCAACATATGTCAGTCCTGCCATAGAAACATAGAAACATAGAAAAGAGGTGCAAGAGTAGGCCATTCGGCCCTTCGAGCTTGCACCGCCATTCAATATGATCATGGCTGAGAATTAACCTTGTGAACCTACGCTGCACTCCCTCAATAGCAAGAATGTCCTTCCTCAAATTTGGAGACCAAAACTACACACAATACTCCAGGTGTGGTCTCACTAGGGCCCTGTAAAACTGTAGAAGGACCTCTTTGCTACTTGTTATGAAGGCCAACATCCCATTAGCTTTCTTCACTGCCTGCTGTACCTGCATGCTTACGTTGACTGATGAAGAAGGACACCCTGATCTTGTTGTACTTCCCCTTTTCCTAACTTGACACCATTCAGATAATAATCTGCCTTCCTGTTCTTGCCCCCAGAGTATCTGCCCCATGCATATGCCCACTCACCCATGCAGTCTACGTCACCCTGCATCCTCTTCACAGTTCACACTGCCACCCAGCTTTGTGTCATCTGCAAATTTGCTAATGTTACTCTTAATCCCCTCATCTAAATCATTAATGTACATTGTAAATAACTGCGGTCCCAGCCCCGAGCCTTGCGGTACCCCACTAGTCACTGCCTGCCATTCTGAAAGGGTCCCGTTAATCCCTATTCTTTGTTTCCTGTCTGCCAACCAATTTTCTCTCCAGATCCGTACCCTACCCCCAATACCATGTGCCTTAATTTTGCCCACTAATCTCCTATGTGGGACCTTATCGGCTTTCTGAAAGTTCAGATTCACTTAAACTACTGGCTCTCCCTTGCCCATTTTCCTAGTTTCATACTCAAAATATTCCACAAGATTAGTCAAGTATGATTTCCCCTTCCTAAATCCATGCTGACACGGACCGATCCTGTTACTGCTATCCAAATGTGCCGTAATTTCATATTTTTTTAATTGACTCCAGGCTAACTGGTCTATAATTCCCTGCTTTCTCTCTCCCTCTCTTAAAAAGTGGGATAACATTAGCTACCATCCAATCCACAGGAACTGATCCTAAATCTATAGAACATCGGAAAATGATCACCAATGCATCCACGATTTCTAGAGCCACTTCCTGAAGTACCCTGGGATGCAGACCATCAGGCCCTGGGGATTTATCAGCCTTTGGCCCCATCGGTCTACCCAACACCATGTCCTGCCTAATGTGAATTTCCTTCAGTTCCTCCATCACCCGAGGTCCTCTGGCCACTAGATAAGGGCAGGCAGATTGAAATAGAGAAATGTAAAGAGTACATCAAATAACATCTTAACAGTGGCACCTGGTTCTGGACTCCCCCAACATAATTAAAATCAGAGCCTGGTTTAATTTAATCATTGATTTTAATCTTATGTGTTGCTGAGACTACTGCCAGTTTTGTCTTCCTAAATTGAATATCCTGGAGTTTAATTTTTTTCAGTTTGTTGCAGTCTCTTTTTTTGCTGCAAATTTACCTGAATTGGAAACAAATATTGATTTTCAGGAAGTTATTTGACTCATCTCACAGTTGCAAGCTGTCAAATCCAATCCTTGTGTGTCTGTGTCATGTTTAGACTTGCTGGAATATTTTGGCGCTAATGCACCAATGCCACTTGTGTCAGTTTTTTGTGGAACCTGAATCACACTAAAATCTTTTTCCATGTGGATTTTTAAGAACATCCCTTTGTGCTCTGAAAACCTGAATGAGGAGAACTCTTCATGCAAACTTGTGGGAAATGGTCAGCAGGAAGCCTGAGTTCCCTCAGAATCAAAGAAACATACAGCACAGAAATAGGCCCTTACATCCTACTTCATCCATGCTGACTATGATGCCTACTATGCCAATCCCATTTGCATGCATCAGGTCCTTATCCCACCACTCCTTTCCTCTTCAAGTAGCTGTCCAAACGCCTTCTGAATGTTTAGACATTAGAAATACAGCATGGAAACGGGCCTTTCGGCCTACCGAGTTCACGCCGACCAACGATCACCTGTACACTAGCACCACCTTACACACTTTACAATTTACCGGGACAACTTACAATTAATCTTCAAACCTGTATGTCTTTAGAGTGTTGGAGGAAATCAGAGCACCTACGTGGTTACCGGGAGAACATACAAATTCCATACTGACAGCATCCATTATCAGGATCGAACCTGAGTCTCTGCCATTGTAAGGCAGCAACTCTATCGATGTGCTACTGTGCCATCCTAATAGCATCTGCCATCACCCCCTTCCCGGGCAGCCTATTTCAAATATCCACCACAATCTGTGTTAAAATAAACAAACCCATCAGATCTCCTTTTAAATTGATCTGTCATTTCAAACCTCATTTAACATAGTTTAGTTTATTGTCATGTGTACCGCGGTACAGTGAAAAGCTTTTGTTGCGTGCTAACCATTCAGTGGAAAGACAGTATATGATTACAATCGAACCATCGACAGTGCACAGATATATGATAAAGGGAATAACGTGAATGTGAAGATAAAATCCAGTAAATAAAAATCCACCACAGCAGCTGCACCACATGCCCCACTGTGATGGAAGGCAATAAAGTATTATCTTCTTTCCTCCTATTCTCCCATGGTCGGGGCACTCGAACCATCTGCAGTCGAGGAGATCGAAGCTCCCACAGCCAGCGATCGAAACTCTCGCGTCGGGGCGATTGAAGCTCCCACGTTGGGGCGGTCGAAGCTCCTTCTGCTTCGAGCTCCCGAAGTCGGTCCCTAACCAGGGACCACCAGCTCCATGATGTTAAGTCCACAGGCTGCCGCGGTTGGAGCTCCCGAGGTCGATCCCTGGCAAAGGGACCACGAGCTCCGTGATGTTACGTCCGCAGTGCAGATGGTGTCATCCCTCAAACTGTTACCAATCTGCCAATTTGAAATTGATTCAGTAACTGCAATTATTTGTCATTGTACCTCTAACCAATCATTTGTCTCCATAAGTATGTTATTCACAACCCCAGACACCCTATTTTCTATGCAACAACCTGCATTTAAAAAATCTAGGTATGTTATCTTTATTAGATTCTTCATTTGTGTTTTCAGCCAGACCCTCAGCTCTGCTCCTGATGGCCTGATTTCATTTGGTATCTTTCTCTGCAAATTGCCTTCCTATGTAACTGTAATAATACATGTATTATGGCCTGATAATGGCAAAAAAACTTATACTTAAATTTTGTAAAAATACATCTGCCCCTATTCTTAAAATGTGGATTACAAACATGTCTGAGACGCTACATCTTGAAAATATGAGACTTGTCTAAGCAGAAAAATCAAAGCAATTTTCAAAGACATGGATTCCTTTCATTGATTCATTACAAGGATAGTATCGTGCAACACAACTTCAGAATTAAACTGATTTACGGACTGGGTGGTGGGTGGGGAGAGAAATGAAGCAGGTATATCAACACATTTTGGGTTTTTTTTGGGTTTTTTCCCCCCGTTTTTGTCTTTTTATTTCTTTACGTTTTTCCTATTTCTTTTACTTACTCACTCTTCGACTACACTAATTTGGTAGTTTAGGGGTTCTATTCTTACACATTCACGTTCTCTTTCATTTTCTTTCTTTCTTGCTCTTTCTCTCTTTTTCTATTTCATCTTTGCTAAAATTAAAATTGAAGCTGTACAATAAATGTATTATGTCATATGCCGCAGTTTATACTTTTGTACACTGCTTCTAATAAACAAATAAAAAAAAAAAAAAAATAATAATAATTTTCAGAATTAAGATCAGGTCATATGTTGTTAGATTTGAACTGTGCCTATCGAAGGATTTTGTGTGCAACACGTCGGCGCACACAAAATAACTCAGGGGAAACCATTTTGATTGATTTGTCTTCATCTCGTATCGTCAGATTTCTTAAGCTTACTTGAATCAGCATGGACAAACAAAACAACTCAATTAATACTTCTTGGTAACTGTTTTGTTTCTGCAATTGTAATTTAATCACCCTTTCCCTTTGCCACGCAGAGCTCATAGTTGCAATTAGAATGTTCTGTCGTACAGTTGTCTCATCATTTGGACACACTACAACAAAATAAATCATCCAGCCCCCACCTCTCTTTTCCAACTATCTCCCTCCTGTTACAATCAGTCTGAAGAAGTATCCCAACCCAAACGATTAGCTGTTCATCCCCTCCACAGTTGCTGCCTGACCCGCTGAGTTCCATCAACACTTTGTGTTTTTCTGAAGAAATCAATCTTACTGTTTACTTTGCCAGTTGAAAAACACTGAACCTCTTGTGTGGGACAAAAAAAAGCTGGTTTGAGCTGAAGAACTGGTTAGCTTCTGATTGAAATTTGTTGGCAAAAGCAGCAATCCATTATTTAAAGTAATTACTGCTACTTTGTGTTGTTGATATATAAAACGCCGTTTCAATTACTTTACGGAGGTTGACTGAAACACCATTAATACAACTTTAGGAGGGAGCATTTCATTCAAATAATCGTTGGATTTTCTTTAGGGAAATCTGAAATATGACACATTTAACTGAAAGTTGAAAGTGAGGTGAAGTAATCTTTACTTTGGAAGCCTAGCATTCAGCATTCTTCTCACACGGTGCCTTGAGATTGAGGTGACCTGCTGCCATTTATTTTTGTGCGTTCTACCTAGTGTAATCTGGCACCCAGAGATTTTACGCAGTTGGGGCAGGAGATGCATTGCAAGATAAATGGGTGGGTAACTTTGGGGCAAGTGCACTCCTTCCACCTTTTTATGCTAAGCTTCCACTTGCTCTTGCCAAATGAACTTGAGGGTCTCAATGCCATCTTAGACGTTCATATTCCAGTTTGAATATGCTGGGCCAGAGATTTCAACTAAATGATAAGAACAGCAGCTGAGGGGGTCAACAGCTTCAAGTTCCTGGCTGTGCAATTTTCTGATGATCTGTCTTGGGCCCAGCACATTGATGTTATCCCAAAGAAAGATCATCAGTTCCTCACCTTCCTTATAAGATTGAGGGGATGTGGTATGTCAATCAATACTTTGAACTTCTACAGGTATATGGTAGAGAGCATAATGACAGGTTGCATCATGACCTAGTTTGGTAACTCAAATGCTCAGGAATTAAGGAAATGGCAGAGAATGGTAGATATTGGCTGATCCATCACAGGTGCTGACATAACATAAAGGGATCTCGAGGAAGGTGCTGCCTCAAAAACAGCCAAATTCCTCAAAGACCCACACCACCCTGGCTACACTCTTATTCGCTACTACCACCGGAAAGAAGGTACAGGAGCTGAAAAGCCGTGACAATCATGATCAAGAATTGCTTTTTCCCAGCAACTATCAGGCTCGGTGAACGCCACACAACACTAACCTCAGCAGCGAAGATTTTCTATGGACTGTGTCTTTGGTTGCACTGTGGACTTTTTGTTTTGCATTATCATTGTTAACTGGTACAGAAGGCTGCCTGCAGGACCACGCGGCAGAGTCGGGCTGCGGACTGAGAATGCGGACTGAGAATGCGGACTGAGAATGCAGCCGGATGCCTTTATTGAGGTGGTGTGGTCTCGATGCCTCCCGGATGGCCGCGAAGAAGCCCGGGTCTTGGGTATCCAAGCAAAGAATTTCACTGTGCCTTGCCACTTGTGACAATAAAATATTCCACTCCATTCCATAGTATTACAGTTAATAATTTATGGTATTATTGATTTTATATTTATTTGTCTGTTAAGCTGCAGAAAGTAAGAATCTAATTGTTCTGTTGCTGGTACAAATGACAATTAAACAATCTTGGTTCTCAACTCTCTCTTGCTTAGACTTACTCAAGCAGGCTTTACAATTTTCCTTGAATCTTTTCTTTTGTCAATTTGTTCACCTTTGAATATAGAACAGTGCAGCACAGGAACAGGCCCTTTAGCCCACAATGTCTGTGCAAACATGTTGCCAAGATACACTAATCTCCTCTGCCTACACATGATAATTTCCCATCTAGTCCTGGCATATCCATATCAATATCTAAAAACCTCAAAGAGTCGTGTTTTATTGTTATACGTATCAAATAGAACAATGAAATTCTTACTTGCAACACCACAACAAGTTTATAAACAAAGTATTCAATAGATTATATCATAATCAAACAAAAAAAAATCTTCATTAAATAAGAAAAAGATAATGCGAAAAAAAAACAAAGATCAAGGTCCCGAGTGCAATCAAGGCAATTTGGAGTTTGGTTGGAGTTTGTAGCATTCAATAGCCTGGGTTATTGGATGGTTGATGGATGATGCTCTTGTATCTGCCTCCACTACTACCTTTGGCAGTGCATTCCACGCACCCACCGCCCACATTAAAAAAAAAAAAAAAAAAAAAAAAAAATTTAAATGGGCCCTTCACACCTTGTTTAAAAATTGCCTCTTTCACCTTAAACTTATGCCCTATAATCTGATTTTCCACCCAGTGGGAAAAAAAGTTCTGACAGTCTATGCAAGGGAGCCTTGTTTGGAATGCTTTTGGAGTCTGGTGTCAGATGAGCAATATGGTCTGCATGATAGAATTAATTGAGTGCAATTAGGATCTCGGTTAATGGGCTGTTGCCCTTGCAGAAGACTTGCTTGGTTTCTTATCCTTTTTGGTGTATTTGGAGCTATCGGTGGTATCCTTCCCATGTTTTGAACGGTGGGCTGTGTTAGTCAATGTTTTAGAAGTGCACAAAAAGGCAGAAATTACTGCAAGAAGATTTGATATATTTTCCTGTTCTGGACTTTCATTGTTGGAGATCATTGATGTGCAGCAAGTGAAGGTTGATGGGTCTCTTTTGTTCAATAATGGTAACTGTTAAGTCCATTCCCTTGTGTGGTCCAATGACTTGGGACTCATATTTTCAGTGTGCACACACATAAATATCATCTAATTATTGCAGTTTCACAATGGCAGTTGGGATGGCCTTAGTTCTGAAATGGAGAAGAAGCAGGTCAAACAACTTACCAGTTTGTTGGCCTGCTGCACACCAGCAGGAAGCTTGTTGGTGAGGAGCAGCATTGCATCGTCAAATGTTGAATAACGTGTCCGGCTGATGATGGATTCTTGTTTGACTCCAGTCTGTACATAGATGGGGTCTTTTGTGGAATTATTCCTTAAGATCATGGCTGTCTGCCAGTATGAAACAGATGTGGAATGAAGATGAATTTCGGCATCTGGCCAAATTTGAGAAAGAGATTGTTCTACTGATGCCATGCATTTCCCGTGAAGCCAACGTGGATTGGATTTAGATTGCACTGTGGCTGGTGCAACTTTTTCCTTTCCACATCATTTCTGTTCGTGCCTTGAGAGGTCTGAGTTGGAAATGTTTCATTCTGCCCACCAGGCTTTTGGAATCTTGGTGCTTTTAAACAGAACATAGAATGGTACAGCACGGGAACAGGCACTTCGGCCCACAATATTTGTGCTGAGCATGGAACCAAGACCAACTCCTTTCTGCCTGTGCACAACCCGCACACCTCCATCCCCTGCATATCCATGTGCCTATCCAAATGTCTCTTAAATGCCGCTGTCGTATCACCTCTACCATCACCCCTCCCTCTCTGCCCCCTCCCTCTCTGCCCCCTCCCTCTCTGCCCCCTCCCTCTCTGCCCCCTCCCTCTCTGCCCCCTCCCTCTCTGCCCCCTCCCTCTCTGCCCCCTCCCTCTCTGCCCCTCTTCCCCTCTCACTCTCTGCCCCCTCCCCCTCTCTGCCCCCCTCCCCCTCTCTGCCCCCCTCCCCCTCTCTGCCCCCCTCCCCCTCTCTGCCCCCCTCCCCCTCTCTGCCCCCCTCCCCCTCTCTGCCCCCCTCCCCCTCTCTGCCCCTCTTCCCCTCCCCCTCTCTGCCCCCCTCCCCCTCTCTTCCCCCCCCTCCCCTTCTCTGCCCCCCTCCCATCTCTGCCCCCTCCCCCTCCCCCTCTCTGCTCCCTCCCCCTCTCTGCTCCCTCCCCCTCGCTGCCCCCTCCCCTCTCTGCCCCCTCCCCCTCTCTGCCAACTCCCTCTCTCTGTCCCGCCCCCCCCTCTCTCTCTGTCCCCCCCCCTCTCTCTCTGTCCCCCCCCCTCTCTCTCTTTCCCTCCCCCTCTCTCCTCTCTCCCCCTCTGCCCCCTCTGCCCCCCCCCCCCTCTGCCCCCCCCCCTCTCCCCCCCCCCCTCCCTCTCTGCCCCCCTCCCTCTCTGCCCCCCCCCCTCTCTGCCCCCCCCTCCCTCTCTGCCCCCCCTCCCTCTCTGCCCCCCCTCCCTCTCTGCCCCCCCTCCCTCTCTGCCCCCCCTCCCTCTCTGCCCCCCCCCCTCTCTGCCCCCCCTCCCTCTCTGCCCCCCCTCCCTCTCTGCCCCCTCCCCCCCCTCTCTGCCCCCCCCCCTCTCTGCCCCCCCTCCCTCTCTGCCCCCCTCCCTCTCTGCCCCCCTCCCTCTCTGCCCCCCCCCCCTCTCTGCCCCCCCTCCCTCTCTGCCCCCCCCCTCTCTGCCCCCCCCTCCCTCTCTGCCCCCCCTCCCTCTCCTGCCCCCCCTCCCTCTCTGCCCCCACCCTCCCTCTCTGCCCCCGCCTCCTCTTTCCCCCCTCCTCTCTGCCCCCCCTCCCTCTCTGCCCCACCTCCCTCTCTGCCCCCCCTCCCTATATGCCCCCCCCTCCCTCTCTGCACCCCCCCTCCCTCTCTGCCCACACTCCCTCTCTGCCCCCCCCTTCCTCTCTTCCCCCCCCTCCCTCTCTGACCCCCCCTCCCTCTCTGGCCCCCAATCCCTCTCTGCCCCCCTCCTCTCTGCCCCCCTCCCTCTCTGGCCCCCCCTCCCTCTCTGCCCCCAAAAACCCTCCTCTTCTTCCTCTGCCCCCCCTCCCTCCTGCCCCCCCTCCTCTCCTTGACACCCCCCCCTCCCCCTCACGCCCCCCCGCCCCCCTCTGCCCCCGTCCCCCCCTCTTCCCCCCCCTTCTGACTATACATTATCTAAGCTTCTCATAATTTTATATACTTCTATCAGGTCTCCCCTCAAACAATACAAGTCTGTCCAACCCCTCCCTGTAACTAATACCCCCTAATCCAGGCATCAATCTCGTAAATTTCCTGAAGCATCAACATCCTTCCTGTAATGGGATGACCAGTATTGCATGCCACACTCCAAATATGGCCCAACCATGTCCTTTAAAGCTGAATCATGACTTCCTGACTCTTATACTGAATGCCCCAACCAGTTTAGTTTAGAGATGCTGCATGGAACAGGCCCTTCGGCACACCGAGTCCGCACCAACCAGCGACCCCCGCACACTAACACTATCCTACACACACTAGGGACAATATACAATCATACTAATTAACCTAGAAACATACGTCTTTGGGAGTGGGGGAGGAAACCGGAGATCCCAGAGAAAACCCACACAGGCCACAGGGAGAACGGACAAACTCCGTATAGACAAAACTTGGGTGCTGTAAGGCAGCAACTCTACCACTGCGACACCATGCCGCCCATTGATGGCAAGCATACAATATGCATTCTTTATCACACTCTCTACTGTCAGGGAGCTATGGACTTGGATCACAAGATCCCTCTATACATCAATCTTTTTCTTGCGTATGGCGTGCACAGCCTAAAGTTGTAAGGCAACTTGTTCCGTTTGATCTTCTGTTAGTGCACGCCAGGTTGATTGCATTCGTCGAAACAGGGTGGACCACTTGAAGGTTGCAATCGTTATTTACAATTCTACATCAATGCTGTTAAGGGTCATGCTATCTATCTATATCTATCTATATTACTAAAAGTCTGTTCTTGACCGGTTTTGGCGATCTGTGCTGCGATTTCCGAGAGAACGCCGCCACCTACTGCTGTCATTTTTGGCCACCTCGCTCAGAGCCCCCCTCCGCCGCATGTGTGCCGAGGATTTTTCCAGTCGATGAAAAATGACAGAGATATTAATGATTTTACAAAATTCCCCATTCTCTCTGCTGCCCCCGCTGGCGGCAGGGGGGATGGACTATAAAACCAGGCAGTGGTGTGCCTCAATTAGTCTGCAAGCTGGAGGAAGGCAGAGGGTCACGTTTCTCTGAGCTGTGAATAACACTGAACACATCTCCACACAACTGTGAGTAAGTACCCTTAATGTGGTTTGAAAATGAAAATATGGTTAAAGTAAAAAAGCACTGCCTGCAAATGGTTGTTTGGGGGGTTTGGGTTGAAATAAAAAGGCACTCTCTCTCCCCCCCTCTCCTCTCCCCCTCCCTCTCCTCTCCCCCCTCTCCTCTCCCTCCCTCTCCTCTCCCCCCCCTCTCCTCTCCCCCCCCTCTCCTCTTCCCCCCTCTCCTCTCCCCCCTCTCCTCTCCCCCTCTCCTCTTTCTCCCCCCCTCTCCTCTCCCCCCCTCTCCTCTCCCCCCCTCTCCTCTCCTCCCTCTCCTCTTTTTCTCCCACTCCTCCCCTCCATCCCCTCCCCCACCGTCCCTCCCCTAAACCCCCCTCCCCTCCACACACCCCTACCCCCTTCCCTCCACCCTCCCTGCTCCCCACCTCTCCTCGTCCCCTAACCTCTCCCCCTCCCCTCACCTCTCCCCCTCCCATCACCTCTCCACCCTCTCTCCCCCTCACTCTCACCCTCTCTCTCTCCTCCCGTCCACCCCCACCTTTCCCCTCTCACCTACCCTCCCTCGTCTCCTCACCACCCCCCTCTCCCTCTTGCCCCTCTCTCTGTGTCTCTGCCCCTTCTCTATCTGCCCTCACTCTCTACCCCCCCCCTCCCTAGATGTGACTGCAAGTTGGGGGCTATGCGTCAGTAGATAGGGTGGTTATGGGGTAAAAGGAGCAAATTAATAATATTAATATAATATCAAGGGGGGTAATTAGCGCGAGTGCGGGGGGGGGGAGGATAGTTAGTGTGTGTGACGCTGCATGCCGCCTCCCCCCCCCCCACAACTGCACGTTGGGGGAACAGACCCAACGGGTCTGCACTTGGTCTAGTTTATTATATATTTTGCCCATACATTCAACCTCCCAAAGTGCATCGCATCACACTTGCTCAGATTAAACTCCATCTGCCATTTCTCCGGCCATTTCTGTAGCTGATGTATATCCCATTGTATACTTTGACAGCCTTCCTCACAGTCTGTGACCCCAGCACTCTTAGTGTCATCTGCAAACATAGCAACCAACCCGTCTACATTTACATCCATGTCAGTTATATATATTACAAACAACAGAGGCCCCAGCACAGATCCCCTGCAGAACTCAGCTGGTCACAGACTTCCACACTGAATATTGTCCTTCCACCACAACCCTGCCTTCTATCAGTAGGTCAGTTCTGAATTCATACAACCAAGTCACTGTTAATCTGGTGCATCTTAATCTTCTTGATCTGTCCCATGGGGGACTCTATCAAATGCCTTACTAAAAAGCACATTGGCAACATCCAGTGCCCAAGCCTTATAGATCACCTTTGTCACCAACTCAAGAAAAGTGTCATAACCCAAAAACCTAGAACTGCATGCCTTAAGGGCTTGTCCCACGAGCATGCAACTGCATGCGGCAAGCGTGACCTAACGTGGTCGCTTGAGCTGTACGGCCTCGCGGGGCCGGTCCCACTTCGATCGCCGGAGCCATATGGAGTTGTGTGGAGCTGGTCCCGACATCGCGCGGGGCTCAGAAAAACTGACACTGTCCAAAAATTCCGCGCGGCGACGACCTGCTGGCCCGCAGCCGCATTAAGGCCGTACGCACCGACTCGACGTGCATGTGCAGCGTCTCAACGCCGTACGCAGCATCTTGACGCCGTACGCAGCGTCTAGACGGCGTACGCCTAGCGCGAACTTCCT
This sequence comes from Amblyraja radiata, assembly GCF_010909765.2. NCBI lineage: Eukaryota > Metazoa > Chordata > Chondrichthyes > Rajiformes > Rajidae > Amblyraja > Amblyraja radiata. Next base: position 87,595,577 of record NC_045957.1, read on the forward strand.
GCGGACTTCGCTCGAACTTCACGTCAACTCGTACGGGATCACTCGACCTCCGCGCGGCCCCCGCTTCCGGTTTGTTCGCGCTCGCCGCATGCACTCGCATGCTGGTGGGACAGGCCCTGTACGGGGATCACTCGACCTCCGCGCGGCCCCCGCTTCCGGTTTGTTCGCGCTCGCCGCATGCACTCGCATGCTGGTGGGACAGGCCCTGTACGGGGATCACTCGACCTCCGCGCGGCCCCCGCTTCCGGTTTGGTCTCGCTTGCTGCATGCAGTCGCATGCTCGTGGGACAGGCCCTTTAGTCCTGTCATTCCAATTCTTTATGCTTGGATAATACTGTATCTATGACCATAGGTGGCAAATCACCTGAAGATTTTACCAAGAAAATCAGAATTTTGTGACAGCAATAGGTTAATTCCTGCATGACTTCTTCCTTTCACTTGTTTTGTATGGTTTCAAAAGTGACTTTTAATTAAGTTGGAGGTTGTGAACAAAATGAAAAAATTCCAAAGTTGTTTATAATTTTTATTAAATATTCCAACCTATCAATAAAGGCATTGTGAACAAGTTATTTGTCCTGTAATTGTAGATGTTATTGCTGAAACAAAATACATATAGTGGTTCTAAATAAAAGACATCTGTTGAGTAAGGGACACAAAGAACACTTAAAGACTGGCGCAGTTCCCACGTTGTATGGGTGTTTATCAGATTTTATCGTCAGAGTTCTGTTTCAGCATTTCATTAAGTTTCACTGTTACCTTGGAAACTCGTGCAGTTTATTGTAGAGTTTTATCCTTTTACCTGATAAGCTGGGGCATCTGACAGGCACCTGGAGAAACAAAACCACTGCCCTTTACACTGTATCCTGTGACTCCAAAGCAACTCTCTGCTGTGTTTCAATGCTTTGGATGAAGGCCAGTGCACATGAAATGTCCAAGCACGAAACCAATGGAAGCATGAAGAATGGGCACATCTTCCAAGCCTCATGCATCAGCAGGCTGCTTGACATTTGAGAGCTCTGCTGCTCTGAAAAAAGTGGGAAGTGCCGGAGTAACTCAACAAGTCAGGCAACATCTCTGGAGACAAAAGATGGATGACGTTTTGGATTAGGTCCCGGCCCAAAGCATCACCCATCTTTTTGCTCCAGAGATGCTGCCTGACCCGCTGAGATACTCCAGTCTATCTTTGGTATAAACCAGCATCTGCAGTTTTTTCTTTTTACATGATAAGAAGAAAGTATCAGGAACATTTAATTTTCCCAGTTTGAAGTGCATAATTCATATGTTCATAGGTCATGGGAGCTGAATTAGACCATTTGGTCCATTGCCTAATCTGCTGTTCAATTATGGCTGATCTATCTTTGCCTCTCAACCTCATTCTCTTGCCTTCTTCCCATAAACCCAGGCACCCATGGGGGTGTTGCCCTCTTTTGTCTGGAGAGAGAGATTGTGTATTTGTTTTCAGGATGTGGACATCACAGGCAAAATTAAAATTATCACCTTTCTGCAGTATATTCTAAATATTTTCCAGAAATCTCGGATAGAGAATTCCAATGATTCATCACCCACTGAAAGAAAAATAAATCTTAACCTCCATCTTAAGTTTGTGACCTATTATTCCAAACCCATGCTTCCTAGATAACCTTTGGAAAACGCCCAACCACTCCAACCTGTCAATCTGGTCGGTTGGGGGCACTGCAAATCGGCTGCCCTGCCAGCAGTGTGTTCATTATTTTGACCCAGAGTTTCAGCAGCGGGCGCAGCTTGGACTTTTCCATCGCGGAGCGGGGGCGAACCTTTGCTGGGGGTCGCCAGAAAGGAGTGCTCCGATCGCTGGCCTGGTGGCTTTGGTATCATGGGGCTGTGGTCTGCGGAGCTTCTAGATGTGGGCGTGGCGTGGACTTACCGTCTGGGATCCCTTGCCGGGGATTGCCGGAGAAGAGCTCCGACCGCTGGCCTGTGGCCTATAACATCCTGAAGCTGCAGTCTCCGGTAGAAAAGTGCCAATTTGGGTGCTCCAAACCGTGGAATGTGTTTGACCGTCCCGATGTCGGAGTTTAGGTCATCCCGACGAGAGGGCCTGTACATCCGGCTGTCTGTAACGGCGACTACGCAGGGTTTATGGCCCTGACCACGGATGAACAAAGGAGGAGGACTGATTGAACTTTATTGCCTTCCACCACAGTGAAGAATGCAGTGGTGGATCTTTGTGTTAAATTCTATTATTTATTGTGTGTTCTTTTTTTAAGTGTATCGCTGCTGGCAAATTCATTTCACTGCACCTTCGGGTGCATGTGACGATTAAATTTGACTTTTGACTTTGAATCCCCTTATGAATCCTGTGTGTTACAATAGGATTACCTCTAAACTCTTCTAAACTCCAATGAATATAGGACTAGCCTTCTCAAGCTTTCTTCATGTGTCAACCTCTTCATCCTCGACATCAATCTAATGAACCTTCTTTCTCGTGCCTCATTCTTCAGCTATGGAGATGACACTCCATGCAGCACTCCAATGCAGTCCCATCAGTACCCTGTTCAAATTGAGTCAAAACCCACCTACATATTTTTTCCGCTCCCTTGTAATAAAGGCAAAATACCTATTTTTTACATTAAGTGTTGCACTGTATATCAGTTTGTAATAAAAAGATACAAAGAAGGCTCGCTAGATTGATATTTAGATAAACACGTGAACATGTATTAGATCCCTACATTTGGCAATATTTTATAGTCTTATTAATTTAAATAATAATTTACATTTTCATTCTCCTTCCAAAGTGGGTATACTCACATTTTCCTACATTATATTCCATTGGCCACATTCTTACTCGTTCACTAAACTTACATAAATCCCTCTGCGGTCTCTTTGCATCATCTACATGGCACATTAACTACATAATCTACATAACTACATAACTACAAAACTACATAAGCACATTTGCCTGCAGTACACTAATGACCCTCTTTTTTGATCCGATATGATCCGATATATATCCCAGAAGGGAAATGGATCCCAGGAGGGAAATTGATCAGAGAGAAATTCCAAGTCTTTAATATAGCTTGTAAATAGTTGAGACATCAACAATGATTCCTGTGATACCCCAGTAGTTACTGATTGTCAATCCGAAACTGATCAATTTATCCTGAACCTTTATTTTCTACTCATTGGCCAACAATTCTCAACCCCAATAAAAAAAATTGTAGATGCTGGAAATTTGACATAAAAATAGAAAATGCTGGAACAACTCAGCAAGTTAGCCAGCATCTATGGAAAGAGAATTGTTAATAATTCTGGTTGGGGACCCTTCATCGGTATTGACAGAAAAACAAGTTAGTCGAGATAGAGAAGGTGAAAAGGTTACAAAATGAAAGTCTGATCATTTAAAATCAAAGTGTGTAGTAAGTTCTTCTCTTGGGGTGGTGAATCTGGAATTCCAGAGGATAGACAAAAGGTGCAGGAGTAGGCCATTCAGCCCTTTGAGCCCAGCACCGCCATTCAATGTGATCATGGATGGTTGAAATATTTAAGATGGGGATAGATACATTATTTGAAGCTCGAGAAATTTGAGGGCAATGAGGAACTGGCACAAAAGAGGAGTTGAAGCCAGCATAGATGATTAAAACAAAGTGCTGGAGGAACCTCGTGCGTCAGGCAGCAACTGTGGAAGGAATGGACATGCCTTTGCCTGACTTGCTGAGTTCCTCCAGCACTGTGTTTTGCTCTTGAATATGATCTTGAAAGATTCTATTACTTTCTTGCATCTACAGATCAGCATGATCATATTGGATCCTGTGTGTTCCTACTTCCCTGTAGCAACTTGATTGTTATAGGAACGACAGCATGAGGTTGGGAGATAAGCTTACATTATATCATGTTACAAAACAAGAAGCCCATTGTCTCTTTGCTAATCAGCCATATGTCAAAACACGATGGAAAGCTTAAATTTACTTCAGTATTTTGATAGGGAACAATATAAAGATTGTAAAATTGCCATAGTCTACAATAGCAACACCCAAAGTCCAATATGTTAATTTTCTCACATCAGTTTCAATAAATTGTGTTTGAGGCGATTATGTTCCCGCCTGAATAGATAAAGCACCTCAAATGCTCCCAAAACTCTGCAGTTGGTTACTTTACATTCTTGCTAGAAAGAAACAAACACACCAGATAAATCTGATATGATATTTATGTATTTTAGTAAAATGCAAAAGGCTGTTTTCATGCTGTAAAATAACTTTGATTAATGATCAGTAGAAAAAAATCCTGTCAGACTTCTTTGACTATAATTGAGTAATTCATTTTTATGAATTAATATTTTAGCCAGTCACTATATAATTATTCTAATTTTTGTTTAAACTGTGCATTTTGAGGCCACCTAAATGTTAATATTTCTCTCTATCTCATGACTGCAGCTTTTATAAGAACCCAAATTTTGTTTTGAATCTCAGACGCACAAACATAGTTATAGTCATATAACCATATAACCATATAACAATTACAGCACGGAAACAGGCCATCTTGACCCTTCTAGTCCGTGCCGAACACATAATCTCCCCTAGTCCCATATACCTGCGCTCAGACCATAACCCTCCATTCCTTTCCCATCCATATAACTATCCAATTTATTTTTAAATGATAAAAACGAACCTGCCTCCACCACCTTCACTGGAAGCTCATTCCACACAGCTACCGCTCTCTGAGTAAAGAAGTTCCCCCTCATGTTACCCCTAAACTTCAGTCCCTTAATTCTCAAGTCATGTCCCCTTGTCGACGTTTTGGGTCAAGATCTTTCTTCAGACCTAATGTTATATTTTACGTTATTGACATTTTAAACTTTACCAAAACCACTTTACAAAACCACGTTTACACTTGCCCTGCCCGTCAGCCACGTTCAACGTCACAACGACACAACGTCATTTACATTGATTTTTTTTAATGCGATTTTCATTGACATTGATTTTATTCTATTACATTTTAATCAAGTTCTTCCGTTTTCATTAACAGCTAACATTGTGATTAGGTTATTTTAAAGAATTTGAGAATTTCATTTAAAAAGGGAGGGCAGTGGGGGAGGTTAGGAGGGAGAGTGGGGGGGGGGAATAGGGGGGAGGTGAGGAGTGGGGGAGCAGGAGGATAAAGGGAGAGGAGGGGGTAGGGGTTATGGAGGGAGGGAGTGACTGAGTGTAGGGGAAAGGAGATGGAGCGAGAGGCGAGGGAGGGAATGGGGGAGGGGAGGAGGAGAAGAGGGGAAAGAAGAGGGATGGTGAAGGAGGTAAGGGAGTACTGGGGGATGAGGGGGAATGGAGGAGGATAGGGGTAGGAAGAGGGATGGCGAGGTAATGTAGGAGAGGAGGGGGAAGAGGGAGGAGGGGAGGGAGGGGGTGAGGGGAGGAAGCAGAGGAGGGTTGGTGGAGGGTGGGGAGAGGGAGGATAATGGAGGAGGGGAATAGGGGACTGAAGAGGGAGAGTGAGATGCATTCAGCCCAGCTTGTCCATTCCAACCAAGATGCCCATTTACGCTAGTCTCATTTTCACACATTTGGTCCATATCCCTCTGAAGCATTCGCTGTACATGTCCCTGTCCAAATATATTTTAAATGTTGTTATACTACCTGCCTCAAACACTTCTTCTGGCAGTTCATTCCATATACCCACCACCCTCTGTGTGAAAAAACCACCCCTCATCTATATTACTAAAAGTCTGATCTTGACCGTTTTTGGCTCGCTGTGGCGTGATTTCCAAGAAAATGCCGTCACCTACGGCCGTCATTTTTGGCCACCTCGCTCAGAGACCCCCTCCGCCTTCCGGGACTGGAGGATTTTTCCCATCGATGAGAAATCAGAGAGATATTATTTTTTTTTAAATTGCCATTCTCGCTGCTGCCCCTGCTGGTGGGAGGGGGGAGGGACTATAAAACCAGGAAGTGGTGTGCCTCACTCAGTCTCTGCAACATGGAGGAACCAAGAGGGTCACGTCTCTCTGAGCTCTGAATAACACTGAACACATGTCTACTCAACTGTCAGTGCTCTTAATGTGATTTGAAAATGAAAATATGGTTGGTTTGAAGTAAAAATGCACTGCTATTGAATTAAAATGCACTGCTAATGAAGTAAAAATGCACTGCTAATGAAGTAAAAATGCGCCGCTAATGAAGTAAAAATGCGCTGCTAATGAAGTAAAAATGCGCTGCTAATGAAGTAAAAATGTACTGGTAATGAAGTAAAAATGCACTGGTAATGAAGTAAAAATGCACTGGTAATGAAGTAAAAATGCACTGGTAATGAAGTAAAAATGCACTGTTAATGGCTGTTTGGGTTGAAGTAAAAATGCACTGCTAATGGTGTAAAAATGCACTGCTAATGAAGTAAAAATGCACTGCTAATGAAGTAAAAATGCACTGCTAATTAAGTAAAAATGCACTGCTAAGGAAGTAAAAATGCACTGCTAATGGTGTTTAAAAAATGTTGAGAATCTCTCTCCTGTCAATCACAACATGAAGGCCACACCTTTTCCGGTGGAAGGGGGAGGGATTATAAAACCCAGAAGTGTGGGTGTGGCTCAGTCTCTGTATGATGGGGGAGGGAGAGGTCACAACTGTCTGAGCTGTGAATCAACTGAATACACTGAATGTCTACTGAACTGTGTGTGGTGTTTTGTGTGGTTTTATGGTGGTTTCACCTTGCTTGAAATGGTATGAAACTGCATTTGAATATGGTGGCCTTGCACCCTGCATGAAATGGTATAAAACTGCATTTGAATTTGGTGGCCTTGCACCCTCCTTGAATGGTATGAAATTGCACTTGAATTTGGTAGTCTTGCACCCTGCTTAAAGTGGTATGAAACTGCACTTGAATTTTATGGCCTTGCACCCTGCTCGAAGAGGTAAGAAACTGCACTTGAATTTGGTGGCCTTGCACCCTGCTTGAAATGGTAGGAAAATGGATTTGAATTTGGTGGCCTTGCACTCTGCTTGAAATGGAATTTCAAGGAATAGCCGAGAGTCAACTGCCAGCCCACCAGCCGTGAGTGAGCTGCCAGTACATCAGGCTTGAGGGACTGAGCTGCCACCCCAAGAATCGATTTGGCCGACAATGTCCATACTAGCCCTCTGGAGACCAGTAGTCCCTGCAGCCAACAACACCCACACCAGATCTCCAGAAAGCCCCCCCCCCCCCCCCCCCCCCCCCCCCCCCCACTGGCCACCAATATTGGAATTGGTGGAGAGGTGGAATATTGCGTTGGGGGACCAGCCCTCCCGTGTGAACATGGGACCCAACGGGTCCCACTTAGTCTAGTATTTCTATTAAATCTTGCCCCTCTCACCATAAACCTATGTCCTTTGGTTCTTGATTCCCCAACCCTGGGTAAAGGGTGCAGAGAAAGTTCACGAGGAAGAAACCTGATATACCAGGGTCCACATGTCAGGATGAACAGACCAGGTTGCTATTCTCTTGAGAAAAGAAGACTGAGGGATAACCCAATGGGGATTTCTTATATTATTTGGTTATGTGGAAACAGAGAGAAATGCTCCATTTTTAGGGAAAGATAATTAGAGACTTCAATGTATAAAAGTTATCAAGAACTGCAAGTTTTCTCCCACATTCCAAGGATGCGCAGGTTTGCAGGTTAATGGGTTTCTGTAAATTATCCCTAGTGTGTGGGATAGAACTAGTGTATGGGTGGTCGCTAGTTGGTGTGGGCCGAAGGGCCTGTTTCCAAGCTGTATCTCCAAACCAAATGAAAGTAAACTTAACTAAAACAAATGAATAATCTGAAGGAGAAAATCACCCAACAGTGATCATGCTACTCAACCAAACTTTTGGAACTTACGATAGACACAAAAAGCTGGAGTAACTCTGTGGGACAGGCAGCATCTCTAGAGAGAAGGAAAGGGTGATGTTTTCGGGCAAGACCCTTCTTTAGACTAGTTAGGAAAAAGGGAAATGAGAGATTTAGACTATGATGTAGAGAGATAAAGAACAATGAATGAAAGATATGCAAAAATGAATGAATGAAAACTTTATTGGCACATGTAACAAGTCACAATTAAATTCTTTGCTCTCATGCCTTGCCAAGGTATTCAATAGTCATCCATAAAGGGCGCATACAAAGTTACAAATTCCCCCTCCTCCCACGTCAGTTCCCCCTTTGTTCTTCCCCTCCCCTCCCTCCTCCCCCATGCCAGGTCCCCATTGTCCATTGTTCTAACCCCCCTCCCTCACGCCGGTCCTCCCATGCGATGGTCCTCCTTCGATCCTTTCCTCGACAGCACTTCGTAATTTATTTCACATGTCTCTTCATCCGTCGGTCGCCGCCATCTTTGGCCACTGCACCGGCCTCTCCACTAACGCTGACTGGTCCTCTACCGAGGCCAACATGGCGACGACCCGGGCCTCAGCCTCGGGCTCTGTCGGCCGCTCCGCCGACCCGGGCTCCGTTCGGTCCCGGGCTCTGACCCGCGAGGCGAAGCCCTGCCCGGGCTCCGACACGGGCTTCTCCGCGGCCAGCCACGAGGCATCGAGACGACGACGCCTCGATAAATGCATCCGGCCGCATTCTCAGTCCACAGCCGCGGCCCAACGGGAAGCCGGGAAGCGGAATAGTAACGATGATAATGGAAACAGGCCATTGTTAGCTTTTTGTTCGGTGAAAGCAGGTGCAACTTAGGTGGGGGAGGGATAAAGAGAGAGGGAATGCCGGGGTTACTTGAAGTTACAGAAATCAATATCATAGCATTGGGCTGTAAGCTGCCCCAAGTGAAATATGAGATGCTGTTACTCCAATTTGCGTTTTTGTCTCACTCTGACAATGGAGGAGGCCTAGGACAGAAAGGTCAGTGTGGGAATGGGAACGAGAATTAAAGTGTTTTGCAACCGGGAGATCAGGTAGTTCAGGCAGACTTAGCGAAGGTGTTCAGTGAACCACTGCCAAACCTGAAGTCCCTGGTCAGAGTTGAGGGAGGAGGTATTTGGGACAGGTGTTGCATCTTCTGTGGTTGAAGGGGAAGGTATCTGGGGAGGGTGGAAAGGGATGAGTTAACTAGGGAGTTGTGGAGGGTATGGTCTCTGTGAAAGGCAGAAAGGGGAGGAGATTGGAAGATGTGACTAGTGTTGGGATCTAGTTGGAGGTTGCAAAAATGTCGGAGGATTATGTGTTGTATGCGATGGCTGATGGGGTGAAAGATAAGGACTAGGGGGCTCCATGTCTGTTGTGACTAGTGGGGAGAGGGAGCAAGGGCGGAGCTGCAAGGTACTGAGAAGACAGGAGTGAAGGCCTCATTAATGATGGGAGAGGGAACCCCCATTCCTTAAAGAATGAGGTCATCTCGGATGTCCAGGTATGGAACACCTCATCTTGGGCATAGACGGAGGAATTGGGAGTTGGGGATATAGTGTTTGCAGGAAGCAGGGTGGGAAGAAGTGTAGTTGAGATAGATGCGGGCGTCAGTGGGGTTGTAATAGACATCAGTCAATAGTCTATCACCTGTGATGGAGACTGTCAGATCAACAAAGGGGAGGGAGGTGTCAGAGGTGGTCCAAGTGAATTTGAGTGCAAGTTGGAAATTGGTGGTGTTGTTCAACGTACCCTACAAAGAGGCAAGCATAGCTGGGGCCCATGCGGGTGCCCATCACTGCACCTTTGACTTGGAGGCAGTGGGAGGAGCTGAAGGAAAGCTTGTTGAGGATGAGGACCAGCTGAGGGTGGGGGCTCAGAAAACGGAAGTCATTAAAGAGACAAGGGCGTGTGAGGTAGCTTGGACATAGGTCGAGAGGTATTGGACCAGGGGGGATAGGATGAAGTCGAGGTACATGGAACTCATTTCAGTGGGACAGGAACATGCAGAAACAATGGATCTGCCAAAGCAGTTGTGTTTATGGATTTTGGAAAGAAGGTAAAACTGGGCTGTGCGGGGCTGGGAAATGATAAAGTTGGAGGCCGTGGAAGGCAGGAGGCCAAAAGTAATAAAATCAGAAATGGTCTGTGAGATTATGACCTGCTGCTCAGCTGTGGGATCATGGTGCAAGGATAGGTAGGAGGAATTGTTCAAGAGCTGGCGTGAACTTACTTATTTTATCATCAATGATGGTAAACCAATCAACTCGGCCACGGAAGTCGGCTGTGGGAAAGTATATATGGGCCCCGGCCGAGCTGGAGTTCCAGAGTCCCGGCCACAATGGGCAGATTCGATCCGCCGATTGGCCACGGAAGTCCCGATGAGGTTGAGATCAGCCGCCTCTCCCAGCCTAGGAGCCACATTTTTGGGGGGACATCCAGTGGGGATTTCAAGTGCTCTCTTGTAATTTTGGCCGGGTTAAAGGAGGTGCCGGACCACCAGTTGCGGTAATGCCCGACGACGGCAACTTACCTTCACCGACGCCGTGGGGGCTCCAGTGACGGGAGCCGGTCAAGTGGGACTCTTCACCCGTGAACCAGGACTGGTGGCTTACTACGAGGTACTGGAGCGCAGCCCCAACCGCACCGCGAACGCAGCAGCCCCTCCGGTCAAAAACAACGGCGGCAGTAAACTAAGGCCCGACGACGGCAACTTACTTTCACCGACCACCCGTTTACTTTGGTCACGACAGGGCCCGCGCTGACTGTCGCTGTCCACCAGGCCACCCCGTCCTTGGCCGTTACACAAGGACGACGTGACAACTCTTAACAGCATCAAGGGAGGATGTTTATTATTCCCTCCCATGTCTTATTTAGTTTTATCATTTATCGCGATTTTCCCTTCTTTTTTTAAACTAGTAAAGCGGGGTTTTTAATCTTTTAAAATCTTTTATCGCGCAAGGAAATCTCTGTGCTACCAACTGAGACCAATTTTATTGTGACTTTCTTTTAAACTAGTAAAGCAGCGTTATATCCTGTCATCGTGCATTTCGTGCTACCAGACGAGACCAATTTTGTGATCTTCGCTGGAAACTTACTGCTTTTAACTGTTTTTAACCTTGAAGATTTTCCTGCCACCCGGCCCAATTGCAATATATACCATAGAATACTGTAACCTCGCTCATGCCATATTGGATTTCTAAAATCGAAGATTGAATTAGTACCATGCTTGGATCTGGAAGAATACGAAACACATCAACACCAGTGTTGTATTTGGTTCTGTTGATTGCCTTCTCCCAACTTGGATTGAGGATTTTCCATGAATGTGACTCTGGTCCATCAAAAATTAGTATCCAGAAGAAGTACGTAAATACGTTTAGTGGAAATGGGTCGAAACACCCTCTTTCTAGGCTACCCTAGAGGTCGCCTACCATCGTTCATTATTGTCAATTTACTGGCTGGGGACATCAACCTCAACCCTTGCCCAAAAGGTCAGCACCGTGGACGTAAACCAAAGTTCCCCTTGTGGTTTGTGCTCATTTGCTGTTAAAGATTCTGGCATTCAGTGCTCGATGTGCACAAGTTGGTTTCACCTGAACTGCTCCAATGTGTCAAACAACACTTTTGGTTTACACTCCAAAAATCCAAATGCTATCTGGTTATGCCCATTGTGCAATGTCATCAACCTTGCTAGCTCATTTTTTGACTCGTCAAGCGACCTTACAAGTATGCTCAACTTGAGCAATTCATTTGAAAGTCTCACATCTCTGAGTGATGACCCTGATTGTAACGTATGGAATCATGAGAATTTAAGATCATCCAGCCCAATTTGTGCTAGCCACTTACCGAAAATAACACTTAAAAAAACTGTTTCCGGGTGGCCTTGTGGAACGACATCCAAAGCAACACCAACATCCAAAGCAGAAAAAAACCCTCTGCTGAAATGTGCGAAGCCAAAGGATGGCTGGACCGTTGTTGGGAAAGATGGTAAATGTAATACCCCTGATGATGACAATCCTCCATCCTCCCCCTATACCAATTATCACACCCGTCAACATGTTAATGGACAAAGAAATCCGTGTAATGGTGATGCTCAAAAGGAGGTTCAAGTTACCAACAAAGATATTGATCGCAATGATGTCAGCAATGAACATGGGATCAAAATCGCTGTTATAAATTGCCGCAGTATAAGAGGAAAATGTGCTGTGATCAATTCATTTATTGAAACGAAAACCTTGATATCCTTATCGGGTCTGAATCTTGGCTGGACCCATCAATCAAATCTGCTGAGATTTTCTATGTTTCTATGAAAATACTTTAGATTTATTGTTCACTTCACACCCAGATTTAATTTCGGAAGTTTCATCGTGTGCTGGAATTAGCGATCATTATATTATCCAAGCAAAACTGCACTTAAAGCTTAAAGTTCCTTCAAATCCACCGTGTAAAACTTCCCTCTGGAAAAAAGTGAACAGCGAGGAATTTAAAGTCTTAGTAAAAAAACTGGGAAAAATTTCTTCAACCTGCAACCAGATAAAAGATCCGTAAAAGACAACTGGGTGTGGCTGAGAAACTCTTTAAATAATATTGTTACAAATCATGTTTCTCAAAAACTCATTAAGGGCCGTATGCGCTCTCTTTGGTTTTCGACAAAACTAAAACGTCTCTGCAGTAAGAAAGAGAAGTTTTATATCCGTGCCAAAAAAAGGGGTACAAAACTGGACTGAGACAATTTTACTAGAGTGCGAAAGCAAGTTGACCGTTCAATTAGGAATGCTCATAGACAACATGTTTCTTCTATTCTTGGGGGAGAGCAACCCAAGGCTTTTTGGAGATGTGTGAAATCCAGACGGACAGACAACACTGGTGTCCAGATGCTTAAAGTGAACAACTGTCTGATCACTGAGGACCAGGTGAAAGCAGAAGCTCTTGCAAACCAATTTCAACACGTTTTCACCCGGGAAGATGTGGAGCCTTCATCATTTCCAGTCCTACCGCCCAGCCCGTATGCAGATATGCCTGCTATTAAAATTTAGGTTGAAGGTGTCAAGAAGTTATTGCTCAACATCAATACCACAAAAGCAATTGGACCAGATCAGATACAGAATCAAGCCCTCAAGATCGCAGCCGAAGAACTGGCTCCAGTCTTGCAGTTCATTTTCCAATAATCGCTTGACTCGGGTGATGTTCCGCTGGATTGGAGGAAGGCTAACATCACTCCTCTCTTTAAGAAGGGTTCAACCACCAACCCAGCGAATTATCGTCCTGTTTCATTAACAGGTACTTGCTGCAAATTGCTGGAGCATTTAATTGATAGTAATCTGATGCGACAAGTGAGCAATCATAACATTCTTGCTGACAACCAACATGCATTTAGGAGGCATAGATCATGTGAGTCTCAGCTTATCCTGACGACAAATGACCTGGCCAAGCACCTTGATAGTAACGTCATCACGGATTTAGTTGTGCTGGACTTTTCTAAAGCATTTGATGTCATCCCACATCAGAGACTGCTTCGGAAGCTTGACTTCTATGGTATTCGTTCCAACACGAAACGATGGATTTCCAGTTTCCTGACAAAACGTCTTCAGCGTGTGTGTGTGAACGGAAAGAGCTCCAATCGGCATCCAGTGTTGAGTTGTACACCTCAGGGCACAGTACTTTGCCCACATCTGTTTTTGCTTTACATAAATGACATCCATGAAAAAGTCGCAAGTACGACCAGACTATTCGCTGATGATTGTTTGCTGTACCGTCCAATTAAGTCAGCTGATGATGAAGATGCTCTCCAAAAGGATCTCAATACTATGGTTGAGTGGTCACAACAATGTGGCATGCAGTTCAACCCTTCCAAATATGAAACCATGCGTGTCACCAGAAAGAGGAATCCAGGCGAAACATCTTACAATATACTTGGTACCACCCTTGAAGAATCCAAACAAACCAAGTATCTTGGCATCAAATTGCAGAATGATCTGCGTTGGAATGGTCAGACTCATCATGCAACGGTGAAAGCAACAGGTGTCCTAAACTTTCTGAGGCGCAACTTTCATCATTGTTCAACTTCTGTCAAGGAGAAGCTATACTTCACCCTCGTTAGACCTCATTTGGACTACGCAGTTGCAGCATGGGACCCATACACAAATAAAGACATTTCTTCCATCGAACGTGTCCAAAGACAGGCAGCTCGATTTGTTACTAACACCTATGAGAGAGAAGCGAGTGTCACCAAACTTCTGAATTCTCTGGGGTGGAACCCTCTCCAAGACAGACTTGAAGCTCACCGTTTGACCTGTCTTTACAAAATGTTAAATGGTCAGCTTGACATAGATTACAAGACCTACACCAAACCCAAACCAATTGGGAGCAGACGAGGGTATTCAATCCAATTTGTGATCCCAGCTACAAAGACAGATGTGTACTGCAATTTGTTCTTCCCCCGCACAATTAAAGCATGGAATTATCTCCACCCTACTATAGTTATCCAACCAGATGCAACTAAATTTAAAGTAGCTCTTTCTTCCCAATAACCCTTTCTGGCTTAAGTCCTCCCTCCACCACCTCCAGTTTAAATTCCATTTGGAATATTTTGGAGGACCAAGAAACCAAGAACCAAGAACCAAGAAGAACTGTTGCAGTTACTGTTTTTGTTTCAGTCTTCCAGCGTGTCCAGTCGTTTACTCACTTCTCATAATAGGACTTGTATGAGGCAATTAGTGACATTCTGCTCCAATTGATTTTGACATCAATGTAAACAGCCCAATGTGAGTTGTTATGTTAAAGGCAGATATTGGCTGCACAACATATACTGAAACTCAATCTTGATTAGAAAGAGCATCAAAGATTACGGGGAGATGGCCGGAGAATAGATTTTAGATGGAAAAATAGATCAGCCATGATTGAATGGCAGAGCCTCCTTGATGGGCCAAATAGTCTAATTCTGCTCCGATTTCTTATGGTCTTTCTTGGCCCGAATGTTTTTGTGTTACTCTGTTGAACTTTCACAAGTGTAAGGCAGAGAGCATACTGACTGGTTGCATCACGCCCTCATTTGGATAATTTGAGCAATCAAGGATGGAGGCTGCAGAATGCAGTGGGCATTGACCGGTCCATCATAGGTCCATCATAGGTACGATCCTTGCTATCATTGCAAATACCAAAATACATAAAGCAACCATAGTAAGGCAGCGTCGGTAGTAGTTTGGTGTTGAGGTAGGACCGTGGTTCGGGTTGTGCGGAGTGGACCTGGAGGTAATGGTTCTCAGGCTCCTGTAGTTTCCAGCTGATAGTAGCAGCAAGAAGAAAGTATGACCAGGGTGGTGTGGATCTTTGCAATGAGATGCCTTTCTCTCAATCCCTTCAATGATAGCAAGGATCGTACCTATGATGGACCGGGCAATGTTCACTACATTCTGCAGCCTCCATTCTTGATTGCTTACTATCATTGTTTACTGAGAATAACTGATAATCTATTGTATATTTACTGTTGTTGTTACATCTAATGCGTCTAAAGCTGCAGCAAGTACGGATTTTATTGTTCGTGTTCATATCCAGTGCACGTGACAAATAAATATTTTTGACTCCTGGGTCTTTCGCCTCTCAAGTCAATGCATAAGCTTTTTCTTTAAACAAAGTGAGCTTTTGAAATTGCGCCCATTCGTGTGTCTATTTTTGATCCATATTTCTTATCAGTCTCATTACTATACATACACTGGCACATAAAATGCATAACTTGGACAAGTTAAGCCGTAGGGCCTGTTTTTGCACTGTATAACTGACTCTAACACGATAAACAGAAACTAGTGTCAACAATTTGGACCTGAGGAGAGCACCATGCTACCCAGTGCACTTCTTTAAGTATGAAAAATAGTTTCAAGCCACTAAACTATTGTTCATACACATGACCATACCGATAGGGCATGTCTCATTGAGAATTTGTAGGTCACTTAAAAATGGCAGAAGGTTATGAAAAAAAACACAAGCTTTTTTCTGCTTTTATTATACCAAACATCATTTCACATTTGTTCAGAGCCATTATAGTGAGGCAAGATACATTTGGGCATATGCATTAATACATTGCTGAAAAATAGCTAAGAAATGCATGCAGTTTTCATTTGATCAACGGGGCTATGCTGATATTTATATTCCACTTGAGCCACATCCAACCCTTTCACCTTTCTCCTCCATGGACCTTCAGATGCATCCTTCTCATTCATGCTAATGTCTCAGTATAATATAGGGGTTTCTCCTTTGTTTCTTTCTCTATCATACATGTGCCCATCCTTTTGTTTTGCTGGGTATTCGGTTAATATTCCAATTGTGCATTTCTTTGGAATCAAATATCAGTGAAAATGCATCTTCATAAGTAATCCTGCTCTGTTAATACTCTCTGATTGACTTCTACATCCCTAAGTATTTACTTTTCCAATTACCTCACATATTGTGAATTTGCAACTGTGCATAAATAATGGCCCCACTATCACTGCAATGACATTTGTGATTATAATTGATAAAGAACCTACCAATTGCTGCCTGACTTCTTCCTGTGACTCAGCCCGAGAGGTTATTGAATTGAATAGAAACCATTGCAGAGCATGCCTTAAAAGTACTGTAATTGATTAAAAAAGAAAAACTGAATAACTCTGTTCAGTAAACCCAAAGAATAACCTTTGAACATTTAAAGTCATAGTCATATAGCACGGAAACAGGCCCTATGGCCCACCTTGCTCATGGCGACCAACATGCCCCATCTACGCATGTCCAACCTGCCCACATTTGACTCGTATCTCCCAAAAATGTTGTTCAATAACCTCATCCTTTATTATTTAACGTGAACTACTTTATGAGTTTATTCAACATGTCACCTGAGAGCTCTGTTCAATGAAAAGGACCCACATTCAAACAATAAGTTATCTGTGGTCGTCCTTGATTAACTGCGTATACTTCCATTAATCTCTCGTGAAACTGTGCTGGATTCCAGAATTCTGTCAACAAATTTTCTTGCCACTTGGACTGCACTCAACCTAATTTATTAATTGTTTGATAAATTAATACTTCATTTAATGAACTAATTCAGTCATCCTCTTACTTGTAGATTTTTGTCATCCGGATGCCTATCAAATGTGTGATTCTTTAGTTACAATGATTTCCATCCTCACTCTTACCCAACTATTAACAGTGGTCCCTTGGGCTTTTCCCAGCTCAGACCGCTGAGTCCCTGTAATTGATTTGTTGATTATTTTTACCTCATTTTATGGTATTTATCATTAGGTTTAATTTTTTTATTTCTCCAATTTTTGAGTAGATGCTCTGTTTCTATCCTGGCCCAGCCTTTAAAGCATTTTTCTTGTTTGAGAATTTCTCTTTCTCATTTTTTTATTAACATCTCTTTCCACTTTAGCCCTCAAGTCTGAGGGTTTTTTAACCAGTTTCCTTGGTACTTGTTCTTATACAATTTGTTGCTGCTGAAGTATATCAGCAGACTGCACCATCACCCTTTATTTTTATAGATTCATACTCTAATTTTGTCCATTGCATTAATTTGTACCTTTGCACCTTCCAACTGTATAGGTCAATTCACAGGGAAATGCACCTACCATGTGGATTCTTTGTTTAATACCAATAGATAGAGCTCAGTAAGGTTTTTGAACCATAAAATCAATATACCTGGGGGTTGACCTTTGACTTGCCTCCTTAGTAAAAGTCTGAAGTTGTGAAAAACAATTCATTGATTTTATTACTTCCACTAAAATCAAATGAAATCCTTTCATTATCTTTCATTCACAATGAATATCTTCAATGAAGGAGGTACGTTAATAATCATTGGTTTCTTCAATGACCTTTGTACCAACATAAAATCAGAAGTTGGCTGAATGACTCAATACTCAGACCACTCACGAATTCTGAGACAATTAAACAGTATCTACATACAGGCAGGAATATTTGAACACATTCAGATTTAGGTTGGTTATATAGTAATATTCATGCCACATAAATGCCAGACAAAGATAATCTCCAACAAGAACTCCAACTCAGTGCTTTAGATTGGTATGCCTATTGTTATCATCATCACCATTGTCTGTCTGACTGTCTTGCCTCTTCTTCCAGTGGCTATCTAGTGCCTCATTCTGACGATGGCTGTGAAACCAATTTGTAATTTAAATCAAAGTTTTGCCTGTAGCAACCATTTACATTCTAAATCTCCACCTGCTTTTTCTCTGCCTCTTGAGTAACTGCTTTGGCAAAGACATCGTAACACCTATACAACCAACACAATGCAGTGTAGGATTGGCACCCCTTTTGAAAACAATGGTGGTGACAGCCTGAGGCTGAAATGGACAATTTGTCCAGCTGCAAGGTGGCATCACCAAAAGTTATTTTCGAGATTTAGAAACAAGGAACTTCAAATGCTGGTTTACAAAAGAAGACACTATGTGCTAGATTAACTGAGTGGGTCAGGCAGCATCTTTGGTGAACATGGATAGGTGATGTTTTGCGTCGGGTCGGGAGGGAAGGGCCCCGACCTGAAACATCATCAACTCATGTTCTCTAGAGATGCTGACTGACCCACTGAGTTACCCCAGCACTTTGTGGCGTCTTTCAAGTTCTACATTATTGGGAGACAGAAACATGGTCCAAATAGCAGGCTGCTCGTGACAGAATTGTTGGGAATATGATGCAAAAAACCTGTTTTATGTAACAATATATTTATTCTGTTTAAAATTATTTTCAACTCTAATTTCTGTTAGTAATGAGCTATCCCTGTGGCTATGTTTAATATAAAACAATGTTTATTCATGTATGCATGGTTTCACCTTTTACTCCAGGCGTATGTAACAAAATTGCATTTTTGCCCTCACTCTCGGCTCTACCTTTATCCTGAGTAAGTTGTTCAAAGTAATGATTAACTTTACCACCTATTATTTTGATAGCACGGTCTTATATTAAATATTGATAAACAGTTCACTTTCCAAAGAGCATGAAATCATTGATGCTTGGACCTTCCCTTTACTCATAATAGTAAGTAAATTATTGTCCAAGGGTACCCCTGTTAACTTCTACCCCTAGGTAAATTGGGCTGAAAGACATCTTGAAAATTTGACTTGTATCCCGGTGAAAGAAATACAATGTTGTGTATTAATCTGTGTAAGTTGAAGTCTGAAGATGGGCCCTGACCCGAAACATTACCTATCCATGTTCTACACTGTTGCTGCCTGACTCGCTGAGTTACTCTACGATTTTGTGTCTCAGAAATGGTGTAAGTTGCTAAATTGTTTGTGATATTGTGCAGTGGATGGTGTAGCAATGTGTGAGAATAGGGATGATGGTGTTCAATGGTGCACCATTCCAGGATGGCACTGGCTGGATGATGCAACTGATCTTCACCTGTCCAATCTTTTTACTGCCTAATGACAGAATTTCTTTGTACAGTCCATGAGTTTGACTAATCTCAATGGTTCAATGGTTTCTTTATTGTCACGTGTATCAGGTACAGTGAAAAATATTTTTTGCTCAGCAAGACTATCCCAGCACATCAGCATAATCACCGCAGTCTGTACAGAATGTACAGAACAGCCCACTGAGTAGTCTATAAGCATGAGGCACCATTTTGGCATCATTTTACACTCCCAGCTGCAGCTGGCCACAAAATCCTGTTGCAGCCGTCTCCTCCATTCTAGTTGATGTCCCTCTCCACGCCTTGCTTTAATATTTTACTCCTGCATTTATTGACTCTGTTTTGGTGCTGTTTATATTCAGAACGCTATCTCAGTGACTGAGAAATTTGTCGATTGTTAGCTGTACACCACAATGGTCTGGAAAGTATTTTTTCCACTGGTGTTGTTCTGTCATTATTTGCCATGCTGAAAAATATGTTTGGTAAAATTCAATTATTTCCAAACCAATTGTTGAACAACCTGCGTGGTACTACCAGTTGTCGGATTATGTGAGGACATAAGTGTGTATGTATAGAACCATGTTCAATATATTTAATAAGGAGAGGAATAGGGAAAGAACCTCTGTATATAAATGAGTAGTGCCACCTCAGGCACTTTGTTCCTCTAACCACACCACACAGCTGCTGCAGCTCTCTCTGCTGCCCCTCAGTTCTTGCTTCTGATACCTTAATTTCCTGAAGTTGTGTGCTTCTCACTTTTGCATCTTTCGTTTCCATTGCTTCCATCTCCGCTGCCATTGCAACCTGAATACCTCCATTCCATCAGCATGGCATTGACCGTATCTTCAGCGACCCTTTAAACCTCTTGAATTTCCAGCATTGATCCATGCAGGTCGCATCCTTCCTTTCTCTTTCCAAGTCCAATGCTCACTCTGGGGTTTTCTTACTTACCTGTAATTATCATGTTATTTATCAAGAAGACAGTGGAAATTTAAATCAGTTGGATGAGGCAATATTTAGCAAAGCTACATCAGAAAATGTAATAACAAAGAACTGCAGATATTGATTTATACCAAGGATAGATACAAACTCAGCGGCTCTGAAGAAAATGAAGAAAGGTCCTGACCCGAAACATCACATCCATTTCATCGAGAGATGTTCCCTGACCCATTGAGTTACTACACCAGTTTGTGTCTATCTTTCACATCATAACATTAATGCTCCAATTTGGAGCTGAAACTTCATCATATCGCCAGGGCCCCAGAATGTTTCCTTACCCTGATACTTGTTGCTCGTAGCAAGGTCATGCATAATAAGGTGGATATGGCAGAGGTTTTAAGGGTAGCACAGTAGTGCAGTGGTAGAGTTGTTGCCTTACAGTGCCAGAGACCCAGGTTTGATCCTCACTGCCTGTACGGAGTTTGTACGTTCTCCCTGTGTTCGTGTAGGTTTCCACCGGGTGTTTCCTCTCACACTCCAAAGACATACAGATTTGTAGGTTAATTGCCTTCAGTAAAAATTGTAAATTGTCCCTAGTGTGCAGGATAGTGCTGGTGTACGGGAGATCGATGGTCAGTGCGGACTCGGTGGGCCAAAGGGCCTGTTTCTGCTTCCCTAATGTCTAAAGTTTGGATCAGACATCATGACAAATGTGGCTGGACTAACCACTTCTATGTGCATCTTGTCATTCATGATTAGCTGGGCATGAGGCACACTGGCAATCATTTATTTAAAAAGTGGGTGGTGTTAGGACCAAAAATCAAAAACAATAGATGCTGGAAATCTGAAATTATTACAGAAAATACAGAAAAATGTAGAATGAGAAGATAGACAGACATGCTGCCTGTCCCACTGAGTTACTCCAGCATTTTGTGTCTATCTTTGATGTAAACCAGCATCTGCAGTTCCTTCCGACACATTTGTAAAAAGCGAACTGATTTAGAAAATAATAGTTGATAATGGCAGATTATTTGGTTCATAGATACTTTTTGATCAAAGCACAAGATCATTCTGTGAGCAGCTAGTTAACACTGAATATGTTTGCACATGTAATAAAAATCAAAAACAAAATATCAGATATCAGAATCGGGTGAATAAGTACAGGTGCACAACCTTTTATCCGAAAGCCTTGGGACCAGACACTTTTCGTAATTCAGAATTTGTCGGTCTTCGGAATGGAAATTTTTTAGCGTAGATTTTAATGGCTGGCTCAGTGGTAGAGTGCTCGGCTCATATCCGCAAGGTCGCGAGTTTGCGCCTTGATCCCGCCAGTTACTCGGTCGCGTGTTTGAGTCTTCAATGTCGTTTTTTCTTGCAGAATAAATGTCTGTATGAAATGCAGTGTGTTGAATGAATTCCTGAATTTGTAAATGTGCCCGCAGCATTGAATCACCTCTCGCACTCATGTCACCCTAGCGGGGCTACATGCCCTTAGGCGGCCTAGCTCGGGGATTCTTGAATCCCCGAGCTAGGTCGCGAGTTTGCGCCTCGATCCTGGCAGTTACTCGGTCGCGAGTTTGAGTCTTCAATGTGGTTTTTTCTTGCAGAATAAATGTTTGTATGAAATGCAGTGTAGGGGAGGTGTACTGACTGTGTGGGCAGAACTTTGGAAGTGATTGCCCACCAGTCTAAAAAGCCGCTGTGTCTCCCTGTCCCTGGGATAGCAGGGGGCGATCAAACAGCACAATACCCCCCTCCCCCTCCAACTCCAGAGGAATCCGCTCCCCGATGGGCCGCTACGGCGACAAGTGGCAGTTTGCCCACAGCCCGAGCTGCGCCCCCTCATCCGCCACCCCAAGAACAAGACGCACCTTGCACACCATCAGCTTCTGCCCCTACGTGTTCCTCTGGAGTTGGAGCGGGGCTGGGCTGGAGTTGCTGCTGGCTGTGGGTCTCTGGGATCTCCGTGCTTGCAGTGGGCCTGGGGGTCGGTGTCCCGTTGGTCCTGACGTCTCCGGCCACCCCCCTGGACTGGAGCTGAGACTGGGAACTGTACCGCCCTTGCCCCCTCCCTCTGCAACTGCAAACAACCCCACTCTCCTGCGAGGGCGGTACTGTTCCCGGAGGATGGCAGGTGGCCGGAGACGTCAGGACCAACAGGAACCCGCTCCCCGATGGGCCCCTACGACGCCCCGAGCTGCGCCCCGTCATCCGCAACCCAGGTTCCTCTGGAGTTGGAACGGGGCTGGGCTAGAGTTGCTGCTGGCTGTGGGTCTCTGGGATCTCCGTGCTTGCAGTGGGCCTGGGGGTCGGTGTCCCGTTGGTCCTGACGTCTCCGGTGACTGGCACGGTCCTGCTAGAATCGCTGACGCGAAGACAGTGCAAAGCCCCTGCGCCGGTGCAATGGGCGGGGAGCTGGAGAGGGGAGGGAAGGGGTCACACACATGGCCGGGAAGCAGAGGGGTGGGTGTAGGTGGGGTGAAACTGAAGGGAGCGACAATCTGCTGCTGCCTGCGCGCTGAGTTAAAAAGTTCCCACGCAAGACTCACGATACATTGTGTATCGTGAGTCTACCGTGGGAACTTTTTAACTCAGCGGGCAGGCAGCAGCATATTGTCAATTATTAACCCTCCCGCGCAATATACCCTCACCTTCTCTTTTATGAATGGGGATTTAGTTCCCCTTTCTTCGAGGACCGATCGGAGGTTCCGCTGTCACCTCTGCGGGCCGCCCTCGGTGAACGTTTTCAAGGACCTTTCTTCAAGGACCGAAAAAATGGCCGCTATTCGGAGGTTTTCGTTATTTGCATCTTCGAATAAAAGGTTGTGCACCTGTATCAGTAAATGATTAGTTCAGCAACATACTATATTGCGGCCTTAACTTTTTGTAAACAAAAAGATAAATTTATGATGGTGAAAGGCCCATAAATATTATTTAGTTTTATTCTGATTTTCACAAATTTCATGTGCATCCTGGAATTTTATATTTTGAGGTTACATTTAAATTTTATAATTTTGTTTGATAAATTGCCTGACAATTCTTGTAATTTGAATATTTAACAAAATGGGCTCTACACCAATTTTGAGCGGGATTTCATGGGAACCATTTCCTTAAATGCATAAAGCTGGTAGAGCTGCTGCCACTCAGTACCAGAGTCCCAGGTTCGATCCTGACATCAGGTGCTGTCTGAATGACTGTGACCATGTGGGTTTCCACCAGTTGCTCCAGTGTCTTCACACCAAAAGATGTGTAGGTTTGTAGGTTAATTGCCCCCAGTGTGTAGGGAGTGGATGAGAAAATGGAAAACATGGAACTATTGTGAATGGGTGATCAATTGTCGTCGTGGATTCAGTGGGTCAAATGGCCTATTTGCATGCTGTATCTCCAAACTAAACTAAAAAGCACAAATGCTGATTACATAATTAATGCAGGTTCCATGATATTACATCACCACCATGCCAGATGGACCCAAGGTGGTCTCAACACGTAACATGATTTTAAGCATTTGGGCCCCTTTTAGTGCCTGGAGTGGAGTGGACTGGTGTTTAAATTATCTCATTGGAACCTCCATGGATAGATGATGGCAAACTGAACAGTTACCCCTCCCAAGGATCCGATTTATCAGAATTGCTCTTGCATTTAAGATCCAGATCATCTCTGAATAATCAAAATATCGTAAGATCATGTGACCAGGAGCAGAATTAGGCCATTTGGCCCATCATGTCTACTCTGCCATTCAATCATGGTTGATCTAGCTCTCCCTCCTAACCCCATTCTCCTGCCTTCTTCCCACAACCTCTGACACCCGTACCAATCAAGAAACATCCGTACTAATCAAGGATGGGTACTAAGAAACACCCATACTAATGTATATGCGCCTAACTGTTGTCAGAATATTAATTGCACATTGTATGCTAATTGATATCACTGTGTGCCGATTATGCCCCTGTCCCACTTAGGAAACCTGAACGGAAACCTCTGGTGACCTTGCACCCCACCCAAGGTTTCCGTGAGGTTCCCGGAGGTTTTGGTCACTCTCCCTAATGGTCGAAAGTCGTTTCAGTATTCAGTATTTACTTTCTTGAAAGTCGTTTCCGCCTCATCGAGGCTTCTTCTATGTTCCTGCGATTATTTCAACAAAATCAAAACCGGCCTTGACTAAAAATATGTTGCCGTTTGGTCGAAGCCAGTGGAGTGGGGTCGCTATTTAGTCGAAGGCAATCTCCTTCGCTGACCGGCCATTTTGATTGGCTCATTGGAGTTTTCAGCAAAGATCCTATAGGATCTATGGTTTTCAGGACCTAGAAGATCCGCCGGAAGGTAAAATGCCCGCTAACTTTATTAACTTCTTAAAACTGTCTCCACTCCTTCGTCCCCCTTCTCTCCCCCTTCTCTCCCCTTCTCTCTCCCCTTCTCTCTCCCCTTCTCTCTCCCCTTCTCTCTCCCCTTCTCTCTCCCCTTCTCTCTCCCCTTCTCTCCCCTTCCCTTCCCCTTCTCTCTCCCCTTCTCTGTCCTCTCCTCTTCTTTCCCCTTCTCTCCCTCCCTTCCGCGCTCTCTAAAGGACTTACCGTGCTCTGTGGCAGCCGTTTACCTTCCTCTTCATCGCGTAGACAGCGCTCCTCCGCTGTCCCTGGCCACAACCTTCGCGCTGTGCTTGTGTGTGTGTGTGTGTGTGATCCTGTAGGATCTTTGGTCAGTAGATGCAGCTCACGCTTCGGTCGAGGCTTTCCAGGCGAGTGACCAAAGCCTCTGGCGACTCATGGAAACCTTGGGTGGGGCGCAAGGTCACCAGAGGTTTCCGTTCAGGTTTCCTAAGTAGGACAGGGGCATTAATTTCTGTGAGTGAGTGTGTCACAATCCTACAGAGGCTCATATAATCA
Source organism: Amblyraja radiata (assembly GCF_010909765.2). Classification (NCBI taxonomy): domain Eukaryota; kingdom Metazoa; phylum Chordata; class Chondrichthyes; order Rajiformes; family Rajidae; genus Amblyraja; species Amblyraja radiata. The sequence goes on from NC_045957.1 coordinate 87,620,622, forward strand.
TTTCAGATCATTTACACTTGAGCCTCTATGTGGAAGTATTGAATAGTTTTTGTAATCAATTTTAATTTCAAATCTATCACATGGGGCATAGAACAATCAGTTATCTGTTAGAATTTCTTTCTTCGGTGTTCAGTGCAATCAATGAATTGATTTTTTTAGTGTCATGAAAAAATAATATATCTCAATTTAGTGTGTGATAAAATAAAGTCAGTGTGCGGGTAAATAAAATCAAAGCACGGTATTTTTCATTTTTGGAGGATTTTCTCTGCTTGCAAAGAAATATGCAATCAGAAGAACTTATTACATGCTTTCATAAATCTAGACTAGAAGAATGGAATTTTCAAAAATATTCCCTCCACAAATTTCTGATAAAAGCAACCTTAAAAATTTTTTTTTTTAAATTCAAATGTTTTTCCATGACTATTTACCCAGATGCATTCATTTCTTAAGTCGGTAAACCACAAAATCTTATGTGTATTATGACCTATTAAATTAATCTAAATGAAAGACGATTCATCAAATTAAATTAAGCTTGCTTCAATGTAAAACTAACACTGCTGGATACTGCAAACTGCAAACTGCATTTCTTAATTAGCAGTAAGCTAGTTACAATTTTGACAATAAAAAACTGATTCCGGGGTAGTTTTTATATAATTCTTTACTCATTATTTTACTTGCAGCTTTGATTTAACTGTGCTCTTAAGTGAGACTGACTGTTTCTGCATCAATGAATCCAAAACATTCTGGACATTAAGTAACTACCATTCTGCTCACAGCAATGATAATTTGCTAAACAGCAACTCGTCTAGAACTGGCAACTTCACCAGCAGAGATAAGTTCTCCTTCAGCACAGGATGCATCAGCAGGTGAGATGGTTAATAAATTATGACCTGAGGTTTGTTACTGCTATCATGCGATGTTCTACATCACCAATGTCACTGGAATTGTTCATGCGCACATCATGACCACATCATGAAAAATGTTTTAATATCTTTTAAAGAGATGATAATGATCTTTTTCAAAAATCTCCAAATTACTTGGTACTTGCTTCATTTCCTTTCAGCTGTTGGTCTCCATTGCAATAATTAAAGTGACTGAACCTAGGTCAAGCCGAACCTAGAACAGGTTCAATGGGCAGATTTTACATCAGAGCTTTGGGTTACTATTGCTCATGGAATTCAGTGTTGGAGCTAAATTGGCAGCAACTTCAATGTAGAAGTTAAGGACTTCCATCTTTTCCCACATTTGTATGGCCATCCCAAACCCATTCACATTTGCGGAGGCAACAGCTCATAATCCTGTGTAAAACAGACAGTCTTTTATAGAAGTTTTGAGTAGAATTTAGTAGAATTATAAATACGAACAAAATTTTTCATTCAAAATCTTCAGTGTAATTGTCATTGAAAAAAATCTATTTTTCTAATAGTGAAAAAAAATCTGCAGGTTGAGTGATTCATGTACTATAGGTTATTAACATATTTAATCAATGTAAGGACCAATAGACATACAAATCAAGGTAACGATTTCATCAGTGCATTCCGTAGGAATATTACAATCTCATGGTTTTAGAGAATCTGTTTGAAATCGATTTAATCAATTGTGGAAAAAAAAACTTGCTTCCATTCCATAATATTTCATAAATGCTGGAGATGCTGTGCAGGAGAGGCTGCATTGTGGGGGGAGAGAGTTATTTTTATATTTATAGTGTCTTCTTTTATCAAAACTTCTCAAAAGTTATTAGCAAATCCTGACTGACCGATTGAATATTTCAGTTGGAACTCAAGGTTCCCCGCATCCTGTTTCTGCAATGGGATAAGTGGTCAAGTTAACTTTTCTTTTTAAGTGGCATTACAGTGTATTTTGAGGTGAGAAATTATGTTCTGGGAGCAAACTCCATTTGGACCCAACAGATTTTTATTTCACTTTTCCCAACCAACAATCTGTGTTGAGGTCAGCAATTTTGTACTGTGGCCCACAGGTTATTTTAAGTTAAGCCAAAGTTTACTAAATGTATTACTTGTACATTGGTAATAAATAAATATTTCTCCTTATTCTCATATATGTGGTAATTTGGACTACTTTGAAACCGAACATGAACTGCTTTCACCATTGCTCTAGTGAGTTTCGACCCGAAACGTTGCCTATTTCCTTCGCTCCGTAGATGCTGCCTCACCCGCTGAGTTTCTCCAGCATTTTTGTCTACCTTCGATTTTCGAGCATCTGCAGTTCCTTCTTGAACATTATATTTGATTCCACTGTTTATTGATGAGTGCATTTCTTCTTTTGTCAACAGGTGTAATGGCTTTGTTTGTTTGTCATATGGAGACAAAGAAGGTAAAATGGCTGTGTATCAAGCAGTTGGGCCTTACATAAGGAACCTCAGTCTCACACTCATTGCGGACCAAGTACAAACAAATGAACCATTCATGCTGGAAGTCTGTGGGTATCTGGCTGGTCCTGCAGAAAGTGCAAACAGTAAGAAGCAGTATTCTTCAAATACCAATGTATAGAAATGTTTGCACAAATATTAAAAGTGGAGCTAATTGCCCCAATCTGGATCCTACCCAGGTTTGTAGCTTCAGGTCATTCAAATGAGACTGTTGAGTATTGGCAGGATTTTTTTTAAACCTTGGACTTGAACGGTACATGTGGCACCTGGAATGTAGTGACTCTTGTGTACTGACTCAGAGTGGTCTACTATCTTACACTATTTTACCTAGTAATTTTATGCCTGATATATCGTAGGATTGCCACTGAACTGTATGCAAAAAAAAATTACTGTACTTAGGCCACACTCACAATGGCCACTCTGCAAAGCCCAGCACCTTTTGCACTCAATCTGCTATCCACTCTCGATGACAGTCTGGATCAGCAAGCAAGACATAATCTTCCTCACCACCACTACATGGGGTAAATCTCCAGGATTTTGTCCCAAAGGATGGGAAAGCCTATACAAACGGGAATTTTATTGAGGAAGGGAAATATACTCCTGGAGAGGAGAAATGCAGAAATAGGAATCCGTTATTCGTGAGTTATGAAAATCATGTATTTAGCATATCTACCTGCACCTCATCCCTTACCAATGTTCCCCCAACCACCCCTCATAAAAAAACACTTTAAAAACTATTGAAGATGAATTAATTAATGGAAATTTGTAAAATTAAAGATTAAAATAGTTACATTTTCTTTTAATTCCCAGAAGATTGCATCTCATAAAAAGACACAAATACATCAGGTCTAGCACCTTATTGATTTCACCAGCAAATTCTTCATAATGTTTGTGATCCCTTTCAATTTTCCATTATCCATTGGTTCATTTTGCCTCTCTGTCTTTGGCTACTGACTCCTCTGCTCTTTTGGCAGTTTTTCAGGTTATTAAGCACAAGTAATGGAACTGTTCCTTAACTTCCCTCTCTTGCATTTTCCTTTCTATTCCAGCGAATCTTACACTCACTCTGAGGAAAGCACAATAAGGGTAAATGGTAGAAATATTTTAGATATTGTAAACTAGTAAATTGGTGAATATTCTATATTTGCGAAGTTATGTGCCTGCCTATAGTAGCCAAATGGTCATAAACAAATAATACCTTTATTTCAGGTGCAGGAACTCTCATTGCAGTTAACCTATCTTATGCATTGGTGAAAATTCATTGGGATCGTGTAAATTACAGCAGCCAGAATGTTACTGTAATCTCGAATGGATTTTTTTCTTACTCTCCTGTTTGGAACTATACTGAGCCTGGAAAATATTTAATAAGTAAGTTTAATTATGATAAGTTATTGATAAACAGTTCCTAGATTAATATGGCTTTTCAGATTTCGAACATTCTTCACGCTTATGAAGTTTGTTCCAATTTTATTTGTAAAATCTTTTTCGAGAGTATTGAGAATTAAATCTGTTGAATTTTAAATTATACATATTTAGAATTTTAATCAAATATTATAATGGGGTACCAGCCTTCATGGCAGTATTTAATATTATTCTCCATTGAGGAAAGATTTTCTGGCGTTCCATTATTGTCGTGACAATATCATGAAGGATTTTCTCAACAACCATCACAACACAACACAGAAAATTCTTAAGGGGTTGGACAGGCTAGATGCAGGAAGATTGCTCCCGATGTTGGGGAAGTCCAGGACAAGGGGTCACAGCTTAAGGATAAGGGGGAAATCCTTTAAAACCGAGATGAGAAGAACTTTTTTCACACAGAGAGTGGTGAATCTCTGGAACTCCCTGCCACAGAGGGTAGTCGAGGCCAGTTCATTGGCTATATTTAAGAGGGAGTTAGATGTGGCCCTTGTGGCTAAGGGGATCAGAGGGTATGGAGAGAAGGCAGGTACGGGATACTGAGTTGGATGATCAGCCATGATCATATTGAATGGCGGTGCAGGCTCGAAGGGCCGAATGGCCTACTCCTGCACCTAATTTCTATGTTTCTATGTTTCTATGTTTCTAACATGTGTATTCAAAGTTATAGGAATTTACATTAAAAATTCAGTATTCTCACAGTAATATTTTAGGCCAAGCAAACTGCAGATAGGTAAGACATTCATTCATATCCATTCATATCTAAACCGTGAGCAGTCTATGTGCATAAAAGCAGTGCCATGATTTGTAAACAGAAGACTTTCTGAATTGTTGAGCATGCAATTTTGAAAGGAGATTTATTGGATTCAAGCCTCAAGATATGCTCCTGCAGGATGTGGGAAGTCAGGGAAACTGCCAGTGTTCCTGACGACTACACCTGTAGGAAGAGCGCCCAACTGCAGCTCCCGATTGACTGCATGAGGGAACACTTGGAGGACACTTGGTGAGACAGCTCTGGACACCCAGCTATAGAAAGAACCTCACTAAGTTGGAGAAGGTGCAGAAGAGATTCACCAGGATGTTATCTGAGCTCACAGGGAGAGGCTGGATAAGTTGGGACTTTTTTCTTTGGAGAGTAGGAGACTGTTGTGAACTTATTGAGGTGTACAAGAGGCATGGATATAGTGAACACTCACTGTCTTTTCCTCCCAGGATATAACACACTAAAATTAGAGGGCATAGGCTTAAGGTGAGAGGGAAGAGTTTTACGTAGAGACCTGGGGCAACATTTTATAGTCTACAATGAGCTGCCAGAGAAAGCTATCGAAGTGGGTACAACTAAGATTTTTAAGACATTTGGACAGGTTTATGGATTGGACAAGTTTAGAGGCTAAGTGCCAAATGCAAGCAAATGGGACGAGCCTGGATTTCCAACTTGGTCAGCATGGACAAGGTGGGCTGATAGGCCTATTTCTGTGCTGTCCACTTCAATGACCTGTGGTGTCAGGGATGATGCCGGGTTTGGCAGTGACAATCGCAGTAGAGTGAACTCGTGATATGCTTTATTTATAAAGACAAGAAAGTCCAGGACCTCATGGGGGCACTGTCCCTCATTACGTAAGGATGCTGTTCATCGATTACAGCTCAGCATTCAACACCATTATACCATCAAAACTGATCACCAAACTCGGTAGCCTGGGCATCGACCCCTCCCTCTGCAACTGGATACTGGACGTTCTAACCAACAGACCCCAGTCTGTTAGGTTAGACAAGCACACCTCTTCAACCCTCACCCTGAACACCGGCGTTCCACATGGCTGTGTGCTGAGACCCCTCCTCTACTCCCTCTTCACCTATGACTGCATACTTGTACATGGTACTAACACCATCATCAAGTATGCAGATGATACAACGGTGATTGGCCTCATCAGCAACAACGATGAGTCGGCCTACAGGGAGGAGGTCCAGCACTTAGCAGCATGGTGCGCTGACAACAACCTGGCCCTTAACTCCAAGAAGACCAAGGAGCTCATTGTAGACTTCAGGAAGTCCAGGGGCGGCATGCACACCCCCATCCATATTAACGGGACGGAGGTGGAACGTGTTTCTAGCTTCAGGTTCCTGGGAGTCAACATCTCCGATGACCTCTCTTGGACCCACAATACCTCAACTCTGATCAAGAAGGCTCACCAGCGTCTCTTCTTCCTGAGGAGACTGAAGAAGGTCCATCTGTCTCCTCAGATCTTGGTGAACTTCTACCGCTGCACCATCGAGAGCATCCTTACCAACTGCATCACAGTATGGTATGGCAACTGCTCTGTCTCCGACCGGAAGGCATTGCAGAGGGTGGTGAAAATTGCCCAACGCATCACCGGTTCCTCGCTCCCCTCCATTGAGTCTGTCCAAAGCAAGCGTTGTCTGCGGAGGGCGCTCAGCATCGCCAAGGACTGCTCTCACCCCAACCATGGACTGTTTACCCTCCTACCATCCGGGAGGCGCTACAGGTCTCTCCGTTGCCGAACCAGCAGGTCCAGGAACAGCTTCTTCCCGGCGGCTGTCACTCTACTCAACAACGTACCTCAGTGACTGCCAATCACCCCCCCCCCCGGACACTTATTATTATTTATTCAAATCATTTGCTATGTCGCTCTTCCAGGGAGATGCTAAATGCATTTCGTTGTCTCTGTACTGTACACTGACAATGACAATTAAAATTGAATCTGAATCTGAATCTGAATTGTGAGCACATGTGAGGTGGCCATGACGATCTTGGGTCAAAGGAGGAGGTGTGGCAATCTCAGGCTTCTCCCTGCTGTTCATCCTTGCCTCGAGAGGAGGCGCTGGCAGTCTCTGGGTTATCCTGATGACTCAGTCTTTGCCTCTGTGTGTGAGCACAGTCCCTTGTTGACGGCTTGCCCCAACCTCTGAATCTTAGCCTCAGTTGAGGCGTGGCTGTCTAGGGCTTCTTCCCAGCAGTCCAGTCTTCACAACTCAGTGGTGCTGGTGGCCTCGGGTTTTTCGCAGTGGTTCAGTCTTCTTCAAACCTGCAACTGGGGACTGGGGATCACAGCTGGCAGGGAGCCCCCCCCCAATTCAATTTTTCAATTTGTCTTCATGAACATTTGTCAAAAAGAGACCAGTGATATTTGATTTGAAATACTTTAGAAAACGACACCACATTTTAACGTACATGTAAACCCTTTGGTTAAGAGTTTTGTTCCCAATTAGTTAGGTGTAATTGACTCTGAATCAGAAACATAAACTTGATTTTAATCACACTCCAAGTAGACATTTCAGAAAAAATGTTACACCTGCTATTCTGTAATCTTTACCAGAGCAGTATGTTACCATCGATACTAATGTCTTGTTGAGTAATTAACAAAGAAAATATTGTTTGGTATTTCATTCCCATTTGAGGCGGTGACATTTCCTTGTATTATTGACTTGGAAACAACACTATGACCTTGACATCACATTCCTGTGAAACCCTTCCACATATTTTGAATTTCAAAGCAATTATGATTAATAACATTCTGGCTAAGTTAATTTTATCTGGAAAAGAAAAAATGCAAACAGCATCATGTCAACAGGGTACTGCATTAGACAATCAGCACTCAGTCAGCAATTTTTGTTTTGGTGCCTTGACCAAAGCATGCCACTTGTGAAAATAGCTGAATAGTTGTAATAATAGAAAATAGTAGTAATGTTTTGCTTTTAATTCCTCAGCTGTACTTGCAGACAATCAAATTTCTCGGGAAGAGAAAAACATCAGCGTTGTGGTTCTGGATCCTGCACCCACTGCACTTGAGGTGAAGCTCATACAAATGACGGAGCAGATTCCATCCTGTATTCCATTTGACGTTGATGAAATGGATCCACTTGAGAAGGTTTTCAAAGGAGTTGCCTATAGCTTTGAGGCCTTTGTGGCGATGGGGATTGATTTGAACTTCTACTGGTATTTCAGTGATGACAACAGCACCCATTCTTCAACCAACCTGCAAAATTGCAGTGAATTTCAACAAATGGATTGTCTTTTGGATACAGTGGTAAGTGGCTTCATATGGACAATAGCATGGTTGTGGACAATAGCATACTGATCATGGTTGTGAACTGAAATATTCTCATGGTGAATTAAGACCATAATAAATAGGAATGTGAGAAATATTTGAGTCAATCTCAGAATTTTGCAATGTGCATTTAGGGAGCCTCTGCCTCACGTATACATCACACGTTGGCATTAATTGAGAATGTCCTTGAAGTGTTTTCAATGTTCTCCTCAAAATCTCCTGTCTTGATAGAATATTATGGTTGGAGTGCTTGTGTGCAAGTTCTAGCATCAGTCATGTGATGCTAAAGTAGAGATTGATAAATTGTGTTGTGGTATTTCTCCAGTGCTTTGAGTGTCCACTGTGGGTTGTCCTCATCTTCAAGAGGTCAGGGATTATCATAGCTCGGTAGACAGTGAGCTGGGTGTTGAGTCTGAGGACTTAATCTTCAAGCATTTTTTTCCACGAATTGCTGAGAAATACATAGGCACATTGGAGACAATGATGGACTGATTTCATTGAGAAGAAACTTCTGAGAGATACATATATTTCAGGTCCTCACTATAGATCATGATTGTCATCTGTGACCCATAATGACGGAACTTGGAGCAGTCTTATTTTTGGAATGGGAAATGAAAGAAAATTTAATTGACTGATAGATAGGTGCAGCATAGAAAAAGGCCGTTCAGCCCACTGTATCCATGCCGACTATCGATCAACCGTTCGCACCAGGTCTATGTTATCCCATTTTTGTATCCACTCCCTATTACATAAGGGGCAATTCACAGAGGCCAATTAATCTTCAAGCCTGCATAGCTTTGGGATGTGGGAGGAAACCACAGTACCCAGAGGAAGCCCTTGTACTCACAGGGCGAATGTGGGAACTTCACACAGGCAGAATCCGAGGTCAAGATCAAACCCATGTCTCTGGTGCTATGAGGCAGAACCCCAACCAACTGTACTGGTCTCTTTCTGTACTGTTGATTAATTGCACTCCAGTGAAAGCTTGGTGAAACTGAAATGTAAATGTCAAGACTGGAGTAGCGGTGAGATTGTCAAGGATGGCGCATGAAAGCAGAGAATGAACAACATGCTTGAGTTTTGGTTGAGTAAATTTTCAAAGTGCTCATTATGGCAGATGCTTACTTCCTCTCTGTCCTTGAAATGTTCACTTTTGTTCTCGGGTGTCAGCTGTGAGGAGAGATGTTACGCTACTTGGGATGGAGTGAAGAATCCACTCATGGTCACAGCTATTGGTTCATTGCTGAATTTCCTGCACTCTTTCCACCCACATTTGTTAGTTAGGTTCTGGGTTTTCTGGTTGACCCATCAGTCTTCAGATTCTTGTACTTCTATTTTATTTTCCTTGAACCATAATGGTATTTTCAGTCTAATAAAGTTATGTGTTCATTATGGTATCTGTCTGTTCTCATCTTCGTTTTCTGAGTTTTCTGGGAGAAAAGCTAAGATTTGCCACACTGCTGCTTATCATGGTGGCCTTCTGCTCAAGGATGAGGGGGCATCTTATAGAAACATATAAAATTATAAAAGGACTGGAGAAGCTAGATGCAGGAAACATGTTCCCAATGTTGGGTGAGTCCAGAACCAGGGGCCACAGTCTTAGAATAAAGGGGAGGTCATTTAAGACTGAGGTGAGAAAAAACTTTTTCACCCAGAGAGTTGTGAATTTATGGAATTCCCTGCCACAGAGGGCAGTGGAGGCCAAGTCACTGGATGGATTTAAGAGAGAGTTAGATAGAGCTCTCGGTGCTAGTGGAGTCAAAGGGATATGGGGAGAAGGCAGGCACGGGTTATTGATAGGGGACGATCAGCCATGATCACAATGAATGGCGGTGCTGGCTCGAAGGGCCGAATGGCCTCCTCCTGCACCTATTTTCTATGTATCTATGTAATCCAGACCTTGTGTCTGTGTGGCCCCTGTTGATTGGGGTTATCAGTTTGTGTGAGTCCCTGATTGAATGGAACCATTTTTGCGCTACATTGAGGTTAGTTTATTGTCACGTGTACCAAGGTATAGTGAAAGGCTTTTTTAGCGTGCTAACCAATCATTGTCCACTGTGCTGCTTAAATTAACTAGTTCAGAGACTCAAGCAATGTTTCCATTTGATCCATGGATTAACATATTCTTCCTGAAAAATGTAATACTGTTGTTATGAACACACTATGCACTAAGAAAGAAAAAATCTTAACACCGTTTCTATCTTCTGTTTGTTAATTAGACTTCCTGACTGAGATCTCTGGCTCAAGAACCTTGTTTGTTTTTCTAATCTCAAGGCCTGTGCTCTGATTAATGATACAAGGTGTTCTCTTTATGCAGAATATGGTGCACCAGTTGGTGATGCAGTGCGTGAAAAGTAATACATTTTCCAATACAAATTCAGTTTGCTTTTTATTCTTGCAATATATAAATCCATTTCCTACAAATGAATATTTTAACTTCAACTTCTACCTGAATGGTAGACATCAAAAGCTGCAGTAACTTAGTGGGACAGGCAGCATCTCTGGAGAGAAGGAATGGGTGACATTTCGGGTCGAGACCCTTACCTGAATGGTGCTCGTTATCATAACCCAGGTACTCAATGGGCCAAATGGCCTAATTCTGCTCCTATGTCTTATGGTCTTAAGAAAGGTTTCAACCTGAAACCTTGTCTTCCATTTCCCTCTGCAGATGCAGCACATTGCTTTGTATCCTTGGACCCAACAAATGTCGTATGTGTCTCACTCAAAGCAACCATGATAATGGCAAAGTAATTGAGTTCCTGGGCTGTCATCACTGGAGTTGTCCATGTGGTCACATATCAAGAATTTCATATTGAGGAGTGGAAGTTGCTTGAGCATGTTTTCTTTTTAATGTGAGATAGTTGTCGCACCCCAGCTGTCACACCTACCTCACAGGATATACGGAACAAGGTTTTGAACAAGGAAGTCCAAGATTTTTCTTTCAAATACCCATCTTCTTTTAGATCGTCAGGGAACATCTTTTTTGTATAAGGTATGATGGTGAACTCCATGCTCCATCACCCAGCTTTAGCTTTTTACTCTTGCATTATATAAATTCATTTCCGGCAAATGAATATTTTAACTTCATTTTCTAAAGATGTATGGCCCCTATATCTATAGTATTCTATATCTAGAACTATCATTATCCATGTTTTTTCATATGTTTTCTTTGGTCTTTTCACTTAGTGTCTCTATATATTCTTACTTGTGAATAACATATATTGCGCCGTCGGTTGAGTGTGCCACATGACCTTCAGATTCAATGAGTGCTCAGGGTTTTCCTTTCTAACAGTGAGCTCATGTAGTTGTTCACATTAGTTCACAGTAGAAAAGAGTTCACTTTTTCTTCCTATTGTCTGTTGCTTCCTTTCCCAAGCCTTATGTGGAAGTTGGTTGTTAGTATTTTCACCATTTTCTTCTGTTTACTTGTAGTTTCCTTTTTTCTATCACTAAGGAAGACACAACCAATCTCCTAGAAATTTCACACAGAGAGTGGTGAATCTGTGGAATTCTCTGCCACAGAAGGTAGTTGAGACCAGTTCATTGGCTATATTTAAGAGTGAGTTAGATGTGGCCCTTGTGGCTAAAGGGATCAGGGGGTATGGAGAGAAGGCAGGTACAGGATACTGAGTTGGATGATCAGCCATGATCATATTGAATGGCGGTGCAGGCTAAAAGGGCCGAATGGCCTACTCCTGCACCTATTTTCTATGTGTCTATGTTTCTATGTAAATACTAGGGGACTGAGATCTAATGGGAGAGAGAAACTGGAGGGAGTCAGGAAATGGTGTAAGGTAAACTGTTGGAACTGAAGGCAGATAAATCCACAGGGCCTGATGGTCTGCATCCCAGAGTATTCACGGAGGTGGCCCTAGAAATCGTGGATGCCTTTGCGATCATTCTCCAATGTTCTCTCGACTCAGGATCAGTTCCTGTGGACTGGAGGGTAGCCAATGTAACTCCACTTTTTAAGAAAGGAGGGAGAGATAAAATGGGGTATTATAGACCAATTAGCTTAACATCGGTAGTGGGGAAGATGCTTGAGTCGATTATTAAAGATGTTAAAGCAGTGCATTTAGAAAGCATTGACAGGATCGGTTAAATGCAGCATAGATTTATGAAGGGGAAATCATGTTTGACTAATCTTCTGGAATTTTTTGAGGATGTATTAAGTAGAATGGATAAGGGAGAGCCAGTGGATGTGGTGTATCTGGACTTTCAAAAAGCCTTTGACAAGGTCCCACACAAGAAATTAGTGTGCAATTTTAGAGCACATGGTATTGGGGGTAGGGTATTGGCATGGATAAAGAACAGGTTGGCAGACAGGAAGCAAAGAGTAGGAACTAACCAGTCTTTTACAGAATGGCAGGCAGTGACTAGTGGGGTGCCACAAGGCTTGGTGCTGGGACCCCTAGTTACTTATAATATACATTAACGATTTAGACGAGGGAATGTCATCTCCAAGTTTGACCTCCAAGTTTGCGGATGACACAAAGCTGGGTGGGAGTGTGAGATGAGATGCAGGGTGATTTGGATAGGTTGGGTGAGTGGGCAGATGCATGGCAGATGTGGATAAATGTGAGGTTATCCACTTTGGTGGCAAGAACGGGAAGGCGGATTATTATCTGAAAGGTGTCAGATTTGGAAAAGGGCAGATACAATAAGACCTGGGTGCGCTTGTACATCAGTCAATGAAAGTAAGCATGCAGATACAGCAGCCAGTGAAGAAAGCTAATGGCATGTTGGCCTTCATTGCGAGAGGGTTTGAGTTTAGGAGCAAGGAGGTCCTACTGCAGTTGTACAGGGTCCTGGTGCGACCGCACCTGGAGTATTGTGTGCAATTTTGTTCTCCTAATTTAAGGAAGGACATTATTACTATGAGAAAGTGCACCGTAGGTTCACCAGGTTAATTCCCGGGATGACGAGACTAACATGATGAAAGAATGGGTCGACTGGGCTTGTATTCACTGGAATTCAGAAGGATGAGAGGGGATCTTATAGAAACATATAACATCCTTAAAAGATTTGATAGGCTAGATGCAGGAAAAATGTTCCCGATGTTTTGCGAGTCCAGAACCAGGGGTCAATAGACAATAGGTGCAGATGTAGGCCATTCGGCCTTTCAAGCCAGCACAGTTTAAGAATAAGGGGTAGGCCATTTTGGACCCTGAGGAAAAACTTTTTCCCCCGGAGTTGTGAATCTGTGGAATTCTCTGTCACAGAAGGCATTGGAGGCCAATTCACTGGATGAATTGGACAAGAGGGAGTTAGATTTAGCTCTTAGGGCCAAGGGGATCAAGGGATTATGGGGGAAAAGCCAGAACGGGGTACTCATTTTTGATGATCAGCCATGATCATATTGAATGGCGATACTGGCTCGAAGGACCGAATGTCCTATTCCTGCACCTATTTTTCTATGTTTCTATCCATATTTCCTACTTGTGCTGATAATTGATGATCTACGTAGTTCTTTTTTTATGTATTATCACTGTCTTCCTTGATTCCCTTTACATTAAAAAATGGCCGTTTTGAACTCAGTGGGTGAGCTCTGGAGTACCTCTGGGGGAGAGAATACTACGGACTTACCAGCCTCTCAGTGAAACAAATTCTCTCATACTAAATTGCCTATCTCTTATTCTGGGTTCCTGTTCTTCATTCCATTGCTGAAGTATTTGGAATAATGGCTCAAAATTTGATTCCAGTTAGTTATTTTACTCTGCAATAGAGCATTGTATTCCCTTTCAGGTTAATGAATGAATAATTTTGTCTGAATTGTCATTTCTTTTGGGGTAACATTTCATTGTCATTATGATGGGTCAAATAAGATTATTTATGCACCATCTAAATCGGAACCAAGTTACTTAAAATTGGCAGCTTACCCATTGCAGGCAAAACACAAAGTGCTGGAGTAACTCAGCGGGTCAGGCAGCATCTGTGGAGGGATGGATAGGCATGGTTTCCGGTTAAGACTCTTCTACGAACCTGACAAAATGCTAATCTATTCCCGCCACAAATGTTACCTGACCTGCTGAGTTATCCAGTTCTTTGTATTTTGTTCAAGATTCCAGCATCTGCAATTGCTTGTGTACCCATTGCAGATATTGCTTCTCATCAGTGCTAATCTGCTGCAATTTACAGAATGAAGGAGGGCTGCAGACACACTGGAAATATTTGCTGCCTTTGAATTCTCAAAATTTTAGTTTATTCATCTGAAGGAAATAATACACCAAATGTTATTAAGATTTCTGGTTCAGAGGCCATGGTTGGCATGGTGATAAATTGTAGCATTTAGTCAGGGATCTCTAGTGAAAAGCGATGAAGTGAAAGTCACATGCATTCTATAAAGGATGAGTCATTTGCTCTGGTGTTTGATGGCAAACTAGAAAATGAGCCGTGAGACTAAAATATTTCCAAAACAGTCTGTGAGTGTAGCCATAGTTTGTGTTTGAGCCTCATTTTGTGTTGAATGCCCTTTGAGCCTTTGGCTCACTTTAATGTGGTACTGAGCCTCAACCTCAGAAATGTACCATTGTAAAGTTGAAGCATTTCTGTTTTGGAAACAGTGAAACACAGTAATTTGTGGTAGTGCATGCAGCTTGACATTAACTAATGCTGGCCAGATTGACTTTATAGTTTTAGTTTAGTTATAGTTTGGAGAGTTACAGTTTAGTCAATGATCCGTGTGAGCACCACACTGAATAATGTTGCAACATAATGCACGCAATCATTTAAGTCAACGTAAGTCACATTTAAGCTACCGATTTCAAATTTGCAATGTGATAACCAAAAATAGAAAGACCAATTTTATTTTTTGAAATACAAATGCTTAAATGGACTCCATCAGCTTGTTTATAAAGTTGTGAGTACACAAAAATGCTGGAGAAACTCAGCAGGTGCAGCAGCATCTATGGAGCGAAGGAAATAGGCAACGTTTCGGGCCGAAACCCTTCTTCAGACTCTGAAGAAGGCTTTCAGCCCGAAACATTGCCTATTTCCTTCGCTCCATCGATGCTGCTACACCCGCTGAGTTTCTCCAGCATTTTTGTGTACCTTCGATTTTCCAGCATCTGCAGTTCCTTCTTAAAAACATTATAAAGTTGTGATGTTGTTTACAAAGTAAGTGGTGCATTGCAATAGTGCAGTTTCGAGATACAGCGTGGAAACGGGCCCTTAGGCTCACTCAGTCCACATCGATCGCCGGTACACTAGTTCTATGTTATCCCAGTTTCACATCCTACACACTATGGACAATTTACAGAACCCAATTAACCTACAAAACTGCACGTCATTGGAATGTGGGAGGAAACCGGAGCTCACAGAGAAAACCCATGTTGTGGCTCTACTTCTTTTTTGCTCATAGTGTTGTGATTTATTTTATTTTCAAGTGTACAACAATTATTTTTATAAGTTAAAATCAGTTTGGCTCTACTGCCGTTTCAGACACTTCATTCCAATCCTGCAAGAGATTATTTTATCTTGTTTTACTGAAGAGAAGGGCAAATCAGGGGACACCGCTGAATCCCATCTTAATCAAATAGAATTGCTGGTTCTATGAAATCATATGAAATCAAGTTGTGAAATCAAGGTCCAGAGATAAAAGTAAAGGTGGCTTTAAATGATGCCTCAATCATGATAAGTGAACACTGCTTTATCTCAGGTCTCTGTTTTTGGCCTTGCGCATGTTTAGGTGGAATCATTGTAGATAAAATGGGAATTGATAAAAAAAGTTATCCTGTCTTCTGAAGCCAAGTCAGTCAGGGATGTGTGAAATAAATTTAGGTCAATTATTAAAATATAAATAAAATATTGAAACAGCTGACATGGTAAACCGCACAAGCGGTAGTAAAGAAAGGTTATTTTTTAATAAATACAAGAGATTTGGTGTTAGAAAAGATTGTTGTACTGATGCTGCATGTGTTTCTCCCTCAGTGCACCAGGACGGAATGTTCAGTCTTATGTCAGATCAGTTCAAACTATCAGTGTTAAGGTCTGTTAATCTTTGGCCTCTCACAGTGCTAAGCTAATAAAATATTTCAAGTTAAACCAGCAAGCTAGAAAATCACATAATAGCACCTTTCGCTTGGTTAATGGTAATGATTTCTAAACCGTATCTAATTGTTGGGTAATAATGTACATTCATTTTTGGATACAGAGTCACACATTTCAGCATGAAGGAATCCATCAAGTGACTGTGAATGTGTCAAACAGATATGACTGGATACAGAAAACCATTTATGTGGTAAGCACTCCAGAAAGCCATGACTTTTTCTTGATTCTGTGATAATTTACATTGTAATCTCTATTTCATAGTTGTTTTATCAGTTCAGTTTGTTAATAGATTCTAGAAAATATATTAATCATTATGTGAATTCTTAGAGATGTTGACTTGAAGCATGAAATATAACGGACAGTGCAGTTGGGGATTTTACTTTATTATTTAAATTGCATTTTGGAGAAACCATTTTGAGTAATATCAAACTGGGGAAAAACAGGTAGTCACTGATCTATAAATGATATACACAAGCAAATTGGGATATAGGACTAGTGGTCAATGAGAGACGATTTCTAAATTTATAATAGGATCTAGATCAGTTGGGAAGGTGGGCCAAGGAATGCAAAATAGAATTTTTCTCTGACAAATCTGTGGTGTTGTACTTTAGTGTTTGAAACCAGGGCAGGATTTACACAGTAAATGGTAGAGTCCCGGCTGGTGTTGCAGAACAGAACTAAAACTGGCGAGTCAGGTGGACAGGGTGCTGAAAAAGCCTTTGGCATGCTTGCCTTCATTGGAGACAATATTTTTCTCTCATTGTCCCACTAATACCTCTCTTTTCCAGCTTTTATGCCAGTTCCCCAGAATCATCAATTCCTCAATCTTTCAATAATTTGCTGAACTTAACCTTAAATATATCTGATCTGGGCTCCACTACATTCAACAGCAGTGAATTCCAGAGATTCGCTGCGCTCATGAGAGAAGAAATTTCAAGAAACCTTAGTTTTAAATGACTGGCCCTTTATTTTGTAGCTCTTTCCCCTTGTTTCTGATACTCCCACTCATGAAACATCACAACGTATGTCACGTCATCTAACGATCTTATATATTTCAACAAGGTTACTCCTCATTCTTCTCAGCTCCAAGGAACACTGACCAAATTATCTAGCCTTTTAGACTAGAGAAACAGCATGGAAACAGGCCGTTCGGCTCACCGCGTCCGCGCTGACCAGCGATCACTCCGTATAGTAACACTATCTTACACACTGGGTGACAATTTACAATTTTAACCGAAGCCAATTAACCTATAAACCTGTATGTCTTTGGAGTGTGGGAGGAAACCGGAGCACCCGGAGAAAACTCACATGTACAAGCTCTGTGCAGGCAGCACCTGTGGTCAGGATTGAGCCTGGGTCTCTGGTGCTGTAAAACAGCAGCTGTATTTGATACTCTACTGTGCCGCCCCATATAGCCTCTCTATATTATTAGCCTCTCTAGATTATTATCTAATCTGGTGAATCTTTATATTCTTAAACTCCAAGCCCTTTGCAGTAAAGGCTAATGTATTTCATTTCTTTGCAGTCTCTCTTCACTTTATAATAAACTGTTTTTGATCCCTTTCATGGAAGAACATAAAGGGTCTAGAATGTTGCCTGGGTTTCAGCAACTAAGTTACAGAGAAAGGTTGAACAAGTTAGGGCTTTATTCTTTGGAGCGCAGAAGGTTAAGGGGGGACTTGATAGAGGTTTTTAAAATGATGAGAGGGATAGACAGAGTTGACGTGGAAAAGCTTTTCCCACTGAGAGTAGGGAAGATTCAAACAAGGGGACATGACTTGAGAATTAAGGGACTGAAGTTTAGGGGTAACATGAGGGGGAACTTCTTTACGCAGAGAGTGGTAGCTGTGTGGAATGAGCTTCCAGTGAAGGTGGTGGAGGCAGGTTCGTTTTTATCATTTAAAAATAAATTGGATAGTTATATGGATGGGAAAGGAATGGAGGGTTATGGTCTGAGCGCAGGTATATGGGACTAGGGGAGACTATGTGTTCGGCACGGACTAGAGGGGTCGAGATGGCCTGTTTCCGTGCTGTAATTGTTATATGGTTATATGGTTATAACTGTAGATTTTCCCAAATTAAAATCCATCTGCCAGGTTTTCACCCAATCACTCAATCTATATAAATTCTAAAGAATCACAATGTCCTCAACACAACATGCCCTTCCACCTATTTTCATATCATCAGCAAACTTTCATTCCCTTCTCCAATTGAGGGCCAAGAACTGATCCCTGAGATGTTGCACGAGTTGCATCCGTCCAGCCTGAAAAGGACACATCAGCATCACTTCTTATTCAAGAAGGAACTGCAGATGCTGGAAAATCGAAGGTACACAAAAATGCTGGAGAAACTCCGCGGGTGCAGCAGCATCTATGGAGCGAAGGAAATAGGCAACATTTCGGGCCAAAACCCTTCTTCAGACTGATAGGGGGTGGCAGGGAGAAGGAAGGAAAAAGGAGGAGGAGGAGCCCGAGGGCTGAGGAAGGGGAGGAGACAGCAAGGGCTAACAAAATTGGGAGAATCCAATGTTCATGCCCGCAGGGTGCAGACTCCCCAAGCGGAATATGAGGTGCTGTTCCTCCAATTTCCGGTGTTGCTCACTCTGGCCATGGAGGAGACCCAGGACAGAGAGGTCGGATGGGGAATGGGAGGGGGAGTTGAAGTGCTGAGCCACTGGGAGGTCAGGCAGGTTCTTGCGGACCGAGCGGAGGTGTTCGGCGAAACGATCGCCCAATCTCCGCTTAGTCTCACCGATGTAAAATGCCCGCAGGGAGTCTGCACCCTGCGGGCATGAACATTGAATTCTCCCAATTTTGTTAGCCCTTGCTTTCTCCTCCTCTTCCTCAGCCCTCGGGCTGTCTCCTCCCATCCCTCAGCCCTCGGGCTCCTCCTCCTCCTTTTTCCTTCCTTCTCCCCGCCACCCCCTATCAGTCTGAAGAAGGGTTTCGGCCCGAAACGTTGCCTATTTCCTTCGCTCCATAGATGCTGCTGTACCCGCTGAGCATCACTTCTTATTTTCTTTGTGTCTGGCAGTTTCCAATCCATGCTAACACATTTCTTTGAATACTTTGTGTTCTTAATTTATGCACCAACCTCTTAATTTATGCACCAGCCTCTTATGTGGTACCTTGTCAGATGTCTTTTAGAAATTTATATAACTAGCTACGCCGCTTCCCCTCTATCAACACTTCCTGTCACAACCTCAAAGATTGTGAACATATCTTTCAAATGTAAAACTTACCTTTCATAAATCCATGTTGACGAGGCTTGATTACATACTGCTTTCCAAACATCAGTTATTTCGTCTTTGATTATTGATGCTTACATCTTGCTCACAATAGATATGGAAACCATCTGACGTCTAATTTCCTGCCTTCTGCCTTTATCACTTTTGTTGTGTATTTATATGCTTGGAACAGACTTAAATAAGGCTCGGACATGGGAGTACACTAACAAGCTTCTTTATTCCAGGACGCCACCTTGAGTCTCTCCCGCATATGTGTACTTGCACAAGACATCACATATACTAATTATATATGCTAATTATAGAAACATAGAAAATAGATGCAGGAGGAGGCCATTCGGCCCTTCGAGCCAGCACCGCCATTCATTGTGATCATGGCTGATCGTCCCCTATCAATAACCCGTGCCTGCCTTCTCCCCATATCCCTTGACTCCACTAGCCCCTAGAGCTCTATCTAACTCTCTCTTAAATCTATCCAGTGACTTGGCCTCCACTGCCCTCTGTGGCAGGGAATTCCATAAATTCACAACTCTCTGGGTGAAAACGTTTTTTCTCACCTCAGTCTTAAATGACCTCCCCTTTATTCTAAGACTGTGGCCCCTGGTTCTGGATTCGCCCAACATTGGGATCATTTTTCCCACATCTAGCTTGTCCAGCCCTTTGATAATTTTATATTTCTATAAGAACCCCCTCATCCTTCTAAATTCCAGTGAATACAAGCCTAGTCTTTTCAATCTTTCCTCATATGACAGTCCCACCATCCCAGGGATCAATCTCGTGAACCTACGCTGCACTGCCTCAATCACAAGGATGTCCTTCCTCAAATTGGGAGACCAAAACTGTACACAATACTCCAGATGTGGTCTCACCAGAGCCCTATACAACTGCAGAAGAAACTCTTTACTCCTATACTGAAATCCTCTTGTTATGAAGGTCAACATTCCATTAGCTTTCTTCACTGCCTGCTGTACCTGTAAGCCAACTTTCAGTGACCGGTGTACAAGGACGCCCAGGTCTCGCTGCACCTCCCCCTTACCTAACCTAACCCCATTGAGATAATAATCTACCCCCTTGTTTTTGCCGCCAAAGTGGATAACCTCACATTTATCTATATTAAACTGCATCTGCCACGTATCTGCCCACTCACTCAACCTGTCCAGGTCACACTGCAACCTCCTAACATCCTCTTCACAGTTCACACTGCCACCCAGCTTTGTGTCATCCTTATATCATTATATCACATACCTAACACTCCTCCCCCTTTAACTTGGAGGCAGGTAATACAATTTCTATTACATACACCGCACTCCTCCCCTTATAAGTCAATTTCACCTGTACGGTATATGCTCTTTTCCTACATATCATTGATTTTACTTCGGAGTCACGTGAGTGACTACGTGAAGAAGGGCCGTCCGTCTGCATGCGCGTCATTACGTCTGAATGCAACGCAGAGGCACTGTGTCCTCCCAGCCCGTCGGGATGGGCAGGTAAGGAAAGTTGAACTACTTACCAGCGTTCTTTTGGGTTTGAAGCTTTTTGTAGTTTCAGGGCCCAGATGTTGAGGAGACGGTCCGCGGTGAAGTCGGCTGCCGAAGACCGCAGCATTTCCAGTAGCGGGCGACGGTCTTATTCCCGACATTTAGCGCCGGCAGCTGAACCGGCAGGAGACTTGTTGCAGGAGGAGGAGCTCCGTTGGTGGTCCCGGCGGGACGTAAATCCACCCGCAAGTCAAACAACCCCGTTGACTCAGATGAGTCCGGGGAAAAGGGAACAGAGAGCGTCTGAGGACGACTCTCCCACATGGAGCAACTTTTTGGAGAAGTTGCTCCAACAATGACCTGCTCCAAAGGGGGAAGCTGTGTCAGCCCGGGACCTTCCCAGGGACAAGCAGAAGAAAGGAAGTAAGTAAGTAACTTTTACTTATACAGCACTGTTTAAGTTAACTCACATTGACACCAAAGTGCTTTACATTAAATGAATAATCACAAAAGAAAAGAAGTACTTCTGCAATCATCCAGGTTCCACTGGGTGCTTCCCTGGATAGAGATCTAGCAAATGTCTCCTGCTCTGAGGAGAGGAGCATTCACGGTCAGTTTCAGTCTGACCCAAAGCAAGAATCTCATTTAGGTCCGCTGGAGGGGCCATGTCAGCGGAGGTATCCTCAGGGGCCTGCGGCAGCACCTGTTTTCGGGGCTGCCTACAAATCTCACTCTCAGTGGAGGGGAGTGTGAGTGATCAGTAGGTAACTGATCTCGAATTTAAAGTATGAACATACTGAAGCACATGCATATGGCCTCAAAAGCCAGCAATTGGCAGAATATCCGCACGCTACAAATGCCGGCAAAGGAACAGCGCTATCAGGGTGACTTTGGAGAAACCAGCCGCCGAATCCTCTCTTCGGGTAAGCGCAGAAGAAGGAAGCTAAAGCTGTCGGACCAATCAAGGTACCAATGACAAGCAAAACTTCATCAGTAGGCGACAACACCCCACACCTCCATAGGTGGTAAGCGGTTCACTGAAGCCGGTGGTAGCTTGAAAGCTGGGCACGGAAATATGATCAGAGTCGTCTTTCAAGGCAGACTCAGAATTATGACCAGAATTTTCCTACAAGGCATGCTCAGTATGATGAGGTTTTCAGACCAAGACCCAAGCAGAGGTCAGGAGAAACATGGAATCCACACTCCCTACCAGTCCTACTCCCAATCAAGGAGAAACCCGCATCAGGGGCCTTTGGGCTTACCACAAGACCACCGGTAGCCATAGAGGTAGGTGGGTCTGGGTTTGCTGAAACAAGGGATTGTGGACCAGTTACATGTTAGTAATTTTACTCTTGTGTTTTTGTTCAAAATGACAATAACATGAATTTCAGATCTGGTTTTAAAAAACAGATAATAACATGTGATTATTTTTACTGCACAACATACATAGGTCCCAAGCAGACTTGGAACTCGGACCGGAGTTGTCTTCAAGGCAGGCCCAGTATTTTGGGCAGGATTGCCTTTCAGGACAGGTGACAGATGGAGGATGTCACTTCATCCAGGTTTAACTCATTTGTGCAGTAAAGACTTTCAGAACAGCAATTTTTGTTACGGTCTAACAACTGTTTTATAGGAGCTTCCTATAAAGTGGTCACATGGCATGCATCGACCTCAAAGATGCATACTATTCGGTGTCTATTCACTAAGAACAGGAGATATTTGAAGTTTAATTGGATGGCATGGCTCTGCCAAATGAGTTGACATCAGCTCCTAGACTATTGACTAAATTACGGAAACCAATTCTGGGTCTACAAAGGTCTCAGAACCACATAGTAATGGCAAATTTGGAGGACATTTTCATTTTGGAGTCACCAAGAATTGGCAGAAGCATCAGTCAAAGCAAACCAAAAACCTGTTTGAAAGAATTGGTTACCTCATCCATCCAGTTAAATCAAAATTGACACCTACAAGGGTAATTGATTACCTAGAATTTACTATCAAAAACAGTAAATATGTTGGTGACTTTGCCTAGGGGCAAACAACAATATTTAATTAAGCCTGCTATGACCTGATAGTCAAATACTAGCCATCTATCAGGCAAACAGCGAGTGTAATTGGCAAATAGTAGCTGCATTCCCAGCAGTACGTCACGGGCCTTTGCATTACCAGAATTTACAGCGAGCAAAGGAACGAACACTCAGATTCCATGCAGGCCAAATTGGCAAACTATGGATTGCCAGCAGAGGCCATTGTTGAATAACTATGGTGGATAACGAACGTGAGACAGCTCAAAGGAAAATTTTGCTCGAAAGCCATCGGGGGTTCTTCAGACCTATGCAAGCGGCTAAGGATGGGGAGCCACCAACACAGTCTAGAGCTGTGGGGGCAGATGGAATGAGCAGGAGTCTGTAATTCCCCAACACATGGAATCAATTACACAGAATTGTTGGGGGCACAATATGGACTCAAGGTTTTCTGTAGCAATATGCAACCGGTGCTTGTTCAAATTCAGATTGATAACACCACTGCGGTGGCATATATCCATTAACAGGGGTGGTGTAAAATCTGTATCTTACGACAGATTGTCGAACCTCATTTGGCACTGGTGTATCGAGAGGAATATTTGGGTAACAGCGGTCTATCTACAAGGTACATATAACACGGTGACAGATGCTGGATCACGAATGTTTAATAACAACACAGACTGGATGTTGAATCAGACAGTATTTCACAAAATAACTACACAATTTGGCATACCAGATATTGATCTGTTTGCATCTAGACTAAACCATCAGTTACCCAGATATGTGTCCTGCGAGCTGGATCCAGGAGCAAAGGCAGTGGATGCTTTCTCCCTCAATTGGGGAGGAATGTTTATATATGCTTTCCGCCAATTTGTATTCACAAACCGATGCTTGACCAAAATCAAGCAAGATTAAGCCACAGGCGTATTGGTAGTGCCAGATTGGCCTACTCAAGCCTGGTCCCCAAAATTTTTTGGGAACTATAGTCCAGCCAGTTATGGCTGTACCCAAGAGCAGGAACCTCCTAGTGAACCCAGTTACAGGGAGTAATCATCCACTACATGAACGTATTAACTTGTTGGTCTGCAGATTCTGAGGAGGCCATTTCAAGGCATAGGACTGTCCGAACAAATACAACACAGTTCGGATAAAGGATGTCTTGGAGTTCCTATCAACTCTGTACTATAACTATAAACAAAGTTATAGTGCAATCTATAGTGCCAGAGGCGCACTCTCCTCCTATCTGATGCTGGAAGCAGGGCACGGGTCGATAGGAACGCACCCCTTTGCAACAAAATTCATGAAGGGAATTTACAATTTAATACCTCCAAGGCCAAGGGACACATGGGATGTGAGCGTGGTACTAACCCTACTTTGACAGTGGGGACCGCCTATAACTAACCCTGAAGGTGGTATGCTGACAAAGAGTCCAGACACTGCAAAAGCTATGGTTGGACGACATGACCACCAATATGAACAACATAACATTCGTAATCAGGAACCTGATAAAACAGAGCAG
This sequence comes from Amblyraja radiata, assembly GCF_010909765.2. NCBI lineage: Eukaryota > Metazoa > Chordata > Chondrichthyes > Rajiformes > Rajidae > Amblyraja > Amblyraja radiata. The sequence goes on from NC_045957.1 coordinate 87,644,811, forward strand.
GCCAGGAATGCCAGGGATGGAGGTCCAGTTCTTGGCATATCCAGAGGACCAACGGTTGTGTGTGTGGTAACATACTAACACCACTATCTGAGAGTTACGGAGAACCTCAGAGGCTCAGAACAATCGGTCCTCATCAGCCATAAAAAACCACACCAGAAGGTGTCAAATCAAACCATCACCAGATGGTCAAAGGAGGTAATGGCGGTAGCAGGAGTGAACATTTATATGGTTAAATCTCACTCCACCAGGGCTGCATCTATGTCGGCAGCAAGAGCTATGGACGTGCCCCTTGACGACATCCTAGTGGCTGCAGGATGGATGAATGAAATAACGGTCCACCGGTTTTATAACAAACCCACAACCGGATTGGGCTGTTTGCACGTAACATTTTAAGTTCTGTTCCTTAGTTTCCCCCCAAGGTTGGGAGGGGTAACTTTTTTTAAACTTTTCTTTCATTTAAAGCATCAGTGTCTTTACTTAACTACGTAATGTCTGAATGCTTTAATGATTACACGCATCCATGGTCAATCCATTCAGTGTGTGACGCCTGGATTCGTAACCGGCGTAAAATCACAGAGCTTTGAAATCTTCACGTAGTCACTCACGTGACTCCGAAGTAAAATAGTAAGATTAAATGAGAACTTACTAGTTTGAAGTTTGATCTTGATTTTATGAGGAGTTACGATGAGCGATTACGTGCTCACCACTCCCACCCTCATACTATCAAGGTCATATGGAAGTTCTAGTTTCTTCACAATCTTACTATTCTCAGGTCTTCTTTTTATCTGTGATTTAACACCGCTGCTTTGAAGATTGACGCGCACGCAGACGGACGGCCCTTCACGTAATCGCTCATCGTAACTCCTCATAAAATCAAGATCAAACTTCAAACTGGTAAGTTCTCGTTTAATCTTACTATTAATACACTGTTGCACAATGATATTATACTTAAACCAAATACATTACCCCTTGCTTTATGTGTTATCATTTTCTGGTTCATGTATTTGCTTTGTTTTCCTCTTTGTAGGTGGGATCTGACCCATGGCTGCAAGTTTCCGTTTGCTAGCAGCTTCCTCTGTTGTTCAATTTCCATTCTCTGCTTATTTATCTGCTCTTGTTGTTTCATGAGATTCTGCAAACATAACCATTTGTCCATTGCTCAGTGAAGGAGGCTCCATGCTGGACTATAGTGAAGTGTCTTAATCGCAATCGGTCCTGCTTACTTTTGTCTTGACCGACAAGCCTCTCTTCTGTGAAATATATTTTAGATTTAACCCAGAATTTGTACATATGTAGCAAGGTTTCCTGTCCTTTAAATACTAACCATCTAATCACAAAAATCAAAATTCTATTAGTATGGTAATTTTATTTTTGCTTCAGACCAATACATTTTGGTGATTTGTGCTCCCATATCTTATTACATCTTCAATATTCCTATCTTTTCACCAGTTGAGCAATACTTGGAGTCTGCCTCTCTTTGGTATAAAATGGATAAACTTACAGAAAGTTGAAATTCATCTCCTACAGGTTTGGCTCCCTCCTCATTCATCAATGTCTCCTTTGTAATTGAATGTTGTCATCCGCATTCTTCACGATCCACCAATCACTATGTCAGAAGCAAAGCTGGAAAGATGACTGTTCTGTCTAAATCTAAATCATTAATAAATAACCAATTAATTGAAGCCCCAGCATGGATCCTAGTGGGATATCACGTATCACTTCCTTCCAATTTAAATGCATAACTATTAGATGTTTTATACACTTAACCAGGCCTTTAGAGCAATACAGTATGGAAACAAGCCCTTCGGCCCAACTGAACAAGATGTTCGTCAAAGTTCATGCAATTGGCCAGAGTTTAGGACCCATATCGCTCTAAATGTTTCCTATCCATGTAACTATCCAAAAGGCTTGTATTTGATAAAATCTCCCATGAAAGCTGATCTAGAACATTAAATGCGTGGAATTAACTGCAACATGGTCATATAGATTCAGAACAGGTTTAGTGATGGAAAGAGAGGGTTGTGGTGGAAGACATTATTCAGGCAGGAGGTCAGTGGGCAGCAGAGTTTTGCAGGGATCTGTGCTGGGACTTCTGCTGTTTGCTGATATAAATGACTTGGATATAAACAAAGTTAGTAAGTTTGCAGATGATAGTAATGCTGGGAGCGCAGACTGTGAGGAAGGCTATCAAATTTTACAGCAGGATATAGATCAGCTACAGAAACGGCTAGCGAAATGACAGATGGAGTTTAATCCAAGGAAGTGTGAGATGTTGCACTTTGGGAGGTCAATTGTCAGGGGAAAATATACAATTAATGGCATGACCCTTAATAGTATTGATGGGTTTTGGGCTCCAAATCCATAACTTTGCAATAATTCAGACACTTCAACAATAGTCAATCAATAAGATGGTTTGACTCCTAAAGTTGCCAGACCCAACCCTGACCTAATCTGCATTATCACTTGGATAAAATGTATTAACAGATAAACCTTTCTCAATTATAATGATATTAACCATTTTTGAGTTCGAAAGCAAAATACTGATGATGTTGGAAATCTGAAACAAAGTCTAATGTAAGGTTGCTCTTTCCTCAGGTGCCACCTGTTTTGCAGAATATTTCCAACAACTTTTCTTTAGTTTTTGCCATGCCCTAATGTTAATTTATCATTTTGTTCCTCCAGGCTGTTGTTAAGGAATCACTCTCAAGCCTAACATTTCAGCCAAGAAGGGGTTACCATGTTGCTGTTGGTGAAAACCTAACATTAGAATTGGAACTGTTTACTACAATTCGCCAATTATTAGTCTTTGACATTACATTTGAAACAGGAATGACTCATCGCCATACACTGAGTGACCATTCACCAGCAGTTTGAAAGGCGATCTCATCTGCAACTGATGGAAGACTATGGCTTTCAGAATTGCACTTTGCGCATTCAGATCTTCCATACATACACGTTTGTTGGTGCTTACAACATTTCCATTGGCCTGTATAATGGTCTGGATGTTGTTAATGCAGCACTAGCAGAGCTCATACAGGTTTATGATCCCATAACCAAAATTGATTTATTTCTATGGGATAAAGTATTGCCTTCAAAAACAAATCTTACTTTTCGGGTTGTAAGTATAGTCAGTAAGATAGGTTCACATTGTGTTTGGACTATTCAGAAAGATAACAGTACAGTAAGTAGAAGAATGACCGCTGATTGGCTTCTCCAGCACACATTTGATGCACCAGGAATCTACGTGTTAAACGTGACAGCTTCTAATCCGATCAGCAATGCTTCGTTTAGTACAACTATTGAAGTCCAGGATGCAGTTGAAGGCCTCTCAGTGTCCAGCTCTAGTCCCAGATACTTACCAACGGGTTCCACAATCATTCTTCATGCTCATGTAGTCCAAGGAACCAACATTACATACACATGGACTTTTACTTCAAACTCTACAAATGTACATACAAATACACCTCATGTGATGTATTCCTACTCAGAGCCAGGAGTTTACTTGGCCAGTGCATCAGCAAGAAACAAGTTAAGTGAAACAACTGGAAATGCCATCCAGTTTACAGTGCAAGATGTTGTGGGAGATATTACAACTAGCATTCCCAACATAATTACAGTCAACCAAACAGTAATTATCTCTATTTGTGTGACCTCTGGTACACATCTGACTCTTGAAATATTTGTAAATGATTCCACTGTGTTTAACACGAGCAGTTATGTGGCAGAGAGTTCGCTGGATTTGCCATTTACCTTCAATCAAATTGGGGAATTACAGATGTTGCTTCAAGTCACAAACCTAATCTCTTCAAACAATGTTACATTAACAACGTTGGTCGTAAAAGAAATTCACATTATCTCTATAGAAATACAACAACAACCTATTGTAGAAGAAGATGTCATTCTTATTGCAAAGGTTAATGGTGAGTCTTAATAAAATATTAAAATTGACTGTTGTTCAGTATTAAGTGAAGATTACAATTGTTACCTAAGTCTATGACACTTCCCATCCTAAAATTTACATAAACTTGGAATGGTTTTAATCAGTTGTCAAGATATGTAAGATGTAGTTGTGACGAACAATATTTGTTACCTGAATGATCAACGGTATTGCTTTACATTGGAGCTGCTTTTTGAAACATGTTCTAGCCCTGCTTATTGACAGTGAGTTCATGCATAACTATTTCTAGGTGTTATACCCATGACCAGAATCCAAATAAAATGAAACTAATTGAATTAACTGTAATTATCAATTTGCCAACGCCAGTCCTTTGGGTTTTTTAATGCTCCCAGACTTGCTGATCCTTCGGTACTGCAACATTTTGTAGTCTTGTTTTTCATTTAAATATTTTTTTCTTCCTTCCAAAGTGGAGTACCGCACATTTCCCACTTTATACCCCAACTGCCAACTTGTTGCCTACTCATTTAATCTCACCCACTGTATATGCTGCTGCAAATTCTTTGCATTCTCCTCCAAACGTACTTATCCACCCATCTTTGTAAGATCAGCAGATTTTCCTTCAGGACACTTGGTCCTTTCATCCAACTCATTCATTTACATTGAGTCTCCAGCACTGATTACTGTGGTACCCCACAAATTACTGTTTGCCAATCCAAAAATGACCCATTTTCCTAACTCACCTTCCAAATGTTATTTGAATTGCAAAATAACATTGTTTTAAGCTATCTGCAATGCTTCATTTAGTAAAATTATAGAGCGCATATTACAATCATCAACTCCAAGATTGTTTAGTTCAATAGATTTTATATTTCAGTTTCCTACTGAAAACCTAACGGAGTTGCAAATCTAGTCATCTTTCAAAATGGCCTTATCTCGGAAATTGCAAATTGAAAAAAATAATAATTTTGGTGGAAGCATTGTTAGTGATATAAAATTTGAATGTGTTTAAATGCATGTTGTGACAGAACATTTTCTATTTTCAGAATACTTGTGGAGAAACAGAGCATATATATACAAATGGACTTTGTTTGACAATCAGACTGTGACAACTGGAAGCCCGGTTATAATGTACAGGTGTAAAAAAGCTGGCCTTCAGAAGGTTGCTCTATCTGTTTCCAATCTGGCATCAGAAACTTCGAGTGAGCTTGTGCTAAATGTTTCCAAACAGACTCATGGTCCGCGACTCATTCATTTGGCCAACACGGCAGCTGGACAGGCCGTAATCTTTAAATTCAAGGTAGCATTTTTACAATTGTAGCATTATAATGTTTAGTAGCAACATTGTGGAAACGGAAAATTTGATTGTTCCATGCTCAAAATGCAGCAAGTTTTCCATTTGTTCCTTCAAAACTGCATAAGATCTGCAAAAGAGAACTATAACAATCTTTTCCATCCAAGAACCAGAAATATTCTAAATGTTATATTTTCTGCACATTGGATTGTCAACTTTGAATATATTTCATAAGGTTTTATCTTGTAGCACCCTGCAACTTATCCTCAATCAAATAGGAGAATTGCAGTCAGAGCTTCAGGTTACAAACCTCATCTCTTCAAACAATGTTACATTAACAGCTTTGGTGGTTAAAGAAATTCATATCATTTCAATAGACAATAGGTGCAGGAGTAGGCCATTCAGCCCTTCGAGCCAGTACCGCCATTCAATGTGATCATGGCTGACCATCCACAATCAGTACCTCGTTCCTGCCTTCTCCCCATATCCCCTGACTCCATTATCTTTAAGAGCCCTATCTAGCTCTCTCTTGAAAGTAGCCAGAGAACCAGCCTCCACTGCCCTCTGAGGCAGAGAATTCCACAGACTCACAACTCTCTGTGTGAAAAAGTGTTTCCTCGTCTACGTTCAAAATGGCTTACCCCTTATTCTTAAACTGTGGCCACTGGTTCTGGACTCCCCCAACATCGGGAACATGTTTCCTGCCTCTAGCGTGTCCAAACCCTTAATAATCTTATATGTTTCTATAGAAATACAACTGAAACCCATAAAAGAAAATATCATTCTTATTGCAAAGATTAATGACGATTTTTATTCAGGACTGTGTGAAGATTACAATTGTTACCGTTGTTTATGATATTTCCCATCCTAAAATGTAAATAAGCCTGGATTGGTTGTGATCAGTTATCAAGAAATACAAGCTATGGTAATGAATTTCAATATTTGTTACATGAATGATGAAAGGTGCACTAAAATTGCAGGTTCTAACCCTGTTCATTGAGAGCAAATTGTGTTTTTTCTTATAACCTCGCTCTTCCACTCTTTATTGTTTCAATTGTAACAATATAACACACTTCGCCCCACCCTTGTAATCGGCGGTACATGTACAGTGCACAACCTCCGCAGATAAGTTGGAAAAGAACAGACATCTGTGTCACCCAATAACTGATTTGTGGCAATCGGAAAATTAAAATGAAATTTCTCCTAGGTTGTTTAAAGAACAATAGTCGCTAGACATTGAAGTTTCCAGCATAATCCGAGAGAGATGATAACTCCATATGTTATAAACTTAAAATATTTTTTGGGATGGAATTAAAGTATCACATTTTGCCAATTATAGTAAGCTATTTGCTTAACCATTAAGTTCTCACAGTAAGAAAATGGGGGGAAAAATAGACATCTCAATTTACAATGCGGGGCATGGTAAGTAGGCCTTGTGCAATGCAATCTTGTGGTGAGACATGGCACATGGATATGCAGGCTATGGTGGGATTAGGATCACATGCAGACAGACGAGACTAGTTTAATTTGGCATCATGTTCAGCATGGGCCTTGTGTGCTGAAGGGCTTGTTCCAGTGCTGTATGGTTCTGAGACATAGTTGTACTCTGTGTGAAAATAAAACAAAACTTCCCAAGTAGAGTAACTTGGCAAAACAGATCCCAGAAATACAAGTCGCCCATTCTACAATTGTTTTCCCCAAAATAGAGGAGATCAATTTATGTCTCGTGAAGACAATTTAGTATGTAGGAAGGAACTGCAGATGCTGGTTTAAATCAAAGATAGACACAAAATGCTGGAGTAAATAAGCGGGACAGGCAGCATCTCGGGATCTCCAGAGATGCTGCCTGTCCCGCACAGTTACTCCAGCATTTTGTGTCCATCTAAGGCAATTTAGTAAATTGGAAGGAATACATGCAAATCACAATTTTACCAAGAAAGAGAGTTTGATTGGAGGGCAGGGTAATGGGGCAAGTGTTGGATCTCCTGAGATTGCACAGAAAGACTCCATGGAAATGGGAGTGAGTGATTCTTGATATTGGATCTAGCATTGTTTGCAAGGCCAACATCTACTGGTATGTGTTGGCCAGGAGAATTCTTTCCTTTGTCCAAGTGAGGGCGTGAGAGGAAAGATGTTGAAATATATAGGCTCTGTCCACTATGGTTGAGGGAGAGCCATGTTTCAGGAAGAAGGAATAGTTACATGATTGGAATAAAAGCAGTAGAGATGGAGAAACTAGGAGTCCTTTAATGGGGCAGGAAGGGTGGGAGGAAGTATAGTCTCAATAACTGTGGGTTTGCAATGAATTCTTTTGGCTGGTCTGTCTGCTGAGAAGGAGATGGGCAGATCCAAAAAAGGAAGATAAATAAAATTGGTATTTTATCTTGAAAATAAAGCCCTTATCACAAAGAAAGTGAATCTAAACCAAAGCTGAAAGAGATTTGTGATCAGAAAGTATTTCTGCCTCTTCATGCTCATATTTTCTTCCTTCACCACTTACCATTTGTTTCTATATCCTTCCCATTTACTCCTGTTTCTCTGCCTCATTATCTCCACATTCCCTAACCATTCTTTCTTCTTTTCCTTGGACATTGTCAGTTACCCCTGTACTTTCTTTCTTTTCCAGTCATCTGCTGCATTCTTTTTTCTTTTCAAACTTGCCTTTGTTCCTCTACTTTTGTTTCTTCTCCCTCCCATTCTGATAATGGATGCATGGTAGATATTTTCAATTTGGTCACGTTTTTGAATCTTCAGCTGAATTTTGCCTCAATCATATTTATTTTTCTTTCTATAGTCATCAGTCTCTTACCTTGACGTTCCTATTATATTTCCTTAAATAACTTAAACTCTCTTCTCACAGAATATTTCGCTCGACGTGGATGAAGCTGTTATCCTGTTTGGTGATGGGACTACAACAAACATTTCAACTTCCAATTGTAGTAGGTACAGAAGTACCATTTTCACATTTAATAAGAAACAGAAGGAAAACATTGGAAGAATGCAGACAAGAAAATAATAAGTGATGGATACAGATTCATCCAGGAATAGCTGAGTATATGCTAGAGGTGTAGCTGCAGTGCCGGATTTACCTATAGGCTTGGCAGGCTGAAGCCGAAGGCCTCAAAATCTAGGGGGCCTCCGGCCAAGGTGTATAATATTTTTGACACTGTCATAGGCCTTTCTTACATATGCTGTCACAATGCACTGTAGTCTCTAAACAACCATTCAGTAATTTTCCTTGCCCTCCATTTCAGAATAATACTGTTTTAAGCCGATAACTCAACACTAGCACTGGCAATAAATAAATGCTTTAAAAGTGCCGCTTTCCAGCCCCTTATTGCATCGGCCACGCTCGGCTGCACATCGGTCAATCTGGTGGCACCGGGGGTCAGGTAAACTTTCACACGTGCTCCAGTAAGCAGCGATGGCGGGTGCAGGGAACATATTTGGATACTTGCAGCCTTCAAAAGTCAAAACTCAGGGGTAAGTAGGAAAGTGCAAAGATATTTGAACTAGGAAGTTGGCCAGGAGCTGATAATCATTGCTAGAAACCTACTGTGTAGTGCTGTGGCTGCCACTGTCAGGTTAGTAATAAAACTAAGATTATTTGTAGCATCTTTATTAACGATAGGAAAAAGCATACTCGTTTGTAAACGGTTTTTGGAAGCAGATGTGATTCAGATTTGATTCAGATTTTGAAATATAATTGTCAATAAGGAACAATTCTTTAAGAAATATTTCCCAAATATTATACAGAAATTCCTGCTTATTCCACAAAATGTTTACGAAGTTCGGTTATAGCACAAGCTTTTCACAGTGTTAATTTTAACATTTATGCATTTTTTTTCAATCGCTACAGTATTTAACAATAACATTTTATGTCCTTCAGAGAAGGAATTGCGAATTGCGGAATTTTAAACACCCGTCATCATCCTTGGCTTTACTCAAATTATTTAAAACACTCTTCCATCTTCCTCTAGTCGTGGGGGTGGGGATTGGGAGGGGCCTCACAAGTGGAATAGCCTAGGGCGAAGAGAGGCCCTAGGCCGATCTGAATCCAGCATTGTGTAGCTGTACAATATAGCTTCCGTTTTATCATGGTTGAATATTATCATCTGTTTGGTTTCAATTTGTTAACAGATAATGAGTATCTTGTTTTTCAACCTATGGTTTGCTTTGTTATACAATAATTTTAATTTGAAAAGACAACCGAGGATGATTATTTTAGGGCAATTATGGTTTACGAGATTCTTAGTTACATTGATGTGGCTCCGAACATGTTCATAAATGTTCCTTCAAAAACACCATTGCATAGCTCTTGAGACTAGAAATCCTAGGCCAAACTGGTGATGAAACTAGATGCATCTTTCATCTTCATTATTAGCCTAAAATTGATCAAGCTCTTCACTGGTACATTTTTTATTTTTCAAATTCTAGGCAGCTGAAAATTCTGGCCTTGCTAATAGGCATCAAATCTCATTGCAATACTAAATCCTTATGGCAGCCTCTCACAGTTCATGAATCACTTTTGCACAATATCACCCCATAGCTTTGTGCAACACTTCTATTTCCAACTGTCTCTTAATTATCCCATGAATGTCAGAGGCTTGGGCAACTGGCAGCAATCTCTCCACTTCTCCACAGCTTTATATCCAGTTTTCCTTTCAACACTCTTGAGAAGCCTTCTTTGATTGCTCAATCACATCTCTTAAGTGCTATTTGTGTCAACATCTATTCTCTCAGGTCTTTATCAAATACTTGACATATTTAAGTATTTAGGCAGTAGCTGTTGTTTAGATAAACTGTATTTTACGTTTAATATCTGCCAAAAAATCTTCTAGGGTTCCCACTTTTGATTGTTAGCGATTCATCACAATTGAAAATTATGCATATGGCTGTCACAGAATAAAGTTTAACACATGGATAACACAAGGTTATATGCTGATATGTAGTGCAAGAGAATTTAAAAAAAAATGTTTTCAGCAGTAAATCTGTTAAATTGTTGTAAAAATGTACTATTTTGTAAATACAAATCATGGTGCGTTCACTTACTTCTTGCACATTGTATAATTGTACATTCAACATGCTTCTGAAGGAGTGATCATTTTTCATATCTGATTGTTAAAAGGATTTTATAGAATAATACGACATAATTAGCCAGAATATTAAGGTCACATATACATTATTCTGGAAATTCTGTAATTATTAACGTCCTCAATTTACTTGTTCTGTTTTTGCTGACAAAAATATTTTATAGTTTCAGCATCAACCACACTTACTCATTTGCTGGAATATACAGTGTTGTTGCCTTCTTCAGTAACAATCTTGTTACACTGTCTTCAACCATTGTAACTCAGGATGTTATTGAAGACCTCCGCCTTACTGGTCCAAAATTCTTGAGCCTATCTACAAGGTAAACTCAGATCAGCACTTAGAATAACCTACGTTACTGCAAAGTACATCTATGAATTACTCCCATGGTAAATATAAAATGACATTTATTAAACCTTGAACCTGTGCTTCTTTGGACTTGTATTCGGCTTAGCCCATCTCAAATAATTTAAATCTGCAAAGTATATATTTTTAATTGTGGTATTCACAAAATGCTGGAGTAACTCAGCGGGACAGGCAACATTTCTGGAGAAGGAATGGGTGACATTTTGGGTCGAGACCCTTCTTCAGATCAGTTTAATTGTGGTGTTGCACCAGATAATCTCAATTTATGGTGGAAAGGGTGCTCTTGGTAACAATATCAGATGAAAACATATCAACTGTCAATGGCTGAAATCATCATAGTATCTTTGATCTGATAATGAGCTCATGCCAGATTGCGGTCGTTTGGACCTAGGTAGTGGTGCAGGAGGAAATTAATGGGCAGTTGGTGCCTCTCCTTTGCTTACATGGGATGTTGGTGGGAGAAAGGACAGAAAATAAAGCAGTTCACTCCTTGAGGCAGCATGACTAAGACAACAATCAGACAACAATCAGCCAAGTAGAATGTGTGCCACAGAAACAAATGCCAAAACCAGGCAAGTAGAAGGTCATCCTTTACACTCCACACAGACGATAGAAAAGCATTGTGGATTTCAAAACACAGTGTACATGGCTGATCTAGCTAAGATTTTGGTCAATGATGAGCCCCCATATGTTGATGTTAAGGAACCCAGGGACGGTAGTGTTACTGTATGCGGAAGGTAAGCAATGAAAGTTACTGCATTACTGTAGGTATGTTGCAAAGCCTACCTGAAGCGTCGTTGAAGATCTGCCGCTGAGGTTGTGCGCGATTTTGGCGCCGTTTAGAGGGGGCGGGTTTAAAACGCGATTTTCTCTAAGCTGTTCCAATCGAAAATGTTCAGCCTAGTTAATTATTAACGAAAAATCGCTGATAGACCCCGTCGCAAAAGCTATTATTAGGTTTAAAGGCCTTGAATAATAGTTATAGTAGTTTAAAAATCAATCTTTAAACCCGCGACCGTCAGCAACCGCAGGGTCTCATAAAGAAAATAGCAGAAGGTAGGTTGTATATTTTTACATTCAAAAGGGCTTCTAAAGATCCTTTTATACAAAATTTAATATTGCGAGTAGCTCAATTTGGGCCCATTATATCGCGCAGTATTTTTCTCGGCATTTGAGGCACAAATCTACCGCAATGTGAACGTTCTAAACCAGCGCGTTCACAGGATCCCACTGGAAAGCTGATTTAAATGGGCATTTATTTACAGCAATTGAACACTGAATTCCTTCCATTTGGCCTATAAATTAATGTAAATGAGATTTAAAAATCATGTTTTATTGTGAATTATTTGTGAATATTATTTGGACATTTAGGCTATTTAAAAATGTTAATCATTTATTAAGAAATGGATAGATGTTTAGATCTAGTAATTGAAGTCTGAAATTAGCTACAATTAGGTAACTAACTAATTATATGCTTTAATTTCAGGTCATCCAAGTAAGATTATTTTATATTTGTTTCAGAATGCTTCAATCTATGATAACTGAAAATTTCATTCAGTTCTCTTAATTTTTAAGAAAGTTATGGGCTTTTGACTGTTCACGATCACAACTTTTTTGTTATGTCCATAGAAAATCAATAGGGAACAAGATGCTCATTTCCGAGTATGAAATTGGCCATAACTTTTTAAATACTTGAGATATGAAAGTGAATTAGATGTCAAATTAAACTTATTTTTATGCTTTATCTGATGGGATAAATTACAGACTTGATTTTTAAAATCTCAAAATTTTGTAACATTGCTAATTACTGTGCTCTTGTGTTCCCTGGATATTACTCATTACATATCTATCCATGCCTGAAAGCAGCAATGCAGTTTGAGTATTGATCCATTGAGGCAAGGACTGTTTCATTTCATGGGATGATGTTCCAGGATTTAGACCCAGCAAGTTGGAAATATATCACCATTCGTTCACCAGTGCTAAATCTAAATTTTAGACCTTCATGCCTACCAGTACAGTGAGTGTGCGGCACCTACCAGAAAAACTGTAGTAATTCAAGAAAGCAGCACATCACCACTTTCAACTGGGCAATTAACAATTGCTATTAAATGCTGGCCGTGAAAATACTCATATTCCATAAATTAATAAAATTGACGTAGATCCATTTCATGGGGCTAGGGCCAAATTTTCATGCTTTATATATGTACTCTACATTAGCTTGTATGAATTCTGCTCCTGAAACCACTGTCATGCATTCAAACCGTTCTAAATTATTTTAGCATCCAATCTTACTGCCAATAAAGAAATGTCACCTGTTTGTTCAAATGGGGAGAAATTATCCTCCATTGGTCAATGGAGGCAATAGATGTGGTGTCTTTGGGGTTTCAGAAGACTTTTGATAGTCCCATTGATGTAGATAGTTCCAACCGGCCTTGCTTGTTTCAATCTGTCTTCTCTAAATCTACCTCCATCTTTTTATTTCAATAGCCCACTTCAGCCTTCTGTTGTAAAATGGACTGCAAAACTTACAAGTGGATCAAACTATATCTTTCTGTGGCTTTACTCAGACGGCAAAATGAATCATACTGTCGTAGGTCCAAACCAGGTATGATGTAACTGTACTTATGAAATGCTGACATGGTACTATAAATGATCAAGGTGTAAGATTGATTTTCAGTTCATTGGGTGCCTAACCTTGCCATTTAGGCAGATATCCTTTGAACAAGGTTAATATTTGTGATGAGGCAGAAACTTTTAAGGTGTTCAGGTCACATTGGACCAGGTCAGAGATACCACAAAGACTTGAAATGGACTAACTGCAGCTAGTCTGCCTGGGATCAGGCATGTCATTGGAATCTGGAGGAATACTGGAATGCTAGAAATAGGTTAAATGTAAGAAATCTACCATTGATCCTGAATCAGTAAAGTGTTTGGTGGGATTGAGCAATTACTGACGGAACATCTAATGGAGAGATTGTGACTACTGTAACAAATAGCAATCCAGATTAATGAATGCAGCATTCAAATTTAGTACCTCACTCTCCTCAGTATGATTTGTTCATCTCTGCTGAGTGTTAATAACTAAATTAAGCACAGTTTGTATTTCTACGTAGATCATCCCTTAATTTAAAAAAATTACTGTATTTATTATACTCGGTTTTAGTGTAAATGTTTTGTGTTAATAATGAAAGAAGAATATGTCAACATAAATGCATAATTCTCTTAACAACACAAAGAAAACATTTTTTTCTGGATGTAAACAATATCCATTCATAACCATTTTGTGAGCATAACATAAAGGGATGCTATGAATAATCAGAATTTTAAAAATATTTAAATTACTTTCCCTGCTGGTTGAAGGAATCTGTTTTTGTTGAAGATCCCACAATACTCAGCAGTTATATTTTGGATCATCATGCAGCAATCAAAATATTTGATTGCAACTTAATCTTTGTAACCATTGAATAGTTCAGATCTGCAGTAACATTCAGTCAAATTACAGCTATCCATGAGGTTGCAAAGTGCAGATCAATCACCAAATGTAACTAATCTTAAGTGATCGTTATATGTTACATTGTCAAAATACAACCAGGCACATTAAAAAATACTGTAAGAGAATGCTTGAAATGGGATTGGTCAAAAACACTGGGTTTATAATAGAGAAATCAGAACTTCATAACTGAGATCAAGAGAAATATCCCACCCAGGAGTTGGTGAACCTGTGGAATTCTCTATCAAAGAAAGCTGTGGCGATAAAGCATTTTAGAATGAAGTGGACATTTTTCTTAATGCTAATGACATTTTTGTGAGATTTAGAAATAGATAAAAGAGGCAATAGATGTGGTGTATTTGGGGTTTCAGAAGACTTTTGATAGAGTCCCATCCTGAAGTGCAAAATTAAAACACATCAAGTTAGGAGTAATACACCAACCAGGACTATAAATTGGGTAATGATCAAGGAAAGTAAGTAGGATTACCATCTATTTTAGGCCTATCATTATACCTATGTCTCTTAGGCATATTGGTCGACAAGTGGAGAATAGCAGGCTGTTAAAGGGATCAAGGCAAAGAGTTGCAAAAAAGGTTTTTTTTTCTGGTTGGCCGCCAGTGACTAGCTGAGTTCCACAGGGTTCAGTGCTGGTGCCACTGCTCTTCACCTTGTATATTAATGATCTGGATGAGGGGATTGAAGACTTTGTGGCCAATTTTGCAAATTATACGAAAGTAGGTGGAGGGGCAGGCAGTGTAGAGGCAGCAGGGAATCTGCAGAAAGATAGGTACACAAAATTGCTGGAGGAACTCAGCGGGTGCAGCAGCATCTATGGAGCGAAGGAAATAGGCGACGTTTCGGGCCGAAACCCTCCACTGCAGAAAGATAGGTTGGGAGAGTGGACAGAAAAGTAGCAGATGGAATATAGTGTAGCAAAGTGTGGAGTCATGCATTTTATAGTAGGAATAAAGGCATAAGCGCCTTGAGTATTAGAAAGGCGCTATATAAATCCCATCCATTATTATTATTATAGATTATTTTCTAAATGGGGAAAGAATCCAGAAATCGGAGGTGCAAAGAGACTTGGGAGTGCTGGTGTAGGATTCCCAAAAAGTTAAACTGCAAGTTGAATCGGTAGTAAAGAAAGCAAATGCAATGCTAGCATTTATTTCGAGAGGGCTTATATACACAAACAGGGATGTTATTCTGAGGCTCTATAAGGTGCTGGTTAGGGCATTTGGAGTATTATGAGCAATTTTGGGGAACGATATCTAAGAAAGGACGTGTTGGCTCTGGAGAAGGTCCAGAGGAGGTTTACAATAATGATCCCAGGAGTAGGTTAACATATGATGAGTTTTTGATAGCACTGGGCCAGTACTCGCTGAAATTTAGAAGAATGAGGCGGGGGGCTCAATGAAATACAGAATAGTGAAAGGCTTGGATAGAGTGGATGTGGAGAGGTTGTTTCCACTAGTGGGAGAGTCTAGGATTAGAGGTCATAGCCACAGAATTAAAGGATGTTCTTTTAGGAAGGAGATGAGGAGGAATTTCTTTAGTCAGAGGGTGGTGAATCTGTGGAATTCTTTGCCACAGAAGGCTGTGCAGGCCGTCAGTGGATATAGTTAAGGCAGAGATAGATAGATTATTGATTAGTGCGGTTGTCAGAGGCTATGGAGAGAAGGCAGGAGAATGGAGTTAGGAGGGATTGATAGAGCAACCATAATTGAATGTCAGAGTATGGGCTGAATGGCCTAGTTCTGCTCCTATCACTTATGATCATTGTTTGGTCCCCATATATTTACATTATACATTGGTGATTTGGGTGAGGGAACAAAATTGAATATCTACAGGTTTGCAGATAGCACAAAGTGGGAGGGGAATGTTAGCTGTTCAAGAAGGAACTGCAGATGCTGGAAGATCGAAGGTACACAAAATGCTGGAGAAACTCAGCGGGTGCAGCAGCATCTATGGAGCGAAGGAAATAGGCGACGTTTCGGGCCGAAACCCTTCTTCAGACTGATAGGGGGTGGGGGGGGGAGAAGGAAAGAAAAAGGGAGGAGGAGGAGCCCGAGGGCGGGGGGATGGGAGGAGACAGCTCGAGGGTTAAGGAAGAGGAGGAGACAGCAAGGGCTAGCAAAACTGGGAGAATTCAACGTTCATGCCATCGGGACGCAAACAACCAGGCGGAATATGAGGTGCTGTTCCTCCAATTTCTGGTGTTGATCACTCTGGCAATGGAGGAGACCCAGGACAGAGAGGTCGGATTGGGAATGGGAGGGGGAGTTGAAGTGCTGAGCCACCGGGAGTTCAGGTAGGTTATTGCGGACTGAGCGGAGGTGTTCGGCGAAATGATCGCCCAACCTCCGCTTAGTCTCCCCGATGTAAATCAGCTGGCATCTAGAGCAGCGGATGCAGTAGATGAGGTTGGAGGAGATGCAGGTGAACCTTTGTCGCACCTGGAACGACTGCTTGGGTCCTTGAATGGAGTCGAGGGGAGAGGAGAAGGGACAGGTGTTGCATTTCTTGCGGTAGCAACGGAAAGTGCCCGGGGAGGGGGTGGTACGGGAGGGAAGGGAAGAATTGACAAGGGAGTTGCGGAGGGAGCGGTCTTTGCGGAAGGCAGACATTGGGGGGGGGGGGATGGGAAGATGTGGCGAGTGGTGTGGTCACGTTGGAGGTGGCGGAAGTGGCGGAGGATTATGTGTTGTATTTGCCGGCTGGTGGGGTGAAAGGTGAGGACTAGGTGGACTCTACCCTTGTTGCGAGTGCGGGGATGGGGAGAGAGAGCAGTGTTGCGGGGTATGGATGAGACCCTGGTGCGGATGTTAGCTGTCAGGTGAATGCAAGGAAGTTCCAGTGTGAATTGAGCAAATTCAGATACATAATACATGTAATTTAATATGGATATATGCGATATCTACTTTAGTTCAACAAAACATAAAAAATAATTATTATCTAAATGGTAATAGATCAAGAGAAGGGAAGTTGTAATGAGACCTGGATGTCCTTGTACATCAGGCACTGAAGAGAAGCATTCACGGTACGGCAAGCAGTTAGGAAAGCAAATTAAATATTGGTTTTCATTTGTAAGAGGGTTTAGTTGCAAGAGCAAGAATGCCTTGCCGTAGGAGTGCAGCCCTTGGCAAATATCCTATCTGGAATTTCTATGCATCTTGATGCAGAGAGGATGTCCAATGGCTAGAAAATCTGAATTAGGGATCAGCTGCAGAATATTATGCGTACAATTTAGAACTGAGATCAGAAGAAATTTCTCACCAAGGGGTTGGTGAGGTGGAATTCTCCACAATTGAAGGCCACAAAGGCAAACATTTTGTAGCAGGAAGTAGTTTTTCTTAATATTAAAGAGATCAAGA
Source organism: Amblyraja radiata (assembly GCF_010909765.2). Classification (NCBI taxonomy): domain Eukaryota; kingdom Metazoa; phylum Chordata; class Chondrichthyes; order Rajiformes; family Rajidae; genus Amblyraja; species Amblyraja radiata. The sequence goes on from NC_045957.1 coordinate 87,662,321, forward strand.
ATGGATGGTCAGATTAGATAATGCTAAATGGTGGTGCAGGATCAATGAGCAGAATAGCCTCCACTGCTTGTCATTCTGCACTTCCATTAAACTGCAAGGGTAAACCTTACATCACAATTCCACCTGTAAATTATTTGGGATTGCAATGTGTTTTGGATTTATATCTACCGGCAAACAAAAAAAATGATTTATTCTTTTTTTTGGTATACGTTTGTTAGACATTTTTGATGGAACATCCACAATTATAATGTACATTTCATATTTTAACCAGCGTTTAAACTCTTTTCTTCCAGTTAATTATGACGATAAATTCAACTGGTTTAATAACCGTGGAGGTTGCGGCCCAGAATGAAGTGAGTCATGCCAGATCCAGCATGACCACAGTGGCTCAATATCCGATCATGAGCATCGTTGTTACTGTGGTCCGTGTGGCTCTGAACAAGGCCAGTAATATCATGCTGAAAATAAAGCCCAAACAGGACTACATCATTTCAATAGATTATGGCGACAGAACAAATAACCTTTTTGAATCACAGCAACTTAATTCCCAAACCAGTTGCTTGGAGACCCCATATCATTGCTCAAATTTTGTTTTTCAACATATGTACAAAGCTGTTGGTCAATATCTTTTGAATGCCACAGTATCCAATAATATTAGTACAATAGTAGCAGCAGCTGTTGCTGTTGTTGAGGAGCCCATTACTGGTCTTCTGTTGATTCTCAATTCACCTAGAGTGATCAAGTTTAAAGATTACATTAATGTGACAGCATTAGTACAAACAGGCACCGAGGTTACCTTCCAGTGGATCATTTCAGTACCTCATTCGAATCCTTTTACTTTTACGCAAGAGTAAGTATATATTGTTTTATATAATGCTGTACCTGCATTCATATTTGAACTGCAATGTCAATGCATTTAATTATTTTGAATTATCAAAATCATAGAAAATAGGTGCAAGAGGAGGCCATTCGGCCCTTCGAGCCAGCGCCATTCATTGCGATTATGGCTGATCGTCTCCAATCAATAACCCGTGCCTGCCTTCTCCACATATCCCTTGATTCCACTAGCCCCTAGAGCTCTATCTAACTCTCTATTAAATCCATCCAGTGATTTGGCCTCCACTGCCCTCTGTGGCAGGGAATTCCACATATTCACAACTCTGGGTGAAAACGTTTTTTCTCACCTTAGTCTTAAATGGCCTCCCCTTTAAGACTGTGGCCCCTGGTTCTGGACTTGCCCAAAATTGGGAACATTTTTCCTGTATCTAGCTTGTCCAGTCCTTTTATAATTTTATATGTTTCTATAAGATCCCTCCTCATCCTTCTAAATTCCAGTGAATACAAGCCTAATCTTTTAAATCTTTCCTCATATGACAGTCACACCATCCCAGGGATCAATCTCGTGAACCTACGTTGCTCTGCCTCAATCACAAGGATGTCCTTCTTCAAATTAGGAGACCAAAACTGCACACTATACTCCAGATGTGGTCTTACCAGAGCCCTATACAACTGCTGAAGAACCTCTCTACTCCTATACTGAAATCCTCTTGTTATGAAGGCTAACATTCCATTAGCTTTCTTCACTGCCTGCTGTAACTGCACGCCAACTTTCAGTGACCGGTGTACAAGGACACCCAGGTCTCTCTGTACCCTCCCCCTTACCTAACCTAACCCCATTGAGATAATAATCGGCCCCCTTGTTTTTGCTACCAAAGTGGATAACCTCACATTTATCTATATTATACTGCATCTGCCACGCACCTGCCCACTCACTCAACCTGTCCAGGTCACCATGCAACCTCTTAACATCCTCTTCACAGTTCACACTGCCACCCAGCTTTGTCTCTTCCGCAAACTTCCTAATGTTGCTCCTAATTCCCTCTTCCAAATCATTAATATATATGGTAAACAGTTGCGGCCCCAACACCGAGCCTTGCGGCACTCCACTCTCCACTGCCTGCCATTCTGAAAAGGACCTGTTCACTCCTACTCTTTGCTTCCTGATTAACGTGATAGGCAAAAGTATTTTGCACATAACAAGCTGTTTATGATTGCAATAGCCCTTCCACACCGAAGACCCATCAAGCAGAATCTTCGCCTTCCTTGCTATTGATTGCATTGATTGTACATTGATAGCTATTAGCTAGGTCATTTATTTGCAGGTAGTTTGTGTTTGTTATTACCTTATCTAATTTGTTCATCTTTATAAGTGTGCAAACTATATACTGTTTCCAATTATTATAGGCCCCTGTGTCATAAAAGCATAGAAGGTGGTAATTTGCCCCTATATGTCCATGGCAACCAAAAAATATTTATTATATTAATCTGGCTTTCCAGTTCTCAAAGTTTATCTTTTGCTGTTGTGGTACATCAAAAACTCTGCCAGGTATTTTATAGCTATGATGAGATTTCTGCCACAGTTTAACTTTCAGGCATTGAATTCAAGATGTTTGCTTTACATTTAGGTGAACTTGATTCCCACAATTTTCCTCCACTTCAACACCCTCCAGTTATTGACCCCTGACAAGCAGAACTGACCAATCTGGTGCACACTGTTCAACTTATATATGTGGATGAAAAACTCCCCTCAACCGCATGTATTCCCTGCTTCCTCACAAGTAAACTTCTTCCCCGGAGACAATCTGGCAATTTTCTAATGAATCCTGTCTCATGTTATCACATGCTTGACTGAAACTACATTAAGTTCACAGTTGCAAGCTACCTCTTTCTTTAATAGAGTGAAAACCAGTAGTAAATCAGGCTACACAAAATTGCTGGGGAAACTCAGCGGGTGCAGCAGCATCTATGGAGCGAAGGAAATAGGCGACGTTTCGGGCCGAAACCCTTCAAAGTAAATCAGGCTGCTTTGTTGTCCCAATACTTTTCATAAACCTTTCACCAGCAATGCCATAGCTTCCTATGGGCTAACATGCTTCCCCTGGAAATGAAACTAATCTTCAGATCGAATGGGAAACAGTTTACTCTATGGTGACTGCATAAACAGGATTACCCAAGCCTCAGCAATGAATGCAGAGTGCCGATGACTGACATTTGTGGACACTCGTAGGCCAAGCTCTAACACATCGCCAACTAATTCACTGAACCGGACAAAAGGATGTGTCTTGCATAAGATCAGCAAAGCCAAGTCCTCTACCAATCTGCCTCTGCTGCATCACACTCCCTCTGATAACATGGACACTACTCATGTCTTGGGAACAACTTATCAGCTAAGGCAGCTGCGATGACAAAATTCACCACCATATTAAATGTGTCCGCATAGTCCTTGGTCAACTGAGGAAAAGGTCACATTTTACTGCCAGCAGTTTAAAAATGATCACTTTCTTATATTGTTTCACAAATTAGTCTATAGAAGGATCCTGACCTGAAACATTGCTTTTCCATTCCCTCCACAGATGCTCCAGCACTTTGTGTTTTTCTCAAGATTCCTATATCTGCTGTCTCTTACATCATAATTTCACTTTGATGTGTTTGCTGAACAACCTATGGTTGTTCCTGCTTTGTCTGAAGTTTTCTAGTTCCATGTACAGGCACCTCAAGTTTTACACAGGGGTTATGGGTTGAACAGCGCATAAATCAAAAAGCACATAAATTATGCATGCATCAAACCCGAGGTATCTGCACATATTTTTCTGCACTGTTCGGATCATTTTAATGCAGGTGATGTTGAACAATCTGCCTATTTCCCATTAACAGTGTTTCCCTTTCTTCATTTCCCTAATAAGTGAAAATTCTAAATAGTGCTGTGAACTGGATTATATTTTTGGAAGTATCCATACTCCAGGGAGACATTCGTGCAGGTGAAGAACGTTTCCAGGAGATTCATTTAATAATGTTGTGAAATCGTCTGTGAGAGGCTAAAATAATCAAAAATGAACCTTTTTACACCTTGTCCAAGTCACTGAAAATGGGTGGAGACTAATATGATTTGAGTTATAGCCTTCAGATAATTTGAATTAAATATTCACCAGCTTAACTCCTGTGCAATTATTATAGTTTTTATAAGGAACAAGCAAAAACCATAAAATACTAAATGAAATATGGAATAATGTTATACAACGTCCATTAATGTTTCCTGGACATAACAAATGATTACTGCTGGTTCTTGTACTCATTTTTGGTTTCTTCTTACAGGGGCAATCTTATCAGCACGATTAATTACCAAGCACTTGCCGGAGGCAACTACTATGTAAAAGTAATAGTTTCCAGTCCACTGTACAACACTCCTTTCAGCCGATTGCTCCCAGGTCTGATAAAAATAAGAACCCCAATTGTGGGTTTACAAGCTTCATTCCCCTTCAGTAGTAATAGCGCCAAGCTTCTGCTGCAGCCAGATGGCACCTACACCACTCAAATCCTGGGCTTCAGCGTTCATACTTTTGCTGAAGATGTGAAGTTTTCATTTAATTTTGGAGATGGTTCACCACTACTTATTGTCAGTGGAAGACAGAATAGCTTTGATGGCACATTTGCAAACGGACGTCACAGATTTACCAGAGGTGGGTGTGCATTGCTTTTAAACAACCATCACTTCTCTTCCACTATTTTATTTCTAATCTTTCCCATGGGTGATTAATCCCATGATATCTGAAAGTGTGCTCCCACAGACTTGGTCAGTACTTTGCCAGACTGCAGCCCTTTGGCGCAAAGATGTTCAATCCTGATTTTTTTTTTAGATCTGCCAGGTCACTCGGTATGGAATGGCAAATAAAGCCTGCAGATATCACATTAGCTCTTTTATATCCTGGATAGTCAGTTTCCTTGCAATGAGTGAAGACATTGGATTGGAAGAATATATTGGGGGTCAGATGCAGCATCAATGTGGGAACATTATAATTCAGCCTTGGGCAGATGCCAAGGAAAGGGATGGATTCATAAATTGTATCGAGGAGTGAAGAAAGTGGCTTTTGACTCCGATCTCTTAACTGGAGAGCAGTTTGGTTCATCCAATACTGGATGCTGGAGCAGCACTGTGACAAGTGAGAGGCATTGCAGGGAATCGTGGGAGATGGTGAAAAATTAGAATTTTGTGATATCAGCTACATGTATAGTATCTGATGTGGATTTGGATGATTAATCAAATAGTGGCAAATAATTGAGAAATAGGAGCTAGGCTATGGCCATGTTGGTGGAAGATTAAGATATAACTATGGGACCAGCAACAGAAGCTACTGCAGATTGTTATCTGGGTATTTGGGTAAGAATTGAAGGAAATGAATGTAGATTAATCCTGAGGACAGTGGAGGATTGGGGCTGCAGGAAGGCAGCATGGCCAACTTTATCAAAGACTATAGAAAGATGCAGAAGGGTGAAGCGGGATAGATTTCAATTACCTTACTAACATGATATGCTTTTTTACTTTATTAAGGACTATTTTATTGGTTTAATCACCGATTGGCAGGAGTGGTGGGCATAGAGGTATGAGGCAATAATAAACTTGAGGACTTCAGAGAAGTTGGAGAGGCAAGAATGTTTGGAGCTGAGGCAAACTCTGAAAATGTCCCCTGCCAGATAAGAAAAGTTGGATTTGTGATAGCAAGTTATTTGCTTGTAAAGATATTTCCTGTTCATTTGTATATTGATAAATGCAGCATTACTTATTGCTATTTGATGTATTATAATCCATATTTGAACTTTGATTTGACAGAGGGTGTGTTCCACATCACAGTGTCAGCCTTTAACGAGTTCTACAATTCTACCAATGAACTTGGTGCATATTTTGTACAAATGGTTCCAGAAGGCTTGGTGCTTAACATGAATTCCAGTGTGATTCATAAAAACGAAATCATCCTTTTCAGTGCAAAGCTGACTAGAGGAACTGCTGTGACATACAGTTGGAATATGGGTGATCAGACTTCATATGTAGATGAAGGTAAGAATGTTTTACGTTGTGACGCATAAGATGATTTGTAGTTTGAAGGGAAGGGGCATGACCTATGTCTTTAAAAGGCATTTGATTGTTGCTATTGAGGTGTTGGTAAAACAATAGGACTTCTGTGTAAAGAAGATGCAAAATATTTTTTAACATTCCACTGTTGCTTTTTCATTGTGATTCATGTTTGGACCCCCCCTTATGTTTCAGGTCCTGTAATTAAACACAAGTTTTTGTCGGCTGGAATCTACAATGTCACAGTAAATGCATGGAATAAAGTGGGAGCGGACTTGACCTACGTCATTGTGGCTGTACTTTACAGAATGCAACGTATGAAATAACTCAGTTGTCTCAAATGTGAATTGAATAACATTAATTTAGAGATGTTAGTAATTGTTGGGTTGGCTGTGAGTGAATAGGTCTGATTAATGTGCGTGGTTCCTCATGCCCTGATTATGGACAATTGAATTCCAAGTTGATAGGATGGATAAATCTTTTTTATCCGAGTGAAGGTAAGAGCCTTGTGCAAAATTAATTTGGGCTCTTTGAACCACATTCTCAGTTGTATTTTGGCTCTATATTAGAAACATAGAAACATAGATATTGATAATTTCACTTAGATAAAGGACAGTTAGCAAAGAAATCACCAGTAAAACACAAAGTACTGGAGTAACTCAACAGGCCAGTCAGCATCTGTGGAGGACACGGATAGGTAACGTTTCAGGTCATGACCCTTCTTCAAAAATCAACATATTGTTGTTGGGGATTCATTTCTGAGAATGAATGAGTAATGCACAATGTTTTTTGAGAGAGTTTCTTCAAAGCAACAAAAAACAAATTGCAGAGGAATTCAACAGGTTGAGCAGCATCTGTGGGGAGGGAAAGAAACTGTTGACCTTTTGGTTCAAGACCCTGTGTCAGGATTGGACCTGTTTGTGTTGCTGTTGTTTGCCAGGAAGGAAATCCTAGTAGCACAAGTGGACATGTTTAAAGCATAGGTCTGGAAATCACAGCAGCCACATCCTGGTATGAAGTGATCTTGCAAATCCAATCCATATCAAACAATGTCTTTGTGCACTCCTGAAACAGATATGTGATTGATTCTAACAGTCATCTCAAGCGGAGAGGAGAGGGGGGGGGGGGAGAGGAGAGGGGGGGGGGGGGGAAGAGAGAGAAAGAGGGGAGAGAAAGAGAGAGGGATAGGGAGAGAGAGAGAGGATGGGAGAGAGAGAATGCCTTTTTACTTTAACCCAAACCCAAATAACCATTTGCAGGCAGTGCTTTTTAACCTCAAACTAACCATATTTACATTTTCAAACCAAATTAAGGGTACTCACAGTGCTGTAGACATTTGTTCCGTGTCATTCAGAGCTCTGATTGAGGCACACCACTTGCAGAGACTGATTGAGGCACACCACTTGCAGAGACTGATTGAGGCACACCACTTCCTGGTTTTATAGTCCCTCCCCCTCCCTCCAGCGGGGGCAGCAGAGAGAATGGGGAATTTTGTAAAAACATTAATATCTCTGTCATATTTCATCGACGGGAAAAATCCTCAGCACACATGCGGCGGAGGGGGGCTCTGAGCGAGGTGGCCAAAAATGACGGCCATAGGTGGCGGCGTTCTCTCGGAAATTGCAGCACAGATCGCCAATACCGGTCAAGAACAGACTTTTAGTAATATAGAAGATAGATGAGATATTATTGAAAATGCTGCCTATTCATATAAGATATTTTGACTTGAACTGTGGGGACTAGAGGATGGCTACATACACATGATGTGTTGGAAGGAACTGCAGATGCTGGTTTAAACCAAAGATATACACAGTGTTGGAGTAACTCAGTGGGACAGGTAACATCTCTGGAGAGAATCAATGGGTGACATTTCGAGTCGAGACCCTTCTTCAGACATGATGTGTTTTAATTCAATCGGACTTGCTGAAAAACCTTAGTGCAGCTGCAGGAAATGTGTAGAAGTTGGGTCAAATTGATCACCTATTTAATATTAATGAATATTTTCCTCAAATTCAATAGTTCAATTAATGTTAGATAGCTGTTAGCGTAGGATTACAAATTAATTAACGATTCAACTTTAATTTGTTTTACAGCTGTTTCTGTCTTTGCATACAAGACAATATATGCCACGTATTCTGACATCATGTTCACAGCTATAACTGCAGAGGATGAGCCACTGCAATTTGTCTGGTATTTTGGAGACAAACTACCAGTGAAAACTACATCGCGCAGCATAACCACAATATATTCAACACCAGGGAAGTATGTACCGAACTACTGGGGTTTCATTGTTCACCAGCACCAACACACAGTGCCTATGAAATTTAGGTATTTAGGTAATATTGCAAATTGTGTTCTGATCTCAGCTGAGATGGAAACAAAACCCCCAAACTCAGATAGACCTGCTCTGTGAGCAGCAGTTTGATTGTTCAAAACTTTGCGGAAGACTGGAGAATTTCTCCTGCATATTATGTCTGTGCAAACATCTTCCAAAGTTTTATGCACTAGTTTAAGAAACCACGTGGGAAGCCAAGCCTGTCTACAAAAGCTGACAAAAATTCTGGAAATTAATTATTTACATTGTAAATTTCCACTAAACCGAAATTGTTGGAGGAACTCAGCGGGTCAGGCAACATCAGGGTGTATATGCTGCCTGACCTGCTGAGTCACTCCAGCACTTTGTGTTTTGCTCAAGATTCCAACATCTGCAGTTCCTTGTGTCTCAGGGAGTATCCACTAGTTGATCTTTTTGTAGCCTTCAACCAGACTCTTAAATTTCACTTTTTTTAGATTTAAGGCATAGGAGGTAAACTAGCATTAAAAACGTTATGTATTTATTTGATTTAATGAGAAACTGAATGCTGTTTATCAGAATAGCTAGAAAGTGGTTCTGTCTCGTTCTTAAGCACCCATCAAATCCCTTCTCAATCGTCTATTTTAAGTTGAAAGAACCATTGTAATTAATCTTCCATCATATATCTCTCTGTGGTTAGCCAAAATCTTCCATTGATTTCAATATCACACGCACATTTTTTTCTATACACACACACACAGTGGGGTCAGAGTAGGATACATTTGAAGAATTTAAAATTAAAGTAAATGTCAGCTTGTGGGCTGGATGGAAGTGTTCAACAAAGCTGTTGAATATGCAGCAATTAATCTCTTCCCCTTAAAGAAACTGCATCTAGAGTGTGTGTTAAATTTAAGGAAGTGCAATTAAGTTACGTTCTCTTGGTAAATCTGAGTATTTGGGGACCAAGTCTATTAAAATGGAGGAAGTAAAAGAGCAGCAGGATATCTCCTTCAATACAAGTACATCATCACCATTACTGCAGTTTGTACTATCACCACAACCTTTAAAATTAATGTTTCAGAGGAGCGTTACCAAATAAAACATTGATACCATCCCATCTCAGGTAGTGTGAGGGCAGATTGCCATAGGCTTGTAAAAAAGGTACATTTAAAAGAATGTTGATAGGCAGGAAAAGCAGTGGGGAGAATGAGTGTATTTACAAGGTAATTCAAGATCTTGGGGCCTTGGCAGCCTCAAGGTTTGCTCATCAGTGATGAGCAATTACATTTGGGGACAGAATTTAATGAGCAGATCTTGATTACAGGGTTATAGAAACATAAAAACATAGAAAATAGGTGCAGGAGTAGGCCATTCGGCCCTTTGAGCCTGCACCGCCATTCAATATGATCATGGCTGATCATCCAACTCAGTATCCCGTACCTGCCTTCTCTCCATACCCCCTGATCCCTTTAGCCACAAGGCCCACATCTAACTCCCTCTTAAATATAGCCAATGAACTGGCCTCAACTACCTTCTGTGGCAGAGAATTCCAGAGATTCACCAGTCTCTGTGTGAAAAATGTTTTCCTCATCTCGGTCCTAAAAGATTTCCCCCTTATCCTTAAACTGTGACCCCTTGTTCTGGACTTCCCCAACATCGGGAACAATCTTCCTGAATCTAGCCTGTCCAACCCCTTAAGAATTTTGTAAGTTTCTATAAGATCCCCCCTCAATCTTCTAAATTCTAGCGAGTACAAACCGAGTCTATCCAGTCTTTCTTCATATGAAAGTCCTGACATCCCAGGAATCAGTCTGGTGAATCTTCTCTGTACTCCCTCTACGGCAATAATGTCTTTCCTCAGATTAGGAGACCAAAACTGTACGCAATACTCCAGGTGTGGTCTCACCAAGACCCTGTACAACTGTAGTAGAACCTCCCTGCTCCTATACTCAAATCCTTTTGCTATGAATGCTAACATACCATTCGCCTTCTTAACTGCCTGCTGCACCTGCATGCCTACTTTCAATGACTGGTGTACCATGACCCCCAATACCGTGTGCTTTAAGTTTGTATACTAATCTCTTATGTGGGACCTTGTCGAAAGCCTTCTGAAAGTCCAGATATAACACATCCACTGGTTCTCCCTTATCCACTCTACTAGTTACATCCTCGAAAAATTCTATAAGATTCGTCAGACATGATTTACCTTTCATAAATCCATGCTGACTTTGTCCAATGATTTCACCACTTTCCAAATGTGCTGCTATCCCATCTTTAATAACTGATTCATGAGGATGGATGAGATTATAGAAAAATGGAAGGATGACGCCATGGAATTATTTCAAAACAATCTTAAAATATAAATGCAGGTATGAGGTAGATATTAATCCACCACATTGTTACATCGTGCAAATATGAAGAAATGGAGGGTTCGAAGAGCAAGTGAATTAGTGATGGACCATGTGAAGACAAAACAAAGGGGTGGAATTGGTAGCAAAGATGATGAATTGCTGCAGTTTTGGGCCAAGCTCAAGAAACTGTCAATCCATAAACCTGGTAGCCTAAAACCTATAACTTTCTGGATGCTACATTAGAACCAATTTACACAAATAAAATCATATTATCACAAAATAAACATAATATGTTCACCAAGAAGATGTACTGGATGTGTTTAGTTAAATGTAACTGAAGATGTTTTTGCTTTGCAGGTACAACGTGATAGTGAATGCATCGAACCAGATTAGTTCATTCACGTCAAACATCTATCCGATAGAGCTGCAGCAAGCAGTTGAACCAAACAGACTTAGAATAAACAATCAAGATCTTACCTCAGTTCTCTTAAACTCCAGTGTTGCTGTGGAAGTACGCATTAACTACGGGACCAAACTCTCATACTTGTGGAATTTTGGTGATGGTACCGTGAGAACTGGGAGCAGGAGGGAGTATCACCGTTATGATAGGTAGGCAGATTCTGAGATTAGGCCAAAAACCTAACGTGCGCTCATGTTCTTAACACAAACCTTAATGCACAGTGTTGATAAATATGTCAAAATATATTTTGTTCAAGTTTTACTTTTTACCATTGAAGGCAATTACTTAAAGTTAAGGGCCTCTCCTACTTAGGCGACTACAGGCGACTAGGCTGTTGCCACATTGTCACCGGTGTGTCGCCTATATGGTCATGAGTAGTCTCCTCAGTCGCCCAAAGAGTCGTAGCGTCTTTCTGGTCGCCGCAGGATTTTCAACATGTTCAAATAATTTCGGCGACAGTGGGTTTGACACCAATGAGCATAGCTTGACTTCTCCTGACGTAGGTGCTATCGTAGGTTGTCGCAGGTGCTGACTTTGGTGGATTCCATTGGCGATTCTATCCTAGTCATTCCGGCGACAGGTACTCGCGACTGAATTGTCTTCAGTTGTCACCGACAGGGTCGTAGCTTGTCAGAGCTTGTCACGGGTGGACGTAGGTTGACTTCAGTTGTCGTAGGTTGTCGCCTGTGTGGTCGTAGGTTGCCGTAGATGTGGTCGTAAGTGGACATCCTAAGTTGCGACGATTGGGTCGTAGCTTGCCGTAGCTTGATGTCGACTAGGTGGTAGTTTGCCGCAGACTTTGTCGTAGGGGTGTCCAGTCGCCGGTTTTTCGGTGACCTGCTACGACTATGATAGTCGCCGGCAGTCGTCTAAAAAATCGCCTAAGTGGGACAGGCCCTTTAGCATCACACAGGGTGGAAACAGACCATTCACCCCAACTTGCCCACACCGACCAACATGTCCCATCTTCATTCACCTGCATTTGCCCCCTATCCCTCTAACCCTGTCATATCTATATACCTGTCTAATTGCTTCATAAAAGTTCCGGTAGTCCCTGTCTCAATTACCTCTTCCGGCAGCTCGTTCCATACACCCACCACCCTTTGCGTGAAAAATCTACCCCTCAGATTCTTATAAAATCTTTCCCCTTTCACCTTAAAACCTATGCGTCTGGTTCTCCACTTTGGGCAGGAGACTCTGTGCATCTACCCGAACTATTCCTCTCATAATTTTGTAACTGCTTGTGATTTTCAAATTTATAATCCTATATCTTAACAGGCAAATGTATTTTGCAGAGCAATATCAATTGGACAATTGACTGACTTTGACTCAGATTGTTAAAGGTTGGGATAATGTTTTTGCACTCAATCTCCAGCTGGTTATTCCTGTTGATGCTGCATGAGTGGACATCATGCAAATATCCAATTAGCATCGGTTATGAGTTCCCATCTAGCTCGCCATCAAAATGCTTATTTATTTGATGTATGAAGAAGATCCTAATAAGAAACAGAAAAAAAATAAGTGCAGGAGTAGGCCATTTGGCCCTTCGAGCCAGCACCACCATTCAATGTGATCATGGCTGACCATCTAAATTCAATATCCTGTTCCTGCTTTTTCCCCATATCCCTTGATTCCTTTAGCCCTAAGAGCTAAATCTAACTCTCTCTTGAAATTAGGACGACATTATTACAGAGCAGCAATGACTGTTCACTTTGTTGAGGTCTGGCATGTACAGCATCAGGAAATATTCTAATTTAATGACAGTGGCTTAAAACACATGATTCAGGGACTTGGAACAGAGAAACAGATGAATCCCAACACAAATCAGGTATAGTAGACCATTCCAAGACCTTTGAAGCTCCATGACCAGGTGCTCTTGGGGACTGAGACTGAATCATAATATTCAAGTGTAACCAACTCCTTGTGTTTTGGTGAAAAGTAATCTGTTACATTTTATAGATGTCATTGTAGTTTCTTTAATTTCAATGTCTTGACTGCTGATCACGCAGTTCTGAAAATGCGCTAAACTAAATAACATTTAGAAGCCCAAAGCCGTTGTGAGTTTCAGCTGTGGTTGCAGAGAAAGTCATATAATATGCATTATTAACTTTGCACCTCCTGTATGTAGAAATCAAATCAAGGAGTCTAATATTTAAAATTCTGATTCTTGTTCCTCTCTAATACAGAATAATTTAGTAATTACATCATATGCTGAAAAGCTGCCTTTTCAAGTAATCTGCCATGTGCGAGCTTCATTGCAGAAATGGATGCTCTGTGGTTGAAATTAATCTTTCTATTATGATTGTTTTTGTTTACAGTGAAGGAGAATTTACAGTTGAAGTCGTCATCTTTAACAACGTGAGCTCAGCTGTAATCTCTGGCCAGCTCTTTGTTATTTCTGAGAATTGTCAGCCTCCTCCAGTGAAAACCTATGGCCCATCTAAAATAGAGGTACGGTGCGCTATGATATCCTCTTGAGGAGATTAGAATTAAAGTCTGTTACTCCTATATTATCCATCTGTTACTTTCCCATTACGGCTTAATTAGATAATTATACAAGGCTCAGTGAGACGAGACCTTGAATGCTGTGTACAGTCTTAGGATTCTTATCTAAGGAAGGATGTGTTGCTATGGAGGGAGTTCAGAAAACTGAGAGGCAAATGTCATGGAATCCTACAAAATTCCAGCAGGCTGGGACTTTATTCCCTGGAGTACAGGTGGATGAGGGCTGATTTTATAGAGGTATATGAGGGGAATAGGTCAAGGAGATAAATTGAGTCTTTTACCCAGAGTAGGGGGATCAAGAACCAAAGGATTTAGGTTTAAGGTGAGAGGGGAACGTTTTAAAAGGAATCTAAGGGGCAATCTCTTCACACAGAGGGTGTGGGTATATGGAATGAGCTACCAGAGGAGGTAGTTGAAGCATAATACAAGCAGGTGGGACTACTGTAGGTGGGGCAGCTTGGTCGGATGAGTATGTCAGGCTGAAGGGTCTGTTTCCATGCAATATGACAGAAACAAATTTGATGAAACAAGAATCTTCCTCACAGTCAGAGCGTTCAGGACTAGAGGTCACAGTCTAAGATTAGGGATTAAGATTAAGATAAATCGCAATCATTTTGAATGGCAGAATAGGTTCGAAGGGTCAAATGTTCTGGTCCTACTCATAGTTTCTGTGTTTTTATATGAATAATCAAGATAGAATGCAGTACTGAGGTAAAACAAAGAAGAAGTCATGATAAAGAAGAATGAACTACATGTGAGAATGAGGAATTTAACCTTTGGTTAAATGAGCAACGGTGGTGCTCTGTAAAGCGGCCTTTTCACGGGGCGAGTTGACGCAAGATGTCACCAGAGTGAAGAGGTCGTGGTCCAGCACGAGTCTCGCACGATATAACGGCAGTAGATAAAGAGTTCCCACGGTACTCGGCATTTCTGCTATTTGTGCGAGTGAACTTGTCCGTTTCCCGAGCTTTCCCGTTAAATCTTGAATGAACATCGTGAACTACACGTGACACAAATGATGTAACTTTTTTTTTCACACACTATATATATCCTCCCTTGGTTGAATTGGCTCATTTGGAGACATATTTTACGGTGTATGTGGGAGACACAGATGGACTGAGCACAGTACCTCGGTCTTACTGTGTGTGGGAGAGGGGGAGAAAGAGACGTACACTCACAGAGGCAGAGTCTCTCAGCCTGTGTAAGAGGGAGGGAGAGAGAGAGAGAGGCACACACAAGGTGGATGTGAAATCTCACCTGCCTGTTTCAGTGACAGACACCCGCCGTCAGTAAATGAAGACACCCCCATCTGTCTCCCCCTCCTCTCCCTCGACTCCCCCACCTTTCTCTCCCAACTCCAGTCCCGTCCCGACCCCCTGGGAAACTGAATAGAGCAACAGTCAACTGCTGCCTGTGCACTGATATGACAATAAAGGCTACTTTACTTTACTGAGTTAAAGAGTTCCCACGGTAGACTGTAAAACTGGGACCCTGGTTCTGGACTCCCCCAACACCGGAACCCTTCTTCAGACAGCCTAATCGGAATTGAGTCTGAAGATGTGTCTCGTCCCGAAACATCAGCTTTTTTTCTCCAGAGATGCTGCTTAACTCGCTGAGTTACTCCAGCTTTTTGTGTCTGTCTTCGGTTTAAACCAGCATGTGCAGTTCACTCCTTACACGGGTCTCTGTACAACATTGATTGGTAGCGTTCCGGACCCCTGGACCCGAGGACTCCGACCTGTATCTCTCAAAGAAGTACATGTGAAAAATTTCTCGCGGACCATAAAAATGCGTAACCTTTCAGTAAAGTCCCTTTTAAAGTCCCTTTTAAAGATTATAGTTATTTTCTTGAATCTCATTAACATAACTCATGAATAAGTTGATGTCCATATGCGGATGCAAATCTTTATTTTTATTTATTTTTTAAATTCAATCCCACATAAGATAATTTTTACTCACCTTCTGTCCCCTCTGTCCAGCTTCCGGGTTCACCGTTCGCAGGAGTTCCCACGGTACCCGCAAGAGTTATTACGGATATCGCACTGGCCACTGCGTTCATATAATGTTGCAATACTCAACCACAAGTGTACAAGTCACTCTTGGAGAAATTCAAACTTTCTTGAATTTTCTCCCGAGTGACCAAGTTACACGATGACCTGCCGTTAGCGCTACGGTGGTCCACGGTGGTCCACGAATGCCGCACTGTTATCGCACGAGGTTCCCACGATGTTAAACTCCGGTTAACTCTTGCGTCAAGTCGCCCGTGAAAAGGCCGCTTAAGGATGCATTCTCAGCCCTTTACTCCCCTGTACACTGACAACTATGCAGCCAAATTCTGTTCTAACTACATTTACCAGTTTGCAGTTGACGCCACTATAGAAGGCCGGATCTCAAACAATTACAAGATGCAATACAGAAAGAGAGAGTAACATGGCATCAAGACAACATTCTTCCCCACAATATTAGAAAGACGAAGGAGCTAGTTATTGATTTCAGGAAGTGAGGCGGTGTACATACCCGTCAGTATCAATTGACTACCTGTTGAACATCCATCCACAAAGAGATAACTCATTCACTTCAGTAGACCTGGAGTAATAAGCTTTCTACTATTCACTGTTAATAGCTCAAACAGTTTTCTACATTGGAATATTTTAAGAATAAGATTATCTGCTCATTATGTAGATTATAGGTTAGTAAAGGAAAGTATAATCTGTGACCTCTATGTGGCTCACATCACATTCAATAACTTAAATAAATTGTCATGAACCTATTAATTTTCTGAAATGTTATGGTAAAAGCATCCACTTTCTTGCAGGTTAGAAGATACCAGTCCTTCAACCTTGGGGTTACATTTGAGAGTGAGTTTGTCTGTAATATCTCAAGAGGTATACAATACAGTTGGTCCTTCTTTGAACAAGATGGTTCGCTGGTCACACTGGCACAGGTTGATGTTAATAAACAACTTATAATTATTCCAGGATATCTATTGAATTATGGAATCTACCTTGCAATTGCCCGGGTAAGAAATGTTTGAAAACATAATATGATTGTGGTATCATGACAAAACTTCTAATTTAATAGCAGCTGTTTCAAAATAATTTTTTATTAGAGGAAAATTGCATGTTACTTGGTCTGGAAAACGATACCAATGTTATTGAAATGTTTTGAATAATTGGTCGATAAAATCCAGGAGATATTTTAAAATATGAAGATCATAATTTCAGATTTATAGTGAAGCACACATCTGTACCCAGGCATTACTGCTTCCTCATTTAATTCTGTTACATGTAAAATGGGAGCTAATTTACCTACAGCATAAATGTGACCCGTCAAAAGTAGATGATTTAGGTGTGCAGCACTTAAGGTGTGGTTTAATATCTCATTTGAAGATGAGGATTCAGACAACATGGTATTTGTTCAGTCCTACACTGAAGGTATTCATTCTGAGTTAACTCCAGAAATAAAAATAATAAAAGGGAATTTGAATTTAGTTTTGTTAATATTTACTGAAATTATGATTTGACTACAAAATAGTAGTAATGTGGGGTATTTAATTTTTTTCTTTTATTTCCAACTCGAATTTCTCAAACATTTATTGCTCTATTTATCATTTATGTTACCAGTAAGAAATAAGTTAAAATAGTAATGGAAAAAAAATACTCCAAAATCTTATCAATTTTGCAGATGAGTAGACTTTATTGTGCAATTTACAGCTCACAAATGCTCTTAAAATTACTTTCCAAATGCAGGTTCAAATTGTTGGCAGTGTGGTTTACAATAACTACACTGTAAGTGTTGCAATCCTTGCTACTCCGCCAGTGAGTGTGATTTCAGGTGGCACACACCTCTTCATAAATTACAAGCATCAATCCATCATCAGTTTGAATGGATCAGAATCATATGATCCAGATTACCCAGGCACTTCAGACCTAAGGTGAGTCATAATTGGAGCAAGGCTCAAGAACCAGTCGTGCAGAAAAAACAGCAAAAACCTGCACTTAGAAAATACATTTAACACAAAAAGGTCTCAGTATGGAAAATAAATAGGATTTGTGGAAAAAACATTCAGCTAAGGATCATGCAGTCGAGGTTGAATGATGTTGAGGTGATTGAAAGAGTTGGTTTTGGTGATGGGCAGCATATGAAATTTGAAACTTAACGTCATTTTAAATGAAGTATAAAATTGCATGTTTGGTTCAGGCCATATAAGATGCTAATAGTTATAGGGTTTTCCTCATGGTCAAGTGATGTAGGCGTGGCATCAGAGTCAATGGTAGGAAGTCTGCGGATCTCTGGATGAGAAAGACGAGAGGCTTTGTGAGAGTGTAGCATGGACATGTTGGCCGATGTGGGCAAGTTGGGCCGAAGGGCCTGTTTCTACATTGTATCACTCTATGACATATGACTCTATGAGAGATGTTATGATATCTAAATGGCCTCCTAAAGGCCATTCAAATTGTATGCGTGCTATTGCTGCAACTGGGTTGAGCAAATGCATGGCGGTGCAAGTCTCCATGGAAAGCAAACCGTTAGTATAGAAAGGAATGTAAGAGTCAGCCCAGGAGAACAGGAAAGACGTAGAAACCTGCAACAAGGCCATGAAATCGGCAATGTTGAGTGGCATTTATTGCACATTCAACGAGGATGAAAATGATTTAAAGGCCACTTTAAAAGACAGAACCACTGTCTCAACAGGTGCAATGTGGCTTCCTTTACATCGGTGAGATCGATCATAGAGTACGTGACTATTTTGCTGAACATTTGTGCTCAATCCACCAAGACCAGTTAGTTCTCCTCATTGATAACCATCTTAACTCCCTTCCCATTCCCATCCCCATCCCGACCTTTCTATCCTTGGCCTCCTCCCTTAACAGAGCAAGGCCACATGCAAACTGGACGAGCAGCATCTCATGTACTGATTGTGACCCCCCCCCCCCCCCTTGTCTCTGTGCTCCATCTGAATGCACAGACATTTCTCCCTTTCCCCTTCCCTCCAACCGTTCCTTTCCACCTATATTCCTTCCTCTAGCATCACATTTTCCAGCTCTTCTCTCCTTATCTCACCACCTTTTGTCTTTTCATTTTTGGCCTTTGTCCAACCAACTGCCAATCAAAATCCCCCTCACCTTTATCTACCTATCACTTGCCAAGCTTTGTCCCACCCCATCTCTCTTCCAGCTTTCTTCCCCTCAACTGCAATCGGTCTGAAGATGGGTCCCGACTAGAAACGTCACCTATACATGTTCTCCAGAGAGGCTGCCTGACACGCTGAATTACCCCTGCACTTCTGAGCTTTTTTTTTGTAAATTAGCATCTGCATTTCCTTGTGTCTATATATTATTAGATGTGTGTCCCTTTTAAATTTTGTAGCACTTGATTAACTGCTCGATGCATATGTTGCAGCATTGTTTAGTTAAAAGTTGACAGACAAATTCTTTCTGTATGGAAGATGCAGCTTTACACTATGTGGCAAAGAAAGTTTGCATGCATCTTCCAATGTCACAGAAAGTGAATCTTGTGTACCGGCCTCGTTTTCTCCTCTCCACTTATCGATAAAACTTTACCCACTTTTCCCACAATTTCGCTCCTTGAGTAAAACACAAGGTGCTGGAGGAACTCAGCAGGTCAGGCAACATCAGTGGTCAGAATGGACAGATGACGTTTTCGGTCGGAATCCTTTTTCAAACTGATTGTAATAGTGGGGAGAAAGTTGGAAAAGGGAGTTGGGGGAGGGACAATGACTGACAAATGATAGGTGTATTTTGCTTGGGTAACTTACAACGCAACGGTATGTATATTTATTTCTTTAACTTCAAGTAACTCTTGCTTTCCCTCCCCGTCCCTTGACCATCCTAGTTCTCCGACTTGTTCTACTGTCCTCCTTATTAAATATTACTGATTGTATTCCACGTGGTCACCTTCCCCTCACCTAACAATGAACCATTCTACATTTCTTTATCTTCATCTGCTTTGATCTGTCGTTTTCACGTTACCCTTCAATATCTCCAGACTCCCTCTCCCCTGCCTCTCAGGGTGAAGAAGGGTCTCGACCTGAAATGTCACCCATTCCTTCTCTCCAGGGATGCTGCCTGTTCCGCTGAGTTACTCAAGCATTTTGTGTCTGTAAATTATGTCAAATGGGTGGAGTAGGTGACAAAGACTAGAAGTGCAAAGGTGACAAAGGGTGTCAGATGAGCTGAAATGTAAAACCAGAGGGAGGAATTTGTGGAAGGGACAGGGGGGGGGGATAAAAGGGCGACTCAGAGATCGGAAAGTATGTATGTATCCATTTAGCTTCTTGTTGAAGAAATCAGTGCCATTTTAATCTCGGGAAAGCCTATCCCATTCGCTTCATTACCCATGATTTGACCCTCTCCCTTCCAGCACTCAATTTGAAATTGCACATTTACCTTCTGATTTCTTCTTCCCCTTTGAAAATATCTAGAAATCAATTAAACTTAACAGGAGAAATTTGTTTTTCTTCATTAGCGTTTGAAGTTGAGTGTCATACTTCTATCTCAGACATGAATTTCCAGTAAAGTTACTGGAACTGAATGTACGCAGCTGAGTACAATCAGCAGCCAATGCCCTAGCTATGTTTTAACACTAGCAATTAAAATGAATTTCTCACGCAATTCTTTTTTATCAGGTAACTTAATGGTTTGTAAAAGTTAATTTTTAAATTGTAATTTATTCTGTTGTATATATTAAATTTATTTTACCTCTGTCAACTCTTCACAGGTTTTTCTGGTCCTGTGAAGCAGTGAGTAGCTTGGATGTCCCTTGTTTCAGACATAACCTGAACAAAACTTTGGACACAACTTCCAGTATAATCAAGGTCCCACTGTCGACCTTAAAAGCTGACATTGACCAGTTTCTTTTCAAGTTAACAGTTAGCAGTGATAACAGAAATTCTTCAGAAGCGCTTCTGTTTATAACAGTTAAGAAAGAAGATCACTTAAGGCAAGTTCTCAAATATCATAGTGTTCCAATTATTGTTGGGAGAATGCCTGCCAAAGCACCTTAAGCATATCAAAATGTATCTACGATTTGGGAGGTTATGTCTCACCCTCTCGCTATCTAGTGATTTGAAACAAAGCACCAAAAAAATCCGTGGGAGCCCAGTGGGTGACGGTATTTGCTGACTAACAGGCTGCAGAGTGTGGTCCCAACACACAAAAAAAGTTTGCATAATATTTTACTTTAGACTTTAGAGATAGAGTGCAGAAACAGGCCCTTCAACCTGCGATCACCCCGTACACTAACATTATCCTGCACACTAGGATCAATTTATAATATTTACGACATGTTACTGATTTATACCATGTGCATATCTGACCTTCAACTTAGCCATCAATTAATGGTTGACTTAAAAACATGAGTAATCTCTGTCAAGATCAAAAATAACTGAGCTTTCTGTTTGCCTCCCTGTGGTAAAGTTAATTTTCCAAAATATAACAAATTATGCAAAAACAATCAACCAAATGAAATACTAGGATCCGTCTCAATGTAAAATGTGACTTTGCGAGTTATGAAACTACAGCAAGGAGATTGCAGAAGCCTCAATGAAGATCTTTGCTGGAGATAGCAGCAGCCTACATTCAGGGAAACAACTCTCCACTACCACCCTGTGACTCCTTTCTGCAATACAATTTTGAATCCTGGATCCTAGCTCACCCATGTGATCTAACCTTCTGGACTAGCCAACCATATGTGATCCTGTCAATAGTCTTGCTAAAGTCCATACAGACCTCAACTACCTTTGGCAATCCCTTTGGTGACCTCTTCAAAAAAACTGTCAAGTTCTGAGATGTGATTGACACATCTGTGCTGACTATCACCACTCAATTCCCCCAATTCCTTTGATTCCATGACTAACTTCTTAGTAAATACAGATCTGAATTATTCATTTAACACCTGACCCATCTCCTGTGGCTCAACACATATACTCCTCTAACCAATTGATCTGTTAAAATTATCGAATTAGAATCTAATTTCTGGTTCTTCATTTTGCAACCTGCTATTCAGTATCAAGATGCTCTTAATCCTTACAATCCAATTTATTTGAAAACACTTAAATAAAATTGAACAGTTTAATTTACTGAACATCAAAATCCATCATGATGATGGGAAATTTAAATTAAAGAATTAAATTAAATCTGAAATTTAAAAAATGATTTATTAATGGAGAATTTGAAACCATCAGATTGTCACAAACTGACTGGGGAATGACATTTTCTGTTCAATATGTGATCCAGATACACAATCTGTTGACTCTTAAATGCCTGCTGAAATGGTCTGGGAAGCCAGGCAGTTCAAGGGAATTCAGAGGATAGCAGTAAATGCTGACTCAGCAACATGTACAATCATTGAACAAATAAAGATGCACAACTGGATATAAGGAAAATCTGTCTTAAATAAGCTATGGTCAATATGAGACTGCTGCAAGTTGATGAGAGATTTCTCAGTTACCTTGTTTAAATTACATTTTACTGCTGACTAATATCTGTGATCTTTGTAACCCACGATACTTTTTACAGGCTGGTAAAACTCTTTTGTGTTGACTGTGTGAATAATTCAGTCAATTGGAATGATGCATTTTCTCTCAAAGCTGTGTGTGAGGAATGCACAGAAACTGTGAATCTCTCATATTCTTGGAAGTTATTCCTTGTGAATTCAACAGAGACAGAACTTTTTGAAGGTCAGTCACCTAAAGTGTTCCAGAATATTCCACTATCTTCAAAACACTAGAATTCTAAAAACAAATTTAATGAATATTTCTGTAATCAAGTGAATAGCAATTCAGTCAATGACGTGTTGATATCAGTGGATGACAGGTGATTTGTTTTTTATTGCTAAGTATATCAGCAAATGTAATGCTGACATTCTAAATAAAAGTGAAGATAAACTAATCATGATTTTTCCAAAAAAAATTCAAATTCAGTAATTTAAGATTAATCCATTGATTTTTCCCTCATGTCAGGTAAAAACATTTAAATATATTGTGTGTTTGTTTTATAGTTCCCTTCTGCAGACTGGTGGTGGACAGCTTGCAGTCAAATTTGCATGGCCCCATTGTGGTTAACGATTCTCCTGCACTTGAAGCGACTACCAGCACACAAACATCAGTGACAGCAACTATTCACTCCAGCATTCAATCCACAGCCAGTCACAAAATCAAAGGCACTCACGGAACTTGGATTGGTCCATTTGGTCAAAATAATTCTGGTAATGTTACCAGCACCACTACAGTTTCAACTTTCCCTGTTACTCCAATTCATACCTCCCTAACCAACGTAACAAACAGAATAGGAAGAATGACTACTTTAAAGGGTCCATTCCCCTTTCCAGTTCCCGAAGAGCAGTTATCAGCAGGAAGACCTCAGAGAAGAATTCCTCGAGCTGCTCAGTCAATAGGTTCTTCACTCATCAATGCTTCAGGTAAAGCTTGCAACATCCAGAAATTCTCCTGCCTGCAATTTTCAAGTCTTCATCTTTTTATTATCACAAAGACATATGTTATTGTGTTAGTTGTATTTGGCTTTGAGCATTTTCGATGGAAGGCTTGTCTTATTTGCGTAAGATGCAAAGTTGATTGGACTAACTGCAACTTGCTGGGTCAGAGTATATGATGTTATGAAAGGTTAGGAATACAATATTGTCCATGTTATGTTGAAGCTGATGAGAAGGATCCTGTAAAGGGCAACATAACATATTTACAAGCTGTGTTTGAGTTACATTTATGAGAACTGTCAAGTTAAGAGTTTGGCAATATTAGCTCCCTCTTTAGAACTCTTTGTTGGTGGAGAGGTCATAAGTCATCAGTTGATAAACTGATTTCTCTGTGGGGATAAAAAAGCTTAAAAAACAAATAAGATCATTTGCATAAAGTCAAATCATTTTTAACCTGGGATGCCCTTGTGTTTATTTTGGTTTAGTTTAGTTTAACTTAGAGATATAGCATAGAGACAGGCCCTGTGGCCCACTGAGCCCACACCGACCAACTAGTTCACACTAGATCAATGTTGTCTCCCTTTCTCATCCACTCCCTACACACAAAGAGCAATTTACAGAGGCAAATTAAAATACAAACCCGCGCGTCTTTGGGATGCATTTGAAAACTGGAGCACCCGGAGAAAATCCAGACAGTCACAGGGAGAGAGTGCAAACTCCACAGAGACAGCATCTGAGGTCAGGATCAAACCCGAAACTCTGGCACGGTGAGGCAGTGGCTCTAGCTGGAGTGCTGGAGGAGGTACATCAGTTTTTGTGTGACTCACTGCATCTCCAATATACAATACAGAAGAAGTGAACAAAGAACTGTAAAATGCCAAAACTAGCCTTTCAAGTACAAACCCAAATAAAGGCCTGACACCATAATATCATTTCCTTGGAAATGTTAGAGAGCTGTGTCAGAATGCAGATTGGGAGACGTGGGAGAAGATGATTAGTTGAACGGAGAAAAAATGCTGGGGCTTGAGTTTGTGTAGTTCATGGAAGGGTTACGATCAGAATGGCAGAAAATAATCTTTGCTGCTGGAATCACTCTGGGTAGATGGTTATCGAAGGAGAGGTGGATAGTTGGGGAGATGACAGGTATGACATGATAGCAACAGCATCGAGTGGGATGGTGACAGGTTTAGACTTTAGAGATACAGTGCAGAAACAGGTCCTCCAGCCCACTGAGTCCGCACCGGCTAGCACTCACCTCGTACACTCGCACTCGGGCCAATTTACAATTTTTATCCCAAAGCCAATTAACCTACAAACCTGTATGTCTTTGAAGTGTGGGAGGATAAAACCCACATGGTCACAGGAAGAACGTACAAACACTGTACAGACATAGTCAGGATCGAACCCGGATGTCTAGCACTGTAAAACAGCAGTTCTACCACTACGCCACTGGGCAGCCATGAAGCATTAAGTTGTTAAGCATTACATCTTAAAAAAGGCTCATATCTGGAGTAAATGAACTACTTCACTTATCAGCTAGGATAAAGCAGGACCCTTCAAACACTTCAAGTAGTCTTTGGTTAAAACACAACATAATTTCACAAACGATCAGGAATGTTGTCATCACTGCTCAAAAACCTATTGTTTGCAGGGCTCCGAATAGTTAAGAAAGAAGCATTTAAAAAAATATCAAAAGAAGCTTTGGATCTTGTGACACACCTGACATTGTAACAGCTAACATTGTTAGTAAATTAGCAGATGACAACAAAATTGGTGGTACGGTGGACAGATATCTAAATTTACACCAAGATCACGATCAGTTAGGAAGGTTTATACTATTGATTAATTACATGGTTTTGTAAATATTCCACTCCTTATATCCGCCAAATATCAATGGACTAAGTTAAAGCCGAGGCTGTTGATACCAGAACTCTATTCCCTTAAGGGCCTGCCCCACTTAGTCGATTTTTTCAGCGACAGCCAGAAAATAGGCTGTCGCCACATGGTCGCGGGGTGCCGCCTGTATTGTCGTGAGTTGTCTCCTCAAGTGTCGTAACTTTTTTCTTGTCGCCGCCGGATTTTGAAATGTTCAAAACCTTTCAGCGACAGTGGGCTTGACGTTGCCTGTCTTCTCTTGTCATAGGTGCTGTCGTAGGTTGTCGCCAAGATGACGCCAGGTGACGTTGGTTGTTGCCGGGTGATGACCTCGGTGAATTCCATTGGCGACAACCTATGTCATCCTTAGTCAACCGGCGACTGAATTGTCTTCAGTTGTCGCCGACGGGGTTGTTATTGTCATAGATTGTCGCTGGTGGACGTAGGTTGACTTCGGTTGTCATAGGTTGTCGACTGGTGGCTGTAGATTGTCATAGGTGTGGTCGTAGGTGGACGTCCTAAGTTGCGACGATTGGGTCACCGGTTGTCGGTAGCTTGACATCGACTAGGTGGAAGGTTGTCATCTACATTGTCATAGGGGGAGTCCAGTCGCCACTTTTTCAGCGACCTGCTACGACTGTGACAGTCGCCGGGAGTCGGCGAAAAAAATCGCCTGTGGGCAGGCCCTTTTGGTGTTGAAATGATTGTAAATTTGTAACATTGTATTTTGTTTCAGATATCAATGGGACTCTGAATGCTGCTGGAAATAAGAGCTTCTCCACAGTTTATGAAAAATTGAAGACCACATCATTGCCTGTGTCTAATTCTCCCAAAGTGAATGGTTCTCGCATGGAAAGAGGTGGATCACAACTTGAGATCTCAGAGAGTGGAATCATTGAAAGAGGAGGTAAGGAGGAGAATTAAGTGCAAATGTCTATCTTGGACAATAAAAGGCATCCGTCTTTTTTAATTGCAGTATTGTTTCCATGTTCTCAAACAAAGTCAGAATGATATAATTCTAGTGCACATATTGACGTGCATAATTCTTTTTAAGGCAAAGGAATCTCTGTAATTTAACCATCTTATTTAATGCTGAGCATCAGACCCCTTCGCTTTTCTCCTTACCTACCACTTCCTCAGCCCAACTGCTAAGTAAACCATGTTTTTGCGACTGTCAGAATTACTAATCTGGCTCAGCATCCAAGAGCAGATTTGTTGGAAATTACAACAAACTGGTAAATTGTTGGTGCAGGAAAGAACTGCAGATGCTGGTTTAAATCGAAGGTAGACACCAAATGCTGGAGCAACTTAGCAGAACAGGCAGCATCTCTGTAGAGAAGGAATGGAACTCAAACAGCACTTTCAGGCTGTGCACATTCACATGGGAATCCCAAGCTTTTCAAGATTCAACGATTCAAGATTCAAGTGTTGTTTTCTATGTGGAACTGTTGGCCAAAGGCAGAAACATTTGGGCCTGAGTCTCAGATCTAATGATGTGTTGAGTTTAGTTTGCAATGCAATTTCTGCTTTCCAATCCTCAGACATTTTCTCATTCTGTGTTTACACAGGTGGAATTTTTTGTTGTTGAAAATTGTACAATTTTAGCATGGCAATTCAGTGAATTCTGAATAATAACTAGAATACAATCTCTAAGTTTTAATGAAAACGTTTCTTAAGTTCTGTGTTATTGTGAGTTCTTTAGGATCCTTTTCGGGAGGAGGATCGAGCAGCTCAACACCATTTCCAGGATTGCCGGTTGTTCCAGGTACCCTGTACACTTCTTATTCTACCCACTGACATTATGCACCAACCTGCTACTCAATTCTGAACCAACTTGCCATTGGTGTTTGTGTACCCTGTAATATAATAATCTCACAATAAAACTGGCAGATAGTGCACCCCCTGCCCCATCTGTGGCAGTATCTGCAAGCCCCACATTGGCTTCATCAACTACCTCAAAACCCACAAAACTGTAGTGAAAGCAAATCATCCTCACCACCAAAGGACTGCCTGAAAAGACGATCACGATTGTTGTTTTTTAAAAAACTGTCCAAATAGCTTTTTCCTAAACTATTTATCTATTATTATTTTCCAGAGGTCAAAGACTCATAATTATTATGTGCTCCATGTTTCATAGTCCCAGAGTCATGCAGCATAGGAACAGGCTCCATGGTCTAGTAAGTGCACATCAAACATCAACCGCCCACTTACTGTATAATAATCCCACTTTATTTTCACCGCATTCCCATCAGTTGCTTCTAGAACATAGAAACATAGAAATTAGGTACAGGAGTAGGCCATTCGGCCCTTCGAGCCTGCACCGCCATTCAATATGATCATGGCTGATCATCCAACTCAGTATCCCGTACCTGCCTTCTCTCCATACCCTCTGATCCCCTTAGCCACAAGGGCCACATCTAACTCCCTCTTAAATATAGCCAATGAACTGGCCTCGACTACCCTCTGTGGCAGGGAGTTCCAGAGATTCATCACTCTCTGTGTGAAAAAAGTTCTTCTCATCTCGGTTTTAAAGGATTTCCCCCTTATCC
Source organism: Amblyraja radiata (assembly GCF_010909765.2). Lineage (NCBI taxonomy): Eukaryota > Metazoa > Chordata > Chondrichthyes > Rajiformes > Rajidae > Amblyraja > Amblyraja radiata. Next base: position 87,689,712 of record NC_045957.1, read on the forward strand.
TTAAGCTGTGACCCCTTGTCCTGGACTTCCCCAACATCGGGAGCAATCTTCCTGCATCTAGCCTGTCCAACCCCTTAAGAATTTTGTAAGTTTCTATAAGATCCCCTCTCAATCTCCTAAATTCTAGAGAGTATAAACCAAGTCTATCCAGTCTTTCTTCATAAGACAGTCCTGACATCCCAGGAATCAGTCTGGTGAACCTTCTCTGCACTCCCTCTATGGCAATAATGTCCTTCCTCAGATTTGGAGACCAAAACTGTACGCAATACTCCAGGTGTGGTCTCACCAAGACCCTGTACAACTGCAGTAGAACCTCCCTGCTCCTATACTCAAATCCTTTTGCTATGAAAGCTAACATACCATTCGCTTTCTTCACTGCCTGCTGCACCTGCATGCCCACTTTCAATGACTGGTGTACCATGACACCCAGGTCTCGCTGCATCTCCCCTTTTCCTAGTCGGCCACCATTTAGATAATAGTCTGCTTTCCTGTTTTTGCCACCAAAATGGATAACCTCACATTTATCCACATTATACTGCATCTGCCAAACATTAGCCCACTCACCCAGCCTATCCAAGTCACCTTGCAGTCTCCTAGCATCCTCCTCACAGCTAACACTGCCCCCCAGCTTAGTGTCATCCGCAAACTTGGAGATATTGCCTTCAATTCCCTCATCCAGATCATTAATATATATTGTAAATAGCTGGGGTCCCAGCACTGAGCCTTGCGGTACCCCACTAGTCACTGCCTGCCATTGTGAAAAGGACCCGTTTACTCCTACTCTTTGCTTCCTGTTTGTCAGCCAGTTCTCTATCCACATCAATACTGAACCCCCAATGCCGTGCGCTTTAAGTTTGTAAACTAATCTCTTATGTGGGACCTTGTCGAAAGCCTTCTGGAAGTCCAGATACACCACATCCACTGGTTCTCCCCTATCCACGCTACTAGTTACATCCTCGAAAAATTCTATAAGATTCGTCAGACATGATTTACCTTTTGTAAATCCATGCTGACTTTGTCCAATGATTTCACCACTTTCCAAATGTGCTGCTATCCCATCTTTAATAACTGACTCTAGCAGTTTCCCCACTACCGATGTTAGACTAACTGGTCTGTAATTCCCCGTTTTCTCTCTCCCTCCCTTCTTAAAAAGTGGGGTTACGTTTGCTACCCGCCAATCCTCAGGAACTACTCCAGAATCTAAAGAGTTTTGAAAGATTATTACTAATGCATCCACTATTTCTGGAGCTACTTCCTTAAGTACTCTGGGATGCAGCCTATCTGGCCCTGGGGATTTATCGGCCTTTAATCCATTTAATTTACCCAACACCACTTCCCGGCTAACCTGGATTTCACTCAATTCCTCCAACTCCTTTGACCCGCGGTCCCCTGCTATTTCCGGCAGATTATTTATGTCTTCCTTAGTGAAGACGGAACCAAAGTAGTTATTCAATTGGTCCGCCATATCCTTGTTCCCCATGATCAACTCACCCATTTCTGAATGCAAGGGACCTACATTTGTTTTAACTAATCTCTTTCTTTTCACATATCTATAAAAACTTTTGCAGTCAGATTTTATGTTCCCTGCCAGTTTTCTTTCATAATCTATTTTTCCTTTCCTAATTAAGCCCTTTGTCCTCCTCTGCTGGTCTCTGAATTTCTCCCAGTCCTCCGGTATGCTGCTTTTTCTGGCTAATTTGTACGCATCATCCTTCGCTTTGATACTATCCCTGATTTCCCTTGTTATCCACGGATGCACTACCTTCCCTGATTTATTCTTTTGCCAAACTGGGATGAACAATTTTTGTAGTTCATCCATGCAGTCTTTAAATGTCTTCCATTGCATATCCACCGTCAACCCTTTTAGAATTAATTGCCAGTCAATCTTGACCAATTCACGTCTCATACCCTCAAAGTTACCTTTCTTTAAGTTCAGAACCATTGTTTCTGAATTAACAATGTCACTCTCCATCCTAATGAAGAACTCAACAAAATTATGGTCACTCTTGCCCAAGGGGGCACGTACAACAAGACTGCTAACTAACCCTTCCTCATTACTCAATACCCAGTCTAAAATAGCCTGCTCTCTCTTTCTGAACTCAGCTATACACATTGGGGGCAATTGACGGATAAACCGGCACAATTTGCCTGACATGATAATGGCATTTCTAAGGTTGCTGTTAAAAAGATGAATATTGCATGCACATGCTCCTATCTTAATTCCTCCTTTTTTCGCCCTCTCTTTTAAGTCATCAAATAGCAAAAACAAAGAAAGAGGCTGGAAAGCAACATTAAGATTCTAGAAATACATATGAGTCATACAGCATGGAAATGGGCCCTTTGGCCCAACTTGCCCACGCCGACCAACATGCCCCATCTACACTCGTCCCATCTGCCTGCATTTGGCACATATCTCTCTAAACCGATCCTATCCATGTATATCAGTGAAGAAAAAACAAGAGTTAAAGTTCAGTTTGAGATATTTTATCTGCTGAAAGGTAATTCAGCACCTGAGTTTCAGCTCCTTAGACATTTACTCTCTCTGCCATGTGTCCTGTCCACTCTGCTGCAACTCTGCTCATCTTCTTCGGCAACACATTCCACAGCTGCTTTCTCTATCCCCTTGAAGGATAAGGGAAGCTGGGTTACAGAAATATTGGCATGTAAAAAGTCCACTCCCATGACATGACATTCTGACTTGGAAGTTTATTTTTATTATTTTATTGTCTTAGGATAAAAATACTGTTACTACTGCTAATAGCACTGTGGAAACTTCACTTTGTAGACAGCAGTGTTTCAATAAGATGGTTCGCAACCATCTTTACAAGTGTAAGAATGAATGGGCAATAAATAGTTTTTGTAATGACATTTCAATCCCCTGAACGTGTGACTCCAATTAATCCTATTTGTCCTATTCTGGGCAGAACACAAGATGAAATTTCTTGATTAATACAGGTTTCAGAGGTTATGGGTGGAAGACAGGAGAATGGGGTTAGGAGGTAGAGATAGATCAGCCATGATTGAATGGCAGCGTAGCCATGTTGGGCTGAATTCTGCTCCTATCACATGATCTAATGAAACATTATGCTTGAAAGCCATGCTGTCCTCTGTGGAGGGAAATGGACAGATTGGGTTTTGGGCTGGAACCGCCTAAAACTTTGTCTTCCAGACCTGGCCTACCTGACCTAGGCTACCTGATCCGCTGAGTTATTTTTATTAACGATTTCAGTACTGCAGTTTCCTAAGTCCCCATTCTTTCCTTCTGATTTCCCCACAGTATACAATTGTATAGTGGACCTGAGTCTTTTATATTTTTCCATTCAAAAAATTGAGTGAGACTTAGATGGTTGCAATTAAAAACTAATGTGCACACGTATCTTTTCTTTTCTCACCTTCCTCAGCAACCGCCAGCAACAACACCAATATGACTATTAGTGGAAGTGTCTTTGGAGAAGGTTCTTCCAACGCAACAGAGAACACCACTGATACAACAGGTAAAGAGTTCTGGGAAAAGTATCTCAGCATATTTTTGTTCAGTCTGCAGTTAACTCTGTTTGCACACTGAAAATGTTATTTGTCTGTTTCGACTATCTGTTATTGTTCAAGAATGGTATATACCACCAATTTATGTATAACTTATTCAACCCTCCTTATTTTCATTCATCATGTTCAACATCTCAGTTTCTTGATTTGCACAAATGAAAAATAGATGCATAAAGAGTATTACATCACAGCCCAACATGTGTTTCTTAGACAGTGGAAAGACTTTGGCAACTTGAGAGATTAGTCACTTGCGGCAAGAACTATTAATCAGAGATACACGGGACTGCAGATTAGGTCACCTTGAGTAAGAAACAAAGTGCTAAAGAAATTCAACAAGTCAGGCAGCATCTGTGGAGGGAAATGGCCAGGCAACATTTTGGATCAGAACTGTTCTTCAGACTCAGAGTCTGCCCATTCTCTCTCTGCATCAGACAGATGCTGCCTGACTTGTTACGTTTTTCCAGCATTTTTTTTTTTTGCTGAACCATCAATCCTTGATATCTAAAGCATGATTATTGCAGTTGGCTTCCCATCAACTTCATGGAATTACTGTGAGCTGTAAACTTAAAAAGATCTGTACCACATAAATGCTGTCATTATAACAATAAGTTGGAAACTGGATTTCTTGTGACAAGTTATTCATCTCTTGAATTCCCAAACATTTTGACCATCTGAGGCAATTGTTAAGGCTGTGATGTAACATTCTTCAGACCTAAGCCTAACACCAACTGTAACTGTAACTGAGCAGCTCACCTTATTGGGATGCTGTCCACAAGACTAAACATCAATTCACCTGAGCACCAAAGCTGCCATGTGTGTTATCTGGCATTGATCAGCAGGGATATTATGAATAAGGGATAGGCCATTTAGGACTGAGATGAGGGAAAACCTTTTCACCCAGACAGTTGTGAATCTGTGGAATTCTCTGCCACAGAAGGTAGTGGAGGCCAATTCACTGGATGTTTTCAAGAGAGAGTTAGATTTATCTCTTAGAGCTAACAGAATCAAGGGATTTGGAGAAAAAGCAAGAACGGGGTACTGTTTTTGGATGACCAGCCATGATCATATTGAATGGCGGTGCTGGCTCGAAGGGCCAAATGGCCTACTTCTGCACCTATTTTCTATGTTTCTACATTTCTCTATTGTTCAAAACAATTTCCACCATTAAAAGGATAAAGCAGATCCCTGGCAATACCACTATCTGCAGATAGCTTTGCAAGTCACACACATACTGTAATTCTGGCAAGGGTATATTGATCTTCCTTCAGCATATCTAGGTTTAAATTCTGCAACCTACCAAAACTGTTCTATGGGAATATTTTCACCACGAAGTTCACAGTGGTTCAGGTAGATAGCTCATAATTATTTTCTCAATGACCATTTGAGGTGGGAAATAAATGCTGACAATGCCTGTGAAGCTTCACTGTGTAAATTAACAAGAAACATAGAAACATAGAAAATAGATGCAGGAGTAGGCCATTCGGCCCTTCGAGCTTGCACCGCCATTCAATATGATCATGGCTGATCATCCAACTCAGTATCCTGTATCTGCCTTCTCTCCATAACCCCTGATCCCTTTAGCCACAAGGGCCACATCTAACTCTCTCTTATATACAGCCAATGAACTGGCCTCAACTACCTTCTGTGGCAGAGATTCACCACTCTCTGTGTGAAAAATGTTTTTCTCATCTCGGTCCTAATAGATTTCCCCCTTATCCTTAAACTGTGACCCCTTGTTCTGGACTTCCCCAACATCGGGAACAATCTTCCTGCATCTAGCCTGTCCAACCCCTTAAGAATTTTGTAAGTTTCTATAAGATCCCCCCTCAATCTCCTAAATTCTAGCGAGTACAAGCTGAGTGCATCCAGTCTTTCTTCATAAGATGAATCTCTTTGGGAAATTCATCTATGGGAAATGACTTAGGGTTTTTTCAGGGTCTCAACAGTCTTATGGGGCTTTTTCACGGGGCGAGTTGACGCAAGATGTCACCAGAGTGAAGAGGTCGTGGTCCAGCACGAGTCTCGCACGATATAACGGGGGTAGATAAAGAGTTCCCACGGTACTCGGCATTTCTGTTATTTGTGCGAGTGACTTGTCCGTTTCCCGAGCTTTCGCGTTAAATCTTGAATGAACATCGTGAACTACACGTGACACAAATTATGTAACTTTTTTTTTCACACACTATATATATCCTCCCTTGGTTGAATTGGCTCATTTGGAGACATATTTTACTGTGTATGTGGGAGACACAGATGGACTGAGCACAGTACCTCGGTCTTACTGTGTGTGGGAGAGGGGGAGAAAGAGACGTACACTCACAGAGGCAGAGTCTCTCAGCCTGTGTAAGAGGGAGGGAGAGAGAGAGGCACACACAAGGTGGATGTGAAATCTCACCTGCCTGTTTCAGTGACAGACACCCGCCGCCAGTAAATGAAGACACCCCCATCTGTCTCCCCCTCCTCTCCCTCGACTCCCCCACCTTTCCCTCCCAACTCCAGTCCCGTCCCGACCCCCTGGGAAACTGAATAGAGCAACAATATAGATATAGAAACTGAAACAATATAGAAACTGAATAGCGCAACATGGCAAAAACATCTCTGACACGCTTTACCCCCTTTCTTTGAGATTTTCTGGGAGCCATCTCTGCAAGTGTTCCTGTTAAAAAGATTATCCAACAATGACAATTAGGTGGGACGTCCTCGAAGGACACATGTTCCCTTGTCGATATTTTTACTCACCTTCTGTCCCCTCTGTCCAGCTTCCGGGTTTACCGTTCGCAGGAGTTCCCACGCACTATATCTCTAAAATCTGAAGTTATGTAATGTCTAAAGGAACTGCAGACGCTGGTTAATGCTGGTTAATACGCACAGAACGACACAAAATGTTGATGTAACTCAGCAGGTAAGTCAGATCTGGGAAGAAAAACATAAAAAGCTGGAGTAAGTCAGCGGGTCAGGCAGCATCTCTGGAGAAAAAGAATAGGTGACGATTCGAATCGGAGCCCTTCTTCAGACAGCCTAATCGGAATTGAGTCTGAAGATGTGTCTCGTCCCGAAACATCAGCTTTTTTTCTCCAGAGATGCTGCTTGACTCGCTGAGTTACTCCAGCTTTTTGTGTCTGTCTTCGGTTTAAACCAGCATGTGCAGTTCATTCCTTACACGGGTCTCTGTACAACATTGATTGTTAGCGTTCCGGACCCCTGGACCCGAGGACTCCGACCTGTATCTCTCAAAGAAGTACATGTGAAAAATTTCTCACGGACCATAAAAATGCGTAACCTTTCAGTAAAGTTCCTTTTAAAGTCCCTTTTAAAGATTATAGTTATTTTCTTGAATCTCATTAACATAACTCATGAATAAGTTGATGTCCATATGCGGATGCAAATTTTTATTTTTATTTATTTTTTAAATTCAATCCCACAGAAGATAATTTTTACTCACCTTCTGTCCCCTCTGTCCAGCTTCCGGGTTCACCGTTCGCAGGAGTTCCCACGGTACCCGCAAGAGTTATTACGGATATCGCACTGGCCACTACATTCATATAATGTTGCAATACTCAACCACAAGTGTACAAGTCAATCTTGGAGAAATTCAAACTTTCTTGAATTTTCTCCCAAGTGACCAAGTTACATGATGACCTGCCGTTAGCGCTACGGTGGTCCACGGTGGTCCACGAATGCCGTACTGTTATCGCACGAGGTTCCCACGATGTTAACTCTTGCGTCAAGTCGCCCCGTGAAAAGGCCGCTTAAAGGATACAATGTGCTGATTAGAAGTGATAGATATTGTTATGCACAAATATGTTTGAATAAGTGTGTGATCTTTGCATGATACAATTAATGTACAGATTTGTATTTGAGTGACCCATCAATAATTATTACTGGTTATCAATACATTTTCTACCTGATCTTATAACCTGGATTTTTATTGGAAAATAGCTCCTAATCCTTTCACAGTCTAGACTATGTAATTCAATACTTGTTCTACTTTTGCTCTGATGTATTACGTGTCATTTCATTTTTATGCAGAATATGACACACATTATAATACAGTAGAAGGGACTTTCGGATCTGGTGGGAGACCAGGATTTCAAGGTACATGGTTGTAATTAAATTGGTATATCAGTTTTGGATGTATAAAATGCTTTATCTATTTACCTTCATATCTTCTGTCTCTTGCTGTACTTTAGCTACATGGATGAATGATCAAAACTGCAGATTCTTTGAGAGAATCTTCTTTTTTTCCCTTCCAATGGATATTTCTGCCCTGGCTGAATACCGATAAATTAATAATACCGCATGAGTTTGAAATGGTATCAGCAAAGTCTTTCTTTGGTGATGGAAGCTTAGGGTCTACGAGAACAGTTATCATGCACCCATTTTTGTGGGTGTTCCAAAACATCTATCATAGTCTAAGTAATTTATTTCATGACATGACCACGCATTAATTTCACTTCTATCATTGGAAAGAAGGTACAGGAATCTGAAAATTATGATCGCCAGGTTTAAGAACAGCTTTTTCCCAACAACTATCAGACTGTTGAACATGACAAAACACAAACTAAACCATGAACTGTGAACTGTTTTGGTTGGACTATAGAACTCTGGCTTTTTGTACTAATATTGGGATTTTTAATTTATGATGTTTTTTGTTTGTTATGTTATCAAGTCAAGTCAAGTTATCTATGAGTGCTGTGCTTATAGGCCTGTTCTGCTGCTGCAAGGAAGAATTTTATTGTTTTGTCATCAGTACACATGACAATTAAACACTCTTGACTCTGGACTCTTAACTTTCTTTTTCTACTTGGAATGACATTTGTTTAAAGTATGTTTTGGAGGATTTTTTTTTAGAATTTTATGTGGGGGAGGGGGGGGAGGGTAAGGGGGGAAACCGTTTCCCAGTCACTTCCTGGCGAGGATACGACTATTCTCCGAGTCGCGTTCTCGCCCCTCTCCTCGCGGCCTACCAACTGGAATGGCGCGGCATTTCCTGCCGGAGACCGGACCAGAGCTTCAGCAGCGGCGGCGCAGCACTGGATACATCGTAGAGCGGGCGATGCCTTACCTGGGATCGCCATTTGAAGCTCTGGAGTGTTCGGCCTGCTGCATCAACATCGCGGAGCTGTGGTTTGCAGAGCTCCCAGCGCGGGCGGCACTGACCAACATCGCGGAGTCCTGGGACCCTTTGCCGAGGGTCGCCAGCGTTAAATCTCCGCCCAGCTCGGCCTGTGGACTTCGGGAGCCGTGGACTCCGGTAGGAAGTAGTCGATTCGAAGTCCAAGCCGCTGAGGATGCTCTTCCGTTCCGACAGTCGGAGTTCCATCATCCCGGCGAGAGGGCCTGAACATCGGGCCGCCCATAGCGACGACTGCGGAGTGCTCGGGAGATCCCGACCACGGGTGAACATCAAAGAACATCAAAGAGGAGGTTGACTGAACAGTGGGAAACTGTGATACCGCTGTGTGGGGATGTTTATGTTATAGACTATCGTGTTCTGTGTTCTTAATTTTTTTTATTCGTATGGCTGTATGGTGAAAAAAACATTTAGTTGTCTCAGTATTTGTACTCTGCACAATGACAATAAAGTTGAATCTAATCTAATCTAAATCACATTTACCAAGAAAGGGTCTGCGATGTCAGACGGGTTTTGGGTGTTGGTGTATGGGATCATAAAAGAAAAATGGCTTTTTTTCCACTGAGGATGTCATTAGCAGTAATTGCAATGTGCAATATTTAGCTTAAGGGAAAGCCTTACTAAACATTTATTTTGGAACAAAATATTGCATCTGAATGTTTACTTTTAATCTTTCTAAATTGTTGATGCACAGGAGGTGGATCCAGTGGGAATAGCATTGCTACAGGTGCCGGTGGAAATGAAGGATCCAATTTTGGATCGGAAACGGGAGGTGGTGATGACGTACTCCCAGACATTCCGCCTCCAATTCCATCCAGACCCACTCCCATGATCGAATGGACTAAAGTGCAAATTAATAATGGGAAGTTTGAAACATTCACCACCACAGGTAACTAGCCTATTTGAAAACATTAAAGGAAATGGGCTTTATTTTATTCAAAAACTTGTGAATTTTTGCACTTCCCTGCATCTAGTGCATTATTAAAATGTACAATCAGTACCTGCTCTTTCTCTTCTGAAATAGATAACACAGTAGCTTTCATGACAAGCTCACCAAGAATTTGTTGATGCGAAGCCCAGTGTGGACTTCTGTTCTGGCTTATTTCACTAATGTAAACCACTGCATTCCCCTTCCATATTCCATGGAATGCCTCAACATAGTTCTCCTAGAAATCCCATTCTCTACCTGTGACGGTTGCTCTATTGGTTGGGGAGCTGGTGCTGTCCCCAGCACAATTCTCTTGAGGAATTCCAGACATTGTGTCACCCCAACTTAATTCCAGCTGTCTTCTTGGATTTATGCTAATTATATTTCAATGACGCAGCAGGGTTTTGATTTTTAACTTCTCACATTAGACCATATACATATCCAGTGTCTCTTTCTCTCTAGCGGCTGGTTTTGTAACTTCTCGGGTCACATGCTGGATATATTTATTATCGATCCCTGCAAATTGTTGGTACCATTGGTGAAAACAGCCTTTTGAAGGGCTCAGTTGTGGTTGCATTGTTTTGAAGATTAATGGAATTAAATGTTTATACAAAGAACAATGAGGTGTTTTACAATATCTGCTTCTGTACCGATAAAAATCTAAATTCAAGCTAAATATAAGAATTCAAAATATATGGCAGATTTGGATAAATAAGCAGTTTTATGGTTGGAAATATAGGTATGGTGCATAGATAGTAAGCAAAACATTGGCTGCAGCTGGGTAAAAATTGGCTATTAAATAAATCCAGCAATATACTGAAGCATAATTCTTTCTGATGGCAAAGCAAGTAATGGGAAGTTTGAACTGGAGAAAGTATTGCAGCTCTTGATCAATGGGATGCTGATAAAATAGAGATCAAAACAGAATCCTTCTGGAATTGGTTCCGACGTATCAAAGAATATGTTGGACACAATAACAATATCAGCAATAGAAAACATATTATAGAAGATTTTCATTGTCTAAATTGCTCTGGAGTTTAAAGAATGTCTGTGTTGAGAAAGAGAAACAGTCCTTCATGCAGCTCAGGTACTCTTTCCAGTCAATACACTGTGATGAACAATTCTTTTTTGGCAAGGTTTAGTAGAAAGGGAAAAATCTCTGCCACCGGTCATTTCTAAAGCTGAATTATTTTGAAAGCAAATTGCTTTTTGACTTAAGAAAAATAACTATTAAAGAAGGAAATGGGAATAGACAGTATTTTCAAACAGTGAAAATATGGTGCCACATGATGGAAGAAAAGGGCGTGTTTATAGGCTGGGCCGAGCATCAAAAATGTGTCTAGAAATAGGTTTTCGTGACTCAAGTCACCAAACTACATGAAATTTCCCACAGATTTAGATGAAATATAATTGAGAAGGATGTCATAACTCGTCATTGCCAAAAGTTGTACATTAACTAATTAAACTAATTAGAAAATGAAATCGGGAAAATAAGCGCCATCTAGTGGCCAATGCCCGTATTATACCATGGGCAGCCTATTTCCGTGTTGCAGTCCATTTAAACTATATATTATTATACCAATATATATATATATATATATATATATTTATATATATTTATACTTAATTATCTATGATAACATTCATATTAACAGGTTATATATATATAACCTGTTAATATGAATGTTATCATATATAATTAAGTATAATTATATTATATTAAAATAATATGATGAATATAATTGTGAGTGTTTTTTTTAATGACACTGTCGCAGAGGTCCTGCTCCTGAACCAGCCTAATTAATGGGTTAGGGCAGTTCTTGTGGGTTCCTCCCTTTACTGAACCCCACTCACTGCCAGTGTGCAGAGTGGGGGTGACGGCCATAGTGGGACTGGGGCAGTGCCAGGCAGGCATGTTCCAGTCGCTTTAATAGGAAATTAAATGAGACTGCAGCAGATGTCCCAGGTTTTAAGGGCTCATGAACCTGCCTAAATAAAGGGTCAGGACAGATCCCCCCCCCCCCCCCCCCCGATGGTGCCTTTGAAAATGAGGGCTATTAACTTTGACCTAAAAGAACCCTAAAAGTGTTGCATTGTTTATCTCTAGTTTGTGTGTGTGTCTGTGTATGCCTTTCAAACGTGTATCTGTGGATGTAAGTGTGTATGTACGTGTGGATGGATGTATGTGTGCATGTATGTTTGGATGTGTACATGTATGCGTGTGAATGGATGTGTGTGTGTGCGGATTTATGTGTGCATGTATGTGTGTGTTTGCATGCATGGAAGTGTGCGTATGGATGGATGTGTGTGTGTGGATGTGCGTATGTATGCGTGTATGTGTGGATCGGTGGGTGGATTGTCGCAGTCATTCACCGGCACGCCATTATCATAAGTAATTCACTCATTGTTTAAATAATTTGACCAAATAAACAGTGAAACGATCCACATTAAAATAAAACTTTATATAATCATTTTTTTCCACAATTTATTTATTTTGTGTACTTTGAACATTTACAAATGATGCAATGCGCTGGTAGGACATGCCTGCGGTCATTGTGCTTGACAGTTGCTGTTTGTTGACTATGATTTGTCATGGATCGAAGCAGTCTCTTTGGGGCCGGCTCATCTGCTTCACCATCAGGAACTGCCTCTTGAGGTGATTCATCTGCTTCAGGCTTTTCAGCGTCTTGAACTCAATTGAAAGAGGAAAAAGAAAACAGAAAAGGAATGAAAAGTAAAATAAATCAACATCCTCAAATATATCTTTTCATTTTTCAAAGTAACATCATATGACCATAAGTAAAAAGATTTGTAGTTTGAGTCCTATCATTACCTTTCTTCCTTCTAGACTTTGCTATCGCTCGATTTATTGTTGTTATGTTGCAGAAGTGATGATAGCACTCTGCAAGATAACCCGGGATACACTGCTGCTTCCTAACAATAGAAGATAATATGTGTCAGGGTGTATTTTACATCTTTTCATGTTTTATATTATGTAAGACAATATCGACATATCAATGAGGAAAATTAAACATGTATGCATGTCCAGGTAGATGGGATGGCAAGTCTGCAAATTATCAAATTAGTGTTCATTAAAGCACAGTGCATGTCCACACAAAACACTTTTGTGTGGACAGGCTCTGAAGAGTGGAGGGGCAGAAGCTGCAGAAAAAAAAAATCTCATATTACTTTGGTCTGCATGGACCTCAATTCATAAAATGTCAATCTCTTCTTAATGTCAATGAGACTGACACTAATTTACTGCCATAGATAAGACTTCAAGTTCAAGTGCAGGAGCAGAGGGTGCAGAATAGCTAGAGAAAGAAACATTTCATAGTACCTAGGTCTGCATGGACTTCAATTCATAAAGTGTCAACCTCTTCTTAATGTTAATAAATGTTGTTAATTAATAATAATTAATAAATTAATTAATAATTGTTAATAAATAATGTTAATTAATCTTAATAAAATTCCACCTCCAGTTTAAATTCCATTTGGAATATTTTGGAGGACCAAGAAACCAAGAAGAATGTTAATGAGAATAACAATAGGTTACTACCATAGAAAAACTAGTTCAAGTTCACATATCACCAATTCATTTCTACAGAAACATCAACCATTTCTGACCATTTCTCACTGCAATGGAAGCCTATAAAGTGCGATCAATATCCCTCCGTTTTTCTCCCGTTGTCGGGGCCTGAAAACGGCCGCTACAGACGGCACTATGTACAGCCTCCCCCCCCTCCGTCCGCCCACGGAGATGATCCGCGGCTCCGCGTTCGCGAATCGGCCGCTTATTAATTGAGACCGCGGCTTCACTATACCACGGGTACCTAGGCCCCGCGGTCGGAGCACTTTTTCCCAGTAAGTTATCGCAGGCAGCTCCGAGATTAGCTGTTAAAGACTTATTACTCTACAACAAGCTGGCATTAGTGACAATGTTTAATTGACTGTTTTATGGATACATATAGTTTAGGCCCTCAACTTCATGAATGAATGTGTGAATGAATGAATGAATGAATGAATGAATGAATGAAAAAAGTGAATGAATTTATTCACATTATAAAAGGGTGCAATTAAATTAATTAAAGTCCATACAGATAGATTTTCATAAATTCAGACTTTAGATCTTACCTTTCAGTTAGAGTTGATTCCTGGCTGTCTTCTTTGTGTTCCAGCACCTCAGCAGCGACTTTGCTTTCAAGGCTTTCTTCCACTTAGCAGCACATTCTTCAGCCTTTTTAATGCTTTTCTCACTAAATTCAATTACCCTGCTGCAAGTTTCCACGACATGTATTCCACAAAACAACAAATCGGAATCTCCAGTAAAACAGGCATCTGTAGAGGCACCCTCAGCCATTTTGTGTGCTAGCCTGAAGCAAAGCGCGTGATTGGCCAACTGGCAGACAACTCGATGTTAAACGTGCTTTGATTGGACAAAAAATGACCTGAAATTTTTCCGGTTTTCTCTAATTTAATAAAAAATGTGCAAGTCTTGTTCATGACGAGTTTCAGGGGTGATTTATATAATTTCTTTACACAATATGTGAAAATTTCATGTAGTTTGGTGACTTGGGTCACGAAACTGTAGAATAAAGCTCCTCGGCCCACAGCCTATTATCAAATATTTTGGTTTAAGATTTAGCTATTTAGTTTTTGTGCAAGGCACCACCCCATCCCCTTCCCCCAACCACCCATCCTCATCCCCCCCCACCAATACCCCTCCCCCCCCCCCCCCCACATTGATTAATTAATCAAACGCCTTTTTCCACAGGTACAAAATCACAAACACTAACATTTAAACCCTTTGGCCTGCAAAGTAAGAAAGTTTACATGCTAGAAGTTATTGGTGAGTAAGACTTTTAGATAAAAAGGAAACAATAGAAATTCTCAACATTTTAAAGTAAATTTTGATTCTGTTTACATTAGACATGTCTATTGAGTTTGTAATATTTTGTTATCTCATCTCAACACACCAACTAGTTAGAGGCCAGAGAGAAACAGGAAAAGCACAACATTTTCTTTTCACCAACGAGGCTCCTCGGGGATTGACGTGTGAAGTGCGACCCAGCAAAGGATTAGAGATTCAGACAGATTACAGTATATTCTGTACATCAGGGAGGAAGGTGAGTTTGTCGCGTTCAAAAAGTAGTATTGAAAAGCATTTCCTTTATATGTGTGCTGTGTCAGAATATGGACTGCTGTTGCTCAAGCCTTGAACATATTGGCTTAGGTTTAGGTTTATTATTGTCATGTGTGCTGAGGTACAATGAAATGCTTTGTTTTGCATGGTATCCAATCAAATGAGATAATGCTATCCATAAATATAATCAAGTCAAACTCAAGTACAGTATCACTGTGTACCGTCTTTAAAATCAGTTTAAGGAGCAATATGAAACTGTAAGTCATATGTCCTGTACCCTTGCCTTGTGTAGCTATCTATTTTCAACCTTAAGATAAAGTAACCTTGAAATAATTAATGCAGACATTTTATCTCAAAGAAGATCTAAAATTACAGTTGGAGGAAACTAGTTAATTCTTTACCTTGCAATATATTCTATTAAATTAATGATATTGATATATTAACAACTCCTTTAATGGTCTGTGATTTAGAATACAGCCAGCCAGCCAATGATCATTGACACTTAAAGAATAATTTTCTATTGAAGAAGGCAGCTAAAGGGTCTGTCCCACTTACGTGTCCTTGGCACGCAAATTACGCAACCTCGTGGTCACGTTGAGGCGCACGGGCATTGTATGGCCGCGCGGGGCCGGTCCCACTGAGAAGCGCGGAGGGGTATGTAGTTGTGCGCGACATCGCACGGGGCTCCGAAATTTCTGTAGCGAAAGAAATCTTCGCGCACCACCGGCCTGTCGCGGAACTGATGGCAGAAGTGGGACAGGCCCAAGACTTTTACGCGACGCAACGTCTCACATCTAACAGCAGCAGAAGCAGGCAAACGATCGCCGAGCTCGGCCTGGGGCTCACGACCGTTGCGGTCCGGATCCGCCCCCACTTCTACTCGCAGAGCGGGGCCAAGAAAATTGAAGATAGACACAAAATGCTGGAATAACTCAGCGGGACTGGCAGCATCTCTGGAGAGAAGCAATGGGTTACGTTTCGGGTCGAGACCCTTCTTTCAGACTGAAGAAGAGTCTCGACACGAAACGTCACCCATTCCTTCTCTCCAGAGATGCTTGCCGGTCCCGCTGAGTTACTCCGGCATTTTGTGTCCATCTTCAAATGACATCACGTGCTCCAGATGGCTGTGCGTACGCCTGAAATCGCGTGCGACCTTCGCGGGACCATCGCGGCTCAAAGCGACCACGAGGTCGCGTAATTTGAGTGCCAAGGACACGTAAGTGGGACAGGCCCTTAAGTGTTTGCTTCTGACGGTTACTCTTTCTATTTACTTCATATTTAAGTCTCTTCTAAATAATATCAGTTTAGGATGTGCATTTAATGGTCTGAAAATACAGTCACTGTTGTCAACATTCTGTAAGTTGCCAATTTTATGGTTTGGTTTTAAATCATTGTGAACAGATTGGAAAAGTAGTTCCAACACCCATCATGTGAGCAACATGGTATGTAATTCAGAGATCAGAATGAGCAGAGCTAAATCAACTATATTTGTATGATACCAAAGTTGTGCCTTAAATTGACATCTAATGAATTCTAATGATTGGAAAAATAGTCATAAAATCAGTGTCATATTTAACTGCATTTTCTTTTCTTATTCAAGGATCTGCATTATGAGTATAGCTACAGTATTGGTAATGCAGCTGAAACTGTTCTATATGATGGAAGGGATCATGAATACTATTTTCATTTGCCCGCTGGAGAACCAACTGATGGATATAAGTGTGAGTCCCATCTAAAACAAAGGCATGCAATTACATTGAATGCTAAGCACAGATAATGTACAAAGGACCATATGGAAATAGACAATGGGTACAAGGTCTGTAAGTTAGAGTTAGGGGCGGTGATTAAAAGCATGTTCAAAAGGGAAGATTTTAGGACTGCTGAAGATGTGTTCAGTGAGATTCTTCCATGGAGTTGGGCCAAGAAAATGCTGATATCGTAAAGAAAGAGATGGATTGGAGCTTGTAAAGGAAGCTGGGATTAGAAAAATTGAGAGGAGTCACAAACACAAGGCTGAAGAGGGTTCAAGTCAGAAAAATAAAGTTGAGTTTATTGTTATATGCAGAAATACATTGGGGAACTGGTACAATGATAATATTGCATCACCAACACATAGACTTGGAGAACATACAAAACATAAATTAACCATAAAGTATTTATGGTCAATGGTTGGGTATTAATGGTGGAGTAGCAAGATGGATTCAACAGTGGCTGAATGGGAGATGCCAGAGAGTAATGGTGGATGGTTGTTTGTCAGGTTGGAGGCCAGTGACGAGTGGGGTGCCACAGGGATCTGTGTTGGGTCCACTGTTGTTTGTCATGTACATCAATGATCTGGACGATGGTGTGGTAAATTGGATTAGTAAGTATGCAGATGATACTAAGATAGGTGGGGTTGCGGGTAATGAAGTAGAGTTTCAAAGTCTACAGAGAGATTTATGCCAGTTGGAAGAGTGGGCTGAAAGATGGCAGATGGAGTTTAATGCTGATAAGTGTGAGGTGCTACATCTTGGCAGGACAAATCCAAATAGGACGTACATGGTAAATGGTAGGGAATTGAAGAATGTAGGTGAACAGAGGGATCTGGGAATAACTGTGCACAGTTCCCTGAAAGTGGAATCTCATGTAGATAGGGTGGTAAAGAAAGCTTTTGGTGTGCTGGCCTTTATAAATCAGAGCATTGAGTATAGAAGTTGGGATGTAATGTTAAAATTGTACAAGGCATTGGTGAGGCCAATTCTGGAGTATGGTGTACAATTTTGGTCGCCTAATTATAGGAAGGATGTCAACAAAATAGAGAGAGTACAGAGGAGATTTACTAGAATGTTGCCTGGGTTTCAGCAACTAAGTTACAGAGAAAGGTTGAACAAGTTAGGGCTTTATTCTTTGGAGCGCAGAAGGTTAAGGGGGGACTTGATAGAGGTTTTTAAAATGATGAGAGGGATAGACAGAGTTGACGTGGAAAAGCTTTTCCCACTGAGAGTAGGGAAGATTCAAACAAGGGGACATGACTTGAGAATTAAGGGACTGAAGTTTAGGGGTAACATGAGGGGGAACTTCTTTACTCAGAGAGTGGTAGCTGTGTGGAATGAGCTTCCAGTGAAGGTGGTGGAGGCAGGTTCGTTTTTATCATTTAAAAATAAATTGGATAGTTATATGGATGGGAAAGGAATGGAGGGTTATGGTCTGAGCGCAGGTATATGGGACTAGGGGAGATTATGTGTTCGGCACGGACTAGAAGGGTCGAGATGGCCTGTTTCCGTGCTGTAATTGTTATATGGTTATATGGTTATTCAGACAGTAAAAATAAAAGGACTATGCAAAAACAAGGCTATATTACAAAACACCATTAGAAACCAGACCCAGAATAGTACAAGGGGTGGTCCATATTGTCTTTGCTGAGATAGGATTCGGGTTAACTGGGCCAGTTCAAAACCCAGATAGTTGTAGGAAAATAGCTATTCTTAAACATGGTGGTGTGGGACTTCAGGCTTCTGTAGGTCCTGTCCAATGATAGCTGTGAAAAGAGGGCATGGTTTTTGATGATAGATGCCGCCGCCTTGGAAGTGCTGAAGCAGACCATGAAACAACCATTCAGTTGTAATGGTTAATTTAATGCAGGGTAATGAAGTTTGGACAAGAGTGCACTCCAACGTGTAGGGAAACAGACTATTGGAGAATTCTACCGTGATGAAGGCATGAATGCAAACTCATTGGTTAAGAAGCATGTTGCAGATGTTGAGAGTTGCAGCGTGACAGTGGACAGGATTAAGTGAATTTCTAGCCTAGCCTTGGGGAAACATAGAAACATAGAAAATAGGTGCAGGAGTAGGCCATTCCGCCATTCGAGCCTGCACCGCCATTCAATATGATCATGGCTGATCATCCAACTCAGTATCCTGTACCTGCCTTCTCTCCATACCCCCTGATCCCTTTAGCCACAAGGGCCACATCTAACTCCCTCTTAAATATGGCCAATGAACTGGCCTCAACTACCTTCTGTGGCAGAGAGTTCCAGAGATTCACCAGTCTCTGTGTGAAAAATGTTTTTCTCATCTCGGTCCTAAAGGATTTCGCCTCTATCCTCAAACTGTGACCTCTTGTCCTGGACTTCCCCAACATCGGGAACAATCTTCCTGCATCTAGCCTGTCCAACCCCTTAAGAATTTTGTAAGTTTCTATAAGATCCCCCCTCTGCTCCTGATGGTCTCATTTCATTTGGTATCTTTCTCTGCAAATTGCCTTCCAATGTAACTAATAATACATGTAACTGTGAATTACTGTGAATTGCTGAATGATCCTGGGATATGAATGCTTACATTTATAAAGCACTAAATATAAAACAAGCTGACGTTTCCTTAATTAAAGACTGTGCATTCACTCTACCTATTCCTCTCATGATCTTCCACACCTGTAAGATTTCCCCTCATCCTCTTGTCCTCCAGCCTGCCCAATTGCCCAATGATCAGGCTCTCAATTCTCCTTGATCAATATTCAGATTTTTTTAATGAGATGCAAGTTTCTTTACCTCATTGGTCACATTAATAAGGTCTTGCAAGGCAGAGACAGTTCCCATCAGCTCTCTCTGTAATAAACAATGATAATCAAGCTCATACAAAAGGTCATCATAGAAAACCAAAATGCAACTGTTAGCCTTAGCAACAATAGCTATGCACTTCGTTTTTACAGAAAGGGATAATGAGCAAGGCTTGAATAAACTATCAACTGTCCATACCCCCTGATCTCTTTAGCCACAAGGGCCACATCTAACTCCCTCTTAAATATAGCCAATGAACTGGCCTCAACTACATTCTGTGGCAGAGAATTCCAGAGATTCACCACTCTCTGTGTGAAAAATGTTTTTCTCATCTCAGTCTTAAAAGATTTCCCCATTATCCTTAAACTGTGACCCCTTGTTCTGGACTTCCCCAACATCGGGAACAATCTTCCTGCATCTAGCCTGTCCAACCCCTTAAGAATTTTGTACGTTTCTATAAGATCCCCCCTCAATCTTCTAAATTCTAGCGAGTACATGCCGAGTCTATACAGTCTTTCTTCATATGAAAGTCCTGACATCCCAGGAATCAGTCTGGTGAACCTTCTCTGTACTCCCTCTATGGCAAGAATGTCTTTCCTCAGATTTGGAGACCAAAACTGTACGCAATACTCCAGGTGTGGTCTCACCAAGACCCTGTACAACTGCAGTAGAACCTCCCTGCTCCTATACTCAAATCCTTTTGCTATGAATGCTAACATACCATTCGCCTTCTTCACTGCCTGCTGCACCTGCATGCCCACTTTCAATGACTGGTGTACCATGACACCCAGGTCTCGTTGCATCTCCCCTTTTCCTAATCGGCCACCATTTAGATAACAGTCTACTTTACTGTTTTTGCCACCAAAGTGGATAACCTCACATTTATCCACATTATACTGCATCTGCCATGCATTTGCCCATTCACCCAGCCTATCCAAGTCACCTTGCAGCCTCCTAGCATCCTCCTCACAGCTAACACTGCCCCCCCAGCTTCGTGTCATCCACAAACTTGGAGATGTTGCATTCCATTCCCTCGTCCAAATCATTAATATATATTGTAATTAGCTGGAGTCCCAGCACTGAGCATCGCGGTACCCCACTAGTCACTGCCTGCCATTCTGAAAAGGACCCATTTACTCCTCTTTGCTTCCTGTTTGCCAGCCAGTTCTCTATCCACATCAATACTGAACCCCCAATACCGTGTGCTTTAA
Source organism: Amblyraja radiata (assembly GCF_010909765.2). Lineage (NCBI taxonomy): Eukaryota > Metazoa > Chordata > Chondrichthyes > Rajiformes > Rajidae > Amblyraja > Amblyraja radiata. The sequence goes on from NC_045957.1 coordinate 87,710,208, forward strand.
GTTTGTATACTACTCTCTTATGTGGGACCTTGTCGAAAGCCTGATGGGGTGCCAATATTGTATTTGTTGTGCAGCAGCTACAGGAGGGAAGAATGATGCCAACCAAATGTAATCTTTCCCAATTTGATTTATGGCATTGTTATTTTATACAGTTTTCTTTTTGGAGAAATGAGCAAATCCAATAAAAAATAAGAATGATACAAATTATAGATGTTTTCCCCATTGGGACATGGATCTGAGATTTTGTCAAGAATATGAGATCTCAATAAATTTCTCAGGTTTCCATATTGTCTTCTATGAGCTTTTCATTGTTTCATGCTACACCAACTCTCTTGGTCTTCCTGCCATGCACAGTCTCTGCTCCAATCAATTCTGAAAGGGACAAGCAGTATAAACGACTCTCTAACTCAACATAGTAGGATGAAGGAGTAGGAGCAGCTCTCACTACCATCCATTCAGATCTTGGTTAATCTTATTATTGGCCTCAACTCCATTTTCTTATTCTTGATTCTCTTGTAGTCCAGTCATCTATCAAACTTGGCCTTGAATGATTCAGCCTCCACTGTTCACAAGGAGAGAAAATTCCGATGATTGCTAACCCTCTGAGAGAGAGAAACAATCCTCCCCATCTTGGTGTTAAAAGGCAAAACTTTCATCACAATACCTTGCCCCCTAGGTGCAGGGTCTTACACCAGGATAAATATCCTTGCCCCATCTACCCTACCAAGCCCCTTCAGAATTCCATGGGTCTGATCTTCTTAATCTTTCCTCAGAAAGCAATCCAGGAATTAATCTAGTAAACTTTCTCAATGCCAACTCCAAAGCTTACCAATCTCCTTATTTAAATATCAAAACTGAGCACAGCACTCCCATTGTGGACTCACCATAGATCTGAACAGTTGCCAAAATTGTTCCCTATCTTTCTACTCCAACATCCTTGCATTCAGTGCCAATGTTCTATTTGCCTTCAGTATGCCAATTATCTGTGTTTCTTGTACAAGGACACCAAGATCTCTCTGAATATCACAACTTGAACTTAATTTTCTATTGTTTCAAAATTTGAAAAAAAAAATCACATTTCTCAAAGTTTCCCCTTCCATCCTTTTGCCCATTTATTTAACCTATTCATCTCCGTGGCTTTTCCACAAATTATTTTTCCACCTATCTTTATATTGCCAGAAAATGTGATGCAATATGCACAATCCCTTCATCTACATTCTCAATTCTAACGAAATATTTGGATTTGTTGTCCAGTTTTTCACATTTCTCTTCCATTGTGGCTAATTAAGTTAACTTTTGAATAACATTTGATACTCATAATCTACCAATAATTAGAAAACATTTAAATTAATCACTACTTTTATGGATTGTGCCAACAGTAAGGCTTTACATTTGATGTCTCTTCACTTTTTTTTTATGATTATAGTGAAAATCAACACTGTGATCACTGATCTACTCGGATCAAAAACAAAACTGTGTTCAGTTACTCCAATTGTTTTACCAACTATTAAAACAAATGAAGAACTGTAAGTAAATCAGTCTATTCTGAAGTTTGAATCATACTTCCTTCTGAAATATATTTTAGGTTTTAACCTTGTCAACTAATAGCAAATAAATTAATATACCCTTAAAAATGCATAATTGACTGAAATGTCACTTTAGAAAGTTATGCAATAAATATAATGCAAAACAACGTCCACATATTTATTTCCAACATTCCAAAATAACGTCCATGTATTTATATCTGTACATTTATCAAGCTAATAGTGCATTAAGCAAGTATTTTTAGTTAATTCCTGGATATATACCCATTGAAGAAATAAACTGAGTTTTCTGTACACCATGAGAAACTCCCGAAGTAATGCTAATCTTTTCTTCTCATATTCAGGTACATCCAGACGCTACAGAATCTTTCAACTCAAATTTTGTTAGGTAATCAAAAAGAAACCAAAAATAACATTCTGTTATTGACCATGGTCCTCCATCGACTTCATAAAAAGGGGAGTGCCAGACAAGATTTGCAGAAACAAACCAGAAATGCTTTAATCACAGCTCTCTGCAATCTACCTACATCTAATCAGGTATGGTTCACATACGCATGTGTTTTCCGGAGTGATATTAAGGCTTAACTGGATCACTTCTGCTTTTGCCACTTCTTTGAAATATTTTTCACACATACTGATAATTTAGTCAACGTTGCGAACTACATTGCAAGACAGCAAGAAATTGTGGGAAGCTGTGAATGCAGCTCAATACATCCCACAAAGCAGCCTTCCCACCCCTCCACCACCCACACCCTCTTACGAACTCAATCAACACTTCATGCTGCATCAGGACATAGTTATGGACCTGTCCCACTTAGGCGACTTTTTAGGCAACTGCAGGAGACTATGCAGTTGCCACATGGTCGCCGCATGTTCGTGGGTAGTTGCCGGGGAGTTGCTTTCATGGTCGTGAGGAGTTCCCGCATTCTGTGAATTAGTCGCGGCCACATTATAGTCGCCGCAAATTTTTCAACATGTTGAAAAATTAGCGGCGACTAGAATGAAGCTGCCATGGAGAGTAGCGAGAATTCTCGTGCCATGGGTGGGTCGCCAGGAGGTCCTAGTGGGTTGCCAGGAGGTCAATGGTTCTCGTAGTTTCCCATAGGTTGTAACCGATGCTGACCGGTGAATTTCATTGGCTCATTGGGGAAAAAAACGTAAGCAATAGTTTTCAGAACCAAAGATAACCGACCGGTAATGTTAATATCCGCCAAGCTTCACAGCCGTGTATCTCTGGCTTCTTAAAAGTTGTCTCCACTCCTTCTCCCTCCTTCTCCCCCCTCTCCTCCCCTCTTTCCCCCTCTTTTTAAGGACTTACCGTACACTGCGTATAGCCATCTTAATTACAGCGCCATCCTTCCTGTTCATCGTGGTGTGTGTCTGTATCACCCTTGGCTTTGCACCGTGGAATTTCATTCAGACAGCGCTCTCCCGCTTGCCCTGTTCCCCGCATGCATAACGGGTTGGTGGATGTGATGTGTTTGTGTGTGTGTGTGTTCCACTCTGACAGTTGCCGTTCCAGTTGCCAGTTTTTCAGGCGACTGCTGGTAACTTGACAGTCGCTGGCAGTCGCCTGAAAAATTGCCTAAGTGGGACAGGCCCATCAGGGACCTAACGTCACAGGTAGATAGGTTGGTGAAGAAGGCTGACTCCCAATGACATTTCTTATGTTCTTATGACAAGTAAAACAGTCTGAAAAAGATTTATAAAATTTTCAAAAAACAGTTGCTAATAATCCCTTTCTCTAAAAACGAAGTGCGTAGCTATTGTTGCTAAGGATAACAGTTGAATTTTGATTTTCTATGATGACCTTTTGTATGAGCTTGATTATCATTGTTTATTACAGAGAGAGCTGATGGGAACTGTCTCTGCCTTGCAAGACCTTATTAATGTGACCAATGAGGTAAAGAAACTTGCATCTCATTAAATAAATCTGAATATTGATCAAGGAGAACTGAGAGCCTGACCATTGGGCAATTGGGCAGGCTGGAGGGCAAGAGGATGAGGGGTAATCTTACAGGTGTGGAAGATCATGAGAGGACTAGATTGAGGGAATGCAGTCTTTTAGCCAGGGTAGGGGAATCAAGGACCTGAGGACAAAGATTGAAGTTGAGAGGGGAAAGAGTTATTAGCAAGGTAAGTGGCAACCGTTTCCCACAGATGGTGGGTATATGGAACATGCTGCCAGAGGAGGTAATTGAGGCAGTTACTATAACAACAGTTAAAAGATGGTGGACAGATACATGGATTAGAAAGGTTAAGAGGGTTCTGGGGAAAACGAGGACAAGTGGAATAAATGTAGATGGGGCATTTTGGATGACATGGGCATGTTTGGCCGAAGTTGTTTCCATGCTGCCTGACGCTCTGAATCTATGATGCTAAGACTCAAATTGTTTACTGCTTGTTATTTTTTGCAGTGATGTTTTGGGAGAATTTTATTACAATAACAATTGGCTATCCAGACATATCCTAGATTGAAATGCTATGTTGATTTAAAAAAAACCCTCTATTTTAGAGATGGTCAATGCAAATGAATTTTATTTTTCTTCCCAATGCTTGCTGTTGCTCCTCATGTTGTGACTGCTGATGCTAAATTTACCTATGCAAACTGCCATTGCCAACTTGTGCCAACCCTTATCCAGAGTGTACATGTATATACACTGAAGCTGGAGAAACCAGATTGGAACCAAGTTTAGTTTAATTTATTGTCGTGTGTACAGTGAAAAGCTTTTGTTGCGGAAAGACAATACATGATTCCAATCAAGCCATCCATAGTGTGCAGAGAGATTTAAAAGAGTGCAGCGATTGTAATGTGTGATTGCAGACCCACTCCCGTGACTAATACACAAAGAGTCACTTGAGTTGGACTCCAACACCAATCTGATAGGCTCGTACCGTATGTTTTTGTCAGCTCATATCCACTCATTGTGCTGCAGGTACCAAGGTTCAGTCAAACATCCAATTATGCCATTTATCATCTGAGAAAGCGGTCTGGTAATTTTTAATTTTACAATTGATGTTTACTGTGCTCTGCAGTAACTAGTTAACTACAGGTAAATCAGAATAAGCTGCTCAAGAATCATATGGACCCATTACACCAATTTGTCTGTTAATTATTTATTTTTCCCCATCGTCAATTATTCATTAAAATAGTCAGAAATTATGTATCACCAAATAAAAACGTTGACCTGTGTGCAAGGCGTGAGATATTATCTTAAAGCACTGTTAGATATGATATGGGAACTGTTTATTCTTCAGTTAAAATTATAATTTCCTTTTGACATGATAGGTTACTTCAGAAAGTGCTCTGACTGTAACAAGAACAGTTAAGGAGATGGTTAAACTTTTTAATGAATCTGGGGATTTCAGACTGCATGAAGAATTAGTGAAGAAAATGGTTCATCTGGTTGCTGATGTGATGGGAGTGTCTGATAACAGAACAGTAAATTCAAAGAACCTGTTTCTCGACGGTCTCAAAGTGACAACTGACCTTTTATTGGTAAGAAAATACAAATAGTCTTATGAGGCATATTCTCATACAAAATTCAATTTTATAAGCAGGGATATCGAGAGTTACTAAGAACAAATACTTTCCTGATTATTTCCATTCCATGTGGTCCTTCAAAATAAGCGTCTGATTATTTTTAATTTTTGAAATCATACAATGATAATGGAAGGTAGACAAAAATGCTGGAGAAACTCAGCGGGTGAGGCAGCATCTATGGAGAGAAGGAAATAGGCAATGTTTCGGGTTGAGACCCTTCTTCAGACTGATGTGAGGGTGGGGAGGAGTGGGAAGAAGAAAGGAAGAGGCGGAGACAGTGGGCTGAGGGAGTGCTGAGAAGGGGAGGGGAAAGCAGGAACTACCTGAAATTAGAGGTCAATGTTCATACCGCTGGGGTATAAACTGCCCAAGCAAAATATAAGGTGCTGCTCCTCCAATTTACGGTGGTCCTCACTCTGGCCATGGAGGAGGCCCAGGACAGAAAGGTCGAATTTGGAATGGGAGGGGGAGTTGAAGTGCTGAGCCACCAGGAGATCAGGTTGGTTAATGCAAACTGAGTGGAGGTGTTGGGCGAAGAGATCGCCAAGCCTACGCTTGGTCTCACCGATGTAGAGCAGCTGACACCTAGAGCAGCGGATGCAATAGATGAGGTTGGAGGAGGTGCAGGTGAACCTCTGCCGCACATGGAAAGTCTGCTTGGGTCCTTGAATGGAGTCAAGGGGGGAGGTAAAGTGACAAGTGTAGCATTTCTTGCGGTTGCAAGGGAAAGTGCCAGGAGAGGGGGTGGTTTGGGTGGGAAGAGACAAATTGACCAGGGAGTTATGGAGGGAGCGGTCTCTGTGGAAAGCAGACAGGGGAAGAGATGAGAAGTTGTGGCCAGTGGTGGGATCCCATTGGAGGTGGCGAAAATGTTGGAGGATTATTTGTTGTATGTGACAGCTGGTAGGGTGGAAGGTGAGGACAAGGGGGACTCTGCCCTTGTTACGAGTGGGGGGATGGGGAGTGAGAGCAGAGTAACGGGGTATAGAAGAGACCCTGGTGAGGGCCTCATCTATAGTAAAAGAGGGGAACCCCTGTTCCCTGAAGAATGAGGACATCTCCGATGCCCTGGTGTGGAACACCTCATCCTGGGTGCAGATGCGGCGTAGACGGAGGAATTGAGAGTAGGGGATGGAGTCCTTACAGGAAGCAGGGTGGGAAGAAGTGTAGTCCAGATAGCCATGGGAGTCAGTGGGTTTATAGTGGATGTCGGTCAGTAGTCTATCATCTGCGTTGGAGATAGTGAGGTCTAGAAATGGTAGGGAAATGTGGGAAATGATTCAGGTGTATTTGAGTGCCGGATGGAAGTTAGTGGTGAAATGGATGAAGTCAGTGAGTTGTGTGTGGGTGCAGGAGGTAGCACCAATGCAGTCGTCGATGTAGCGGAGGTAGAGTGTGGGGATAGGGCCCTGGTACCCCTCGAACAAGGATTATTCGATGTACCCCACAAAGAGGCAGGCATAGCTAGGGTCCATGCGCGTGTAGCTATGCCTTGTATTTGGAGGAAATTGGGGGAGTCAAATGAAAAGTTGTTAAGGGTAAGGACCAGCTCCGCTAGACAGAGGAGGTGTTAATGGAATATGGATTAAATCCTCAAACTAAATATTTGTACTTATGTCATCTCATATATTACATACAAACCTTGTGCACTGTCTCAGTGTAATCTACTATTCCTTCACTCTTGTACTTGATATGGTTGTGGCTATGTATAGTAAGATTTTTACTGGACTGTATGCAAAAATGTACCGAGGTACATGTGACAATAAAGTACCATTGAATTTCTTTAAAGATTCCCACTGAGGCAATTATTCTATAGTGACAGGTGAATCCATATTTACATTAATTAGAGTCAGAGCTATGCAGCACGGAAACAGACTTTTGGCGCAACTCATCCATGCAGTCTAATTTGCCAAACCTACCTCATCCCACTTGCCTGCAGCAGGCCCATGTCCCTCCTAACATAGAATATAACATGGAACAGTACAGCACAGAAGCAGACCCTTCGGTCCAAGCTGTCTGTACTGAACATGATGTCAGACCAAACTAATCTCTACCTGCACATGATCCATATCCCCTCCATTCTCTGCCTGTCTAAATTTTTCTTAAATACCACTTTTATGTCTGCTTCCACTATTACCCCTGGCAGTGCATTCCAGATATCCATCACTCTTAGTGTAAAAAAACTTGCCCGACACATATTTTTGACACGTTCCTCATCTGATCTTAAAGCTATGCCATCTCATATTTGACATTTTTACCCTTGGTAAAAAGGTTCTGACTGTCTACCCTATCCAGGTCCCTTATAATTTTATAAATTCCTACCTGAACCTCTGACACTCCAAAGAAAACAATCCAAGTTTCTCCAGGCTCTTCTTTTAGTTAATACTCTCTAATCTAGGCAGTATGCTGGTAACCATCTTCTGCATGCTCTCCAAAGCCTCCACTTCTTTGCTGTAATGCGGCAATCAAAATTGCACATAATGCTCCAAATGCAGCAAACTTTTATAAAGCCACATTACCTTCTGACTCTTATACTCAATGCCCTGCATAATTAAGCCAATCATACCATATGCCTTTTTTACCTTCTTATCTACTTGTGTTGCTACTTTCAGGAAGCTGTGGACTTGGACCCCAAGATCGCTCTGCACATCAATGCTGTTAAAGGTCCTTGCTGTTAACTGTATACTTACATTGAACCACCAAAGTAAAACACCTCCTACTAGTTCTGATTAAAATCAATCTGCCATTCTTCCACCTTTTTCTGAAGCTGATTTATAGCCCATTGTATCCTTCGACAGCCTTCCTCAGTGTCCGCATCTCAAACTTACTAACCAGCCCATATATGCCACAAACAACAGAAGTCCCAGCTCAGATCCTTGAGGAACTCCACTAATTACAGACATCCAGCTAGAGTAGCACCCTTCAACAACAACCCTCAGTCCTCTCTGAGCCAGTTCTGAATTCAAACAACCAAGTCACTGTGGATCCCATGCATCTTAACTGTGAATTGCGTGCTTCTGTCAATCCTGGGTGATGGGTGATGGATGAGGAAGTGACATGTTGGACATTCCCCAAGGTGAAGTGGAAGTCAGGAACCTGCAGAATTAGTGGAGGGAAGACCATGAGAATTTTACCAAACACTTGGCTAAGATTTACTTAATTCTGGCACGCACATGGCAAGCAAGATTAATTTTCACATGGAGTTATGTTCTGTCACATTTTATGCCCAGTTGCTACATGCTGATGTTCCTAATACACATGGAGGACACAAATCAAAAATATGGAAGTTTGATACGTGTACACAATAGAATGCATTTTTATAGCATATAGGTTAAAAAAAAAACATGAGATGGTGGATATAACCGAACAAAACCTTTCAAGCTGGCTTCCAAAATCATTTGCACATCCAACCTGCTAACTCCACAATGTTCAGTCTGAAGAAGGGTTTCGGCCCGAAACGTTGCCTATTTCCTTCGCTCCATAGAAGCTGCTGCACCCGCTGAGTTTCTCCAGCATTTTTATGTACCTTCGATTTTCCAGCATCTGCAGTTCCTTCTTAAACTCCACAATGTAACTATCTGTCAAAAGACCAAGACAGGTGACTCCTTGCCCCTGCAGTGTTCCACGATTGAGTGATAAAAGATATTTTTCTTAATCCATGTAGGCTCTTACTGGAACAGATTCCCAACAGCACTGATGCTAATATAATGCCTGCATTCTATCTCACCGATTTTAGGGGTAGCAGTATCAGACTTAAAGCAGTCAATTCTGCTGGTTTTCCAGCTTTAAGCTGTACTAACTTATGCAAATCCAGAATGAAGGAATATCTCCATCTCTGAGAATCATAGTTATACGGCATGGAAACAGGCCCTTCGGCTCAACTTCCCCATGCTGACCATCCACTCTAATCCTACCTGCCCACAGTTGGCTCATATCCCTCTCAACATTTCCTATACATATACTCACTACCCTCAGGTTCCTATTAAATCTTTCCCTTCTCACCTTAAACCCCTGTCATGTGTTCCTCTGATTCCCCGACTCTGGATAATAGATTCTGTGCATTCACCCTATCTATTTGCCTCATGATCTTATACACCTCTATAAGATCACTCCTCAGAATACAACACTCCATGGAATAAAGTCCTCGCTTGCCCAACCTCTCCCCATAGCTCAGGTCCACAAGTCCTGGCAACATCCTCATTAATCTTTTCTGCACTCTTTCCAGTTTAACAACATCCTTCCTATAGCTGAGTGACCAAAATGAACATAGTGCAGCCTCACCAACATCTTGAATACCTATAACATAACATTGCAACTTCTATACTCAGCACCCTGACTGATGAAAGCAGGGCTGCCAATTCTCACGCATTGAGCGTGAGACTCACGCATTTCGCCCAACATGCCCCTGCTACACTACCTGCTTTTGGTCCATATCCCTCCAAACCTGTCCTATCCATGTATCAGTCTAACTGTTTCTTAAATGTTGGGATAGTCCCTGCCTCAACTACCTCCTCTGGCAGCTTGTTCCTTACACCCACCACTCTTTGTGTGGAAAAAAGTTACCCCTTAAAAAGTTACCTCTTAAAAATACTTTAAACAAAAACATTGAAATCATATTTCTACAATGCACTAAAACATGATTTTAATACATCAAATTTCAAAAAGTCCCTACCGTGGGAGTGGGGACATCTCCCGCTCCCCACTCGGTTGCTCCACTCCCTTGCCGGGTACCCCCAAGGCCAGTGATCAGTGATCGCTCAGCCCTCCCCCCCCCCCCCCACTTTCAAAAACGCTCCGTGGCCCTTGGTTCAGACAGAGAGCACTGCCAGATGTGAGCGCGGAACTGAGGCTAGTTGTCCGTGATGTCTGGATCCCAATGCCCAGCGCTTTATGTTTCAGAGTTGGCTAATGTTATTGATTTGTAATTAGCCTGATTTGTAATTAGTTGACAAAACCTTAATTTACTAATCCGGAATATCCAGGGGGATGGGATAAATGTAATATTAAAATGACATGCATGGTGTCACAACATACAGCCCCAATAACCCATTATTTCCTCAGTTAAATTTTGGGAATGTAGCACTATTGTCATTTGCCACTCAACTATTATGTTTGTTTACCTCTCTGACTATTTCTAACCCCCCCCCCCAATTCCTTTGACAGGTTGAATAGAAATGTCCCCAATTTCAATGTTTTTTTAATTGAACACATAGATGAACATCCTCAAGGAGTGTAATCAGATGGTACATATTAAATGTAATATAATAATGTATGCATGTTGGTAGGTGCAATCAAAACAAAGATCTTTTTATCATTGTTGTGTTATGAATACCACAGAAAATATGATGTACTCTCCAGATCCCATTTAATAGAAAAATATTGCTTAAATATATAGTTATTGGACTTTGCATTTCGGAAAAGTTCCAGCTGAGAGGAAGACAGCAAAATACGAAAATATTGGGAGTGAAAATGACTTCAGGACAGTTTGTTAGGAAAATAAAGGAAATTGTAACAGTTTATGTTAGATAACAAAGAAGCCAATGGATGTAGCAAATTTTGTTATACAAAATGTGGTCCGTGAAGTGCCCCATAAAAGATTACCGCATTAGATAAGCACCTGTGGACTTGAATGTAATAGGTTAAATCCAGGGGGTCAGATATGGGGCTTTATGTGTGGGCCAGATATATTGTCAGTGCAGAGGGGCTAGGAGCAAGGCCAAGTGTGCATCCAGAGTCAAGGTCTGGAATAGTACTAGGTGTGCAGTCAAAGCTGGGACAATGGGAGTGTTCAGCACTGGGAACCTAAGCAGGTAAGCAGCTACGATCAGGGTAGAATAGGGGGCAAGGTGTAAGGCTGAACTCGGGGTCAGTCACAACGCTCCCTCGGGCTTGGTCCCTCGCAATGTCTCACTCCCAACTCTCACCCAATGTTGGCAGCCCTGTGAAGGCCAATGTACCTAAAGTTTTCTTGACCGCTCTATGTACCTGTGATGCCTCTTTCAGGAACCCGCACTCCTACACTCCTCTGCTCGACAACATTCATGCACTTTAGTAATAGGAATAAAAGTGCAAAGTGAGGAGAGGATTCAGAATTCAAAGGTGCAAAGGGATTTGGGAGTGCTGGTACAGAATTCCCAAAAAGGCTAATTTGCAAGTTGAATTGGTAGTAATAGTACACTGGTCGTATTTATTTCATGAGAACTGGAATATAAAAACAGGGATGTAATGCTGAAGCCCTGGTCAGACCATATTAGGAGTATTGTGATGTGTTTTGGGCCCCATTTCTGAGGAGGGATGTGCTGGCGTTGGGAGGTAGTTTACGAGAATAATCCGGGAAATGATTGGGTTAACGTATGATGAGTGTTTGACGGCACAGGGCCTGTAGATGCTCGAATTTAGAAGGGTGAGGGTGGACCTTATTGAAACTTACTGGAGAGAGTGGATGTGGAAAAGATGTTTCCACTAGAGGGAAAGTCTAGGACCAGAGGGCACAGACTCAGAATAAAAGGACGTACCTATAGAAAGGAGATGAATAAGATTTTTTTTAGCTAGAGTGTGGTGAATCTGTGGAATTCATTGCCACAGATGGCTGTGGAGGCTGAGCCACTGGGTATTTTTAAAATGGAGATTGACAGATTCCTGATTAGTAATGGTGTCAAAGGTTATCGGGAGAAGGCAGTGGAAGGCAATGGGTTTGAGAGGGAAAGATGGATCAGCCATGATTGAATGGCGTAGTAGACACGGTGGGCTGAGTGGGCTGATTCTGCTCCTATGACTTATTAACCTATGAAGTTATTCCCCAGGACCCTGCCAGTCACTGTGAAGGCACTGCCCTGATTTGACTTCCCAAAATGCAACACACTGCACTCATCTGCATTAAACTCCACTAACCATTTCTCAGCCCAGCTGAGTAACATCCGCTCCGATGCTCCTTAATCCATAGATTAAGATCCTTTTTTTATTACAATCTTCACTATCAACGATACCACCCACTTTAGTGTCATCTACAAATTAATGGTAATATTCATCTGTTTCAGCATTATGTGCTAATCAGCAATCAATCACAGTTTTATATGAACACCAATGTAATGGAGCTCCAGACCTCTCAAAACCATGGCTTTCTGAACACAGTGCAAAGTACACGTTCTGCTAAGTTTTTCCTTCCTGACTTTCTGGATAAAGAGATTGCTGCAAGAACTGGTGAAAGTAAGAGTTGCATCATCAGCCATTTGATCAGCTTCAAAAATAATCCATATGTTTGGGGAAAGTCCCCAATGGAGGTGAGTTGATGCGACCGAACTATGGTACTTTGATCTGAGTGTGGTTTTAGTATCAGTTACGTTTTTAAATGGTTAAGATTAGTTAGAAGCTAATTAGGACTATTATGGATAGTCATGGAAGCCACATGAGATGAGATGGAAATAACATGATCCAAGGGGTGGTACATTGGCTCAGAGGTAAAGTTGCTGCCTTACAGCGCCAGGGTTTGTAGCTTTGGTAAAAAATTGGCTTTGGTAAAAAATGTGAATTGTCCCTAGGTAGTAGGATAGTACTAATGTACGGGGATCGCTGGTCGGCACGGACTCCGTGGCTGAAGGGCTTGTTTCCATGCTGTATCTCTAAACTAAACTAACAATTAAGCTTTTCCTGGCTAGGAAATGCAGCTTTACAAAACCCTTGTTAAACCTCTGAAATGTTCTGAGTTCCACCATTGAAGAAGGATAGATCAATCATCTTGACTTATCACAATGCTGTTACAGGTCTAAAGGTTGAAATAAGAGAAGAGATAGCCATAGAATCATATAGCATGGAAACAGGCCTTTTGGCCAACTAGACCTTGTCAACTAATGTTGACTAAGCTTGTCCCATTTATTTGCAATTGGCCCACTAGCTCATAAACATTTTGTATTCATGTAGGGTAACCGTCCAAAAGTCTTTTAAATGTTATTGTACCTGCCTCAACTACCTCCTCTGGCAGCTTGTTCCATATACTCACCACCATCCATTTGAAAAAGTTGCCCCTCTGATTTCTATTAAATCTTTCCCATCTCACCTTAAACATGTGTTCTCTACGCTCGATTACCCTACCCTGGGAGAAAGCGTCTGTGAATTCACCCTATCCCTTTCATGATTTTATACACTATAAAATAATCCCTCAGCCTCCTACTGTCCAAGGATAAACCCCTAGACTGGCCAACAACTTCTGCTCAGGGTCTCAGGTCCTGGCAAAATCTTCGTAAGTATACTATGCATCTTTTCCAGCTTCCATAAATGACAAGTATTTAGCATAAATTATATACAGAGTTGCAGTGGGAGGAAAATATCAACTCTCTCGTATCTCTCAGAATTTAATTGTGAATAGCTCTGACTGCAAATAACAATTCTTAAATTTGTGTGTAAACAAATTATATTAATTACAACTGTTTTAACCATTTAGTTCAGTTGGTGTTATTTTGTCTCCTTGTAGATTAATGGTGATGTTGCTGACCTCACACTGTATAATTGTACTAACAGAAGAAAAGTCGAAGTAAAAGGGCTCAGTACACCAGTTCTAATTGAGTTTCAAAGGAAAGACTCGACTGTAAGTTTCTTTGAGGCCAAGTAATGTTAGAAATCCACATTATTGATATTCACAAGTTTAAAGTTCCAGTGTTTTTCAATTTGTACACCTGAAAGAAGTTGCTGCTACCCTCAATTATTTTCAATATTCATTTTGGGGACTCTAAACATTGCCAGCAATTGTCCAACTGCCCTTGAGAAGATTACGAGTATATATTATCAGGCCATTAGTTTGGTGTTATTCGCGTGAGATCCTACTATATACAAACTTGTTATGTTGCCACATTACAACAGTAACAATACTTGAGGAGTGCTTCATAAGCTGGAAAGTATTCTGGAAAACACTGAAACACGGAAAGGTGCTACAAAAATGTAACTCTTGAACTCTTTCTGCAGACTCTGGTGTCACAGAGGTTAAATTTGTGTACTGGTATTCAGAGACCTGGGCTATTGATGCAGGGACCTGTGTTCAAAACCCAAACTGGCAGCCGAGGAATATAAATTCAGATAATAAAACAAATCTGAAATTTAAAAAGCTAGCATCTCTAACATGCTTGTGGGGTCATATTCTAACTGCCGATACCAAGAATATAAATAATCACTGGATTAAGTGGGACCCGTTGGGCCCCTGTCATAATGGGAGGCCTGGTCCCCCAGCGCAACCCGTTTCCCAAAGCAATATTCCACACTCACCCGTTCCCCCAATGTAACCCGTCCTCCCCAACGCCATATTGCATCACACGCATAGCCCCCAACTGCGCAGGCACGGCTCATGTTCCCCATCCCCCAGCACTCCCTCCCCCTCCTCTTCACCCTCCCTCTCCTTCTTTCCCCTCTCCTACTCCCCTCCCCAATCCCTCCCTCACCTCTCCCTCCCTCTTCTTTCCCCTACCGTCAGTCACTCTCTCCATCCATAACTCCTCTCCCCTCCCTACCCCCCTCCTATCCCTCTATCCCCGCTCCTCACCTCCCCCTATCACCCCCACCATCCCTCCTGACCTCCCACACTGCCCTCCTCCCTCTATTCCCCACTCCCTACCCCATCCTCCCTCTATTCCCCACTCCTCACCTCCCCCACTTTCCCCCTCTCCCTCCCAACCCCTTCCTCTCCCTCAATCCCCCCACACTCCTTCCTCACCTCCCCAGGATCTTTCCCCTCTCCTCCTCCCCTCCCCCAATCCCTCCCTCAGTAACTCTCTCCCTCCCACTCTCTATAAAAAGCAGCATCTGCAGTTCCTTCCTCCACAGTTCATTCATTGTTAGCTGTGGTTTAGATCCAGTTGACTTGACGATTGGACCAGTTTACATCGTGTGTGTGAGTTACTTAAACTCCGCGCAAACTGCTCGGCCACCCTACAACCCGACACTCCTTCCCTCTTTCTGCCCACTCCTGCTCAGCCGCCGCTCAACCCGCTCCGTCCTGTCTGACCGCCCGCTGCTGCCGCTCAGCCCATCCACGCCCTGCTCGCCCGTTCACTGCAGTTGCTTGTCCCATCCCCGCCCTGCCCACCCGCCTACCTGCCTGCCTGCTTGCTGTCGCCACCGGGCCTGCTGGGGGGGGGGGGGGGGGGATGGAATCGGTGTTTGTCACGGTGGGCACCACGAGTTTTGATGAGCTGGTGGAGAAGATCTCCTCTGAGAAGGCCGTGAGGGTGAGGTACCGCAACAGCAGCGTTGGCGGAGGAGATGGGCCCGGGGGACGGGTAGACGGGACCGCCATTGCCGCAGAGGGCAGGCGGGGAGAGGGGTGAGTGATGAGGGAGAGAGAGACGGGACCAGGGCATCCACTGGGCCTCCAATGCACCCTCCCCCACCCCCCACCCCCCCCACCCCCGAGAAGAGAGGAGTTTGTGTGAGGCAAGAGAGTCCTCCGCCTGTGGGGCAGGAAGGGGCGTCGCCATCCCAGCCGTGGCATTGACTGGCAGGAGAAGAGACCAATCTGTGGCGCTGACTAAAGGAATCGCGCACATGCAGTTTTTAAGATTTTTAAACCTTGATAACTTTTACAATAAACCACCGATCGGAACTTAACTTGTTGTACTCGCAGCACAGGAGAACGGTGAGTAACCTGGTGAAAAATCGTAGTGCTATCGCGTACTGTTTTTGTGCAAATAGAAAAAGCGCGCAAACCGGAAGAGTACAAATCAGAGTTTAGTTATGATCAGAGCTTCTTTCGTAACCCATTGCAATTCTGCATGTGAAGGTGCAGCTATATGAGCTATTCGGCCTGCCCTGTGCTTGAAACTGCAATGGAATTGGAAATGAAATGAAATGGGTTGTTTGGCCTGCCTGAAACCACTAATTTCGGCCCACAAGGCCGAGAAACCAGTCCCTTTTGCCCAAAATGCACGTATTAACCCAGAAGGAGCATTTTGGCCCAAAAGACCCTCGTCAGGCCAGGAAAAGTCCAGAAAAAGTGCCTTTCACTGAGATTTCACTCTTTTTTATGAGCCCCTTTTGTCCATCCGGCCTGTACTAGCCCAGGAGTCCCTTCGGCCCATCAGTAAGTATTCCCCCTGCAAGTATTAAACCACATCCCAGTATTTTTCTCCCTCCCTTCATTTTCTCCCTGTGAGATCCAGGCCAGGATAGACTTTCCTCCTTCATTGCTGTGATCTGCAGAAAAAGATGAAAAATGTCTAAAATTGATTCTCCACCCTCTCCCCCTTCTCTCTCTCTCTCACAGAGTCCTTCACCTGTTTTGGGCAGAATTTCTGGCAGTTTCTGAGCTGCCAGCCCACCAGGCCTGAGTGACTGAGCTGCCAGTCCAATAATCCATTCGGCCCACAATGTCCATACTAGCCCTCTGGAAACCAGTCCAATCGGCCCACAACATCCATACTAGCGCTCCAGAAAGCAGGTCCCCCCCCCCCCACCCCACTGTCCAGCAATATTGGAATTGGTGGAGAGGTGGAATATTGCGTTGGGGACCAGCCCTCCCTTGTGAACATGGGACCCAACGGGTCCCACTTAGTCTAGTAATGAATAAATAGCTATCTTACATTAGAGTGATAGAGTTGGGCAGCATGGAAACGGGCCCTTTGGCCTATTGCATCTATGCCAACCAACATGCCTATCTATACTCAACCCACATGTGCATTAATTCCATATCCCTCTCCATGCCTTACTCATTCAAGTGCCTGTCCAGATGTCTCTTAAATGTTGTTAAATGTCACAATTTGTCTGGGATTGCTGGATCAACTTACTGTCCTGAATTAGTATTCTTTCCAATCTGTTTTCTGTAGTAAAATGCTCGCAACCCTTCACCCATTACACCACGGAACTTTAATTGATGACATACTCAGTGGATATTTTTAAGGCAGAGATCGATATATTTTTGATTAGTACAGGTGTCAGAGGTTATGGGGAGAAGGCAGGAGAATGGGGTTAGGAGGGAGAGATAGATCAGCTATGATTGAATGGCAGAGTAGACTTGATGGGCCGAATGGCCTAATTCTACTCCTATCACCTATGACCTTATGACCTTATTGTTCTTCTTCTCACCAATGTTAATTGTGAAGATGTTTTGCCTTCTTCCAGTGTATAATTTCACTAAGTGCAGGGAGCATGAATGGAGTGAATAATCATGAATAACCTCTTAACTCTTTAAATATTAAGTAGTTTAATCAACTGAGTATCAGTCCCTGAGCGTTTTCTGGCTTTGAATACATAGCCATACATATATGCTTCTGTAGTAATTTTACAATGAGCCACAAACTCCCCATGTTCTAAACATGTTCATGACCTAATCCTAAAACCTCTTCCAAGGTCAATTAAAGGGCCTGTCCCACTTGGCCGTCATTTGCGCCTCATTTACGCATCATATGTAGAATAGGTCGACGTGTCGTGACGCGCAAATCACGCATCATCATGCCGTCTGGTGCACGTAATGTCATTAGAAAACCCTGCGGCACGCGGCGACGCATGGTTACGCACGGTTACGTAACCATGCGTCACCACACGATACACGTGAGACGGCGGTACGCAGCGTGCGACACCAATGCATCAACGTGCGTACCCAATACGTCAGCGTGCATACGCGATACATCACGCAGGTGGCACGCGAGGATTTCGCGCAGCACAAAATCCTGGAGCGCCGCACGATACCGCGCGCAACTCGACACTCCTCCACGCCTCTCCATGTGCTCGTCCCGCGCTACCCAAGCGCTACCCGTGCATCACAACGCAACAACCACATTTTTGGAGGTTGCGTAAATGGCGCGCAAATTAACTCATCCAGGTGGTGGATTGAAGTGGCATCTTCTGCTCATTCCTCAACTGCACTGAAAAAAGGCTGATGGAGCTTAGGGGAAAAATTATTGAATGTCGATGTGTTTACCTGCAAGAATACAATTCACAACCATCTTTCAAAGCAATCTGATGTTTCCGAATGTACTTCTGCTGACTATTTTGATTCTTGATTTGCAACAGGAGCAGTTTAAGGTTTACATCCTCAATCGAACCCAGATGAATGTCCATATCCTGCCAGTGACACCAGCAAACCTGCAGCAGGCTCTGCAGCTTACTGTGAATTTCAACAGATCAAACCAGGAGGGGTTTCCCGTCATGCTGCTCATGAGGTATGAAACTGTTTACAGTTTTGGGATTTGGGCACTGTTGGCAAGGTGAATATTTGTTGCACAACCCCATACATTTGGAAGTTTGGTGAAAAACCCTGTCTGAATCGCTGCAGCAGAGCTACTGGAAACTTTCGGTGTTTCTGGTTGTGGAATTCCAAAATGTTGGCCAATATTGAAGTAGATAGTTATATCTAAACCAGCTTAGTATGTGACTTAAAAAGGAGGTCATTCCCATATGCCTGGAGAAAAGGAATAGATGACGTTTTGTGTCGAGACTCTGAAGAAAGGTCTCAACCTGAAGCGTCACCTATTCCTTTTCTCCAAGGATGCTGCCTGACCCTCTGTGAGTTACTCCAGCATTTTGTGTCGATCTTTGGTATAAACCAGCCTTTGCTGCACATTTCCATATGCCTATTGCTCATGTCATAAGGAAGATCATGGGGTTTGCTGTCATCAGCTTTTTTAATGACAGAACAGAACAAATTACTTATTTTAAAGATAGACACAAAAAGCTAGAGTAACTGGGTCAGGCAGCATCTCTGGAGAGAAGGAATGGGTGACGTTTCGACCCAAAACATCACCCATTCCTTCTCTCCAGAAATGTTGCCTGTCCTGGTGAATTACTCCAGCTTTTTGTGTCTATCTTTGGTTTAAACCAGCATCTGCAGTTCCTTCCTACACATTACCTATTTTACTTTTGTTTTATCTATTTTAGATCAAATAAAGAGCCAACTCCAAGTAAATATAACTTAAAACAAGTCCATCACTGGAATGGAGATGCAATCCGGTTATTTATTCCAGCATCATCACTTATGGGTTTGTCACCATTTTTATACTTTTTATACATTAAAGTTCAAAGTTTTTAATATTTAAATCATGTTGAAAAGAAGTAGGTACTAAGAAATACAAATTAGATGCAAGAGGTGTGTGAAATAGTTTTCTTGTGTTTTAAACTCTCTTCTCATTAACAAAACCATATTCTTCTTAAAATGAAGTTTTGCGGAAAATATCACAACAGCAATAAAGAAGGTCGAGTTTATATTTACAGTACTTTGGGAATCCAGAAAGAGACAGTTTGTCCTGTCCACTGGTTTCTATGTGATTTATAAAGTTTGCTTTAATGGTTTTGCTTCAAAATTGTTACCATTATTGATGTGCTTACAAAGACACACATTGCCTGTTTAATTTTGTGCTTGGCTATGCTATTTGTTGGATATGAAACGATGGGATCCTGTCCAGCACAAATTTCATGGTGATTAGTGTATTGAAATTGACTAAAATAACATGATTAACTAAACTAAGATGTAAAGACTGCTAATATCATTTAACTTTGGTAATCAATTATCCATTATCGTTTACCCCAGGTACAGGAATATATTATCTTGGTCTCTTGGATGCAAATTATAATAGAAAACCAAAAAATAATTATCTTGCCAACAACCTGAGTTACACTTTGAGTATCCAGTGGACTCAATGCTTGTACTGGGATGATATCCACGAGTGGAAATCTGATGGCTGTTCACCCCAGCAGGAATCAAACTCACAGAAAATAAACTGCAGGTAAGATTAGTCTTAGCAATTTGTCATATAATTTGAGGATGGAATTGACAGAAAACATTTCAGGTCGGGACCCTTCTTCAGGTTGTCCATTCCCTCCTTTAGATGCGGCCTGACCCACTGAGTTTCTCCAGCATTCTGTGTTTTGCTCAAGACTCCAGCATTTGCAATTTCCTGTGTCTACTTCTTATATTGTTTCTTTGGTTTGCATTCTATTTTACCTTTTGCAAAAAGATGTCCTTTAAAATACAAGACACAAGAGACTGCAAATGATGAAATCAGCTGGAGGTATTCAGCGGTTTAAGTAGAATCTATGGTGGGAAAAGGACAGTCAATAGACAATAGACAATAGGTGCAGGAGTAGGCCATTCGGCCCTTCGAGCCAGCACTGCCATTCAATGTGATCATGGCTGATCATCCCCAATCAGTACCCCGTTCCTGCCTTCTCCCTATATCCCCTGACTCCGCCTATCTAGCTCTCTCTTGAAAGCATCCAGAGACTCACCACTCTCTGTGAGAAAAAGTGTTTCCTCCTCATTTCCCTCATCCTCCTCCCCTCACTCCCATTCCCAGCTCCAGCACATACCCAGGTCACAGAGCAGTGCCAGGGCCTGGAACCCGGCCTGGTTCTTGTACATGGCCTGGCCCTGGCTGTAAACCGCAGCCGTCAGCTCGGCCGCCGCCTGGGCTCCATTCCAGGCGCCGACTTCATCTCCGTGCTCATCCCTGAACCCGGACCCAGGCTCGTCCTTGTTTCCAGCGGCGGCTTCTTTCTCAGCCCCGGTCACAGCCCCATCCCAAGCCCCGGGGTCAGCCCTCACTCCAGCTCCAGCACCACCCTCCCCGTCGGGCGTCGAGCACCGGCAGCCCCTCTCACCCGGAGTGCCCCTCCCACCCGGCGTGTCCCGTCCTGCCTTGCGAGTGTATTGTGACCTCACTGGGGCTTTTTTTCGAAGTGGGTGAGTTTTCGGGCTGTTTTTAAAGCTTGAATTGATTTTTAAGTTCGGAAATATAGGTGGGAATGCGACGGAAAGATGTTTATTGCCTCGACGAAAAAATTATGAGTAGGATATATGAAAATGGGAAGGCTGTGGCCTAGCGTTTGGAAGAAGATAGCACAAGTTCGTTGGCACAAACACAAACAATGGGAAGAGGTTTAGTATTATAGAGATATTTCCAAAGTATTTATAGTTTGGACAAACTTTGTAGCTGGTTTTCACAGGAATAAAACTAAACTGAAACTACTTAATTTTTTTTTGTTATATACTCAATCCACACAATCCACAGTGCTGTTTATAATTGGAAGTCACTGCCTCTGTATTGTGCCACCGAGTCCAATTTTTCTCAGGGAGTTGCATTAGGAACAGTATGAGTAATTCTGGGCCAAGAACCCTTAAGGGCCTGTACCACTTACGCGACTTTTTCGGCGACTGCTGGCACCCGTCATAGGTCATTACAGGTCGGCGAAAATTTTCAACATGTTGAAAATCCCGCGGCGACCAGAACAAGGAACGACTCTTTGGGCGACTACTCACGGCCAAACAGGCTTCACCCTGCGTTATGTCGCCAGGGTGTCGCCTGTATGGTCGTGAGTAGTCTCCTCAGTCGCCCAAAGAGTCGTAGCGTCTTTCTGGTCGCCAAAAATTTTGTGTGTGACAGGCCCATTATTGTTTTTATTACAATCAATGCTTTTTATTGTGATTAATTTACAATCTCACTGAAAATAAGAATTACGAGAAAGGGAAGAAGGCATCTCGGATGAGTTCCATAAATGCTCTCGCTGTTTTGTTTTATCTGCAACTACATATCATGTAAAATACACAATTGATGCACAATGGTGCAGATTAATATGAAATAAAGTTCATGTTTTAAGTAAGTAAGTAGGTTTATTGGCCAAGTATTCACATACAAGGAATTTGCCTTGGTACTCCGCCCACAAGTAACAACATGACATACAGTGACAGTTACGAATGATTCAGAAAACACTAAACATTAATAATAATAAAACATTAATGATAAAACACCATTGATCAAGCATGTGAACCAATAAAATACCAGATCAAAGGGAGGCTCCAGATTTTTGCCTGCTGAGCAACTATTCGTGGATAAAAACTGTTTTTATGTCTGGCTGTGGCAGCTTTGACAGTCTGGAGTCGCCTTCCAGAGGGAAGTGATTCAAAGAGTTTATGTAATTACATTTCTCTAATAAGCTTTTTTCTTTCATCTTTTTGATAAATATATTATCTTTTATTTTTCATTAGTTGCAACCACATGACAACATTTACAGTTGCTCATCAGCCGGTCGAAATCCAAGATGTCAAGTTTACTGATATCTTGATATTTATCAGGTGCGTATTACAACTGAAGAATGGTTGTATTGATTTAATATCTATACACTCTGGAGCATGATTGGAGGCGTAATCAATTCAATATATAATCAGTATTATATAATCTCTCTCTCTCTTTATATATATGAAGTAAGCAAGACAAGAAAAAGAAAACAATAGAAAGGGGAAAGAGTGGAAAAATAGATGGTATAGAGTAGAAAAATGTGAAGTGTGTATATAAAAAATAAAAATAAAAAAATAAAATAAAAAAGAAAAGATGGAAAGTAGAAATAGAAGAGAAGGCCCCTTAAAAGAGAATTTTTCAAATCTATATTCGGAGATGTAGATCTATCCACGTCATGAACTGAAATCAGCAATCCTTATGGTACCGCTGCATCACATGATTCCAAAAAGTCGATGAAAGGAGACCAACTCCTTAAGAATTGGTCATATTTATCTATTAGTCGGTCTCATTTCTTCAAGGCGTGCTATGTCCATCATATTCCTAATCCACATTTTAACAGTTGGTATGGTTGTATTTTTCCAAAATTTAAGTATCAATTTCTTTCCAATTATTAACCCATAATTAAACATACATAAATAAATAAATAAATAAATGAAAATAGGGAGGAAAAAAACAAAAAAACATATTATATATGTTATATATAGCGCGGGGGGGTTGGATTTGTTTATAATTAACATTGGATTGTTACAAGCAAATACTGAAGTATTATATTGGTTTATTATTGGTTTGTGGTCATGGATACGGTGACAAGCTTTGTTTGCATGCCATGAAGTCAAATCAAGAGTACAATCAAACCATACACAGGTGGTGCAAAGAGAAAAATACCAGAGTGAAGAATATAGTGATAGCATTATAGGATTACAGTTACAGAGAAGAAGTGTAAGGTGTGCAATGAGGTAGTTTGGAAGATCAGGACTATACCCTGGCTTATGGGAGAACCATTCAGTAGTTGGATAACAGAGAGGAAGAAACTGTTTCTAAATCTGGTGGTACATGCTTTCAAGCTTTTGGCTCTTCTGCATAGTGGGACAGGGTAGAAGAGAGAGTGACTGAAATGAAAATAGTCCTGGTTATGTTGGCTGCTTTCCCCAGGGCACTTTATGAAGTTAATGACTAGATTCTTCATCTTGCTAACATTAAGGGAGATGGTGTAATCTTGACATGTTTTATAAACTCTCCATATTCTTCCTGTAGTTCATCTCATCATTGTTCAAGTTCTGGCCCAATGCAGTGGAGGCATTTGCAAACTTGTAAATAGAGCTAGAGCAGAAATTGGCTGCACAGATGTGAGTGTACGTGGAGTGTAGTGAGGAGCTGGAAATGCATCCTTCTGGAGAATTATTGAGAAGATTGTTTTGCCACTTATCCTCACTGATCATGGTCTGTGGGTCAAGCAGCCGAGGATCCAAATGCAGAAGAGGTGCTGACTCTTGGGTCCAGTAGTTTGGAGATGACTTTGATTGGGTTTATGGTATCAGTTTAGAAAATCTGAAGTAAAGTTGAATCACCATTGTCAGTAATAACTTTTTTATCATATAATATTAAACTGTTCAATTAAGATTATATAGATTGTAAACTGTAATTCATTGCTACATTTGTAAATATTATATACATTGAATGCACTGATTCTCCAATTATTGAATCACTATGTTGATTACTGATTGTACATTATATGGAAAATGCATTTAGTATTGCTGCCATATCTCTAAAGGGCTTGTCCCACTTATGCAACTTTTTCGGCGACAGCCGGAAAATAGGCTGTGGCCACATGGTCGCGGGGTGACACGGCATGACGCCTGTATTGTCGTGAGCTGTTGCCTCAAGTATCGTGGCCTTTTTCTTCTCGCCGCTTGATTTTCAAATGTTCAAAACCCCTCGGCGACAATTAGCTTGACATTGCGTGACTTCTCCTGGCATAAGTGCTGTCATAAGTTGTCGTAGGCTGTTGCCAGGTTGACACCATCTGATGTTGACTTTCGCCGGGTGCTGACTTTGGTGAATTCAAGTGGCGGTAGCCTACGTCATGGAGAGAAGGCAGGTACAGGATACTGAGTTGGATGATCAGCCATGATCATATTAAATGGCGGTGCAGGCTCGAAGGGCCGAATGGCCTACTCCTGCACCTATTTTCTATGTTACTATGTTTCTACGTCATGCTACATCAACCGGCGACAGTATCGGCGTCACGAGAAGTCACGTTGCGTCATTTGAAAAAATGTGCACCGCTCCACCTGTCATCAGTTGACGCCATCAGGGTCGTAGCTTGTCGTGGACTGACGTAGGCTGACTTTAGTTGTCGTAGGCTGCCGTCTATATCGTCGTAGGCTGTTGTGGGTGTTATTGAGGGTTGACGTTGCGTGATGCAAAGAATTGGGGCGCCGGTTGATGTAGCTTGTCGTAGCTTGACGTCGACTAGGTGGGGGCCGGTTTCTCGCCGGCTGTCGCCGAAAACGTGGCCCAAGTGGGACAGGCTCTTAAGTTGGCTATTTTGAATCAGTACTCTGCTTTATCGTTTCTTTTTAATCTCAGTAAGCAATGTGCAAGTTTATTAGTTTCTCGGTGTTGTTTCTTCTTGACCTTCACTTGACAATTTTCCTGATCATGACGTTGATAAACCCACATCTGATATTAAAAATAGGCCTACATCCAGATTATCTAATTTATTAAAATTATTCTGTTATTTGATACGCAATAAATAAATACTTTAAAAAGACCCAGACAGTGAGCATTAAATATGTTCTTAATGCAGGCAACACAGTAAAATAACTAATGTCTATATTTCGATCATCTTTTTTTGGAGAATAATGATTGTATTATTGGTTTTTCAGTGCTTTTGAAAGCTATGTCACTTGCATCACAGTTCTGTTTGCGCTTACCTTCTACATTCTACTGGTTATCTTGTGTAAACGTAAGGACCTTTACCTTGAGACAAAACCTGGAGTAATTGTTTTGCAAGACAACGCTCCCACTGACCAGCATCTATATGAAATCACTGTTGAAACGGGCTTCAGGACAAAGGCTGGAACCACTGCCAAGGTACTCTCTATCCTTCTTACAATCATTGTATTTCTATTTAACTTAACGTGGAACATAGAAAATTCAGCACAGGCCCTCAAGATATAACGCTGAACATGGTGCGAAGTTAAACTATTCTCCTTTGCCTGCACATGATTCATATCCCTCCATTCCCTGCCAATCGATGTACTGTACTTATCCAAAATCCTCTTAAATGCCACCATTGCGTCTGCCAACACTGCCACACTTGGCAATGTGTTCCAGGGACCCACCACTCTCAGTATAAAATGACAATGGCAGGATTGATATGAGAAAATAGACAGTACAAAATACATAATTACATTTGAATACTATTCCTGATAAATGATGAAACAAAATCTCTGAAATATTTGAAGGAATTAAGGAAAAGGCATGAATTTAAGAGTTTGAATTACACAGGATTATCATGCAATCTGGAGCAAAGGGCCTTGCTCATCAGTATTTTTCTTACAATGCTGTTAGAATCCCCATGAATTCTGACCTACACCAGATGTGTGTGACCTATCAGAATTAAAAGATCTAATTGCTATGCATTTGGTTCTTCAGAATGCTGTAGTTTACTCTTCTGTTAAAGCCCTGTCCCACGGTACGAGTTTATCCAAGAGCTCTCCCGAGTTTGCCCTGATTCGATCTCGGAGATTTACGGTAATGGCCACTTGTCGGTACTCGGGGCTCTCGTGGACATTTTTCAACATGTTGAAAAATCTTCACGAGTCTTCCCGTGCTTACCTGCCGTTAGCGAGTCTTCCCAAGTACCTGCTGATTGCGTTACGAGCCGCTAAGAGACATCCCTGAGCTCCGACGTACCCCCTACGTTCATTCTCCGTGCTTACCATGAGTCTGATTTTTTTTTAAACTCGGGAGAGCTCTTGGAATGAACTCGTACCGTGGGACAGGGCTATTACAGTCATACTTGTTATCAATCATTTCTTGTAATTACCCATTTCCAGGTGTACATCAAACTTTATGGAGAAGATGGTGTATCTGAAACTAGAGAGTTATACCACTCTGAGAAGCAATTATTTGAGAGGAATTCCAGATATACATTTATAATGAGGTATTTTTGCACTATACATTTATAATGAGGTATATGCTTCAGTTACAGTAATTTAAACTAAACATTTTATTGAGGTCTAATTAGTTGAGTTAAGGAAATTAACTTTAGGTCCTTTACTGATTTAGCGCCTGTATGTTTTTAAATGATCTCCAATGTTTTAAAAACAAGGAATTTTTCAAAGAAATGTCTCCACATTCTCCAGTTTATTGGCCAATGGGAGCAGCTGAGCCTCACCTGATGGAGTGTAACAATAGAATTGCACCTAAACAAATAATTGCTTTCCTCTTCCTTTGAGTCAGTTGACTGAAGTAAAATTTCCTAAGTATCAATACTTAAAATGAGGACACAAGAAACTGCAGATTCTGGTATCTTGAGGAATAAACAAACTGTTTGAGGGCAATGGACAGACGGTTCTGAACCCTTCTTGAGTCTGACAAAAATGAGCCTTGCTGCTGATGCTGAAAGAATTCAATATAATGGATATAAATATTCCTCCACAAATCGTGTTTGAATTGCTCATGCCCTTATTATTCATCCTCCCCATGACAATTATTTTAACTATTATAAATTACTTCCCTTTCTTTCTTATACATTTTAAATTCTTCTTGTTATCGAGTCCACTCACAAGATTAGAAGTTATTCAGCCAGAGCTGAACACACTTCTTGGCATCTGCATACAATGGTGTCTGTCTTGTTGCTTCTTGTGCTTCGTGTCGTGTTGGTGGAAAGACTGGTGGAAACAGGGCCACGACGTGAACGCTCTTTCCTTGACCCCATTTTAAATTTAAATGTCTTCAATTATTTTTGGTATAAAAGATATGAATCAACCCAGGCAAACTTATAAATGATTTAACTGACATAAGAACACCACAGTTTTCCAGATATAATTACCTTAAACCATATCAGCCTGTTCCAGGAGATTGGGGCTTGAGATGCTCCTGACAGTTATTTTACCTGCTTCTGATTCTCCTGGAACTTAAAGCAAAATGATTGTTTCATATTTTGGTTTAGCATCTTTCTAAATGTCCTCCACTCTTTCCATCTCTCTCTTTTTCATGACTTGTGAAGATATCATTTATCTTTGCTATCTTCCACTTATTTCTATCTTACCATTCTTCCCCCATGTTGTCAGTGACTGATGTCATAACAACCTCAGAGATAGGAGGCAGAGCTGGCCAAAATGCACTGGGGTTTGCCCTACTCCACCAGTCAATCGATCAGGGCCAGTCTGATCTTGACATTTATCTTCTTATCCCTCATAACACTTTATTTCCCTTTAGTCCCCAAATGTTTGTCACATTCTTGGATATATTCAGTAACTCATCCTCCACAGTTCCATAGATAGAGAATTCCTAAGATTTGTGACCTTCTGAAAATTCTTTCTCATATCCGTTCTAAATTTGCAACCCCTTATTCTGAGACTTTGCCAACTCATCAAGTTTTATATCTGCCCACCAGAAACATCATCTCAGCTTCAAAGTCATCAGCTCTCTCTGACAGCTCTGTGAGATTCTTTCAGCAGATCCTCTTCAGCAAGTGATATCATGAGGCTTCTTTATTTTTCACAATGTGTTGGTTCACTGTGAGCACAGTTTGCTTCATTGGTAGCACTATCTGGCCTGCCTGCAGTTGACTGGGCATAAGAAGAATAAAATGTGGTGCCCTGACGAATCCTACCATGGAAGCATGTAGCATTTCAGAGTACACAAAGTGCTGGAGTAACTCAGCGGGTCAGGCAGCATCTCTGCGGAGGACATAGATAGTGCCATTTCATGTCAGAACCCTTCTTCAGATGACGGATCCCGATCTGAAACATCACTTATCCATGTCCTTCAGAGAAGATGCTAACCGCTGAGTTACTCCAGCTCTGTGTTTTCTCCACAAGATTCTAACATCTGCACTTCCTTGTGTTTACTCTACATTTCATGATTGTTTTAAGATTATTAATCTTTATGCTACAACTAATACATCCTGTGAACTTCCTGCTTATTAAACCATGTTTTGCTTCATCGTATTTTATAACACTTGTTGAAATTTTAAATACCCATATCCTTACTTATGGTGGAAATAGAGACTTGGTTTTGTCCTTCTTCCTCTCATATGAAGAAAGACTGGATAGACTCGGCTTGTAATCGCTAGAATTTAGAAGATTGAGGGGGGATCTTATAGAAACTTACAAAATTCTTAAGGGGTTCGACAGGCTAGATGCAGGAAGATTGTTCCCGATGTTGGGGAAGTCCAGAACAAGGGGTCACAGTTTAAGGATGAAGGGGAAATCTTTTAGGACCGAGATGAGGAAAACTTTTTTCACACAGAGAGTGGTGAATCTCTGGAATTCTCTCCCGCAGAAGGTAGTTGAGGCCAGTTCATTGGCTATATTTAAGAGGGAGTTAGATGTGGCCCTTGTGGCTAAAGGGATCAGGGGGTATGGAGAGAAGGCAGGTACAGGATACTGAGTTGGATGATCAGCCATGATCAAATTGAATGGCGGTGCAGGCTCGAAGGGCCGAATGGCCTACTCCTGCACCTATTTTCTATGTTTCTATCCCATCTTAAATGAAGTTCCATCAAAGTTTTTTTTTTTTCTTAGTGCTCCAGAAAGTCTTGGTCCAATTTGGAAGGTTCATGTTTGGCACAACAATGGTGGTCTTTCCCCGAGCTGGTATGTCACCTCTGTGATTGTCAAGGACGTGCTGAATGGTATGTGCTGGTTCTTTCCTGCTGAATGCTGGCTTGCCGCAGATGAAGGGGATGGAAAAGTGGAACGAGAACTGAACTCGCTCACCCACGGGCCTGGCTTTAAAAAAGTAACGTATTATTTTTCTTAGCATACGTTATCTTTTACCTGTGTTCTGTCATGCAAATTAAGTGTGCAATTGTTGGCCTAATGCATGTTCCGTGACTAGAGCTTCGACACATTGTTTGGCCATTGGAAACATTGCAAGGCAGGGCAAAGCATTTAGCTACTGACTGTTCCCATCAATCAGTTTTGAGTTGAGTTTAGTTTATTGTCACGTATACCGAGATACAGTGAAAAGCTTTTGTGGCATGCTAACCAGTCAACAGAAAAACAATACGTGATTACAATCGAGCCATCCACAATGTGCAGATACATGATGAAAGGAATAAGGTGAATAACGTTATGCAGTCAAATGGTCGCATAGTGGTTGTATTTAATATTCTGGCACAAAGCTTGATTCACAGTTGAAACTGCTACCACAAAGCCATTAAAATTGCTATTAGAAACATAGAAACATAGAAAATAGGTGCAGGAGTAGGCCATTCGGCCCTTCGAGCCTGCACCGCCATTCAATATGATCATGGCTGATCATCCAACTCAGTATCCTGTACCTGCCTTCTCTCCATACCCCCTGATCCCTTTAGCCACAAGGGCCACATCTAACCCCCTCTTAAATATAGCCAATGAACCGGCCTCAACTACCTTCTGTGGCAGAGAATTCCAGAGATTCACCACTCTCTGTGTGAAAAATGTTTTCCTCATCTCGGTCCTAAAAGATTTCCCCCTTATCCTTAAACTGTGACCCCTTGTTCTGGATGGTTCAAGGTGCAGGGGGCACAAGTTTAATATGCAGACCAACAGATACAGAGGAGACAGGAGGGTAACTCTTTTTCATGGAGAGTGATGATGATCAAGATTCTAGAAATGATGGCTTGCAAGAGAGTTGGAAAATTAATCAAACTTTCAAAAGGGAATCAGATAGGCACTAGAGGGATAATTATTTATGTGACTACGAGGAGACAGGAGAAGGGACTGAATAGGTCCTTATAAAGGGAACAGTCATAGACTCAATTGGCCAAATACCTTCTTCTGTGCTGTGACAATTCCGTGATTCAATACACTATTGCTGTCCCTTTGGCAAAATCATTTATGATATCAAGACAATTTTCTTGTTTAGTTACTGTTTAAAATGATGCATTTTTGTACTGTGCACCAATTTCATATGCGTTATATAGTAAATTAATTATTGATAAGAATAAACTAGATAGAGGCATAGCCCTACAAAATACTGAGACATTTGAAAGTAAAAGATCAAGGACAAGTATTGTTTTCTATGTGTTGCAAACCCTGATTTTTTTTTTCTCCTTGTCAAACAGGTTTTATTGAAACATTTCAGGTTTTCATTGGATTCAATATTTTTGTTTTCCGCAGCTTCTATACAGCAAATTAACTGAGTATCTGGAAGACTACCACATTTGGGGATCAGTATATTGTCGCCCATCCTACAGCTCTTTTACACACACTCAGCGTCTCAGTATCTGCCTTTGCCTTCTGTTGGGTTATATGTGTCTAAATGCTGTGCTGACCAGCCTGAAGAATGAGGAGGTAAAAAATCTTACATAACTTCAATATTAATCTTGCTTTGAAAGTAATGGTTATGTTGTGCAGTATTATTAGCTGATCCATGTCTGTTGTGAAAATTGTAATCTAACTGTACTTTTGGTCAATTGACAAATTCCTAAACAGTAGATCAAAATCTTCAGATGCCAATGTTAAATGCTGACCTTTTCTAGTCTGATGACAGATAAAGCCAAAAATGTAAACACTTCGTAAGACAGGAAATCATCTTCAACTGGCTTCATCGGTTGAGGGAATTGAGTATCAAAGTTGGGGAGTCATATTGCTGCTGCACAAAGTTTACGTGCTGGAAATAGAAGGATATGGATCTAGTGAAGCAGACAGAATTATTTAGATTAGCATCATGGTTGATGCACACATGCTGGGGTGACGGGCTTATGATCGTGTTCTGTTTTCTATCACTAAATGTAAACAATGGCATAACATAGTTCTTGGTCCTGAAATTTCTGGATGTTTTTGTACAGTTGATAAGTTTCCAGATTACGTGAGTGCATAATCTTTTTTCCCAGGGTAGGGACAGATATTTAAAATGGAAGAGGAAAGATTTAATCTGAATCTGAGGAGCTGTTTTGGGGTATATGGAACAAGCTACCAAAGGACATAGTTCAGGCAGGTACAATAACAACATTCAAAAGACATTTGGACACATAGATAAGAAAGGTACAGAGAGTCAAGGGCCAATTGTGGGCAATTGAAACTAGGTTAGATGAGATTAGGAGGAAAGGAGTAATTGGTCGGCAAGGAGGAATTGAGGGGCTTGTTTCCAAGCTGCATGACTCTATGACTCAGTGATTAGGAAGGCAAATGGTGTGTTGGCTTTTATTATGAGAGGGATTGAATAAAGATGTAAGGAAGTCATACTGCAATTATATAGGGCCTTAGTGAGTCTGCACTTGCATTACTGTGTATAATTTTGTACTCCTTACCTGAAAGAAATTATATATACAGAGCAGCAGAGATTCACCAGCTGTTTCCTGGCACGGTAAGTTTACTATGTGAGGAGATATTCGATAGACTCGCTTTTTTGATTTTCTTTTGGGAGAACCAACAGGATATGGGTTTACTGTTGCAAAATAGTAGTGAGATAAAAGATCAGCCATGAACTTGATGTAAGTTGGAGCAAATGAAGGGCCAAATGGCCAACTCCTGCTGCTATTTTCTTTCTATATTCTCTCTTGAACAGTATTAGTACAACATCAACACTATCCAGTGCCACTCTTGAAAAAATGAAGATTGAATAATTATGACTAATGCCTCAACCATTTTACCTTTTTCTTTTCTCCATGACTCAATTATTTTATCTTCACATCCTCTTTATCGTATTTAAAAACAAATGCAAAAACATAATGCAATTATTATTGATATAAGATAATAGATCAGCCAGGTTATCTGCCCTTACCTGATATTTTCAGGTTCATTCCTACTCCTAAATCCTTTTATTGTCTTACAGATCATTCTTGCATTATTAATATTTCTTTTTATTTCTAGTACACTGCTGAACTGGGTCTCATTGATGTCTCAACTGCCTCCTTGGTTACTGGCTTGATTTCAACTGTGGCAGTTCTGCCAATTGTATTATTGCTGTCATTGCTATTCAGATTTAGCAAGGTGAGATTAGACATTGTTCTTAATTTATATCTTTCACTGATTAAGGACATGATGATGGTTTTAGCCATTTCGATTTGGCAAACTACACTGGAAATTACACCAACATCTTTCTTGTGATAGATCAAAGGACAGGGTATTAGATATTTTTTTCCTGCTACATTTATATGTGGGCCAAATCTTCTGATTCACACCAGTGGTAATGATAGGATCTACCCTCCTTTAACTCTGGAAGTCCTGATGTCCAGTGCAGATGACGGCCTAAACCAACACTTACCCTGATGCCACTTCCCTGCTCAGCACCAGTAGATTCCGCATGGAACCCGACAAGACAGTGTGAACCTTCACAGGCTTCTCCTTTCAGCCGGGAAATCTGCACACGTAGAACTGAAACGTCAAAAAACAGATGAAAAAAACCCCTCCCTTAGGGCGGTATGGAGCACTTTTTAAAGACACAAAGTGGTGGAGTAACTCAGTGGGTCAGGCAGCTTCACTAGAGAAAAAGCATCTGTAATTTCTTTATATCAAACCAGCATCTGCATTTCCTTTTGTCCCCATTTCACTGCTCTATTGTGTTCCAGAGGTGCTGCCTGACCTGCTGAGTTATTCCAGCACTTTGCGTCTTTTTTTGTAAACCAGCATCCTATAGAACATAGAAATATAGAAACATAGAAAAATAGGTGCAGGAGTAGGCCATTCGGCCCTTCGAGCCTGCACCGCCATTCAATATGATCATGGCTGATCATCCAACTCAGTATCCTGTACCTTCCCTCTCTCCATACCCCCTGATCCCTTTAGCCACAAGGGCCACATCTAACTCCCTCTTAAATATAGTCAATGAACTGGCCTCAACTACCTTCTGTGGCAGGGAGTTCCAGAGATTCACCACTCTGTGTGAAAAATGTTTTTCTCATCTCGGTCCTAAAGGATTTCCCCTTTATCCTTAAACTGTGACCCCCTTGTCCTGGAATTCCCCAACATCGGAAACAATCTTCCTGCATCTAGCCTGTCCAACCCCTTAAGAATTTTGTAAGTTTCTATAAGATCCCCCCTCAATCTTCTAAATTCTAGCGAGTACAAGCCGAGTCTATCCAGTCTTTCTTCATATGAAAGTCCTGACATCCCAGGAATCCATCTGGTGAACCTTCTCTGTACTCTCTCTATGTCAAGAATGTCTTTCCTCAGATTTGTAGACCAAAACTGTACGCAATACTCCAGGTGTGGTCTCACCAAGACCCTGTACAACTGCCGTAGAACCTCCCTGCTCCTATACTCAAATCCTTTTGCTATGAATTGCCAACATACCATTCGCTTTCTTCACTGCCTGCTGCACCTGCATGCCTACTTTCAATGACTGGTGTACCATGACACCCAGGTCTCGTTGCATCTCCCCTTTTCCTAATCGGCCACCATTTAGGTAATAGTCTACTTTCCTGTTTTTGCCACCAAAGTGGATAACCTCACATTTATCCACATTATACTGCATCTGCCATGCATTTGCCCACTCACCCAACCTATCCAAGTCACCTTGCAGCCTCCTAGCATCCTCCTCACAGCTAACACTGCCCCCCAGCTTCGTGTCATCCACAAACTTGGAGATGTTGCATTCCATTCCCTCGTCCAAATCATTAATATATATTGTAAATAGCTGGGGTCCCAGCACTGAGCCTTGCGGCACCCCACTAGTCACTGCCTGCCAATCTGAAAAGGACCCGTTTACTTCTACTCTTTGCTTACTGTTTGCCAGCCAGTTCTCTATCCACATCAATACTGAACCCCCAATACCGTGTGCTTTAAGTTTGTATACTAATCTCTTATGTGGGACCTTGTCGAAAGCCTTCTGAAAGTCCAGATATAACACATCCACTGGTTCTCCCTTATCCACTCTACTAGTTACATCCTCGAAAAATTCTATAAGATTCGTCAGACATGATTTACCTTTCGTAAATCCATGCTGACTTTGTCCAATGATTTCACCACTTTCCAAATGTGCTGCTATCCCATCTTTAAAAACTGACTCTGGCAGTTTACCCACTACCGATGTTAGACTAACTGGTCTGTAATTCCCCGTGTTCTCTCTCCCTCCCTTTTTAAAAAGTGGGGTTACATTAGCTACCCTCCAATCCTCAGGAACTACTCCAGAATCTAAAAAGTTTTGAAAAATTATCACTAATGCATCCACTATTTCTGGGGCTACTTCCTAAAGTACTCTGGGATGCAGTCTATCTGGCCCTGGGGATTTATCGGCCTTTAATCCATTCAATTTACCTAACACCACTTCCCGGCTAACCTGGTTTTCACTCAGTTCCTCCATCTCATTTGACCCGCGGCCCCCTGCTCTTTCCAGCAGATTATTTATGTCTTCCTTAGTGAAGACTGAACCAAAGTAGTTATTCAATTGGTCTGCCATGTCCTTGTTCCCCATTATCAATTCACCTGTTTCTGACTGCAAGGGACCTACATTTGTTTTAACTAATCTCTTTCTCTTCACATATCTATAAAAACTTTTGCAGTCAGTTTTTATGTTCCCTGCCAATTTCCTTTCATAATCTATTTTCCCTTTCCTAATTAAGCCATTTGTCCTCCTCTGCTGGACTCTGAATTTCTCCCAGTCCTCTGGTAGGCTGCTTTTTCTGGCTAATTTGTACGCTTCATCTCTTATTTTGATACTATCTCTGATTTCCCTTGTTATCCACGGATGCACTACCTTCCCCGATTTATTATTTTGCCAAACTGGGATGAACAATTGTTGTAGTTCATTCATGCAGTCTTTAAATGCCTTCCATTGCATATCCACTGTCCACTGGCGACCTGCTATGACTATGCCAGCAATTGCCAAAGAAAACGCCTCTGTGGGACGGGCTAATAACAGAGTTGTCCGTTGGTGAGTATGTGTGGATGGCGCCTCACAGACTATCAAAGCCATTCTGTGACTGCAGCCAGCTGCTTGTGCTGAGACAGCTCCTGCACTACTCTCTGCTGTGCTGCAGTGCTGGGGGCAGCACAGGTCTGCATTCAGAGCCATGGTGGAAGAGCTGCAAGGCAGATGGTGAGTGATCTGAAGGAAATGGAGGTTTTTCCCATGTATTCATTGATGTAGTAACCTGGTGCTGTTTTATTAAAAGAACCGGCAATGGGTTTATCACAAAAATAAACAACTCTAATATCAAGTCTACTACCTATAAATATTCCAATTTTAAATTGACACAAAAATTTGTACAGTTAATAATTTTTCAAATCATAGTCATACTGCGTGGAAACAGGCCCTGTGGCCCAACTTGCCCACACTGACCAACATGCCTCATCTACACTAGTCCCACCTGCCTGCATTTAGCTTACATCCCTCTAAATCTATCCTATCCATAAATAAATTAAACTGCTACAATGAGTGGTGACCAGTGTGTTTGCATACTTGCTTTCATCAGTAATTGAGTGTAGGTTAAAACTAGCATTAAAGGTTGCAGAAACTCTATGCTGTATGTACCTTGTATTTCTGAAATGCATGAGCTGATGAAACCATTCCAAACGGATAGAAACTTGAGACATGTACATGGTTTACATGTGTTTTTTTTATATTTAGGCGAAACTGTTGAGGGAAACTTCTGTTGAAGAGCAATATGGAACTACAAGAGAATCCAATATATATTCTATTGAAGGTAACATCGAATCATCTTCAATATAATTTTCTATAATTATAAATACATTTTCTAAAGTGAAAACAAAATATAAGAGATCTTTTTTGTTGGTCATAATTTAATAGCCCCAAATCAACCAATGAAGGTCCCTGAGAAGCCACAAATCTTTGAATATTTTTATATTTTGCTACTTTTGAATAAGCAGTGGGGCTTTTCCAGACTGTGTACAGCAGATGTATGCTGCTGTAAACTCACCTTTCATAACAAATTGAACAGTACAGCACAGTAACAGGTCCCTTGGCCCACAAGGTCCGTGCTGAACATGATGTCAGGTGTATGCCTGCATGTGGTCCATATCTCTCCATTCCTTGCAAATCCGTATCTAACTACTGTAAAATCCTCTTAAATTACACTTTGATATCTGCCTGTACCATCACACTAGCAGTACACACTGGCAGTACATTTACGTACAAGATTATGTACGTAAATATATTTATTGCTCATATTCTATGTTCGCTCTTCTGGGGAGATGCTAACTGCATTTCGTTGTCTCTGTACTGTACACTGCACAATGACAATAAAGTTTGATTCTGAATCTGACATTCTAGGTACCCACCATCTATAGTCATGTACAGTCTTTGCTTTGACTGGATAGCACACAATCTAACGTTTTTCACTGTACTTTGGTACACGTGACAATAATAAATTAAACTAAACCACATTACCTCTTTTAATCTTTGCCCCCTCACATTAAAGCTATGCCCTTTGATCTTTGATATCTTCACCCTGGCAAAAAGGTTGCAACCGTCTACCCTGTCTTTTCCTGATCACCTAATTTCTCCAATCTATTGCCATCCCAAATGGCACAGCGCTGGTTGATTCTAACACTCAAACAGTGGTGATTAAATTGAGGAACCTGAGGAAGGGCTGTAACCCTGGAAGATCGTGTCAGGGAGGACTACACAGTGCAGTCTATGTATTCTTCCATTTTGCAAATCTTTGCACCCATTCAGCTTGAACCTATGAGTTGGAAAAAAAGTAGATATTCTTTCCAAGTCTAGAGCGATTGGGCAACTTCCTTAATGCAGCTGTGAGTAGCAAACTATGTGATGTGATGTGGCAGAGATCTGAAGAGGCAGCCTGAAATGATCTTCAGGTTAGGAAGCCAAGTATAACCGTGACCCATAAATATTGTTTTCTGTAAACACCATATTAAAAAAAACAAACAAACAATGCAAACACATTATTCCAATGTCTTTCAAAGTACTTGTATTATAAAGATGGGAAGGGGCAGACAGCATTTTATCCCCAAATTCCTATTTTGTCCTGAAATTGATGCTATCTTTTGGCATTGTTCAGAGGTGGAAGAAAGTAAAACGGATACCTGAACCACACACTTCCCCGTTTCCTGTGTTTGCATTCCAGCATCTGATCCATATGATTCATATTAAACCTGGGAGGTGGGGTGTGTTATAGAGTCAGAGAGTCATCGGGTCATACAGCATGGAATCAGTCCCTTCGGCCCAGATTGCGCATGTCAACACAGGTGTCCCATCTGCACTAGCCCCACTTGTCCACATTTGGCCCATATCCCTCTAAACCTTTCCTATCCACATACCCTTCCATAGACACAAATAGCTGGAGTAACTCAGCATGACAAGGAGCATCTCCGGAGAGAAAGAATGGGCAAACTGAAGAAGGGTCTCGACCCGAAAACATCACCCATTCCTTCTCTCCAGAGATGCTGCCTGTCCCACTGAGTTATTCCAGCTTTTGTCTATCTATGGTTTAAACCAGCATTTGCAGTTCCTTCCTACATATACTTTTCCAAATGCCTTTTCAATGTTGTGATAGTTTCTGCCTCAACTATCTCCTCCAGCATTTCATTCCATATACCCACCACTCTGTGTGAAAAAGTTTCCCCTTGGATTTCTATTAATTCTTTTCCCTTTCACTTTAAATCCATGTCCTCTGTTTTTTGGTTCACCTACTCCAGGTAAAAGACTCGGTGCAACTACCTTTTCCATTCCTATCATGATCATATACACCTCTATAAGATCACGTCTCATCTTCCGACGCTGATAGCCAGCACAACCTTTCCCTATAACTCAGGCCCTCAGGTCCTGGGAACAAGGAATAGAAAATGAATTATATGAAACATTGTACAATGCATGAATTAAAAGATTAACACTGTCATCAAGCAAATGCTTTTGAAGAGTTTAATAATCTTCTGTTGCTGTGATGCACCTTCAGCTCATCGGGATGCTCTGCTATTCTCAGACAGCACATTTGAATCCTTTCTGTCCTGGCAGAACCTGCAACAGTGGGCACAGGAAGCATGGAGGAAAAAATATGAGGTGAGAATTAAGTTGCAGATAAGATAATTGAACAAGAGCCATTTGCATTATTATAGTGAATTTCATTTTGTAAAATGTCTCAAATTGTTTCACAGAAGCATTTGCAAACAAAATCTGTCACCAAGCCACAGAAGGAGCAAGTGGGCCAGAATTTCTGATCACAGCAAGCTGGCCATGCCCTCAATCCTCACATCTACTATATTCACATTTAACGTCAGATCTCACGTCATTGCCATATCTAGCACACCGCATAAAAACACAAGCAGATAAGAAATAGCAGCGGGTGTTGGTTATTCGGCCCATCTGACTGTTCAGCTATTCAGTACGATCTTTCACTTTGGCACTATTTTCATAACGTGTTGCCATACCCCTAGATTTGCTTAATATTCAAACATTTACATATCCCTCAGGTAAAAACCTATTAAAAATTAATTCAAAAACTGAAAATAATTTAAATGACTTTGTAAAAATTAAAAAAACTGAGAAATAATTGGGATCATTTAAGGAATATATTAATTATGTACATTGTGGATTGCACGATATATATTTCAGATCCTTGTGTATTTGTTGAGGGGTTCTCGGTAGTTCATCCCTCCACAAGACTCCATAAGAAGCATCCTCACACACATGTGTGATAATAGTGCCAGTATAATGCAAGCAAAAGCTAAGCCAAGGAGAGTTAGAGTAGGTTTAGAATGGATACCCTGAGTTTAGGACCTGGGTAGCTGAAGAAATGACTGTCAGATAGATTAATAAAAATCAATGTTAAGGTAATAAAAATCAAAGATACACAAGGCTGGAGACGTCACAAACATAGGCAGGGGAGAGGCTAAATGGGATCTAAAAATCAAGACAAGAATAATTAAATTAATTCACTGTAGCCTCATGTCTTTTCCATCTCCGACAGCTAAGGAAGTTCAGAGTAAGGTCTCATCTCATGCTCCGCTTCTATACAGCCATCATCGAAAGCAACCTCACTTCATCCATCAGTCTGGTTCGGCAGTCTCGACTCACTCTGCCGGAAGAAATTACAGCGCATCATAAACAGAGCATCCAAAATTATTGGCTTACCCCTTCCATCCCTTGAATCACTTACCACAAACGGACACTTCACAAAGCCCGCAAGATCATCTCTGATCCCACTCACCCTGCACACTATGCCTTTTCAGCTACTGCCCTCTGGGAGGCGTTACAGGTCAATTGCCTCCAAAACAAACCGTTTCAAAATAGTTTCATTCCCACTGCAATTAACTTTTTAAACTCTGTACGGTGAGGAAATACGAATAAGCATGGCCCTTATGTATTATGAAATGTGTCTGTTTGTATGTATATCTATGTTACAAGTTTAATGTTTGATGAAATGTTGGAACCTGTATCGAGCTGTACTGATAACAATTCCACCAGCCTGGCTGTGTGGTCATTAAAATACAATAAATACAATACAATACAATACAATGTTTGCCTTCCTCAGCGTGGTATGTTGGACTCTCAAGCTCCCAGCATTCATTCGGAACAATACAGTGATGCAAACAACAAGAAGGGAGGAACTGCTCATCTGAAGGCAGCTCCAGTGGATTTGAAGATTGCAGTTCAAGAGAAATGTCAAGCCAACGCCAAAGATCTCCAAACATAGCTCCAGTGACCTACGATCAGATTATTCATCAGGTGAAAATAAGTTACGGTTTCATTGAGCATTTCATAAGAAAGTTGACACAGACTAATAATATTGCATAAAATAGTACTGCTTAGTAATAATCGTTACTAATTGATATGTAATAATCACACTGCAGTAATTCAATTTCACTTGTTAAATTAGTATTGATCTTTATTCAAACATGCATTCCATGTGTTGGTTTTATTTTGAAACAGTTGCACCTACCCTCTGCTCCAGATACATTCCTGACATGTAGAGTACTAGCTTTCAGGGAGTTGTGGACAATTTGCATTCTCCCAGCCAATCCTTAATTATTCTTCTTAGATTATTGTAAGCAGCCTGCATTCTCAGTTTTGTTTTTGGCTGCCCATTGAAAAATTCCAAAATTAGCACGAATGATTAGAGGAGAAGAGGAACTCATCAATAAGACTTCACAACTCATGTGAAATACGACAGCAAAACAAAGAAGAGCTGCTGGAGGAAATTAGTGTCTAGCAGCTGTGGAGGGACATGGACGGTCAAGATTTTGGGTCCAGATCCTTCATTTGAATGTTTAGAGAGGGGAGGAGGGTGAGTTGGATTGGGTGAGGGGAATGAAGAAGTCAAGGCAATTAGAAATGAAAAAGTCAAGAGAGGATAAAAGGCCAGAGGTGGATGTCCAAGAGGCAGAGGAGTGTTGGAGGTGTGAGAAAGAGTCATCAGTAGAGGGTGGGAACTCCTTGCCAAGGCACGGAGGCACTATGTGCCGCTGGAAATTCAATGATGAGCCTAAATTAATCATTAGGAGACTAAATTAAGATAATGTTTTCTTTTAAATCTTTTTTTTGTTTGTTAATTTTCCTAAACACAGCAGCTTGTTTGACAACCTGTGGTGAATCGAGCCAGACACTTCCTGCCATCTTGGTGCAGTTATCTGGCGTGGGTCATCTGCCTTTTGATGACCTTGGTGTTCATGTTGATAACAAGTCTGTTGGGATTGCGGTAAGGAGGATCAATTGCTGCATTGCCACTTGTTTTTTTTTAATCAGAATTTTGATTTTTCTAAATTGTAAGCACAAAATATTCACGCAATCTGTCTTATTGATTACAGGTTTGGACCAACCAAGTGTATATTGTGGTTACATTCGTTGTTTTTTTCTCTCTTATACTGCATCTTTGTCATCCAGCCTATTGCAGTAAGTGATGTAAAATGCATTTGTTTAGTTTAATTCATTATTGTCGCGTGTACCGAGGTGCAGTGAAAAGCTTTTTTTGTTGCATGCTATCCAGTCATTGATAAGACTATATGTGATTACAATTGAGCTTCCCACAGTGTACAAATACAGGATAAAGGGTATAACATTTTGTGCAAGATAAAATCCAGTAAAGTCTGATTAAAGGTAGTTGGGATCTGCTTCACAGGTTCTTCAATGAAGACTTGTAAGCCGCCAGTCCATTTATGTGGTTTATTTTATCAGCCATGATTTCATCCTTTTAATATCAGTTCCCCAGCATTAGGTAGCATAACAATGGTCACCAAGGTAAAGTCTCCATTTTAGCTATAATCATCTATTTCACCATAACTGCTTTTAATTCTGGCTCACATTATTTTTCACATACATTTGGTTATTAAATGGTTACATGCCATTTGGTTATTAAGCTCCTTCAAATATTTAAGTAGTTCATAGCTACCCTGTATTTATCAGTCACAGAGTCAAGGAATTATGTAGCATGAAAACAGATCCTTCAGCTCGACTCATCCCCGCCCGCCAAGTTGCCTAACCCAGCTCGTCCCACTTGCCTATGGCTGGCAAATATCCCACCAAACTTTTCCTGTCCACATCCCTGCCCAAGTTTCTTTCCTCTTGTCATACCTGTACCCGCCTCTCCTATTTCATCTGGCAACTCATTATAAATACACAACACACTCTGCATGAAAAAGAAGCAGCTCAGGTCTCTTTTAAATCTTTCTCCTCTCACACAAAGTCTATGCCCACTACCTTTAGATTCCTCTACCCTGGGGTAAAGAGTGTGGCTATTCATCTTATCTATGCCCCTCATGATTTTATAAACCTCTTTCAAGTCATCTCTCAGTCGTATATGCTCCAGGGAGAAAAGACCCAGCGTACCGAGCCACTCCTGATAACTCAGACCATCCATACCTGGCAACAATTTTGTAAATCTTTTTTGCACCCTTTCCAGATTAATGACACACTCCCAAACGCAGGAGGATCAAATGTGGCCATATCAACTACAGCTACAGCTCTACAGCTGTAATGTGACATTCCAACTCCTGTATTCAATACTCTGACCAATGAAGGAAAGCGTGCCAATGCCTTTTTCATCACCTTTTCGACCTGTGTCGCAACTTTCACGCAACTATATACCATTGCATTTATCTGACAAACTCTGTCTGCATTTCCTCGGCCCATTGGAGCAGTTGGTCACAAACCCATTGTAATCTTGGATAATCTTCTTCAGTGTCCATGAGAACATGAATTATAGTGTCATCCAGAAGCTTATCAACCATGCACCCTAGATTCACATCCATATGGTTAGTATGAAAAATGAACAACAGTGGACGCAGCACCAATCCCTGTGGCACACCACTTGTTACAGGCCTCCAACCTGAAAAACAGTCCTCTCCCACCCACTGCTTCCTACATTGAAGGCAATTTTATATTCAATTGGCTCTAAATCCCATGTGATATCTTCCAGAACAGCCCATTCAGCTGTACTTTCTCGAAGGCCTTGCTAAAGTCTGTATAGACATCATCTACTGCACTACCCTCATCACTCTTCTTGATCACCTCTTCAAAACAATCAATCAGTTTGTTGAGGCACCATTTCCCACATGCAAAACCATGCTCACTATCCCTAATCGGTCCTTGCCTTTCCAAATGCATGTTGATCCTATCCTTCAAAATCCCTTCCAATTATCTACCACTGATATTTGGCCTATCAGTCTGCAGTTCCCAAGCTTTTCCTTTCAGCCTTTGTAAAATAGTGGCTCAACAGTTATATTGATCCATGTTCCTTGAATTGTCCACTAATTTAAATTAAACAGTGTCAATTACGTGACATAGTGAATGGATGGATAACTTGAAATCAAAGAAGACTGTGCAGACTTGGTCTTCTCAGTCATGAAGATAACTCACAAAAGATTTATCCCTTATCCATTAATTTTAATCTACATACAGGAAAAAAAAAACCCACAGTAAGAACACATTTATTTCCGTTGAAATTTGTAGTTATGAGTAATTAGCTACATCTAGTGGCAGGAATGCAATAATGTGCTCTTTATCTATGTTACTAAACTAGACCAAGTGCGGACCCGTTGGGTCTGTTCCCCCAACATGCGGTTGTGGGAGTGGAGGCAGCATGCAGCGTCACACACACTAACTATACCCCCCCCCCCCCCGCACTCACG
This sequence comes from Amblyraja radiata, assembly GCF_010909765.2. NCBI lineage: Eukaryota > Metazoa > Chordata > Chondrichthyes > Rajiformes > Rajidae > Amblyraja > Amblyraja radiata. The sequence goes on from NC_045957.1 coordinate 87,753,493, forward strand.
CTAATTACCCGCCTTGATATTATATTAATATTATTAATTTGCTCCTTTTACCCCATAACCACCCTATCTACTGACGCATAGCCCCCAGCTTGCAGTCACATCTCGAGAGGGGGGGGGGGGGGAGGGGTAGAGAGTGAGGGCAGAGAGAGAAGGGGCAGACACAGAGAGAGGGGCAAGAGAAGAT